>NC_090990.1:17500000-18750000 GCF_041146395.1 Eulemur rufifrons | reverse complement strand
TACTAAACCTGTGGAAGGTTTCAACCAGGAGGGACATGGTCTGATTTACCTTTTGAAAAGCTCACTCAGACTGCTGTATTGAGAACAGACTATGAGATATCAGGAATGGCAACAGAAGTGATTCAGGATAATGGTGGAATAGTAGCAGCATCTGGGATAAGAAGTGGTTGGGGGGTGTGTGTGTGTGTGTGTGTGTGTGTATATATATGTGTGTGTGTGTATTTTTTTAAGAGGGATTCTTGCTCTGTTGCCCATACTAGACTGCTATGGCGTCAGCCTAGCTCACAGCCACCTCAAACTCCTGTGCTCAAGAGATCCACCTGCCTCAGCCTCCTGAGTAGCTGGGACTACAAGGCACACACCGTGAGGCCTGGCTAATATTTCTATTTTTAGTAGAGATGGGGTCTCAATCTTGCTCAGGCTGGTCTCAAACTGCTGACCTCAAGCGATCCTCCAGCCTTGGCCTCCCAGAGTGCTAGGATTATGGGCATAAGCTATTGCACCTGGCTGGGATTCCTACATATTTTGAAGGTAGAGCTAACAGGAGATCTTAGCAGATTAGATATAGGATATGAAGAAAAGGAAGAGTTCAAAAATGACTCTTTGAAGGTAGGTGGATCGTCTGATCTCAGGAGTTCGAGACCAGCCAGAGCAAGAGTGAGACCCGTCTCTACTAAAAAAATACAGGAAGAAATTAGCAGGACAACTAAAAATATATATAGAAAAAATTAGCCAGGCATGGTGGCACATGCCTGTAGTCCCAGCTACTCGGGAGGCTGAGGCAGAAGGATTGCTCGAACCCAGGAATTTGAGGTTGCTGTGAGCAAGGCTGATGCCACAGCACTGGCAACAGAGTGAGACAATGTCTAAAAAAAAAAAAGACCCTTTGGAAGGTAAGATCCAGAGTTCTGTGTTAGACTTACCAGGTAGGAGATGCCAGTTAGATACCAAGTGGAGAATGGAGTGGACAATTGAATATATAAGGCTAGGAAGCAAGAGAGAGGTCAGGGCTAGAGGTGGAACTTTGGGGAGTCATCGTTGTATAGGCAATAATTTAAAGCCTAGGGAGTTAAGAGGGCGGAGACCTGAGCTCTGGGACACACTGACTTTTAGAAGCCTGGAAGCAGAAAAGGAGCCAGTGAAAGGCAAAGAATTTGTCAGTTAGGCAGGAGGAAAACCAGGAAATATAATTCTGTAGAATATTCTGAAAAGAGTATTTCAAGGAGAGAGTAAGAGAGAGATTAATAGGATGCTGCCTTAAGTCAAGTAAGATGTTAAAAGAGATCTGCTGTTGGGTTTGGAAATGAGAATCTTCAAAAGAGAGGCTTCTGTAGAGGATGTGGGGGGAGTGGGTTAAAGAGAATGGGAATGGGTAGAAAGTTTAAAGTGTTTATTTTATTACTATGCTTCATAACATGTATGTGTCAAATATTATATGATAAAAATGGTTTTAAAGTGAGAATGGTGGCTAGGGGGAGTAGAAACTGTAAGTATAGACAGTTATATTCAGGAGTGAATGAGGTGATAATCCTTTCCGTCAAAGAGGGTTGTGTTGCAGTGGGGGTTCAGCAGTGGGGGGTTCAGATGACTTACGCAGCGAAAGCAGCGATAGTGGCAAGTGCAGGGTGCCATGGGACCACAGAGAAGGATTTCCGGTCCTGGCCCGGACATCGAGAAAGGGCCCCTGGAGGAGGTGACGCTTAAACCAAGTCTTAAAAGATACATGAGCTGGGGTCACCTGAAGTGGAAGGTGAGGTCATTTCAGAAAAGGTATTGGGGTAAGAAACAGCATACAGTTCAGTATTACTGGATCTTGAAATACAAGACTTTTGTTTCACCAGCAAGCAATGTGAAGGCATCTAGCTTGAAAACAAGGGACCATGATTGAGTTTTGGTTTTTTTTACTACCTCAAAACAGACATTTAATGAACATTTATTGAATGAATGAATCTCTTGACGTGACAAGATTTGTCCTAATGAGCTTCCACAGTGCTCCTAGATCTGCTGTGTATACTCAATATATTTGATCTTCTGTCATTCTTATTTCTAAGTTCAATAGATGAAACACTGACAGCACATACTGTCCACCGGGCACTGTGCAGAGACAAAGGGGCTTGCGTGGGAAAGTGACACACGGTGTGCTGGGTGCGGTGATAGGGATCGGGCCATATATGCTGCGAGAGCCAGGAAGGAAGGTGACTAACTTGGCTTGGGGAAGGCAGGGAAAGCTTTACAAAGGCAGTGGCAATTAAGTTGGATTTTGAAGGATGAGAAAAGTATTTACCAGATAGACAAGGGGAGGAATATTCCAGACAGGGAACCACACGTTCAGATCAAAGGCTTGTTTGAGGGTGGCAAGAAGTCCAAGTGCAGCTGGGGAGTAAAGTGTGTTGAGGAGTGGTCAAAAATAAAATACGGATTTTGACTTTGACTTCTAGATGTGGTAGGTCTTGAACATCTAGGTTTATATTATTTTCACAGGCAGAGGGAGCCACTTGAAAGCTTTTAAGCAAAAGAGTGGCTTGACTAGGGAGGTTAGGACTTGTAGCTATGGGAGGGTTGATTGGAGCGTGCTGAGGAACCAGTCAGGGGACCAGGGGTGGTGAGGATCAGCTTGAGCTACACTGAGAGGTAATAACTGTGGTGTGACAGATTGTGGAAGGCGAGTGAACGGAGACTCACAGATGATTGGGTTTGAGTTTGCTAACTGAGATGGAATATAACAGGGCAAGCAGGTTTGAAGAGGAAAGTAAGGAATTTTATTTTATTTTGAAGCGTCTGAGATATTTTTGTGGAGGTATCCAGTTAGATGGCTGGCAGTGAGGATCTGTGGCCTAGGAGGAGGTCTGGGATTAAATCTGGGGACACTGTCAGCCTTTTGGTGGACAGGTAGAAGAGGGATACCGAGAAGGTTTAGTTGAGAGGTTGAGAACCGGAAGAGTATAATGTCAAGAAGCCTAAGGAGGAACACATTGTTCAAGAGGAGTGTGGTCAGCACTGTCTGTGTCTGGGAGGGTCAAGTATTTCGAGGGCTGAAAGAGACTTTGGGATAGTTGGTTGAAAAGTCATTGTTGACTTTGGTGAGAACAGTTTCAAAGGTGTGTTTGGGGAGAATCTGAATAGTAATGGACTGAGGGGTGACTAAGGAGAAAGGAAATGAAAACGGTGACTATTTTAAGAAATTTGGTGATAAAAAAGAAGTAAAAAGAGAGGATGATGGGGACTGTATCTCCTTTTCTGTCCTTGTTGTACTTCATGCCTAGTTGATAATCCATGCATGCCTGATACCATTATAGCAGACCTCTGGGTAATTTTCTTCTCGCTACCTTTCCTCTGGTTCCTCTCACATCACAAAGAAGAGGAACCAGGAGTATCTTTCTCTCTTTTTGATATTATGTGCTTCAGAGGGTTACTTTACTTTCCTATGAAATACTCATTGGGTAATAGCTGTCCCTTCCAATGTAAGCAGTTGTTTTTGGGAAAACCTTGTAATTGTTTCTTAGAAGCTGCTTATTAACAAGCTGTTTGAAATAGTAAAGACTATATTTAACTTGGTGGATTTTCTAATGTGGATTTATTTCTTAATTCAGTCCCCAGCAAGGAAAGCACCTATCAGCAACCCAGGAATGAGTGAAGCAGGGAGCTTTGGTGGGACTAGCTTCATCCCAGCAAATGGCCTCACTGCGGCCCAAAACCAGGTAAACTCCATCTGAGGGGCTGCACAAATGTGAAACGGACAATCTTAAATTTGATTACTGCCTTAATGATCTGAGGCTAAGTACCTGGCTCACTTCCTTCTTATAAAGGGACTCAGGTTTGCAAGGGGGAGCTAATTCAAAGTAGTTGCTAAAATCTTTCTGATCTGAATCTTCAGGTGCTGAATTTGATTAAGGCTTGCCCAAGACCTGAAGGATTGAACTTTTATGATCTCAAGAACCAGCTCAAACATATGTCTGTACCCTCAATCAAGTGAGTATTTGATTTCTGTGAGCTAGGGCTCCAGAATTGTACCAGGGTGAGAAATGAGTTTAAAAAGTAAAAAGGTTAACTGCAACCTTATTGACAGAAAGGAAGTTGTTCAGCTGTGGAAAAATAAAAAGACGCCAGGCAAGGTGGCTCACGCCTGTAATTCTAGCACTCTGGGAGGCTGAGGTGGGAAGATTGCTTGAGCTCAGGAGTTTGAGATGAGCCTGAGCAAGAGTGAGACCCCATCTCTACTAAAAATAGAAAAATTAGCTGGCTGTTGTGGTATGTGTCTGTAGTACCTGCTACTTGGGAGGCTGAGGCAGGAGGATCATTTGAGCCCAGGAGTTGGAGGCTGCAATGAGCTATGATGACACCACTGCACTCTAGCCAGGGCAATAGAGTAAGACTCTGTCTTTAAAAAAAAAAAAAAAGAAACAAACTAATAAAAAAAATAAATATATATACATATATGTGTGTGTGTGTGTGTGTGTGTGTGTGTATATATATATATATATATATATATAAAAGGACTCATAGACATGGTATTACCCATCACATCACTCATTCATTTGTTCATTCAACAAATCCTAAGACCTAAGACCCATTATGTACAGGGGGATATAATTCTAAGCAATAATTGATCTGATACCTCATGAGATTTAGTTTGGAGGAGTGAAGTCCTTAGCTCCTGGTGCTCAGGTGTACATCCCACTGGTGTTGCTGTCCCCACTGTGGATATAAGTATATTAGGCTATCTGGACCTGAAGCCATTAAATAGTCCATCCTTCCAGCACCTTTATCCTGATTCCATTGAAGACACGCAGCCTCCTGATTCCAGTGTAATGGACTAATCAAACAAGCTGAGTATTGCGGGTTTGTGATAGTTATTTGCTACTGTAAATCAACTGATATTCTAGAAAAGAAATGCTCAGGTCTAATTCCATTTCCTGTCCTGTGAAATAAGGATAAAAATTCTTATCTCGGAGTTGCTGTGATGAAGGGGTACAGAATCGCTGTCATTTTGTAGGTGCTCTGTAGATTGTGGCTGTTATTAAATATGTTACTGGCACTGACCCTGAGGGCCTTGGAGGTTTGAAGGTGTCGTATTGTTTCTGGAAAGACCTTTCCTTTACTTCTCAGACAGGGAGCAAGGGAAATCGTGTGTGGGTGGAAAGGGGGACTTTTAAAGACAGCTATTTATACTAGGAGATTTTATGTGCAAGCTTGACTACAGCTTCAGATCCTTGTCTCGCTCTGCTTAGGCTGGTATTTAAGTGAGGCCCTATTTTATTTCCTTTATACAATTTGGGGAAGGATCCAAGGCAGTCCTAATAGCCATTATCTCCATGGATAATCTTGGTTTTGCAGTTTTACTGGCATTTCTCCTGAAAGAGCTTTCTGTGAGCAAAATGGTTGTGAATTCTTCTTAGCTAAAATATAAGAGTTGAAGATAAGTGAAGTTTGCATATTTGGCCATATTCAGAAGGCAATTTCCTTTTGTATTGGTTTGAAAATGAACTTTTTTTTTCTTTCTTTCTAGGCAAGCTTTGGATTTTCTGAGCAACGAGGGGCACATCTATTCTACCGTGGATGATGATCACTTCAAATCCACAGATGCAGAATAACTGGATCTAAATTGGGTATCTGTTTTCCAGCTGGACCTATTTTCACAGTCTGTTGTCTTCCAGCTGTGCATATATATTTGGCCAGGTGACTTCTAGGAAGTAGGTTTCATCTGTAAAAGGCCTCAGGTGACATCCTTTTGAAACTTACTGCTCTTCTGTAGATTTGTTTGTTTGTTTGTTTGTTTTGAAGCTCAGAGGGCTATGGGCAACTGACAGGGATATAATCCAGGGTGGAATTTATTGAAGAAGTTACAGATAAGCTAGTTACAACATCAGGATAGAAGGAATTGGAAGAAGGATGCTACCAAGAGAGTACTTAAATAATGCTCGGGAGTTTCTATTCCTAAAACATTTTCTGCTGAAAGAAGATAAGCAGGACTCGGGCCTGTGAGTAGAGCACTAGCCAAGAAACCCACTGGCCTCTGCCTGTTTTTGTTTCCCACTTTGGTTAAGTGGCATTATTTTCAGAATTGCACTTTCCTTCACCTGCTTGTCGTGACAGCACGTTTGTAAGAACATGAGGTTCTGGAGTGGTGGCCTCCAGGGGCAGAGGAGAAGAATTATTACTGAATTCTGTACAAAGTATGTACATTTATATGTTTAATAAAACAGTTCTACTGCAGTTACTTGTGAACATGTTCTCATCTTTCTTTCTAAGCTGGTGTAATTACTACTTTACCATCTGAGGCAGTGTGGGGTGGTGAACTTGGATTTGAATCCTGGCTCTCCCACTTTTTAGTTAGGATCTGGAGCAGCCCATGTGAGCTCTGCGAGCCTCCATTTCCTCATTTGTGAAGAGAAAACAGTGTTATTTCCTCATAGGTTTATTGTGAAGATTGAATAAAATAAAGTCTGTAAGGGATTATAAAATAGACCTTTATGTTGAATCTTTAGCAGTGCGTGATTATGTAACTGAATTGAATATCTACCATTTGACCTAAGAGGAGACTTTCCAAAAGCCTGTGGCTTTTTGGCCAACTTGATCAGCTCTGTTTCTTATGAGAGAGGAAACTAGTTCAGAGATGGGTTTGTTTTTTTTTTTCTTTTCTTTTTTTAATTCTTTTTGAGACAGGGTCTCATTATGTTGCCCAGGCTAGAGTGGAGTGGCTCACCTCAACCTCATGGGCTCAAGTGATCGTCCTGCCTTAGCCTCCGGAGTAGCTGGGACTACAGGCATGTGCCACCACACCTGGCTCATTTTTTCTGCTTTTAGTAGAGATGGGGCCTCACTTTTGCTCAGGCTGGTCTCAAACTCCTGAGCTCAAGCAATCCTCCCACCTCGGCCTCCCAGAGTGCTAGGATTACAGGCATGAGACACCTCGCCCGGGCAATTTTTCTATTTTTTGTAGAGATGGGGTCTCACTGTGTTACTCAGGCTGGTCTCGAACTCCTGGCCTCAAGCACTCTTCCCTCTTAAGCCTCCCAAAGTGCTAGGATTACAGATATGAGCCACCATGCCTTGCCCCAGAGATGTTTTTAACAACTCCAGAAAGTAAACTACATTTGGAATGGAAGAACCACTTATGAAGTTAATGAAGTGTAACATGCAAAAGAATTCTATATCTGCTTTTACTGGTTTTCTAAATGAGATTTTGCACCTGTGTGAAGGCTCCACCCTCTTGGTTTCTAACAGTGAACAATATCTGGCTGTTATTTTCTATACATACAGAGTAGTTCTATCTGGGGAGCTATGCAGATGCTTAAAACTCAGTCAACCAGTATGTTCATTTGCAAGTGTGTCCATTTTTGGTTATTTCCTCAAAGAAAGAACAGTGGCTAAAAACAGGTAAAATAATACATATTTGAATTAGGAATGCATGATAGGATACTTTTATGGGTGGTGGACTTCTCTTTCTAGTTATCAGGTTAGTGCCTTCAAATGGGAGAAGCAATAGCAGTAGTGGAAGTCTTTTTTCTTTTAATAGCATCAGATGATGACTTAGCGATCAAAAACTGCTTGGAGGCCGGGCGTGGTGGCTCACGCCTGTAATCCTAGCACTCTGGGAGGCCGAGGCGGGTGGATCGCTCTAGGTCAGGAGTTCGAGACCAGCCTGAGCAACAGCAAGACCCCGTCTCTACTAAAAATAGAAAGAAATTATCTGGCCAACTAAAATATATATAGAAAAAATTAGTCGGGCATGGTGGCGCATGCCTGTTCTCCCAGCTACCTGGGAGGCTGAGGCGGTAGGATCGCTTGAGCCTGGGAGTTTGAGGTTGCTGTGAGCTAGACTGATGCCACGGCACTCACTCTAGCCTGGGCAACAAAGCGAGACTCTGTCTCAAACCAAGCAGGGTTTTTTTTTTTTTTTTTGAAACAATCTCATTTTGTTGCCCGGGCTAGAGTGCCATGGCATCAGCCTAGCTCACAGCAACCTCAAACTCCTGGGCTCAAGCAATCCTCCTGCCTCAGCCTCCCGAGTAGCTCGGACTACAGGCATGCGCCACCATGCCTGGCTAATTTCTTTCTATTTTTAGTAAAGACATGTTCTCGCTCTTGCTGAGGCTGGTCTCAAACTCCTGACCTCAAGCAATCCTCCTGCCTTGACCTCTTTGAATGCTAGGATTACAGGGATGAGCCACTGCACCTGGCCAAAAACTGCTTGTTAATTCAGTGTTTATTGGGTATATATGTCAACCCATTGGTCAGGCACTAGGAATATATAAAGCATAAAAAGAGATTGGCAGCACAGGGCTTGCTTGTTCAGCATTTGCAGTAGCACAGAGCAGCTGTTCTGTGATACTGGATTCCCCGCCATCTTAGCATGTCCGTGGTCTGGCGGGAGCTGTGTGATTTCTGAGCACGGGCAGGAAGGCCCGCAGGCGGCTCCTCCGCAGGATCAAGCTCCAGCCTTCATAGAGCTGCTGCTCCACTTGGGGAGGAGGAACTTGCATCCTCGGCATTTGTGGTCACCTGGTACGTCACATGTAGTGTTCTCTCGGCACATTGTTGAGACAGCAGTATGATTCAAGTTCTTAGGAACCTCCAGTGTGAACAGCCGAGCAACGGATTCAGCCTGCTCGCAGGATAATCTTTACGCACACAGGTGGGAAATGAGGCTTCTTGGGAAGTAGTACTTTACGGATTTAACTAGAGAAAGGCCAACAAGAATTAGTGTCTGAGTGGATTAGTAAGATTTGTTTTTAAAAATGCAGTTGGGGGAAATTCAAAATTCATTGATAAAAAATTTTTGAGCGTGTTTCCCCAGTTTATATTCATTTGTTTAGCAATTATTTATATCTATTGCTCTATTATGTTATATACATTTTAAAACATTCTAAAATGGACATGAAAAAGAATAGTAAAAATAAGTACAAAAGGATGTACTAATAATTATTTTCTGTTTCCCAGTGGATCATCTTGTGTACTCCCAGGAGTCTGTGCTCATTTTGGAGCCCACTGCTCGGAGGAATCCCAAACCCTGTTACGTCACCCACCCCACCGCCCAGTGGCCTATTCTGTGGGTAAAGAAAACAAAAGCGCCCTGAGGCTAGTATCTGCCTCTGGTCCATTTCCTGCCAACCCCCATTGCTCCGATAAACATTCACAGTTGTTGTGGTTTTCAATCATGTTTTCCTTTTAAGCCCAGCTTTTGGTGCTCCAAGATTGCTGCTTCTCACTGCAGCACTTGGCTACTTAGAAAGCGTACTTTGCAGGAACTGGCACCCTCTCTCCCGCCCGTTTGTGGCTTTCTTGCTCCTCTTGCTCAGTTTTGTGTCAAGATTAAATACAAATGTGGAAGTGAAAATTAGTGGCCTTTTGCACATTGGCATGGCCTCCCGTCCTGTGTCAAGGAGGAAGGATCTTTCACTCTCTTGCTCATTCCTTCTCCCTACAGTACTGTCTTTCTTGGGGTCCTCCCGTGCAGTGTGGATTGAGCTCTCTGGAGGAGGCCGTGGGAACTGGTGCAGGTAAGGATGGGGTGCCAGATACTGGAGCCTGGCCCAGCAGCCTGTGGGACCCACTCAGTAGTCACCTGGAGAACGCCATGCTGGAGTGTGGGGGCCCCGAGGCCTGGGGAATGCAGTGAGTCCAGGCAGCCCAGAGAGATGTCAGGTAAAGGAAGGACACACCCAGGTGCGGTGGAGCTGGAAATCTGACCCTCTTTCCGCTCCCACCTCAGCTGGAGACTTACATCATCTTTTTATCTGTCTCCTACATTCTCTGCTGACTGTGGTGCTTAGTTCTATGACTGTATCACCCGCAAACCAAAGCCCCACCACTTCCAGGAAATGCAGCCCATGGTCTTGCCTCACCGAACAGGCCTAGACTGACCTTGGAAGCTGAGTTAGTGTCTACACGGACAAAAGCTGTCTCTGTTCTCCAATTGCCACTAAACCAGACAGTGAAGCTCTCCAGTGAGTACACTCTGTCTCTACAGTCTAGGAAAATGGTTTTTAAACACTGGGATGAATTTCTTTCAGTGACTACCAGCAGGACGCTGGGATTGAACTTCATGACTAGGAGACATTGTAGAGGTGTGGAAAGAGTTTGGGCTACAGCTATATGATCTTGGTCAATAATGATACTAACATGTTTATTGAGTGTTTACTATGTGTCAGACATTGTGCTAAATGCTTTACAACGATTATCTCATTTGATCTTTAAAACAATCTTGTGAGGTAGATAACTTATTAGTTTCATTTTGACATGTCAAGAAACTGAAGCTTAGACAGGTTAAAATAACTTACTCACAGTCCCAGCAGGAGGGTGGTGAGCTGGGATCCTCACCCAGTCTCATGCTTTCCAAGTCCTCACCCTGGTCCACTAGTCGGCCTCTTCAGGCCCTTGACCACTCGGCCTATTTCCCAATCTTTTTTTTTTTTTGAGACAATCTCCCTCTGTCACCCAGGCTAGCTAGAGTGCTGAGGCATCATCTTAGCTCACAGCAACCTCAAACTCCTGAGCTCAAGCAATCCTGCTTCAGCCTCCCAAGTAGCTGGGACTACAGGTGTGCACCACCATGCCCAGCTAATTTTTCTATTTTTGGGAGAGAGAGTCTTGCTCTTGCTCAGGCTGGTCTCGAACTCCTGAGCTCAAGCGATCCTCCCACCCCGGCCTCCTGAGTGCTAGGATTACAGGCATGAGCCACCTTACCCAGCTCTGTTTCCCAATCTTTAAAATCAGTCCATCGTCTTCCCCAGGAAGTTGAAGATTTGGATATGGTTTGTAAAGGGTCTGGCACACAAGCAGAACATAATAAATGATATCTGTTATTCATATAGAAGCTCAGATTTTTCTCCTTTTTTAAATATCTGGAACACCCCTAAATATTTGGGAACTAAGCCACACACTCCTATTCATTTTAATTTTTTGAAGTGATGTCCAGGCTGGTCTTAAACTCCTGGGCTCAGGCCATCCTCCCACCTCAACCTCCCAGGTAGCTAGGACCACAGGTACACACTACTGCACCCGGTGATGTCATTTTTATTCTATGGCTTTAGAATGAAGTAATCTTGGATAATCACAATTGTGACAATATCTTGTAACCACCTGATGAAACCTGCCAGTTTTTCACAGCCTCGGAGCTCCATAAAGGCCTGGAACTGGCTCCTCTCATTTCACTACCAGCTTTAGGGGGGCAAGGTCCTAATATTCTGCTCCTGAAGCGAGGTTTCCACATTCATTCATACAGCCCCTGTGCGCTAAGTGCTACAGAGATGAGGAAGACACAGTTCTGGTCTCTCAGCTGGTTGGAGCCTGGCAGGTAGGAACAAGAGGGAGGGAAAGGGGGCTGGCAAACATTTTAAAAAGTCTGTCAGTGCAGTGTGATCAGGACTGAATCCCCTTTACTGAAAGGCAGTTGGCACTGTGCTGCCATCATCAAGGTTGGTGGCCTCTTCGATTCCTCTCTGCACCAGCCAGTGGGACCACTGGTCGGGTGCAGGATTGAGTGGAACCCAGCTCGCTCCTCTGGATACCAGAGCTCAGGCTGAGGGCGTGCCGGGCCCAGATAAGCCAGCCTTCAGCCTGGAACCCAAAGGAAACCATCCCATTTCAAATCAGTCCCTGCAAAGCCATTCCCTGTCTGCAGTCTGATTTCTGCAAGATCTTGTCCAAGGTCTTTTAGAGGCTTGTAAGGGTTGGCCGGTGTCTCAGATTCCCTGAGAAGCAGCAGTTAGGAAGCATGGTTCCTCCAGCATCTTAGAGGGTTTTCTGAAGGTTCTCGAGTATTTCTTCATAATCATGTTCATCCTCGTCTGCAAGAGAGTCAATGAGGGCCTGGGCGCAGTGGCTCATGCCTATAATCCCAGCACTTTGGGAGGCCGAGGCAGGAGGATGGCTTGAGGCCAGGAGTTTGAGACCATCCTGGGCAGCACAGCAAGACCTGATCCCTACAAAAACAAACAAACAAAAGGTCAATGAGGATCTTTGGCTTAGGCAAGTTCCTTCCTCTCTTTAGGGTGTAGTTTCCTCACGTGTAGAAGGAAGGAATTGGCCTGAATGCTCTAAAGTCTTTGCTAGCCCAGAAACCACTATTTACTCTGTTTCAACACTTTGTAACCACTTTGTTGTCCTGTATGCTGCAGGGAGGGTAGTGTGTTGGGGACTGAACTCACTTTCCTTGCCAGGGCTCTGGAACCCATGGGAGAGAGGCAGTAGGGACCTTTCTACCTGAGCCCAGCCTGTGTAGGCCTGTCCTTCAGACTGGGACCACAGAGGGGTCTGCCCAGGGGCAGGGCCATCAGAGGCAAAAGCAGCAGCAGAGGAGCCAGGGGGGAGGGGAGAAGCAAGGCCAAAGGTGAGCAGGGGCCAGCAAGGACTCACCTGCATCCTGCGTTTTGGACTTGATGGGCCTGAGGCCCTTGTTGCCAGGAATCTTGCTGTACATATTCAAGCTGTCCTTGGTGGACTCTGGCAAGGTCTTCGCCTTGGGTTTGGGCAGCAGAGGGGGTTCCTGCCGTTCTAAGACTTGAGAAGACTTTGGAAGAAAAAGAGCAGAAGTCAGCAGGGTCCCAAGAAATGGGGACATACAGTCCATGAAATGTAATTCACTTAAAATGTCACTTCCTCTGCTTCCCTCTCTACTTCCTTTTCAGGGCAGGGCCTCTCAGGACCCAGATATTTTTGCAAGAAGCACATGACATATTCCAGGCAAGGGAGAAGAGGGTCCGGGTGGGAGGTGAGGATAGGGTTGGGGGCTGGAGAGACGGGTGTCCCTGGGATTCTCCACTGAGGGGCTTGGCCAGTGTCCTTTAATTCTCTTGCTGAAGGGGAAAAAGCAAAGGTGGAGACACCTCAGAAAGCAGTCGCAAAGCCTCATGGCAGAGCCAGAGCTGAGAGGGGCTCCAGGAGGAAGAGGACTATTACTGAATCCCTGCCATGGCCGGATGTCGTATGCGTGTCTGCTCATTCAATGCTCAGGTGGCCCTCCGCGTGGTTGTTTCCGTCCCCCACTTACGTATGAAGAGAGAGCGTGCCTTGTCAAACCTCACGCAGGGGATGCGTAGCAGGGCCAAGGTTTGGACCCAGAACCCTGTCCGAGAGCCCTAAAGCCAGCGCGTCTGCACCAGGCCATGCCGTGCAGAGCAGACGGTACCACTCCCCGGTCAGCGGCGGAGGGTCCCGTGGCCCAGAGAGGAAAAGTTACTGGTTCGGGGCAACAGCAGTGACTGGGCCCGAAGTCCCTCCTTCAGCAGCTGAGACTCGGGCTGAGGCCTCTCAGTTCCCTGTGCTGTGACCTTCCCAGCGCCGTCACCGGCCCGTGTCCCAGACGTCCCACGCTAGCTTTTGTCAGGAAGCAGCTGCCCCACTCCCACCGCACACAGGAGCCCCTTCGTCACTCAGGAGTCAGCCTTCAGCCTCCACAGGCATCCTGCCACCTCCCCACACGAGTACGAGTCACTCAAGATCCCGAAACAGTACGTGCGTTGCAGTTTCTGAAGGACTTTTTATCCAGAGCGTCCCCTCCCCCCCTTAGCAGAGCACAGCAGTGGGACGCCCGGCCCCGTGAGACCCGATGTCACATCCCAGCCTCGCCACGGCTGGCCACGTGGTCTCCGGTAAACGACTTCAGCCCTCAGAGCCTCTTGTTTTCCCAACTGTACAAAGAGAGTATCGGTGTCTACCTCAGAGGCGTTGTGCGAGCTGGTGGGACAGTGCGTGTCAGGGCCTGCCACAGAGAAAGCACCCGACAGGGTGCAGCTAAGGAAAGAGCACCGTTGGTGACGCCATCTCGGGTTTACTGGAGAGGACGCAGGTGCTCAGAGGAGGAGCTGCTTGCACAGGCCCTGTCTGTGATCCCTGCTAGCTGCCGGCTCCTTCAGCAGGTCCCGCGGGCCTTGGAGCAGGGGAGGCCCTGCCCCCACAGAACTCTCTTTCTGGCCAGAGAAAGCCACTCAATGACAAGGCTAACTGCAAATGCCAATGTGCAGAAGTAAGTACAGAAGAGGGACAGGACCGTCCTTGCCGAAGGGGGAATCCAAGCCTCCCCCGCCCGTGGGCCAGGCCTGCAGGAGGAAGGACGCTGCTGGCAGAAGGCCTGGTCAGCGCGAGTCCCAGCTCCCTGAGGGAGCCGCAGGGGCCTCTCTGGCTGCAGCAGGGACCGCAGAATGGGTGGCGGGAGATGGGCCCGGAAGGTGAGACTCGAGTCGGCTTATAAAGAACCCTGGATGCCCGTTAGGGGGGTTGCATTATCCTCCAGCAATGGGGAGTGACAGAAGGTTCTAGACAATGGAGCCAAGGCCATCAGTGACCACGGAAGGATTTAGGAGGACGTTCTGACAGCTCTAAGAGGCAGTTCAGGTAAAAAACGATGTGGCTTGAACCCAGGAGTGACAGCAGGGGTAGCAGAGAGGAAGAGCACACGAACCTGGAATGTTTATGCTCAAGTTCAGGCCTCCCACTTACTAGCTGGGACCTTGGGCGAGTCTCAGGGTCTCTGAGTCCTCTTTTCTCAATCATAAAATATGGATAATCACACCAACCTCAGGATCGTGAGGATCAAGTAAGAGTAACGGGTGCAACGCGTGCGAGTTTATAAACTGCAAGCTCCACCCGATGGCAAGAGAAACATCACAGACAGACAAGGATCCCGACAGGCGGCCCCTCCCTGCCCACTTCTGTTATATGGTACCTTGACGCCTCCGTCCTGGCCGCTCTGTTGTTTCCTCTGCCCGCTGAGGCCCTGACTTTTGGGGGGTCTGGGCGGCGGGTGTTGGATCCCGCAGGCTGGTAACTTGCGAAGGCGATAGTAGAAGGCGTCCGTCAGCTCCTCCACGGTGGCCACAGGGAGGGGCCCAGCTGGCCAGCCTGGCTGCCCCTCAACCTCCACAACAGTCAGGTCCAGCCACCGGGGAGGGATCTCAAAGCACGTGCCGGGCCCGGAGCCCAGGCTCACCACCAGGAAGGGTTCTATGATCTTCTCCTCCAGCTGCAGGCCCAGGAAGGAGGCCAGGGGGTCAGCGGGGTGGCTGGTGTCCTTGGCCACCACCTTGACCTCACAAGGCAGTGAGAACTGGGCAGTCAGATCCGCCAGGCTGTAGCGCCGGCTGTCGTTCATCTCCTCCACAAAGCTGCCGGGGAAGTAGAGGGGCAGCAGGATCTGCTCTTGGCACTTGGCCTCCTCTTCACAGTCTTCCTCCCCAGTCTGGTCACTCAGCCGCTGGCACACCAAGACATCTGTGTCCCCGCCTTGGCCCCTGTAGGTCTGGCCAGACTCCAACACCTCCAGCCGGTCACCCACAGACAGAGACGTGAACTCAGAATTCTCCTCCGTCTCGCCCTCACAGTCCTTTGTGGCCACCACCCGGAGCGGCCGGCCCGGCTGGAAAGCACCCAGGAGGTCGTAGACCGTGGGGAACTCCCTGGGCCGCCGCCGCAGCCTGCCCCGGTAGGCCCCGGAGACCATGAAGTGTCTGGGCACCTTCCGGCCCTTGCTTGAGGCCAGGAGCCGCCAGGGTGGCGAGGCCAGCCCGTGGATGCAAAGCCTCTGGCCTTTGCGCAAGGACCCCGCCCACGGGCCGAGGAAGATGGGGGGCCCCTCTGGAACTTCCAGGATCTCCACGGGCAGGGGGAAGGGGCCCCCCCGGGCCAGGACCTCGCTCAGCAGCAGCGGTTTGATGAAGTGGATGTGCTGGGAGGAGGCAGTGACATCCTCCACGTCGACCTCCAGCGTGGAGGGGATCCTGACGATGGTCCTGCGCACTGTGGAGGGAGCCGTTCAGGGGTGCACCGCTCGCCCCCCCAGCAGGGGCCGCCCACCCCAGGCAGAGAGCCTCGGTCTGAGCTCGCCGACTTCTTTCCTTTTCACCTTTTCTTTCCTACCAGCGTTTTCCTACTGTGCCAGATTCCTCACCCACTCGTTTCCTTCAACCCTTTTTTTTTTTTTTTCTTTGAGACAGAGTCTCACTCTGTCACCCTGGGTAGAGTGCAGTGGCATCACCGTAGCTCACTGCAACCACCAACTTCTGGGCTCAAGTGATCCTCCTGCCTCAGCCTCCCAGGTAGCTGGGACTGCAGGTGCTCGCCACGACACCGGGCTAATGTTTCTATCTTTTGTAGAGACGGGGGTCTCGCTCTTGCTCAGGGTGGTCTCGAACTCATGAGCTCAAGGGATCCTCCCACTTCGGCCTCCTAGAGTGCTAGGATTATAGGTGTGAGCCACCTCACCTGGCCCTTCAACCTTTTTTAAAAAAATGTTTTTAGGCCGGGCGCGGTGGCTCACGCCTGTAATCCTAGCACTCTGGGAGGCCGAGGTGGGCGGATCGTTTGAGCTCAGGAGTTCGAGACCAGCCTGAGCAAGAGCGAGACCCCGTCTCTACTAAAAATAGAAAGAAATTATATGGACAGCTAAAAATATATGTAGAAAAAATTAGCCGGGCCTGGTGGCGCATGCCTGTAGTCCCAGCTACTCGGGAGGCTGAGACAGGAGGATCCCTTGAGCCCAGGAGTTTGAGGTTGCTGTGAGCTAGGCTGACGCCACGGCACTCACTCTAGCCCGGGCAACAGAGTGAGACTCTGTCTCAAAATAAATAAATAAATAAATAATAATAAAAAATAAAAAATAAAGTAAAAAAAATGTTTTTAAACATTTATGAACTAGAACAGTATAATGCACTCGCACGTGCCCAGCACCCGGCCGCGGCATCTAACTCAGCCCACCTCCTTTCATCCACACCTCCAGCCACTCCCCTCCACGGGATTATTCTGAATCGGAATAATCACACGTGTGACTCTTACAGTGTGGATTACTAAAAGACAGGATAATTTGTAATAAAAATTTTAAAAAGAATAACCACAATGCTCTTACTGCATCTAAATAATTTTTTGATAATTCCTTAATATCAAATATCCACTCAGTTCAACCACTTTTTAAATTTTACTTTAATTTTGAATGTAATTTTACTAGCTGCCTTTCCAAATGCTTTCTGGGTTTAAATAGAGAGATAAAATCAAATTAACAAAAACACTGACTAAGGGACGCTGGGCAGCATATTCCCTCTCTGGGCATTGGTGAGTATCCCGACGTGGCAGCTCAGAAGGAGGCTCTGTAAGACGGCAGGAGAACTGGCCCACCCACCATGTGGTTTGATCCACATCCCACGGAAGGCAGGGCAGGGAACAGTCTCCCCATTTTACAGATGAGAATACTGAGGCTTACAGGGGTGGTGACTTCCCTCAGGTCACATTGTTGGAAATTTTACCCTGTGCCAACTAAGCTGATGATTGGTTGAAGCCAGAGCTGGGCACATGGGGGTCCTTACGCCGTCCTGCTTTTGTCTCGAAAGTGGTACAGATACCTGCACTGCCCCGTTGTCCAGGGCAGCCTGCGAAGCCCTGCCCACCATTAAAACCTCTGGCCCCCTGGACTGTAGTCTCTCACTGCCATTTCCCACTAAAATGGTCCAGAGCTCCCTGGGAAAGAGCTAACCAGTTCCTGGGGAGGAAATGAACGTTCAAGATGAGCCTGAAACGTGTTACGCTAGCAAGCAAGAAAATCGGCTCAAGGCCACACAGGTAGGTCAAAAGGTTCAGGAACCAACTTGAAAACGAGGCTCCCACTAGCCAAAGCTGAGATCATTTGAGCAGCAATAAAAATAACTTCATCCTGTCACAGAGGTTTCAGGAAAAAGAAAAAAAAATAGTAGTAACTTCAGGGCACATACTGGCAGGCCACCTGGAGTTCCGAGGCTATCACGGGGACGGGGGTGTTTTCCATCAGAGCAGCTCCCTGGGCGCCCCTCTTCCCCTCCACACCAGCCCCACCCACCTGCCCAGGCCACTCACTGTGCATGATGGCTTGGATCTCGTACTGGGGCCTCAGGACCAGGAAGTTCCAGGGTAGGGTGGGACAGGTGAGGACGAGGTCCTCCAGGGCCGGGTCCTGCAGGACCTGGAGCAGGGTTCGAGGGGCACTGGGCTCCCACGTCCAGAAGGGCCCCTTCTGGGATAGGGGCAGGTGTAGGATGACTTGCTGGTTCCCCAATCCCAGGACACAGCGGGCACAGCGGGTCTTGCGGTGCATTTCCACAGCCTCAAAAATGAGGAGCTGGTCCTCAGTCACCACCCTGGCCTCTGTGATGATCCTGTGTGTCGACATGAAGTAAATGGGCAGCTGCTTGGAGCTCCTAGTTGCGGCAGAGACCAGCTCCTCCAGCATCCCGTGGCTCTGGGGGCTGGTGAGGGCAGTGAAGTAGCCTGTGGGGGACAGCAGAGGGTGGGAGAGTCACCGTGGGTATCAGGGTGGGGCAGGCCTCGGCTGGGTCCAGGCCCTGGGCTGGCCCTGCAGATAACCCAGCCAGGGCCCCCAGGGGCCGGTGTCAGGGTAGGCTTGCATCTGGACATCCGCACCACGGGGCTGCAGGACAGAGGGCAGAAGGTGACAGTGCGTGAATGGACAGTGAGGAGCAGGGGGTAGGTAGGGACCCAGAGGGACTGTTGCCAGAAACACGGAGAACAGAAGAGGCACAACAGGCACACCTGACCCGCACATTCCCTACCTCCTGACCCCCAGCTGCCTCTAACGTCATCCGTGTACCATTCCCTCCAGAAGCCTGGCCACAGCTCCAATCCCGCTTATCCAGAACCTGTCGCCCCCACCCTGGGGCCGCGCCCTGTCTCTCCCCAACTAGAATCCCAGGAGCTACTGGCCGAAGCCACCTCTGAGCACCCCCTCACCCCTGCCCCCCTCCGCCAACACTGGCTGCCCAGCTGCTCCCACTTTTCCTGCCGCAAACCCACAACCTGAATCTCATCAAGGAAACACCCACAAACCCAGACCGAGGGACGTTCTGCAAAAGTACTGGTCTGGAGTCTCCAAAAGGTCAAGACAAAAAAAGGCTGAGCAACTGTCCCAGCCTGAAGGAGGCGAAAGAAATAGGACAACTGAATATGATGTGTGATCTGGGACTGGATTCTAGATCGAGGGGAAAACTGCTATAAAGGACATTGTTAGGACAGTGGGTGAAATTCAAATACAAGCTGCGGATTAGACAATAGTATTGCACCAAAGTTAAATTTCCTGAATTTGGTCATTGAACTACAGTTTTGTGAGTGACTGTGCTTGCTTTTAGGAGACACACACTAGAGTATTTAGGATTCATATTTAGTTGTAAAGGAGCATCATGTCTGCAGTTTACTCTCAAATGATTCAGAAAAAAATATATCCATATGTACACATGCACATATAGCAATATATTCACATATATATACGTATGTGTGTAGAGAGGGAGAACGAATGTAACAAATGTTCAACAATTGATGCATCTGGATAAAGGGGGAACAGAAGTTCGAGCAAGTCTTCTGTAAATTTGATTATTTCAAAAAAAAAGAAAAGCCAGCCAGGCATAGTGGTTCACGCCTGTAATCCTAGCACTCTGGGAGGCCAAGGCGGGTGGATCGTTTGAGCTCAGGAGTTCAAGACCAGCCTAAGCAAGAGCAAGACCCTGTCTCCAATAAAAAATAGAAAGAAATTAGCAGGACAACTAAAAATGTATAGAAAAAATTAGCCAGGCATGGTGGCGCGTGCCTATAGTCCCACCTACCCGGGAGACTGAGGCAGAAGGATTGCTTGAGCCCAGGAGTTTGAGGTTGCTGTGAACTAGGCTGATGCCACGGCACTCTAGACCAGGTGACAGAGTGAGACTCTGTCTCAAAAAGGAAAAAAAGAAAAACCTCAAAATACAAAATACATCACTTCCCTATTAAAAACCCTCACTGGGGCTGGGCATGGTGGCTCAGGCCTGTAATCCTAGCACTCTGGGAGGCCAATGCAGGAGGATCGCTTGAGCTCAGGAGCTCGAGACCAGCCTGAGCAAGATTGAGACCCCATCTTTACTAAAAATAGAAAAATTAGCTGGGCGTGGTGGCACATGCCTGTAGTCCCAGCTACTCGGGAGGCTGAGGCAGAAGGATTGCTTGAACCCAGGAGTTTGAGGTTGCTGTGAGCTAGGCTGACATCAGTGCACTCTAGCCCAGGTGACAAAAAAAAAAAAAAAAGTCAAAAAAAAAGCCAGCCCTCAGAGCCTCAGGGTGCACCTGCTTCACCCCAGCCCCCATCTAACTCATTTACTCCTCACATCAAGCCTAATTCCCGCCATTACAGATGAGGAAGCTGAGGCCCAGAAAGGCCCGGGAACTTGCCCAAGACCACAGCTGGTAGCCAACAGAGGAGCTGATGCAGGCTGCTGGCTTCAGGGTCCAGGCCCCTGCTCCACCTCCTGTGATAACTGAGCTCCTTGGGGTTTCATGAGCACCAAATGTGTCCATGCTACTCCCTCTAGCTGGGATCTTTCCTCTGACTTAGGAGCTGCCTCCTCCAGGAAGCCTTCACAGACCACTGGGGCAGGTTCCTCTTGCCCAGAGCCATCTCTAAAGCTCATGCCTGCTTCTACTGTTGCTCTCTCGCTGCCAGCCTGAAAGCTCCCCGCTAGAGAGGGCTGAGCCCGGTCCATCCTGAGCCTCCCGTCCAGCCCCCACAGGGCTTGGCGCACATGGGTGTCTGCAGATGTGTGAACGAACACAGAGACAGGCACCTGGACAAAGACCCGGAACAGAGGCAGATGTGATCAGAGAGACGGACAGGGAGACGGTGTGACCGTATCAGGCTCAGGGCACTGTCAGACCGCTCTGAGGACATCCCCAGCCTTGAGGCTGGGTGGTGGTGGGTGTGAGAGCCTCAAGCACAAACCCAGAGGGGTGGGAGTGAGTGTTGGGGTTGGCAAGCCCACAAGTGGCCCACAGGGGCGTGGAGGGTGTCAGGGCATGTGGGGAGGCCGAGGGGCCCACCTTACCCTGGAAGTTGGGGGCGAGGTCCATGGTCTGACCCGTCCCCGGGTTCTCGCAGACCACCTTCTGGAGGTGAACCTGGGTAACCTTGATCAGGTCCCCTGTGGAGAGGCAGCACTCATTCCCAGAGATCTCGTAGATGGAGCCTGCGGAGACAGGGCCTCAGTTTCCCCGTTGGGCAAGGGCCAAGTGCTGGGCAGCCTGTGTCCTGTGCCCAACACACCGTGCTCTGCCACACCTTTGCACACTTTGTTCCTGCTGCCCGAGCGCCCTGCCTCGTCTTTCCCCGTTACGGTCCGCTGGCTCAGCTGTCCTCAGCCGTCTCTGCCTCATCGTAGCGCTGGATGCGCC
The DNA here is from genome assembly GCF_041146395.1 of Eulemur rufifrons. Taxonomy (NCBI): domain Eukaryota; kingdom Metazoa; phylum Chordata; class Mammalia; order Primates; family Lemuridae; genus Eulemur; species Eulemur rufifrons. The sequence goes on along the minus strand of NC_090990.1, from coordinate 18,728,832 downwards.
CCCTGTGTGCACTTCTCTGGCCTTTCTCACTTCCCGGCCTCCTAAACTTCGCTCACGGGTGGGGCCGATCCATCTCCACATCACTGCAGCCAGCACAGGGCTTGGCCTCTGAGTACGTGCTAAATCCACATGCGGGTAAATAACCCAGTGACTCCCAACTTCCTCATCGTACAGCTACGAAGTCGGGCTCAGAGAGAGTCAGTGGCACCCTGCACGTCACCCAGAGCCAGGGTGGGTACCCAGCCCTCCCAACTCCTTCCTTTCTTCTTCAGATGAGTTGTTTTTAAAGGAAACACAGGAGAGGATGGAGGGGCACTCGCAGGGTGAGACCCAGGGGACAAGGCCCAGCAGCTCCACGTTCCCCATGCAAAGCGTTGAAGCAGTGTCCAGAGCGCAGCAGGCACCCAGCGACGATCTCTCACACACAGGGCACGGGCTCTCCAGCTCGCGACGGAGGACAGGAGACGGCAGGGATGGGGTCTTGAGGCCACCGGACACCCCCACAGGCAGTCCCAGCAGAGCCCTTCACATCAGCCCCAAGAAACTGATGGAAACCTTATCCCCAGGACAGTGCACACGGCTCATAAAACCCAGTTCTTTTTTTTTTTTTTTGAGACAGAGTCTCACTCTGTTGCCCGGGCTAGAGTGTGTGCCGTGGCATCAGCCTAGCTCACAGCAACCTCAAACTCCTGGGCTTAAGCGATCCTCCTGCCTCAGCCTCCCGGGTAGCTGGGACTACAGGCATGCGCCACCATGCCCGGCTAATTTTTTCTATATATATTTTTAGCTGTCCATATAATTTCTTTCTATTTTTAGTAGAGACGGGGTCTCGCTCTTGCTCAGGCTGGTCTCGAACTCCTGAGCTCAAACGATCCGCCCACCTCGGCCTCCCAGAGTGCTAGGATTACAGGCGTGAGCCACCGCGCCCGGCCAAAACCCAGTTCTGTCTACAACGTCAGGGCGTGGGCCTTCCAGACCGGTGAGGGCGACAGCTGCGGTGCTATATATACCAGGCACCGTGCTGAGAGCCGCAGATGCATCACTACGGTTCAGACTCAGGCGGCAGTTTCAATTTCCTAAATAATGAAACTCAGCCTGGAGAGGTTGAGTGGGTCACCCGTAATGATCCGGTAATCAAATGCTCTTAACCACTGGGACAACCACTTCTGAGTGTCCTGCCCACCACGGCCCCCCACCGGCATGGCCATCTGTCCTCCACGCTCAGCCCAGTCACACCCATGCCCGGTCAAGTTCTCTAGTCACCATCACCCTGACTTCCACCACTTCCCGCCACGCGGCTCAGGCAGGATGAGGAAACTCAGGTATTGTGACACCGGCCGGCAAGGGGTGCCTGGGCTTGGAGGGGCTTGAGCCTGGGCTGGGGGAAGAACGAGGAGATCCAGGCGCCTGCCTGCAGGAAGCCCCCAGAGGTAGAGCCAGAATTTGAACCCAGACCTGTCAGATTCCTAAGTGGACCACTGGGAGGTGGTGGCCCCTACTTCTCTCCGTGTGTCTCAGCCTTGGTCTAGGACCCCACCTGGGACCCCAAACACTTTGCTGGAAGCTGCCTGGCAGAATAAGTTTTCCTCCTGCGGGAAGCAGGGCAGGGCAGGGCCCTCAGGCCTAAGTCAGCTCTAAGGAAGGAACCCGCACACCCACCCGGCAGCTCCCGCTTCCCTTTCCCCCTTTCTCCGCCACCTCCACCTCCCGACTCTGACGGTCCCCACTTCCCACAGAGCAGCCCTGGCACCCGCCCCTGCGCCCCTCGCTGCCGTCCTCTCCCTTCCACGACCTGTCAATCCTTCACCTCTTGCTCTTTGGGGCAATAACCAGTGACTGTGGCCTTGCTGGGTACCCATCCCTGTGAACCAGGGGGCTGCGGGCTGGGGCAGCTGTGCGGGCGTGCAAGGAGCAGAGAGCTGGGAAGCCTTCCCGGAGGAAGAGCCATTAGAGCTGAGAACCGAAGAGCTGAGCAGATCGAGGCTGGCCAAGGTGAGACGAGGGACTGAAGGCAGACAGTGCAGACAAGGGTCGCGGGGAGGAGTGGGAGGACAGAGAGATGGGAAGACTGCTCTGGCACTTGAGAATCAAGCTACGGCAGCAATCAAGGGCGCCCTACCGCCGCGCCGCCCGCACACGCGGAGCTCCATCCATGCGCACACGGTTCCACCTGGCTTGCTCGGTTGCAGCCACCTTCCGCGCCCGAACTCACCGAGCTTGCGCCACCCCCCTGCGGGCCAGGTCAGCGAGCCCCCATTCCACGGAAGCACAAGCCCAGGTCCAGAGAGGTAGAGGTGGCCCCAAATCTCAGCTTGGGCAGCGGCGGCGTTGGGATCTGAACCCGCCGCGCAGTCCCCCCCCCGGTTTCCATCGCCTCCCAGCGCCTCCGCCGGCGCCCCACACCTGGGGGAGAGCCCGGCCGCCGCAGGGACGCGCTCGCAGGGGTCCCGGCCCCCACTCACCCTCGAAGTAGACCCCAGAGCAGACCCGCAGCACGCGCGGGAGGGAGGTGGGGTCCAGGGCGCGCACGAAGTCCTGCAGCGGCACGGCCTCCATGGTCCCGCCGCTCGCAGTGCGCAGACTGAGCACCCGGACGCCGCCCGCCCGCGGGAGCCCGCGAAGCCCCGCCCCGCCCCGCAGAGGCCCCGCCTCGCCCCAACCCCGCGGGACCCCCGGAGGGAAGGGCGGTGCTGAAGTTGAAAGAGAAGCCCAGACGCCCACCTCCCAGTGCTCCCAGTCAGAACCAGAGGACCGGCCGCCTTGTGTAGTTCTGGCCTCACAGGAGAGGCACAGCCCTGTCCTTTGGGTCTTGGGAGGAAGATGTAGTGTCACCTCTCCTGAATGTCCCCTCCAGAACACACTGAGGTCCTCTACTTGGACACTCCCAGTGAAGGGGAACTCATTACCGTTCCACGACGCCCATATCCTTTGGACAATTCTAGTTAAGAATTCTGTGCCCAGTTCGTCAGCACATATACTAAAATTGGAACAATACAGAGATTAGCACGACCCCTGCGCAAGAATGACACGCAGATTTGTGAAGGGTTCCATATATTTAAATTAAAAAAAAAGAAAAAAAGCTAAAAAAATTTGAATATTAAAAATAATTTCTCTTTCCTTGGGCGAAAGAGAATGTGCTTAGGAGACAGACCAACCACTTCCCCCAACCCACGGGCATGGGACGAGGGTAGTCCATTTCCCGGTGCCTCAGGAGTCAAACCAACATGGGTTCAAATCCCAGCTCCTCCTCTTGCTTGTTATACGACTTTAGGCAAATCACTTTAATTTTCTGAGCCTCAATTTCCTCCTCTGTAAAATAGGGGAAAGAATCTTTTCTTGGCAGATTGTGAGGATGAAATGAGATGATACAGATATGCCAGATGCTTTACTTAGGTTTTTTTTTTTTTGTTACTATAAAAGTAGTAGCAGTCTTTTGAACAGAGACAACAACAAAAGTTTTAAATAGTTTAAAATAAAAGAAACTGTAGGTGTGCAACACCACACCCGGCTAACTTTTTTTATTTTTTTAGAGATGGTGTCTTGCTATGCTGCCCAGGCTGGTCTTGAGCTCCTAGGCTCAAATGCTCCTCCTGCCTCAGCCTCCTGAGTAGCTGGGACTACAGGTGTGTACCACCATGCCTGGCTAGAAAACGGTGATCCTTTATCTCTTTCCCGTGGGTTTCAACAGCCCAGTAAGCGTGCCGGATTACTGCCTGCCCAGTTTTGCCTAGAACTACAGTAGAGGATGAAGAATAAAAGAGAGGCTTTTAGCCTGGGTACCACGATGAGACCTCATCTCTACAAAAGATTAAAGAAAACAAAAAAATTAGCCAGGCATGGAGGTGCACCTGTAGTCCCAGCTACTCAGGAGGCTGAGGCAGGAGGATCCCTTGAGCCCAGGAGTTTGAGGCTGCAATGAACTATGATCTGATAGTGCCACTGTCACCCCAGCCTGGGTGACAGTGCGAGACCTTGTCAAAAAAAAAAAAAAGAAAGAAAGAAAGAAAAGAAAAGAAAAGAAAGAAAAGAAAAAAGATAGACTTTGGAGATAAACAAACCTGGGCTCAAATCCTGGCTCCACCACTTCTTAGCTGTGTGACCTTGGGCAAGTTCCTTAACCTCTCTGAGCCTCAGTCCCCTCTGTGCAATGGGGACTGGCAGGAGCTGGGATGTTGGCGAACATGACAGTGTAACACAGGCATGGGCACATGCCAAATGTTCAATACCTACTATCATTACATTATTGTTTATCAAGGGCCGCCTGTGCCTCTATCAAGAGAAGATCTTGTTTACTTCTCCCAACACCCCGCTTTCTATTTTAGGAAATAGTTACTGGGAAACTGTCTCTCTTTCGGTTGCACAACATGTAAATGGAGGAACCATATTCAAACCCAGCCTGTGGGTTGCCACAGCCCGAGCCCTTTCTACTTCCCCAGGCTGGAAGCACCAGCCTGGGGTCTCCCCCGGCTCCGCAAGAGCTGAGTGGGGTGCGGAGAGGGAAGCTCGGCTTCCCACAGGGCGGGCAGTGGGCGAAGGCCAGAGAGCTAGCAGCTGTGAGGAGGGTGCCTGCGACCGCTGAGAGCTGGAGTTCCTGGTTTCGTAAGCTTGTCTCTGCCAGGTTTTGGAGTCTGGAGGCAGACAGCTCAGGACCTCCTCCGGGCAGCAGGTGGCAGCTGCTCACTGCAGCAGGGTGACAGGATGGGGCTGGGCCCTCACCTGCTGCTTGGGCACCACGCACTCCCATACATGCCACTTGACTTGGTGTATTTTAGCAACTTACAAGGCCGGAAGTGGCCTTCCTCTGTGTCCTGTGTTACCCGCCCTTTAGAGGAGGTGAAGGGCCTGCCGTCGCTGCAACACTGGGTGGTGGTTGCTACGGTGTCCTGCTGTCCACTAAAATGTCCGCCAGTGTGGCACCGCCGTCCAGAGTGGTGGAAAACACCCCAGCAGCCAGCGGGGTCAAAACCGGTGTGGGAGGGACGTGGAGAGCACCCACCTTCCCGAGGGCGAGTGCGGAGGTCCCAACGCACAACTGCACCTCTGAGTCTGGCTGGGAGTCATCTGTGTCCCACAGCCTGCTGCTTCTGACATCCTCTTCCTCGTTGGCAGGAGCCTTGGTGGCTGCCCTTGCATAAGCCCCAAAGCAGTTTGTCATGAGATACTACCTCTGGGCACCCGGGGTGCCCACCAGAGCATACACACGCCCAGCCGGTGGGTCCCTGAAGTTGTCATGGAATTAGTCTCTCCCTGGGAGAGCGAAATCCCTCCCATGCCGAGTGGCTTCGTGGCACCGTGAACCATAATGACCACAGTGCAAAGAAAGTATGGAGGACAACTCCCAGGACAAAACCAGGACTGCTTGCAGCTCCTGGGATGATGGTGACAAAAGGCCATGTGTTGTCTTTATCTGTTTTCTAGATTTTCCGTAACATGGTCTGAGTATTTTTTTTTTTTTTTTTGAGACAGAGTCTCGCTCTGTTGCCCTGGCTAGAGTGCCGTGGCATCAGCCTAGCTCACAGCAACCTCAAACTCCCGGGCTCAAGCGATCCTTCTACCTCAGCCTCCTGAGTAGCTGGGACTACAGGCATGCGCCACCACGGCCGGCTAATTTTTTCTATATATATTTTTGGTTGTCCAGATTATTTCTTTCTATTTTTAGTAGAGACGGGGTCTCGCTCTTGCTCAGGCTGGTCTCGAACTCCTGACCTTGAGCGATCCACCCGCCTCGGCCTCCCAGAGGGCTAGGATTACAGGTGTGAGCCACCACGCCGGTTTGAGTATTTTTATATTAATCAAAACAGTCTGAACAGCTCCCTGCCAACGATCCCCTGAGACAATTGTGGGGTCATCTGGGAGGGTTTGCTCTCTCCCCTTGCAGATTTTCACTGAGGGAAAAACTGGTCACTTTTAGGGAAAGATGCTCAACACATCCTCAAGGAGGTGGCATGTCCGGTCGCAAACCCTCAAGGACTAGCTTTTGCTCCCGTGTGGTGGGAAAGTTATTATAGCTTCAGCTCCTCTTGGTCTTGAACCAGGGTTAGACTAAGGACCTTTTACCCTCTCCCTTCCCCCACTCCCCGTGTGGGAAGAAGATAAGAAGGAAGATGGGGGGTGAGGTGAGGCGGGAGGGGTGAGAAGCAGAGAGGAGGGGGGTGGGGAGAGGTGGGCCTACGGAGGGGAGAAGTGGAGGCCTGAGAAGTTCCCACAGTCCAGCCTCAGGGCCACAGGGAAGACAGGGGGGCCCAAGACCCATGTTGCAGGGGCCAGGATGGGTGGGGGAGGCAGCGGAGGGACGGCCAGGAGCTGCTCGGGCCTGGGGACAGGCCAGGTCTCCAGGTGGACGAGGAGCAGGGCTGGAACACAACCTGAAACCTTGGACCTCGGGCTGGGGAAGTGGGTTTGAGCACAGAGAGCTTTTGCCCCTGTCCCTGCGGCAAACTGGGACCCGCAGAGCTGCACCCCCTGCGCACTGCGTCAGATGCTGCCCTCAGGGAAGGGATCACAGCTCGCAGAGGGAAGGAAGTGGGGCCGGTTCTGGTAACAGGGGTCAGGCTCTGTTCTACAGTCATTGCAGAAACTTCTGTGTAATTTCTGGGTTTTAGGGCAGCTGCCAGCTCTGCTGGTAAATAAAAAGTTATCTCTTTCTCAAAATATTAAAAATAGAATTACCATATGAGCCAGTAGTTCAACGTCTGGGTATACCCGAAAGCATTGAAAGTAGGGTCTAGGCTGGGCGCGGTGGCTCAGGGCTGTAATCCTAGCACTCTAGGAGGCCGGGATGGGAGGATCGCTCAAGGCCAGAAGTTCAAGACCAGCTTGAGCAAAAGCGAGACCCCGTCTGTACTAAAAAATAGAAAAAAGAAAAAAATAAATGCAAGTAGAGTCTCAGGGCTGTTTGTATGCCTGTGTTCACAACAGCCAAAAGGTGGAAGCAACACACTGTGTGGTACGGTCATAGCTTGTTTCACGGCGCTTCATTTCATTGTACTTTGCAGATACTGCATTTTTTACAAACTGAAGGTTTGTGGTAGCCCTGCATAGAGCAAGGGTATCAACGACATTGTTCCAACAGCAGGTGCTCACTTCATGTCTCTGTGCCACACTTTGGTAATTCTTGCCATATTCCAAGCTTTTTCATTATTACATCTGTTACGGTGATCTGTGATCAGTGATCTTGGACAGTACCATTGTCATTGTTTGGGGACTTGAAGAACTGCACCCAAATAAGATGGTGAACTTAATAAATGTGTGTGTTCTGACTGCTCCAGTGACAGCCGCATCTCTCCAGGCCCTCCTATTCCCTGAGACACAACAAGATTGAAATGAGGCCAATTAAAAATCCTACAGTGATCTCTAAATGTTCAAGTGAAAGGAAGAGTTTCCCGTCTCCCTTGTTAAGTCAAAAGCTAGAGATGGTTAAGCCTAGGGAGGAAGACATGGCAAAAGCCAAGACAGGCTGAAAGCTAGTCCTCTTGCACAAAACTGCTAGCAGAGTTGTACATCCAAAGGAAAAGCTTTTTTTTGTTTGTTTTTAATTTTGTTTTTTTTAAGACTAGTCAAGTGCAGTAGTGAAAAGCGGGGAAAGAGTAGAACAAGGAGTTCGATCTGTAACTGACTGTGAACAATCAAGTGAGATAACTCACTACCTTTGGAACAGCCAGGAAAAGTTCTTGAAGGAAATGAAAAGTGCTACTCTAGTGAACACACGAATGATAAGAAAGCAAAGCAGACTTGTTGCTGATATGGAGAAAGTTTTAGTGGTCTGAGTAGATCAAACCAGCCACAACACTCCCTTAAGCCAAAGCCTAATCCAGAGCAAGGCCCTGACTCTCTTCAATTCTGGGAAAACTGAGAGAGGTGAGGAAACTGCAGAAGGAAAGTTGGAAGCTAGCGGAGGTTGGTTCATGAGGTTTAAGGAAGGAAGCCCTCTCTATAACGTAAAGGTTTGCTGCAGCAAGTGCTGACGTAGCAGCTGCAGCAAGTTATACAGAACATTTAGCTAAGATCATTGATGAGGTGGCTACACTCAACGACAGATTTCAGTGTAGACAAACAGGCTTCTATTGGAAGAAGACGCCATCTAGGACTTTCATAGCCAGAGAGAAGTCAATGCCTGGCTTCAAAGGACAGGCTGACTCTTTGGTTAGAAACTAATGCAGCTGGTGACTTTAAGTTGAATACAATGCTCATTTTCCATTCCAAAGTCCTAGGGCCCTTAAGAATTATGCTAAATCTACTCTGCCTGTGCTCCCTAAATGGAACAAAGCCTGGATGACAGCACATCTGTTTATAGCATGGTTGACTGAATATTTTAAGACCACTGTTGAGAACTACTGCTCAGAAAAAAAGATTCCTTTCAAAATATCCTTTCAAAATATTACTGCTCATTGGCAATGCACCTGGTACCCTAGAGCTCTGATGGAGAAGTACAAGCAGATTAATGTTGTTTTCATGCCTGCTAACACAACATCCATTCTGCAGCCCATGGATCAAGGGGTAATTCTGACTTTCAAGTTTTATTACTTAAGAAGTACATGTCATAAGGCCATAGCTGACATAGATAGTGATTATTCTGATGGATTTGGGCAAAATAAACTGAAAAACCTTCTGGAAAGGATTCACCATTCTAGATGTCATTAAGAACATTCGTGATTCATGGGAGGTCAAAATAACATTAACGGGAAGGCCAGGTGCGGTAGCTCACACCTGTAATCCTAGCACTCTGGGAGGCCGAGGTGGGAGGATCACTTGAGCTCAGGAGTTCAAGACCAGCCTGAGCAAGAGCGAGATCCTGTTTCTACTAAAAATAGAAAAATTAGCCAGGTGTGTTGGCGAGCGCCTGTAGTCTCAGCTACTTGGGAGGCTGAGGCAGGAGGATCGCTTGAGCCCAGGAGTTTGAGAAATCTATAGAGAAATCTTCCCTGAAAGGAAGAGTCAATTGACGTGGCAAACTTCATTGTTGTCTTATTTTAAGAAATTGCCGCACGGGCATAATGGCTCATGCCTGTAGTCCCAGCTAATCGGGAGGCTGAGGCAGGAGGATTGCTTAAGCCCAGGAGTTTGAGGTTGCTGTGAGCTAGGCTGACGCCACGGCACTCACGCTAGCCTGGGCAACAGAGTGAGACTCTGTCTCAAAAAAAAAAAAAAAAAAAAGAAATTGCCACAGCCACCCTAACCTTCAGCCACCCGTAGTCTGATTAGTCTGTAGCCATCCACATGAAGGTAAGACCCTCCACCTGCAAAAAAGATTATATTATGATTTGTTGAAGGCTCAGATGTTCATTAGCATTTTTAGCAATAAAGTATTTTTAATTAAAGTATTCAAGTACATTGATTGTTTAGACATAATGTTATTGTGCACTTAATACATATAGTGTAAACATAACTTTTATGTGCACTGGGAAATCAAAAAATTTGTGTGACTCACTTTATTGCAATATTCACTATAACACTGAAGATGCTTGAGGACATTAGGATCAGTGAAATGAGCCCATCCCAAAAAGACAAATAAACTGCAATTCCACTCACATGGGGAACCTCGAGTAGTCAGATTCATACAGATAGAAAAATCAAATAATGGTTATCAGGGGCTGGGAAGGGGGAAATTGGGAGCTGTTTTTAATGGATACAGAGTTTCAGCTTTGCAAAATGTTAAAGTTCTGGAGGTTGGTTGCACACCAATGTGAATGTGCTTAACTGAACTACTGCACTGTGCGCTTAAAAATGGTTAAGATGGTAAATTTCATATTATGTGTATTTTATCACAATTAAAAAAAATTTATCTGAGACTCCTTCTAAATCTAAACCCAGTGTGCAGTGTCGTTTTTTCTTCAACAGTGATCTGGCTGGTATTGAGTTCCAGACTGAAACAATGTTCCCCAAAATTTGGACCCACGGCCTCGTAGCAATATCGGTGGTGTTGGGAGGTCCGATGCCATTCTTGCGCCAAACTCCTGCGAGTGAAGTTCGGGAGCCTCCGCTCTTGCCCTCGGTGCTCTGGTATTTCGCATGCTTAGCCAGATGTAGGTCTTTCATTCTTGCTTCTGGGCTGTTATGGATCTTTTAAATCTAGGGACTCATGCTCCTCAGTTCTGGAAACTCCCTTGGTTGTTTTTGTTTGTTTGGTTTTTGTTTTGGGAGCTCGTTTTAGGCAGATATTGGCTCTTCTGGATCAATTCTTCATCTTCTGCCCTTTTGTTCTGTTTTGTAGAAGATTTCATAGACTTCTAACTATTGTACCACTTAAAAATTTTTCTGCTTTTATATTTTCAATTTCCAAGAACCTCTTTAAAATTTTTTGGTATTACATCCTGTTTCTATTTCATGGATATCATAGATCAGATGGGAGAGAAGGGAGTTGCCAAAGATCATCTGCTTTGACTCACCCCTCTAAAGAAGAAAGCTTAGAAGTAATGAAGAAATGTTGGCCGGGCGTGGTGGCTCATGCCTGTAAATCCTAGCACTCTGGGAGGCCAAGGTGGGAGATCACTTGAGCTCAGGAGTTTGACACCAGTCTGAGCAAGAGCAAGACCCCCATCTCTACTGAAAAAAATAGAAAAAATTAACCAGGCATGGTGGTTAGATAGTCAGGCTATAGTCCCCGCTACTCGGGAGGCTGAGGCAGGAGGATCACTTGAGCCCAGGGTTTGAGGTTGAGCTATGATGATGCCACTGCACTCTAACTGGGGTGACAGAGGGAGATTCCATCTCAAAAAAGAAAAGAAAAAAAAAAAAAAGACTCTCTTGTGCAAACGACTCTTCCCAGGACAGATTTATTTTAACAGAGCTAACTTGTTTTATGAGTAATCCCACAACTTCCCACATTGGACAGGAAAACTAGATTGACAACTATTATGAAAATTCTTATTTTTTTCTTTTATACTTTTTGTTTCTAAAATTTCTTCTTCTTCTTTTTTTTTTTTTTTTTTGAGACAGAGTCTCACTCTGTTGCCCAGGCTAGAGTGCAGTGACGTCAGCCTAGCTCACAGCAACCTCAAACTCCTGGGCTTAAGCAATCCTCCTGCCTCTCGAGTAGCTGGGACTACAGGTACTAGCCACCATGCCCGGCTAATTTTTTCTATATATTTTTAGTTGTCCGGCTAATTTCTTTCTATTTTTAGTAGAGATGGAGTCTTGCTCTTGCTCAGGCTGGTCTCGAACTCCTGAGCTCAAGCGATCCTCCTGTCTCGGCCTCCCAGGGTGCTAGGATTACAGGCGTGAGGCACCACACCTGGCCTGTTTTCTCATCTTTCTGAGGCTTGTTTCATACCAGTGGTTAATTAGGAAGATTTTCACTGAGGGCTGGCACTGGAATGTCATTAGTTAGCACCTCAAGGAAGAGCAGGCCTGAGGAGGCCAAGTTCTGGAACGAGAGAAAAGACAAAATGATTTGATAATTCCATATGTGATCACATTGGAATCAGAAGCATTTGATGTTTTTCTACAATATTATAGTTTGAGGTCAGAAATATTTTCTTAGAAGACAGATTTCTGTTTCTTGTTCTCGTTGTGCGGGGGTGATTTTGGAGAAGAAAGAGGAGAGGAGGCTGCTCCTCCACCTCCAGCCCCACCCTTCCCTCCAGACACTGCGAGGGGCTCCCCACCCCCCCAGGTGGGGGCCTTACTGGGGAGTTTGGAGCTTTGGGTTCCTGGCTTGTCTCAGTCACAACCTCTTCCTTGTGGCCTTGAACCCAGGGATTGGGTCTAAAGCCTGCGCTTCGCCACCACGACCCCCGGGGCAAGCTCCCAGAGGTGCTGTGAGACTTACGTTCCATGTGATTAGTTCATGAAAGTCCCGGGATCAAACCTGGCTCCGGGCAACAGTCGGGCAATAGCAGTAGCTGCTGCCACCTCTCAGCCTCAGTTTCCCTAGTTGCAAAGAAAAAGGATTGAAGTACAAGGCCAAAGCCTCCCCCATCTGCCTGTTAGAATTTCCCCATCTTCCGTGGCCCCACGGCCCTGCCCACAGGCTAAGGCACGTCTGTCCTTGTGCCCCCTCCACGGGGTCTGTCCCCTCCATCCCTGGCCTGGGCATCACACAAACTTGAATCTTCACACCCGCCGAGGCAACGGAAAGCCTGGGCCCCGGGAAGGGGAGCCGTAGCTCACCGGCTCGCTGGCTTGCAGCAGCCCTGAGATGTGGGTTGTCTCGTTCTTTCCTTCTTACAGACATGAGAGCTGCCACCGAGAGAGGTAGAGCTGTGTGCCCAGAGTCCCCGCCAGGAAGAGACTGGAGCAGGATTTGGTCAGAGTGCACCCCCGCCCCCCGCTGCAGGAAGACCCTTGGGCAATTTCCCTTCCACATGACACACAGCCCTCCCCATAGGAGCTCGCCCTGCGTCCTTGCCGCCCCTACTTCCCCTAAGCCTGGGGAGTCTTGTTGAAACTCTTCGGTTTGGTGGTGTCTCGCAGCAACACGGTGTCATTGGGTTTAAGGCCGAGACCATGGGGGTGGCACAGGCGAAGGGATACAGCTTCTGGATTCAGGCTGCCCCTTCTAGCTGGGAGGGAGGGTGTCTTAGTCAATTTTCTGTTGCTATAACAGAATACCACAAACTGAGTAATTCGTAAAGAAAAGAAATTTATTTCTTGCAGTTCTAGAGGCTGGCAGGTCCAAGGTTGAGGGGCCACATCTGGCGATGGCCTTCTTGCTGCATCAGAACATGGCAGTGGCAGAGAGTGGTGGCTCACACCTATAATCCTAGCACTCTGGGAGGCCGAGACAGGAGGACTGCTCGAGGTCAGGAGTTCGAGACCAGCCTGAGCAAGAGCGAGACCCCATATCTACTAAAAATAGAAAGAAATGATTTGGACAGCTAAAATATATATATAGATAAAAATTAGCCAGGCATGGTGGCACATGCCTGTAGTCCCAGCTACTCGAGAGGCTGAGGCAGGAGGATTGCTTGAGCCCAGGAGTCTGAGGTTGCTGTGAGCTAGGCTGACGCCATGGCACTCTAGCCAAGGCAAAAGAGCGAGACTCTGTCTCAAAAAAAAAAAAAAAAAAAAAAAAAAAGAACATCGCAGTGGGCATCACATGGCAGGAGGGTAGGAGCCTGCCAGCTTGGGTCTCCCTTCCTCTTCTTATAAAATCACCAGTTCCATCATGGGGGCCCCACCCCATGACCTCATCTAACCCTAATTGCCTCCCAAAGGCCCCACTCCAAATGCCATCAACATATGAATTTGGGGATTAAGTTTCCAACACATGACATTTGGGGGGCACATTCAAATCATAGCAGAAGAGACCTGCCCGGCGAATGGGGCAGGATCTAAGGATGGGGAGGACAGAAGGAGAAGAAGCTTCTCAACGCATTTTAGTCCTACGCTGCTCGTGCTTCTGGCCTGCGCAGGCACATGGCAGGGTTGCCGGGGAACAGTGGCGAACAGGACAGACACAGTCTCTGCCCTCCCGGCACCCACACGGGAGGACCTGGTGTGTGAGGACTGCTCAAGCAGGTCTTCCTTCTGCAGCCTGGGAACCAGGAAAGGCTCCCCAGAGGAAGTCAAGCCATGAGTGGGTGAGAGGGAGGGAGGGAGGAAGAGAGCGGAGAGGGGACGCAGTGAGGAACTGAAAGCAATTGAGGGGTTCCCCGCCTTCCCCCCCCAACCCCCCCCCGACTGGCATGTAGGCCCTGAGAGGCCTCAGTAAGGGGTTTGGCCTCTGTCCCAAAGGTTTTGGGGGATGAGCCCCTGCTTGGTTTGAATGAGGAGTGATGTAGGGTGAATTGCATTTTAGCAAGACTCGGGGGTGGGGGTGGAAGATGGCGCGGTGGGCAGGAGGGCAGTTAGGAGGCTGGGGAGGCTGCTCAGAGGAGAGAGGATGGTGGCCCGGCCTGGCAGCAACTAGGAGAGCCAGCGAGGAGGCAGAATGGAGAGCGAGGGGTGAAGCCCGTGGGTCTGGGTTAAGGGGCTCATCACCCCAGTCTGGGCAAGGCACCTCCAGCTCTGGTCAGAGGCTGGGGGTGGGGCTGGTTGGGGCCACTGTGGCGAGAAGGAAGCATGGCAGCCCTTGCTGGGCCTCAGCCCCAATCCCAAGCGATCCCAGAATAACGAGGGCCTGAGTCTCAGGGCCAGGCCGCCATCTCCTACTCCAGGTGGGACTGGGTTCGACTGGCTACTGCAGCCGTCTGTGCAGGGGGCCTCCCCTCTGCTCTCTAAAGAAGCCTGGAGCAGTGAGCTATTAGGAGAGACAAGAGATCTCTGTTCACGGGAGTGATTCCAGCCACTGGGGTCCAGCCGAGACGTAGAGCTGAAAGAGAAGGGAGGTGGGGAAGACAGACACTGAACAATAGTAACAAACAGGTAAAAATGATGGCGGGGGTGGAGGGGGGTTGGTTGGGATGAGGGGTGGGAGGCTACAATTTTAGGTGGAGTTGGAGGGTTGGCCTCATTGAGATGGTGGCCTTTGGGCCAAGACTGTGCCAATGTTCTCCAGCCACGACCACCAGGGACACAGGGGCGGTTGAACATGTTGGGTTTGTGACTTGTAGGGAGGGATACACACGCCGTGGGAAACAGCGGGAAGAGGGTGTGAGGAAGGACTCATAGGATTTGGGGTAGAGTTTGGGAGGCTTGAGAAAGCAGGGCTTCGCCCTGAATTGACGCTGTCCAGAGCAGGGGTAATGCCATGACTACGTATCTTCATCAAGAAATTTTATCTAGAAGGAGGGAAGACTAGAGCGAGGCTAAAGCTGTCATTAGCAAGATGCAAGAGTCTCTCTTGTCAGCTAGGATGGGGGGTTGTGTTTAGTTTCCTGTGTCTGCTGTAACAAGTGACGACAAACTTGGTGACATGATACAACAGAAATTTATCCTCTCATAGTTCTAGAGGCCAGAAGTCTGAAATCAAGGTGTTGGCAGGGTTGGTTCCTTCTGGAAGCTCCCAGGGAGAACCTCTTCCCTGCCTCTCTCTCAGTTCCTGGTGGTGCTGGCAGTCAGCGGCATTCCCTGGCTTGTAGACGCATGGCTCCAATCGCCACCTCCCTCTTCACATGGCTTCCCCTCTGTCCGCTGCCTCCTTCTCTGACTCTATTGGATCGTCACTGGATCTAGGGCCCACCCGAGTGCAGGACGATCCCATCTCAATGTCCTTAATTACATCTGCAAAGATCCTTGTTCCAAATAGGGCTGCATTCTGAGGTGCCAGACATGTTTTAGGGACACAAGGAAACCCACTGCAGGGATGGTTGGTCCTTTTTGTGGCTTGGACAGTATCTATTTTTTGTCTGTGTTCAGACATGATCATGGAGTGGTCCTGTTTGTGTCCTGACCCATCATGGTCACAGAGTGGCCTTGTCTGCTGTTGACGTCCTGTGCAACTGTTCATGTTCAGCCAGAGAACGGCCAAAGCCCAGCAGGGGCCGGGCCAGCTCTTGACGAGCAGGTGCTTTTCCCCTTGTCCCGTGGAGGCAGAGTGAGGGAGCCTGGCTGTCCTGGGGGAAGGGGGCTCCAGCCACAGGGGCAGGGGTGTGCCTTGTGGGGGTGGAGGCTGGCTGTCACTCAGAGGGACACGAGAGGCCTCTGAAGTGTTCTGAGCAGAGGTGAGCCTGACTGGCTGGGCATTGACGGTGTGTTAGGCTAAAGCCTGACCGGAGTGGGTTCAATAATAGCAAATGGAGCAGACTGTGGGGTGGGGGTGGAGGTGGCTGGTGCAGAATGGAATCAAGAGGTTTTGCTTTGTTTTCCTTTAAGGTGAGAACAATAAGGGCAAGTCCAAACGGCTGGGAGCGATCAGGAGAGGGAGAGTGCAACTGCAGGGGCCCGGGGAGGGCAGGCGCCCCGAGGTTCTCCTCTTTTTTTTTTTTTTTCTCTTTTTTCTTTTCCTTTTTTCTTAACAACCCGTTCCAAATGAACTCAAAGATTCTCTTCTGATACCTCCTTCCATCCTCACCCGCACGACCTGTCAGCAGCCTCGGCGGCCCTGGGTGCAGGTGTCTGCGGAGAGCTGCCTGGGCCAACCTGGCGCAGGTGTGCAGCCTCAGCACTCGGAGCCCCACGTGCCTCAAATGGGGCAGGAGATAGAGACAGAGGGGCAGGAAATGGAGAGAGAAAAATCAGAAAGGGACCAATATCCTGAGTCTGTCACAGACCAGGGAAGAGGTGGGGGTAGCAGCCTGAGTCGGGGGCTCGCCTGTGCTGTCCAGAGTCCAAAACATCAGGGCCAGGTTGTAATGCGGCTTTGCTGCTCACTGGCTGTGTGACCTTGATTCTCCTACTCTGAGCCTCAAGTTACCCATCTGTAAAATGGGGACACTACCAACCTCCTCTCAGGGCTGTTGGGAGAATTAAGGGTAACAACACACATAAAGTGCCAAATTCTTTTCTTTCCCTCTGGTCCCACCTCTGGGCTCACATCACGGGGTCCACCCATGCTGGTCACCACAGTGGCTCCAAGGGTGGGAGTGGGACCCCGCCTGCTGGCAGACTCTGGAACTGCACCCCCCACCCCTGTTTAGAGGCTAAAGCCTCAGAATTCAATTCCCTCCGCAGAACAGGTATCGATTTTACTCCTGGCCACAGAGAACATCCACTCTCCGTAGGCATTCAAGGGGCTCCTGCCACCAGTCACATGCCAAGCACTTTGATCCACTCCGCCCCATCTTTGCTCCTGCAGTCACCCCACTTGGAGTGGCCTCCGCTCCACCACTTGGAGACATCAAATTTCGCCCTCTCTGAAGCTGTCCACTGCCCTCTCCTCTTAGCCCCCCTCCCCTCCCACAGGGGAACTTTCCCTTCTGAATTGTAAACACTTGGGCTTATCTCTAAATTTCCTAAACTGTGACAGAGAGCACTAGAACACCTGCTTGTCTCCCCTGCTTGGAGGAGTCTCACTAGAGGTCAGGGACCATCTTATCCATCTGCCACTGGAGGTTTTTTCTAACATCTGAAACCGACCAGTCACTGCTGCTGCCTGAGATCTTCCCAAGGAAGTCTCTCCCCACTCTGGGTGAGGAGGATGTGCATGTGATGTATCTTCTTCTGGATTTTCCAAAATATCTACATGAACATATCTTTTATCATCTTATTTTTGAATTCTGCCTCTCTCAGGGTGGTCCCTCGGCCTAGAAAGCCCTGTTCCACACTCCTCAGGTAGCAAATTCCTACTTACTCTTCAATGCTCAGCTCACGTGTCTGGGTCTTGGTCAGGGCTTGTGTCCCCACCCTATGGAAACTGCCATTTAAGCTCCCAGCAACCTGGACAGGTGCTAAGTGCACATGGCTGTTTCCCACGAGAGGGGAGCCTCTCGCAGGCAGGGGGAGCCTCTCGCAGGCAGGGGGAGCGCACTGCTGTACGTCGGACTCACACATGTTCAGCCCAAGGCAGAAGGAAGCGAGTCCTCACTGCTCGTTTGCTCACCAGTAAAATGAGGGGTCTGAACAGGATCTCCTGGGTCTCTTTTGACTCCAAAGTTCTATGGTGGGCATGTAACAGTGAACATATTTTAGGCAAGCACTCATCAAACACCTGATCCAGGCCCAGGGTCTGCTGGGGAACGGCTGGTCTCTGTCAATGGATGTCCTCCGCAGTGGTCACCACCTGCCCTACGCTGGGGAGAACAGGGATCACACCTTCCCTCCTTAGCAGGTGGCCCATGACTGTGCACAGGACTCTGGGGAAACCAACAGTCACTTCTCCTGGGGGGCAGTGAGGGCTGTGTCCCCCAGCAACACTGTGCTCACAAGAGCAGTGGACCATTTGCCCACCCTGGTGGTGAAACAGGACGGGCTTATCCGTCTATGGTCGTGGCCCGGAGCTGATTAGGGGCAACTGAGCCCCTTCATGGGGTGCTCATCTGAGGGGCACTAAAGCATGATTGGAATAAATCAGAAATATGGTGCCAGCTAAGCCAGGTTTCCACACGTACCTGCCTCCTTACATCATTTAACTACCAAAGTCAGCCAGTCCTGCTTCTGCTTAAGTCGACTGGGCCCTTGAAGTGAGAGCAGTCTCCTCGCAGGTCTGGGTGTTCTGCTGAGCTCTGAGATGCCGATGTAGGTTTCACTCTGCAACTCAAATTCTGAAACCAAAAATGCATGGCACAATCCCTCTCACTTCCTAGTGACTTACATCATCTAAACTACATCTAAACCTTTTTTTTTTTTGAGACAGTCTCACTCTGTTGCCCAGGCTAGAGTGCCGTGGTGTCAGCCTAGCTCACAGCAACCTCAAACTCCTGGGCTCAAGTAATCCTTCTGCCTCAGCCTCCCAAGTAGCTGGGACTATAGGCATGCACCACCATGCACGCCTAATTTTTTTTTCTATATATATTTTTAGCTGTCCAGGCCATTTCTTTCTATTTTTAGTAGAGATGGGGTCTCGCTCTTGCTCAAGCTGGTCTCAAACTCCTGACCTTGAGCACTCCTCCCGCCTCAGCCTCCCAGAGTGCTAGGATTACAGGTGTGAGCCACCGTGCCCGGCCTAAACCCTTTAATATACTCCCAATAAGTTGTCCAGTTTGGACTTTCTTTAACTACAAAACAAGCACCTAGGAGAGAAAATACAGCTATAGCCTGATGAGCGAAATGGTGCGCCGCCCACGGGCCAAGCACATCCCTCACCTGCACTCGTCACAGAGGCCATGTAAACATGTGCTCAGGCTCTGGATTCAAACTAGAATTTCAATCCTGACTTCAGAACAGTGGGCTCATAGGGAGGTTTACTTTGTCTCTGAGCCTAAGTTTTCTCATCTATAAAATGGGGATGAAAACAGAATTCCTCTTAGGACTCTGAGAATTAAATGACATACTGTAAATGGTCAAATGGTAGATGCACCTCACCACGCCTTTTTCTATTTTTTGTAGAGACGAGGTCTCACTGTGTTGCTCAGGCTGGTCTCGAACTTCTGGTCTCCCAAAGTGCTAGGAAGTGTGAGCCTCCGCACCGAGCCGATACTCATTTTTTACAGAGCCTGTGAAGTCAACTTTTGAACAGCTGTGATTTTATGGGTCATTGTTCTTTAGAAGGCTGCTCCTGCTGTGAGTCCACACTCTGCACCCAAGGGATTTGGAACGTAGCTGGCATCTTCATCACAAAGCCACATGTGCCTTACTGCAAACAGTGCACTTGCTGCAAACAAGATTCAAATATGCAGACACATCCCTTCAATCCAAACTCTTGCTGAAATCCCTCCTAAACTCATGCAACTTTAGGTTCCTTTTGCTCCTGTGCTCAAACGCACAAGCTCTAACTACAGAGTAGGTGAGTAGGCTTAAACAAACGCCCTAACCAGGCGTGGTGGTGCACGCCTGTAGCCCCAGCTACTCAAGAGGCTTGTGGCAGGAGGATCACTTGAGCCCAGTTCAAGGCTGCAGTGAGCTATGATGACACCATTGCACTCCAGCCTGGGCAACAGAGCGAGACCTGTCTCTTAAGAAAAAAACAAAAACAAAAACACACCAACCTGTAGAAAACCCCACAAAATACCATAGAGCCCAGTCTCCCCTCTTATGAGATCTGTTCTGTCTCCTGATGAAGGGCAACAGGCACCTCCTAACCCACTTTGCTTTGCCGGGCTTCAGTCTGGGGACTGAATCTCTAATTAGAATTTCCATATTCATCAGAAGCACCTTTTCTTGTGGTAATAAAATGGGGACAGAGTTATCACTTCCCAAGCCCGAATGACATGCCTTTAACAAATACTCCCTGATGGCAGTGAGAATCAGTGACTAGACAGACTCACAGACTGCACGGACTACACCCGAATGACAAAAGTTACGTTTAATTTACAATGTAATAAAGGTTACAGGTAAAAAGCTACACATAAAGCGTGAAAAGGCCTATTACACAAATGTACAAATCTCTGTACAAAGCTCATACCAATGTTTCCTACCTTCGTCTCCTGTTTGTTAGCCAGGTTTAGTCCTGGAGCTCCGGGTAACGGGAGCTCTCGATCCAGGGGGGAAGAGCCTCCAAGCCAACATCTAGAAATTCTTAGAGACATCAGCTACTTGCAAAGTAAAATCTTTTCCTTTTTAATTTGAATTGCCCTAACTTGTTATATCCTTTAAAAATTGCCTTCAAAACACACTTAAAAAGGAAAGTAATGCCACAGAGAGTAGAGGATAGTACTCTGGAATTAAATAAGAAACTTCAGCAAGTGGAGTGCTCAGGTTTGACAAGAAAACAAAGTTCAAACAATACTGTAAGTTAAAAAGTGTAAACCTGTGTCTATGGCACTGGTCACTCACAAGGGAAAATCAAAATGTTCTCATTCCAACAGAAAGGACAAAAGAGAAAAGCCTAACTACTGGACCTCAAAACCACTGACCCAAGAAAACATTTTTGAGTTTAAACCTTGGCTTAACTACAGAATTCTAAGCCTTCTTTGGATCAACCTGGGATCCACGGCAACCCTTTTGCTATCTGGGACTTGCAAGGATAGTAGATATAAATTAGGCTACTGGAGCCCCCAGGCTGGTGATGCTACTGTAACCTCCACAGCTCTGGCGTCAACCTGAGGGCCTGGGATATCAGACTTTCCATAAAAATATCCTACAAAGAGGGAGAAAGAAAGAAGGAGGTAGTGGAAAGCTGGGGAAAGAGCCTGGGCAGTCAGTCTATGTAAGAGGATATATGAAACCTTTCTCTATACTGAAAGTGTTCTGAAGACAGGTTTTTACGGGATATTTCAACCCCACCCCAGTTTTAATGTTACATGGTTAGGACCCCAGGAGACAGTCTGAAAGACAATACTGAACACATGGAAAGTTTTTCTCCCTAGTTCATTAGCTCCCCCCTCACCCTTCTAACCCCATTCCCACCCAATCCCACCCTTCTCCACAACCAAAAATATCAAATCAGTAAGGAAGGTGTGGGCTTCTTGCCCGGCCAAGCCTCTTTTGCATATTTCTTCTTCTTGGGTTCATTTACAGCTTCAGGGTTATAGACTGCAGGGTTCGGTGCAGGGTTCATGTTCACTGCTGACGGCACAACGGGAGTCAAGTCCACATCAGGGGCGAGGTTCGGGTATGGCATGGGCAAACCACCAATGAGTGCTGTCCCATGGATGCCATGCGGCTGGGAGCCGGCCTCACTGTGTGTGGGGGGCAGGCCCCCGTAGAGTCCTCCGCTGAAGGCAAAGTTCTGAATACGCCTGTTCCCTGATTCTTCTAGGCCCAGGGAGCCAGGGCCTTCCACTCGCTTCTTCTGTGGTTTGCAGTGAAGAGAGGGGAGAGAACAGAGAGAGAAGAGGTGAGGCCCAAAAGCGGTTAGTTAGTTAGCGTTTTCTAGTCCAGCCTTAGAAAAATGGCCTTTGGAAAAGCTCTTAAATTCTAGGCTGTTTTGTTTTTCAAATAACCTATTTGACGGTCCTGAAATCCTAGCATTTAAAGGGACCTTACCAGTCATTTCACATGGTGGTTCCCAAACACTGCACTACAACAAAGCTTTCACCATCCTATGCCAAACCGAAAAAAATGAGAATAGTGTTGTTGAGTAAAACTTATCCAATTTAAATGACTCTTCTTTATCCTAAGGTCATTCAGCTCCACTCTTACTCTGACGTTAAAAATGCTCTTTTAGAAAATGGAAGTGATAAAAGATGGTAAGAGGTATTTATATTTTTCTTTTTTGGGGTGAGGGGAGTCAGTGTCTCCATGTTCAGTGCCCAATTTTTAAACATTAATCCGACAGCAAAACAAATATATAGTGAAGGAAGTAGTTTATTGGTTGCCTGGGAGTGGGAGGGGCTTGGCTGCAAAGGGACAAGAGGAAACGTTTTGAGGTGATGGAAATCTTCTATATCTTGATTATGCTGGTGGTTACACAGATGTAGACATTTGTCAAAACTCAAACTATATGCTTAAATGTGTGTCTTTTATTGTACGTAAATTATTTATTGATTGATTGCTTGATTGAGACAGAGTCTGGCTTTGTTGCCCAGGCTAGAGTGAGTGCCGTGGCGTCAGCCTAGCTCACAGCAACCTCAAACTCCTGGGCTCAAGCAATCCTCCTGCCTCAGCCTCCCAAGGAACTGGGACTACAGCTGCGAGCCACCGCACCTGGCTAATTTTTGTTTCTATTTTTAGTTGACTGGCTAATTTTTTCTATTTTTAGTGGAGAGGGGTCTCGCCTTTGCTCAGGCTGGTCTCAAACTCCTGACCTCAAGCGATTATCCCACCACAGCCTCCCAGAGTGCTAGGATTACAGGCGTGAGCCACCACGCCTGGCCTATTATATGTAAATTATACCACAATAAAATTGACATAAAGGTAAAAATATCTGCTGATTTTGTACTTTAATGACAACAGAACACTCCAAAGGAGAAACAAAAGAAAAGGAAAAAAAAAAAGAAAAAGAAAAAAGAAAGCGAGAGTGAGAGAGAGAAAGAGAGAAAAGAGCTCAAGGGGAAATTTGGCATGAATATAATGGAGTTCCAAGGAAAAACTTCATTTTCTACTTTTCCACACTGGACTAAAGCTCATGAAAGATCTCCCCACACCTATAGTTCTTTTAGATTAAACAGACTAAGCAGGCACTCTGACATATCTTACCAGTTTAGTTTAATATATTCTGAAGATTTTTTTAAAAATTAAAACTCTATAGCATCTCTGACCAGCATCTTCCAATCACTTCTTTTCCTTTTTTTTTTTTTTGTACGCCCACCGCAGCTGTCCACAGGATCCAATCACTTTTTAAATACCTCTATTAACAGGGATCTCCCTACTTTAAGGGGCGGTTTGTTCTCTGTTGGACAATTCTAGCTATGAGGTAGTTCCTCCACATGTTGAACAATCAGAGCATCTCTGTAACTTTCACCTCTCGGTTCTTCAACATATCTGATCTTTAACCTATTCAGATCTGGGCTGACCTGCCTACCTGTGCCATTCCCATTCCCAAAATAAAGGGCATGGCAATGATGCATGTCCCTCGCCCAGTAGTTTACTTTGAGTCAGGAGGCGAAGGCCACAGAAAGGTGGGCCTCTCTCTGCACTCTTCTGGAAGGTAAATTTACAGACACAGATTGCACATAATTTACATGAAACATCAAGCTGCCTAGTTACCTTGAGCCTTTCTGTGGTACCTTAGGACTCCCTAAACATAGGTGGGGTAAAATTATTTCCACAGAATGAAAAATGGGGGAGGAGCATAGAATGTGTGTTTTTTTTTGAGACAGAGTCTCACTCCGTCACCCCAGGTAGAGTACAGTGGTATCATCATAGCTCACTGCAACCTCAAACTCCTAGGCTCAAGCTATCCTGCTTCAGCCTCCCAAGCAGCTGGGACTACAGGCATGTACTGACACCCAGCTAATTTTTCCATTTTTAGTAGAGATGGTGTATCACTCTTGCTGATCTTGAACTCCTGAGCTCAAGCAATCCTTCCACCTCAGCCTCCCAGAGAGCTAGAATTATAGGCATTAGCCACCATGCCCAAACTAGAATGTGTTTTAAAATTAAGCACTTACTTAACACTCACCTACATGGAAAAGCTACATTTAAACCCAGACTGTACAGCATTTCAAATGCTGTTATAATGTGCTTCCTACCTTGACTGGGACCACTGCAGTTTGCACCATGTTCCTGAAGCGACCAACTGAGGGATCCACGTCCTCTGCAAAAAGAGATGAGGGCAGGGTTGGTTTGGTACTCTACTGGGAGGAATAAGGGTATAGGGCTCACTGCAAATAAAACAATCACAACAACTCACATTAAAACAGTGTAAGTGTTTACTGTGTGCTGGGCACTGTGCTAAATCCTCACGACAATCCTGTGAGGCAAACACTACTGCAATAAACAGTGAATAGACTAGAAAACAAAGTGAGGCTTGCAGGAGTAAAGTGACTGGCCCAGTCACCCTGCTGGAGGGGCAGGAGCCAGGACTTGAGTCCAGGCAGCCAGAGACAGATCTGTGCTCTGCACCACTGTGCTGTGCTGCCTCCCCGAAGTTCTTTCCTGTTCCATACACTTTCTTCTTTTAAGGTGAGAGAAAAGAGTAGATATTATGTTTTATCAGTGATAAAACAATGCCATGTCAACAGGGCACGTACCACACACCTTGCTAATGCCTGCTCATTAGCAAAAAACAGATTTAGGACTCAGACCCAGGACTTCAAATTTAACCTGGTCTTTTGACCTGAATAACCTGAACTGTATACAATCAAGTCTTTTACTAAAGGATCAGAAGCCCCCTGGACAGGGTGGGAAAGTGGCTCTCTTTTCATAGCTTGCACACACACCACTAACCCTACAAAGCTTCCAGCTTCACTCACTCCGCACGGAGACAGCACTGAGCCTAAGTGAAGGACCTGCTTTTCAGTCATTCTCTCAGGCCTCACTTAATTGGACGTCAGGCATGGAAATAAAGAGCAAGATACCGTCCCACCTTTGAGGAGTTCACAGTTAACAGAGCCAGATAGGCTGCGACACACAGAAGTGCTTCAAGAGAAGTGCACAGTGGTGCTCCTGGAGCACAGAGGGGATGTTTAGGCCGGATGATCACCTAGGATGCGGGAGTTTTCCCACTGAAGGTTGAATGAGTGGAAACATTCACTCTGAGGCAGGCACAGACTTATCATCACTACTAGAGAAAACCACTCTAAGCCCCTTTAACTTAATATAGTTGTAATCTTATTTTAAATGCATTGAGGTTGCTTGCTATTGAAAGAAACACTCTTATGAATCCTCCTGGAAAACAAAGAATCCCTATTTAATAATTAGCCCCTGGTTTAAGTTTGGCTTTTCACATATTAGGATACTTAAAAAGATACCCTGGTATTACGTTCACAACCAGTCTTTGCTCAAAGAATGAAAAAACAGCTTCTAAATGAAAGAAGAGAGAAGAAAAATATCCAGGCTCATTAGGAAGGAGACAAGGTCTCTAAAAAGACACCCTGATCTTCTTTCATTGCCATAGGAGCCTGTTCCAACCATCTTCTCAGCAAGGAGAGCTAAATGAAGCCCAAGAGCAACTGGAGCCCAAGAGGAGTGGCTAACAGGCGATGTGCCCTACATGTGCACGCAGGCCTGAGCTGCTCTGGGGGCCCCTGTCTTGAGATGGCTAAATGGTTCTCAGGGCTCTCAACCTCTCTTCAATCTCTCTACGCATCTTAGTTCTGGAGAGAAAGGATATACCCATTGCAGGATATCTGTGCTCTTGGACGACTTATCAATAAATTCCTTGCTAATTCTACTTCTAATGTAGGAAAGGCTGCATGGGTGAAAGGCAGATGATGATGGTGATAATGGCTAACATGTATTGAGGGCTTACTGAGTGTCAAGCACTGACTTTCAAGCACTGACCTTAAGTATATGTACATTTATTAACTCATTTAACCTTCCCACCAAGCCTGTGAGGTCAGTGGTCTGCTAAGTCACTTGACCAACGCCATACAGCTAAGTGGGAAAGTGGATTTCAGACCCAGGCCCTCTGATTTCAGAACCTGTGCTCTTAACCACTATACCATACTGCCTGAATACATTGCTTTAAGAAAACTCTAATTCGCAAGGAGAAAAATAGAGCAGATCAGACCCTGACTTGCAAAGGAGACTTAAGAGATTGTCTAGGCAGATTGCTGGCTGCCGTACAAACAGAAGCATGTTTAAAAATACAAAGTTTTTGGTCCAGCCCCTGGAAATTCTTATTCAATAGGTTCTGGGGCCCAGAAATAAGCTTCTCAGATTGGTCATCCAGCCCCTGCCTGAACACTTCCCTCTAGCACTCCTTACTATAATCCATTCACTTCACATACCATTGGAAAGCAAGCTTGTGGTCACTAGAAAGAATGCTCTGATCTCTTTCACAGCAGGAATCCTTTTAATTCTTCTTCTGAAGGTAAGCCAGGGATTTGCTGGGGTTTTTTATTTGTTTGTGTTTTAAATGTTTAGCCAAATACTTGGTGGCCACTGGCTCTGGTTTTGCCCTCCTCCCTCTCTCCCTTGCCCCTCCTCCCCTCCCTCCTTCCCTTCTTCATTCCTTCCTCCGTCCCTCTTTCCCTCCCTCCTTGCAATTGAAGGCAGGAGTGCAGGCATGGCCCTCAATCTTCTCTCCCTCATGCTTGCTCCCCTTAAATCCCCAGCATCCAGGGGACTGTACTCCAGAGCTGTGAGCTCCTCCCCCGTGAGGACAACTCATTTGGGTGAGTTCTGGTCAGAACACAGACCCGTAGAGCTACTATCCCCACCATGCTTCTACTAATGCAATCTTAAACTGCACTTGATTAGTTTCTACATCCCCTTGATGACTCAGACTACATTTTCAATTAACTAAAATCCCTAGATTTTTTTTTCCATGAGCTGTCACTGGAGCAGATCTTCTCCATTTAAATAATTGATATTTTAAACCTAAATGTAGGACTTGAAAGTCATCCTCATGGCATTTCAGTTTGGGAAATAAAAGCAACTTGTTAGGCTGCGTTCCTTGCTTCCATCCACTGAGATTTGTTTTCAAACAAGGTTTTAAAAAAAGAATCCCATCATCGTATAAACTATACGTACCTCCCAGCTCTGTGGTATACGTGAGAGATAACTTGAGTCCAATAAATGAATGTTGAATGATGGAACAACTTGTTAACCTTAGTGGCCTTCCCTATAAACATCTTGCTGAAATTTCCACATAAAGTATCTGTAAGTTATTTCCTTACAGAAAGACTCGAATGGGATTAATGGTGACAGCAGAAGGTTCCCTAACCTTGGAGTTACCAATGCTACCGAAAATCCCATAAAGACAATAATCTTCTGTTTTGAGGTAAAGACAATAAATGCCTATACATTACTTAAACTTCCACCATGACACAGACATAGTGAATCAGCAGAGAATTTGAGAGCAACAGCCTCGCTCTCTACACTGTATAATACAGGGCCCTTCCTTTGGCCATTTCTTTCACACTGTAACTGGCTTGAGTGTTCGGAATACTCCACCAATGAATTGTACAAAAACATCTCCCCTTGATATAGCACCTCTTATCCTAAACCTTGTTGAAAAACATCACAACTGACCTGTCGGTTGTGTATGCTACTCTCTAAGACCACAGCCTTTTCATCAGAAGAAACTAGGAAGACACCTCACCTGGGTTGATGATCTCATCATCCTCACTGAACGTCACCCGTGAGTTCTTCCTCTTCCTCTTTGGTCTCTGAATGTCCAGATTTCCCTCCTCAATGGTGAGGGTAGAAATCCGCTTGTTGTGGGCAGTGTTGAACTCTGTCAGGTTCTATAGACCAGGGTTCACACAGGAAAGACAGGAGTCAGTACAAAGGAGATATGATAGGGAATACTAAATAAAGGACAGCAAAGCGTTAGGGATAAACTTTGACCTCCCAAGGCAGATGAGATTCTTTTTTGCATTTGGAGAAGATTCATATCATCCCAAAGCTGCCAATATGAACAAGTTTCATTTGAAAGAACATGGAACATTCTCATTGACTAGTAGGGGGCAGTGATATTCAAAAGGAGGTACAGTGCCTTGAGCTGAGAACAGGTCATCTGTGCAAATACACCTGAGTTGAGGTTTTTTTGTTTTTAAGAAAGGATATCATGTCATCATGCTGAGAATTAAAAGGAAATATGACTAGGAAGAACTTCAAGTATTGCTTTTTAAGTATATGATAACAAAACAGAGATGAAAACGGACAACTGACTGCTTCTTTCCAGTAGTTCTCTCCTTTGAAATTCTTAAGGACACTGCCAGTGCACTTAATTTACAATGATAATATTTTGTCATTCCCCATCCTGTGTTTGGCCCCAATTCTATTCATTCATAACCATCTCATGATTTTTTTTTTTTTTTTAAAGGGACAAGGTTTCAGTGTGTTGCCCAGGCTGGTCTCGAACTCCTGGGCTCAAGTAATCCTCCCACCTCAGCCTCCCAAGTAGCGGGGACTACAGGTGTGAACCACCATGCCCAGCTCATCTCAATGATTAACTTGGTCATAGCACTGTTGCTTGCCTCTTCCCAATCCACAGGACTTATTCCAATCTGGTACAAACTACCAGTTTGAAATATTCCAAATGTCCTAAAAATGAAGATCCAGAGAGGACCTAACATACTGAACTAAGACAGGGAAGCACAGAAGTGGCCTGGAGGGAAATGGGCAAGAGTGACTGCACAAGGTCCCTAGCTATGAAGCCATTTCTTCTGAACAAAATGACTTCTCAATTTTAAGATTTCTATTGTGCTTTTCTTCCTTAGGGTTGGGAAACTGCCTTAGTGTACAGGAATAGTAAATGTATGTGGATAGCTAGGGACATGCTTACATTTGGCCTATCTGAACAGACCAGTCACACCAGTGCAGTGACAGACATGTGAAGGACTACAGCTACAACACAAACTACTGGGGTTGGGTTCTAGAAAAAGAAAACTTTTAGCACTTTAAAATTCATGGCCTTCAGGGCAGCCATGCCCATAAGAACAAAAGCAGTCTAGTTTTATTCAGAAGATTCCTGGGTGTTCAGACAGTACCAAAATAAGCTACATAAATGAATGAAAGCGCGAGTCTCTCCAAGCCAGTGCTATCTGATAGAACCTTCTGTGATGATGGAAATATTCTCTATCTGCACTATCCAATATGGTAGCCACTAGCCACATGTGACTACAAAATACTTGAAATGTGGTTAGTGGCTACCACACCGGATAACATTGCTGTAAGTAGTCAGAAGGACAGAAAAATGTAACTCCCAGTCTTGGTGGCTTCTAACAGCCAGTGAAGGTACATAAGAAAACTGGGGTGTGTGTGTGTTGGGGGGGTTGTCTAGTAACAGGTAAACCCAGTTTCCTTGTTAGCCCTGGTCATATATAAACAAATCCACACAATGAGGCTCTCCAAGGTATGTCACAGCTGGCCACACCGCATTGCCACAAGCCCATTACTGGACTCGAGAGACCCTCCTGCTGCTAAGTCATTGGCATTTCAAGCTACACAGAACAGCTACACACCGCAAAGACCAAGGTTCCCAAAGACAAAACAATGACATAGACATGGAATTACATCAAGCTCAGTTTCTTCCTCTGGAAGCCCCAGTAAGCCCTTGAGTTCATCATCCTCTCCACCCATCTTCTCATCTCCTTTCACAGCTGATGGCAATGTCTGAGGCTTCTCACGCAGAGTGTACGCCCTTGTGGATGCACCAAAAGAGACCGTGGAATCGATGGGGATTTGCTGAGGCTTGTGAGGTTCCAAGCGAATGTGACCCAAGAAAGTGCCGTGTGCTGGGAATAATCAAATCAGAAATATAAGGGGAGAAATCAAAAACAATCTAAGTTTTAGAAGAGAGGGTATGATCTTCAACTTTCTTATCAGGTGAGCACCTCCTAGCACATCAGTTTTGTTTTGTTTGTTTTTAACTTATAAAAAAAAAAATGCCACAGTCAGGATCATGGTCAGAAAACATAAGCTTTTTAAAATGAAATTGGCACTGGGTCTACTGCAGCCATCGTGTGTTACAGTGAGAAGGAAAATTCCTTCACTGAGCCTTGAATCTCTTCAGTGGATTTCTTACACGTCTTCAGACCTGTTGCTCCCCCAGTAACAAAGACCACTGCCTGTTGTCTGCTGCCAGACAGGCTTGGCTCCATTCTGCATCCAGCAGGAATGGCTCCAACCCAGCAGAAGGCATGACTCCCAAGGCAGAAGATGGGAATCACTGCCCTCTCCAGCCCCAAGTCAAAGGAACCAGCCCCAAGTCAAAGGAACGTTGACTGTCCTGATGGCAGTTATGCTTGGGTCTTCCCCAGGACAAGAAAGGTGCTTGGCTGAAACAGGTGCAATATCAAAGCCAAGGCAAGCCAAAATCCTGCTAAGGGTTCTGAACGTTTTCCACATCAGCATTCTGTATGTTATTAAATGGAGAGAAAAGATAAGTACTTGTGAGATCGGGCTCTCCAAGTCCCTCACATAAGCAGATTAGGGTGGTGTGTCTGTGTGTGTGGTAGTGGGGGAAAGGGGGAGTCAAATATGACAAACCCAGGAAGCAGGACCCTTTACATTTTACACTCTATTTACACATGGGCAAAATGAACAAACTTCAAGGCCCCGTGCAGTCAAGTCTCAATTGCAATTCTGTGGATCATCTTAGGCAAAGTTTAAAATCTTATTAGTTGGAGTGTGCTCGTAGAATTAAAATTATTATTATTCATAGTCAAAGCAAAATGTAGCTGGGATAAGGAACTATTATAAATAATTAAATTTTGCTCAAAACAAGTACTTTTAAAATGTCCTGCACTGCTGCTCTACTACATTTATGGAGCTAATCATGGCTTCTGCTTAAATTGGATCACAATTTATCATGGTCCTATAAACATCTGAATACCCATAATCCCCAGTTCCTGGGTGCCTTTTCTGTTCTCTATACAGATGCTCCTGGACTTACAATGGGTTTATGTCCCAGTAAACTCATTGTAAATTGAAAACATCACAGTCGAAAATACATTTAAAGGATAAGATGGTCAAGATCGTGGACTGCGCAAGTCCTAACTCACGTGCGATGCCATTACTGGCTTGCCGCCTTCATGCTAGGCAAGTATCCTGAGTTTTATCTCAAGAGTAATTGCCTTCCTCCTCTTCTCACCAGAAGCAGGAGACACAGATGGGCGCTTTGTACACACGATGGGATTGGAAAACACAAAATACAATATCCAAAAAAAACTGGCAACATAGTACGCTGTACAGTTGTTTACCCCTGTGACCCTGTGGCTGACTGGAAGCTGTGGCCCGCTGCCACTGCTCAGCATGGCAAGAGAGTATCCATCGTATTGCAGATTGCTAGCCCAGGAAAAGATCAAAATTCAAAATTCGAAGTACAGTTTCTACTGAATGCATATCACTTTTGTACCATCCTAAAGCTGAAAAATCATTAAGTTGAACCACTGTAAGTCAGGGACCATCTGTATATGCCATTGCCTCCTCCAGGACAGTGCCCCCAAAGCCCTCTTCTCTCCATAGTCAGTCATCAATTATCTCAAGAAAATATGAGAATCACAGGAACAGAGAAGGGCTGATTTTAAAACCAAACATAAACTTTTTCCTCGACTAATAAAACAGGGTTTCCGAACTAAAGAACCCTAAGGGCATTTTCACGCTGCCCAAAGGGAACACGTGAATTGGTAGGGAGTTACTTACTACTATTGAGATCTATCAGGAAAACTCTCTTCAGATGCTTGTGGTAGACCAGTGCAGCGTGGACCCGAGAGCAAGACTGGTGGTCAATGGTAAAGTCACACAAATCAGGGTTTCTCCCAAATAAGTAATACTTCTTCTCATCAATAATCAGTTTCTAAATAAATATTAAATTAAATATTACTTAAATCTTGTTTCAACAGGGTTTACCAAAAACTCTTCCAATAAAATAAGTAGAGGATCTTGAGTAGATAAAATTCCTTACCAAGTGGAAAAAAAAAATATTTCCTGTTATTCTTCAACATAAAGAACTTAGAATAATTTTCTAACTTTTTTTTTTTTTTTTTTGAGACAGAGTCTCACTCCATCGCCCCAAGTACAGTGCTGTGGCATCAGCATAGCCCACTGCAACCTCAAACTCCTGAGCTCAAGGATCCTCCTTCCTCAGCCTCAGCCTCAGCCTATAGTAGCTAGGACTACAGGCACCAGCCATCACACCTGGCTAATTTTTTCTATATTTTGTAGTGACAGTCTTGCTCCTGCTCAGGCTGGTCTTGAACTCCTGACCTCAAGAGATCTCCTCCAGCCTTGGCTTCCCAGAGTGTTAGGATTACAGGTGTGAGCCACTGCACCTGGACCGATGGATCTTAATTTTAAGTCAATCAGGAAACAAGAAGCATAAAAGCTATGTCTATAAGGTAATAAGATTGTTTTTCAGAAAATATACATTCAAATGAAGATTATCACTTGGTTGGGAAAGGAATGAGGTAAAAACACCTATCTATATTCTAATCGTGCTGCTATAGCCCCGAAGTATTTTTGGAACTCTCTTTAGGAACTGGAATTATATTAGACATCACTGTATGTGCCGTTAAATCCCACTTTATTGTCCCATTTCACTTTGACAGCAAAAAAATATGCAGAGTTAATTCTAAGTGAGTATTTACTGTGTCCAAATATGAACTACCTCACATGGCAAAGATTTTCCAGATTTGGGGAAGGGAGATGTGGGAATTAACTATTACTGCTAGGCATTTTAAACATTAACTCATTTAATCTTCAAAACAACTCTGTGAAGCAAATATCACCTCTATTGTTAAAGATAAGAGAATAGATTCAGAGAGTCAGTCATCCAAGGTGGCCCAGCTGGTGAAGTGGCAGATCTGGGACTGAAGCGCAGGTGTGACTGACCTGCAGTGCTAATATTCTAAACAATGTGCCATAGGTCCGGAACCCTTCTAAGAGAAGAGCTCCAAACTGTTCTCAGGCTGCTACTGTGGCACTGGAAAAAATAAAACTACATAATGCCCCAATACAATAGCAGAAAAGGGGATTTTACAGATCAGCAAACTGTTATTTAAAAATTGTGAGGGGAGAAGGGGCTGACATAGGAGTGTTAACTTTTTTATTTTGCCAAATAAGGACATTAAAAAACAAAGTGTCATGGATTTAGTATCATCATTTTATAAAAGAAAAGCCATTTTATCGGTAAATGAGTAGGAAGGGCAAGGATGAAGGATCATTCTTTGAGCTGAATTTAGCTTTATGAAAAACTCACTACACTCCCCTTATGTTTCTTTTAATCCTGGATCAGTAAAGATTTTGCCACATATTAGTTGTAAACCCGGCTGTCATAAATGAGGGACTCTAGGTGAATTATTGCTAATGCTTCTTTCAATGCTAGTGGTCTAGTAATCTAGCATGACCACCTGAAGAATAACTCTCATTAGGATATGTTGTGTTTTTCCTTTAAACACAAGGTCTCATTAAGCTCTTGTTCACATTTTACACTATACTCCTAAAATCCCTGAGAAAAGACAGCACAAAGCTGAGTAGAGAAGTATACTCAAGTTAGCACCAGGCTAGGAATCAAGAGGCTTGTATTTCATTCCTGGCTCAGTCCTTGAATTCACAGTGGGCATAATCTCCCCTATGCTTTTGCATTGCCCTTAAAAACCAAAAGATATACCTCAAGCATTAATAACGTAACAACTGCTGAGCACTCCTGTACTACACACTGTGCTATGAGTTTCATTTCATGTTATGTAATTTCATCCTCACAACCACCCTATGAGATGGGTAGGTACTATTCTTCCTACTTTTTTTTTTTTTTGAGACAGAGTCTTACTCTGTTGCCCAGGCTAGAGTGCTGTGGCGTCAGCCTAGCTCACAGCAACCTCAAACTCCTGGGCTCAAGTGATCCTCCTGCCTCAGCCTTCCAAGTAGCTGGGACTACAGGCAGGTGCCACCAGGCCGGGCTAATTTTTTCTACATATTTTTAGTTGTCCAGCTAATTGCTTTCTATTTTTTTAGTAGAGACAGGTCTCACTCTTGCTCAGGCTGGTCTCGAACTCCTGAGCTCAAACGATCCGCCCGCCTCGGCCTCCCAGAGTGCTAGGATTATAGGCATGAGCCACCATGCCCGGCCTCTTCCTACTTTTATAGATGACAAAATTGAGGCATAAAGATATTAATTAACATACTCGTGTTCACACAGCTAAATATTTGTGGGCTGGGTTAGAAATTCAGATTTGTCTAGCTTCAGAGTCTAAGGTCTTTTAATCACTACATTATATATTTTCTTCATTCTACTTACATCAAAAAATACACCATATGGCAAGGAATATTTCAAGGAGTGAATAAGTACTGTGGGTCACAATTTTAATTTTTCTTTAAACAAGCACTTACCCAGTTTCTTTCAAGCTTGCCTTAAGGTTCAATTAGTTCAAGCTAGCTTAGATTATGTGGGTCACCTCTGGGAAACTCTGTCCAGCAGTGCTCATCTGCTGCTGACAGAGCTTGTTCCAGACCTACACTACTAACAGAGCACCAAGATTGAACAACAGCCTGACAGCTCAATCAGATAGTCACCTCCAGGTCTGCTTTGACCCAAGTTTTCAGATTTGGGTTAAAAATAAGACATTGCTTCAAAAAGACAGCCCTAAAATTTCAACATCTTTTTCTAAGTAATATCTATTCAGGCTGAATCTCACTGCATTTCTCATTCATATTTATATGCACACAGATTACATTCTCACAAACTTAAATTTGCTAACCACAATGCTCACATAGTAGTTTCAAGGAACATAAAAGACCATCAGCTCTTGGATTTTAATATGATAATGACTAAATTTCTATGACTCTAGGTTGCCAAAGACATACCAGAGATTTAGGGATTTGTTCGAGAGGAAAAAAAGAGAAAGAACCCCCAAATTAAATGCACACACTCACTATTAAAGGCATCCCAATTACCGAAATGCTAAAATGCATACAATTTTAACAGAAAATAATATGTCTTAGAATCAAGGAAATGTGTTAATTGTTGCACAATGTGCTTCTTCTGTCCAAGTGAATTAAATAATGTACTGGTCTTTCCATAGTCACTAAAGCCATAACTTCTTGATTAGCTATGGTCAGCACCACTATCCAATTGTGCCTCTGAGTTATAACTCAGAGTGTATCTTTACACACTGGGCTTACAAGACTCATGGCTTTTGTTTTAATATTGCACCTCTTAAACCCAGCTATCACAACATATCACAAGCCTTTGACACAAGGCAAGGATATAGATAGCTCGGTTAGTATCAAGTGCTGATCAAGTTTAAATCCTAAAAAATAAGCACATTTCAGGTCTACTCCTCTCAAGAACAATAGTGATGTCTAAGGATTGTAATTTAACAACTGTGTGGCAAATCAACACACCTAAGAGCACTGAAAGACAGAAAACATAATCAGCTAATGGAAACCAGTAATCAGAGGGGTTGTCGGTTTCTTCTTGTTGCAAACTAAAAACTAAATTCTAGTAATGAAATATAGATGCCTATATGCCTTCGAGCTCCATGCTATTTAGCAATATTTTGTATCTGTGGAATAATAATAGTAAAAAAGGTTTTACAGATATTTTAGCTAAATTATTTTCTTGAATAATCTCAATGTTTTGAATCTTTAAGATAGAAGAACCCATGACAAAAGGGTTCTTTCTGAACCTCACATGACGAGGTGAGGCCATGATGAATTAATAACAGGAGAATTCATTAAACCCATGGATGCCATAATACTTTGCAAAATACCTGGTTATCTCTACAACATCCTAAAAGTGACAACAATATATTTCAGAAGATCTCAGATAGCTATTCAAGTTAGCAATCATGGAGTTGCAAAGTTTGTAGCATATAGACCGAAGAAAAACAACTGCATTCAGTAATGGGGCTTTGAACCTAAATTCTAGCTAAGCAAGCAAACATAAAACAGGTCTGAGACACGGAGACTCACAGCTACATGGTCATAGTGGGCTTAATCTCCATTTCTTGGTAAATAAATAATACTGTAAGGATTAAGAAAAACTTAACCTAATAGCTAGTAAAAACTCATATTGTCTTTAAGTTCTATGTGATGTTCACTCTAGAGACTTGTATAAAAAGCTGGAATTCTGCTAAACGTTTCCTTTATAGTACTTATTTCAATTAAATTTATGTAATTTTTTGTGATTCTGTCTTTCCCACTGGATGACTTGAGGACAGAAATCATGTTTGTTTTGCTCATTGTTGTATTCCCTATGCTGAGCACAGTAAATGGCACATAGTAAACAATAAATGTTTTGAATGAATGAATGAATTTTACCACCATTCCACTCTCTTTTTTGAGCAAGCGTCTTAGTTTACCATATTTCTTTGAAGGGGTTGGTCCTGAATTTCATACAAACAACTTAAAAGTTAAACTCAATATATATCATTCATTTTCTTCTTCTTCAGTTATTATATATTGTATATCTTCTACACAACTCCATGTGCTCAGAGAATTCACCAAGTTAATAAGGCCTCTGGTATGATTAGAGCCCATCCACCTTCCACCACTTGGAAGGTGAGAGAAGTCACAAAAAACTGAGTGTCTGTGGTAGACATGAGCTTTGAGTGTGTTATATTACCATGTGCTTTTAATAGAAAAATAATTCAGGATGAAAGAAAGTAGCATTGCTGGAAAACAAAGCACAGGAGAGGGGGTGGAAAATGAGTCACTGGCAAAAATCCTTAGTGTGGTGGGGAAAAAGGGGGAAGACTTGTATTTTCATACCTCAATTAGTTTGTCTCCTTTGACTACATCCAGATGTAAACCAGGAGGGGGCTTACCTGCCCTGAAAAATAAGTGTGAAAAAAGCATTTTCAGGATGAGTTCATAAATACTATTTACAATCACTGTCCCATTCAACATTGCAGCTCTCCTACCAGCCTATAATTAGTTCATGTTCAAGCAGAAATGTCATCTACTTCACTGTTATTACAGCTCCATTCTACGTTTGACATGTCCCCAGTGATTCAATTGCTCTAAAACAGATTTTAGTGGATCCATATTTAGAGCAGCACCAAAGAAACTTGTATTTTAACACTGCATATTCACCTAGGCGAAAGCTGCACAGAGAGTACAAGTACTATAGCTAGGGTAGTATGGTTATCTGGAGTTTGAATCTGAGATTTGCCACTACCCTAATACCATATGAAGGTAGTATAAATCAGCTGTTGTTTGGGATGGTCAAGATTAGTCCCATCACAGAATTATAAGAGGTTACTGCCCTGAGCTCTGAGACCAAATCAGAGGTGCATAATTAGAGAATTAGGGCAATTCAATATCGTGTCACATGAAACCAGGTACCAAATGAATACAAGATATATGCTACTCTTGAACAAGTCTACAACAGCATGGTCAACGGAACTTTTCTCTATACTCCTACAGCCATACCATTCAAGATGGATACACATGTGTCAAAGCACCTAACACAGTGCGTGGTACATACCAGAACCTAATGAAATGGTAGGTGATCTCAAACAGTCTCTCCTAAATATGTTTGCTGTCCTGATCCAAATTTTGAAATTAATACAGCAAGGGACCAAAATGGACATATAATTTGTAGACTGAGGCAACTGGATATTCCAAAATTGCAAAGGGATCCAGAAGATAGCTACACATTCACTTGCTTCCTGCATTTGCTGATTTGAAGTTCGAAGAAAGAACAACCGTGTCACAGCCCTTACATTGGCACATAAAAAATGTATCCTTGTCTATCTAATTGAAGATGTAACATAGTCATCTCACAATCCTGCCGCAACCCCTCTATGGCAGTTGCTGAAAGGACAGTGGACTGGACAAAAGCCCATTTTGTCCGGGAAACAGGGAAAGGAATGTTATATCCAAAATATGCTTTCTGAATTCCTACTGTGTGCCTGACTTAGGCCTAGGAGCTGAGAATACAAAAATGCATCAGTCTTTGCCCTTGAGGATCTCAATATAACTAACGGGAAACAGATGAATAATATAAACAATACATTGTGATTAGCTACAGCAGAAATAGCTTTTAACTCAGACGTGTCTCCTTGCAAGGCAATTCATATTTATTCATCTTGTACCCTACTCAAATACCAAATTAAATTACTCCATTATTCCCAAGAACTTCTGAAGGGACGAAAAGGGTTCATTTCAACAATTCCTAATGCCCACCTGTGCTGGGCTTCGCGCTGGTCACTGAGAACACGAGGGTAACTCAGCGCCATCCCTGTCCTCAGGGAGCTCCCAGTCTGTGGGAGACAGACAGATACCGCAGCAACGACAGAGGGATGCGGGGCTCTGAGGTTGGGTTGGGGCTGGGAAGCTGGCTCGAGTCCGCTCGGGACTTACAGCAGGGGGCCAGGTACCATGCTCCACAAGAGCACCCGACACTCAAGTCGGGAGTTGGGGGTAAGTTTGAGGCCAAGGCCCCGAAGCGCCCCGGCCACCGGCTAACCACCCAAGGGGCTGCCTAAGTGAGCGCCTTTGAGCCCTCTACCCCAGGTTTCTTCAGTTCCTGGGCCCGGGCTCCAGGCTCCCGGTTCCTCCACACGTAGCCCGGCCCGGTGCAGCGAACAGTTTTTCCTCAACCATTCCAGGGTCTCTGAGCCGTTTGGCTTACCACAAAAAATGAGCCGCCCTTCCAACCCAGGATAGCTCAGGCCAGGCCACTCCAGCCCTGGCCGCCCCGCCACTCACCAAGTCGGGCAGTCGAACAGCGGGAGACTGGAGCCCGAGTTCGCGGCTGCCGCCATCTTGCGTCTCCCCCTCCCATTTGGCGGGCCTGAAGCACGCCGGGAAACTGGAAGACAGGATTAGGGGTAGGCGGTGGCATCCCGGCAAGCCTATGCGCACGCGCGCTCACGCACGCGCGCACGTACGTAAGCGGGGCGGTGCTTCTAGTGGGGACTGAGCTGATTTTCAGGTCTTTTTTTAGTGTTTGAGAGAGTTGGCCTTAACTGAAA
This sequence comes from Eulemur rufifrons, assembly GCF_041146395.1. Classification (NCBI taxonomy): domain Eukaryota; kingdom Metazoa; phylum Chordata; class Mammalia; order Primates; family Lemuridae; genus Eulemur; species Eulemur rufifrons. The sequence continues at coordinate 18,690,499 of NC_090990.1, read as the reverse complement.
GTCTCTAGTGGTTAGAGTTTTCCTTAGCCAGGAGGTGTCAAAGACAAAGGGGCTTGTAGGGAGGGGTGTCAGTCTCCTCCGACGTCCTCCTGCAAACGCTCCTGGGCTATAAAATCTTGCCGCTGCATCCTCCTTTAGGGTTTAGGTTAGCACTGTCAGCCTTTTGCCCTCAATCTAGAGAGACTCTAGAGGGTAAAACTGGGAGATTAGAGTGATCATTTACTGTTTTTCCTCTTCCAGCTCTTCTCCAGAAAGCTGCACCCTACCTCTAATCCAAGTCTGGGCCTTGAGAGCCTCTGTAGATTATCAGAGAAATCTACAGAAGGGGTTTATAAAAACTCTGGACAAGCTGGAGCCAATGAGCAGATCCAACAATCACAAGGCAGGTCACCAGAACATCACTGTGCATGGTTCAAATGGCTAATCAAGTTGTGTCCCCTTTGGAATTTTTACTTTTGGTCAGTGACAGCATTGTGCAAGGAAGCATTGGGATTGCTCGCTTGCCCTAGGGCCACTAGCTGGCTGAAAGAGACCATCAGTCTATTTAGCACTTATCTGGACAAGTTATGTATTTTATATGAATCATCTCATTTAATCCTCACAACAGTCTTGAGATAGGTATTATTATAATCCCTGAGGAGAGGCTCAGAGAAATTGAGTTGCCTAGCCTCACCCTGGTGAGGGGAATTCAAACCTAAATCTATGACACCAAAGGCCATACTCACTAATCACTAATCTCACACTTTGATGTTAGTACAATCATATTGATTAGCATGCAACTGATGTGCCTCTTTTCCACTTTTGTAAAAAACTTGGGAGGATTATCTAACCTGCAGTTTTTTCTTTTTTAAAGAAATCAATTGCAAAGTTATTGTTCACCCAGCAAGAGGAACTGCTCAGCAAGCTAAGGAATCTCTATGATGAAAGTATTTCTTTTTTTTTTTGAGACAGGGTCTCGCTCTGCTGCTTGGGCTAGAGTGCAGTGGTGTCATCACAGCTCATTGCAACCTCAAACTGCTGGGCTCAAGGGATCCTCTTGCCTCAGCCTCCTGAGTAGCTGGGACTACAGGCACATGCCACCACACCTGGCTAATGAAAGTATTTTTTTTCTTGATTCCCTGCTGTTGGTCCTCTAGATCTTAAATAGAAAATCGGCTTCATTCAAGGCCGGGCTCGGTGGCTCAAGCCTATAATTCTAGCACTCTGGGAGGCCGAGGGGGGGCGGATTGTTTGAGCTCAGGAATTCAAGACCAGCCTGAGCAAGAGCGAGACCCCCGTCTCTACTAAAAATAGAAAGGAATTATATGGACAGCTAAAAATATATAGAAAAATTAGCCGGGCATGGTGGTGCATGCCTGTAGTCCCAGCTACTTGGGAGGCTGAGGCAGTTGGATTGCTTGAGCCCAGGAGTTTGAGGTTGCTGTGAGCTAGGCTGACGCCATGGCACTCTAGCCCGGGCAACAGAGTGAGACTCTGTCTCAAAAAAAGAAAAAAAGAAAAGAATAAGATACTTTTATCACAGATTGTCTGGGCCTTTGAGGTTCTGTGTCCCTTTCAGGCATGAGGTGGTGCTGAAGCCATTTCTAGCTATCAGTAACCCGATGACATCTATGTCAACTTTGCCTTTCAATTTCTCAGCTTGTGTGTGATTCTTCTAGTGCTGACCATATACCCAAGAAACATAAAAGCTAATTATTCTTACCCTTATAATTCTTTACTCCTTGGCCATATCCTGTTTCCACCACAGCTGATATTCACACTGGCCTCTGATGTAGTGGGACCTTACACTTACGTAGGCCCATATATAGCAAAATGCTCTTTGTTTGGGCACCAGTGATGTCAGAGTAGACCAGCAAACTGGAGGGCAACAATCTAGACCCTTACCCTTTTGAAATGGAAAGACTGATGGGCTAGCTGCCTTTGGATTTTGGTATCTCAACAAAGAAAGATTCATTTCTTTGATAGTCTTTAGAGTAGAATCTAAAGATATTAGGAGCATACTAACGTCAGAAAACTTAAAAACAAATCTTTGGTATGATTTGAGTGATCAAATGGAGAAACTGACAAAATTTCCTGTGTGTATACAGATAGTACAAGCAGGAGGCTTCATTTAGCAGGATGGTAAGTGAAGTTCACACGGTGCTGATGGAAGAAAGGATGTTATAAAGTTGGGTACAAACTGCCACTTCTCCAGATTTTTAGGGAAAGCTTCATGGAAGAGTTAGTGAGCAGGACACTTTGTATCAATGATGCACAGAGATAGTACATAGTGTCTAAAGGTGCAGTTTCGAGGTCTGAGTGTTTGAGATCAAATCCTGGCTCCAACACTTACAAGTTGTATGACCATGGGCAGGTTACTTATTATGCCTCAGCTTCCTGATCCATTAGAGGGGAGACAAGAAAATACATCTCATAGATGGTTCTGGGGTATAAGATACAATGTAAAGCATCTAGCATAGTAATTTACTAGTAATAAGGGCACACATATTATCCCAGAAATGACCATTCACATTCAGAGCACCTCCTCAAGCCTTTAAATTCCTGTATGAAACTGCCATTCCTGGCCTTACCTTCTTTAGTTGTAAAATGATGGGACTAGTTGAGATAAGTAGTTCACAGACTTTAGAGATGTCACGGACCAGAAAAAGAAATATAGGAATGTCAAATTTTATTTTGCCAACTCAAGAGATTTAAAAATGAAGTCTGCCAGGCCGGGCGCAGTGGCTCACACCTGTAATCCTAGCACTCTGGGAGGCCGAGGTGGGTGGACCGTTAGAACTCAGGAGTTCGAGACCAGCCTGAGCAAGAGCAAGACCCCGTCTCTACTAAAAATAGAAAGAAATTATATGGACAACTAAAAATATATACAGAAAAAATTAGCCAGGCATGGTGGCGCATGCCTGTAGTCCCAGCTACTCGGGAGGCTGAGGCAGGAGGATTGCTTGAACCGAGGAGTTTGAGGTTGCTGTGAACTAGGCTGATGCCACGGCACTCTAGCCTGGGCAACAAAGTGAGACTCTGTCTCAAAAAAAAAAAAAAAAATTTATCTCAGACTCAGATGGAACTTTTAACATTTTTCTCATTTCTCCATGGACTGGTAAAAAATTTGATTCTTAATCACAGCACAACATCAAAAATTATAGTATTGCAAGTTTATTCTTTAAAAATTAAGTGCCACATCGTCAATCAAATTTCATTTTTACAAAGTGTTAAAATGAACTACCCGGTTGGTCCAGAAGTGGGATCAGTGGTTGGGAATAAAAATCTTTCAAACTATTTCCTGGTTACTTGGAGATTCTAAAGTAGCCATATTTTGTGATGCTGGAAAGCAATACTGAAAAATCCTTGAAGTCTAGGGATGCACTAAATATGCTTCGAAAAGCAGAGAAGAAATGGTTGATTCCCAGCCTTAGGGAACACAATGGATTGAGATCTGAGATAGGTTCTGGTCTGTACTTAGTGACCAAAAGCAAAAGCTGTATAGCTAAGGACAGTTTCTGAATAGGGGGGAAAAACTGAATAGAGGAGGCTCAGAGTGTTTTACTCTGCACAGACTGAATGGTAATTTCATTCTGGTATTTTTGCCTAGTGTACGAGGCAGTGTAAAGTTCAGCTTGAGAGCAAGACTGTGCATTGCAGTGGGCAAACACTCCCATCCCTACCCCTTAGCAAACACACCACCCCACACACATGCCCTGGGAGCATTAGTCTAGCATCTAGCAAGTTCTTATTCTGGAACATTCCCAGATGAAGTGCCCAGAATGACATTTCTACTTTACCCTATAGAATACTGTAGTTTTAATTCACTTGAAGAGAGAATGCTAGATCTACCCAGTACTCCTGGAATGGTCCATAAAGGAAGTAGAAAAGGGGACAAGAAAAGGAAAGGAATATAGCGGCAAACATACAACTTGTATGTTCAGACTAAACCCCTGTGATCCTTATAATCAGAAAATTTTGTAGCTGGAAAAGCACTGAGAAAATTTGGAACCTACACATTAAGTGACTTGTCCAAATACCCTCAGCAAGTTAATGACAGAGCTAAGATTATCCAGGTCTTTTGCACCCCAGTTTAGTTTTTAACCTCCAAACCAATGGTTCTTAACCATGGTTAACACATAAGAATTACCTGGGGCCTTTAAAAATCCCTATGTCTGACTGGGTGTGGTGGCTCATGCCTGTAATCCTACCACGCTGGGAGGCCGAGGCAGGAGGATCACTTGAAGTCAGGAGTTTGAGGTTGCTGTGAGGTCGGCTTATGCCACGGCACTCTAGTCTGGACAACAGAGCGAGACTCTGTCTCAAATAAAAAAAAAAAAAAAATCCCTATGCCCAAGCTATTTTCCAAACTAATTAAATTAGAATCTTGGAGTTGGGGGGATCAAGGTTATTAGTATTTTGTTAAAGTTTCTAATGTAAAGCCATAGCTAAGAACCACTGTCCCAGATGATGATGCCCCCAGTGATAATCAAGCACAGATACAGAGGATTCTGTGAATGGGTTTATTAGGACCATCTAGTAGAACCTCTTTGGAAACTATCTCCAACTCTAGGCCACGTTCATATTTGGTCCCCGTGACCACCACTACAGCTACCACTGGATCACATAGTGTTATAGAACCACCTGTGGTCATTTTAGTTTACCCAGTGAAAATAGTTTTTCACGACCAAGCCTTTTTTCTTTCCTGGAATGTTACAAATGATGTATCCAAGTCCAACTGCGATTTGAAGCTGAAAGGGCAGTGATCAGAGAACCAAGGAATTATCTCTGAAGCTGTTGCTTGGGCCACTGTGCCACCCCAACAGCTCTATCCTATTTTTCAAGAAAAGGCAGCAACACCTATTCCACCCCCAAACCAACCTGCACCTGGTCTCCAGTCTTCTTGCAAGTCTCAATTTTTCTCATGGCAGTACATTATCTAATACCTACCTCATCAGGATGTTAACTCATAAAAACTTACTACAAAAGCTTTAAAAAATTTTTACTTGTATCAAGTAAGTGCAAGAGTGCAAAGAAATTTATGCATTTGGGCCCTTGTTTTCCTACTGTTCACATCAGCTTAGAAGATTAAGTGACATTAAGGGAAATGGAGTAAATGAATATAAATATACCCAGGGTAGCCAAATCCTCTAATTCACTAAAGAATGAACCAAGGTTGTTGGCCCAATTCACACTTATGCGAGAGCCTAAACAAATTATGTTCCCTTTAACTGTTTTAGGCCTGTGAAAAAGTGGACAACATTTATATTACAAGACAGCAATTTTATTGAAACATTTTTTTTGTCTAATGGAGAGATTAATTTCTTGTTCATAAATTAGGATAAGTCTAACATCACTATTCCAAACCAGTATTATTTACAAAAATGAACCTTTTCTTTGCTTTATCGCCAGGTTCACAGGACTAAGTTTTAAACCAACTTCAGTCTATCTTTTAAAATCTTCCTGCCATCAAATGCCCAGAAACCCTTATAGGGTAGGGGGCAGTCTTTTGATAGCAACATTCATCATTCACCAGGAATGTAGAACCACAAGCAAACAACAACAACAATAAAAAGATTAAATCATTCCAAACAATTCCTGTTTGCTTTTCAAAAGCATGCTATGTCTAATTCTCCCTTTCTATGCAGACAGGTGGGAGAGGGACCCCATAGAGCATAGTAATGTTAATTAAATTAACCCCTTTAAAAAGTGGACAAGATGGCTTAGTGTGCATGAGGACGGGCTGCTGTGGATGGCACTAGCAGATAATAAAGTAAACTTTAAACCCAGATTAGTAACATGTACCCAGCAACTGGCCAGCTCAAATAGATACTTCTCATTTAATCTGAAGCTCATGTGCAATTTTTTACTTCCCAGTTAAATATAGTGCCAAAATCTTTCAAAACAAATAGAGAATAGGCTTCCTAGAAATCCAAATTAAAATGTTAAATAATAAAAATTGCTGGCCCAGTTTCTGACAGACACCAATATGCTGGGTGCAAGAAAGTAATTCTATGTCACTTGCAAGTAAAAAGGTGTATTTTGTATACACATAAAAGACAATATTACGAGACTGTAGTGTCACCTGTCAAAACAAGAATATCTAGAATGGAATTTTCAGTAAACATTTGGGATGAAGGGCAATCAGAATACAAGAGAAAGCAAATTCACATAAGTTAATTCCTAATATGAGAAATCAATAAAATCAATAAACTGATAAATACTGTCTCCATAGGTCACTAATTCCAAGGACTAGTTAGTAGTTAGTTTCTAACTAAATTACTACAGGACGTTCTGGTGTATGCTCTCTTCTTGTGATCAGTTTGTTCTGGCAAGACTCCAACAAGCACTTGCCCTTGAAAACAGCTCAGTGGAGAAGGCTCTGAGGCAATCACTTCGTTTTATAAACTAGCCAGATAATAAGTCCCAAGATTAAAATAATCACTGACAGGACAAGCACCAGGATACACATCTTCTTGCGGGATTTTTTCTGAGGAAAGAAATATGTAAAGAAGACACTCATGAAACAAGTAAAATATTTTATATCTAAGACTCCAAGAGTGCTTCATAAATCTGCCTCCTTGTAATTTCAAATTAACTCTATCCATGCACAAATAAGCAGAGACCTTCCCCAAAATTTCAACAGTCACTAGTGCCAGGCTGAAGTGCAAATTTTAATTCTAAACCCCCCAATACAATTTTGCAAAGGAGCTATACCTATGCTGCTAGGCATTATTTGCACTAAGTTATTTGTGTATATGTATTCTAATAACAGTTTTATACCTATTATAAAATTTTATGTTCATTGTAAAAAATATAGGCAAACAGGAAGAGAAAATAAACCTATTATAAAATTTTATGTTCATTGTAAAAAATATAGGCAAACAGAAAGAGAAAATAATTGCTAACAGATAAACTGTCAACATTTTGATTGTATTTCCTTATGATCTTTTATCTATATATATTATTATTTAACATAATTGGAATCACACTGTATGATGTTTGATATTTTTTTCACTTAACATTTAGCATAAACATTTTTCTGTTATAAACTCTTCATAAACATCTCTTAAATCTCATATAATACAACTAAGTGGATGTATATAATTTACTTAATTATTCCTTCATTATTCGACACTAAAGTCATCACATAGTTTTTAAAGGAAATACGATTATTAAATACAAATTTCTTTAAGAGTATTCCCAGGTAAAATAAAACTATCCCAGGAACGTGGAAAATGACTGAAATGCTATTCATTTCTGCAAAGCCATGCAACACCAAATTGATGGAAATGAGAAGGACCTCATTCACAGTTTTATACCCTGAGATTAAAGACCCAGATAAGCCATAAAACCAGAGTTTCAACTAAAATGTAAAAGGATTTCACGTTATAGGAACAGTTCCATAATGATTAACCTCTATTTATTCAAATATAAATAGCAGTCAAAGTTGATTCTATGTCCGTTCTCTGTGGCAACAGACAACATGAAGTATCTATGAAGCCCGACTTTAATTGCACCTCTTACTATCTGAAACACATTTTGGCTGTTTAGAATATAAAATTAGCCTGATTTAGGTGTCACGCTAGCTTATGGGGTTAGCTTTGCAGCTAAAAAGCTTCTGGTAAGTTTATTCAAGGTTTGATGACTTTTTGTAGATCTATTTGCAAAGGGAAATACTAAAAATGGAATTGGGACTACAATTATGACTACTTTCCTTAGCCTAAGCCTAAGCAAAAGGCTGCAGCTGTTCTTAGCATGTCAACGTACTATGATGGCCCGTAAAGTCTGCGGCACAGAGTGACTTTCTTTGGTACCTGCTTTTACCTGATAGTAAGCAGCTCGCTGTAACTGATCAGTGGCTCTTTCAACATGCACCTCTGAGCTTTCCACATTGGCTTCTATGCTATCTGCAAAAAGGAGGACAGACGATTTTTTAGGACACTCAGATGTTTCAAGGCTGCAAACTGAACAGATTTCTGATGTCATAGGTCTTGGTTTCACTACCACCAGCCCAACTCTCCAGCCATGAAATCAAAAGTTACTACCTCAATAAGAGAACATCCCTATTCTTTGGAAATAAACACTGAAATATTTAGGTGCAAGGGGCTACAATGTATGCAACTTTCTCATAAATGATTCAGAAAAAAATTGTGTGTGTGTGTGTATGTGTTTGTATATAGAGAACATAATAAAGCAAATGGGATAGAATGTTAACAAGAAGTAAATCTGGATAAAGGGTATAAAAGAGTTCCTTGTAGCATTTTTATTTTTGCAACTTTTTATAAACTTGAAATTATTTCCACATAGAAAGCTTAAAAAAAGAGTTATTAACCTCATAATTGTGCAAGTTTCTGGAGATAAAAGCTGGGAAGCTGACAGCTATTTCTCTAAACAAAGACTTAGCAAGAAGCTATGGCAGGTCGGGCGCGGTGGCTCACGCCTGTAATCCTAGCACTCTGGGAGACTGAGGCAGGCAGATTGTTTGAGCTCAGGAGTTCAAGACCAGCCTGAGTAAGAGCGAGACCCCGTCACTACTAAAAATAGAAAGAAATTATATGGACAGCTAAAAACTATATATATAGAAAAATTAGCCAGGCATGGTGGCGCACGCCTGTAGTCCCAGCTACTCGGGAGGCTGAGGCAGGAGGATCGCTTGAGCCCAGGAGTTTGAGGTTGCTGTGAGCTAGGCTGATGCCATGGCACTCTAGCCCAGGCAACAGAGTGAGACTCTGTCTCAAATAATAAAAAAAAAAAGAAGCTATGGCAAGTGAACGGGGCTGAGTATACATGAGGCCTCATTTAACTTCTGCATTTGACAACATAAGAAAGCTGCTAAGAAAATCAATTTAATCATTTTTAAAATGGCATTCCTACAATTCTATAGCTGACGTGTCTTACTGACTTTTTTTTTTTAAGAGATGGGGGTCTCATTATGTTGCCCAGGCTGGCCTTGAAATCCTAGGCTCAAGTGATCCTTGATCCTCAGCCTCCTAATAATCTGGGACTACAGGCACGTGCCACTGTTACTGACTTCTTTTTACACAAATACTAACAACTCACCTTGAAGTTAAAAGTATCAATAATACATACCAATCAGATCACCTTGGTCATGGATCATCATGGCCAAATCTTTAAATATCTGATTAACATCCAAAATGTCAGCCTAAGAAAGACAAAAAACAATTAACTGACATTAAGCAACATGTAAGAAGATTCATTTCTTCTACTTAAAGTTTTAGCTATTAATATAACATGTTTTTAAGGCTCTATAAAGCATGTTTTCCTCATAAACAGGAAATGATCTATCACTACCTACCTAATATTGTAAAATAGAAGCATGTAAATCCACCCTTCAAGCAATATTAACTGGATATACTGCATGGGAACCAGTAAGATCACCCAAGCCCCAACAGTACAGAGTAGAAGGCTAGAGTGCTGGTATGGATAAATCCTTGGTGTGATAGCTGTATGTGAAGCCTGCTGAGCCTTATGGCAAAAGCCTGTGAGCACCTTCCAAAGACAATTGCTGGTACTTTGGATTACAGAATTTAAATGGTTTGTATAGGATCATGCTACCTGAGGAATGCAAAGAGGATATAAGGAGTGAGCCTCTATTTCGCTAGGACTGACTCTGCAACTGTGTGAGGAGCTGCTGGATCTATTGTCACTTGGACAGTACCCTATAAACAACTCTTTTTTTTTTTTTTTTTTTTGGAGACAGAGTCTCGCTTTGTTGCCCGGGCTAGAGTGAGTGCCGTGGCGTCAGTCTAGCTCACAGCAACCTCAAACTCCTGGGCTTAAGCGATCCTACTGCCTCAGCCTCCCGAGTAGCTGGGACTACAGGCATGCGCCACCATGCCCGGCTAATTTTTTTTTTGTATATATATATTTTAGTTGTCCATATAATTTCTTTCTATTTTTTTTTTAGTAGAGACGGGGTCTCGCTCAGGCTGGTCTCAAACTCCTGACCTCGAGCGATCCATGCCTCGGCCTCCCAGAGTGCTAGGATTACAGGCGTGAGCCACCGCGCCCGGCCAGCTATAAACAACTCTTAACTGACTAAGAGCTGCTTGGTTTGTGGATGGCAGTTCCAAGGTGAATGGACATCCAGTTTGGAAATCTGCTACTCTAATCAAAGAAGGTAAAAACAAATCAGCTTGGTGGGCTCAGTTGTGCTCCATTTTCTTAGTAGTGATGAAAGAATTAAACAGTAGTAAAATCCCCGGTATATGGGTTTTTCTGACTCATGGGCAGTGGCCAATGGCTTGGCCACATGGCCAGGCAGAAGGGCAATAGTAACCTGCCCTATTAAAGAGATGCCATAGGCCGGGCGCGGTGGCTCACGCCTGTAATCCTAGCACTCTGGAAGGCCGAGGCGGGTGAATCACTTGAGGTCAGGAGTTCGAGACCAGCCTGAGCAAGAGCGAGACCTCGTCTCTACTAAAAATAGAAAGAAATTATCTGGCCAACTAAAAATATATATAGAAAAAATTAGCCGGGCATGGTGGCGCATGCCTGTAGTCCCAGCTACTCGGGAGGCTGAGGCAGGAGGATCGCTTGAGCCCAGGAGTTTGAGGTTGCTGTGAGCTAGGCTGACGCCACGGCACTCACTCTAGCCGGGGCAACACAGTGAGACTCTGTCTCAAAAAAAAAAAAAAAAACAAAGAGATGCCATATGGGGCATGACCCTGAGGACATTTGAGGGTACATTTAAGTAGGACATGTTGATTCCACTAGAAGATTCCAATTTGAAGTGTAATCGGAATCATATTAATAATTTGGCAAAAGTAGTTCTTGTCAGCATCTCAGTCACTTGCTAAGAGTCTACTATAGTTGGGGCAATCTGCTAGTTGCTGTGGATACAGCTAACTGGGGTGGGGGTGGGGAATGCGTACACAATAAAATAAGAAGAAAGGGTGTTATATAGGAAATGACTAAATGAATGGTATAGAAAGGTGTGCAGAAAAGGAAGACTTTGCAGAAGAGGCATGACTTGAATTGTGCCTTAAAACAGAGGAGAGGTCATACAAACAGAAAGGCAACTGAGTTATAGAGCCAATCCCAGTTTGGCCATAACATAGGGTTTGTATGTCAGGGGTAGGAAATGACTGGATGTGAAAATTGAGCCCAGGCTAAGAAATTTGGACTTCATTCTGTTGAATGTGAAATGATCCATTACCTTCCTCACATCCATTACATTTCTTTACTTAGCTCCATATGTCTCACTCTACTCCCTGCTATAATAGTACATTTGTCCCTCGGTATCCACAGGGCATTGGTTCCAGGACCTCTTCTCCACAAGTCCCTGATATAAAATGGTGTAGTGTTTCCCTATAACCTATGCACATCTTCCTGTATACTTTAAATCATCTATAGATTACTTGTAATACCTAATACAATGTACATGTTATATAAATAGTTGTTATGCTATATTGCTTTTTACATTTGTCTTATTTATTGTTGTACTGTTATTTTTTATTGTTTATTTTTTTCCAAATATTTTCAATTCAGTCAGTTGAATCCAAGGATGAAAGACCTGCAGATACGGAGGGCCAACTATATTTCTAATTTTAGAGAATCATGTCAAGGATTAGTAGCAGTGGGTGAAAAAGAGTAAAAGGAAGATATGACATCTTTTTTTTTTTTTTTCTTTTTTTTTTTTGAGACAGAGTCTCACTCTGTTGCCCAGGCTAGAGTGAGTGCCGTGGCGTCAGCCTAGCTCACAGCAACCTCAAACTCCTGAGCTCAAGGGATCCTCCTGTCTCAGCCTCCCGAGTAGCTGGGACTACAGGCATGCACCACCATGCCCGGCTAATTTTTTCTATATATATTTTTAGCTGTCCATATAATTTCTTTCTATTTTTAGTAGAGACGGGGTCTCGCTCTTGCTCAGGCTGGTCTCGAACTCCTGAGCTCAAACGATCCGCCCACCTCGGCCTCCCAGAGTGCTAGGATTACAGGCGTGAGCCACCACGCCCGGCCAAGATATGACATCTTTGAAGACAAAAAAATAATCATAACTTGAGGATAAACTGCCCCATTTAAAAACAGACACTGACAGTTTGTAAAGCAGTGGGCCTCAATCTTGGCTACATGTCATAGTCAAGGAGCTTTTAAAAAAAATCCATGCCCAGGGCCTCACCCCCAGAAATTATGATTTATTAGGTTGAATCATAAAATTGTGGATATTTGCCCATTTTTAACCTACTAATAATTCGTTGGGGGGTCCTGGGGAGGAGAGCTGGGGTGTTGGAAAAAAATCTTCTTAAGGTGATTCTAATGCACAATCAGGGTTCAGAACCACTGCTATAGAAGAAAATCAAGAAGGAGCTCAAAGTCACTCCCCCTCCTCCTCTCTTACCCCACCCCAGCGATGGTGGTCTTCTATCTCCATGAAGGAGAAAACTTCTCAGGTTTAAGGAAATTTTAATGGTCACTGTGTAAAGTTAAAGTTGGAAGCTCAGTTAGGTAAGAGAAGCCTACAGACTTCTCCCTCAACCTCTACCTCAAAAACTGTTCCCATGTCTCTGATCAACTGAAGTGGTAAGATCTACAACTTGGGATTGGACTTTAGGATGTACAAAAATGGAGCAAGACTTTTGGCCTGCCTTTATACTGGGCTATTCAGACTAAGCAAAGGAGCTCTCCATAGAGCCCTGCCTAACAGATGTTGGCACTGAGATTTGGGAACTAAGTTCTAATGAGCATTACAATATCTGTTTGCCTTGTTCTGGTCTCCATGCATATTTCTTAAGGAGATCATATAAGATGTGATGTGATTGAGGAAAGGATTTAGGTACTCCTGGGCACCCAGGTCAATATCATCATAATAGTAGTTCAAATTCCCTATGATTACCTTGAGATAGGTAATACACAAATCATATAATAACTCATTTCATGCTTTTTCATAATTTTTGAGAGAAAATTCAGGTAAGGAGTCCAGATACCTGCAGATACCCTGAGTCAAACAAAAAACATGACCTGGTTCTCACCTCCAGCTGCCGAATTGCCGTTTCCCTCTCTTTAATAAGTTCCAGATCCTGCTCAGTAATGGCCACCTCATCCTCCTGGCTCTGCATCTGGTTCCACTCCTCATGGCTGCAGGGAGACAAACATGCTGGTTGATTCCTCCTCTCTAAGGTGTGACAAGACATATCTACAACATTTCTACTGCCAGCAGAACCTATATAAAGACATTGCCAGGGCTCCAACTCCTCTGGTATCAATGCAAAGTCCCTGAGGGCCACATTCTTCATATCTAGAGGCAAAGAGCTGATAATACCAGAAAAGCATAGTCTCAGCTTCACCTATGGAAGCAGAATTATGAGGGATGGAACTCCTTGCTGTTTCTGCTTAGGAGTACACTCTGCAATCTTGCTAGGACTTGCTAGACAGTGAAAGGAGACAAAGATTTAAGCTCAATGAATTATACCAACCCATTCTCTTCTAGGACACTCTCAAAGTGCAAGCTGTTTTGGTACCTTGGGTAATAAATGGATAGAGGAGAGCAGGCTAAGTGGCCTATCTGCTTCACAAATTAGTTTAACAGAATCACATCTCCTGGTGTTCAGAAATTTCCTTGAGGGGCCGGGCGCGGTGGCTCACGCCTGTAATCCTAGCACTCAGGGAGGCCGAGGCGGGTGGATCGCTCAAGGTCAGGAGTTCGAGACCAGCCTGAGCAAGAGCGAGACCCCGTCTCTACTAAAAATAGAAAGAAATTATATGGACAACTAAAATATATATAGAAAAAATTAGCCAGGCATGGTGGCGCGTGCCTGTAGTCCCAGCTACTCGGGAGGCTGAGGCAGTAGGATCGCTTGAGCCCAGGAGTTTGAGGTTGCTGTGAGCTAGGCATGACGCCATGGCACTCACTCTAGCCTGGGCAACAAAGTGAGACTCTGTCTCAAAAAGAAATTTCCTTGAGGTTATTATGCTTTAGGTTAATTACCTCTTAACAAAAAGCTAGTGAAATGTTATAACTCTTCTTTTCAAGTCTTTAGAAGGAAGGCATATTACATATTATACTGGACACGAAACACTTTTGAAATTCCAGTATTATTCATTTTCCCAACAATATGCATAAAATATACTTCATCTCTACAATATTTAAAGAATGTCTTCCATGTGCTGGAGATACAAAACTGAGTAAGTACAGTCCCCTAGGCCTTTGAGGTACTCATAGTGTAGTGGGGAGAGATGGATACATACTTTAACATGAGCAAACTGTTAAATTCTGTACCAGTAACATGGATACATTTCTATGGGATTAGCTTGGAGAAGCTAAGAAAGGAGGCATCTTTCAGATACAATTGTCTGCTTTTCAAACTCTTAATATTCCCAGAAGGATGAGTTGCCTCCATTTTAGTGAGTAAAGAGAGATCCAAGAACTTTGAAGAACTTAAATCTGAATTAGAAGAAAGATGATCTAGACCTCCTAATCTAAATGTGTGAGTTCATACTTATTCCTAGGGACTCAAGCTCCCTCTCCAACACAGACATCAGGAGTTTCTTGGAATTTTTTATTCACTTTGAAATTATTCTTTCCATAACACAAAGATCTTAGAAAAGCCCATAGTTTTTACTTTTTTATTTTATAGATTATAAGTTACCAACCCCAGGCTGCCCTTTTTTTTCTCACTGATTTTTTAAAATTAAAAATAAGCATAAAGATACAGACTCCCATCTTAACTATCCAGCAGGTTGTATGAATAATTCTATTACCTGTCAAATGAGACCAGCTGTTCTTCTCTTTGCCTCTCTTCTGCCTAGAAAGCAGATGGCATTATTGCTACTGTTATCCAGAAACATGTTACAGACAGCCACACAAAACAAGGGTTTCCTTAGCTACAGTATAAAGAAGCAGCATCCCTTGGCTCCAGCAATGACATAGGACTCTGGTAATCTGTCTCAACTAAGAAATGGGTGAGAAGTGGTTGAAAGCAAATCTGCATTCCAGTTTGAGCCCAGAACAGAAACCATACTGAACAGGAGGGAGAGAAGAACATGGGTAAGAGAGAGGGATTAAAAAATGAAAATAATGATAATAATAATAACAACATATTTTAAAATTTGGGAGTAGGTAAATAAAAGGAAAAGTTGAAAACTTTTGAGAACGTGTAAAAAAAATTTTAATGGACATTTATAGCATATCAGATACTAAAGTGGCAAACTCACTTCAAAAAGCAGTCTAATGCATGTATTACTTTTGTAATTTAAAAACAAAGAAAAATGTTAAAGACCAATCTATTTTCATTTTGAAAAAGCTTACGCTTTCTATAACAGCAATACAGGACAAGCACAATGAAGAATATTTCAAAATTCTACCCACCCAGAGGAACACTGTAACAGTAGATCAGATTTTTTTTTCTTTTTACTTTTACTTTTTCCCTGGATCAAGAAATAATACTGACAGTGTCCTAAAAGCCCACCCATGTGCCCTTCTCCAATTACAGCTGCCTCCTTCCGCCTTAGAATATCCATTATTCTGACTTTGTGGAAATCATTTTGTTGCATTTTAAAAATAGTGATAGACATGTTGCATCATATTCACAACCACTCCCAGTTTTCACAGAATTATTAAAATTTTTGCCGTCCTTATGGAGATGAAATAGCACCTCATTGTTGTTTTAATCTGCAATTTCACGACTACTAAAGAAGTTGAGTACCTTTTCATTTGCTTGACTATTATTCAAAGTAACACTAATGTGTTTGTCTTTTTCACTGTGTTGACATTTATAGGCAGGGAGCAAAAGCAATGGTGGATAAAATGGCTAAAGACAGTGGCACCAAACTATACTACTATTACTGTATTCTTCATCACCATACACCCATTATAGAAAAAAAAGCCAGTTTGTCCTTGAAGCCATACAAATTAATTCATTAAATCTTGACTGCTCAATACACATCGTTTTAATATTCCATAGGATGAAATGGGAAGTATATATAAAGTACTTCTGCTGCATAAAGAAATACAATGTTGAGCCAGGCACAGTGGGGTACATTTGTTGTCCCTAGTAGTCAGGAGGCTAAGGCGAGAGAATTGCTTGAGCCTGGGAAATTGAGTCCAGCCTGGACAACATAGTGAGACTCCATCTCTATTTAAAAAAAGAAATAAATACGATGTTTGTCTCCAGGAAAAGCACTTATGTAATTGAGTTGCAGGCTGAACCAGCCACATTTTTTAGGGAATATCATTTTTACTTATTCAATATAGTTTTTTATTTTCTTTCTTGTTTTCTGTTTGTGTTAGTTTGAATACAGCTTTATAAGACCTTGGCTAGGGCCGGGCGCGGTGGCTCACGCCTGTAATCCTAGCACTCTGGGAGGCCGAGGTGGGTGGATCGCTCGAGGTCAGGAGTTCGAGACCAGCCTGAGCAAGAGTGAGACCCCGTCTCTACTAAAAATAGAAAGAAATTATATGGACAACTAAAATATATATATACAAAAAATTAGCCGGGCATGGTGGCACATGTCTGTAGTCCCAGCCACTCGGGAGGCTGAGGCAGTAGGATCGCTTAAGCCGAGGAGTTTGAGGTTGCTGTGAGCTAGGCTGACGCCACGGCACTCACTCTAGTCCGGGCAACAGAGTGAGACTCTGTCTCAAAAAAAAAAAAAAAAAAAGAACTTGGCTGGTCATGGTGGCTCACACCTGTAATCCTAGCACTCTGGGAGGCCAATTCAGGATGATCGCTTGAGATCAAGACCAGCCTGGTCAAGAGCAAGACCCTATCTCTACTAAAAATAGAAAAATTAGCCAGGCACAGTGGCACATGCCTATAGTCCCAGCTATTCAGGAGGCTGAGGAAGGAGGATCACTTGAGCCTAGGAGTTTGAGGTTGCAGTGAGCTGTGATGACACCACTTGCCACTGCCCTCCAGCCAGGGCAACAGGGCAAAATTCTGTCTCCAAAAACAAAAACAAAAAAAACCCCAAAACCTCTCTCTGTCTCTCCCTCTCTCTATATACAGTTTTATAAGAACTTATAAAAGGCTTATTAAAAAGTTTTAAAACTTTTATACATATATAAACTTTTCAAATGGGTATTTGGCAGACAACTTCTTGAAAGTAAACATGAGTCTGTCACTTCAGGGAAAACAGATAGTATTTATTGTCAATGATAAAAATGTAGCTTTCAAATAAAGAGAAAAATAAAATTTTAGAAGACTTGTATCTACCACTATTAAGAGTTTCCCAATATTTAAAGACTTTTTTTTTTTAGAGACAGGGTTTTGCCCTTGACTAGCTGGGTTCAACCATCCTCCTACCTTGGCCTCCCAAAGTGCTGGGATTATAGGTGTGAGCCACCGTGCCTGATCCTTAATAATTTTTAAGAATGTAATGGGGTTCTGAGATCAAAAAGTTTAAAAACTCTTGTTCTATTGTGTTATATCTTTTTCATATTGATTCATGGGAATTCTTTATTCTAAATACTAGCCCTCTGTCAATTATACATATAGCAGTATTTTCTACCTGCTTGTGGCTTGTCTTTTCACATATTTACCACTTTCTTTGCTCTTCATTCCATTAGGCTTTTCAGACTTTCCATCTGGGATCACTCTCCCTCTGCCTAAAGTATATTCTTTAGAATTTCCTTTAGTAAGGTGTGCTGATAGGAAACTCTCTTTTGATTGAAAATGTCTTTAATTAGCCCTCATTCTGGATGTGTATTTCCACTGGGTTTCAAATCCTAGGGAGGCAGTTGTCCCTCATAAACATTCAAGACAGCACTCTGCTGGCTTCCATTGTTGCTGTTGGGAAGTCGACTGTCAATCTAACTATTGCACCTTTGAAAGTATTCTATTGTTTCTCTAGCTATTTTTATGATTTTCTCTTTGTCTTTGGTGTTCTGAAGTTTCTCTTTGATATATCTAGATGAGAGATTTTATTTACCCTGCTTGGGATTTGTTAGGCTTCTTGAAAATATAGACTAGTGTCTTTCATCAGTTCTGAAACATTATCAGTCATTATTTCTTCAAATATCCACTTGTGTTCTATGTTTGCTCTAATTTCATTCTGTAACTCCAATTAGAACTATTTTAGATCTTTTCATTCCATTCTCCATTTCTCATGATCTTTCTTACATATTTCACCTCTTAACCTGTGCTACATGCTAGATAATATCTTCTAACTAATTTTCTAGTTAAACCACCCATCCATTAAGTTTTTAATTTGCATATCATACCTTTCAATTTTAGAAATTCTTTTCATACTTTTTCAAAGCTTTCTGTAATAGTTTCCTGCAAATGTTTTCAAGTTTTTCTTTTATTTTTTTTAATGCAATAAGTATAGATGCCTTATAATTCTAATATACAAAGTCTTTTTAGGTATATTTCGCTTCACTGTTATTTCTACTAGCTCTTGTTTAGGGTAATTTGTTTCTTTGTGTACTTGGTTATTTTTAACTATGTGCTACTCATTGCCTTTGAAAAATCGCTTCAGAGTATTCTTTCAGGACTAGGATAAGGTGTCTTTCCACAGAGAATCTGTGTTTGCTTCTGCCTGGTGTGTAGGTGCTCTACCGATCCAGGACCATTTGAAGCTTGAGGCTTTGGACCATTCAGGTAGTATAAATTTACACAGTAAATCTACCTGAAAGTTACTTTGTGGTATAACATACTGTCTGAATTTCCCCTCCCTCTTGCCCTCCTCCACCATCTGCTTAGTTCAGTGCTAATGTAACCTTTTTGCAATCTGCTGGGGGAAAGGAGGGCTTATTTTTTGCTTACCTAGACCCTGAGGATATAGTCTTTTAGGGCCAGTTTAATTTGAGAAGCGCCTTCTTTTATATTCTCCACTTTGTGTGGACCCTGGGCTTGGACTTGTATCCTCCTCATGTCATGAGGACATCAAAAATGAAGTTCAAGTTTGCCTTCAGTACATATACTCGTTGTAAATACAGTTTTGGTGTAACACCTCTCTTAGATTTTGACCTTAGTATTTTCATGGCTCTCTGATACCTTTAAGAAGTTGGTTTTTCAAAATCCAGTATTTGATACTTCTTTTCAAAAAAAGAGGGCTAGTCCAAATACTCTAGCCTATTATATCCTAAGAAACAGATTCATCTTTTTTTCAAGTTTTTAACATAAAACATAACAAAATGAAAAAGAAAATTACACATAATTCTACCTCCCATATTTTTTAACCCTTATACATATTCCTTTCTAGTCACTGACAATATGCATATATATTTTTTACATAGGTTATTCTAATCTGACATTTTCACAGCAGCTAATATATATGTGTGTTATCTGGGGTGACAGTAAACAAAGGCTAATGATCAAAGAGGGAAAAAAAAAAAAACAACTTGGGAAAGAGCATCCTAAAATTTTAAAGGTCTTCCTTTGGAAATCAACTTACAGAAAGACGAGATCCAGCTCTTGCTCTGGCAATACTCTCCTTTTCCTTTTCAGATACCCTTCTCTGCACAGCCTGAAAATTGTTTAAGGCTGCAGAGAAGTCATTCATGAGGCGCTCCTTCTGAAGTTTTTGCTGGCGCTATGGAAATTAAAGAAAGAACTTGAAATTTCACATTAATTCAATCATTTGGTCTTAATTCCCATTAAAGGCAAAATTATACCACTTAAAGATTTCCAACTATGAAAATTATTATGAAATACGCTCTTCTATAAATTAATAAATTTGCTCTTTGCTAGCTCAAATCCTTGGTTAAAACTATAGACCAAATAAGAATTTCTCTTCTTTCATTCTGACATACCTGGGAACTGGGTTTCATTTACCTTGTAACCTCAGGAGGAATAGCAACTCAGAATTTTGGTTCCCTAGAAAATCTAAAAGCAGAATAAATTCCTTTGGACTCAGACTGGACCCAAATAGAGAGTAGTTTTTATTAAAATGTTAAAATTCTGTTGATCTTTAGTGAGTTCACAGCTTCCCTGAAAACTATATAATCATTTTACAGCATTTTTATAGTGAGATTTAAAATCCATAAGGCCTTGACAAGTACTTTCTTTATCTACCTTCACTAAGCTTGTGACTTTTATATCTCAAAAAATACATGCTAAGAGCACTTGCCCTGTCCTAAGAACACAGAAGTAAAAACTCACCCCTGACCTCAAACACCTTACCATCAATTTATAGACAAAGGATATAAACAGACAAATAACAGTCATCATAAATAATTGCTATATACAATTAGCACTAAGGAATTCCGAGGCAGGAATCATCAGTAAGGAGTCAGGTGGTCAAGGGCCTCAGGGAGGTGGACAGTGAAGGAAGAGTAAGGGGTGAGTAAGCAGAAAGAAGAGGTAAAGCAAATCCAAGCAAGAGAACAGTGTCAGCAAAGGCATGTGACAGAAATTTGAAGAGGATCTATAAGGAGATAGTTTGGTTGGAACCAAAGGTTTATTCATGAGTCTCATCAAAGCACAAAGAGAGGTTATGTAATTTGCCCAGGATCACACAGTGGCAAAGGTGGGATTTAAATCCAGGAAATGTGATTCTAGAATATGTACAGTTGGGTTTTTTCTTCAGAATTTTTTTCCTTAGGACAAATTTGCATAAGAGGGAATATTAGGTCAAAAGGTACAAACTTTCGTATTGTCAGTCAACTTAGTTAAGGGGTTTGGGTGAAACATGAGGAACTCAGTATAAGACAATTCATTAAATTTTATATGAAGGTAGTATATTCAGGAGGAGATGCAGAACAGGAATTGGTGATATGGGCCAAGTACTTGGAGGCTTAGGAGCTAGGGTTAGAAAAAGATCTGGAGGTCATGATCATAAAGATGAAAGGGGAGTCATAAAAGTAGGTAAGATTCCTGAGTGAAAAAATTAGAGACTCAATGCCAGAGCCTTGGGGCATGTCCACTTTTAGGAGGATATAGAGTCAGGGAAAGAGGCTGAGACTCAACCTGGGGATCTTCAGAGTTAGGGAACAGAATGAAAAAGCACCATGGAAAGAAGAAAGTTTGAGTGGAGATAGGATGGGCAAGAGGATCAAAGGAAATAGAGAAGAAAAGTAAATAAAAACTCAAAAAAGGTCACTGAATTTGGTAACTAGATCACTGATGATAGTACGTAAGTGTGGAAAAAAACTGAAAGTCATATGATTTGATATATACAGGACCTATGATTTGATATATACAGGACAGTAGTGAAAAGATGGGTGATGGGGCTAAGATTAATTAGATAAGGAAATAGTAGAATGACAAAAGGGTACTCAGCACAATAGGAGGAAGGGAATCAAGGAATTATATTTCACCAGAGAGCGTTATGTTTGTAGATCTATTTCGTGTTCTTAATGATCCAAGCTAATGGAAGGGAACAATAGCATGCATAATCCAAAAATTAACTTCTATTTGGTTTTGGAATCCATTTGGTGAATTTTGTTTTGGTAGCACATTTAACTTTCTATTTATATTTTGCTTAGTTTACTATTTAACTCTTAAGTGCTTTTAATACTCTGCATCAGACCCTAAGACTCCTTTTTATTACTGTAAAAACCATCTACAAGTGTGTATTCCCCCAATGCACAGCTGGGAGGAAAAAGGGGGTAATTTGAGAGCAATATGGACACATTGGATGGCAACGGGGAACTGGGCCATAATTGAAACGTCAGCAAGAGTAATGACTAAAACAAACAGCCCAAATATAGATAATCAAAGGGTAATTACATTAAGATTACTTTTTACCATAGCTACTTTGTAGCAAGATGACAAAGCATCTAGTCTTGGCTCCTTTCTTTTATGCAAAAGTATGCCAAAACTCCAGAATGAGCATATGCTACATGGAACAGCTGGCCGGGTTAAACTCATGCTTTTCAAACTTGTTTAACAGAGACTCACAGTAAGAATTTGCCATCATGATCTAATACCATACATGCACATATATATGAAATAAAAGTTTCAAGGAACAATATTTACCCTTGTTACATGGTACACACACTGATAGTTATACTCTATTTCAGTTTTTTATTTTTTTTTTTATTTTTATTTATTTTTTTTTTTTTTGAGACAGAGTCTCACTCTGTTGCCCAGGCTAGAGTGAGTGCCGTGGCGTCAGCCGAGCTCACAGCAACCTCAAACTCCTGAGCTCAAGCGATCCTCCTGTCTCAGCCTCCCGAGTAGCTGGGACTACAGGCATGCACCACCATGCCCGGCTAATTTTTTCTATATATATTTTTAGCTGTCCATATAATTTCTTTCTATTTTTAGTAGAGATGGGGTCTCGCTCTTGCTCAGGCTGGTCTCGAACTCCTGAGCTCAAACGATCCGCCCACCTCGGCCTCCCAGAGTGCTAGGATTACAGGCGTGAGCCACCACGCCCGGCCTATTTCAGTTTTTTAAAATGCTGATCACAATATACAAAAATTATTTCACGTTCCACTAGCTACAACCCACAGTTTGAAAAACAACCCAGCCTGATACGTTGGCTCACGCCTGTAATCCTAGCAGTCTGGGAGGCCGAGGTAGGAGGACTGCTTGAATTCAGGAGTTTGAGACTAGCCTGAGCAAAAGTGAGACCCTCTCTCTACTAAAAATAGAAAGTATTAGCTAGGCGTCGTGGTGCAAACATGTACTCCCAGCTACTCAGGAGGCTGAGGCAGGAGGATCACTTGAGCCTAGGAGTTTGAGGTTGCAGTGAGCTATGGTGATGCTACTGCACTCTAGCCAGGGCAACGGAACAAGACTCTGTTCAAAAATAAATAAAGAAATAAAACACCAACCCAGGATAGGGAAATTGAAGGCTTTGTCTTCAGAACCATCAGAGATAGGACATCATCATTTAAAAAGTTCAATAATAAAAAGCATGCATTTCCATAGGCTCTTAGGGGGAAAAAAAAGCAATATTAAATTAAGTGCCCCCATGAGTAATAAAGAAGCTAAAAGCAAAATAGAATCGTGATGGGCTAAGATAGATGAAGAACCCTTTTTTCCAGGGAGAGAGAGACCTGAGGTAGACCATGAATGATAGGTATAAGAGCCTAGGCACAATGATGGAGGGAACACATCTGACTTCACAATGTGTAAAGAAAAGACGTGGCATGTTAAGGGAACAATGAATCCCAGTAAAAGTTGTTAAAAACAATTTAAATGGCCACTGAACAAAATGACTTGAAAAGAGAAATCTTTTTCTCTGAGCATTTCTTTAACCTGAGACCTGTGAATGACTCATTACTGGACATGAAGGTGATTGCAAAATATGAAAGAAAGACGTTGGATTAAAATTTAGATATTCCATACAAAACAAACTAGGACTAAGCCTGCAAACAGAAAGCTGCTAGCCAAATCCCAAAAGATGCAAACATTGAGATTGCTCATCGGTTAAATCCATTTTATTAATGTATTAATGATGTTATTAATAATAGCAGTGGCCACCACATATTGAGTACCTACTAAATGCCAGAAACTTTGCCACATTTGGTGCATACATTCTTTCTATTGTCACAACAGTCACACATCCCTCACTTTACAGATAAGGAAACTGAGGTTCAGAAAAGATGTATGTAGCACCAAAGGCCACTTTATTTTTGTTCCACATACTGCTTTTCTACTAATACAAAGTCCTTTCCTATTAATAAACAAAAAAAACAGAAAATACCAACCTGTTCTGAAGTAGATAAGGGAAGGGGCAAGGACCCTAATTCCTTCAGCAATTCATTTGTTTCCTTGGCGAGCTGATTTGTGGAGTGTTGTAACTGTTGCCTAAGAGAGAAAAGATATGTTTCAGGATATTGTCACTTCTTGACAGCAGTTATACTCAGAACCACTTTGTTCTCAGTGTGTCTCACAATGCAGGGAATGAAGGGCCATTTGAAGAAATGGTCCCCTAGATGCCCAGGTTCACAAGAAAATTTCATAAATATTACCCAAGTAAACCCACTTCAAGACATCTTCACATTACTGAGCAGAAAGAACCTGTTTCAATGACACCTGCTGAGGGAAGCACAAATCAGGAATTTTAACTCTTTGGGGGAGAAAAGAAAAACATATCTGCAGTTCTTATAAAAACATAAGAGAAAATGATGCCACCCACACCTACATCTAATGGTTTTAACACATTGAACTCTCCCATAAAACTCTCACATTGAATTGCCCGGGAATTCTGCATGGTTAGTGTCTGTCACAGTCCACTGACTAGAACCCAGGCACAGGTGGCTGGATGAAATGTGCATTAAAAGCATAGCTTCCTACCTACCCTAGGGAACAACCTCCAGAGATCAATTTCCACACTCTTGCTTAAAGCTGGTTCTTTTTCAGCTTTATTCTCAGCTCCCTACCTACTCTTTACACTTGACTCTCTGGATTTTACTTCCAAAACAAAGAAGCCCTAGGCTGTTTAAAAATACATACAGAGTAGGGAGGGACAGAAATTAAAGAGAGAACACGTAATATATTAAGTGGGATTAGAAAGAAGTGGAAATACAAAAAGAACTCCTTTAACTCATGGTTTCTTCCACTTTCTGGCCATTTCTAAAAAGGCTTTAAGGGAGTACAGAGAATCTATACGCTGTGGTCTGAATGTTTGTGTCCCCCTCAAAATTCATATGTTGAAATCCTAACCCCCATGGTGATGGTATTAGGAGGTGGGGTCTTTTGGGAGGTGACTGGATCATGAGTGGAGTCCTCATGAATAGAGTTAGTGTTGTTATAAAAGAGGTCCCAAAGAGCTGCCTTGCCTCTTCCACCCAGTGAGGGCACAGCAAAAAAGTGCCATCTATGAAAAAGCAGGCCCTCACTAAACACTGTACTTTTCAGCGCCTTGACCTTGGATTTCTGGGCCTCCAGAACTATGAGAAGTAAATTTCTGTTGTTTATAAACTACCCAGTTTATAGCATTTTGTTATAGTAGCCCAAATGAACTAAGATGCCACACTACTAATTATTAATGTTTTTTCATTGCAAATGGGCCTCCAGGATAAAAAATAAGGGACTTAAAAATAAGAGGGAGTCAGTCAGGGGCTTGAACACCCCAGAGAGTACTAAAATACCCAGAGATATTTCAAATCTCCCTGGAAAAAGCTCACAGTAATAACAGTCATCCTTTCGCTTCACAGTG
This sequence comes from Eulemur rufifrons, assembly GCF_041146395.1. Classification (NCBI taxonomy): domain Eukaryota; kingdom Metazoa; phylum Chordata; class Mammalia; order Primates; family Lemuridae; genus Eulemur; species Eulemur rufifrons. Next base: position 18,665,500 of record NC_090990.1, on the reverse strand, counting down.
TCTAGGATAGGAAACAAAGAATATTGCTTAGTATATTTTAAAGATGAAGACTAGAACTTCTAAAACCAGAAATAAGAGTTGAAAAGGATGTGATAAAAAGAATCAAGAGTAGCCAGGGTGGTGGCTCACGCCTGTAATCCCAGCACTCTGGGAGGCCCAGGTAGGAGGATTGCTTGAGCTCAGGACTTTGAGACCAGCCTGAGCAAGAGCAAGACCCCGTTTCTACTAAAAATAGAAAAAATTAGCCAGGCATTGTGGTGCACACCTGTAGTCCCAGTTACTTGGGAGGCTGAAGCAGGAGGATCGTTTGAGTCCAGGAGTTTGAAGTTGCAGTAAGCTATGATGATGCCACTGCACTCTTGCTGGGGTGACAGAGTGAGACTCATCTCAAAAAAAAAAAAAAAAAAAAAAAAAAAAGGAGGCTGGGTGCAGTGGCTCATGCCTGTAATCCTAGCACTCTGGGAGGCCAAGGTGAAGGTGAGAGGATTGCTTGAGCTCAGGAGTTCGAGACCAGCCTGAACAAGAGCGAGACCCCATCTCTACTAAAAATAGAAAGAAATTAGCCAAACAACTAAGAAAAAATTAGCTGGGCATGGTGGCGCGTGCCTGTAGTCCCAGCTACTCGGGAGGCTGAGGCAGGAGGATCACTTGAGCCCAGGAGTTTGAGGTTGCCGTGAGCTAGGCTGACTCCAGGGCACTCTAGCCAGGCAAGAGAGTAAAAAAAAAAAAAAAGGAATCAGGAGTTCCTACTACCAGTCCACTATCCTCTCCCTCAGGCTCTCCTTGTATCATTCTGAATACATTTTTCTAATATTATATTATATATAGTAGTCCCTTGGTATCTGTGGAGGATTGGTTCTAGGACCTTCTGTGGATGCTCAAGCCCCTGATATAAAATGGTGTAGTATTTGCATATAATCTCTGCACATCCTCCCATATACTTTAAATACCTAAAAAAAAAACAGAAAGAAAGAAAAAACTACCTAATACAATGTAAATGCTATGTAAACAGTTGTTATACTGTTTAGGAAATTATGACAAGAAAAAACTCTGTACATATTTAATAAAGATGAAATTTTTTTTTCCGAATATTTTGTTGTTGTTGTTGAGACAGAGTCTCGCTCTGTTGTCCTGGGTAGAGTACAGTGGCGTCATCATAGCTCACTGCAACCTCCAACTCCTGGGCTCAAGCATCCTCCTGCCTCACCTCCTGAGTAGCTGGGACTACAGACAAGTGCCACAACCCCCAACTAATTCTATTTTTAGTAGAGACGGGGATCTCACTCTTCTTTAGGCTGGTCCCAAGGCTCCTGAGCTCAAGCAATCCTCCCGCCTCGGCCTCCCAGAGTGCTAGGATTACAGGTGTGAGCCACCGCCCCTGGCCTATCTTTTCCAAATATTTTTGAACAGTGGTTGGTTGAATCCATGGATGCAGAACCCACAAATATGGAAGGCCAACTATAGCTGGAAGTCCAATGAGACTAGATCATCAGGAGTCCTATGCCAAAGAGTAGGCTCATTTAGGTAGAGTTGTGAGCTTTTAAATAGTCTAAGAGTGGTACTAGTTCCCTTCTCTACTTCCCTAAATTGTTCTGCTAAACTGCCCAAGGGAAGAAAGAACCAGAGTTCAAGGACTATAACAGGCAGTAGAGACCACAATCCATTAATACATGTTGTCGCTCCTCTTGTAGATATAGCTATTACCTCATGACCCACTGCCTCTCATTCTGACTTTACAGACCTGAAACCTAAGCAGCCACGCAGCAAGGACGTCAAGTGTGTCCTCAAAGGGCCCTCGCAAAACCCAACCTTGTTAGGAAGATACTCACAGATTTTCCTGTAGCTTGCTTGAGTCCTGCTTAGTTCCTAGTTGGCTCATCAAATTCTTTATCTGAGCAGCTGGGGAGAGAGGGGGAAAAGATTTATTTAAAAGAAAAATACATTTATCATGAACTCCCTACTTCTCAGATCACTGGTCTCTATATCCAGAATAAGTACATGCAACTAATGGAAACCATGCTATGATTAAAACCAATATACATTCCTCCAAAAACTAATTACAACGTTCACCTTTCTCCTACAGAGTAACTATGTCACTAAGTAGAAGGGAGTGGTTTTATTTATCATCCTCTCCCAAATTTGCTAATTTTTCCAGATCTCCTTTGGCACTGGTGAAAAATTTCAACATTACTAGAAGGACTCTGATACCAAATATCAATGTGCAAAAATAAAAAATTGAAATCCATCAATATATAATAATTTTTCTATAGCAAACATTTTTGGAAAGACAATGTCCATTTATTATTAATAATAAGTTACCACTGTCTGAGCACCTCTATGTGCCATGTACTATACTAAGAGCTTTTTATACATTCTCTTATTAATTTTCGGAGCAACAGTCTGAGTGTACACAATTAATAAATACCAGGGCACTATTTCAATCCCAGGTACATCAGATTCCAATGGCCGTGTTCTTTCAACTATGCTGTACATATCATAATATAGTCAAATAAATATGGTTTTGTTTAGCTTTTTCTACCTTTTCCTAGATATTGTGCTAAAACTAGGAATGGTCATGTTTGAATCCTGGAAGTTTAAAACCCTAGCCTGGGTGGACATAGTAGCGGCATACACCTGCAGTCCCAGCAATTTGGGAGACTGAGGCAGGAGGACTGCTTCAGCCCAGGAGTTCAAGTCTAGCCTGGGCAATACAGCAAGACCCCATCTCTCTTAAAAAAAAAAAAGAAAGAAAGAAAGAAAGAAAGAAAGAAAGAAAGAAAACCCTGACCTGGACCAAGAAAGCAGAGGGCCAGAGGAACCAGAGGAAATAATCATCTGTTCATACGGAGAACTATTCTAACACAAGCCCAGCCTGCCTGGGACTCTGAACATCCCTGTCCCCCACTGATTTCACAACAGGAATAGAGCCCTTGATTTCTTTTGTGCCTTGCTTTCCATTTTCTTTATCTGGTTGGTGGGGATGGTGGGAGAGATTTATTCGTTCATAGAGGCTGGAAGTTAGTTGTATGAATTTTTGTTTGCTTGCTTGCTTTCTAAGAGCATTCATTGTCTTCTATTATAAGTAGCTGGAGTACAGAATGCATTAATACAGTACTCTTTGCCCAGAGGAAACATGCTTATCTTCAAGTTTCAACAGAACTTTGAATGATAACATAACACAAAGGCATAAGGCTCTTCCAGCCAAACTCAGTCTCCTTTGTGAAAGCCTTTCCTATCCTCTCTGGATTAATGTCAAAATTTCACTTGTGAAGCAGCAGACTGCTAAATGACTGACTTACTGGAATAAGATGAGGAAATATATATTGTATAATTTGTGATTATATAGGAACAATGTACATAAAATGCTTCCGTGTCTAATAGGAAAGAAGCCTGACTTACTAGAATTCTGAAATTAAGAATTATTGTTCCAAGGCCAGGCATGGTGGCTCACACCTATAATCCAAGCACTTTGAGAGTTTGAGGCAGGAGGACTGCTTGAGGCCAGGAGTTAAAGAATAGCCTGGGCAACATAGCAAGACCCTGTCTCTACAAAAAGTCTTTTTTTTTTTTTTTTTTTTGAGACAGAGTCTCACTCTCTTGCCTGGGCTAGAGTGCCGTGGCGTCAGACTAGCTCACAGCAACCTCAAACTCCTGGGCTCAAGCGATCCTCCTGGCTCAGCCTCCCGGGTAGCTGGGAATACAGGCACGCACCACCATGCCCGGCTAATTTTTTCTATTTTTAGTTGTTTGGCTAATTTCTTTCTATTTTTTTAGTAGAGACAGGGTCTCACTCTTGCTCAGGTTGGTCTCGAACTCCTGAGCTCAAACAATCCTCCCGCCTCGGCCCTCCCAGAGTGCTAGGATTACAGACGTGAGCCACCGTGCCCGGCCTTACAAAGAGTCTTTTTAAAAATTAGCTGGGCATAGTGATGTGCGCCTGTAATCCCAGCTACTTGGGAGGCTGAGACTGGAGGATTACTTGAGCCCAGGAGTTCAAAGTTGCAGTGAGCTATGATTGTACCACCGCACTCCTGTCTGGGCAACAGAGCAAGACCCTATCTCTTTTTTTTTTTTTTTTTTGAGACAGAGTCTCACTCTGTTGCCTGGGCTACAGCGCCATGGTGTCAGCCTAGCTCACAGCAACCTCAAACTCCTGAGCTCAAGTGATCCTACTGCCTTAGCCTCCCAAGTAGCTCGGACTACAGGCATGCGCCACCATGCCGGCTAATTCTCTCTCTCTCTCTCTCTCTATATATATATATATATTTTTTTTAGCTGTCCAGCTAATTTCTTTGTATTTTTTTTTTTAGTAGAGATGGGGGTCTCGCTCTTGCTCAGGCTTGTCTCGAACTCCTGAGCTCAAACAATCGGCCCAGCTCGGCTTCCCACAGTGCTGGGTTACAGGCGTGAGCCATCACGCCCGGCCAAGACCTATCTCTTAAAGAATGAAAAAAAAAAAAAAAAAAAAGATTGTCTGACCAGGCAAGGTGTCTCATGCCTGTAATCTTAGCACTTTGGGAGGCCAAGATGGGAGGATTGCTTGAAGCCAGGAGTTCAAGACCAGCCTGAGCAAGATCAAGACCCCATCTCCACAAAAAAGTAGAAAAACTAGCTGGTGGCTAGTGGCATGGCCAAAAAACTGGCATGGTGGCTTGCTCCTGTAGTCGCAGCTACTTGGGAAGCTGAGGCCAAAGGATCACTCGAACCCAGGACTTTGAGATTGCAGTGAACTATGATGACACCAGTGCACTTTAGCCCAGGCAACAAAGCAAGGCAAGACCCTGTCTCAAAAAAAAAAAAAAAAGAAAAGAAAAGAAAAGAAAGGAAAGAAAAGGGAAAGGGAAAGGGAAATGGAAAGGAGGAGGGAGAGGGGAGGGGAGGGGGAGGGAAGGAAAAGAAAAGAGATTGTTCCAAATTCATTTTATGGTAATGGTGTTCCTTAAAATAAAATTTTGGGGCCAGGTGCCATGGCTCAATCCTAGCACTCTGGGAGGCCAAGGTGGGAGGATTGCTTGAGGTCAGGAGTTTGAGACCAGCCTGAGCAAGAGCGAGACCCCTGTCTCTACTAAAAAATATAGAAAAAATTAGCCAGTCAACTAAAAATAGAAACAAAAAATTAGCCGGGCATGGTGGCACATGCCTGTAGTTCCAGCTACTTGGGAGGCTGAGACAGTAGGATCGCTTGAGCCCAGGAGTTTGAGGTTGCTGTGAGAGAGGCTGATGCCACGGCACTCTAGCCCAGACAACAGAGTGAGACTCTGTCTCAAAAAGAATAAAAAATAAATAAATAAAATAAAATAAAATAAAACTTTGGGGTCATAGTCATACTCTTGTCCCTGTGGTCAGAGAGACTTCTCTGATAAAGTGACACTAAGCAGAGATCTAAAGGAAGTGTAAGATCAAGCCATGCAGCTATCTGTGGGAGAAGCAGTCTAGGCAAAGAGTAATTAGTACAAAGTCGCCAAGGCAAGAATACTCAGAGGAACAGCAAGGAAGCCGGGTGGCTAGAGAGTGAGCAAGATTAGAGAAGTGGCCAAAGAGATAGTGGTGAGCCAGATTATACAGGGCCTTGTAAACAATTTTTTTTTTTTTTTTTTGTAGAGACATGTCTTGCTATATTACCCAGGCTGGTCTTAAACTCCTACCCTCAAGCGATCCTCCTATCTCAGCCTCCCAAAGTGCTAGGATTACAGGCAGAAGCCAGCATGCCCCACCTTGCTGCCTAATTAAAAGGACTTCCGGAGTTTAATGAAATAGGAAGCCACTGATAGGTTGGAGCAGTGTGTCATAATAACTAGAATTCAAACCCAGGGCTAATTCCAATGGCTACATTCTTTGTGTCACATTATGTTCTCTCAAAAGCCTGACTCTTAATGGAAACAGAATGTAGCTACACAAGGCAGGCCTGGATTTCCCACTGTTCCACTTAGCCCCACCCTCCTTATCTGATACCTCCCTTACTTAATAAACAGCTCTCTGCTCCAGATAGGCTGATGTCCTTGCTCTAACCTGCTCCCTTCCCTTCCCCAACCTCCTTCCATCTACAGGATACTCAACAGAGTCTAGCAGAGTGCCAGGCACCCATTGGATACACAAATAATTACTGATTAATTGGGTTAGCCTCCCTTTAAGATTATGGTACTCTCCTTGAGGTAGAAGATATGAATGAATACATAAGCGAGGAATAATGAGGCCTGAAATCTAGTAACTCAACGACCCATATATTTTATATCAAAGAACTGTATCCTTCAATAAACCTAAAGCACAAAAAGGAATAAAATGTTTACATATATACTTATTTTCATTTGACTGTAATTAAAATATCTAAAAGGAAAAGTGATACCTTTTGGAAATATTTTTACCAAATAGGTTGAATCTAAAAAAGTTTTCTGGTCAACTTGGTTAATGAGAAAATTCCTTTTCCAAGCATTCTAGTAAATAAAAGCTCTTCTTTAGATAAATGTGTTTCAACATTTTGGATGAAAATAATTGGGTATCTTTTATGAAATGCTACATAATCCTAGAAACCTAATGACTAGGCCAAAGATAAAGGTAAGTCCTTCAGTTCCATGTAAGCAATTTTGTTATTTTTATTAATTTATTTCTTTTTCTTTCTTTTTTTTTTTTTTGAGACAGAGTCTCACTCTGTCACCCTGGCTGGAGTACAGTGACATCACTGTAGCTCACTACAACCTCAAACTCCTGGGCTCCAGCAATCTGCCTGCCTCAGCCTCCCGAGTAATTGGGACTATGGGCGCATGCCATGAGGCCTGATTAATGTTTTCTATTATCAGTAGAGACGGGGTCTTGCTCTTGCTCAGGCTGGTCTCGTACTCCTGACCTCAAGTGATCCTGCCACCTCAGCCCCCCAAAGTGCTAGGATTACAGGTGTGAGTGACCTCACCTGGCCCAATATTGTTATTTTTTTTTCTTTATTTTTTACATGTCAGAGAGCTGCTTTAGCAATATTGTTATTTTTTAAACTAGGACTCAATTTCTCCTATTACTGTTTTATGTTTTTCTGTTTGTTTTTTTGGGGGGGGGGTTGTTTTTTTTTTTTTTTTTTGACACAGGGTGGGTCTCTTCCTGTCACCAAGGCTAGAGTGCAGTGGCACAATCACAGCTCACTGTAAATTTGTATACATATTTTTTTGTATTTCTTTTTTATTCGGGAAAGACAGGGTCTCACTGTGCTCAGGCTGCTGTTGAACCCCCGAGCTCCAACTATCCTCCCGCCTCAGGTCTCCCAGAGAGCTAGGATTACAGGCGTGAGCCACTGAGCCCCACCTCACTGTAACTTTGAACCCCTGGGCTGGCCCAAGTGATCCTCCCACATCAGCCTCCGGAGTCTCCTATGTTGCCCAGACTGGTCTCAAACTTTTGGCCTCAAGGTATCCTCTTGTCTCAGAACTCCCAAAGTCTTGCTAGGATTACAAGTGTGAGCCAGCACACCCAGCCTGACCATTCTCTCTCTCTCTCTCTCTCTCTCTTTTTTTTTCTTCATGGAAATATTTGGTCATTTTTTCCCCCGACTTCTCAAGTTTAAAAGCATGTCCTGACTAAAACTTTTAAAACAATACGAAGCAAATTGATTTATATATTATAAATTGTACAAATTGGACATTACAGATAACATAACATATATACTAGGAACTACACTAAATTGAACACTCCTTTTGTGCTTCTAGCTGGTAACAGCAGAATCTGAATCTCCAAATGAACCTTAATCTAAATAAAAGTCTAATATTGAAAGCAACTATCATCACAGGTAGGAAAAAAATTTCTCGTCACTGGACAGAATCTAATGCTCTAATTCAGTATATTAAAAAACAAATCCAACAAAAAAACGTTATTTACACCAAATGAGAAAATGATAGCCTATGTGATGATTATGACAATGAAGTCATCTCAGTGTTTAACTCTGAAAATTAGGTTTATATTCTGTTTTTATATAGCTACAATGAAAATTTAAAAATAGCCACTTCATAAAAAAAATAGTGACTATACTACAATAGTAAAGCTCTAAACTAACTGGAAATGGGTACCTAATATCAAAGGTACAATTTTCCATTTACCATCCCAGTGAGAGAATAAGTAACAGTCAGGAGCAGAAGCTCTGAATTAAGATTATGTTTGATTCCTGGTTCCACTCCCTAGCTGAGTGATCTTGAGCAAAAGGCTCCAATCCTCTGTGCTCAGCTTCTTCGACTAAAAAATGAGAATGACAAGAGAACTTTCATATGGTTGTCGTCAAGATGAAATGAGATAATATGAAGCTAAGTTTAGAACAATATCTGGCACATAAAAACACTTAATTAAGGATAGCTATCATTACTGCCAAACTCAAGACCAAGGAAAATGTACTTAGCAATGATAAAATCAATTAAGTACATATCGAATGCCAACTACATATCCATTGCTGTGCCAGGCACTGTGGCTTAAGAGATGTGTATAATACATGGTCTCTCTATCTCAACAAAACTAATAGTGATCTCTCTAGTTGGAATGACAAGGTCAAAAAGCCCAAATGAATTAAAGAATACAGAATATAAGTAAGTGCTAAACTGTAAGGGAAAAGTGCTTGCAAATTCAAAGGAAAAAACCAAAATGATAGCTAACTTTATTAAGCACATACTATGTAGCAGGCACTGTTTAAAGCACCTTACATAAATTACCTCATTTAATCCTCACAACCCTATGAAGTAGGTTATTATTAACTCTACTTCATTAATTAGGAAACTGAGAAATAGAGAGGTAAAGCAATGTGTTTACACAGCCAGTAAGAAGCACATCTAGAATTCAAACCCAAGGCAGTATGCCTCCTGAGCCCGCCCACTATAGTGGGGCGACACTATAGCGGGGCAAGGGTATTGAATGTCTGCTATGCACCAGGTAGCACACTAGGCACTTTCAAACATCTCCTTTTAATAATTCCATTCATTTTACAGATGAAAAGGGAAAATAACCTGCTCAAGGTTAACAGTACAGTAGAAGAGCAGGGGTTCAGTCACAGATCTGCTGACCCTAAAGCCCATGATCTTTCTGACTTCACTCTACCTTTCGAAGCAAAGGAAAGCTTAGTTCCAAGGGGCAGGATTTAAACACAACTCAAAGGATTTGTATAATTTAGTTAGCCAGTGAGGTATGGAGAGGAAAAATATTAAAGAATGGAGGAACATAAGGAACAAAAACTTGGACCAAAAAATAGAGTTGAGGGACGTTAAGAAAAATAGCCTGCCTACAGAAAAGAGTAAGGAGGACTAGAAAATATGGCTAATTTGGGTTAAGATCACAGAGAGTGAAAGTAAGGTGGAATGTTAAGATCTGATGCAGCAGACAACACAGAGCCACCATAGGCTCTAGAGGAAGTGAGCAGTATAATGAAAACAGGACTTTAGACATGCTGTTGATAGTATTTTCAGGATGAAGTAGAATGGGTGAAACTACAAAGACACCAGGAGTATGCTGTTGGAATACAGATGTTGAGCTGATGAAGACTTAAGAGGATGACAATGAAATATAAAAAGTAAGGGGCATGGGAGGCCGAGGTGGGCGGATCGTTTGAGCTCAGGAGTTCGAGACCAGCCTGAGCAAGAGCGAGACCCCACCTCTACTAAAAATAGAAAGAAATTATATGGACAGCTAAAAATATATATAGAAAAAATTAGCTGGGCATGGTGGCGCATGCCTGTAGTCCCAGCTACTCGGGAGGCTGAGACAGGAGGATCGCTTGAGCTCAGGAGTTTGAGGTTGCTGTGAGCTAGGCTGACGCCACGGCACTCACTCTAGCCTGGGCAACAGAGTGAGACTCTGTCTCAAAAAAAAAAAAAAAAAAGTAAGGGGCAAATATGGAAGTAACTTTGAAAGAAGATCCCACAGGATTTAATGCTAATCAATTTTAAAAGTTTAACTGCTTCTTATTTTGTTAGTAAACAAAATCTTATCAATAAATTAGCAACATAAAGAACAGAAATGCTGTTCTTTAATCCCTTCAGAGTTAACTTTGAGGCTACGAGGTTTTTACCTATATCTGTCTCAGCAATGCTTGCCCAGACCCTTTTTTCCACAATAAGCAGCGTCAATTATTTTTCCTCTGTACCCCCCAAACACTGATAACAACCGTTTGTACCAGGCAGTCAACCTTAGCTGTACCTATAACAATCCACACAGTGGGCAGCCGTATTTCAGGCTGACATGCTCAGCAGTTCCAAACCTACTTCTGTGGTTGACCAATTTAGAAAAAAGAATAGCTATTCTCTCAAACTTTCAATGGCTACAGGTCCTTGCAGGGCTATATGGGCGTGTGGATATATGTCTGGGAGCTCACACTCCAAGGGTATACCTGGGTATGCTGGCCATGTCTTGGAGAGGTTGGAGGGGATAAGGACTAGCTTGATAACTGGGTAGACACGATGTTATTCTATCAATTTCAAATTGCCAATTCCTCACCAAACAATCCCAAGGGAAGAATTTCAACTCACACTGCTTAGAGTCATAGGATATGGTAGGTACCACATAGTACAAGGGAGAAAAGGCAGCAAGAGTTATCAAATGGAAAAAAAAAAAAAAAGCCTCATTTGTTCAAATCAATTGAATACAATTTATTATGCATCAAGACCCTATATGATCTGATCCTTGGCTACTTCTCTGACCTCTTTTCCCATTCCACTCCCCTTCTTTAACTGTAGTCCAGCCACACTAGCCTCCTTGCTCTTCTTTGAACAAACCAAGACCTTTGCTCTTGCCCTCTGCCTAGCTAGAATGCCTTCCCCAGCTACTCACATAGCTCTCTCTCTCACATCATTCAGATGTCTACTCACTCAAACGTCACCTCCTCAGAAAGGCCTTCCTGGACCAACTTACCTAAAATAACGCACCTACCCTCTCTTCCCTCACTTTCTATCCATTTACCCTGCTTTATCTTCATAGCATTTCTTACTCGATATTTATATGCATATGTGTATGAGTGTACGTGTATATATCCATACACACATAAACAAACACACACACACACACACACAGAGGCTATCAGGACAGGGCTTTTGTCTCTTGTTCATTGCTCTACCCCAGGACATAGCAGGTGCTCAAAGAATATTTGTTGCATAGTAGATAAATGAATCTATCATACGCTTGGGACTGAGATAAGCAGTGGAAATATAAAGATGAATAAGTCATGTCCTCTGGCTCAAAGGAGCTAACAATCTAGCAGAGGAGATGGACACAGCACAAGAAGAGAAAGCACCACAGCTTCAGGTATTTCCCCCACAGAGCGTCCCCTGGAAAATGATAAAACAAGCCACTTGTATACTTGAAGTGTTAACTTCTACAGAACTGTAATATTAATTAAAAATTATGAAAAAGCAAATTGCTGGTCATAAGAGACAGACCTGGTTTCACTTTCAGATATTGTCATATATTAGCTCTGCAATTATTTAACCTTTCTCAGTCTGTTTCCCAGCCCATAAAATGATAATGATTGAGCCCAATACCCTAACAACAGCTAAATCTTACCAATTTTATCACCAAAGAAACCTCTCCTATCCTTCTCTTTCTTTCCATTTTCACAGTCCCTAACTGATATCTCTGATTCCAGCCTTTCTGTCTTCCAATTCAATTTATACTTTCCTAAAGAATTAAATCCAAGCCCCTTAGCTTAGCATTTAAAGTCCTTCATGTTTGGGCCTCAACTTACCTTTCCAACCCTTTTTTTCCCCACTACTTTCTGGAGTCCACCACTCTAGCCAAATCAAATTACTCTACTTTTCTTTATACACTCTATGCTTTCCCATTACCATGCCCTCCTGGAATGCTCTTCTCTTAACCTTCAAAGGTCTAAATCCTTTCCACTTTGTTTCCAGACCTAGGTCAAACACCATAATGCCTTCCCAACTAAAAAATGATCTCTCTCTCCCCAGAATACCTGTATAATGTTATTTACATCTCTTCTATAGCACTGATCCCTTTTAACTTTATATTTTGGTTATTTATGTACTCCACAGGCTCCCTGTTAAAAGATCCATGCCAGTTCCCATACTTACTACATGGCCTGATATGCAAATATATGTTGAATGAATATTTCACAAATAGACATTAAAATTAGATTTAGCCTCCACAAGAAATTTCACATTTGAACCAGAATTTTCTGATCTAACCTGTATTCCAGCTCCTTCACAAAAGGAAATTGGAACACAAAGTACTATACCTTCTAAACTGTGGTCATATTAATTTTTTTTAATCCTGGTTTTAACAGGCCCTATATTTTTCCTTCTACTTCTAAATCCCCCAGTCTCAATACCTTCCCATCAGAAACTTTCCACCTCTCAAGTTCTACAATATACATTTAAATTTAAAAGTGACATAATTGTTAATTCAAGACCAACTACCTCTACCTATTAACAGAGTACAGCCAAGTTCACAAAAGCACAATAATAAACAAGGATGATGACAACGCTTCTTTCTAAGTAAAGTTGCTACTGACCTGTTTATAAGGCTCTGAGATGATTTTCAAGCAAAAAAAAAAAAAACAAAACACCAGCCTATATTTGGCTGGTTCAGCCACAGTCTCACTCAGACCCTAATGGTGAGGAGGGAGTTTTAAAGACAAGCAATGACATTCCTTACTTGCTATGTGGTTGTGGCTAAGTCCCTGAGCTTCTCTGTGCATCAGATTTGTACAAAAGAGTAGCTAAATAGGGAAGGAAAACAAAAGACCCATTTGCTTGAAATCCAAAAATATACCCAAATTCTTTGCTACAAAGGACAAAATAATGTAAATTGAAATGTTTTCGGTGAATTCTCTTTACTAAAACAGAAATCCCAGCCCTCAAATACTAGTCATTGTGTTTGATTTCCGAATTCATTACAGGAAGAATTGTGTATTAAGTCACCCAAACACATGCACTCGCCACTTCCCTTAATTGAAAGTTGCTCATTTCCGAGGAGCCAGTGGCTGAGCAGAATGTAAACCTAAAGCCTAAATCAGTAAACAACTCCAATCCAAACTGGCCAAAGAGGAAAGCGAGGTGGGTGGGAAGGCGGATGACAGGAAAAACTCGGCTGACCACTGCGCCAAGTCAACGCACTCACTGCTCTCGAGGTGATGCACACCCCCCTCCCACCCTCGGGCTGTCAAGTCTGCTGTTTTGGCCCCAATGCTGTGAGGGCAGAACTCCGAAGAAACTCGAGCCTTAGCTGGGGCTCGGGACCTTCGCGGCACCCGGGCCTGACAGACTCGAGGATGGCAGTCCGCCGCCCCCAGAATGGAGAGCCCGAGACGGCTTCAGGTGTGGCCTTGGCAGTGGCCCCAGCCGGGCTCTGCGTCCAGGCAGTATCACCCAGGCCTGTCGCCAGGACAGCTCCCGCCCCCCAGCTCGGTTCCCCGGCTCACTGGCTTGGCTGATCCGCTGGATGTTGCTGCTGCATGTCTGGATGATGCTGCTGAAGTCCCGGAGCTGGGGGCCCGAGGGCCCTGGATTCCGGTACATGTCTAAGGGACCGTAGGACATTACGAGGAGCTGAGAGCGGCTCGCCCTACACCGCTTTCCTACCGGAAGCTGCCGCCAGACCGAACCGGCAGGCGGACGAAGAAACCGGGAAGAGCAAGGGCGGGGATGGGGCCGAAGCTGCGTGCGCACTAGCCCCGCCCTCACGCAGCGCGCACGCGTCCGCCCCGCCCCGCTCCACAGTGCGCAGGCGCTGCTAGAATTGGTGCAGGAACTGTAGCTTAGAGACTGGACTCCGTGAGGCTTGGGAGTGCGGGGCGGGGCCATGACGTCACATAGTTGGGGATCAGATTGGATGAGCTTGGGTGGCAGTGTTGTTTCTCGCCAGGGCACGGTGACAAGAGGCAAGAATTTTCGATTTGCATAAAATTGTACCAGATGATCTCAGCCCTTGTTATCCTATTCTGTTCTATTCTGAGAATTCAGGCCCAAATATGGGAGAATTCAACATCCTTGAAACTCAGATCCGTAACCAAATTGTAACCCGAAATTCCCACTACTTCCATTCTCTAGGGCTTTGGTAGTATTTGCTGAGCACTTTTATGGTTTCCAAACCACGATCATTTCTCCCTCCACCCCTCTTCTAATCTAAACAATAAAATAATAATATTTATTGAGCACGCACTATGTGTGCATCCTCACTGCAATTCACTTGTTCGTAAGCTCTTTAACAGCAAGGGACAATGTTCTATCTATATTTTTATCTTTAGAACAGATAACGGACAGTCTGTTTTTTAAATGTTGAAGTAAAGTAAGTCGGCAAAGTAAGCATTATTATTTTCCCTTTTACAGATGAGAAAATTAAGACCAGAGAGTTTAATTCATTTAACGGAAGTTTGACTACAAAACCCAAACACTAAGCTGATTCCATAGTCATCTGACTACTTCCCTAAAATTCATTCTCCATCTAAATCTCTCCCAAATGGCCTGTTCATGTATATCCCAAACTGAGATTTCTTGGAGAAATAGACTCCCAAAATTTAAAAATCATTCCCTTAAGAAATTTGGAATGTATGACCTCATGTTCCCATAGAAGACTGCATTTTATAAGCCTGTGGTAAAAGGAAAGACATGGATAGGATTTTGGATTGGGAGGAGATCAAGATGGTGAGAAATAAAGGGGAACTGGCAGTGTTTTCTGTATTCTCCGCCCCACCCTACCCCAGCCTGCTTTGTAGTGTTTGGGAAATACTGAGAGAGGAAGCTACTTGCCTGTGTGGGAGGAGACCTCAAATGTGTGAATGAGCCTGTATTCAGCCTTAGAGCTTTCTAAAGCAAGGCTATCTCTATTTTTCAATGGAACATTTATGAGGACATTTTTTACTCTCTAAAAAGGGACAGATGACATTTGAGGGGCTCTCATTTTGGTTATTAAAACCCTACCATTTCTTAGAATCCATAGTTTTATGCCAAATCCTATAGCAAATCATGTAATTGCACTTTTTATGAAATAGTTTTGAGAATTTTTTCATTTGAATTTGACACTATTTAAAGTGAAGCTCAGTAAAGGTATTTTTCTACTAGGAATTGAAGATACAGTTGCTATCTTCTTTCTCCATGTAAAATAAAAGTGGTTTTCCACCTGTGCATCTCTCATAGAAGTAAATCTGTACCTTGCAAATACAAGACTTCAAATAAACATTTATTGAATTAATACATGAATGCTAAAAATAATAATTTTATCATTTTTAAATGCCTATCAGGTGCCAGGCAATGTGAACATATTTTGCACACATTATCAGTAATCTCCAAGATAAAGACCATCTTATAAAGACCACCTGTGGTCTGAAAAAGTTCAGTTTATTATAATAACTTGCTGCTACAAGGGAACTGCACACCAAAGGAATCATGGGGCATGTCACCAAACATGGGAAGAGAGAGAGTTATTCCAGGATTTGGAGGAAAGATGAAGTGTAAAATTTAAAAGAAGCAGTGTTTTGATAACCTTAAAGCTTCTCTGTGTAAAGGGATTATCATCAGGCCTAAGCTGGCAAGAGGAGTCAGGATCCTGTTTCCTTGGAAACTACAATGGGAAGATAAATGTGGAATGTTGTATGTGGAAACCCGTTATCTAAAGCTGTGCACTTGGGTTAGAAATTGAGGCTGTTCCTCTGTGTCAAAGTAACTCAGATCATCTAGGTAAGAGTGGTATTTTCCATTCTTAATGGAATAATAATTCAAATTTTCTGAAAATCTGTGACTCTAGAGAACAGATTTTTCAGCACTGTGTCCTTTTGTTGTTTAACGAAAATGTCTTTGTGGATTTACACCAGCAAGGCGAGATTAGCTTCCTGGTACAAATAAGCAAACTCTAGAGATTCTGGGTACTTGCCCAATGTCATACAGCTGTTTTTTTTTTTTTTTTTTCCTCTTCACTCCATACAGCTGTTAAGTGGAAGAACCAGGCTTTGTATATACCTTATGACCCAGCAATTCTAATCCTAACTACATACCCAACAGCTACGCAAACATATATGTTGCAAAACCCAGGTATAGTTTATAGCAGCATTTTTAGGACCAAGCAGCATTTTTCTGTACCTAATTTTTATTGAGTTATAATTGATATACAATACCTATTGAATACAATAGAATGCACAGATATTAAGTGTTCAGTTCACTGAATTTTGACACTTGTATACACCCATGTAACTACCACCCAATCCAAGATTTGAACATTTCCATTGTCACCCCAGAAAAATTTCCTTGACTTATGCTCCATTTGTTGTTTTGGTTTTTTTTTGTTTTTAGAGACAGGGTCCCACTCTGTTACCCAGACTGGAGTGCAGTGATTCTATCACAGCTCCCTGCAACCTCAAACACTCCCACACTCAAGCAATCCTCCTGCCTCAGCCTCCTGAGTAGCTGGGACTACAGGCACATGCCATCACATCTGCCTAATTTGTTTTTTGTAGAGACAGGGTCTCACTATATTGCCCAGGCTGGTGTCGAACTCCTAGACTCAAGTGATCCTCCTGCCTCAGCCTTCCAAAGTGCTGGAGTTACAGGCATGAGCCACTGCATCATCCACATATTCTCCTTTCCAATTTTCCACATCACCAGAAACCACTTTCTGATTTTTACCACATAGATTAAGTTTTACCTATGCTTGGACTTCATACTTTATATATTCTTTAGTGTTTGGCTTGTTTCAATCAATATAGTGTTTCTGAGATTTATCCATGATGTTGCATGTAGCAGTAGTTTGGTCTTCTTTATTGCTGAATAGTATTTCCTCATATGAATATACTTACAATTTGATTGTCCTTTGTCTTATTGATGGATGTTTGGATTGTTTCCAGTTTGGGGCTGTTAGGAAGTCCATAGCAGCATTTATTTTTACTAGTTTCAAACTGGAAACAACCCGAATGTCTATCAACAGTAGGATGGATAAACTGTGGTATTACAGAGCACAAGAATAAATTGTGACCTACAGCTATGTGAACACAGGTAACCTCTTCCAAACATGTGTAGCCAAAGAGGCCAGACACAGAATGAGTACAACCTGCATCTTTCCAGTTTTAATAAGTTTGAATCTGGCAAAATTAATCATGTTATTAAAAGTCAGAATAGTATATATTAATAGTTTTGAGGAAGAGAGGGAATAGGAATGGATGCATGAGGTGAGCTGCTAGGATTGTATTTCTTGATCTGGATGGTAGTTATGTAGGTGTGTTTACTTTATGAAAATTCATCAAGTCATATACTTGTGATGTGCCCTCTTCTGTACATATGCTATACTTCAGTAAATAAATTTCACATTTTAAAAATATCATTATCACCAGTATGGTGAGCTACCTAGGGAATTGTAGGGAAGGGTCAATGGAGAAATTCACTTGGGTTGCAAATAAGACTGTATTAATATTAGCACTCATCATATATTGCTCGTGGGAATGAAAAATGGTATAGTCACCTTGGAAAATAGTTTGACAGTCTCTTAAAAAGTTAACTATAGACTTACTATACAACCCACCAATCCAGCAAGCCCAATCCAAGGTATTTACCTAAGAAGAATGAAAACGTCTCTATCAAATGTTTAAGGCAGCTTTGTTCATAATAATAAAAAACGGGCTGGGTGCAGTGGCTCACGCCTGTAATCCTAGCACTCTGAGAGGCCGAGATGGGAGGATAGCTTGAGGCCAGGAGTTCAAGATCAGCCTGGGCAACACAGCGGGATCCTATCCCTAAAAAAAAAAAAGGCACTCTAGAAATCAGTGCAATAAAGTGGCATGTATGAGGTGAGGTGGACCATGTAGAGTTGAAAAAGAGGTATAAAAGTTGTGGGCTGCATCAATGTTCTAGTGGCCTAGAACTGACCTTGGGAGAAAGTGACTTTGGAAGGAAAAAAAACAAGTGAACATACATGTTCATTCTAATTTGTCCCTCTATCATCTTCCCTCCGAGGAAACAGAAAAATGTTGATTCTGTAGCAGGCATAGATGATAATAGCTTACAAAATTGAGAGCATACTACGTGTCAAGCACTGTTTTAAAGCCTTCTCAATGTATTATTTAATCCTCACAACTCTGAGTAAGTACAGATGGGATTCAAATCCACGCAGTCTGACTTCATAGCACAACACAGCAGTCTCAGTTTTCAAGAGACTGAGTTTATTCTGATGGACAGGAAATTCCTGATTAGCACAGTTAGGCTTTTAATTTTTTACAGTTAGGCTTTTAATTTTTTAAGTCTATAAGCAAGACAAAGTGTTTTCTACGTTAAAGGGGATAATGAGATATGTCTATGGGTGAACCAGCAAGAAATAAATAAAAACAAAACCTAACAATTATACTTGAGTCAATATGAATTTTTATTAACACACGTTTGTGAAAGTCTGTACAAACTAAAACATTCCCGTGTTTTAAAATGTCCATTATTACAAACATACAAAGAAACAAAAAGTGTTACCAAAAATTAGCTACTCAATTTCATGGTAAAACAGTGTCATGATTTTTAAAAATCAAAATTTCAAGACTGAGGTTTCTTCCTTCCCTTTTTGGAACTTATGGAAAGTTAGAAAATGTGTGGATTTGCTTTATATTAAATGCCAAGACCTTAAAAAAGGATTTAGTATAAAACTAAATATGTGTTTTTATATTGTCATAGTTCACATAACAGAATTTCAGTCTTTAAAATTAAAAAAAAAAAAAAAAACCATGACTATAATTTTTCACAATCTTTTCCCCATGGTTAATGCAAATGCATCTGAAAAATACTATCTGACAGTTTATCTTTACCTAAAAGTTTCTCATTCAAAAAGTTATAAAACTATTTAGCACTGCCGTTTCCCTTGCTTAGAAGGGAATTACATCCCCTACTAGGGTGATATATAAGCAACATGGTCCATTGTATCTCTTATCAGAAGGAAGCTACCCATTTCCACATTTCAGTCCAATTACGTGCATGGCTCCACTCATGAGAATGCTATCACAAATTATTGAGCATCCGCTTCTAGGAGATGCCTAGCAAGTAAAATTTACTGCTACTATTTTGGTAGACTGAGGTACAAATGTCATCTTCCCTCATGATTATTTCTAACTCTAGTACACCCTGCATTAATGATTCCAGGATAGTCAGTTTTGCTGTTTCATGGCACAACTATACATCCCTAACTCCTTTCACAAAACACCACAGAGAGGACCTGAGAGTATGGGTAGAAATGCAAATCTATCCCCTTTCCTGGAAAAGTAAATCCATGTGCCTATTGGGTCAAGAAGGAAAGACAGGGCACACACGACTCCGGCTGAGGCCACGTGCTTCTAAGAAGTACCTGTTTCCACCTTTCCATTCAAAGCAGGAGTGTACAGGCTGGGGTGGGTGAGGAGGAGTGGGGAGAAGTATGGTGATATCACTTCTCCCAATTGCACTCAGAGTCCTTACTTGAGCAGCTCATGCTGACCCCAGAAATGCTCTATGGTTCAAATATTATTCCATTTTTAATCTGCTCATGTAAAAAAATGCTCTCTGACAGTAGCTCAGTATGACAACTGATATAAGCAAATAAAAGATATTTTTTAAAAAAGTGGCAGTGTGAGAATTTAAAATCAATCACATAAAACAATCAGGAAAGGGG
This sequence comes from Eulemur rufifrons, assembly GCF_041146395.1. Taxonomy (NCBI): domain Eukaryota; kingdom Metazoa; phylum Chordata; class Mammalia; order Primates; family Lemuridae; genus Eulemur; species Eulemur rufifrons. The sequence goes on along the minus strand of NC_090990.1, from coordinate 18,645,928 downwards.
TGGGGGAGGGAAGTGTCCAGTACAACCTGGACAACCTTTCTTTCTGCCCTTACATAAAAAGACAGACTGTTCAAATCTTTGCTATCTCCCTTAAGTATCTCCTTAAATATTCTTCCAAGAAATCCTCCAAAAGGCACTTAACTCCATACTTATGCATTGAATTGTTTCACCTTAGCAATCAGTTTTTAAGACTCCAAGGTAACAAGAAAGAAAAGATCTGATTCTTTTACTAAAAGCTAGAGAATAGGACTATTTTTTTCAAGAGGCATCACTTTTACAAGAAGGACTGGCTAGGCTACCATTATTCCTTTATCAAGAAAAAGTTTCTTTTTTTAAAAAATAAATAAAACTCTGGCTATACATAGTACAAAGTTCATACATAATATACCTGGAAAAAAACCCAAGCGATACCCTGAAGCAAAAGGTTTATTGGAGAGAGAAAGCCTCTTCCATTGTACCAAGTCTTAAGGTGGCAGTTTTCAAAGTTCAGAAGGTGGCAGTGATATATAATTAATGCCAAACGATTTGCTCATGGGTATGGCAGGATGCAATGATGGACCAAAAAAAAAAAAATCATTCTGCACATTACACTGAGCAGTGACTACCACAAAAAAAAGAGTAGTACCAAAGTAGAGAGAGAGAGAGAAGGGAAAAGAAGAGGAAGAAGAGTAGAGGTTCTAGAAGTGAGAGAAAGAGAGAGAGAGAGCTTGAAACTCCAAACACTCAAGCATGCAGTCATAACACAGCACAAACCAGGTGTTTCCATTCAGCCCACTGCAATCGCACAAAGAAGGATAACTGTAATAAAATAGAGATTTCTTAAGAAAGCTTGCAATTCCCAGAGAATAGCCAGGTCGCCAATCCTAACCCAGGACAACTCCATTTGCTGTTGCTAGGAAGCCTCCTCATGGTCTGTCACGGAGAGGTGATAGCTCCTGACTTCTCAGACTTCTTGCTCTTGGACAAGGCAGCTGCCTGCTTCAGGAGCTCTCGGTTTTTGGCCTAAAAAAATCAGCGCAAGAAGGACATTTTAAAGATGATAGGGATATGTTTTTTATGCAGAGTAAGTGCATATGCTAAGGCAGACAATGTACAGAGTCAGAAAGAGATGAACAATTCTAGAAGTGGAAAACAACAGAAAGCTCTAGGGCTTGACACTTTGTTCAGGGAAAAGAAAGTATTTGCTAGAGGTTAATCAGTGTACCTCAATCTCTTGGGACCCACTGTTACAAAAAGATGCTTTATGCAATACAAACAAACCATAGAGTGCCTTAATGAGCTGGATAAACAGAATTTATAATTCAGACATCTGGAATCATATCTGGTTTATTCAAAACCAAAGAACACATTTATCAATTCCACTGTTTTTGAGGAGAAAAGATCAGAACACATCCAAGAGTAAAACAATACAAAATATCTGAAAGAAGGATTAATGTGATTTGTCAATACTTTCAGAAAAAAGAAATCTAGGAGATGATTACTTAAAATACAATCAGTTAGGCCGGGCGCGGTGGCTCACGCCTGTAATCCTAGCACTCTGGGAGGCCGAGGTGGGCGGATCGTTTGAGCTCAGGAGTTCGAGACCAGCCTGAGCAAGAGCGAGACCCCATCTCTACTAAAAAAAAAAAATAGAAAGAAATTATATGGACAGCTAAAAATATATATAGAAAAAAAATTAGCCGGGCATGGTGGTGCATGCCTGTAGTCCCAGCTACTCAGGAGGCTGAGACAGGAGGATCCCTTGAGCTCAGGAGTTTGAGGTTGCTGTGAGCTAGGCTAACGCCACGGCACTCACTCTAGCCTGGGCAACAGAGTGAGACTCTGTCTCAAAAAAAAAAAAAAAATACAATCAGTTAGATACATTAGAGTTACCTGCAATTGTTCTGTAACTTCTTTGTGGGTTTTCTCCATCTGGTTCATTTTGGCTCTCATCTGAGATTCCTGGTACTGAAAATCAGCCTTCAACTCTGTAATCTAAGGGGAAAAAAGGCAGAATGACCAGAAGAAATTGCTGTGTAATAAATAATATTTTGCTATCAGAGAACTAAATTGTCCCCAAAATTAATGCAATCCAGGGCACTCCTGCAGATCCATACCTGAATCAAAGCCAGGGTTCCATAGCCTATTTTTTTCTAAAGCTTTCCTGAAGATTACACAAAATCCTGAACTGACATTTCTTTTTGTGTGTGTGTGTGTGTGTTGAGATGGGGTCTCACTGTGTTGCCCAGGCTGATCTCAAATTTTTGGGTTCAAGGGATCCTCCTGCCTCAGACCTCCCAAGTAGCTGGTATTACAGGTGTGCACCACTCTGCCCAGCAGAACTAAGACTTCTGAAACTTAATCACTAACAAGTTTTTAAGATTTCATGTGTTGGTTGGGTGTGGTTGCTCACGCTAAGTGGTAGGTTACAGTAATCCTAGCACTCTGGGAAGCCGAGGTGGGAGGATCACTTGAGGTCAGGAGTTCAAGACCCAGCTTGAGCAAGAGTGAGACCTCATCTCTACTAAAAACAGAAAAATTAGCTGGGCACAGTGGTGCACGCCTGTAGTCCCAGCTATTCGGGAGGCTGAGGCAGGAAGATCGCTTGAGCCCAGAAGTTTGAGGTTGCAGTGAGCTACGATGACCCCACTGTATTCTATCCATGGAATCCAGGGCAACAGAGTGAGACTGTCTCAAAAAAAAAAAAAAAAAAAAAATTTAAATAAAATTTAAAAAAAGGAAAAAAAATTAAATTCCATCTATTAAAAAAAAGATTTCATGTTTTGTTTTTTTTTTTTTTTTTGAGACAGAGTCTCACTCTGTTGCCCAGGCTAGAGTGAGTGCCGTGGCGTTAGCCTAGCTCACAGCAACCTCAAACTCCTGAGCTCAAGCGATCCTCCTGTCTCAGCCTCCTGAGTAGCTGGGACTAAAGGCATGCACCACCATGCCCGGCTAATTTTTTCTATATATATTTTTAGCTGTCCATATAATTTCTTTCTATTTTTAGTAGAGATGGGGGTCTCGCTCTTGCTCAGGCTGGTCTCGAACTCCTGAGCTCAAACGATCCGCCCACCTCGGCCTCCCAGAGTGCTAGGATTACAGGCGTGAGCCACCTCGCCCGGCCGATTTCATGTTTTTAACATATGTCAACAACCCTCCAAACGTTCACCTCCAGAAAAAACAATGAAATGACTGACGGTTTAAGAGAAACCTTGAGAATAACAGCTGTAGCCAATTACTGGACTTTTACCATGCTACAGAAAAACTGTTTGATTACATTACTTCATTCAATCTTTATGATAACCCTGTGGGGGAGTATTCCTGTTTTATAGATGGGAAAATTGAGGTTTAGAAAGGGTTAGGTAACATAGCCAAGATCATACATAGTGTTAGCAAGTGACAGAGCTAGATTTCAAACCCTAGGTCCCCTTTTGTTGACTATGCTATTCAAGGAGAACAGAGAAGGGGCATCTATAATATTAATATATCAGAGAGGTGATATGTGAGCTGAGCTTCGAGGTACAGTAGCAACAGGCACAAAAGGTGAACAGCAGAGCATCCAAGCAAACGGAACAGTATGGGCACAGGCAGAGAAGTGAGAGATAACTGAGGGACTATTCAACTGGCCAATGAGCCTGGAGAATGGCAGGAGATTAGGATAGAGATAGGCAGGCATGATGTGGAAGAGAATGTGTTCCAAGCTGAGGAGTGTGACCTTGATCCTGAAAGCTATGGAAAACAATCTGTTTTTGCTCCTTTAAAAACCCTAACTCTACAAAGCAGTAGAAACGTGTCCATTTTGCCTCTATTTTACAAAAATCCTTTTATGTGCCATCTGATATAGCCCATGAATCGAATATACTTGGGTCCATTTTGATCTGACAGTCATGGAGTAAAGTGGAAAGAACACAGGTCTCTTCCCACGAATCTCCATCTTACCGGCAGAAGAAAGCCTAACAGTAGAAAGAACAGTAGAATCAGAAAGACTTGGGTTCATTCCCTTGTTCTGCCATTTACTAGCTATGTGATTTGGACACATTATTTAACCTCTTTGGAGCTGTTTCCTCATCCATAAAATGAGGTAGAAATTAGATGAAAAGAATGCACGTAAAGGAGTTAACATTATAAATGTCTTAGCTGGCCATTCAGAACAAATCACAGCATTCTGAACCTGGCACAAGACAACATACAGTCTCAGGGAAAAAAAGATCAGGAGGAAGGAATTAGAACTCTAACAGGAGAAATATTGGAGGCATTCTTCATCTATGAAATTATTATGATAATAATTCCTACCTCAAAAGCTTGTTATAACAATAAATGAGTTAATATATATAAAGCACTTAGAATTGAGCCAAGCACAAAGTAAGCATCCAATAAAAGTTAGCTATTATTATTAAGGCAAAAATGAGATATTCTCTAGAACCTGTAAATAAGATAAATAATGGACATGAATCAGAGCAAGGATGTAAAAAGTTCCTTTAAAGAGGGAGGATGACTCAGACCAGAATAAGACTGATCTTACTCTGAGGATATTAAATATTAGAAATATTAAGATTGAAGATATTCTATGTGAAGATACAATATTAACACTGAAGATATTGACTAAGATATTAATGTGTTTAAAGAATGGGTCACTTACTAAGGGAGTTGTCAGCTATGGAAGCACAGTGATGTAAGAGGTCCTGGAAAAGGTCCTACTGAAATGCTGTCTAGGGAGGAGGAAGACCTGGCCCACATACTTTGAGCACTACTGTGCCACAGACATGGTCATCCCCATGACACAGATGGAGACATCAGGTTCTTTTAGCCTGATGGCATTAAGCATTCCAACTACATAACTACCTCCGCTTGTCTCAACTCTGTGCTCACTCAGCACCTTCTGATTACAACCTCCTAAGACAGCTCATCCTCAGAAGAGTAATATGCTGTCACATGCCCCACTGTGAATTAAGATGTGGACACCATGGTTTTATTTATCAACTCTGTAAGCTTGGTTAACAAATGTCCTCTGTGAGAAGTGGAAGCTCCCTCTAAGTGCTGAGTAAAATCAGCTTTCTAAATCCACTTGACTGGAGTGGACTGACCAAGGTAATGCCATCCCAGGAGTCATGCTGGCAGACAGCTAGCCTCTCCCCAGGATATCACAGCCTTGCCATGGGATCTCTCAAAGCATCAATGGTAAGCACCCAACAATATCAGTTAAACAGAGTTAACATCATGTCTCATCCCATATATTTTAAAACTCCATCATTTTGGTCTGACAGGCATTAACTCAACCATACCTTTTTCTCTTTCTCTAAAATCATTTGATCCTTTTGATGCAACATCTTCTTCAGGGTAGCCACTTCTTCCTTCAGCTGGGCAATGATGACAAAGTGGTCAGTGCCTGGTGAGTCCAGAGCCAGGTCTGGGGAAAAGCTAAATAAAAAAAATGGAGGGGGGGAGGGAAATCATAACTTGGGTGGATAAACTTTTCTCTACCTGATACATCCTTGACACTTGACTGCAAGCTCCTCAAGGGCAGGAGTAACTATTTGAATTCCTAGCATTAAGCACATTGCTCTATATATGCCGGGCTTGACAGCATTTGCTGAACTGCACAGGTGAGGTGGTCATCAAATAACTCTACCAACCAAAACTACAACCCAGCAACATTCCCTCAGCATCTTCTCTCACATTCAGGACTAAAATAAATGCCACACCCCAAGAGCCAAGGATATTGTTTCAGGTAGATTAAAGATCCCCAATGATTTACTGGTGAAACGGTCATAATTTTATGATTGGATAATTAAATTCCAGATAAATTATAAACTGTAAGCTCATGCATTTTTCTTTAATGCTGCCCATAGAGCTTCTCTTTCAGCTCTTTGTCTTCTGCTCCAAAGCCCTGTGATATGGTACAGCTGCTGAGAAGCTGCTGCATTCCTGCCCAGGAGCAGTCAGTCATTATCAACAAAGATGAAATAAATGGGAAGGAAGCCAATGCCCCCAGGCTACAGCTGGCCTGCAGATTGCCATCCCTAATATCAAGAAGCCTGCAGATTGTCATTTCCTTTTTTGTTTGTTTGTTTGTTTGTTTGTTTGAAACAAAGTCTTGCTTTGTTGTCCAGGCTAGAGTGCAATGGCATCGTCATAGTTCAATGCAACCTCAAACTCTTGGGCTCAAGTGATTCTCTTGCCTCAGTCTCCCAAGTAGCTGGGACTATAGGCAAGCACCACCACACCCAGCTTATTTTTGTATTTTTTGTAGAGACAGTGTCTTGCTCTATTGCCCAGGCTGGTCTCAAACTCCTGGCCTCAAGCAATCCTACTGCCTTGGCCTCCCAAGATACTGGGATTAGAGGAGTGAGCTACTGTGCCCAGCTGTCATTTCCAATATTAAGAATTCTGTGACATTTAGTTAGGAAAGGAACAAAGAGGTGGCAAACTCCAGAGTCACATCACAACTTGGGTTTTCAACAGATTCCTCCCAGCAACAGCACTGGAGCATTCTATGTTCTTTTAGCAGAGTCTCTTAATAAGGAAATTATATGTACAATCTTGTCTACACATACAATGGGTGGTTTTTAGGGTAAGGATCCATGGCTTTCAATGGCTGGTCAAAGGTGTCTCAGACACAAAACAAGTTAAGGAATCACAACCAAAAGGGTTAAATCCTGCCCTTTTCTAGAGAATTCCCAAAGGAAGCTCTTTACTTTTCCCAGGACAATCTTTTAGTAAAACAAACCTGTTTTTCCTAAGCATACATTAGAATACTGCCTATGTCATTACAGCAACAATTCGTAGTTCCCCCTTGCTGTTGGGTCTTTCCTATTAGCAAATATTTCCAAATAGCAAGCCTAATCACTGGACTGACTTCCTCATAGTTACCAAGTCAAACATTTCTATGGCTAGAATTGAAAGACATGGTCCATTGATAAGAATATTCCACCCCCTGCCTCAGTCTACATGAAGCATATGAGAAGAATGGCAGAGGAAGAATGAATCAATGCTTTCATAACTGATGAATGTGCAGAATTACTGGATAACAAAAAGTAAATGCAAAATAATAAAACAAGGCATGTAGGAGAGTACTGAAAAGACTACCACAGTCTCCGCCAATTCCAGATCTGGAAGTGCCCTTATATCTGCTTCAAAACCTGCCAAGGACCTGTCTTCCCTCAACCTAACGGTCTATTTAAACCCATAACTAGAGCAATGAATGAAATGGAGTAGTGAACTAGTACAAGTAATTTTTTGTCATCCCTAAAGTTCCCAATCCCTAAAGTTCCCAATGCTCTGCTCTATCTGCTTCTTGAGAGGATTTTTCCCATACCAATAAATTATTGACAAACCAGTCCAGTCTATCCTGTCTTAGGGCCTGACCTCTCTAACTCTCTAATTCCTGGTTCAATAAGAACTGCTGGAAATGAAAAAAGATGGCTAGATTAGTAAGGCAAAAAATCCAGTCACTTTCCAAATGCCTCCAATGACGGGCAACTCACTACTTCTCCAGGAAACCTCTTGTCTCTTACAAAAGCTCTTAATGTAAGAACAATTTTCTCAGATTGAACCAAAACCTGATTCTCTATGACCCTACATGTTGGTCTCGAGTCTGTCCTCAAATAAGTTTGATCTTTCAGGCACATTTCAGAGGCAAAATAAAATAAAATTACAAGGAAGAGAAAAGAATGCCCTTTAGAAACAATAAACCACAAAGTGTGCGTGAGTGTCACCCACTGTTGAGATTGCTTTTTTATTGTCTACAGAACAATAAACAAATATGAATAAAAAGTAGCTGGTACATTTTCTCAACGATAGAAAGCTAGAAATTAACTCATATTTTCCTCAAATTGAAAAGTTTTTGTTATAATTTCAACAAACAAATTAGGAAATATCAAGACAGAGGCTGTGGATCTTGTAAATATGAAAAAAAGACTAAGACATCTTACAATTATAAAACCATTAGAGAAAGTTAAGATAATGTGTTCTGTCTATATGATACAGAAGGCTAATAGATAAAGAGGAGGAAACATAATCAAATATGCCTTAGTATTAAATAAGTAAGAGATGTGCTCGCTTCAGTAGCACATATACTAAAATTGGAGCGATACAGAGAAGATTGGCAGGAAAAGAAAAAATTTTTTAATAAACAAAAATAAATAAGAGGATAATGTGCTAGTATAGAAAGGTCAATGGAAAAGTATTAGGGAGCAACATGCAGAGACATGGGGAATAAAAATAAAAGAATAAGAGCATAAATTTAAAAGTATATGAATATTTTAAAAGTAGAGTCAGAAAGTGGATGTGATTAATTAAAAACTGTGAGGCAGCCACAAAAATAGATATTTCATAAATAAGACTGATTATACTTGGTACAGAATTGAATTTAAATAGGTATGCAGTACAAAAAATGTTTGGCTTGCATGACATCTGAAAAGGACTGTCCAAAAAACAAAAGATTGTCAGAATGCTTTTTTCAAAGTAAAGTAAGAGCAGAAAAAACACAAAAAGTAAAAAGGATAGCAAAATGTAACTTATCTTGTGTTATGTACATCTAAAAAAAAAAAATGCAAACAAGTAGAATAGAATGTTAAGGTTGCTAATGCAGCAACATTCAAATAGAATTTGTATATTTATGAAAATAATTTTTATGGCAGCAGAAGAAAATTTTCAAATTATAAGAGTAAATTACATTTAAAAATTAGTATGTCATTTTAAGAAAAAAGTGATCTTTTAATCTCTTTCCTGGAGGACATCATGAAATACCATGTACCTGAGTCAAGGATCATCCTATTTGAGGAAAATAGTTACTACTGGTGACCAGATGCAATAAAACCATCTGAACGGAAAACAAGAGTTTTCAGCTTGGTGTATCCATAGCAATAGACAGCAAGAATAGTGGCAGTAGCTCAAGAACAAAATAAGCTAAAAGAAGATAAACTTTAGGATTGGTTGGTTAAACTAGAGGATGTGAATGCGCTTGTTCCAGACCATTCCAACACAGCCTGGATCATAAAGGAGCACAAAACAGAAATGATGACCCTAAAGTCAAAAGATCCCGGCATAGGCCTTTATAAAGCAATGCAAGAAGTTCATTCCTTAAGGTGATGGACAATTTGTGCCTCATCTAGTTTCTTTACAACGGCCAGACTGGCTGCTCAAACAACAATAAGGCTGACCAGAAAGAGGGTTTTTATGGTTCCTTCCCCCATGTAATCTAAATATCTAAATTAAGCTTCTTTTTTTTTTTTTTTCCTTTTTTTGGTGAGACAGAGTCTGGCTTTGTTGCCCGGGTTAGAGTGAATGCCATGGCATCAGCCTAGCTCACAGTAACCTCAAACTCCTGGGCTCAAGCGATACTCCTGCCTCAGCCTCCCAAGTAGCTGGGACTAGAGGTACGACCCACCACGTCCGGCTAATTTTTTGTTTCTATTTTTAGTTGACTGGCTAATTTCTTCTATTTTTATGGGAGGTCTCGCTCTTGCTTAGGCTGGTCTCGAACTCCTGACCTCAAGCAGTCCTCCTGCCTTGGCCTCCCAGAGTGCTAGGCTTACAGGCGTGAGCTACTGTGCTCTAAATTAAGCTTCTTGAATTAAAGTTTAAAATCAATGAAACTAGCTATAAACATCCTGTAGAGTCTGAAATCAAGTTAATGAAAAAGGCAGTGGGAAAGAGTAAAACTTCACAGATGTTTTGTATTCCCCTAAATAAACAAAATTCAGTCCTGGTAAACCTATATGTTGGTATGCTCCCATATCCACTATTGGCTGGGAGGGAGAACTGTGAACAGGAGGAGTTTTCAGAATAGAAATGATTCCAGGAATTTTTGGGAAAAACATGTCAGACAGTCTCACTTCAGGATGCCTGGGCCTAGAAGAACAGGGAAATGAATGGTTGGCCCCAAGACTGTTGGGAAGAAGCCCACTGCACCAACACGGATGGGGTGCTCTGGACATTAAGACAAAGCAGCTCATAAGGGGAAGCATCGCTGAGAAGGAGAGAGGAAAGGGAGGAATAAAAATATGCATCTAGACAGGCCAAAAATGAAACAAAAATTTAAACACATCTCATTCTCTCCTGATCCAGCATCTACACTGGGCTGGCTTTCTGAAAGCTAAGGAAGCATGGATCATCACTCACAAACTTAGTAACACTGTCTTGACCCAACTTGTCTCTGTTCTGACTCTCGAGACCGACTCCTGCCCTGCCTGGAGGCAGCTATGGGCACAGACCATGAAGAAATGCGTCCAACTCTTCACTTCTTTGAATTATTGTGGGGGAGTTATTTAATGAACTGAAGAATTCAACTGCTATTAAATCCAGTTACGAGTTCTGATCTTCTAATGACAAGATTAGATTTATAAACAAATATCAATATTGTTTATTTATAAGCTATGAAGTGGCTAGTGTAGCACCCCTGAAAGGTTTACTGACAGCCATAGACTAGATCCAAGGCACATCCTAAAATGTATTCCTGTTTCAGGAACTGTGTATGCATTTCAAATGTATGCGCACACATAATCCAGCTGGCTCACCTGTCTCCATTAGTTGTGATGGACTCAAACTTGGACTTTTTCTTTGGGATTTCATTTTGAATTGAAGATGTAGAAAGTGTTTTCTGGCTTTTAATGGCAAAAATAGACACACACACACATTAGAAAGCAAAGATTAATAAAATATCACAATGAAAGTCTGTCAAATGGACCATGTAAGACAGTAGCTCTTCTATGCAAGAGCTAATTATTCTTGATTATTAAAATCTACCAACGGTGTTGATTTTGTAGGTCCTGGATGCATGGGCAGCTATATAGTTTCCACAGGAAATTTGGCCTTAATTAAATATTACCTGCTTTACTAATAACCATGAGAACAGAATCAACAGAACTTCAATAAGAAGTATAATCTGTCTTACAGGTAGAAAGTACTTTTACATTGTTTCACATGCAGCTTATAATTCAGTGAGGTATAGATAAGTTATTATCTCTACTTTGCAGAAACAGCTCATCGAAGTTAACTTAGCTACTAAAAGATATACAGCTGGTTAGTAGTAAAGCTGGAACTAGAAACCAGGTCAACATATTTGTACTCCTACTCTAGTTCTTCTTCACTGTATCTCTGTGAACCTACTGGTATCTGAGTCCCATAACAACACTAAACACCAGTTTTAACCCCAAAGAGTTCACCAAAGCTGGTCCTAAAACAAAAGCTAGTAGCCTATCCCTGCTATGCAATCCTTTTACTTTGGTGGACATCCAACTGCAAAGTCCAAAGGATTCTTCAGACCTTTCCTTATATGATCTCTCTTCAGTATTTCATTATCACTGACCACTCCATCATTCTTGAAACTTTCTCCTCACTTGGTCATCCTCTGACTTTTGACACAGCTGCTTCTTAGTTCTCTATCCTTAAATAATTAAACGCTTCTAGAGTCCTGTTCTCCCCCTCTAATCCAAGAGCAAGGTTTTAACAGCTACCTATCATAGTGGTTGTAAATGGTGCTCCCCAGAACACCTGCATTAAAATCATCTGGGTTGTTTATAAAACAATGTAGATTCTTAGACTCTACCCTAGAGCCTACTGAATTAAATTCTTGGTGGGGCAGCAGGAATCTGCATTTTTTTTTATGGTATTGGAAGTGTCCACAGAAAAAGGAAAAAAAAAGGAATCTGCATTTTAAATAATCCCTACTTCCAGTGATTCCTATGTGCTACCAATGGCCCACGTCCAGACCTCTCTTCCGAGTTCTAGGCTAAGCTCCTCTAAGTAATTCTTCTTGGTGATTCAAACTCAATTTATCAAAACTGAACTTCTCTTCTCCCCTTCCTGTATTCTCTCCCAATTAAGGATCCACCTGCTCACCCAAGTAAGAACTTGGCAATTGTCCTTTACTCACTCAGCTCCTGCCTTGTATCTGTTCATCAGATTATCTAAGTTTTTCATTATCGTCCCTTCAAAGCATCTCCCTGAATATCTGCCGTTTCCATCAAGTAAGGAGATGAGGTTCTTGTTTTTTGTGGTTTTTTTTTTTTTAGAGACAGAGTCTTGCTCTGTCACCCAGGCTGGAGTGTAGTGGCACAATCTCAGCTCACTGAAACCATGAACTCCTGGACTCAAGTGATCCTCCTGCCTCAGCCTCCTGTGTGGTTGGGACTATAGGAGGGCACAACCACACCTGGCTAATTAAAAATTTTTTTTTGTAGAGACAGAGTCTTGCTATGTTGGCCAGGCTGGTCTTGAACTCCTGATCTCAAGCGATCCTCTTGTCTCAGCCTCCCTAAGTGCTGGGATTACAGGCACGTGCCACTGTGCCCAGCTCTGGCCATGGTTAATTTTTAATGCAGATTTAGTCCTTCCCCTGCCTATATCTCTTCAGTGGCTTCCCACTAACCCTAGGATCAAGTTCACGTTCCTTACCAGGTCTGTAGAACTGCTTTTCCTCCCATTCCCCAGCTCCCAACCATAAACTTCAGCAATAGAAAAGAACTCACAACTCTCCAGGGTTCCATGCAGTCTCATGTCTTCCCAAATGCTACTCTCTCAGCCTAAGATGCCTCTGCCCATTCCTTAGCTGATGATTCCAACTCATGCTAAGATCCAACTCCAACACCAGCTCTTCTCCAAGCCTGCTTCCCTTATGTCTCAAGGCAGCTAATTCCTACTGCCTCTCATGCCTGTATCTTGACGTGTTTCCACTGTGGTAGCCATCCCATTATATTGAAATGATTTGATTACAAGTCTGTCTTCTCTACTAGACTGCACATTTTTATAGAGCAGTCTGACTCTTTTATTCATTCCTGCATTCCTGGCAGAGTCCCTGGCCCATGAGATTTCTTAATGATGTTTGTTGAATAAACAGTCATAACAGTAATAACCAAAAATAACTAAAATGTATTGAATACTTCCTGTATGCCAGTTACAAAGCTAATCACTATGCATGCGCTATATAATTTATCTTCACAACGACCTCATGAGGTAACACTATTACTTCCCTCATTTTACAGATGAGAAAACTTGCCCAAGAGCCCCACAGGGAACTTGGCAGAGCCAGGATTCCATCCAGAGGCAGAACTCTTAACAACACTACAGAGACTCTGAAAGGAAACTGAAAGCAATGAAAGGACATTTTCTTGACTATACCCCACCAGGACAAGCCTAGAACATCTATTAACCTCCTGGCCAAATACAAATTTAAAAACTATATCCTTCAGAAAGTGAAATGTCCAATCTTCTAGGGAGATAACCCACTCTGTGAGAAGAACACTACATGTGAAAGTAGAGTAAGTTCCACAAATCTTTCAGACAAAATACAAAGTCAAAGAAAATAAAAAATACAAAGTCAAGAAATCCTGACACATTACAGAAATCTCTCCTGCCCTTGGAAGATACAGGAATTATAAAATATAACAAATGAGCTTCCTCCTACAGGCTAGTAACTGGAGAGAAAATAGGAAAATTTATGTGAGGTAGTATGTTCCACGACTGATTGTGTGAGTATTACATCTGACCTACCAGCACTTCTAGTCCTATCTCACACCTTGGGGTTACCTGGTATAATGGCCACCACCACTCAGGCGACTGTACTGTTCCTTCTCCTGATGGCCAGCACGAGAAGAGCTGCTCAGGTGTTTCCTCTGCTCTTTGGTCTTCTGAAGGACCCGTTTGTATGAAAGTGTGCACAGCCAGCACAGCAATTTCCCATCTACCTGAAAGATGAGGAGACAAAGATAAAGAACAGGGAATGTACTGCATTGGCTGAGAATGTGTCATCGGGAGCTAGAACCTCTGGGTTCAATCCCAGCTCTGCCACTTATGAGTTGTGTGACCGTGAGCAAGTCACAGACGGCTATTGAAAGGATTTAGTGACATAATGTAGGTAAAGGACTTAGCATAGTGCCAGGCACATAAGAGTTGCTTAAAAAGTAGCAGTTGCTAATTTTATGTATTAATACCTTTTTGTTTCTCGTCAACTTAGCAAACACAGACCAGAACAAAGTTCTCACAAGAATTTCAAAAGACACAAATATGTCCACAGTGCTCATTAAGGAAAACTCAGCAGGGAGAAGAGATGAAATATAAAATCTATAATCCAGTTTTTTGTTTGTTTGTTTGTTTGTTTTTTTGAGACAGAGTCTCACTCTGTTGCCTGGGTCTGAGCGCCGTGGCGTCAGCCTAGCTCACAGCAACCTCAAACTCCTGGGCTCAAGCAATCCTTCTGCCTCAGCCTCGCAAGTAGCTGGGACTACAGGCATGTGCCACCATGCCCGGCTAATTTTTTTCTATATATTTTTAGTTGTCCAGCTAATTTCTTTCTTTCTTTTTTTTTTTTTTTTGAGACAGAGTCTCACTTTGTTGTCCAGGCTAGAGTGAGTGCCGTGGCATCAGTCTAGCTCACAGCAACCTCAAACTCCTGGACTTAAGCGATCCTACTGCCTCAGCCTCCCAAGTGGCTGGGACTACAGGCATGCGCCACCATGCCCGGCTAATTTTTTGTATATATATATTTTAGTTGTCCATATAATTTCTTTCTATTTTTAGTAGAGACGGGGGTCTCACTCTTGCTCAGGCTGGTCTCGAACTCCTGACCTTGAGCGATCCACCCGCCTCGGCCTCCCAGAGTGCTAGGATTACAGGCGTGAGCCATCGCGCCTGGCCTCTTTCTATTTTTAATAGAGACAGGGTCTTGCTCTTGCTCAGGCTGGTCTTGAACTCCTGAGCTCAAACGATCCGCCTGCCTAGGCCTCCCAGAGTGCTAGGATTACAGGTGTGAGTCACCGCACCCGGCCTCCAGGTTTTTTTTTAATTGACAAAATTTGTATATATTTACTGTATAAAACATGTTGTTTCAAAATATGGAATGTCTAAATTGAGCTAATTAATAATATATTACCTCACATCATTTTTTGTGGTGAGAACACTTAAAATCTACTCTCTTAGCAATTTTCAAAAATATACTGTTATTAACTATAGTCATCTTTTTTTTTTTTTTTTTTTTTTTTGTTGAGACAGAGTCTCACTTTGTTGCCCAGGCTAGAGTGAGTGCCGTGGCGTCAGCTTAGCTCACAGCAACCTCAGACTCCTCGGCTTAAGCGATCCTACTGCCTCAGCCTCCCGAGTAGCTGGGACTACAGGCATGCGCCACCATGCCCGGCTAATTTTTTCTATATAGATTTTTAGTTGTCCATATAATGTCTTTCTATTTTTAGTAGAGACGAGGTCTCGCTCAGGCTGGTCTCGAACTCCTGACCTTGAGCGATCCACCCGCCTCGGCCTCCCAGAGTGCTAGGATTACAGGCGTGAGCCACCGCGCCCGGCCTATAGTCATCTTGTTGTACAATAGATCTCCTGAACATTTTCCTCCCATGTAACTGAAATCCTTTGGCCAACATCTGCCCAAACCCATCCCCCCTCATACTTCAGTTTTACTACCTTAAAAATGGCTCACAAAATGGTATGCCGAAAACCTTCTCTCAGATGGAAAGACCAATGGATGAGTAGCTTCCAGGAACCTAGTCCCTGGCGAACCATGGCACTGTTTGAATTAGAAAAAGTCGATTCCTTTGAGCAGAAGTTCCTCTGTACCAGGAGGCAGGGCACAAAGCTAGGAAAGTATAATGTGGCCTCCACCATCCTCTGAAACTGGGATGCCTTTGTGCAGCATTAGGACTGCAAAACCATTATAAGGAAGTCTGGGATAGGTGTGAGGCAGGCAGAGCTGGTGAATTATTCAGGTTGGGAAGGGAGTATGCTGATATTTTATGGAATTTTATAGCTTTCATTTCTTATTCCTGAAATTATATCTCATGTCCCATCTTGAACATGGGTAGTCTGCATCATCATTTATCTTAAGTGTTTATCTTATCAGCAAAATCTTCTTTGCTCCCCAACCCAAATGATTATCCTACTTCCAATAAACCATTTGCACATAACCACCAGAGGGCTTCTTAATCGTAAATCTCATCATATCCTCTCTCAAACCCAATGGTTTCTCATCACATCTAGTATAAAATCCAAACTTTGTACCATGGCCTATGTTTACTTAACTATAACCCCTACCTGCCTCTGTAACCTTCTTTCCTTTCTCTTCCCCTTCTTCACTCTGCCTTCTTTCTGTTCTTCCCATGAACCAGGCTCATTTCTGCCTCAGGGTTTTTTCACAGCTGGTCCCTCTCCCTGGAATTTTGCCCTCCAGAGCTTCCCATGGCTGCTACCATCTCACCTTCCTAGTTTCAACTCAAATGGTAACTCCTCTTGGGCCAGCACGGTGGACCACACCTATAATCCCAGCACTTTGGGAGGCCAAGGCAGGAGGATCACTTGAGGCCAGGAGTTCTCCTTTAAAAACAAACTTTAAAAATAAAAGATAATCCTCTGAGAATTAAACTATCAAAAACAAATAATCATAGGTAACAGATTGAGTACTTATCATGTACCAAATTCCACTGTAAGGGCTTTACACATGATAACTTGACCTTTGTGACAACCATGAGGGCTGATCATCCCCATTTACAGATGAGGAAACTGAAGCACTGACAGATTAACATGCCCAAAGTCACACAGCTAATAAATGACAGAACTAAGATTTCAATCCACATATTCTGAGCCTAGATTACCCACTCTAAATTTCTAAATTTAGCTCTCCTCTCTTAAAGTTTATGAACATGTGATTGTGGATATCTAAAAATATCCAAACCCTTAAAACAGGATTGTCACTAATAAAGAAGAAATGTAACGAATTCTAGTATAACCAGATTAATAAAAATTGGCTATTCCAATTAATAATATAGGTACCATTTATTGAGTTATTAATACATTACATGCCACGCTCAATATTGAGTGTTTTATATACATATCTCAATTAAACTTCCCCATATCCCTGTAAAGTAACTACCATTATTCCCATTGGGAAAGATGAAGAAATCTATGCATGATGAGGGTAAGTAACTTGCCCAGGGTTATTTACCTAGCCCCAGGAGTGGGATGGGACTCAGGTTTGGGAAACTACAAAGCTTGTTCTACCCTCCTGATTACTAATTCAGCTTTTCCAGTATCTTGATTTAGGGAAGAGGTACCCTGGTTGGCAGGCAGGAGTATTCTGGTCACTGGAAAGTTATATCTTTCCATTATAAATTAATGAATTTGGTTAGCAAGAGTCAGCCATTCTCAAAAGCACCTCTGGCCTCCAAAAAAGAGTTTCTGAACTACATTCTTTAATTCAATAAATATTTCCTGAACACCTACCATTGCCAGGCCACTGAAAATATAGCAGAGAACAAGATGGACAAAGAGATCACATTCTAGTGAGGGGCAAACATGTAAGCAAATAAACAAGACAATTTTTCATGACGTCACATGCTATGAAGACAATAAAACAGACTGATATGATAAAAGAGTCACTGAGGGAGTTAGTAAAAGAAGGTCTCTGTGAGCAGGCAGTATCTGAGCTGAGACCTGACATGAGGAGCCAGTTATGATACTCTGCAGAAGGATGCATCAGGCAAAAGGACAGCCAGCGCAAAGATGGGAATGAGACCGACATGTCTGATGGACTAAAAGGTGGCCAGGGGTGTCTTATTCCAGGTGTCTGGAATAAGGTGAGAGGTGGGAAATGTGACAGAAAATGAGACTGAGAGCTGGATGTTGGGCCTTGCAGGCCATGGAAAGGATTTGGGTTTTATTCTAAGTGCAACTGGAAACCACTGGAGGATTTTAAGCAGAAGAGTAAAATGACCAAGGCACCATCCTTCCACATAGAGCCTCCCTGTAATGTCATCTTCTTGTGATTTTTAACTTCAACAGACAGAAATATTCAAAGAGTCAGACAGTAAAACTGGTAATACCACTCCATCTTGCTTAAGTCACAATCTCTTCTTTACAGAGTGCTACAGAATTCTGTCAATCACCATTTCACTTATGTGAAGTAATCACCATAATTCAGATTCTCACACAATGTTAGAATATAATGATCCACATTAGATGAATGAAGAAAACCAAATGTGAATATCTTCTTTCAGATTAATAACCGAACCAGGAAAAAAAGTGGGAAACATCTTTGTTTGTTATACGTCTTTTTAACAGAATTGGGCCACCTTAATTTCTCTGAAAGGAAAAAAAAAAAAAAAGTCATGAAAAACACAGAGATTTACCTTCTTTCTATCATCTTTCCTGTCAAATGCACACTGCTGCTTGCACTGTTCACAAGAATAGGGTGGTCCATACTTCTTCTCTGAATTTGTGCAGCGCTGGCATTTATTGCCAATAAACGCTGCAATTATGTTGCAATACTGACAAGGTTTGGGCTAAAAGAGGGAAGAAAAAAAAGGGACAAGTATTATTATTATAAAATACCAGTGCATTTTTTTAAAGGAATAATCCTAGTCCATTAATCATGGTAAAAATGTATTCTGAACTTCATAAATTTGCTTTTATATTGATCAAATGAAGCCCAATTCTTAACACTATGTAAAGCATTTTTCTACAAAGGACTATTGATTTTAAAATAAATAAATGAACAAATAACAAAAATCCATTAGAGTGTACGCTGAGACTTCTATGAGAAATCCAACAGAACCAGCTCTTTGGGGAAACTATCAAGTGCTTCCAAATTTCTGAAAAGGTGTCTTTGCCATTATCAGTGTATAAACATGGTGAGAGAATGCCTACAGAGACATAGTATCCTGAATCTTAAGAATAAGAGAAAAAAAAAAAAACCCATTCATCAAAATGAATAATCAAGGCCGGGCACGGTGGCTCATGCCTATAATCCTAGCACTCTGGGAGGCCGAGGCAGCAGGATCGCTCAAGGTCAGGAGTTTGAGACCAGCTTAAGCAAGAGCGAGACCCCGTCTCTACTAAAAAAAAAAAAAAAAAAAAAAAGAGAGAGAGAGAGAGAGAGAAACAAAATGAATAGTCAACTGTTACCAAAACAAGAGATCAAATCATAGAATTCATTTAATTCATCTTTCCCCTTCTCATTCTATATTGGTCACTGAAGCCTCTCAAGGAAAATTATAATCTTAATCCTGGCAGAGTGACTATAAACAGAGAACTCCTTAACAATAAGTATTAACTAAATTTGAAAGCTGAAGTACAGTACTAGATATATTACACATAACGATTTGTTCTAATAAAAACATTGTACTGACATTAACAGTCCACAGAAGGTAAGGTTCCAAGAGACCCAAGTACTCACTGTTAGGTTCAGAGAAATCCTACTTACCGTTCCATACAACTGCACATTCTGAGCACATTTCTTGCATATTGTATTGGTTTTACTGTTAAGGAAGAAAGAGACAAAAAGCTTTTCTTAGAACATCTAAAAAATGATTCTTCCTTAAGCCCAAGGCATTTGCTCATTGCTAAGAGATAAGGCGAAATATGGTCCAGACACCTGGTTAACTGAAGTTTGAGTATCTGGCCAATAACTCTTAATCATTATGTGGTTATAAATGTTATTATCCCAAATACAATGAGGTTTTGGTTAAAATGGAGAGTGAAACCAGGTGTGGTGGAGCACACCTGTAGTCCCAGCTACTCAGGAGGCTGAGGCAGGAAGATCACTTGAGTCCAGGAATTTGAAGTTGCAATGAGCTATGATGATGCCACTGCACTCTAGTCAGGTGACAGAACGAGACTCTGTCTCAAAAAAAAAAAAAAAAAAATTCTTTTTTTTAAATTAAAATAAGATACTAAGGCTGGGTACTGTGGCTCACACCTATAATCTTAGCACTTCAGGAGGCCAAGACAGGAGGACTGCTTGAGGCCAGGAGTTAGAGATTAGCCTAACCAACATAGCGAAACTCTGTCTCTACAAAAAAGAAAAAAATTAACTGGGTGTGGTGGCATGTGCCTGTAGTTCCAGCTACTTGGGAGGCTGAGGTGGCAGGATTGCTTGAGCCCAGAGGTCTGAGGTTGCAGTGAGCTATAACACCACTGTGCTCTAGCCTGGACAACAGAGTGAGACCCTGTCTCAAAAATATATAAGTATCAGGTAACATTTGCTAAAATTTTTTTAAAAGTTAAAAATTAAAATAAGACACTCAGACAAAATATTTTACAGGGCAATCTGCTGCCACTTTAAAAAGGCAATAAGCAGGATGATGGCTATGGAAGTCAGAATCTGCCAAGAGGTGTGTAAAAACTCACCTGCCAAAAGAAAAAAATAAAAATAAATAAAAAGGGAGTAAAAGAAGTGAGGGGCATTGAAAGAGATCTCTAGAAAGAGTAGCATCAAAGATCCTGTGATATTGAACAGTATTTTGATTTACACCTAGATTTATTACTGAAGGAATGGAGTATCTGTCAATCTATACAAATGCTCCTGACATTTTAGAAAACATGCAAAGAAAAATTATCTCTATGATCCATCTTGAAATAATTTGTGTGTGGTGTAAATTAAGGGTCAAAGCTCATATCTCACCACATACACAAATTAACTCGAGATGGATCATAGACCTAAATGTACAAACTAAAACATAAAGCTTCTAGGGCATATTCTCTATGAGTCCATTTATATAAAGTTCTAGAACAGGCAAAACTAATCTATGGTGGAAATGAAAATTAGAACAGTGGTTGCCTGGGGAAAACAAGGATATGGGGATTGACTGGGATGGAGCATGAGAGGATTTTCTTGGAGTAATAGTAACATCTTGTATTTTGATAGGGTTTGGAATCACACAGATATATACTGTTTGTAAAATTCATTGAATGATGTATTTAAGATTTGAGCATTTTACTATATGCAAATTTTGCCTCAAAAAAAAAAAAAAAGAAACGTAAGGCTGGCATGGTGTCTCAGGCCTGTAATCCTAGCACTCTGGGAGGCCAAGGCCAGAGGATCGCTTGAGCTCAGGAGTACAAGATCATCCTAAGCAAGATCCAACTCTACCAAAAATAGAAAAAAATTAGCCTGGCGTGGTGGCACATGCCTGTAGTCCCAGCTACTCAGAAGGCTAAGGCAGGAGGAGCCCAAGAGTTTGATGTTGCAGTGAGCTATCATGATACCACTGCACTCTAGCCAAGGGGACAGAGTGAGGCTCTGTCTCAAAAAAAAAAAAAAAAACAAAAAAAAACAACAAAAACTGTAAACAAATATTTAACTCTAGTTAATGATATGCATGAAGTGTTTAGGTACCAAATATACCGATGTCTGCATCTCCAACTTTATTTTTTATTTTATTTTAATTTTTTTTTGAGGCAGAGTCTCACTCTGTTGCCCGGGCTAGAGTGCCATGGCGTCAGCCTAGCTCACAGCAACCTCAAACTCCTGGGCTCAAGCAATCCTCCTGCCTCAGCCTCCCAAGTAGCTGGGACTACAGGCATGCACCACCATGCCCAGCTAATTTTTTC
Organism: Eulemur rufifrons; assembly: GCF_041146395.1. Taxonomy (NCBI): domain Eukaryota; kingdom Metazoa; phylum Chordata; class Mammalia; order Primates; family Lemuridae; genus Eulemur; species Eulemur rufifrons. Next base: position 18,624,622 of record NC_090990.1, on the reverse strand, counting down.
TACATATATTTTTAGCTGTCCATGTAATTTCTTTCTATTTTTAGTAGAGACGGGGTCTCACTCTTGCTTAGGCTGGTCTCGAACTCCTGACCTCGAGCAATCCACCCGCCTCAGCCTCCCAGAGTGCTAGGATTACAGGCGTGAGCCACCACACCCCGCCTGCATCTCCAACTTTAAAATGCCTCAGAAATAAAATGGACTGAGGCATTGATGGATAGAGATGAATAGATGGAAATAGAGTAAAATGTACATTATAGAATTTAGGTAGTGGGTACACAGATGTTCACTAATTCAATCTTTTTTTCCTGTTTGAAAATATCTGTAACAAAATGTTGGAGAAAATATCTGTAGACTTGAAATGAGGCTTATTAAAATTAGGCTTCTGGGCCTACGTATAAACCAGCAAATATGAGGATTTTGTGAAAAAAATAAAAAAAAAAAAACTAGCAAATAGACCCCACCCTGCTAAAGGCAGGATCACCTAAAATTATAAAGGTTCCACAAAAGTCTAACTTGCTATACCAATAAATCACTTTGCTGCTATGGAAAAGTCCCCCAAAGACATTTGGCCACTCACACCTAAGTGTTTTTCACACTTTTAAAAATGAGATTCACACAAGGAAAGTGTAAAAGCAAGTGAGTTTCAAATGGGATTAGGGCTAACAAACCCTTTACCAGGATTGTTACGGTTCCAAAAGTATCTATTTGGGCTTAAAAATTCTTCAAGCTATGTATATAAATACATATGGGAACATGAGGCTTATGTTTTACTATTGTGGGATAGGTTTCTTTTTTTTCTTTCCCCAGCTGACACCTTGATTTCATATCGTGGGATTGGTTTCTTGAGCCAAAAAGATTATAACCACAATATAAAATGATCAAGGGTCTGAAAAATAACTTCAAACCTTTAAGTAATCAAATGGAACAATATGTTTATTATACACCCTACAGCGTGTATCTCACTCCACAAACAAATTAATTGAAGACAGACTACATACCTAAATATTTAGAAACTGTAGAATCTGGGTATAATACAGAATCAATAATGTAATTGATTACAGATCTACACATGAAATGCAATCAATTACAGATTTTAAGAGGAAAAAGCCTATTAACATCTCTCATGGTCAAGAAAACTCTACCTCTCCTGCTGGTACTCAGTCCTGCAGTAGGTGCACTTCACAACAGGGTGTGCAATCCGACATTCCTGAAATGAAATGAGGATATAATTTTAAAAGGCAGTCACAAATGGAAACAGCCTTCAGTAGGAAGCAGAAGACCTGGGTACTATTCCTAACATAGCTACTATGCTTGAGTGAGTCACTTAAACTTTCTGGGCCTTATTTTTCTCCTCTGTAATGTCGGCATCATTGCCCTGCTGTTGATGTCGGAGTTAAACAAGAATTTATATGGAACTAGTCATAAATTATAAAATAAACACGCATGAATAAGCCCCAGACTGGGAATCAGAAGCCCTGAATTCTAGGCCTGGTTCTTCTGCCACTGTGATTTTGAGCTGGCTTACTCATGAAATGAAAGTGTTGGATTAAAATCATTATTTTTTATGTACACAAATCGTATATACACACTACTATGTTTTGTTTTGGGTTTTCTTGAGACCAAAAAGGGCACTCAGCACTTGTGTTCTCTCAGACCTGGTAAAGAGTGGCAAAAGTTAAGTCATGGACATCTGAGGCAACAGGGACATACAATTATGAGTTATACAAATCAGAGACAAAAACTCTAGACTATCTGGGTCTATCTCAACATCACTCTTCAGCCGGTTTAGTGACTTTTAAAATGTTGCTTCACAGCACCTCTATTCACTTAAATAGGCAAAGTGGAATGAAACAACCAAAAAGAAATGCAGAAATGGGACCTTCGGGGGTAAAAAAACTGATCAGCAGCTGTTTAGGGTGAGGATCGAAGGCAACCAACTGGATGCTTAAAAGATTCGTGCGCTTGATTGTGGGGCTTTTAAAAAAATAAAACCTTGCCACCTCTGATACTGAGACTGGCTGAAAAGTGCCCGTGAGGCGCCGGAGTTCGAGACACTCCTCCCAGGCAGCACCCAACTCTGGAGTTCAGTCCCAGGAGGGGCACGAGGTCCCACAGTCTGTAACCAGGGAGACTGCGGCGGCGGTGAAAGCAGACCAAAGGGATCCCCGCGGCGGACGGTCAGGGCAAGCAGGAGACCCGCTTTCCCCTCCCCCGATCTGACGGGGTCCGAGAACAATCCCCCGCGGTTGCTAAGCACCCGGACACGCCGGCCGCGGGGGCCTGGACGCGGCCCGGGACTCCCCCACGTGCCCTGCCGGCCCCCAGCGGGGTGGGTGCGGCTCCTCAGCTAGGCGGGCCTGCTACGCCCTGCCCTGTGGACCCCGCCGGCGTCCCCACAGAACCGGGAGCTCCGGGCCGCGCCTCCTGCGTTCCCAGTTCCCTGCCGCCGCCCCAGCCCGCGCACCTTGCACAGCTGCTGCCCCTGAGACAGCGCCTCGAAGGGGAAGCGCTGGTGGCATTTGGTGCAGGCGTAGAGCGCCGCCATGTCCGGCCCGGGCCCTGCTCACCGCCCCGCCGGCCGGCCCACGGCTTTATCTGACAGTCTGAGGCACAACCTGGCGGCGGCAGGCGGCAGGCTGCGGGCTGCGGCAGGCGGGAGGGCGGGCGCGGGCGGACCGGGGCGGACCCGGGCGGGCCGGGGCGGGCGCGGCTATGCTGGACGCCTGTTCACTGGTTCACTTCGACGTCGATCAAGGAGGAAGGGGCGGAACACGGAGCTTTTGGCGACTCTGATTCGGTCTGGACTGGAGTACGCCACTATGACGCGCAAGGCCGCGATTATGTAAAGCGCAGTCACGCGGGGGCGCCGCCTGGAGGGACTGTCTTCCGACCCGAACCTTGGAAGCGCCCAGGCTCCTCCCACTTCTCTCAGCGTTCCCGCCCTCGCTCCGCCTTTCCCCGGCCACGGGCGCAACAGCCCTTCTCGCGATACTTCCATGGAGTTGTGATGTTTTGGTTTCCATGGAGCTGCCTCTGGGAGCACGAGGGACGCTATTGGTCCGAGGGCGTAGCATTGTTGGACTAGAACTCGGTCACCACCCAGAGCCCAGAGAGGGCGGGGAGCTTGTAAAAGAAGCTCTCCATCATCGGAGCAGGAGAGATCCGCCCAGCCCTGTCATCCAAGGAAGAAGTGGATACTACAAGGGGCAACTTAGAAGGGTGCCCTCCGACTCCTAAAAAGGAAGGGATTCTAGGGTCATTGACCTCCTGAGAGAAAAGGGGAGCCCCAGAAAGAGCACACCTATGTTGCAGAAGAGGGATATTAGATGACAGTCCCTCCAGGAGGCATAAGACGTACTCTCATGAGTCCCCGTGGCCTGGAGGCCCCTTCAGAGTAGGGTGCAGTTGGCCTAGGCCTACTTCCTACTGTTTTCTCCCGTTGCTCCTGCAGCTTGTTTCGCCAGCAACCACCTGGGGTTTCCTGGCGGAGCCTGGCCCCTGGAAGGAAGCCACGCCCTTCGGGCTCCTGTGCCTCTTTTTGGCTCCCAGCTTGGCGCTCACAGGGGCTGCCCAAGGCATGACAGACTTCTTGTTCTTGAGGCTTTGGCAAAGCTTCCTGCAGTGCTGACCTTTCCAAGTCCTGCCCCGTAGCTGCTCTTGGGCTTAGATTATTTTTGGCTCTGCCAACCGCCTGTACAGAACTAATTGCGGTTTTACCTCAATGCATGTTTTTTACAATTGGAGACGCACCTATAGCTTCTATTTGCGTGCCCCAACAAAATTAACTCTCTCTAAAAGCCCAGTCTAGCCATGTGGGTTCCCCCAAAGATGTGCATTAATCAAAGATTTAGGCTCTGGAATCAGAAAACCAAGGTTCCACATCTACCTTGAACCTATCACTGAACTTCTCAGAGCCTCATTTTCCTCAATTGTACAATTGGGCCATTGTGAGGATCAAGAACAGTATACGGAGGAGAATGCGGGAAAATTGTTTAATGGGTAAGGGGTTTGACTTTTGGAGTGATGAAAATGTTTTGGAACTAGACAAAGGTGATGGTTGTACAACACTGTAAATGTACTAACTAACACTGAATTGTTCACTTTAAAATGGTTAATTTTGTTATGTGAATTTCACTTCAAATTGTTTAAAAAAAAAAAAAATGCAGGCTTGGGAGCCAGAGTGTCTGACTTTGAATCCCTGCTCTACTACTTAGAAGCTGTATGACTTTGGGCACATTAAAAACAAAACAAACAAGAAACAATACATGGAACTTAGCACACTAATAATAAATGTTAGTATTAGAAGAAGAAACTGTATTTCTCCTAGGGAGATGCTGGTCCCCTGAGTCATGTAAACCCAGCCTCCCTTCTCACACACATACTCCACACTGGGGAAAAGGTAGGGGACTTGCTCAGGTAAAGGTCAGGGAAAAAACTCTCTGAAGAAGTTAAAGACCTGAAGATTGAGAAGGACTTAGCCATGTGATTTAGCCAAGAATGTTCTGGGCAGAGGAAGAGGAGAAGACTTTGAGGTGGAATCGAGCATGGCATGTTCAAGAAACGGAGAAGAGGGCACAGCGGACACCAGGGCTCCAAGATGGCGTCAGTGGTACCAGCGAAGGAGAAGAAACTTATGGATGTCAAACTAGGGGACCTGCCAAGCTGGATTTTGATGTGGGTTTTCACCCCTGAAGGCATTGCTGGAGCCTTTCAGAGCGGTTACTACCGGTATTACAACAAGTACATCAACGTGAAGAAGGGGACCCTCGCTGGGGTTTCTGTGGTGCTGGCAGCTTACATGCTTTTCTTTTTTTTTAATTTATTTATTTTTTAAACAGAAGTTTATTCTTAAACGTACAGTAGGCTCCAAGACAACACTTCATTTTAGCTATAGGTGGCAGAAGATGTTATGGCAGGGAATCCAGATGTTTAAATAGGAATCAAGGGTCATGATCACCTCAGGCACAAGGAACAGCTTACTTTTTGCCAGATTTCTTAATCCCACCTGTAGCTAGGGGGCCCTTCCCCGTGGCCTTCGCTTTTAGCTCCTCTAGTTTCTTCTGCTCCTCTTTTTGTTTCTGTTTGAACACCTTATCTTCCTTGTCCATTTCCTTGGCCTGCTTCTTGGGCTGTTTCAGGGGCTTTTTCTTGCCACCTTCGCAGCCGGACCGCCCCTTCCCCAGACCCTGCCACCAGAAAAGGCTTACGTGCTTTTCAACTACCGCCTTTCTTACAAGGAGCTCAAACGCAAGGAGAGCCACACAAGTACCACTGAAGAGGGGCCTGTGTAGGGGGTGCACTCTGCACTCCTGACCTTGACCTCCTTGGCCCAGCACTCTCCGTGAGGAACTCGATCATTGCTGAATCCTTTCATATCCTAGTGAGAATTAACCTCCAAATAAAAGATGACGGGAAAAAAAAAAGAAAGAAAGAGAAAGAGAGAAAGGAAGGAAGGAAGGAAGGAAGGAAGGAAAGAAAGAGAAAAGGAAGGAAGGAAGGAAGGAAAGAAGAAAGAAAAAGAAAAGAAGGAAAGAAAGAAAAGAAAAAAGAAAAGAAAGAAAAAAAAATGGAGAAGAGGCCAGGTGCAAGGCACTTTGGGAAGCCAAGGCAGGAGGATCACTTGAGGCCAGGAGTTAGCGACCAGCCTGGGCAACATAGTGAGACCCCATCTCTACAAAAAATTTTAAAAATTAGCCAGGTGTGGTGGTGTGCACCTGTAGTCCCAGTACAGGAAGGTTGAGGCAAGAGGATTGCTTGAATCCAAGAGTTCAGGGTTACAGTGAGCTATGATCAGGCCACTGCACTCCAGCCAAGGCAACAGAGACCCTGTCTCTAAAAAAAGAAAAAGAAAAGAAAAACAGAGAAAAGACCAGTATAGCAAGGGTTCAGTAGGCCAGAGAGCAATTGGAGATGTCAGCAGGGATGGCAGGGGCCATGTAAACCTTAACATGGATATGGATATGTTGCAAAGTACAGTGGGAAAGAAACCATTGGCAATTTTTAAGCAGGCAAGTAACATGATTGGATTTATATTTTTAAAAGATTTGTCTGGCTGCTAGAAGAATAAACTGCAGGGGGCTGGAGTAAAGGCAGAGAGATCGTTTAGGAGGCTATTACAGTCATCTAGGTGGGAGATGATGGTTAGATTACTTGAGTCCAGGGGTTTGATGCTTAAAAGGTAACAGTGGAGAGAAGTGGACAGATGCAAGATATATTTTGGAGGCAGAATCAACAGGACTTAGGGATGGATTGGATTTGGGAGGTGGTGAGGAAAAGGGAGAAATTATGATCAATGTATGGAGGGCGGTATCATTTCCAGCAAAAGGGAAGACTAGAAGGACAGATTTCAGAAATAAAACCAAGAGTTTTGTTTTGACATGTTAAGTTCTAAATGCCTGCGGGACATCCAGGGAGAGACACCATGTAGGCAGGTGGCTCTATTCTGTCTCTCTCTTAGAGGAGAGGTCTGGGATGAAGATCAGCAGGTGTTTGGTGCCCTGAGACTGTATATGACCTTGGAAGCCCAGAGAGAGAGGAGAGCAGTGCCTCGTCATGAGTCAAGAGGAACTCCATCCAGTCAAGGAGGAGATACCTGCAAAGGAACTGTGAGCAAGACAGTCCCGAGGAGACAGAGTGGTTTCACAGAAGCCTAGAGAAGAGCAGGAGACGCTAGTCACAGTGTATTAGCCACTGAGAGACTAAAGTGAGGACAGTGACTGATGTTTTCTAATTATCTACCCTGTAAAAACGTGCTCCTTCTCCACGTGTCTAGTCTTCCTCCTCCATGTGTCTTTGGCAGCAGCAGTTGGGTGCGCCCCTGGGGGAGTAATGGGAGAAGAGAATATTTCTAGCAGTATTGTTCATAGTTGCAAAAGAAAAGGTGAAAGAACAAAATAACTCTCCATTCACACAACATTGAATGAATGAATTGTGCTGTGCACAGGGTGTCATGGAAGTTCAGAGAGGGGACACTCAGCTTCAACTAGGTCAGCTCTTCCAGGGTGTCATTGCTTAACTACTTATTCACAATCTCGAGAGAATCTTCATGTTAAGGAGGATGGCATTCAGGTCCAGGGTGGAGGAGGGGATTTGATGAAAGTTATAACTGGCTTCGGTTGCAGGTATGAATTTTCAGTCCACAAGGTCAGAAATAAAACATTTTTAAAAACTAAGACCGGGAGTGGTGGCTCTCGCCTGTAATCCCACTGCTTTGGGAGGCCCAGGTAGGAGGGTCACTTGAGGCCAGGAGTTTGAGACCAGCCTAAGCAACATAGTGAGACCCTGTCTCTACAGAAAATAAAACTAATAAAAAAATTAGCCAGGCATGGTGGCTCCCACCTGTGGTCCTAGTTACTTGGGAGGCTGAGGCAGGATTGCGTGAGTCCAGGAGTTTGAGTAAGCTATTATCCTGCCACTGCACTCCAGCCTGGATGACAGAATGAGACCCTGTCTCAAAAAAAAAAAAGAAAACTAGGCCAGGCATGGTAGCTTATGCCTGTAATCCTAACACTCTGGGAAGCCAAGGCAGATCACTTGAGATCAGGAGTTTGAGACCAGCCTGAGCAAGAGCAAGAACCCATCTCTACAAAAAAATAGAAGAAAATTAGCCGGGTGTGGTGGCGTATGTCTGTGGTGGCGTATGTCTGTAGTCCCAGCTACTCAGGAGGCTGAGACAGGAGGATCACTTGAGCCCAGGAGTTTGAGGTTGCAGTGAGCTATGCTAACACCACTGCACTCTAGGCCCAAGTGACAGAGTGAGACTCTTTCTCAACACAAAACCCCACTAGATTTAATTTCTATTTTATTTATTCAATAAACATCCATTGAACGTCTAGTAAGTACCAGGCACAGAGCTAAGCCCTGGAAGTACAGCAATGAATATGACCAAGATTCTGCCCTTGTGGAGCACCCATTCCTGGGGTGCGTGAGCCAGATGATATCTGAGTAAACAAATATATAATATAATTTCAGGTGATGCTAAGTTCTCAAATAAAAAATAAAGCAGGGAAGAGGGACAGAGAATAATGGGAGAGCCTCTATTTTTGATAGAATAATCAGAGAAGACTTCCCTGAGGAGGTGGCACATGAGCAGACACCTAAATGGAGTGAAGAAACCAAACCCTGTGATGATTAGGGAAGAGCATTCCAGATGGAGAGAACAGTATGTGCAAAGGACCCAAGTCTGGAAGAACTGGGCATGTGTGAGTAACAGTAGGACCAGTGCAAGTGGCCTGGAGGAATGACAGGGGACAGGGATAGGAGATGGTCAGGGAAGCAGCCAGGAGACAAGTCCTCTAGGGCCTTATGTGCCATGGTAATGAGTTTAGATTTTGTTTTGAGGGTGATGGGAATTCATTGAAGGGTTTTGAGCTGGAGAGTGTTGAAATGATTCACATTTTAAAAGACCCTGTGGCTTCTGTATTGAAAATAGGTGAGAATGGAAGCAGGGAGACATGTTAGATGGCCAAACGTGACGGCGACTAGAACCGGGAGGAAAAAGTAGAGATGGTAAAAAGTGGTCAGATTTGGGATAAGGTATTTTTTCCATTTCTTTTTTTATGTTAAAATACACATAATTTGCCATTTAACTATTTTAAGTGTACAATTTAGTGGGATTAAATACATTCACAATGTTGTGCAGCCATCACCATTATCTATTTCCAGAATGTTTTCATATCCCAAACAAAAACCCCGTACCCATTTAGCGATAACTTCCCATTCACCTCTAGCCCCTGGTAACCTTTGTTCTACTTTCTCTCTCTATGAATTTGCCTGTTCTAGATATCTCATATAACTGAACTCATATAATATTTGTCCTTTTGTGTCTGGCTTATTTCACTTAGCATCTTGTTTTCAGGGTTCATCCATGTTGTACTATGTATCAGAACTTCATTCCTTTTTTTGGCTGGATAATACCCTATTATATGTATCTAGCACATTTTGTTTATCCATTCATCTGTGGATGGACATTTGGGTTGTTTTTGCCGGTCTTAGTCTGTTTTGTGCTGCAATAACAAAATACCTGAGACTGGGTAATTTATAAAGAACAAAAATTTGTTTATTACAGTTCTGGAGGCTGAGAAGTCCAAGATCAAGGTGCTGGCAGATTGAGTCTTGAACTCCTGACCTCAAGCGATCCTCCTGCCTCAGCTTCCCAGAGTGCTAGGATTACAGGCGTGAACCACCGTGCCCAGCCTAGGCCCCGTGTTTTAGAGAACTCTGAAGATCACAAACACACAAGTGCCTCCCTCTGTCACCCAAGATCTACAGCTCAGTGCTGGCACAGCACAACCCATAACCATAAATATCTGCTCTAGGACTAGCACCATTCAGACCCCAGGGAATGCTTCTAAAGCTTCTTGCCCTATGTCCTGGAAACAAAAATGGACTTTGCTGAATGTTGTAACAGCTTACAGTTTGTGTCACTGCCAACATCAGAGACAGACACTGCTTTGGAGTCTGGGGAGGGCTGAGAGAAGGGGAGGGGAGTCTGGGGAGGGCTGAGAAGAACTTAGGTAAGAGAAAAGATAAATTAATCAACTTGCCAAATCCTTCCTTTCTGATATTTAATAGCATGAATGCAATTAATTATTGCATAACAAAGTGACCTGTGTCCATTTTCTTGTTTCTCTTTCAGTTTCAGTTACTGTTCCAAACTGGAGATATTGACAGATTACATTGGCATTGACAACAGTTGCACATGGCAGCTGAGGGACATTTTCCAATAGAACAAGCCTTCTCATCTGTGTATGTGTAGATCTAGATGTAATACGTGTGGACATGGTACCAATTCTTCCTATTGGCATTTAGATGGATATTGAACATTAAATTGACAGAAAGATTTATTTTAAAAAATTAATAAGATTTGATTAAATTTTAAAAAATAAAATATGTCTTTAAGTAATAAGATTTAAGTAATTTTGATTTAAAATTTTATGCTAATGTATATAGTTTGCTTTTTATTTTTAATAGATCATTTAAGGCCGGGCATGGTGGCCCACGCCTGTAATCCTAGCACTCCGGGAGGCCGAGGCAGGAGGATCGCTCGAGGTCAGGAGTTCGAGACCAGCCTGAGCAAGAGCAAGACCCTGTCTCTACTAAAAATAGAAAACAAATTAGCCAGTCAACGAAAAATAGAAACAAAAAATTAGCCAGATGTGGTGGCTCGCACCTGTAGTCCCAGCTACTCTCGAGGCTGAGGCAGAAGAATAACTTGAGCCCAGGAGTTTGAGGTTGCTGTGAGCTAGGCTGATGCCATGGCAGTCACTCTAGCCTGGGCAACAAGTCAAGACTCTGTTTCAAAAAAAATAATAATAATAGTAATAGACCATTTAAAATATTTTGAAGTAATTTTTAAAATTTTAAGTTTTATTTTTCTTATTTTTATTTGTTTTATCAAAATATATTCAAATCTCATATACTTTGAAAACAATTACATTTTAGTTTTAATTCTTTAGATCAAGGGCTGGAAAACTTTTCTGTGAAGGGCCAGATAGTAAATATTTTAGGCTTTTCAGGCCATTATGGTCTCTATTACAACTACTCTGCCGTTGTAGGACCAATACATAAATGAATGAGTGTGACTGTGTGCCAATAAAACTTTATTTATAGAAACCACTGCAGACCTGATTTAGTCCACAGGCTACAGTTAGTTAATGACTGCTTTAGACTGTTACTGTCAAGAGAACACAAATTATGTGAAATTTTTTATTTTATTTTATTTTTTTTTTTTTTTGAGACAGAGTCTCACTTTGTTGCCCAGGCTAGAGTGAGTGCCGTGGCGTCTGCCTAGCTCACAGCAACCTCAAACTCCTGGGCTTAAGTGATCCTCCTGTCTCAGCCTCCCGAGTAGTTGGGACTACAGGCATGCATCACCATGCCCGGCTAATTTTTTCTATATATATATTTTTAGCTGTCCATATAATTTCTTTCTATTTTTAGTAGAGATGGGGTCTCGCTCTTGCTCAGGCTGGTCTCGAACTCCTGAGCTCAAACGATCCGCCCACCTCGGCCTCCCAGAGTGCTAGGATTACAGGCGTGAGCCACCGCGCCCGGCCAAATTTTTTATTTTAATTACATGTTAGTGGCCAGGCACGGTGGCTCATGCCTATAATCCTAGCATTCTCGGAGGCCAAGGTGGGAGGATTGCTTGAGCTCAGGAGTTCGAGACCAGCCTGAGCAAGAGCGAGACCCTGGCTCTACTAAAAATAGAAAAATTAAAATAGAAAAAGTAGCTGGGCACGGTGGCACATGCCTGTAGTCCCAGCTACTCGAGAGGTGAGGCAGAAGGATGGCTTGGGCCCAGGAGTTGGAGACTGCAGTGAGCTATGATGACGCCATTGTACTCTAGCCCGGACAACAGAGAGAGACACTGTCTCAAAAAAAAAAACCAACCCGTATGTGTACACTGTCAACTTAAGAATCACAAGACCCAAGTGTGACCTAAGAAGGATGCTGAGGAAGGGAGAGCAACAAGAATGTGGAACAGGATATTGGCCAAGTGTAGTGGCTCAAGACTGTAACTCCAGAACTTTGGGAGGCCAAGGTGGGAGAATCACTTGAGGCCAGGAGTTGGAGACCAGCCCAGGCTGTATGTGGGACTCTGTCTCTAAAAAAAAAAAAAAAAAAAAAATCGTAAGATCTATAAATTTGGAAAGGAGAATTTATTTCTTATAACATGTTGTTGCCTGCAAAGTGGCCACACTGACAGGCTGGGAAGTATAGCCTCTGGCAGAAGCCAAAAACAGGCACTTTGAAGGAGTTTGAAGGAGGGAAGAGTAAGACAGGAATTTAAGCTGACTGGGTTGGCCAAGTATACATATTCAACAGGATATATAGGAGGAGCTAATTTTCTGTAGAGACAGGGTCTCATTTTGTGGCTCAGGTCTCGAACCCTTGGCTTCAAGCGATCCTTCTGCCTAGGCCTCCCAAGTGCTAGGATTACAGGTGTGAGCCACCACACCCAGCTCAACATGTATTTTTCATTTTGTCTTTATGAAGTTATATTTGTTAAGATGTGAAGATAGGATATATTCTGATGTAATAGTTTTACTGTCTTGATTTACACTTTTTACATATTTAGGCATGTGGTAAATGAGCCTCCGTTTATACATTTGTCCCAGGTCCTGCAAACATCCCAGGTTTTGTTTGTTTCTCCTTAATCAAAATCAAGGTGACATGACTACCTTTGCCTCAGAACTCACCATTCAAACGCAGGACCCAAACAGATTCAAATAGTGAGGGATATTCAAGATACCTGCAGAATTCCAACTGTCAACTTAAGTAACAGAGACTCTCTAAAAGAAAATTATATTTATGTGGGCAATGCAATGGGAATATGTATGCCATAGCAAACTATGTGCTTATTCAGGGAGGTAAAGGAAGACAAAGGTTTTTAAAGGAAAAATGAGGAGGCTTCTGTGATGGTTTTGAGATAATTATCCTTGGCTACAGGGATCAATAACAAGCATGGTGTCAGTCCAGGGTTGGACAGGTAATTGCTGGGCAGACATCCTTACAGATGCATTTCTTTATGTAAGGTTTTGGTGGCCTTTGTGCAAGGTATTGGTTTTTGCAGAGTCTTTTGTGATAGTTCTTGCTATCAGGCATTTATGCATGAGAGCCCTCCTTTTGTGGCCTTCCCCAGGTCCATTTGTCAAGGTTTTTAACACAAGTGACTCCATTTTGATTCTGGCAACTTTTATCTTTTCCGCTTTTGATCCAGATCTTCTCCAAAAGCATCACTGATCAATCATCCTGTAGTTAGGTTTTGATTGTCCTTCAGTGCCAAGTTGGACATTTCCTGGATTGTTGCTCTGGTCTCACATTGGAGGGAGTGATTAGCAACTACCAGGCAGTGTCAAAATCCTTTTCATCACATTTGAGCAACAAGAGAGGTTTGGAGGGAGGAGCTCTCTGGCTAAGTCTACCTAGAGTCCATTGTTAAATTCATTTTTATCTGTTTCATAGGCATTGGCTATCAACTCCAAGTGCTGGGCCAGCATTATTTTGTTAGAAGTTGTACTTCTGCAGAAATTTACAAATAACAGGTACAAAGTTTAAAAAGGAAAATAATAGTAATGTGATAATCTCAGTTTGCATAATAGTTTTGAGCCATGAACCTAGGCTTAAAGGCAACCAACTGAATAAATTAAATGAATATGAGGAATTAGGTGAGACCTGATGTAACCATACGGCCAGGTTTTTTTATTTTGTGTATTTGGGTCTCACCTTCCCCAGAGGAATTTATCCAGGTGCAGCATGTAGTATTAGCAATAGTGCAGACATTTCCTTATTTAACCAATACATAATATAGAGTGATTTTATCACCCAGTATCCCATGACTGGGTTGATCTAAAGCAGAGAGTGAGCAATAGTTGTCTTAAGAATACTGCCAAAGGTACCCACTAGGTGAACTAAAGGATTTCTCAGGGCAGGTTCTGTCAAGCTACCAGCAGAAGCTATTGATTGTGAAATTTCAATTACATCATTATCTTGTCAGGTGAAAAATGTAGGCATTAAGATGAATAAGAGTCTCATTAAAACATTGAATCTTGTTCTGACATCTTGGGAAAAACTGTCTATGGCATGAAATTGTCAATTTTTTCTTCTGGTTTGTAGCTTGAATGTCTCTGGCTATGGTATCAGGCAGTTTGATGAACTTTTTGTGTGGCCCATAAATCAGGCATGAGACTTATTCCTTAAAATTCATCTCATTTAAAATTATAGGGCTTTAGGAATAGAGCAGTTCCTGTTTTTAGTAGTTCCATGGAAGGAAGTTGGATTGGAGGAACCTAGGAGAATCCAAGCTCTAGTCTAGTCCTCAAGTAGCTAATAAAAACTCAAAAACAATGTACGGGACAATAATCAAGTAAGAAAAGTATTACGGCTTTTATTTTAAGAAACGTAACTTTCCTCGCCATAATCATCCTGATTTTTACCAAAGAGAATCAGAGTAAGACAAATTTATTTGCAAAATAAATTTTAGTCTCATCAATTTTGCTCTGATTATTTACATAAGTGCAACAAGGATAGCAATGGATTACATAGGAATCTCAGATTTGCCAACCTCTTGAGGCTAGGAAGACAAACCAAGGAAGACTTTGGTTTCTGGGCCTGTGAGGAAGTGACAATTGTTCCTCACTCACTGTCAGGCTTGGAACCCTTGAAGCCTTTGCACATTCTGAAATATGACATTCCAGTGAAAGCCATTGGTAATAAAACCAATGTTTTCAATTGTATCCTGTTATAAAAAGAAAGTAATTTTTTTTTTTTTTTTTTTTTTTTTGAGACAGAGTCTTGCTCTGTTACCTGAGCTAGAGTGCTGTGGCGTCAAGCTCACAGCAACCTCAAACTCCTGGGCTCAAGCAATCCTTCTGCCTCAGCCTCCCAAGTAGCTGGGACTACAGGTATGTGCCACCATGCCCGGCTAACTTTTTTATATATATATTTTTAGCTGCCCAGCTAATTTCTTTCTATTTTTAGTGGAGATGGAGTCTCACTCTTGCTCAGGCTGATCTGGAACTCCTGACCTCGAGCAATCTTCCCGCCTCGACCTCCCAGAGTGTTAGGATTACAGGCGTGAGCAAAAATATACTTTTCCAAATTGCTATACCCTATAGATAGTTTAAGAGAGAAAATTTTCTTAAATCTGGAAAACAAAACATTTAAGAACCAGCAGTGTTTTAAATAAAAGTCACAAAAACATAATCTTTATCAGTTACTTAATCTCATGTAAGTAATTTTTGTTTTGTTCCATCTTGATTGGCAGTTTCGTGAATTTATCAGTTTATTAGAGTTTTGAAAAAATTTTTTTAGCCCATTGATCTTGAAGTTTAATAACTTTTAACTTTAAACTTAATAACCTGTTTTTAAGACTGCTTGTAAGAGTCTTTTCCATGAATCTAATTGCAAATGCTTTTATAGCAGACTCAAAACTGTGGATGACAGAGACTTAGAATAGCTATGGTTAAAAATCTGATGAAAGTTTATGATAACTTGAAATTGACAAGGAAATATGGTTATTTTTATGGCATTCAGCGTAACAACCAGGAATCGTGACTGACAACATATTAGATTCCTAAGAGTTTTATATAATTTTGGAACATTTATATTGATAACATATTCATAAATGTAACTGAAAGATCTAACATCACTTATCATTTGATAATATTTCCCATATAATTCAACATCTCAATTAAGTCTGATTTAGTTCAATATCTCTCTTTTTATGAATCTTTGAGAAGTTCTAGGGCCCTCTGGAACATCCTAAAGTTAGTTCAAGGTCAAAAAAAATGACTTAAGTCAGAACTTGATCTTGGGGAAGCATGCCAAAGATTCAAAAGGTTTAAAACACTTAATCAAAACAGGATCACAGGCTGGGCATGGTGGCTCACGCCTGTAATCCTAGCACTCTGGAAGGAGGAGGTGGGAGGTTTGCTTGAGGTCAAGAGTTGGAGACCAGCCTGAGCAAGAGCAAGACCCCTGCCTCTACTGAAAATAGAAAAAATTAGCTGAGCAACTAAAAATAGAAACAACAACAAAAAAATAAGCTGGGCATGGTGTCATATGCCTGTAATCCCAGCTATTTGGGAGGCTGAGGCAGAAGGATCCCTTGAGCCCAAGAGTTTGAGGTTGCTGTGAACTAGGCTGACACCATGGCACTCAACTCTAGCCTAGGCAACAGAGCAAGACTCTGTCTCAAAAAAAAAAAAAAAAAAAAACACCTTACTTTAAGATTTCAAATTGTATGAAAAGTTCATTTGTAAACATCTATCCTCTTTATACTTACCTAATTTATTTCATTTTAACAATTGTACCTAAATTACTTATAAAAATGAGATATTAAACAAAGCTAGTCATCATTTCAAGTTATTTCCCTGTTAACCATTGTTATAGCCCGTTTAATATCAGGTGTTCACCTAAGTAAGAAACTTAAAGTTTTTTTTTTTTTTTTTTTTTTTTTGAGATGGAGTCTCACTCTGTTGCCTGGGCTAGAGTGCCATGGCACCAGCCTAACTCACAGCAACCTCAGACTCCTGGGCTCAAGGGATCCATCCTCCTGCCTCAGCCTCCCGAGTAGCTGGGACTACAGATATGTGCCACCATGCCCGGCTAATTTTTTCTGTATATTTTTAGTTGTCCAGCTAATTTCTTTCTGTTTTTTTAGTAGAGACAGGGACTCGCTCTTGCTCAGGCTGGTGTCAGACTCCTGAGCTCAAATGATTCTCCTGCCTCACCTCCCAGAATGCTAGGATTACAGCCGTGAGCCACCTCGCCTGGCCTCTGAATAGAATTTATTAAGGGATTTCTAGCTGACTATGCCATGTGTAATATTACCCTATAAACACAACGTATAATATAATACATATATACATGAATAAACACACATAAACACATATAAACATATATACACACAAAGATCTTATAGCTTTCATTTTAAAAATTAGTCATGAGACAGTAAAACACAGTAAAATAAACTTTACCAAATTTGTAAAAAGACAGCTGGGTCCAGATTATATTTTGACAAAATGGAACAAGTTCACATGGCTAAACTTTTAAGATTTTCGTTTATTCTGATAGGTAGTCTTATGAAGGTTGTAGACAAAATTTTGGATAAAACAGTTTCCATAGCAGTTTAAAATAAGCATCTTTTACCCTTCCTTTTCCCCTTTCTTTAGTCTCAAATAAGATTAGGGGTTAATTCCTTGGTGTTTACATTTAATTGGAATGTCATAACAATTTGAATGTCAGATATGCTTTGCCATGTTTTTGTTTTAATTTGTAACTAAAAGGACAGTTGCATTAGTGAGTTTTTTATTTTAATACAAATGGGGAAAAAAGTCAGCAGATTGGGGGGGCGGGAAGAGAGATAGCTTAAAAGCCTCTACATAGTAACCCTAAAGTTGCAGTTTGTAACTCAGTTTTAAGAAAAACAAGCATGGGGAGTTCAAACGATCTTCATGATGGCCATTGCTTTAAAAACATGCAAGAGAAAAAACCCAGGTAGCCATTTGGAGTTCAAGAAAGCTTGGCATGCCTTAATGTTTGAGAATCCCATTTCATTTTTTACTAATCTCTTGAGAGCAAAGAAAATCCTATAAGCCCTATAGCCCTGTCAGGAAAATCTCAGGAGTTTGGACTGATTTTTATTTTTGTTTTTATTTTGTTTTTGGTTTTTTAGAGATGAGGTCTCATTCTGTCACCCAGGCTGGAGTGCACTGGCACAATCATAGCTCACTGTAACCCCGAATTGTTCAAGCAATCCTCCCACCTCAGTCTCCCAAGTAGCTGGCATTGCAGCCAATAGAACAGTCACCATCATCTAAAACATCAGTCCAGCTGGGTATGACTGAGAGAAGACTCACTAGGACAGAAAAAGTGATCCATGGAAGCTGGGAGCTCAAAGAGCTCAAATGAGTACTGGACACTGGTTCCGAGAATCACCAATTTCTTCCAGTGATCATACTTCAGTCCCGCTTCGGACACCAGATTTGCCAACCTACATAACAGAGAGAGGCTCTCTAAAAGAAAATGATAGTTATTTGGGAATGAAGTTTGCAACGGGAACATGCATGCTATAGTAAACTATGTGTGTATTCAGGGAGGTAAAGGAAGACCTTCCCGGAATATGAGGTTTTTAATGGAAAAATGAGGAAGATTACATAATTGTTTTGAGATAATTATCCTTGGTTACAAGGAGCAATAACAAGGGTGGTTCCAGTCTGAGGTTAGATAGGCAGTTGCTGGACAGATACCCTAGCAGAAGTAGCTCTCTCTGTGTGTAAGGTTGTGGTGGCCTTTGTGCAAGTTTCTGGTTTTTGCAGTCTTTTGTGGTAGTTATTTTTTTTTTTTTTTTTTTTTTTTTTTTTTTTTTTTGAGACAGAGTGTCGCTTTGTTGCCCTGGCTAGAGTGAGTGCTGTGGCATCAGCCTAGCTCACAGCAGCCTCAAACTCCTGGGCTTAAGCGATCCTCCTGCCTCAGCCTCCCGAGTAGCTGGGACTACAGGCATGCACCACCATGCCCGGCTAATTTTTTCTACATATATTTTTAGCTGTCCATATAATTTCTTTCTATTTTTAGTAGAGACGGGGGTCTCACTCTTGCTCAGGCTGGTCTCGAACTCCTGACCTTGAGCGATCCACCCGCTTTGGCCTCCCAGAGTGCTAGGATTACAGACGTGAGCCACCGCACCCGGCCTGTGGTAGTTCTTATTATGAGGCATTCATGCATGAGAACCCTTCCTTTGTGGCCTTTACTGTCTCCATTGGATGACTCCCTTTTGATTCTGACTGCTTTCACAAAGCACTTCTCACATCCCTGTTGCTGATACTCTGGTCCAAGCCCTCTTAATTTCTCACCTGGTATGATGAGCTTGGTATTTTGTCAACTTAGCTAAGATGGAACTATGTTTCCCAGAATTCCCTTTCCTGTGTAGTTTTGGGTGAGAATTTAGCACCAGAAGGAGATTTGGTTAAGATTTAGAAAGCAGATGTGAGGCTGTAACCAGTTTGCAACTGGAATGCAGCCTAGGGGCAGGTGCTACTGCAGCCCATGAGCGTTTCCACTGATGCGCTGGTTCCCCTCATTGGTGTGAGGTGGCAGCTCGGCCCTCAGCCATTCCGGCTCCCCCTGGATTTCTACCTTCATCTTCTCTAACTCCTGGGCTAGATATGATGAAGGGCAACAGCTTCTCTTGCAGGTCTTCATCAAAACTGGATGCTTGGAGGTGGGGAGAGACCAATGGGGGATCTAGTTTGTTCTCATGGATTCCAGTTCATCTTCATGGGCTCCATTTTGACCTTGCCCTCCCCCTCTTCATGTCCACCCTTCCTTTCCAGTTATGTGCTCTGATGACTTCTAGCCCAACACCAGATGCACAAGAAACAGCTGTATGTAAACTGTTTAAACAGCACCCACCACTGCACCAGGTCAAATTCCTGTAATAAATCCCTTATTCTATACCACTTCTAATGGTTCTGCTTCTCTGATAGGACCTTGACTGATACTCCTGAGTTGGTGCAATTGACTCCTAACTGGTCCTCCTGCTTCTGTCCCTGCCCCCTGGTCAGACAGATGTGTTACTCCTCTGCTCAAATCCCTCCAATAGCTTCTAAGTAAATGCGAGAATCCTTACTCTGACTGTGCCAGGCTCAGTTTAGATGTCTCCCAACAGAAGTTCCCAGCAGTCAACATCATTGCCTCATCTCCAAACATTACTGGCTGCCTCAGCCTCATTGAGAGGCAAATGCTAGTCTTTGACACGAACTCGATTAAGCCTGCCATAGTGCAGACCACAGCAGCTTCAACACTCACGTCTGACTCAGGACTCATGAAGGCTCTGGTTTCCCCAGCAACTACTCAGTGGAAAGGGTTAACACACTGCCAAAGTGCAGACTTTTGCTCCTTAGGATTGCAATCCCCCCAAAAACATTAGCATACAACTTATGATTCATCCTCTGTTTTCTAGGGAACATAAGCTGACATTTAGTACCAAAAGAGATAGTTAGGGTATGATTTGGGGGTTGGATTTTATACCCATACAAATGCAATAAAGGCCTCATTGCTGGTAGTTAGTGGAGTGATAACAACCCTGGCCTTCAGTTGGCATTACAATTATTAAATCTTTTACTTGTGGTGAAGGGAAGACTTTGTGGAAAATCAGATCCAGGATCGAGTTATAAGGGGCAGGCCGGGCGCGGTGGCTCACGCCTGTAATCCTAGCACTCTGGGAGGCCGAGGCAGGAGGATCGCTTGAGCTCAGGAGTTTGAGACCAGCCTGAGCAACAGCGAGACCCTGTCTTTACTAAAAATAGAAAGAAATTAGCTGGACAACTAAAAATATATAGAAAAAATTAGCTGGGCATGGTGGCACATGCCTGTAGTCCCAGCTACTTGGGAGGCTGAGGCAGTAGGATTGCTTCAGCCCAGGAGTTTGAGGTTGCTGTGAGCTAGGCTGATGTCACGGCACTCTAGCCCAGGCAACAGAGTGAGACACTGTCTCAAAAAAAAAAAAAAAAAAAAGAAGTTATAAGGGGCAGAATTGCAAAGGACTCTAAATGAGGTCTCCTATGTCAAAGTCAAGGCCCTGATAGAGAAAGAGTAGGACCCCAAGACCTGAGATAGAGCCATTAGGGTGGACAAACTTAAGAATCTTTATCTCACAAATTCTCTGGAGTTCTCCTGGGTGGCAGAGCCAGACTCTTTCTTCTTTCCAGGGAAGAACAATTTCGTCTTGACTATGAGATGATCTCATGTGAAGGAGGTGCTTCACAAGATTTGTTCTCCTTAAGACCTGTTCCCATCACACCCTCAAATAACTGAGGTCAGTTCCCGGGAAATTCTGAGTGTGGAAATTTAAATCTTGACCTTGGGAAAAGTAAGCTACACGTCAAAGGACTTGAAAGATCTAGTTTATATACGTGGGAGTGATCTTGGGGGTTTTAGACATGGCAACCAGGGTAGGGGGGCAGGCAATGCAGAACATAAGACTGCCTAATGGAGAATACATTGACACAGACCACTCTTCAGTAACCCAAGCTTTGATAGTCTTGTAAGGATGCCTGGAGCTGGCCTCTGGCAGATAGTTTCCAAAGATGGTCACTATCAAGTTCTTGCGCTTTGTACATGCCACTCCTCACATCAAGAGATGGAGTCTATTTTCCTCCTATCTTTGAATCTGGACTGGCCTTGTGACTTGCCTTAACCAACAGAATGTGGTAGAAGTGACATACCTAGCCTTAAAGAGGACTGGCAGCTTCAATTTCCTCCCTCTTGGATGTTAGCCACCATGTAAGAAATCCAATCACACTGAGACCATCACACTATGAGGAAGTGAGCTAGTGTGAGAAAGAGACGCAGACCAGCCCCCAGGTGTTCCATCCATTGCAGCTGAGGTACCATTGTGTAAGTGAAAAAGACATGTTGAACGTTTCAGCTCCTGCAAACACCCAGCCCAGATTGCAGAATTGTGGGAAATAATAAATTGCTATTGTTTTAAGTCTTTAAGTTGAAGTGGTTTGTTATTCATCAACAGACAAGCGAAATATGGTCTTAATAGTTTGCAAGGGTGGTTTCCTAAAGCCTGGGCTGGTTGATGGCCTACAATAAATAAGGTCAAGATACTAAAACTTCCATGGTGCAGTATTTAGGGAGAGGTAAGAAAATGCAGGGAGGTGGGATTGTAAGACCTAGGAACTCAACACCTGACTGTGTTCTCTAGGAAGGCCCAGAGAACATCCTCTTCACTAAGGCAATAAGAAGTTACTGATAAGTATATTAATAAAGAGGATACCAGCGTCTTTGAGTAGTAGCTCAGTGATGTCTGTCTTCAGTAGGCTGGGATTAAGAGTGAGAGATGCTGCCATGGAATTGAGATCCCTAATATCAATCATAATATTGGGATTCCAGAATGGCAGAGGGGGCATCTAAAAACAGGTGATATAATTACTATGTCATAAATATAATTACTATAATAGGCAGCAGAGCCAGAGTGTCAATGAGTGTGTGTTGACCTGCAAGGATCTATGGCAAGTTGACTGTGGGGATGGTATGGATGGCTGACTGTGTGGTTCTTGATTTTTACATCTGAAGAAAATCAAGAGCTGGTAAGAAGACTGACATCAGCTGCCACAATAGAAAATCCTCGTCCTTCATCTAGATCCTTGATCTAAGTTTACAGAACCAGAACTCCTTAACTATAGGGGAGAACATGACTCCTTAAGAAATGACTCTGCAATGACACCATAATTACATATAGTAAATATTCCTCCAACCCTCCCCCAAAGGGGGATGATCTACTGCCATTTGCCAGGGTAACTATCCATTGAAAAAGAAGAATATTTAGAATTTTCAAAGACTGTTAAAGATATAGAGTCTGTGCCAACATGGAAACCAGAAGAGACAAAATACCATCATAGTCCCCTGATTAGAATAGGAGCTAAAGGAGGCCCGGTGATAGATGGAATTTAACCTAAGTCCAATGGGTTTCATAGAAACTGACAGAATCCTCTTATGGAGTCCATGACCTGTGGAGTAAAGGCTACTACAATAGAAATAGCCAAGTGGAAGCTCCTGAAACTGCCTGCATTATCAATGTTCTCCAAGGAAATAGTGCCAATAGAACATGTACGCATATCCCATCTTGAATCAAAAGTGTAGTTTATTATATCTCAAACAAGCAGCAGCATGATTAACCAAATATGTGCCTAAACTATGGACACAGTTTTGCCATCTTAACGGTAGCTTGTTTATGCCAGCAGCGAAGCCTGGAGAGCGAGTGGTGATGGAATTGTGAAAGGTGTTTTTTCCACAGCTCGTTGAGAATCGAATATTTTTCCTTGCAAGAAGTGGTCCAAAGCCTGGAAGAAGTGGTGGTCAGTTGGTGCAAGATCTGGTGAATACGGTGGATGACAGAGTTTCCAAGTCCAGCTGCTATAGTTTGAGCAACACTGTTCGTGTGACATGTGGTCACAAGCATTGTCTTGCAAGAGGATTGGCCTGTCTCTATTGACCAGTCTCAGCTGCTTAATCATAAGCATCCTCATCATTTCATCCAATCGGGTGCAGTAGACATCCACTGTAATCAGTTGACCAGGTTTCACAAAGCTATAGTGGATGATATCAGCGCTGGACCACCAAACAGACACCATTAGCTTTTTTTGACAAATATTAGGTTTCAGACTGTGGTCTGGCACTTCATCTTTATCCAACCATTATGCCAAATGCTTGTGATTGTCAAAAAGAATACATTTGTCATCACATGTAACAATACTGTGTAGAAATGGTTCGTCTTTATGTTGTGACAGCAAAGAAAGGCAAGCTTTGAGACGATTTCTCTTCTGACGCTCATTTAATTCATGTGGAACCCATCTATCCAGCTTCTTTACCTTGCCCATTTGTTTCAAATGGTCCAATATTGTTGGAATAGTAACGTCAAACCTTGCTGCCAATTCATGCATAGGTTGAGATGGATTCACTTCCACTACAGCTTTCTGTTCATCATTATCCACCTTGGTCTCAGGTTGCATACGTGGCTCATATTCAAGATTAAAATCACCAGAATGGAACTTCTCAAACTATCAATGTACTACTACTGTGTGTGCATTAGCCACATCCTTCCCAAACACTTTGTTGATATTTCGAGATGTCTGCGCTGCATTGGTTCCATGACAGAACTCATATTTGAAAAATAATATGACTTTTTGACTTATCCATAGTTTCATAAAAATTGCTCTAAAAACATTTTGAAAGATAATCACAAGCCAAAACATGCGTTTCAAAGACTGAGGATGTCCCTTCACAATAAAAATAAAACTAGAAGTGTCAAAGTGAAATGTCAGAGATATCAACTGTCAAACTTAAGGAAATCAGATATTTCATATTTAATAACTATATACACACACACAAACACACACACATACACACATTCATGTACAATCATGTACCACGGTCAATGACAGACTGCATATACGGCAGTGGTCCCATAAGATTTTACTAACATATTTTTACTGTACCTTTTCTATGTTTAGATGTGTTTTGTTTTTCTTTTTTTTTTGTTTCCTTTGAGACAGGGTCTCTCTCTGTCACCCAGGCTGGAGTGCAGTGGTGCAATCACAATTCGCTGCAGGCTTGAACTCCTGGGCTCAAGTGATTCTCCTGCCTCAGCCTACTGGAATAGGTGGGACTACGGGTGTGTGCCACCACGCCTGGCTACTTTTAAATTTTTTGTAGAGACAGGGTCTTGTTATGTTGCCCAGGCTGGTCTCGAACTCCTGGGCTCAAGTGATCCTCCTGCCTTGGCCTCCCAAAGTGCTGGGATTACAAATGTGAACCACTGCACCCGGCCTGTTTAAATATGTTTAGAGACACCAGTACTTACCATTGTGTTACAATTGCCTACAGAATTCAGTACAGTAACGTGTTGTACATGTTTGTAGCCTAGAAATAAGCTATGCCATATAGGCTAGGTGTGTAGTAGGCTATATCATCTAGGTTTACACACATATATATACACACAGATATGAGTGTATATACATATGTGTGTATATATGTATGTATGTATATATACATTTATATATATATGTGTGCGTGTATATATATGAGTGAGATTTATTTTAAGGGATTGGCTCATGCAATTGTGGAGGCTGACAAGTCCAAAATCTGCAGCGTAGGCTGGCACAGGCTGGAGACCCAGGGAAGAGTTGACGTTGGAGCTTGAGGCTGAAGGCAGACTGCAGGCAGAATTCCCTCTTCCTTGGGGGAGTCAGTCTTTTTTCTTGTAAAGCCTTCACATGATTGGATGAGGTCCACCCACATTATGGAAGGTAAATCTGTTTTATTCTAAGTCTACTGACTTAAATTTTAATCTCATCTAAAAATTGCCTTCCCAGCAACATCTAGACGAGTGTTTGACCAAATATTTGGGTACCATGGCCTAGCCAAGTTAACGCACAAAATTAACCATGATACTACGCTACAGTTTATTTCTGCAGTATTATTTCTACTCTAATATTTTGTTAGTGGTTGTGTTCCCCATCATATAGCTATTAAATTCATTTGTTTGGCCTCTGGAAAAACAGATGGATCATGGTGGATGATAGATAGACTACTGTAAACTTAATCAGGTGATGGCCCCATCAGAGCTGCTCTACTGGATATGGTATTTTTACTGGAGCAAATCAGCACAACCTCTAGCACTGTGTGTGGTTACTGATTTGATGAGTGCTTCTTCTCAATACCCATGAGAAGAGTTGACCAAAGGCTGTTTGCTTTTACACCACAACGTTACCGTTACCGTGCTAGCTCCTTCACTCTCTCCCCTCAGGGCTTTGTTAACTTCCCAGCTCACTGTTATAACACAGTCTTAAGGGACTTTGATCGCCTTGACGCTCCACAGAACATCATGCTGGTCCAACTATACTGATATCATCATGCTAATTGGACACAAATGGGAAGTGGTGAGCACCACGTTTGCCAGAAAGTAGAAGATTAATTACAGTAGTCCTCCCTTATCTTCGGGGGCTACATTCCAAGACCTCCAATGGATGCCTGAGACCATGGATAGTACCAACCCTACATATACCTAGTATTTATATACTATGTTTTTTCCTATACATACATATGGTAATAAAGTTTAATTTATAAATTAGGTGTAGTAAGAGGTTAACAACGATAATTAATAAAATAGAACATTTATAACAATAGACTGTAATAAAAGTTGTATGAATGTGGTCGCTCTCTCAAAATATATTATTGTACTGTATTCACCCTTCTTCTTGTGATGATGGCAGATGATAAAATGCCTACGTGATGAGACGAAGCGAGGTGAATGATGTGGACATTGTAATGTAGCATTGAGTCAGAGCAGGAGCCCCTCCTAGGGCTCTGCCGGGTCCCTCAAGTGGGAAATGAAGGAAAAATCTTGAGTCCCTTCAAAGGAAATTCCAGACATCTAGCTAGCCTTGAAAATTAAATGAGCACGGTGCTAAGCAAGCAGATAGTAAAGGAAGTCCTCCAAGCAAGCCAGAGTCCAGAGTTGTTTTGGTTCCCTACAGGAAACTAAAAGATAACATTTTAACATAGTTCTTAAATTGTTTTTCAGAAACCCCCACCAGACAGAAAATACTGACCATTATCACATAGACCTCAGATAAGGGGGAAGTGAGAACTGAACTCTGACTGCCTTTCTCTGTTCTAGATTTTTTCCTGAGGGGCCTGGAGGGGACCACATCCATGGGCCAAACCAATGTATAAACCTCCATGTATTTAGTTTATGATTTTGCCTACAACTTCTGCTTTCCTGAAATGTACCCCTGCCTTTAAAAACCCTTGCTTATAAGCCATTGGGAAGTTCAGGTCTTAAGCATTAGCTGTCTAGTCTCCTTGCATGATGCCATGAAATAAAATGCCTTTTTCTCTAGCAGCAACTCTTGGCATCAGTGGCTTTGCTGCGCCTGGTGAGCAGACCTCAGTTTGCTTTGGTTACAGCATTAGGCTGCTATTGACCTTCTGATGATGATTAGAAGGAAGATCATCTGCTTCGGGTGATCGTGGATGACTGACCCATGGCGTTGTTGATGACTAACTGGCGGGCAGTGTATCCAGCATGGGTACTCTGGTGGGCAGACTGGAATGGTAAGAGGTTTTATCACACAACTCAGAATGGCACACAATTTAAAACATGAATTGTTTACTTCTAGAACTTTCCATTAATATTTTCAGACAACTGTTAACTGAGGGTAACTGAAAACTTGGAAAGTGAAACCTCCGGTAAGGGGGGACTACTGTACATGACGGTTCATGGTCCTGCGACATTGGTAACATTTTTAGGAGCTGAGTGGTTTGGGGCATGCTGAGTTCAAGCTATCTGCCTCATCTACCCTACACTTAGAAAGAGCAACAGCAGCTTGGTGGGTGTCTAGATTTTAGAGGCAGAATATAAACACACAGAAGTACTTCTCTAACCCTTTATTGGGTGGCTGGATGGTGCCAATTGTGAGTAGTGTTAAGAGCAAGAGAGGGCTGTTGTGATATTGTGAAATATATATTTGGTCTTCATCCATTTCCTGGCATACGACTTCTAAAATCCTGGAGGCCGGGCGCGGTGGCTCACGCCTGTAATCCTAGCACTCTGGGAGGCCGAGGCTGGTGGATCGCTCGAGGTCAGGAGTTCGAGACCAGCCTGAGCAAGAGTGAGACCCCGTCTCTACTAAAAATAGAAAGAAATTATATGGACAACTAAAATATATATATACAAAAAATTAGCTGGGCATGGTGGCACATGCCTGTAGTCCCAGCTACTCGGGAGGCTGAGGCAGTAGGATCGCTTAAGCCCAGGAGTTTGAGGTTGCTGTGAGCTAGACTGACGCCACGGCACTCACTCTAGCCTGGGCAACAGAGTGAGACTCTGTCTCAAAAAAAATAAATAAATAAAAATAAATAAATAAAATCCCTGGAATCTTCAAAGTGATGTCTTTTTGTACACAAATGAGTTGACCAATGGCTGGAAGCCCCTAGGTAGCTTTAGGGTGAGGGCTGGTCACCAGAAAGACCAAGGCAGGATTAGAGGGCTGGGACTTTCAGCCCCACCCCACAACCTCTGGGGAGGAGAGAGGAGCTAAAGGTTAAGTTGATCACCAGTGGCCAATGGTCTAATCAGTCATGTCTACGTAATGAAGCCACTGTAAAAACTCAAAGGACAAAGTTCAGAGAGCTTCTGATAGCTGAACACGTGGGTGTTCCTGGAGGGTGGTGTGCCTGGGGAGAGCAGGGAAGCTCTGTGCCCCTTCCCCCATACCTTGCCCTATACGTCTATTCATCCGTATTTGTAATATCCTTTATAATAAACCAGTAAACATAAGTGTTTCCCCAAGTTCTGTGGGCCCCTCTAGCAAATTAATCAAACCCAAAGAGAGGGTTTTGGGAACTCCAACTTGAAGCTGGTCAGTCAGAAGTTGCAGAAGCCTGGACTTACCACTGGTGTCTGGCAGGGGTTGGGGGCAGCCTTGGGGACTGAGCCCTCAACCTGTGGGACCCGATGCCATCTCCAGATAGATAGTGCCAGAATTGAATTGGAGGACACCCGGGTGGTGTCCGCTGCTTGGTGTGTGGGGAAAACCACCCCCTACCTTTGGTCACAGAAATTTTCTGAGTTGATTGTTATTATTGAGTGAGAGAGTAGAAAAAGCACGCTGAGTGGTTTGGTTTTTTTCCTCTCAGAATTGGTGTCAATGAAGTGGATTTCCTAGAACGGCCCTGGCTCAAGAAACATGTGGTTTGGGAAGAGAAAAGATGAAAGGGTGGAGTATGAGGAAACTTTGATTCCTGAGGGCCACGTGGTCACCCATGGTTTGGAGCTGCAGTGCCCGGCTCAGTTACTGAAGATAAATCACCAATGGAATTTGGAGATGGATCCAACACCCAGGGAGTTTGCTCACTGCATGCATAAGGAAATGCAAATTAATAAGAAAAAGGTGAAATGTTCAATCCCTTGGTTACTGTTACCTATAATAGCTAAAATGGCATTAAGAGAGAGTGCTGGGTCTGACTGTGATGCTAGACCAAGCTCAGATTTCAGTGAGTCTGAGCTTTGGCCAGTAGTCCCCACGCTGACCCCCAAGGGAAAACTTATGCAGAGACAGCAGAAGGTACCTCTGAGACCTGTGGCTACCCAGAAGATAGCCAATGCAGGGGAAGGACAAAAGCAAGTAAGTGCCGAGACTAGAGGGTATAGTGTAAAGAAATTGCTTCATTTCGTAGCTCAGTATCATCAGCTTCCTGAGGAACTTTTACTAAAATGGATTGTGAACGTAACAATTTAGGGACAGTATCTTCAGTTTTAAATGCCACAGAGTAGAAAAGCGTGTTTGGGCTGATGCAAGACTCACAGCTCGCTATGGAACAATCACAGATGGTGCTACGTGATCCAGACACACAGGGCGCAAGGGAACAGCCAGCCCGGTGGACTGGACAAAAGCCACCGTAAGGCTCCCTGGTGAGAACGCAAAGCCTTTGGCACAAGAGAGGGTAAAATGGTCTGGGGGTGGAGAAGTTCCTGGGACTAGAAAATAAAACATAAAGGTTGACAGAATTATGAAAGTTGGAATGTTTAAACAGGCTTTATGTGACGTGGTTGTGTCTCCTTTACCTAAATGCTTTTGTGGGAGTGGACATTGCACATGACTGGGGGACGTTGCCCCCACCTAGCACTGCAAAACAGAAGGCAAATCTGCCCTTCGAGCAATTGCAGTGGGACGTGCTAACTGGGAGCCCGAGCCCACGCAGGGGAGAGTGGAGCCTGGAGGGCTGGCAGGGATGGAGTCTGGTAGCCCTCTGTGCAGCGTTTCCGGGGCTTCTGGCAAAAGCCTGTGAGCACCTGCCAGGGTGACTCCTGGGATTCTGGACTAGAGAATTTCCACCAGAGGGGCATTTACTATTAATAGCTTGTTACAGGACTTTAACTGAAGCTACCCCTGTGACTGACGGACATAAAATAATCTTGACACCTGAAATGCCCATGCTATCTCGGGTGACATCAGACAATCACTCTAATGAGGACAGCAGTGTTCAGAAGAGTTCCATGATAAAACAGAAGTGGTTTATACAGGATCATGCTACCTGGGGCGTGCAAGGGAGAGGTACGAGCAGGGACCCTCTTTTCCCCTAGGACTGACTCGAACTGTGCGAGGAGCTGCTAGATTCCACGGTGCCCTATAAACAGCTCTCAACTGCCCTCGTTTGTGGATGGAAGTTCCAAGCTGAATGGACAACATCCTGTTTGGAAGGCTGCTACTCTGATCAAAGAAGTATGAAGATAAATAAAATTTAAAAGTTGTTGGAACCGCCAAAACACAGTAAGCCTTGAGAGAGACGTGACTGTGATCTGAATCACGTATGATTACTACTTCTGTTCCTCAGATTATAGATTAACTTGCTTTTTTATTTTTCTTGTTCTGTAGAATGACTAGAGAGAATTAAACAATGTCAGGGACAAAAACCCTCCTGTCTGCTTTATTAACGACACTTGTAATAGATTAACTTCCCCTTGTTGTCCTGCTTTGTTTAGACTAGATAACAGAAAACCCATGACTCTTACATCCTCTATAAAAAATGTGAAAAGTACACTCTCAGAAAGAAACACTGCCAATAGCCAATCAAATTGCTGTAACTATGCGCCAGCCTTGAATGAAAAATGTAATCCTGCTAAAAATTCCTCTGTCTCTGCCTATATAAATGAAATCTTAACTTTCCTACTTTGGAGCACAGACTCCATTCTTTGGAGTTGGTATTCCTCGAACTTTGTGCTTGAATAAACTCTCTTTAAATTAGATTCTGAGCCAGGCGCGGTGGCTCATGCCTGTAATCCTAGCACTCTGGGAGGCCGAGGTGGGCGGATCGTTTGAGCTCAGGAGTTCGAGACCAGCCCGAGCAAGAGCGAGACCCCATCTCTACTAAAAATAGAAAGAAATTATATAGACAGCTAAAAATATATATAGAAAAAATTAGCCGGGCATGGTGGCACATGTCTGTAGTCCCAGCTACTCGGGAGGCTGGGGCAGGAGGATCCCTTGAGCCCAGGAGTTTGAGGTTGCTGTGAGCTAGGCTGATGCCATGGCACTCACTCTAGCCTGGGCAACAGAGTGAGACTCTGTCTCAAAATAAATAAATAAATAAATAAATAAATAAAAATTAGATTCTGACCCTTTTGATTATTTTAGGGGAACAGAAAGTAAAAATAAATCAGCTCAGTGGTCTGAATTACATGCTGCTTTCCCAACAGCAATGGAAGAATTGAACAGCGAGCGGCAGGAGCCCTTGTTTGAGGCTTTTCCTGACTCACGGGCAGTGGCCAATGGCCTGGCCCCACACTCAAGCAAGAGGGCAACGGAAAGCTGGTCTATTAAAGAGATTGGCATATAGGGCCTGGCCCTGAGACAAAACAGGGACCCCTCTTAGGGGCCTGCCAGGCCCCCCAAGCATGGAAATAAAGAGAAATCTTGATTTCCTTCAGGGGAAGTTCCAGGCACCTCGCTAGCCTTAACACGCGCACAGGAATAACAGTGGTCCTCCAGGCAAGCCAGAGTCAGGAGGTGTTTTTGTTCCCTGTGGAAACTTAACATATGTTCTTGAATTTTTCAGGAACACCCACTGGATGGAAAATGCAGATAAGGGGGAACCGAGGAATTGATCCCTGTTCTTTGTCCTAAATTTCCCACTCACTGTCACACTCATCTTAACATTCCTTTCTGCTAATCCAAGAATCTCCGAATCCACCTATCACACACACACCCCATTTCAGGATATCCTGCCTTTTTGGCCCAGGCCAATGGACAACCTCCATATATTGATTGCAATTTTGCCTGCCTGCAATGTACCCTGCCTTTAAAAACCCTGGCTTGTAAGCCATCAGGGAGTTCAGGCTTTAAGTGTCAGCTGCTTATTCTCCTTGCATGGTGCCCTGCAATAAAATGCCTCTTCCTCGCACTGCCACTCTTGGCTCCAGTGTCTGGCTTTACTGTGCCCGGTTAGTGGACCCCAGTCTGGTTCGGTAACAACCCTACAGAAATTTGAGGGGTGTGTTAATGTAGGACATCTAGATACCCATCAGAAGAAACCCCTTCTGGGTTCAGAAGGTACCTGGAATCGACAAGCAGATATCACCCCACCATATGCTCCCCTGAGGTGGCCATCTGGATCCACGAAATGATGGATTTGGGGGTACTGCAGCAGTGCAGAGATGGGCTGAATCTAGACATGTTCCTCTGGCTCCCTCTCAGGCACATGATGCCAGTAAGAACTGCTCTGTGTGCCAGCAAGACAGACAGAAACTGCCAATGGCTATGGGGCAGATTCCTTGGTGGAAAAGCCCTAAACATAGCTAGCAAGCCAGATCGATCCGATAGCCCTGGAGGAGCTACAAATGGGCCTTGACAAGAATAGACACTGTCTCTGGAATGGGCTTTGCTTTTTTTTTTTTCTTTGAGACAAAGTCTAGCTCTGTCGCCCAGGTTAGAGTGCCATAGCATCAGCCTAGCTCACAGCAACCTCAAACTCCTGAGCTCAAGCGATCCTCTTGCCTCAGCCTCCCAGGGTGTTAGGATTACAGGCATGAGCCACCACCCCCGGCCTGGACTGGGCTTTGCTTACCCAGTAGAAGATGCAAATGGTCAGAGTGCCATTAAAAAACCAGAACAGAAGATATTGCATGGATTTGGATGAATGGCCCTCATTTTTTCAGCCTAAGAAACACACTGTACAGCCTATAATGTCCAACAATGGGCAGAGAGAGATCCTCTTCACAGTAATAGCTCGATGGAGAAGTGGAACAGGCAATGAAAACATCGATTCTCTAAAACAGACGGAGACTAAAACATGAAGGGCTGTTTTACACACCTCCATGAGTGTGTGCTCACACTCGACATGAGTGTGACATGAGTGTGACATGACTAAAGGAATGTCCCCACTAGATTTTCCTGTTTTTCTGATGGATCTGGGGAAGAGGGGGTGGGGAGGACGCTGCAATGACTATGCAATTCTTGCCAAAGGAGTATACTAGTATAACAACTATATATTTTTCTCTTTTTTCCCCAAATCACTTAAAAAAACATTTTTTTCCCTCTCCTACCTGATGTAGTATTCCTAGGACCAGGGCTGCAACCACAAGTGCTGGAAGCAGGGATGATTCCTAAGCAAGAAACTATAACTGTATCTTAAATTTTATGCCAAAATTCCTAACAGCCTGATGGAGGAAGGTTATGCAAAATTATGATTAACAATAAATGCAGCGATATTGCCTGGTGGTGAAAACAGCCCACAAGTTCTACACCTATGGTACCTTTCCGAGTGGACTGAGGAGGAGGTGCTTGCTAGACTAGTATTGCTACCTGCAATCTAGCACAGTGGCGATTCTGAAGTCCCATCCAAAGGTAGAAAAGTTGGGATATTAATGGAGAGAAGAAGAAATAGTAGCTGAGGGTAAAGAAATGAATAAATGGGTTATGAATTGAGAGAAACCCAATATTACATTAACACCTCCAAAGAGGCTCAGAGTAAGAGATGACATTGTCTCTCAGCTCAATTATACCAGTTGCCTAAAAGGGGGAAGCTATATGTTTGCCAAGACTATGCTTGCTTTGGAAACTGACAAGATTGAATGAAGCCTGCAAAGTGATCTCACCCTGGAAGACATTTATACAATATGATGGACTGGACTAATTATTAATGATTGAATGGAATTTTAGTAATGTGGCAGTGTCTTTTGAATCGTACGTCCTTTTGATGGAAGGGATGCAGTATTGGAGACTGGGGTGTGGGCTGTGATATTGTGACACATAAATTTGGTCTTCATTCTTGTTTCCTGGCATACAACTCCTCAAATCCTTGGAATCTGCAAAGTGATGTCTTTTTGTACACTAATGAGTTGACCGATAGCTGGGAGCCCCTAGGTAGCTTCAGGATGGGGGCTGGTCACCAGAAAGACCAAGGCAGTACTAGAGGGCTGGGACTTTCAGCCCCACCTCACAACCTCTGGGGAGGGGAGAGGAGCTTAAACATTAAGTTGATCACCAGTGGCCAATGGTTTAATCAGTCATGTCTACATAATGAAGCCACCACAAAAACCCAAAGGACAGGGTTTGAAGAGCTTCCAATAGCTGAACTGGTGGATGTTCCTAGAGGGTGGCATGCGAGGGAGGGCAGGGAAGCTCCGTGCCCCTTCCCCCTTACCTTACCCTACGCATCTCTTCATCTGTATCCCTTGTAATATCCTTTGTAATATCCTTTATAATGAACCAGTACATGTAAGTAAGTGTTTCCCAGAGTTCTGTTAGCCCCTCTATAAAATTAAACCCAAAGAAAGGGTCATGAAACCCCACCTTGAAGCCTGTCAGTCAGAAGTTCTCTGCAGAGGCCCAGACTTGTGACGGATACAGGGGCGGGGGCAACCTTGGGGACTGAGCCCTCAACCTGTGGGATCTGATGCTATTGTAACCATGGGACCAGTCCAAACAGGGCCTATTCTGTCCATAACAAAATGTCGAGTCACCTTATAGGTATAGTGAGCCAAAAACTGCAAGTCATGTAGCCCAGGCATATGCAGTAAAAAAAAAGCTTGACCTCTAACAACACTCAAAACCAATGATTCCTCCCCTCAAAACCAAAAAGACCGGGACATGACCAAAACCTAAATGCCAGGACTCTTTCAAAAGTGAGGAGTTTGTTGGCCCAAAAGATCTAGGGCTAAAATCAGCCTCAACATACCTTGGTCAAATTTAAAGCCTTCTAATCAGACCCCACCAAGCCAACATTCCTAAATCCTTCCTCTTGCCCTCTGAGTCCATACACTTGCCCCAGACCCCAAATCAGGGACATAGCGTTAAGTCCACCTTCTGTCTCCTCGCTGACCAGTCTTACAACAAAGCCTTTCTTTTCTCAAAAGCTGGTGCCACCATATTGGCTTCTGTGTGCACTGGGCAGCAAGCCCACTTGCCTAATAACACTATCTCCAGGTAGACAGTGTCAGAATTGAATCAGAGGACACCCAGCTAGTGTCTGCTGCTTGGTGAAGGGGGAAAACCTCCACATATTTGGTCACAGAAGTTTTCTGTGTTGATTGTTGGTGTTAAGTGAGAGAATAGAAAAGGCATGTTGAGTGGATTTTTTCTGAGTGTTTTTTTTTTTCCTCTTAGCCGAACGGCAGGTTCAGGCTACAAAACAAGCTATACTGCCACTTGGGATTAAATCATCCTGTAGACACAATGTTGCTGGATGTTTCTGTGTAAAGATTGACAAAGATTTTGTAGGGAGTCTCCGAAAGTCCAAACGGGAGAGTTGCAGTGAGATCTGCTAGGACTCTGGAGTAAGGCTAAACTAACTGTGGTCCATTTGGGAAAAAAAGTTCCTGATGTGTCACTGGGCCCCAGTAGTGACTACCGGATGCCAGGTGGCTCATACCTTAAGTTAGACATCATCAGAAAGGCACAGCAATAATTCAAGATGTGATGGAAGTGGTATATTCAAAGGCTAAAGGAGTCCAAAAGGCACAAGTGAGTTAAATGAACTGGGGGGCTTCCGTGGCACCTAATTCTGTGTATCTGACACCTCTCCTTTGACCCCACTTATGGCCTCATGGAGGGTTCCCTGAAACCAGCTGACAAAGGAGGAAAAGAGTTGAACGCAATTCACAGATAAGTTAGTATTTTGGTATGAGCTGCAAATGTGTCACACTTATTACAGTCCCAGTTGGGGGTCACCCAAAAGGACAGTAGTGAGCCCTCCCAGGGAACAGAACTATGAGCAGTATGCTTTCTTATCTCCCTTGTGTGGAGAGAGCTGGGCTAAGGTGCAAACACACACCAATTCCTAATAAGTGGCAAATGGCTTGGCTAGCTGGTCAAGGGCATGGGAAGAGCAGATTGGAAGATTAGGAATAAGCAGTTCTGAGCAAGGGGCATATGGATGGAACTATAGGAGTGGGAATAAAGCATGTGGATCTCCATGTCTCACATCCATGGTGACCAGAGACCCCCTGGCTCTGCAGCCAGGCGGTCAGGGTGGCCCATCCTGCGGATGTCAGCCTGCCTCTAAGCTTAGCCCCCCTGTTGCTTTGCAATAGACCCATAAAAGAGTGTCCGTGATAGCCAGGGTGGGGGTTATAAATGGGCCCGACAATTTGGGCTCCCTCTCATCAAGGCTGATCTAGCAATTGCCAACAAATAGCCAATCTGCCAGCAGCAGGTAGGAATATGGCAACATTGCTCAGAGACAGTAACCAGTCATCCGGTGGCAGGTCAATTACATCAGATCCCTTCCACTTTGGGGAAGGCAACAATTCATCCTTACTGGAATTACTATGTCCTCCACATACGGGTTGCATTTCTTACCCACAGTGTTTCTGCAAGCATCACCATCCAAAGGCTTTAAAGAATGCTCAACCCATTACCTAGGGCCAGGAGATCCATTTTAAAGCTAAGGGTGTACAAATCTGGCCACATGAACATGGGCTTCACTGGTGTCACCATATGCCCATCACCCAGAAGCACTCAGACAGAGAGAGAGAACAATGGAACAAATGATTTAATTTCCAAGGTTTTGTGGGATTTATAAACAGTATAGTATATGGGCTGGGCGCAGTGGCTCATGCTTGTAATCCTAGCACTCTGGGAGGCCAAGGTCGGAGGATTGCTTGAGCTCCAGAGTTCCAGACCAGCCTGAGCAAGAGCAAGATCCTGTCTCTACTAAAAATAGGAAAAATTAGCTGGGCATGGTGGTGCACGCCTGTAGTCCTAGCTACCTGGGAGGCTGAGGCAGGAGTATGGCTTGAGACCTGGAGTTTAAGGTTGCTGTGAGCTAGGCTGATGCCACGGCACTCTAGCCTGGGGGACAGAATGAGAGAGTGAGACTCTGTCTCAAAAAAACAAAAACAACAAAAAAACTCTATATGGTATGTCACATGTCACAAGACTATTGTTGTGGGATTTTGGAAAGAAATCATGTACATAGAGAACTTTGTATAGGCCCTGGCATGCAGCAAGGGCTCAATCAATGAGGTATTTATTATTAAATTAAGTATGATTAAATTACGTGTTGTTATTAATTGGGTTGGATTGTGAAAAACCTCTGGGCCCCAAGGGGAGCCATTGGTCAGGCTTCACTGAGCACCGAAGGGCTATGGTCCTGCTATATGAGACATGCTTTGACTCCTCCTATCCCCAAAGTCCCCAGCTTGAATTCCACGTTTCTGCCAGTAGGCAGCGCACAGAGGAGAAAATGAAACTCAGCTGAGTGCGGGGAAATGGAAACCTTGACAGGGATTGGCTGCCGGCAGCGAGATGGGGGCATCCAAATGTGATTATAAAAAGCCAGCCTGCAGCCGGAGAGCCGTGTACTCGATGCTGCTCCATCTACCAGCAGGCTCCAGCAGGAACATTGCTTCTCTTCTCTCCTCCAAGGTAAACCCAGGAGCTGTGAAGTGTGGGTATCAAAGCTGCCACCCTCTGCCAGCCTGCCTGCCTGCGAGCCTCATGCTCCGGGAGCCAGGACGCCCATTCCCCAGGGAGGCAGCAGCCCTGAGTCCCTTTTAGTGCCCTAGGATGGGGCTAGTCTAAGGGCACGGGTTGGGGCTTTTAGGGAGATGGGATACAAAACGGCAAAAGGCATGAGACCCAGCTTATAGGTGCCATACCAGCTCTCTCTGTGGCCTTAACCCTGTCACTCCACCTCTTGGGGCCTTAGTTACTTCCTCTCTGTAAGATGAAGATTAAGCTACCTTACCTGTCCAAAGCACTGGATGATTTCTGAAGCCCCTTTATGGTAGGATCTAATGTGACAGAGTTCATCTTTAAGGATAGATGAAGCAATCTGGAGTGGTTGTTGAAAGGGTGGTCTTGGGCATCAGTTGTGGGTTTAAATGCTGACTTTGCCACTTCCTGGCTGGGCAGCCTTGGGAATTTTATTTAACCTCTCTGAGCTTTAGTTTCCTTATCTATAACACATGGTTGATAAGAATAGTATCTACTTCACGGGTTTTTTTATAGGTACAAATAGACCTTGTGCCGTAAAGTGCTAAGTGCTCAATACATGGAAGGCTTTTTTGTTTATTTTTAACTTAAGGAAATAGCATTGAGCTGACAAAAATCACATTAGAGGTGGGTTTGGGGGGCATATGTATTTTGTCATTTTGTGGTATAAAGGAAAGAGCACAGGTTTTGAATTCCATCAGTCTTGAATGTGTATCTAGGTTGCACAGTTTGCTGTGTGACCTTGGGCAAGCTCCGTTACCCTCTGTGATACTGTGAGATACCAATACTTGATCTTTGTCCCCTATTTTCTGGCATACAACTCCTAAAATCCTTGGCATCTTCAAAGTGATGTGTCTTTTGAGTAATAAAAGTCTAATTATTTGACTGATGGCTGGCAGCCCTAGGCAGGTGGTTGTATCCTCTGTAACATCCTTTAGAATAAACCGGTAAATGTAAGTAAAGTGTTTCCCTGAGTGGCTCTAACAAGTTAATCAAACCCAAGGAGGAGATTGCGGGGACTCTGATTAATAGCCGGTCACTCAGAAGCACAGGTAAAACAACCTGGGGCTTTCGACTGGCAGTCTTGGGGACTGAGCCCGCAGTCTGTGGGATCTGACAGTATAGTGTCAGAATTGAATTGCAGGAGGGAGCTACTGAGCTCCAGAAAAGCTCTGGGGACCGTCCCCGCCTCTCACCCAGCCTCAGGTCTAGCGATAAACCCTGAGCGCGGCGCCACCATGCGGCAGAAGGCGGTATCGCTCTTCTTGTGCTACTTGCTACTCTTCACCTGCGTCGGGGGAGCAGCAGGTAAGAACCCTGGAGGGTGGGAGGAGCATGGGAGGAAGAAGGGAAGAGTTTCTGGATCCTGTGTAGAGTGTCAGAATGCCCGATGTGGAGGCCCTGGCGTGCTTCTGAACTAGAGGAGCTGTTACAGGGGACAATTGCTGTATAGCCTGAGTCCCGGATTCAAATCCCCCTACTCTGTCAATTGCTCCATTCTACCCAAATTTACTCAATGGCGGTTCTGTGCCAGGCTTGGCACCTAGGGAAAAATCCCTTCCTCTCTGTGAGGCTCTCTGAATGGGAGGAGGGGGGCCCCACCTCTGGGAGCGGTCCGAGGCACAGAGTAGGGGACCCTTGCGCCTTCCCCGGCTCCACTTTGTCCGCTCTCCCGCAGGCAGAAAAGAAAAAGAGAGCTCAAAGGACAGCGACTGGGGCATCTGGGGCACCCTGACCTACATGGCTGTCGGAGGAGGTGGGTCCGAAGGGCGGAGAGCCCCGGCGGGTGGCGCGGGGCCCTGCCCGGCGCTCGCTCACCGCCTCCTCTTCCTCCAGGGCTCGCGGTCTCGGCGCTGCCGCTCCTGGGCTTCACGGGCGCCGGCATCGCGGCCAACTCGGTGGCTGCCTCGCTGATGAGCTGGTCCGCGGTCCTGAACGGGGGTGGCGTTCCCGCTGGGGGGCTGGTGGCCACGCTGCAGAGCCTCGGTGAGTGCGGTCCTCTGGCGGGGACGTTCTTTACTGTTCTGAGCCCTTTTCACGGGCCAACTCGGCTCCGTGGGGTGGATATTCTTCTTATTTTCATCACACATATGGGGAAACTGAGGCACCGAGGAATTAAGTAATTTACTCAATTTTCCCCAGCTAGGATTCGAACCAGAGTCAGGATTCGAACCCAGTCAGTATGATGCCAGAAGCCTCGCTTTTAGCCTCTAAGGCCAGGTGCCTCACGGATGCTTTGGCCAAGTCACAGCAAGCCTCAGTTCCCTCAACTGTAAATCCTGATGGTCATCCTCGGGTTAACATTTTTTGAATCTGCTCAATCTCAGAGACCACAGTGGCTGAGAAATGTGAGTCAATCTCACACCAACCCTGGTCTTGATATGCACATTTTGAACACCATGAAGGGGACAGATACAGAGCTCGGAATGACTCTCTAAAAAAAAAAAAAAAAAAAAAATCACCTTCACTTCTCTCTCTCTTTCTCTCTCCCCCACCCTCTGAGGCCTCCAAAGTCCTAGAGAAAACTGCCCCTGACAAACTTCCCCTCTGCCTTTCTGAACCTTCCATCTTCTCTCAATTCTGGATGGCAAAAGCCCAAAGAACAGCCCAAAAGGAGAGAGCCCTTCTGGGAGGGCTGAGAGAGGAAGACACAGACCAGGCCACACCCCTGCAGTGGCAGGTGCAGGGTGTGGGCCACAAGGCCAGGGACGTCCCTGTGTTATAAGATATCCCCTGTCCTCTCACATGTCACAGGCCTGTGACAAGGATGAAATGATCCCTTGCTTGTGAACCCCCAGTACCCACACAGTGAGGGCTCCCCAAAGGTGGCTGTTAGCATCATGAATAATGTGGTGTTTTCATTGCAGACTGGAAGTGAAGGAGCCATTATTTCTGCCTTTTTCATCTCTGTAACACGTCTCTGATTTGGCATGGCAAGGCAGGGTGGAAATAGAATTCCCTTTGCAGAAGCCCCATCCCCTCTCTGGGCCTCTGTTTCTCCATCTGGAAACCAGGGGGTTGGACTCCACCAATGGTTTCCAGATACTTGGATTCCCAGACCTGGTGCTTGGGCCCCAGTGACCCATCTGTGCTTGCTTTACAGGGGCTGGTGGCAGCAGTGTCCTCATGGGCAACGTTGGTGCCCTTCTGGGCTACTCTGCCCACAAGTACGTGGAGAGCAAGACAGAGGATGAGGAGTAGCCAGCGGCTCCCAGGAACCCCCTCCTCCCTCCTTGCCTTCCCTCTGATAGTGAGAATCCAGCACTTTCTCTGTCACTCTCCACAATGACATAGGTGAGAAAACAGAATAAACATCTCCCAGAAAACACTTTGTCCTTCTGTGAGTCATTTTTTGCAATGAGAAGCCCAGCAAGATCTGGCTCTGGCCTGCTCCATCCACACCCCCCCACCCCCTTTTTCCCATCAAGTCAACCACAGCTCCTGGAACAAAACCAGTTGATTTTGTGTCTGGGCCTTAGCACATGCTGTTCTCTCTGCCTGGAATTCCTTCTGAAGCTGATCCGCCTGAAAAAGTCCCTTCCGTCCTTGCAAACCCGGCTCAGACATCGCCTCCTCTGGACTCCTGCCCAGCACAGCCTCCTGCTCCCCCTGTCACAGCAGGAATGGCAGGCTCGATTTCACGAGGTGCTTGGGGAGGGAGAGCTCAGTTTGTTCTCACTGAGAGAAGCTTCTGGTTACTTCTCTGATGAGGCAGACATGGAGAAGCCAGGTCTCCGCTCTGTCAGGAAGCACCAGCGTGCTCACCTCAGGTGGAGAACATAAGGCCAGGCCCTTGCTCTGGGGAAAGGGTACGACATCAGCTTTTTGAGGGGTCAGCAAGGCCTCCCTTTCCTCACAGAACTTGCGTATGAGCCCACAGGCCTTGTGACTAGGAAGGGAAGGACAACACAGCACATGGAAAGCACTCAGTAAATGTAATTATAATTATGGTTAAGGACTTGCATAAAACACAGAGGAAATAGCCAAGTGACAATCAGGAATTAGATCATCCAACTTAGTCGGGGTTTGTCTCTGGGGCTCACAGATGATGTTCTTGCTTTCTTCCAAAAGTAGGCACCAAATTAGGGTCTCTCATCCCAGAAGCACCCCTTTCCATTTATTCCCTTGGATAGCATCAAGACAGAGACAGCTCTGCTCCCAGGAGTTTAGATCTGAGGCCTCAGCAGTCCTAAGGCTGAATGACACTGAAAATGACCAGTCCTGGCTGGGCCCAGTGGCTCATACCTGTAATCCCAGCACTCTGAGAGGCCGAGGCCTGAGAATCGTTTGAGCTCAGGAGTTTGAGGTTGCTGTAAGCCAGGCTGATGACATGGCACCCTACTCAGGGCAACGGAGTGAGATTCTGTCTCAAAAAAAGAAAAAAAAGAAAGAAAGAAAATGACCAGACCAGTCCTTTATGGGGAGACTCCACCTTCCACAGGCTCCCCTTGGACCTGAGCAGGGTAAGGCGAGGCCTTCATTCTGCAGGTGTTCACTGGGTTCTTAGTCTGCGCCAGGCACTGTGCCAGGTGCTAAGGACACCGCAGTGGAAGAGACCTAGTTCCTAGCTACTTGGAGCTCACAGTGCACAAATGAGGAGCCCCTAAAAGGATCCATGACCCCTCTTCTCCCGCCCGCTCACCACTTCCTTGCCCCTATATCCTTTCACCCACTCTCACCCTTGCCAGCCTTCACAGACCACAATCATCCCGTCTACGAAGCCTGCGGCAGAATGGTGAACACACACCAGGATACACTAGTGCAACAGTCAAGAGATACTCAGTGCATCTCTAGATGCCTCCCTGGCAATGGCCTTCCGAGAGATGCAGAGCTGAGTCCTGACCCGGCCCCAGGGTTGGGTCACCTCAGCCAAGTTACTTTCTCTGAGTCCCAACTTCCTTGTTTTTAAAACAGGGGTTGCGGGTGTTGGATGTCATGGTCTCTGGAGCTTCCTGCTCTAAAACATCTGCTGAGCTGGCAGCACATGCTTCTGAGTCTCCTTGGCCCTGTCAGATCCTAGCCCTCTTAGGGTGAATTTTATTTTTGGAAGCAGCCAAAAGCCACTTTGTGGTGCCAATTTTGATGACTAAAGTGATGGGTGATGGTGCTGGGAGATGCCATGTTTGGTCACAAACGAGGGTAACTAGAAACTAGCAAGGCGGCTCCTCACTCTGGGACCACACCTTAGATGAGCCCAGAAATAGATCCCATCTCTGACTGACTTGGCGTTAGACAGTATCAAGGTCTTCTTTCCTTATCATTTCCCTCAGTTTCCTAGTCTGTAAAATGGGGAAGGAGAGGAGTTGGACTCTCATCCAGACCTAGAATAGCTTTCTCAAGCACTCAGGTTTGGGGTATCTTGCTTTCCAACAAATTCCTTTATCTAGGGATTTCCCTTCTTTAAAGGGCCTTCCAGGTCCCCACACCCTTGAACGTCGCGTCCACTCCCTCTCCCCGCAGAGGCTCCCACAATTTCATGGTGCTATGTGCCAGTCTGACCACCAGGTGGCAGTGCAGCCCCACCTTGGAATCTTCATCTGCCTTCCTCAGCCTGGAGCAGCTCCACAATTACCAAGCGCCGTCCCAAGGGCAGGCCCCTCCGCGGTGGCTAGGGACCTAAATGAATAGACCCTGCCCCTGCTATGCAGCAGAAGCTCCCGGAGCTCACGGGAGTGGTCCATCTGAGGATCCCGGCAGGGCCTGCCCCCTCCTCTCCCCTTCAGACCCTCAGTCCTACAATTCAGGGACCTCCAAACTCCTGAACATTCTGGACTCTCTGCAATCAGGTCTCCCCTCCACGCCCACAGCCTGTCCCCCCAGATCTGAGCCACAAGGATTTAAAGGAGAGAGGAGCAACCCACACTTCTTGGCTGGGCAGCAGAGGGTGATGCTAGGTACAGAGCATCCCTGTATTCTGCCGGGAAGGGGGCCTAGCCAGCAGCAGCTGGAGGTTGCTGAGGCAGAGGAGGACTGTGGCTTCCTGTGAAGAACCCAGGAGCCACTTCCTTTAAGCAGATGGCTTGGGGGAGGGGTGGAAGATTAGGGAGCATGGGCTTCCTGGCTTAGGGGGAGAGAAAAGGGGTCCCAGGAAGGCCCCATGAAGAGGCCCAGAGCCTTCTCTTTTCCTTCCCTGTGGGGTCTTCGTGGAGCAGACAGCTGCTGGGACAGGCAGGGTCACACATGGGAAGCCATGTGCTGTGAAGCCGCAGAAAGGACAGGTTAGGGGACAGGCTCATCTGTATAAGACAATAAAGAAATGGGGCCTTAGTTATTCTAAAAAGCAAGCCCGAGCTCCTAGCCCCACATACTCAAGTCCCAGTACCCAGCTTCAGAACTCAGCCCCAAGTACTTGGTCTTAAATATCCAGCCCCAGTTCCCAGCTCCAAGCACCAGCTCCCAGAGAAGTGTCCAGTGCCCAGTAAGAGGCTGGCAGGGGCCTAGTGGTTTTTTAACTGTATGACTGAATGACCCCACAGGAGAGCTTGTCCCCAATCACTCTCCCAGGATGTATTTATTGGACTTCCTCCTGTAGCCAACACCAAGGCAAATGCCAGCCCAGGCACGACAAATAATCACACAACACAAATTGGTGCAATTTTACTGCTTCTGTTCTATTCACATACACTTGCCTGTCCAGGGTGGTGCCCGGCCTCCATCCACCCATACCCCCAACCATGGAAAACCAGATCTCCCAACACGGTCAGAAGCAGGAGGGCAGGGAAAGAGAGGCCTCCTGAAG
The DNA here is from genome assembly GCF_041146395.1 of Eulemur rufifrons. NCBI lineage: Eukaryota > Metazoa > Chordata > Mammalia > Primates > Lemuridae > Eulemur > Eulemur rufifrons. The sequence goes on along the minus strand of NC_090990.1, from coordinate 18,581,368 downwards.
CCAGCCTGAGGCAGAGAGGCAGGGGCTTGGTTTGGGACCCACCACCCCTTAGCATTGTTGGGTGACTCTGACCAAGTCTCTGCCTCACCACAGTCTGCCCAGTGGACAGCCCTTGCCGGCCTCTCTCCAGGGACAGGCATGAGGAGGGGGAAGTCCCAGTAGCAGGCAGGGGTATCGGCCAGGAGCTGTTCAGTTACGGATCACAGAAGGATAGGGTAGGTGGCAGTGGTGGTGATGCCATAGGTGGTGGTCTTGGCAGACATGAGGATGTAGCCACTGATGCCCCACAGTGGTGACCATGAACTCTTGATGAACCAGTGAGGCTTGCCTTCCAGCACCCATAGTTACTGGGGGCGTGGTGTGGTTCAGCTGCTCCAAGTGCTGACCTCCAGAAGGGGCAGAGTGTCTTCACTCAGCCACAATTACTCATCCATTCTCTTGGAACCCAACAATCCAAGCCCATTCCTCCCTCAATCTTCTCCACTTTGGGCAAAGGCACCTCTAGGCATGCAGATGTCTAGGCTAGGGGACACCTTCCTAAAGGCTTTTCCAAAACCCTGACTTTCCAGTGATGGCTCCTTATTTACTCTTTGGTGTCCACTCAAATGTCACCTCCTCAGAGAAGCCCTTCCTGACTACCGACGTTAAAAATGCCTCCTTGTTTCTCCTTACCACAGTGGTTCCCGACTTCTCTGTATATTGGAATCACCTGGGGGCTTCAAAAAACTACTGATACCTGTGTCTCACCAATAGTGATTATGATTTAATTGGTCTTGGGTGCAACCTGGGCTGTAAAATTTTAGAAAATGATCTTCAGGTGATTCTAATGTGCAGCCAAGTGTAGGAACCACTGCTCTAGTATATCCTCCTGTTTTAGTTTTCTGTATAAGGCCAGTAAAGAAATGGAGATTTGATTACACCAAGAATCAGGCCCAAGCAATCAGCCCCATGTACCCAAGTCCCAGACTCCAGCCTCAGAATCCAGCTGCAAACACCCAGATCCAAGGTTTTGCATATATTAACTCATTATCCCTTACAACAATACTATTGGATGTTCTTAGGATCTCCGTTTTACAGATGAAGAAATCAAGGCACAAAGAGGTTAAATAACTTCCCTAAGGCAAACAGCTAGCAAGTGACAGGGCCAGGATTTTAACCCAGAGAGTCTGCCTTTCTAGAACAGTGCCTGGCACCCACAAGGAACTCTACAAATAATCGTCTGATGAATGAATGACTTAATCTTAACCTCCCTCTGCCTCACCCACCCCCCCACATTCAATCCATCAACCAGCCTGCCTATTTGTACCTTCTAATTGTTTGAGTCTGTTTATGTCTTTCTACCCATGTGGCCCCCTCTTATCTAGCTCGATACCCTCCTGCTTGGAGGGCACCCCCTCGTCTCCCAGGGTCTGCTCTTACCCTGTGTCCACTGTTGTCTATTCTCCACACACAACTAGGAAGATCTTAAAACACTAAATACCCACCGCACTTAGAAGAAAATCCTACTTCCTTGCGGTGGCCTTCAAGGTCTTGAATAATCTGCAAATCCTCCAGAGCCTCATCTCACCTTCTTTCCTTCCCTAACTCCTTTTTCAGACATACTGGCCTCTTTTTCCTTCCCAGAACCCTCCGCGTGCCTGCCAACCTCAAGGCCTTTGCATAAGCTCTTCCCTCTGCCTGGAACACTTCTTGCTGCTTCAGGAGTCGGCTCAGTGTAACTTCTCCAGGGACCTGAAGCCCAGTCCAAATTAGGCACCTGGTTATTGCAGCAGCCTGTACCCTACGTTCCTAGAATTGATGATGGCTGTAATAAAAACATGATTGGCATAAGCTTTTGTTATCGTCAGGCTTCCTCACTAGACACAAGCACAAGGGTCACCACTCTATCGCCAGCACCCACCACAGCGCCTGGCCCATAGAGGCACCCAACAACTTCTGCTGAGTGGATGGACACAAAATATAGATGGAGGATGAGTGAGTGAGTAAGTACATTTTAAAATTAGGAATCTGTTTGCCCTGCCTGGATTTCTTAGGGCAGTTACAATGTGAGCGACTCACATGGGAATTATTTTCACCCTTCGAGGGCCCCCACCCACTGTCCCCCACCCACTGCCCCCACCCTCGGCGCGAGGAACTGGGCGGGGCTTCCGGGGTCGGCTTCCTGGCGTCACATGGGAGGCGTGTCCGGGGCCAGAGCTGCTCCCTGATTGGCGGGCGCGGAGCAGCCGCGCCCACACTCACCGCCGCTGCGGTCCGCGTAGAAACCGAAGCAGTAGCGGGCGAAGGAGCGTGGCCAGGTGTCCGCGTAGACTGCACTGGGGTCGTGCGGCCGCAGCGCCTGCTTCGGCGCGTCAGGGTCGCCCGGGGGCACGTTCGTGTAGCCGGCGAAGCGCCGAGCGGTTTTCGGGGCTGCCGCCGTTCTAGGCGGTAATGGGACAGCGGAGGGGACGCGCGCTGCAGCGGCACCGCTTCCCGCAGCCGGCGGGCGCAGAGTGTGACCGAGCCTCCGGGCGCTCAGTGGAGCGCGGCTATTTCGTGGCCTGACCTCAGCGAGGAAAGTCCCAGAAACACAGTCCCACCGCCCCCCTCACTCTCCTTGACACGCTCTGCTTCTTTCCTTCGCCCCAAACTCAGACCCAGAAGAGCTGCGGACTAGGCGTGTACAGGCCTGGTTTCTCAGCCCTAACTCTGTGTGCCCTTGAACAAGTAACGCCTTCTTCAGTATTACTGATACTTAAAAAAAAAAAAAGCCACGCCTTCTGGACCTCAGTCTGCTCATCTGTGAAATGAAGTAACACCTGCATTGAATGATGTGACCCTGCGCTGGGCTTGCATATACTAGGTGCTCCACAGTTGCTAGTTCCTCCTTCCTGACTCTGACCTTGCAGCTGATTTGTTCTGTGGCCTAGAGCAATTAACCTCTGGGGGCCTCGCTTCCCCCATCCTAGCATGAGTGAATTGTCTTTCCAGCACCGAGGTCCTGGAAGCTAAGACTTCTTGGGTCAAGAGTCAGTGATGAGCTGAGAGCTGGCCCCAACTCCTGGTGTCCGGCCTCTGGCTTTCTCTTCTTACCAGCCCTCACCCCTTTCTTTCCCCACACTCCCCTCATTCTCCCCAACCATCCACCCCTACTCGGGGCCCTCTAGCCGTGTCACTTGACTTCTCTGAGCTTCCTCTGACAAATGAGTTTCTTCATCCTCCCTGAGATGGCTCTAATGAGATTGTGCCTAAGAGGACTAGGCTCCCCAGAGGTTCTTTGAGGTCTTAGGGGCTGCAGGGACCATAAAGGGCATCCCAGGGCAATGTTCCTCCATGACCCTACCAAGGATGCATGCCCCTGCATAAAGCCCTTCTGGCCTGCGTGTACCCCTCAGCTCCCTATGACGCTCGGGCCACTCAGAAAGACCCACAAGACCACAATGCCTGGGTCTCTATTCTCACCCAAGCCTCCTGCCCTCCCTTCCCACCAGGCTCTAGCCAGAATGAGCTTGTAGTTCTCTTTCCTCTCCTCCAGCAACTTGTACATACGATTCCCTCTGCTGGGATCACTTCCCTGCCCCATCCCCTCTCCTTCGACCTGGCTAATTCCTCATCCTTGACCATCATGGGAGAGAGTGGATCCTTACCCCTAAGACTGGTCCCTGTTTAGTTGAGGACTGATGAGTGACAGCTGACCTCATTCAGCAAAGCCACTCCCCTTTTTGCCTCCTTCCCTCTGGCCATGCTGAACTTTCAGCTCCTTGACAATGTGTAAAAGCTCTCTCTTGTCTTTAGGCTTTTGCACCTGTTGTTCTCTCAGACCTGAACACTCTTCCCTTCCCTAGTTAACTCGCATTTATCCTTCAAATCTCAATTTAGAAGTCACTTCCTCTGTGGGTGGGAGGGCAAGGCTCCATGACCAGCCCCTGCTATATCGGAGAATGCACTTTCTTGACACTATTTAATGTCTCTCTTCCCTATTAGAATGTAAGTTACAGGAGGGTAAGGATGTCTTGTTACTGTATCCCTCAATGACAATGATGGGCAAGGAACTGGCCCAAAGGAGAGTCTTAATCAGAGTTTATTGAATTGATGAGAGGGACTCTCTAACCCAATGCTTGTCCAGTCTTGGCTTACATACCTCTAGAGGCAGGAGGCTCACTAATTTTTTAAAGCAACCCACTCCAATAATTTGTTAGAAGGCTTCTAATTCCTGCCCACCTCCAAGAGATTCCCTGGAACTGAGGCCCAGAGAGAATGATCACCTTTTCTGAGGAGGGCCTGATCACCAGTCCTGAGGGACCATGCAGGCTCACCTGGCTTGGTAGAGCCCATAGGCATCAGCACTGGCACAACCTGCATCCACCTGGAGACCTGGGAGTTGAGACACCATCACAGCTCATTTCCCCTTTGATCAGGAATAGTGAGCAGCATCTCCTGGGGACAAGGATACCAGGTCCCCAGTCTGGGAGTGGAGAAGCCAGGAAGGAAGCATTTTCAGGTAGCACTGGACTCCGATACCTTCATTCAACCCCCATGCCAGCCCTATAATGCAAGAGACCCTGTTCCCATTTTACAGATGCACAAACTGAGGCACCTTTGTGGATGCTACTTAGCTAAGGTCACACAGCAAGACAGTGGCAAAGTCAGGCCTAACTTCCAAGCCTGACCTCTTTCCTCTGCCCCTCAGCTTAGTGCCTCTTGTCTACCTGCCTTGCTCCCAGGCCCATTCTGCCCTAAACATCCTGAGGTCCTAGAGTGTCCCATGGCTCCTGTTTCCCACAGCTGGGTCCCATCCCCAGTGTGGACTCAACAGCTGTGCCTTGGCAGCAGCTAAGAGCTGGCTGGGAATACCAGGAGTCTTCCCTTCCTTCTGTACTTGGTCACTCCCTAAAACCGCAGAGGGACCCAGACCAAATTAGGCAGCGGCCAAAGAGGTATCTTATAGAGACCAAGCCCCTAAAACCAGTCTGGGCCACTTACTTGCTGTGTGACCTTAGATGGGTTCCTTTCCTTCACGGCCTCGCTTGCCACCTGTTAAGGGGCCAGATTACCTTTTGCAGGGCCTCAGTGTGCCAGGATTCCGCAAAGTTGTTCTTCTCTCCTCCGGGTCATCTCACCTTTCAACATTCACCCTGAGGAACACGGCCTCTCCCAGGGCTCCTCTGGTGGCAAAACTCCAGCATAAATTGCACATAACCTGGTTCTTTTTTTTTTTTTTTCTTCTTCTTACTTTATTAATCGGTTTTGAGGAGGGGTGTTCAATTGCCTTGTTTTTTGTTGTTGTTGTTTTGTGGGATTTTTGTTGTTGTTGAGACACAGTCTCACTCTGTCGCCCTGGGTAGAGTGCAATGGCGTCATTGTAGCTCACTGCAACCTCCAACTCCTGGGCTCTAAGCAATCCTTCTGCCTCAGCCTCCTGGGTATCTGGGACTACAGGTGTGTGCCACATGCCTGGCTGGGTCTTTTTTTTTTTTTTTTTTAATCCTTTCTTTTTGGTAGAGACAGGGTCTCACTCTTGCTCAGGCTCATTTTGAACTCCTGAGCTCAAGCGATCCTCCTGCCTCAGCCTCCCAGGGTGCTAGGATTACAGGCATGAGCCACCTCGCCCAGCCATAACCTGATTCTTGAAGAGGGTCACAGATCCTGGCTTGGGCAGCCAATGGGTTGGGGGGCCCAGCTCCCTCCTGATTCATCACCTCTTGGCCTTGGTCTCTGCTGGGGAATAGGCACTCTCATCATCCCTGCTCCCTCTACTTTCTGTGGCCTTTGTAGAGCCATTCCCTAGGGCTGTGGTCTCCACCCCCGGGGTCGGGCAGAGGACTGGTACCAGTCTGTCGCCTGTTAGGAACCAGGCCCCACAGCAGGAGGTGAGTGGCAGGTGAGCTAGTGAGCTGGTGAGGGAAGCTTCATCTGTATTTACAGCTGTTCCTTGTCACTTGTATCACCGCATAAGCTCCGCCTGTAAACTGCGCATGCCAGGGATCTAGGTTGTGCACTCCTTTAGGAGAATCTAATACCTGATGATCTGAGGTGGAGCTGAGGTGGTGATGCTAGCGCTGGGGAGCACCTGCAAATACAGATTGTCATTAGCAGAGAGGTTTCACTGCACAATAAATGCAATGCGCTTGAATCATACCAAAACCATCGCTTACCCCGGTCCGTGGAAAAATTGTCTTCCAAAAACTGGTCCCTGGTGCAAAAATGGTTGGGGACTGATGCCCTGGGGGACTCTACCTCTCCTGTCTCCTCCTGTCTCCTCTGTCCTCCCTCCCTTCTTCCTTGCACAATGTTTGTGCATGCCTGCTCTGTGCCTGGCACTTGGCTTATAGAGCTGAATTAGCCCAGTGCCTGTCCTTGCAAATCTCCCAGTGTGGTGGGGGAAGATGGACAAGGAAACCGAATTACAATTCATTCACCCATCCCAAATCCTATTGCCCGCAGTCTGCGCCCCACACAGCAGCCTGAGTGCTCCTGTTAAAACAGAGGTCAGAACCTGTCACTCTTCTGCTCACCCCCTCTCTCATGGCTCCCAGTGTCAGAGGAAAAGCCAGTGTCCTTGCAGTGACCTACAAGGCCCTGCACGATCTACCTCATCGCCTCCCACTCTCCCCTCTGATCCCTCCCTTCCAGCCGCACAGGCGCACAGGCGGCCTTGCTGTTTTTCAACGTGCCAAGCATGCTCCTGCCTCAGGCCTCTGCATTTGCCCTTGGTCCTGCTAGGAATGTCTTCCCCCAGGTATCCACGGCACCGCCTCCTCTCCACTCAGGTACCCCCCCCCAACCAGGGACCTTCCCTGGATGCCCATCTAGATACTACTCCCTAGTTGCCTCTGTCCTTTTGCTGGCTTTGTATTTTTTTTCTTAGCCACTACCAAATGACATGTACTTACTTGTTTATTTTCTGTTCCCCTACAGGAGTATAAGTCCCATAAGATTTCCTGAGGTTCCTTACCCCTCAGGAAGAAAAAGAAAAGAAAAAAAAAAAAAAAAAAAACAGAGAGAGACAAAGGGAGAGAGAATAATACTAGAAAAATTCTAAAAAAAAAAAAATAATAAAAGGCAACACTCATCTTACTATAATACTACTAGATAATAATATTTAAAGCCTCAATAGTTAAAACAACTTGGTTTGGGTTCTGGGAGAGACAAACAGACCGATGGACTGGAATAGAAAGTCCAGAAATAGACCTAATTGCACAGGGGAATTTGGTATTTGATAAAGATGGCATCTCAAAGTGGAGAATGGACTCTTTAATAAGTGATGTTGGGACAACTAGGTAGCAAACTGGGAAAAAAAATTAGATCTTCGCCTGACATTGACCACCAGCATGAGCTCCAAAGGGATCAAAGATTTAAATGCTAGAAAAATCAAAATAAAACCATGAAAGCACTCGAGGAAAGCATGGGAGAATTTATCATCTCATAGTGGGAAAAGTTTAACCATGACTCAAAAATCAAAAAGCCATTAAAAAAGATTGATAAAGTCAACTATATAAAAATCAAAAACTTCATCATGGAAAAACACTATAAATCGAGTCGTAAGACCTGGGGGAAAATATTTGCAGCTCAGATCACAGACAAAGGGTCATCTCGATAATTTTACAAGAATTCCTGGAAATTGATTAAAAAGACCAACAGTCTAATAGAAACATAGGTCTAGGATATGAACTGACAGTTCCCAGAAAAGTTAATAAAAATGGCTCTTAAATGTATGAAAAGAAGTTTAAACTCACTCAAGAAATGCAAATCAGGAAAATGTCACTGGGCTACTGTTATGGTTTGAATGTGTCCCCCGAAAAGCCTGTGTTGGAAACTTAATCCCCAATGGGACAGTATTGGGAGGGGTTGCCTAATGGGAGGTGATTAGCCATGAGGGCTAATCCCTCAGGAATGAATTAATGCTGTTGTCACAGAAGTGGGTTCATTATTTTGGGAATGGGTTCATTATAAAAGGGCAGGTTCAGTCCCCTTTTTGTTCTCTTGCCCTGTCTTTGCCTTTCTGATGACGCAGCAAGCAAGAAGGCCCTCCCCAGGTGTCAGCCCCATGACCTTGGACTTCTCAGCCTCCAGAACTATGAGCCAATAAATTTCTGCTTATTATTAATTATCCAGTCTGTGGTATTTTGTTATAGCAGCACAAAATGGACTAAGATAAATACCATTTCTTATCAGTCTGGCAAAAAAATATAAAAGTTTCATAACATATTCTGTGGGCATTTCTGTAAGGACATAGTAGCCTCTCACATGTTCTCACAGAGTACTCTCACATGTGTGAATATAAACTGATAGAGGTCCCCAAAAGGGCACTTTGGAAAAAATCTATCAAAATTACAAATGCTTTCCCATATCCTACTTCTGGGAATTTATGCTTCTGATTTCCTTGCATAAAAGAGAAATGATGTATGAACAGTTATTCTCTGCAGCACTGCTTGCAACAGCAAAAGATTGGAAACAACCCAACTGTTCACTAGGGAGTTGCTAGATTAAGTAGTGCACAGTCCGGCCATAAAATGGAATACTATGTAGCTATGAAAAAGAACAAGCTAGATCTGTGTGCCCTAATAGGGAAAGTTCTGTAAGGGATATTAAGTTTAAAAAGCAAGGTGCAGGCCAGGCACAGTGGCCCACACCTGTATTCCCAGCACTTTGGGAGGTCAAGGCAGGAGGATCTCTTGAGGCCAGGTGTTTGAGACTGGCCTGGGCAACATACCAAGACCCTGTATTTACAAAAAAAAAAATTTTTTTCGGCCAAACATTGTCAACCAATACAAAAAATTTTAAAAATTAAAATATTGGCTGGATGTGGTGCAAGCACCTGTAGTCACAGCTACTCAAGAGGCTGAGACAAGAGGATCACTTGAACCCAGGAGTTCGAGGTTGCAGTGAGCTATGATCCTGCCACTGCACTCCAGCCTGGTCCAGCCTGGGCAACAGAAAGAGACCTTGTCTCTACCAAAAAAAAAAAAAAAAAAGCATCCTGAGACTATTAGAGGGCATTAACTAAAAAAAAAACAGCAAAATGCAGACCAGCATGTATGATATTCCACCTTTTATAGGACAAGGGGAGGAATTATATATATAAATATTATTACACATATATTTATATATATATTCTTACTGAGTGGCAGCATAACCAGTAATTAAGAGCGCAGACCCAGAAGCTAGACTACCTGAGTCCAAATACAAGCTCAGTTACTGTACTAGGTTGGATAGTATCCCACCAAAATTCATGTCCGCCCAAAACGTGTAAAGTGACCTTATTTGAAAATAGGGTCTTTGCAGATATAATCGAGTTAATGGGCCCTAAATCAGATGACTGGTATCCTTATAAGAGAAAGAAAATTTGGACACAGAGACAGAGACGCGGTGGAGAATGCCATGCAGAGACAGAGGCAGAGGTTGGAGTGAAGCATCACAAACCAAGGAACTCCAAGGATTGCGGGAAACCACCTGAAGCTGGGAGAGGGGAATGAAACAGATTCTCCATAGAGCCTGGGGAAGGAATGAGCCTTGTAAACACCTTAATTTTAGACCTCTCTTCTCCAGAACCGTGACAGAATCAATTTCTGTTGTTTTAAGCCACGCAGTTTGTTATGGCAGCACTAGGAAACTAAGAAGCTACTTAGAAGCTGTGCAATCTTGGGCAAGTGACTTAGTCTCTCTGTTCCCTAGTTTCCACATCTGTAAAAGAGGAAGGATAGTACTTACTTCATAGCGTTGGGTTATAAAGATTAAATGAGTTAATCTTTTAAAGAATTTAGAACAAGGTCTGACACGTAGTAAGTGCTATAGAAATGTTAGATAAATACATGCTTGTATGTGCAGAAAGAAAGCTTGGAAGGGCAACCAAGAAACTAACAAATGTGGTTGGTAGAAGGGAGGCAATGAAAGGAGAGGCAGAGATGGGAGCAAGACTTCTTCGAGGAGCCTTTAAGGCTTTTCAGGCTTTTTACATATTTTTCTTTTTGAACCACACGAATGTGTTATCTATTCAAAATTAAATTAAAACTTATTTTAAAACATAAATCATGTTGCTCTCCTGCTCAGAAAGCCTCCAGAGGCTTCCCATCACATTTATAACAAAATCAAATCTCCTCACTGTAGCTGCGAAGGCCACCAGGACGTGCCTGTCCCTCCCACAGCTGACAGCTCTCCGTTCATCTGCCCTCACTCACTCCCTCCAGCCACGCAGGCCTCCCCCCTCGGAGGCTTCACGCTGCTCTTCCCTCATTTCACTCAGGTGTCTGCTAAATGTCACCTCTGCAGGGAGGCCTTCTCTCACCTAAAAAAAAAAAAAAAAAAAAAAAAAAAAAAAATTTTTTTTAAGCCGTCCTGCCCTGCCCCCCATTTCCAGCACTTTCTGGCCCTTTCCCTGCCTGACTTCCCTTCCAAGCACGTGTCCCCCCTGACATCACATATGTGCTGGCTGTCTCCTCCCACTTCTAGGTTCCAAGAGGGCAGGGACTGTGTCTGTCCCGTTCACAGCTCTACCCTCAGGTCCTAGCACAGAGTGTGGCACGTTCAGTAAATATTCTTTGAATGAATGGATGAAATGAGACACCTGTGTGAAGCGCTGAACCTGGTGCCTGGCCCACAGTAGAGCTTCCATAAATGTGACTTCCCTTCCCTCCCAGGGAACAGGCATACCTCCCATGTGACCATACGGGCTCCTTCTCTCAGAACACCGTCCCTTTCTCTCCTTCCCAAGTGGCCTTTTCATTTGGCTGTTGGCTTGAGGGTATGATATGTCCCCCAATAGACAATGGTTGCCCTGTGCAGAAACTGTGGGAACTGTGGTTCCAACCTGCTGGGCCTTCTTCCTTTCCCAGAGCTCAGCCTATAGATCTGCCTGCAGGGACCACTTGTGTCATTTCCTGACTCTGATAAGGAATTCCCCCTCTGGCTTGTTCCCTTTCTCTGTCAGTCCCTTCTGCAATCCAGCTGAAATCACTCTTGCTGCAATAAAGAATGAGCTTCCTCTTAGTTCCCTAGGGCATCTGAGAGAGCAGCTGGGCTGTTTTTTCTCTTCTTGGTTGTCAGGAGTTTGGGGGTGAACCCCCACCACGGAGTTGCCAGTCCGGGCTCTCAGGCAGAGCCACGCTTGTCAGCTGCTTGGCAGAAAAGGTTTCCCTTTAGTTCAGCTTAGAGGCTCTCCGAGGGCCTGGTGGGGCTGCCAGCTCCCCAAGACTGTGGTCCGCCAGTGGTCGGGAGCCAGGCACGAAATGTGGTGGGCGTGTTGTGGGAGGTGATTGAACCTGGATGAGGGGAGAGGCTGACGCCTGTAACCTTGATCGCCTCACCCCCACCTCCCCCTTCTTAACTTATCCATCCATTCAGTCAGTACAGAGTAAAACAGTCAGAAGCACCAACTATGTGCTAGGCACCCACTTCTTATCTTCTCTAAGTCTTGCTTTTCCTGTCTGTAAAATGGGGATAATAGTATCCCACTTACACGGTCATTGTGAGGATTAGATGAGCTGATGTATATAAAGCCCTTAGCATAGACTTGGCTCATTATAAATATTCAATAAACGTGTTTTTCAATTCAGTCAGCAAATCCTGAGCGATGCCATCTCTGAGCCAGGCCCTGCAGGCGCCAGTGGAAAAGGCAGATGCAGAAACAGATATGTACAAAATGAAGTCCAAGCAACAGAGTACTTGGGGACAAGGTGGGGCTGAGAGCCCACCTGCCTGCTGCTCTGCTGGGTGACTTTAGGGGAGGCTCACCCTCCTTAGTCCTGCCAGGGAGAAGACAGGAATTGCCTAGAACTAAGGTGGAGCAAGACTAAGGACTTGAAGTTGAGCCAGTCGGCCCTGCTTTCCAATCTTGCCTCTGCCGAGTTCTCCCAGTGTGACCCTGGGCAAACCCTCCCCCACTCTGAACCCCAGTTTCCTCCTCTGAACAGTGGGGATTATCCTGTGAGGTGGCGGGGTGGTTGTGGGGATGCAGAAAGAAGACAGACGGCAAACTGGAAGGTGCTGTGCCCTGTGCAGGAGCAGTGCCAGCCCTGGCCCACCGGAGGCTGTGGAGGAAGTTCTTCCTGTGCAGCCCCAAGTCCTCCTTGCTGCTGTAGCTCCTCCCATGCCAGTGGCAGTGGTGCTCTGAGAGGCTGAGGTCCTTTCCCAGTTCCCTGAGGATCGCCAGGTCATGGTGTTGCACCTCAGGCTGAGGACTTTTGTGCAGAGCACATCTTGGGGAGGGGGCACAGGGGCAACCAGGATACCACGCTGCTCCCACCCTGAGCTAGAAGGGGCTGGATGGCTGGTGCAGGGACTTGGCCTGCTCAGTCATTGAGTCACTACATTCTTGGACCAGTGACTCTGCCTCCCTGGACCTCAGTTTCCAGGGACAAGGAGATTGACCTTGCAGGAGAGTCTTTCACAATAAACCTGTCCCATTCTCCAGCTTGCTGACCACTCCATAGTGCCCTCCCCCTTCTCCTGGCTTTGGTGAAGTTATGGGTGGGATGATTTCTACCTTGCTGCATGGATGGGAGTCTTAATTATGGGGATCTGGGTTCTGAGCCCAGTTCTGCTGTGTTACCTTGGACAGATCACTTTGCCTCTCTGAACTGCAATGGCTTCGACTTTGAAACAGAGATAATAACCCTTGTCTTGCCCTTTACCAGTTTGCTTTAAGGCTCAAGTGAGGTAGTAGTTATAGAATAAATCTTCCATTCAACAAATATTTATTGAGCACACGCTATGTGCCAGGCCTGCTTTAGACATAGACATAAGGTATTTATAATTTCTTCCTACGTCAATCAGCTTACGATGATGAAGGGACTAGAATTTGGGGTGGTCGGAGAGATTCCAAAACTCCTGATGGGAACCCCCTGGCTCCTGACAGCTTTTCTGTACACCTGATATGTACAAGGTACTTTCAAAGCTGTCATTTCCTTTACTTCCCATCCTGGGAATCAGATATTATTGTTCTAGTTTTATTTATGTGGAAACTAAAGCCCAGAGTTGTTAAGTCACTTGCCTGTGAGATAACGCGGCTAGTAACTTGTGGGTCCTGAATTTCAACCATGCTGCCTTTAGCAAAGAAATAGGAGAGAGTTTGCTAAGCACCCCTACTCCGTGGGGTGATGAGCCAGGTCTGCTCCTGGGGGTCCTGGCAAGGGCCTCAGCCAGTACTACCCCTGTCTCCCAGGAGTCTCCAGTGCTATAGAGGACCAGACTCCAAGCAAGACATCTGGAGGTTGAACGGACCTCATAGAGCATCTTGGCTTACCCTGCCCTCGTACAGATCAGGAAACTGAGGCCCAGAGACAGGCAGATACTTGCTCAAGGTCACATAGCCTGTCAGAGGGAGAAAATCCTGCCTAGAAGGCTGGGCCATGGCAAAAAAAAGAGGACAGAGAGGCCACCAGGTGGAGGGATCTCTGGGCAAAGGCTTGGTGATGGGGATTGTCGTGGTGTGAACCACCAGGAAGGCCCATCCCCTGCCTGGTCACAAGGTCAGTCAATGCAGATCCCTTCTGCTTGCCCATCTTGGCACCTCCTGAGACCCACCTGTTCACCTGCAGAGCTGATCTCACCACTTCTTCCTTCTCTAAACCTTGAGCACCTGTTGTCTGCACCACCAGGGGTCCTTTGGCCCCACGTTCCTTTTTACCTGGGTAAGAGGCAGAAACTGACAGGCTGTGTGACCTTGAGCAAGTGTCTGCCTGTCTCTGGGCCTCAGTTTCCTGATCTGTACGAGGGCAGGGTAAGACAAGATGCTCTATGAGGTCTGTTCAACCTCCAGATGTCTTGCTTGGAGTCTGGTCCTCTTGTCCTCTATAGCACTGGACACTCCTGGGGGACAGTGATTCTTCCTGCTCCTGAGCTGGAATTCTGCCTGCCCAAGGCTCCACCCGCTGGTCAGAGTTCTGCTGTCTGGGGTCCCCAAAATGAGTGTCATCCCTGGCACCAGAGCCACTGAGTGGGGGGCTCTATCAGAGATTTCACCTGTGGACAACCACCCTCTGGTTTGTCCTTGATAATCCTCTGGAAAGTCATCCCTCTCCCCCCAGCAAGGTTTATTCCCTCATTCCTGTTTTCAGTCAGCATTCATTAAGCATCTAGTGTCCGGAGCCTTGAGGCCCGGCTACAGCATTGCCTCTGGCGCCTGAGCTCAGTAGTTTTCCACTCCACAAGCAGCAGCACAGTCAGTTCCACTGTGGGAGCAGCTGACATTTCCCGCCTTACTTAACGGCCGCTTTGCAGTTTGACCTTACCCCGCCTTTTCTTTTCCCGCCTTGCTGACCTCAGCAAAACCTGCCACTCAGCACACAATAAACGAGACTTGATCAGACTCCTGTCTTGTCTCCATTTCTCGCGTCTCTTGTCCCCCCAATTCCCACTCCCTCTTCCAGGGTTCGCGTTGACAGTCCTGCGGGTCGGGACAATCTAGTGGGTGCCAGACACTTGCAGGGCGCTGGTTAGATTATGGCAAATTCAAGCTACAAGGTGGGAGCAGTGGCTCACACCTGTGATCCCAGCTACTCAGGAGGCTGAGGCGGGAGGATGGCTTGAGCCAGGAATTCAAGGCTGCAGTGAGCTGTGATGGTGCTACTGCACTCCAGCCTGGGCAGCAGAGCAAGACCCTGTCTCTAAAATAAACAAACAAACAAAAACAAAAACGACAAAACCTCTGCCTTAGTGGAGCTTAAAGTCGAGGAGTGAAAGAGAAAAACACATTAACTAATATATACAATAAGTGGGTCTTTTTCCCAAAAGAAATTTAACCAAGGTTTAGACACTACCTGTCTCTTTGAAGTCTCATATAACATAAACAATCACCCCTAGACCCTGCCTTTTTTTTTTATGACAACTTTTAAAAGTGACCACGATAGCGGTGTTGTAGAATGATCCACATCGTAGATCTTAGTGCCCTTCACCTTATTCCTTCAAACCCTGTATCTCTTAGAACTGGAAGTTAGATCTAGAATGGGGTTGGCAAACTTTTTCTGTGAAGGACCAGAAAGTAAATGCTCCTGGCTTTGCAGGCCACACAGTCTTGGTTGCAACTACTCAGCTCTGTCACTGTAACACCAAAACAGCCACACACGATATGTAATCGTGGCTGTGTTCCAATACAACTTTATTTATGAACATTGAAATTCGGATTTAACATCATTTTCTTATGTCATGAAATAGTATTCTTCCTTTGATTTTCAGAACCATTAAAAAGTGTAAAAACCACTGTTAAGCCTGGTGCAGTGGTGTGTGCGTGTAGTCTCAGCTACTTGGGAGGCTGACGCGAGAGAATTGCTTGAGTATAGGAGTTTGAGTCCAGCCTGGGCAACATAGTGAGACCCCATCTCTAAAAAAAAAAAAGAAAGAAAGAAAAGAAAGAAAGAAAGAAACCATTGTGAGCTCACAGGCTGCACAAAAACAGATGGAGGGCCATATTTGCCCCATATTTTACTGACTCTTTGATTGGATTTTGTTAAGCACCTGTGAAGACGAAGAATTCTTCATAGTGATGGTGTATATTTAATAGTCGTCACACGAGGTGGCACATACTGCCAACTTAGCACTATTAGGGGGCGTCCGCCAGACCTCCCCATTGAAAAGGAGCGCTCCTCTTTGCAAATACCAAAGCACTGTGGGGAGCTCCTTCCACACTGTGTGAACATGCTGTTTAAACCCTCTCACCTAGTGGTTTTGACATCTGCCATGGACTAGATTTTGTCCTCCACAAATTCATGAGTTGAAGCCCTCACCCGCAATGTGACTGTATTTGGAGCTAGGGCCTTTATGGAAGTAATTAAGGTTAAGTGAAGTCATAAGGATAGGACCCTGATCTAACAGGATTAGATCTTTATAAGAAGAGACACCAGAGAGCTCGCTCGCTCTCTGCCACATGAGGACACAGTAAGAAAGTGGCCATTTGTCGGCCAGGAAGAGAGTCTTCACTAGGAACTGTCCTTGTTGGACCTTGATCTGGGACTTCCAGCCTCCAGAACTACAAGAAAATTAATTTCTGTTGTTTAAGCCGCTTGGTCTATGACCTTTTGTTATGGCAGCCCAAGCTGACTAAGATAATATCATTGATGATTCTTTAAATTGGTGATTTAATTGGGATTACAAAATGCAGTTTTTCTAGTTCTCATGTTCATCCTATATTTATTAGCTCCTTCCTTCCTTCCTTCCTTCCCTCCCTCCTTTTTCTCACAGTTCTGGAGACTGGAAAGTCTAAGATCAAAGTGCTGGCAAGGTAGGGTTCATTCTGAGGCCTCTCCTCTCTGCCTGCGGGTGGCCACCATCTTGCTGTGTGCTCGCATCTAACTGGCATTTTCCTGCAAAGAAGAGCTTTGCCTCATCCACTAGGAACAAACTACAGTTTTTCCTTAAAAGGCAGGATAAATGCTTAATTCTCTAAGGAAAGGTTTTTGTTTTTTCTTTGTAAACAGGGATTCTAGAACATGTTTGTATGCTAAGAGGATAATTCTGAGGAAGGGAGAGATGGATGGTGCACGAGAGGGGGTTGCAGAGGTGTGAGAGAGGGGGTTGCAGAGGTGTGACGTCCTCAGAAGGTGAGAGGATTTAAGTGGAGAAAGGGGAGATGGGGTGGGGTGTTGGGGGATGGAAGAAAAGATGTGCACTGGTCATCCAGGCAGAGATAAAGGGCCGTTTGCTGAGAAATGCACCAGAGGATTGCTGAGCCTGGTTAGTGTCCTGAGGCTGGGAGTTGTGACCCTGTCTGCACAGGAGGTGGTTTTCTCCTCTACACTCAGAGAAGGTGGATGGCTGGGTTCCTGCAGGCCTGGGCTGTCCAGGCAAGTACACTGGAGAGAGAGGGAGGCAGGCAGTGCGGGGTCTTTGCAAAGAACGACCATAAGGACTGATGACAGGGTCGAGGTAGGGTTCATTCTAAGGCCTCTTCTGGTTGAGAGGCCTTAGAGGTTGAAAGCAGAAGTGAGAACAGGAGGCGAGTGATGGCTAGATGGGAAATGGACCGAAGGTCTCAGTGGGCTTGCTCGGCTTTGATTTCTGGGTTTTTCTTTTTTTCTTTTTTTTTTTTTTTTGAGACAGAGTCTTGCTCTGTCACCCATGCTAGAGTGCCGTGGCATTAGCCTAGCTCACAGCAACCTCAAACTCCTGGGCTTAAGCGATCCTCCTGCCTCAGCCTCCCAAGTAGCTGGGACTACAGATACACACCACCACACCCGGCTAATTTTCTTTTTTCTATAATAGAGACTGGGTCTCACTCTTGCTCAAGTTGGTCTGGAACTCCTCAGCTCAAGTGATCCTCCCACCTCAGCCTCCCAGAGTGTTAGGATTACAGGCGTGAGCCACCGCGCCTGGCCTGATTTCTGGTTTTGGCATCAGTTTTTAGAATTGTTTTAAAGGAGCATGTGAGCAAGTAGTCTGGAAGGGTAGGAAATTGTGGTCAGAGACTGGGAGGTTTCAACAGGCCCCTCCTGTAGCCTCGTTGCCCTGTGCTCACCAGCCTCCTGTGCTACAGAGGCAGCAAATGCCACACAGAGGACAAGGACGGGCACGATTCCTTCTGAGCCTCCAGCACCCAGCCTGGCACAGAATAGTGACTGGTTTGAGATTTGACTGATTGAATGAATGATAGCAGACACTTATATGGCATTTACTATGTGCTAAACACTAGTCTAACAATGCACTGATTTCTCCCAAGACTTCTGTGAGGTGGGGTCTACTATTATCCCCATTTTACAGATGAGGAATCTGAGGTACAGAAAGGTAAAATAACTTGTCCAAGGTCATGGAGCTAGGAAGAGGCAGAGTTGGTCTACAAACCAGGTAGTCTGCACGTGGAGTCTGTGATCCTAACCAGGGTTATTCTGAATGGATGAATGAGAGCATAGAATCTACCTGTCTCTGTCCTGAGTAGTGCCAGGTGACTCCTGAGGTCAGAGCCCTAATCTGCTCAAGAAAGACACAGAGGCTGGGCGCAGTGGCTCACACCTGTAATCCTAGCAGTCTGAGAGGCCGAGGTGGAAGGATCGCTTGAGCTCAGGAGTTCCAGACCAGCCTGGGCAAGAGCGAGACCCTGTCTCCACTAAAAATAGAAAAAATTAGCCGGGCATGGTGGCGCACGCCTGTAGTCCCAGCTACTCGGGAGGCTGAGGCAGAAGGATCGCTTGAACCCGGGAGTTGGAGGTTGCTGTGAGCTAGGCTGACACCACTGCTCCCTAACCCAAGTGACAGAGCAAGACTCTGTCTCAAAAAAAAAAAAAAGAAAAGG
Source organism: Eulemur rufifrons (assembly GCF_041146395.1). Taxonomy (NCBI): domain Eukaryota; kingdom Metazoa; phylum Chordata; class Mammalia; order Primates; family Lemuridae; genus Eulemur; species Eulemur rufifrons. The sequence continues at coordinate 18,563,172 of NC_090990.1, read as the reverse complement.
AAAAAGAGGAAAGATCCAGAGAGTATAAATAATGAACAGAGAAATACACAATTCCAGATCATGATAGCCATGAAGGAGGCAAACTGGGTGCTGAGACCAGAATGAGGGGACCCCCTTAGATGAGTGGTCAAGGAAGTCTTCCCTGAGGAGGTGGCACTTCAAATGAAGGATAGAAAGGAGCCAGCACTGTGAAGAGCAAAGGGAAGAGTGCCTTAGGAAGAGAGAATAGCATGCAATAAGGCCCTGAGACAAAAATTCAATGCATTTTAGGAACTGACAAGGATTCCAGTATGGCCAATAAGAAAGATGGCCAAAGAGGCGGAGCCAGGCACACAGGGCCTGGGAGGCCATTGGATTTTATTATTATTGTATTTTATTTTATTTTTAATATTCCAAGCAAAGTGAAAGGTAAGCCATTGGGAGGTTTTAAGCAAGGGACTAATGTCCAACATGTATTTTATTTTATTTTTTAATTTTTTTTTCCAACATGTAATTTAAAAAGCAGAAGCAATCTTGTTATTCCATTCATTTGCTGATTTAATCAACAATTTTGAATTTCTTCGTGCATTCCTTTTTTTTTTTTTGACACAGAGTCTTACTCTGTTGCCCTGACTAGAGTGCAGTTGCCTCATCATAGCTCACAGCAACCTCAAACTCCTGAGCCCAAGTGATCCTCCTGTCTCAGCCTCCTGACAGCTGGGACTACAGGTGTGAGCCACCACACCCAGCTAATTTTTCTTGCTTTTGCTCAGACTGGTCTTAAACTCCTGGCTTCAAGCGATCCTCCCACCTCAGCCTCCCAGAGTGCTAGGATTACAGGCATGAGCCACCATGCCCAGCCCATTCATTATTTTTTTTCAGTCTCAATCATTTAGTTTTTCATTGGGCTTTCATTTGTTCACCTGTTAATTGCTTTGTTCTTTGGTTGATTCACGCATACCTATGCCCAGAGAGACTGCCACTCTGCCAGCCTTGTGTGAGCACTAGAGGCATCCACAGACTCTCGCCCTTGAAGAAAAAATATCCCACACACCTGTTCCCTAGGAACCAGTGGTACACCAGGCAGAAGGCACTGAGTGCTCTGCTGGGGACAAGGTGGCAATCAGAGAAGGCCTCCTGAGGAGATGCCTGTGAGTTAGAACTTGAAGGATGAAGAGCCTGAAAGATTGGGAGCGCCCCAGAAGCAGGGAACAGTCACTCTCATCTCTGTGTTCCCTAAGGCTGGAACCGGAGAGGCAATGATAAATGTTTGTTTGTCTGTAGAACATGTGGACCAATGGCCAGTGTCTGAGAGTGGAGGTGATGCTGCCCAGCCAAGGTGAGGCCATCCTCCCCGCACCTCCACTGACTCCCCCATGTCCTCTTCCTCATCCCTCCTCCCATTTTCCAAAGAGAAAACCATTTTTGTTTGCACCCACCACTCTATGTCACCCCACAGTCACACTGAGACCCACCTGAGCATGTGCACACACACAGACACACACACAGACACACACACCCCTGCCCGTACGTAGATACACAGCTGCCTGCATAACGTGACCCAGTTGATCCCAAAACCAAAGTCATTGTGTCATTGCCTACAATCCGTTGTTTCTCTCTCTCTCTCTCTCTCTCACACCCACACACACACACACACTCACACACACGTGCGCTTCTGTGTTCGCACACCCTCCCTGCCTCCCGACCACATCCCAACACACAGGGACGTCACCAAACAGCTCTCCCGCTCACACCGCCTCCTCCCCAGACAGGAGGGATTTGCCTGGGTAAGGCTGAAGGAGTAAGAGTGCTGGGAGGCCACTGCACCCCAGGTTAAGGAGGGGTGGGGCATCCCTGCTGGTCAGAAAGGCTGGAACTGTGATAGAGAACAGTACTCAATTTTTCTAAAACTTGGGAGTAGGGCGAGGTGACACTCTTCCCCTCCACTCAGGGCTGCCTGAGGGCCATTCCTCTGAAAAGCGGTTTCTCCCCACCCTCCTACAGCCCTGTGCCCCCAGCGCCCGGCCCCTGAAGAAGGCAAGACATGGTCACAGGATCCCCACCGTCCTACACCCCTATGCCTGCAGCGCCCAGCCCCTGAGGAAGGCAAGGCATGGTGACAGGATCCACGGTGGGTCTAGTGACAGCAGTCTGAGGAAAACTGGCTGTGAGAACCTGGGTAAGGCCAGTCCTGATCTGGTCCTCAGTTATACAGAAAGACCCCTCTCAACACTCCAACTCATTGATCCTGAAAGAGCAGGTGCTTCTGGGGGTGAGGAACCCCCCCTCTGGAGGGTGCCTTTAGGAAGGCTGTGCTGGAGACTCAGGTCTGGAGTGCAGGGAGAGGGCTGGGGGAGCCAACCCCGGTAACCCCGGGGAGGAGGGGAGTGGGAGCCGGCGGACCTGGGATCTGGGGGCCCCTCCTCGCTGCGGGCAGCAGCTTGGGGCGGGGGCGTGACTGTGAACTTTCTTCCCCCGCCGCCCTGCCAGGGCCGCCGCCCGCCGCGGCTGCAATAAGAGAAGTCCGAGGCGGCTTCCTCCTCCCTGCCCAGCGGGGGCGGCGGCCAGCGCGGGCAGCACCCCAGTTCTGCCCCACGTCGGCAGTCGCGGCTGCTGGGAGCCCCGCCGGCTCGCCCCGGCGGTCAGAAGCGGGGCCAGGTAGGCGAGCGCGTCGGCGGCGCCGGCTCCGGAGAGGGACGGGGAGGTTGACGGCCAAAGGGACCCCAGCCCGAAGAGGTCCTAAGGAGGAAAACTGGAGACATAAAATTTGGGGAGAGGGCTGAAGGAATACGGGGAAAGCAGACTAAAGGGACCCCCAAAAAGGTCGGTGGGAACACGGAGGGAACCTGTAAAATGAGGTTGACACAATTCGGGGAGAGGGACTAAGGGGGACTCTAAAGGGATCTGGGGGAGAAACTGAGGGGACCTTGAGAGTGAGAATTTGGGGAGAAACTGAGGGGTCTGCGAGAGGGGAACTAGGTGGGGGTCCTTGGAGGGGCAGGTGAGGGAGTTTGCGGGAAGGGGGTCCAGGAGAAAGATTTCTGGAGGACGAAGAACGTGGGGCGCAGTTCCGGGGGTCCAGAAAGTTCCTCTGTCCCGAATCTGCAGAAGTCGGGGTGAAACCTGTAGCCAGCAGGGGGGGCAGCCACCACTGCAGCCCCCCGACCTTCCCGCCCCCACACTGGTGGTCAGGTTCAGGTTCCGGACCGCGCGGGACTCTTTCAAGGCGCTAGAGGCGTGGGTCCCCACTTCCTGGGGATGTCCCCGCCCTCGGCAGGGGCGGGCCCCTCTGGTGCCCCGTCTCGCCCGCAGTGGCGGTCTCGGTCCATGCTCCCCTCGGGATCCGGGAATTGCTGGCCGCCCCGACGGAAATCCTGTTTTTGACCGCGAATGCCCGGAGGGGCTGTCCCCATGGCAACGAGAGGGCGGAGAGGCGAGCGGGCGCTGGGCCACTGTCGGGCTCATTGCTGGCGCAGCCCCCTTTGGTCCCCGCCTCCTCCCCTATTTGAATCCTGGGTCGCGGGTGGGCTGCCCCGCAGAGCGGTGAGGCGATGATGCTCACTGTTCGGGGATCCTGGGGTGGGGGGGTCTGCAGCTTCAGAGACCCGGGTTCTCAGCAAGACTGGGCCCTTAATTGCTGTATGACTGCAGGCAAATTTGGGGCTTCTCCGGCCCTCATTTCCCTCATGTGAACTATAGGGAGAAATTATCTCTGCACTCACCCCCCACCCTGTGAGAATCAGGTGGAGAAAGCAGTTTTTGCTGAATGTCCTGAAGGGGTTAAGAGTCACCACTGACCCAGCAAGGGTCTCCTTCGCCTCCTGAAATCCATGGAGGGGGACCAGAAAGCCTGGGTCTCACTGTCAGGGCCTCCAGGGAAGCCTGCACACAGTTGGCACCTGATAAATAAATGTCTGTGGCTCTGTTGAGGGCCCATACTGGGGAAATCAGCAGGCTTGAGATCTGTCCCCGCCCTCCATGGCGCCACACCAGCTGGCCACCGCTCTGGTGTGTAGTCTCCCAGGGATCCTGAGGCCATTGGCATCCTTCCATCTGTAGTGATGAAGGGAGAGTGAGGCTCTGTTCCCATTTCACAGTTGAGAAGATGGAGGTTTGGGAGTCAGCGACTGGCAGGGCCGGCAGTAGAGACCAGAAGTCCAGGGCATCTCATCTCTGATGTAGCCACGGCTGAGGCCTGAGTCCCCACCTCAGGCTGACCAAATCTGGTGTGGCCCTCTGGCGAGGAGAGTAGGGGGAGGAGAGAAGGGCGTGGGGTTCACCGGCTTCAGGACTGGCTCCTGTTCCCAGTGAGGATGTGTGAGAGTGTAGTTCTGGGTTTCGAGTGAATGAGCATGAGCCTGTGAGCACATGCGCGGGTGTGCCAGTGTTCTCTGCAGCCACCTGGGGCCCATACAGCAGAGGAAGTGGCCTGACCTCGGAGACTGTGTAGGGGACCCCGGCGGCGCTTGCTCGGGAAGGAGGGGCCAGGGCCCTTCCTGCGCAGAGCATTCCGGCCTGGCCCAAGGTGGGACTGGGGAGGGGGCTTCCTGTCTGGCCACTCTGTGGAATCTAGATTCCTGTTCCCTCAGCTCCCCTGGCACTACCCATGGCTCCCGTCTCCTGAAAATCCTGAGTCCCAGCCAGGCGGGCCCTCAAGACCCCTGTTTTAGAGGCTGGTGGGTAGGTTTTCAGCAGCAGGCGGAAAACCACTTTTACCCACAAGAAGTGGAGAAAACTCAGCGGATGCCCTCGGGACCATGTGTGGAGGGTAAAGCTAGTCTGGCACAGAGAGGCCACCCCCTGCCCCCACCGCCCCCACCTGGCCTCCCCAGGGTGGTGGCAAAGTCAGACAGCGGCTTGTCTTCAGCATATCTTCTTAATCCAGGGACATTCAGGGGACGAAGGTGGGTGGGTTATGAGGCCTCAAGAAAGGATGATTGGAGATGGAAGGAGGTTAGTGAGAGGTGGGGGCCTCCGTGAGGGAGCCAGGGATTCAGTGGGGGTGGGGAGACTCAGGGGGAGGGGCTCAGTGAGAGGACTGAGCGGCAGGTCTTAGCGAGGGGTGGCGTGCAGTGGCTGGGGGTTACCTGTGGACCTTAAACTTGTTTCCTGTCCCTCCTGCCCTTGGCCAACCTGGAGCCCTGAGGAGAAGCCGGAACTCTTGCAGGATGGTGGTTTCCTGCCACTGCCCAAAGTCCCAGTTCCCTTTTGGTGAAATCCCCCAGGCAGCTGGGCCGCTCAGCCCTTCCACCGCCCCTGGGAACTTCTCTTTCTTCTTAGCCCTGCCCAGCCCTGCACCCCACCACCTCCACCCCCCCCCCACTGCCCTCAAGGGAAGTGAAAGTTCACTGAGCACCTACTGTATGCCTGATACTTTTAGGGGCTTGATGGCTTTGGATGCTCGGAAGCAATCCTCTCAGGTAGAGATTTGCATTCTCACTTTATAGGCAAAGAAAGTGCGGCTCTAAGAGATGACCTGACTTGCCCAGTGCCACATGTCAGGCAGGGTAGAATTTGAGCCTAAGTCTGTCTCTAGATCCCACAGATACTTGGTGGGGGTTGGAGGGGATGGGACATCCTGTGTTGACATCAAAGCCCTGACATGGCTTTGGGAAGTGTGGATCTCAAGAAAGAATGGGTGGGCCTGGGGCTCCTATGCCCAGGAGTAGGGGTGGGTGGGAGGCAGATTCCCTGCTGGGTGGCCCGCTGAGATATGACAGGGGTGGTGTGTTCAGTTGGCCAGGGACTGGGTAGGAAGCATGGCATTCACCGGTCAGGGACAGCATGCTCTCCGGCTCAGGCTTTGAAGAACACAGCCACAGTGCTAGGAGCAGAACTCTGGACCTGAATTAATAGTCCTGGCTTTGAATGCCATCTGGCTGTGTGACCTCAGGCAAGTCACTTCCCCCTTATGCACAGAAGGGGGTGAACTGATAAATGGTCCCTGGGGGCCATTCTGGCTTTGCTGCTGTGGTTCTCAGCCACGTTTGGCCACTGCACACTGGGCAAAAACCACACCTCATCAAGCCCTCACAACAGCTCTGCTCAGGAGGTGCAGGTGCAAAAACTGAGACCCAGAGGGCTTATGTCATTCATCCAAGGTCACGGAGCTACTAAAGAACAGAGCTGGGGAGGGCTACACAGGGGCAGCTGTTGAAGGGGGGCGTGCCCTGGTCCAGGCTTGGACCTCAGCTCTGATACCCATAACCTGATTTTGACACCGATGGGGTTCTGAGAGCCAACCCTTGTCAACCGGATGTTCAAGAGACATTTTCATAAACAGACCCAAGTCCCTGCAGTGCCCAGAATGCTGTGGCCACTCTTTGAACTGCTCCCTTTCTGGTGTTAGCAGGCTGCCAAGTTCAGTGCTGAGAAAAGAGAGAACTGGCTTCAGATTCAGTGATTGCGGGAGAGAGTCTGAGCAGATCTCTCTCCCTCCCTCCCTCCCTCTCTCTCTCTCTGTCGCATCGCATCGAGGATTCAGAACATGGAGCACAGGGCCTGGCACACCCACACCATAGGTGCTCACTAGGGGCCACACATTATTGCTTCTGCGAGGACTGCAGAAGGGAGCAGCGCTGAAGGTGGGCTTCGGAGCGGACTGATTGGCATTGCGTTTCAGCTTCCCTCACTCACAGTGCAGTCTTGGGCAGCTTCATCTCTGTGCCTCAGTTTCCTCATGTGTACAATAGAAGTAGCACTAAAACCTCCCTCATAGGGTCACTAAATGAGATCATGTGTGGGAATTGTTTGGCACGATGCCAGCCATTGTGCAAATGTTTAATAAATTAGCACATTTTCGAGAGTAGTTATTGCCACCCAGATTTCTAGGAAGTCACATTACTCTGCAGAGAACTGGTGCCGGGTAGGGACCCAAGCAAGGGGAGGACGAGGAGTCCCAGGAGCTGTTTTCATGAGATGCCCAAGCAGAGCGAACCCCACCTGCTCCCTTGCTCTGTCTTTTTTCTCTGTCTCTTTAGTTCTCTCCCTGCTCCTTTTGCTTCATCTCTGTCTTTCTGTTTTTCAGTTTCTGTCTCTCAGTTGCCCTTTCTCTCTGACCCCCATTTCTGCCAGTCTCTCTTTGTCTCTGTTCCTTTCCGGCGGTGGTGTCTGGAGCCGGCTGCTTCTGGCTCTGGGGGAGCTGATTCTGCGCATCTCTCCCAGCCCAGCAATCAGGAAGTCATTTTGGTGGCTCTAAATCAGCCATGGTGGCAGTATTTACACCATGGAAATCAGCAAATGCGACAAATCAGGGCTTGGGGTTTTTTGTGAGAATCAGTTTACCAGCACACCATACCCGATCCCCTTCGTCTCTGTCTCTTACATCTGTCTCTGTCTTTATGTCTGTCTGGCTCTCCCCTCTCTCTCTACGTCTCTCTGTATCTCTCAGCCTCTGTCTCTATCTCTCTCTCTGCTTGTTTTTCAGTCTCTCCCCATCTCTTTCTTTCCTCTGACAAAACCACATAAGCCTGGTCACATGCAGCGTGGCCCCCTCATTGCCTTGGGCCACGCGGATGCCAGACCCTGTGCTTTCCATCCCCCGACCCCCTCAGCACATCGGTCTCCAGAAAGCCAGGCCCAGCTGAGGCTTTGGTCCCCATCAAGCCTGGGAGTGACAAAGCCCTGAGAGCTGCCCACCTCCGCCCGCCGACCATACTGTCAGTCCTGCCAAGGCTCTTCCTCAGCCCACAGAGCGTTCTGCTTCCTTGGAGGCGCACGGCCTCCCTCCTCCCCAGACCAGGCAGGCGGAATTCAGGGCTCCCCTTGGGCTGATCCAGATACTTTGTGGCAATATATACTTGGGTGCTATTAGAAATGGCAACGTTGTATCTGTGTGTGGACCTGGTTATATAAGTTTGCGTCCTCTTAGCGAGGAGAGCTCTGTGCCGGTCTGTGTCTGGGGGAGGGCTGTATCGCTGTGTGTTTGTAGTGCGTGTCCCTAGGGGGGCTCTGCATTTGTGCACACTTGCAGGAATGGCTGCAACCATCCATGTCTGTGACGGGCAGCATGGAGAGAAGTGGCCGAGAGCTGAGATTCTGGAGCCAAATGCCTGGATATATCGTGTGTGTGGCCTCTGACAAGTTTCTAAACCTCTCCGTGCCTCAGTTGCCTTGTCACTAATAATAATATTTAAATCATAGGGTTGTTGTGAGGGTAAAACGAGGCAATATAGGTAAAGTGCTTAATGCGGTGGCTGGCACATAGTAAGTGCTATAAATTCCATATTTGCTGTTCTCTCGGAGAAGCTGCGTGTGTGTGTGTGTGTGTGTGTGTGTGCGTGCGCGCGCGCGCGTGTGTCTTTGTGCAGATGGAGGAGGGCTGGAGGTGTATGTATGGGGGGGGTGTGCACTTGAAGATGTGTGTGTCTGGGAATCCGTACAGGGCAGCTTGGTGTCTCTGTATGTCGTGGTGAGGCGACGTGCGTGTCTGAGAATGGGTCGGAAGGCTGCATGGATCTGGGTGTCAGCCCTGTGCGCCATTTGAGGTGCACGTGTGTCTTCCTGTGAGAAGATCTTCATTCTCACCCTGTCGCCTTTGTTTTCTTAGCAGCCCCATCTCTCCTCTCACCAGCCCTGAAATCCCTTGGGCTGGCGCTGGACGCCCTCCTCCCCACCGCCTGCATTCTCTGCCCCGGCCCTAACCACTCTGCAGCTTTCTGGGGCCTTCCAGACACAGCGGTTGCACCCCAGGGGAGGGGTCCGGGGGTGAAGATCTCAGCCAGGGCCTGCTAAACGGGGGCTATTTTAGGGCAGGCTTCTCACCACAGCCCGCCCCATGGTTCACCACATGGGTGTCACCCCCCACCCCCAGCACACAAATGGGAGAACAGTTACAGTGAAGGGCTAGAGGGGCAGGTGGGGCTAAGGTGGAGGTCAGGGCACTGATGTGACAGAACCATCACATCACAGGCAACTGGACCTGGTGGACCCAGGAAGCCTTCCTGGAAGAGGTGAGTGGTGTCAGACAGGAAGGGCAGGACCCAGAGGGAAGAGGAGGGGATATCTATAAGGGACTGGGGTCAAGAGAGAGAAGCTGGGGCCCCTGTCCCTAGGACCTTGGGGCCCCTCGGGGGCAAATCAGGGTTCAGTGGATGGGCCCCACCCTGCAACTCTCCATTCCTCTCACATCTTAGGAAACTGAGCCCTGTCCCCCGTCAGTTCCTCTCTGGTGTTGCAATGGCAGAGTTTCTGGCAGGGTGTGGGGGACCCTTGCTCAATGACCTGCCTGCTCTGTTGCTCAGATACACAGCTGCCAGGAAAAGCTTGGCTCATTTGAAGGGCTCCCCACGGGACTCTGGTGGCCCTAGCTTCTGACCTGGGCCTTTTCCTGATGTGGGGATAGGAGCAGAGCTCTGGAGGTAGGTGTCCACTTTCCTTCTGCCACTAGTTGTGACCTGGGGCTGCTGGGGTTCACCCAGCCCAGGCTGGGAGCAGAGGCGGGGTTCAGGGAAGGGCTTGGTTTTAGGAGACAGTGACCAGGGCCTGTGGTGAGCTGAGCATGGCTTGATAGGAATCCGGTTAGAGAGATGGGTCTAACACATGAAAATATGTGTGTCCGAGCTTGTTAGTCTGCTAACCCGAGAAGGCCGCATGTATATGTATATGTGCATATGTGTCTGTGTACACATGTGTATGTGTGCGTGTGCTACTGTGCTTCAGAGCCTGGGCTTGTGTGAGAGCCGGTGTTGGTGTGTGGTGGCGTTGGCAAGCACAGTCATGCAAATGTGTGCTGTGAGTGTTGTGTGACTGTGTGCTGGTGCGAGTGTGTGTCCATCTGCTGGTGTGTCAGGTGGGTATGAGTGTGAGAGAGCTGGCGTGGGCGGTGTGTCCTGTGTGAGGGTGGCTGTGTAATGTGCCAGGGGTGGTGGGAAGGAAAATGCAGGCGGAAATCATGCTGGGGCAGAGCCCAGGCCTTCTGGCTTCCTGAAGAGGGCAGGAGCTGGGCAGCCGGCTGGCGGGGACGTTGGCAGGGCCTTCATCTTCCATGTCCTTCTGTCTCACCCTCAGGTCTCCCGCCCCTCCTAAGGACCATGCTGCAGCCCCACTGACCCAGGAGCAGGAGCCTGAGGGGGTGAGTGGGGGGTGGGAGGGGAATGAGGGATTTCAGGGCCAGAAATCAGGGTGGGGGTGGCCTTCCTGGGCCCCACAACTCCTCACAGCCCCCTCCTCCTACAAGGGCCCTGTTGCTAGGTAACGGATGGGGGAGCCAGAATGAGGCAGCTTGAGAGGCTGGAGGCTGGACCCACGACAGGAAATGGCCTTGATCCCTCTCTGCAGGGAATCTCCAGGTGCAGGCACAAAGCCCTCACACACACTCACGCACAAACACATGCAGCTCCACAGACGGGCACACACACAGATCTGCACAGACACAGGCACCCTGCTCCCACACAGAGCTCCGTGCACACTCACAGACACACACACACACAGACAACCACTCACACAGACCTGCGTGCACGCACACACTCACACAGAAACACATGCGTACTCACACGGTCTTACAGACGTGCACACACACAGCCAAACATGCAGAGACTTTTATATACAATCATATGCACACACAGACACACAGACACAACAAAAAACTGCACACACACACACACACTGACAGGCAAACTCACACATATTTAGAGACACACAAAGACACTCATACACAAACACACTGAAGGAGTCGCAGAAACATAATGTATCAAAGCAACAGGAAGGAAAAATATCCAAGTAAGCACAGCAGTATCTCCGTGCGGAAAGCAGCCCCAGAGACGTGGGTGGGAGTGGATGGGAAGAGGAGCACTGAGGAGTCACATATGGGAGGCCAACCCAGCAGGCAGGGCCTTATCCCCACAGGGCGGACCCTAGCCCAGGCCTGAGAGGGCAAGCTGAGTGCCTGGGCGAGTGCGTACGTGTGCGTGCATTCGTGTGTGCACAGGGTGGTGTGCCTGGCAGGGGCCCATGAGTGAGGCATGCCCCATTCTGTAGCAGGGAACCTGGCATGGGCTGTGTGTTCTGCAAGAAGGTGGAGCCAGGGCCCAAGGAGGATGCTGGCCTGGAAGGGAGCTTCAGGGGCTATGGGGCAGCAGACGGCGCGGCAGACCGCTACGGCCCCGACCCCACTCAGGCCCGGTCTGTGTCCTCCTTTGCACATATCCCCAACTACAGCAACTTCTCCCCTCAGCCCACCAGCCCCGCCTTCCTCGATGGTGGCACCATCAGAGGCATATCAGGTGAGTCCCACGGGCTGTGGACTTGTCCTTAGGAGCCTCCGGTATGATGTGGGAGACACAATCCTGCGGAGGGAGTATGGACAGCCCCACCCTCGGAACCCCAGTCTGAGAGGGGGACCCAATGACAGATGCAAGTGGTGAAAAGAACACTCTTGCCCTCTTAGGTGCCACTTCCCTAAGAGGTGGGAAGTGTTCTTGGTGGGGAAGAGGAGGAGTGGGAGAGATGGACTTAAAGGTGTGTGTCCTGAACCCATGGGGGGCCGAGCTGTGGAGCCCAAATCAGAAATTCACTGGACTCCAACAGCCTTTGGGTCCCAGGGCACTGCAGCAGTGGGGAGGGACTGTGCCAGCTGGGGAACAGGAATCTGGGGTACAGACCACCCCATGGTGCTTCTGTCCTGTGCCCTACTCTGCTGACTCTGCAGGGACAGGGGTGACCCTGTTCATCGCTCTGTATGACTATGAGGCCCGGACAGAGGATGACCTCACCTTCACCAAGGGCGAGAAGTTCCACATCCTGAACAACACGTAAGTGACCAGGCCATTTAGCTCAGGGCATGACATGGACTGGGGAGCAGGATCCAGACAGGAGTCCTACTTGCTCCTGTCCTCAGAAAGCCTAGTTAAGGACACATACACATGACAATGAAAACCTTAGGTGACTGCTACTATGGTGGGGAGCATGAGGAACTATAGCACAGAAAGAACACCAAACAAGGTCCCCAGGGTAGTAGTGATCAGGGAAGACTTCCTGGAGGGGGTGATTTTTAAGCCGAGACTAGAAAAATGAATAGACAGTTAACGAAGAGGTGAGAAAAAAGAAAGAGTGAGAGCGAATGAGAATAAATTATGACTTCTAGAAATCACCGAGTGGTTCAGTCTAGGTGGTCCATAAAGTATGAGATGCAGAACGGAGGGAACAGAGGCTGGAGAGGCAGTTGGGGGAAGATTCTATGAGGCTTTTTAAGCCACATGGAGGAGTCTTGGTTTTATCCAGAAGGAAGTACATAGCCATTGGGGGATTTTCAGTAGGGTTGTGCGATAGTCAGCTGTATCCCCAAACCCCAGCCCAGCTGAGGAGCCAGAGGAAGAAGCCAGGAGGCCTAGATGTCCCCAGATTTATTCCTTCTGCAGGGAAAAGCCCTTCTGGGGCAGCTGCAGGAGGCTGGGGACTGAGCAGACAAAAGCCCCTGGGGGGTGTCCAAGGTGAGTCCCTGCCTGGTGCCTGCTGACCATGCCCTATTTTGTGCCTACAGTGAAGGTGACTGGTGGGAAGCTCGGTCCCTCAGCTCTGGACAAACTGGCTACATTCCCAGCAACTATGTGGCCCCTGTGGATACCATCCAGGCTGAAGAGTGAGTGGGGACTGGGGGAAGGCCAGCCCTGTGGACAGGACCCTGGAGTCCAGACTCCAAGTCCACCTCTTGGACAAGTCATTGCTCCATTCTGAGCCTATCTCCTTATCTATAATTTCATAAGGCCGTTGGGAGAATAAAAGAAGGTAATAACGATAATAATAGTAGACAATAGTTATATAGCATGTGCTATGTTCTGTACACATTCAAAGGGCTTTCTGTGTATTAACAGAGCTGGAAACCATGATTACCCTACTTTACAAATGAGAAACTGAGGCACAGAGAAATCCAATATCCCGCCCCAGTTCACATGGCCAGTAAGTGATGGAGCTGGTCTGTGAACCCGGGTAGACCGGCTGCATTTGCTAAGCATTGTACATTATCAATTCTCAATGATAGCAACAGCATATGAGCTTTAAAAAATTGTAAAGTGCTAAACATATGCAAAGGAGCATTATTTAATTTTTTTGTTTGTTTGTTTTGGGTTTTCTTGAGAAAGATTCTCACTCTGTTGTCCAGGTTAGAGTGCAGTGGCATTACTGCAACCTTAAACTCCTGGGCTCAAGAGATCCTCCTGCCCCAGCCTTGCAAGTAGCTGGGACTGTAGGTGTGTGCCAACACACCCAGCTAATTTATTTTATTTTATTTTTTGTAGAGATGGGGTCTAGCTGTGTTGCTTGGGCTGGGCTGGTCTCCCAAAGTACTAAGATTACAGGCATGAGCCACCTCGCCCAGCCTACTTAGTATTAATTCCATTATGGAGGCAGGAAGTGACCATTTATATACTTGAGATACTACAAGAGCTACTTTACTTACCTTGATTCATTTAATTCTCACAATAACATTATCGATACTATTATTGTCCCCATTTTACATATGGAGAAACTGAGGCTCATAAGAGCTTTTTGGACTCTATCTTCACATATACCACACATATATAAGAAAAGAAAGGATTGAAGAGACTTTGCAGAATGGGAGTCAGCAGGACTTGGTGACTGATTTGCTATTGGGCTGTGGGGATTGGGAGGGATCAGGGGTGACTCAAAGTCTTTGTAAGGAGCTGGGTGGATGATGGTGCCATTTGCTAAGGTGGGGAGCACAGAGCAGGTACGTGGATTCTGGTGGGTACTTGCTGGATTGAGGTTCGTGGAGAGGAACCCAGGTGGGAGAAGCTGCCAGCAATTAGATTAGGTTGTGCTTTGCCTGCCAGGTGCCCGGTCCATGCCAAGCGGTGCCCCTGAATTAGCCCAGAGGAAGGGGCACCTTTTCCTAATTGGCACTAAGACGCCTTAGTTTACTTGTTGTAGCCCTTGCAGAGGACACACCTGGGCTGGGGCAGAAATTTGGGGCTCATTAAAGATGATACTTAAAGCTACCTAGGAGGGTGAAGGAAGAGGGAGGAGAGTGAGAAAGAGAGTGGTCCTAGCCAGGACCCAACTCTGGGGAAAGCCGCCCTTGCAGGGGACGGAACCATTGGAGAAGTGAGGAAAACCAGGCCAGGCCAAGTCACAACAGCCTAGAGGACAGAGAAGTTTCAGGAAACAAGAGAGGGAGCGTCAGAGGCTACCACTGGATTTGGCAATCACGGGTGACCTTGGTGAGAGATTTCTCTGTGTGAAGTGGGGGCAGAGGCCAGAGAGCAGAGCCTGGGAGGGAGTGGGAGGTGAGAAAGTGGAGACCCAAGTGTGAAGCGCTTTTTCAAGTGAAAGGAAGGTGAGAAGATAGAGCAGAACGTTGGTGGCAAGATGGAAGTTAGAACAGTTTCGTTCAGGGAAGGAAGAAATGTGGGCATGTTTAGACAGTGCTGGGATGGAGAAGCTGCAGGCGGGGGCTGCTCTGTGGGGTGGGGGAGTGTCTTTGAGCAGAAGGGAGTGGACAGGGTCCCAAGCTCCAGCAGGGGGAGGCCTTAGCCCGGGGAGGGTCGCAGGAGGCATGAAGGAGAGGAGAGGTGATGATGCAGAAGGCAGAGGTAGGTGGGGGAAGGGTCCTGCTTGTGTCCACATCTTGGGGCAGTGTCACGAAGCTCTGAGCGGTGCTCTGTGCAGTGTTGCGGTTAAGTGTAGTGTTGTGGTTAGGAGCCCAGGACTTCGAGCAGACAGCTTAGGTTCCTGTTCTGGCAACACAGCTTAGGAGCCATGTGCCCTTGGGCAAGTTGCCTAACCACTACATACCTCAATTTTCTCATCAGCCTAATGGGGTTTATAATAGTACCTACCTCACAACATTGTTGTGAGAGTTAAATGAATACTTACATGTACCACAGCAGAGCCTAACACAAAATAAGTGCTGTTATTGTTATATTGATTATTAAGGAAGTAGTTTAGCTAATGTTATGTGTGTGGACAGGGCTTTGAAAAAACTTAGGCATGTGTTCTGTCTAAATGATCCTTCAACAGTTCCTCCTTCTCCCCCCTGCTTGTCCTCCTAGACATGCCTCTTGCCAATGCCTTCCCCTGTTCCCCAAACTGTGCCTAGAACTTAGGTGTGGACTGACTATCCCAGAGTTCACTGAGAAGTCTGCCTCCCTTGATTTGAAAACTATGCTCCTTTTAATTCAGCCCAAGAGGGCCACAGGCCAGTTTAGTGATCACCTCAGTCTTCTATGACATCTGTGGTCACTTTAACTCTCACAATGTACTTGCACATTTAGTTTAGGGCTGTAATTCAATCCCAGAAAGAATCCCCAAGAGAGACCAGGAATGGTTGAGGCGTGAGGTTGAAGTTGAGACTTAGGACAACATCCAAGTTTAAGAGAATAGGGGAAAAGCAGCAATCAGAGCCGGACAGGAGCAGTCAGAAAGAGAGAAAGAAGCCAGGCATGGTGGCACACCTGTAGTCCCAGCTACTCGGAGAGGCTGAGACAGGAGGATCACTTGAGCCCAGGAGTTCAAGGCTGCAGTGAGCTATGATCATGCCATTGCACTCCAGCCTGGGTGACAGAGAGAGATCCCATCTCTAAGAAAAAAGAAAGAAAGAAAGAAAGAAAGAGAGAGAGAGAGAGAGAAAGGAAGAAAGAAAGAAAGAAAGAGAGAGAGAAAAAGGAAGAAAGAAAGAAAGAAAGAAAGGAAGGAGGGGGGGAGAGAGAGAGAGAGAGAGAAAAGGAAGGAAGGAAGAAGGGAGGGAGGGAGATAGATTTAAAAAGAAAGAAAAGAAAAGAAAAAGAAGGGCAGAGAAGCAGGACAGGGTGTTGCTCAGAGGCTAAGGCAGGAAAGGGTTTGGGGGCGGGGTTGGGGGAGGGGTCTAGGTGACTGCCTGGGTGGTGAGAAAAGAACTAGGGTGAGGGCAGAGGGTTTTAGGTAGAGCTCATCCGCTGGCCTGTGGGAAGGCACTTCCCCTCTCTGAGCCTCAAGTTCCTCATCTATAAAATGAGTGCATGGAGGGGCTCTAGTGGGACAGAATAAGGGTCCGTGACACCCTGAGGAGGTCACTGGTGACTGCGGTTCTAGCAATTTATTTATTTATTTATTTTGAAACAGAGTCTCCCTCTGTCGCCCCTGCTAGAGTGCCGTGGCATCAGCCTCACTCACAGCAACTTCAAACTCCTGGGCTCAAGCGATCCTCCTGCCTCAGCCTCCTAAGTACCTGGGACTACAGATGTGCACCACCATGCCCAGCTAATTTTTTTTCTATTTTTAGTAGAGATGGGGTCTCCCTCTTGCTCAGGCTGGTCTCAAAATCCTGGGCTCAAGCCATCCTCCTGCCTCAGCCTCCCAGAGTGCTAGGATTACAGGTGTGAGCCACCACGCCCAGCATGGTTCTGGTAATTTTAATTCAAGAGAAACTCATTGATAGGCCAGGATTGACGATTAAAAAATAATAATAACCTCATAGAGTGGCGAAGCCTAACCTTTATTGGGCACCTAGTACGTGTCAAGCATTTTACATTCCACTTCTCTGTGATCCTCCGACCAGTCTGTGGAGCAGGTGTATGAGCCCATTTTACATGTGAGGAAACTGAGTCTTGACTTGTGAGGTGTCTGTCCAGGAGGATGAGTTGGGGCTTGAAGGAAGTATGCCTAACTCTTGCCTGCGCTTCCCAACAGGTGGTACTTTGGAAAGATCGGGAGGAAGGATGCAGAGAGGCAGCTGCTCTCTCCAGGCAACCCTCAGGGGGCCTTTCTCATTCGCGAGAGCGAGACCACCAAAGGTGGGGGCGGCGCCACGCGCCAAGGCGGCAGGAGTGGGGGACGGGGACGGGGACGGGGACGGCGGGGTGTGGCGGGGGGCAGCCATTGCGGTAGGGCTAGGAGCGGTGGGGGGTGTTTGGTCACGGCCAAGGCTGGGACGGGGTTTGAGGAGTAGAGCTAAGACTGGGACTGGGTTTTAGGGATGTGGCCATCCAACTTAGAGTCCCCCAGCCTTTTGGGCCTCTTCCAAAGCGATCCTTCACCGCAGGCGCCTACTCCCTGTCCATCCGTGACTGGGACCAGACCAGAGGCGATCACGTGAAGCATTACAAGATCCGCAAGCTGGACACTGGCGGTTACTACATCACCACGCGGGCCCAGTTCGACTCGGTGCAGGAGCTGGTGCAGCACTACATGGGTGAGGGCAGGCGCTTCAGATCCCCGCAGCACCTCGCTGATGCGTTGTCCAGATGGGGAGACCGCGGCCCGAGAATGGAAGGGTCTACCAAAGCCGTGGGGGTTGGGCCAAGAATAGAACCCGAGTGTGGGGGTTCCCAGACCAGGATCCTGCTCTGTGGGATTCTCGAGGACACGGCCAAGTAGCGCCCCCTGATGACTGAGCGGGGAATTGGCCAGTCTCTTGCCTCGAGTCCTGAATCTGTGGAAAGTTTAGTGAGCTTTTGTGCGGTCTGAATGTCCCACCAAGACACCAGGACTGCTCTGTGGGCAGGCAGGGAGCCATTGTCACAGGGCCCTGAGCAGGGGGTGACGAGAGAGGCTGGTTTGCACCTTGGTGAGAAACTCTGGCTGCTGGGTGGAACTTGGATGCCAGGGGCCAAGGCAGAATGAGGGGTCCATTAGGAGACAGTGGCCATTGTCTAGTGAGAGGTGATGGTGGCCAGACTGAGTCAATGCCCAGGTTTCTGCCTTGATTGCTTAGGCCAAAGATGGGGTCCACAGAAGGGTGTGAGCCTCATGTCCACACCTTTGCCTGGAATCCCCAAACCCATTTCTACCTGTCAGAATCCCACTTTATCCTTCAAGGCCCAGCTGGGGCACCTCCTATGGGAAGGCTCCTAGTGCTTATAGGAAGGCCCCCAATGCTGACAGAGATCATCTCTCCCTCTGGGTGCCCTCCCCTTCCCTCGGCACCTGCACGTTCACCTACTCACGGGACTAGGTTGCCTTCCTTCCTGGGGTCTAGTTCTTTGTAACTAATCTTGGGGTCTGGTGCTGGGCTGGGTGGAATGAGGCGTGTCGTCGGGAGGGCGTTCTGGCCTGCTTGTGACCTCCATCCCCTCGCCCCCAGAGGTGAATGACGGGCTGTGCCACCTGCTCACGGCGCCTTGCACCACCATGAAGCCGCAGACGCTGGGCCTGGCCAAGGACGCCTGGGAGATCAGCCGTAGCTCCATTGCGCTCGAGCGCCGGCTGGGCACCGGCTGCTTCGGGGATGTGTGGCTGGGTACGGAGGTCCCGGGCACCGGGGACCAGGGGCCGGGGCGCGGGCCTGGGCTGGTGGGGAGCGGGTCCTGACGAGACACGGCCGCCGGGCAGGCACGTGGAACGGCAGCACAAAGGTGGCAGTGAAGACGCTGAAGCCAGGCACCATGTCCCCGAAGGCCTTCCTGGAGGAGGCACAGGTCATGAAACTGCTGCGGCACGACAAGCTGGTGCAGCTCTATGCCGTGGTGTCCGAGGAGCCCATCTACATCGTGACCGAGTTCATGTGCCACGGTGAGGGGCGGGGTCAGGAGGCGCAGTCTGGGCGAGAGGGATTTGGGGTGAAGTTAGGATGGGTGTCTCTGGGGACCTGGGCGGCGATCTGTGAGGGGACGAGGGACAATGGGCAGAGTCCTAGTGAGGGGTCGAAATGTGGGAAACCACAGGAGTGCTGGAGCGGCGTCGGAGCCAAGGTAGACAGGGGGCGGAGGGAGCGGAGGGGGCGGAGCCTCTGTCGTGGGGAGGTGGGGGTGGAGGGGTGGAGGCGGGGCTTGCGCAAACGAACGCAGAATCTGCGACGAGGTAGGGTCTGGGGCGGAGTCTGAGTAGGTCAGGTCTAGGGGGACCGAGGAAGAGAAGAAACGAGATGTGCAGAGTCGGTGTCTGGCAGCAGGGCCTGGGCGAGATCAGTGACAGATTGAGGCATCCCGGCGGGATCCCGGGGGGGGCGGATCTAGGTGAGGGGGAGGGCGCTGGGAGAAGGGGGCGGGGCCAAATAGGTTAGCTGGTTCCGGATAGGGGAGGGGCCAAGCGAGAGAGGGCGGGCATGAAGCTAGGAGCAGAGTCTTGCTGCTGACTTTCTGGATTCCTCTCTCCAGGTAGCTTGCTGGAGTTTCTCAAGGACCGGGAGGGCCAGGATTTGAGCCTGCCCCAGTTGGTGGACATGGCAGCCCAGGTAAACTGGGACAGCACCGTTTAACTCCCAGACCTACCTCCTATTAACCTTTCAGGGATCCCTGTACCTTCGAACATCTGGCCTGGCCCCGGAAGTGCTGCCCCGCCCACCGTATCAGTTGTGAGAACTGAGGCAGGGCACTATTTCTGAGCCTCAGTCTCCTCATCTGAAAAGTGGGTTATCAAATGGCCCCTCGCCCCTCATGCAGGCCACGGTGCTGTGAGTCCCCATGAGCTCCCATCTCTGCACACCTTGGCCCCCCAGGTAGCTGCGGGCATGGCCTACATGGAACGCATGAACTATATCCACCGTGACCTGAGGGCAGCCAACATCCTGGTGGGGGAGCGGCTGGTGTGCAAGATCGCCGACTTCGGGCTGGCCCGCCTCATCAAGGATGACGAGTACAACCCCCAACAAGGTGCCCCACCTCACCCTACCTCCCAAGAGCTCCCAGTGCAGCAAGGGGCTGCCACGGGGCCCTACATGCTCAGAAACTCTTCCTCACCCCGGATCATCTAGGACACCCCCGTCCTGATGTAGTGTGAGAGACAATTCTGGATTCAAATCTTAGGTCAGCCATGTGGCCTTGGGCAAGTCTCCTAAGCTCTGTGAGCTGCATTTTCTCTTTTTTAAAATGAAAATATTCAGACAAGAGTAAATCAGCAGACATTTACCAAGTGGCTATAATTCTTTTTTTTTTTTTTTTTTTTTTTTTTGAGACAGAGTCTCACTCTGTTGCCCAGGATAGAGTGCCATGGAGTCAGCCTAGCTCACAGCAACCTCAAACTCCTGGGCTCAAGCGATCCTCCTGCCTCAGCCTCCTGAGTAGCTGGGACTACAGGCATGCACCACCATGCCCAGCTAATTTTTTCTATATATTTTTAGTTGTTCAGCTAATTTCTTTCTATTTTTAGTAGAGACTGGGTCTCGCTCTTGCTCAGGCTGGTCTCAAACTCCTGAGCTCAAGCGATCCTCCCGCCTCAGCCTCCCAGAGGGCTAGGATTACAGGCGTGAGCCACTGTGCCCGGTCGGCTATAATTCTTAAATGAGAGACAATAGAGTATAATAGTGTGAACTCTGTAACCAGAATGCCTGGGTATGAATCCCGGCCACTTATTAACTCTGTGATCTGGACAAGTTACCTAACTACTCAGTGCTTCCTTTTCCATAGCTGTAGAAGGAGGGTAATAATACCATCTACCTCATGGGATTTTTGTGAGGGTTAAATGAGTTAATGCACATATATCACTTAACACAGTGCCTGGCACATTGTAAGTGCTATACAAGTACTAGCTGTCATTATTATGAGAATTATTACAATGGTTTGGAAAGAGCCCATTACTAAACTAGACACATAGTAGGTGCTGACTAGGTACCAGGTCCTTTCTCTATGCCCAGAAACCTCTGTGCTCAGGGTCCCCGAGATCCCCATTTCTAAAATCCCCATTCTCTTAACCCAGCTGTTGCCAGGGACCGCCTCACTAACTTTCCCTTCTCCCCAACCTCTCCAGGGGCCAAGTTCCCCATCAAGTGGACAGCCCCAGAGGCTGCCATCTTTGGCAGATTCACCATCAAGTCAGATGTGTGGTCCTTTGGGATCTTGCTCACTGAACTCATCAGCAAGGGCCGAGTCCCCTACCCAGGTTTGCCGGGGATTTGCTGGGAGTTGGAGGGAGTGGCCAAGAGGAAAGTCTTCCTCCTGCCTGCCCCTTCGCCAGGAGCCGGGCCTTCTTACTGATGGTATCTTACCTTTCAGGCATGAATAACCGGGAAGTGTTGGAACAGGTGGAGCACGGCTACCACATGCCATGCCCCCCAGGCTGCCCAGTGTCCCTGTATGAGGCCATGGAGCAGACCTGGCGTCTGGATCCAGAGGAGAGGCCTACCTTCGAGTACCTGCAGTGCTTCCTGGAGGACTACTTCACCTCCACGGAACCACAGTACCAGCCTGGGGATCATACATAGCCTGCTCAGACATCAACCACATCTGTGGCGGTGCCCACCAGCCTTTGCCAATCCCCAGGGCTTTTGTCCCAAAGCCCCCAGGCTTAGAACCCTATACAGTCTTAGTATGTCAGAGGAGTTGGGGTGCTGTGACACCATCTAGGGCAACCCACTCATTTCACAGATAGGACAATGGAGGCCCAGCGCTCATCCTTCACCCACCCTGGCCCCAAGCACTAGCTCTCCCCTTCCCACTTGGGCCCCTACATGCCTCCAGCCTCTCTCTCCTCACCTCCCTCAAATGCTCAGATGTTGTCTAGTTATTTATAAAACTGTATATCTCTCCCCTCACCTATCTCCCTACCCTCCTATCATCCCACTCTGGTCCAGGTGCCAAGAATTTACCTCCTACTCCCAATCTTTTTTGTCTGTAAGTTACAAAGACAGAAAGTCTTTGTGGAGCCCTTTCCTGCTGGGTGGATGCTGTGGTCCAAGACTGGGGCCCAGACACAGGTTTGAGGGCGAGGGTTGCTAAGGGTTTACCACCTCTCTGAATAGTGTGTGTGTGTGTTTATTGATTTTATAAATAAGGAAAATGACAATATGAATCCTTGAGCCATGAAATTCCCCTGAACCTTCCTTTGAGAGGGATGGTGGCCAGTGGGAGGTGAACGGGACAGGTGTGGCTATTGCGAGCAGCAGGGGAAGATGAGAGAGTGCCCTGATACCTAGCAAGCACAGGAGACTCGAGGCATGGAGTTTTAAGACTCCCAAAAGTCTCACTGCTCATCCCCATGTGAATTTAGGATGAGTTGAAAGGTAGTTACAGAAGACAGGCAATTGGAGATAGATCAAAATGTCCCTTCATTAATACCGATGTAGGCTACTGACATAGCCTTCAATCTGTGCATAATGGTTTTGCTAATTCTTTACCTGATTTCAGCAGATTTACCATTCATTGCGGTCACAACAGGACAACCTTAGGCCTCCCTCAACAGGGGCACGCAAGAAGGCCACAGTGGACCGTCTGCATCTGTCAGATTCCCCGTAAAAGGACAGAGGGAGGGGAGGTGAAGGGAGAGGCCTGAAGGTTCGTTAGCCTGTTGGATCTTCCTAGCGGAGTTCTGCCCCCAAGGGAGCTTTCAGAGAGGTTTGGAGGCAGTTTTGTTTGTCACAATGGCTGGGGGCTCCTACTAGCATTTAGGGGACCAGGATCAGGGATGCTAAACAACCTATAATGCACCTGTGCAATGACAAATTGTCTGACCCCTGCTCCCTCTGGCAGCTGACATGCCTCCATGTGGAAACAAGAGGAGCAGAGAATGAGGATTCCCACTTCTCCCACCAGGAAATGTTTGTTGACCCTCTTGCTTAATAAGGGAATGGACAGGGAAGGAGTCCGGGAGTCTGGAATTCTCTGCTGCAATTGGTGAACAATTACTAAGCATGACTCTGTGAAGCATTGACCCTTTGTTAAGCAGGACCTTGGGAACACAAACACGAATAAGACCTGTCCCTGCCCTGGAGTAGTTCATAGACAGGCAGGGGAGAAAAATAGTAGTAATAACAACTCATTTATTATTAAGTGTCTGCTGAATGTCAGATGTGTTTACATCCATCTTTTTATTTAATCCAGTCCTGAGTCTGGTTCTATGATTGGCCTCATTTGTAGATGAGAAAACTGAGGCTCAAGGGTGACATGATGTACCAAGGTCACATAGCTGTATGTGACAGAGCTGGGATTTGAACCCAGGTCTTACACCAAAGCTCTTGGTCTTTCTACTAGATCTCATTGCCTCTAGGCTCTGGGAAGAGAGCCTATCTGTCCTGTGTGTGTATGTGTGTGTGTGTGAGAGAGAGGGAGAGATCCTCCCTCCTCTAGTTATTGGTAGAAAGATTCCCTGGTACCCCACCCTCAGTGTTGAGTGGCCTAAAGGAAAGGGGGACAAGGTGGTCAGTGCAGACTGAGAGTTCTCTATGCCCAGCCCCATACTGGGGGTTGATAAATGGGAGAAATAATATGGAGAGAGACAAGTGGCTGCTTGGAAAGATTGTCATAGCGGTGAGAGGCTTAGCTCTGTCTGCACACTCTCAGTGGCTAAAGCTTCCTGAGGGCCATAGTTTCTTGCTGACCAAACTCACAAGAGCCTGATGTATAAGCCAGAGGCCAGTGTTTCTACCTGCCAAGGAGTAAGCAGATAAGAGCACAGCCCTGGAGCTGTCCTGCCTGGTGTGAATCCTGCTTCCACCACTTGCTAGCTGTGTGAAGCTGAGCAAGTTATTAATCTCTCCAAGCCTCAGTGAACTCATCTGTGAAATAGCAATAAAATGCTCAATATCTGTTAGCTCCCTTTGTCTGTACCATTTACAAATTGTTCATCCTGTGCAGGGCATCCTGCTAAGTGCATGCTGCCATTGAATCCCCACAGAACTCTATGCAGAGAAGCCTGTTGTACCTTCATTTTGCTAACAACGAAGCTAAGGCACAGTGAAGTAAATCAGCATTTTCAAGGTTTGCAGAGCAGAAGTTGCAGAGCAGGGGCTTAAACCAAGTCTTCTGACTCAAAAATCAGTGCTCTTAGTCTCTGTAGTCTTTTCCTGGGACCAGAATATTCTTGTCTGTCCTATAGGGCTATTCCTGGTACCTGGATGCCCATCTGGCTTCAATGAAGGCCCAGCAGGACAGTGAACCATCTGCAGAGACCAGAGCCTCCGGAGCCTGGAATCCCTGTGTCTACTGATTCCTCGTCTCTCCCTCTGAAGCAGCTAAATGAATTCTCCCCTGCACCCCCTTTTCTGTGCAGCCTTCTGTTCCCTTCAGATAGAGCACAATGCAATTGATTAGGCTTCTGCTTTCTCAATTTCAATCACATCCTCGCCCTGCCTCCCTGAGATTACAGGCGGGTCACCTTGATTGCGGTTTGCACCGTTCACAAAACTCTTCAGTCGTTTACAAAACCATCTCTCGCCTCATTCACTCCCCCACCTGGCTCTTCTCTGTGATGCGTGGATTTTACTGGCTTAAGACTCAGAGGGCAATTTTATTTCCAAGTTCATGGTGGGGGAGGAAGACTCCTAATTGACCAATGCTGGGTGTTTCACATGCATCGTCTAATTTGATCCTCACCACGAGGCAATGCAGAAGTGTGATTATCCCCATTTTACAAAAGAGGAAACAAAGACTCTGAGAGGCTACAACACTTGCACAAGGTCATATACCAGATGGTAGAGCCAGAACTTGAACTCTAAGTCGCATGCATTCCACATTTCTTTATTTGATGGAGCAGTATGTGAAAATATTATATCGACCCTGAGTCAGACCCAGGGAGGGCATGGTGCACACAGGGGTCTGGGGTAGCCCCATACATGCTGAAGAACTAAGTCATTCATTAATTTTGCACACATCTACTGATGTCTCCTGCAGGCGGGTCCTGTCCGGGAGGCAGAACAGGGAACAATTACAACACTTAAGGGCAAGGTCAGTCTAAGAGCCAAGGCTGGGGGATTTCTTGGAGTGTGTGAAAGAAAAGTCTGCCTGATGGAGCAGCCAGAGGCTGAGGTTTTCTCTAGCTTGGGAAACAGCATGCACAAAGGCCCAGAGGTATGGTAGAGCAAAGCCCATTCAGGAAAGTGCAAATAATTATGCATGGGAAGGTTAAAGGTGCAGATGAGGCATGGAAGAGGAAGGTTGGAGGGTCAGAGGCAAGAAGTAGGAGGAGAAAAACCAAGGGGTATGGGCCCTGAGTTGTGGGGGAAAACCTGGGGGTCTTAGTACCCTTTGGGGGAGTCTACCCTGTATCCTACCGCTCTAGGACTGAACTGGGTGGATCCCCTATCCACTCCAGTAGTTGTCTCTCAGGTGCAGTATAGAAGCCTCTCTTCTATCCTTCATCTAGTACACACACACACACACACACACACACACACACACACACACACACACCCTTGGATTATCCTGCAGTGATGTCCACACTCCCTCTAGTGGCCCCTCTGGAAACTACATCCAAAACTGCAGGAAACTTTCCCCAGGGATGGGAGAACCAGGTCCCTTCAGAAATTTCCAACCGCAGGATGGGAGATACAGCACAGTTTCTGCTCTCAAAGAACTCACAGTTTAAATGACAATAAAGGGTGTGTGGGAGAACAGGGGAGGGTCCTAACTCAACTGGGCAGGTGAAAGTCTGGAAGGCTTCTCAGAGGAGGTGTTGCTTCACCAGAGACAAAAAAGAGTAAGATTTCGCTGGATAAAGAAGCAAGAAAAAAGTATTCCAGACTGGACAGAATTAAGTGAGCTCAGAGGCAGGAAATGGGACTGTGCAGGGAGTTACAAGTAGGTAGGTGTCACCAGAGTGGCTAAAGATGAAGATGGTGAGGTAGGCATGGGTCTTGTCTGCCATGCACTCGGGCTGGCTGGGGTTCTAAGCCTTGGGCATTGGGAAGCCACTGAAGGGTTTTGAGCAGGGGAGTAACAAAGTCAGATTTGCTTCTCAGGAGGAACCCTCAGGTGACCAACGTGGAAGAAGGATGGGAGGGGAAGAGGGAGAAGACAATCTCTCTTCAACACAAAAACCCACACCAGGTCACACTCACAGAAGGACACATAGCTTTGACCAGGCCTGGTACCCAGACATATCAATGCCAGTGATGACATCTGCAGACATGTCAGTGGGATCCCAGGCTGAGCGCTCACAGACAAACACTCAGACGCATAAATCAAGTCCATGAGTGGAAAGTAAACTGAGGAACCATATTCACCCCCCAGACATAGGTGGATAGTGAGACCCACACACACCCTGAGGGCCACAGGAATTCACACACACACACACACACACACACACGCAGTGTGGCTGTCCAGGGCCCTACCCTGCCCCCCTCTGTCTTCCCAGGTCCCTCACCACCTCTGGCAGGAACAAAGCTGACCTTTGCCCTCTGGCCTCTGGCCTCTCCTCCCACACCCCCTACCCCAGAGGGAGGAGCTGTTTGAAGTCTGGGCTGCAGCTGGGGTTTCCTGTTGCCTGGAGGAATGTTGGGAGGACTTGCACGGGGGAGGGGAGGGGGCTGGCCCAGGAGGAGGGCTAATGGGGGCCTGGGGGCCTTAGTCCTCACTGTACCACAAGGAGGGAGCTTCCTGCTTCCAAGGTTTCTTGAGCCTCAGCTCTGAGTTGTTCCCATCCAGAGAAGGGGAAAACCAGGGCCATACTGGCTCCGTTCCAATGAGTCTCTTGTTCCTAGTGCTGCTGCTCAGTGTTTTAGGGTAGGCCTGCAACCTCTCTAGGCCTCAATCTCCTCTTCCGTGGACTGGGCTGAACCGTTCTCTGGCCGTCCACACCTCCTGGAGGCAGCCCCAAGAGTGGGGCCAGCCCCAGAACTTCCACATTCAGGGAGGGCAGCCTGTCCCCACGCAAGGCTCACTTCATTTGTGAGCCCCAGGGGCCTGTCAGTCATTGTCATTATTATTCTTATGACTCAATAATCCCTCACCAGGCCCCTATCGGTTTTTAGAGTGCTTTCCCATCCATGTGCTCAGTTAAGCTTCTCAACAGCTCTGCCTCTATTTTACACACAGGGAAACTGAGGCAGGTTAAGGACACACATGAAGGAAAAGCAGGATCAGGACCTGGTCTGCCTGGTGCCTGTTCTCCACATGGACTCTAACCTTAGGCCCCACAACGTCATCTCTAGACTCTCATATTTTCCTAGGGCCTAGCTATACCACCTTCTGTTTATACTAAAACAAAAGTGGTTGGAGTGATGCAGGCTCTTTCAGAACCTGTGTCCTCTCCCTCAAGTCTCCTTCCCCGTGGCGCTCACAGCCATCCTGCCGGCGTATGGCTGCCGAAGCAGAAGCGGAGATTAGACACTAGGTGGCAGCAGCAGCCCACAGGAAGACTCGGCTTGACTTTGGGGAGACCCCCACTCAACACAATCGGGAAAGGTTCCATGAGGAAGACCTGCCCCGAAATAACAGGGAGACTCTGCGGTGCTTGGTTTCCAGAAATGATCAACACCTGAGGGCTAATAGCATGTGCCCTCTCGGGGAAGGTAGCCGCGGGAGCAGCCCCCGGTGGGAGGGGCATGCTTGGGAAACCCCTCCTAACTCTATTCCTCTCTCCCTCGCAGAGCCTGCTACCCCTGCCCTTTGCAGGTCATCACTTAACTCCCCCTCCCATGACTTTCCCCGAACTCCCCTTCATTCCAGCCCACCTGGCGCTGTCCACCTCCAGGAAAGCATCCGGCATTACCCCACACAACTCCCTTCCACAACTTGATTCAGACTGAGTAGGCTCTTCATGACCTGGGGCAGAGCCTAATGGGTAAGGGGGGGAGGGTAAAAGAAGGGGGAACTTAGGCCTCTCCTACCCTCCCCAGTGCCAAAATCTGTCCAATGGAAGGCCAGCTATGGCAAGATGCCAAAGCCTCTTTTATTTGTGACAACTTCAGATTTGGGCTTTGGAACTGCAAAGGGCCTCTAACAACTTTAACCTCTACTTTTATTAATATCTGACCTTATAATGCTTCCCATTCAATAAATAAATCTTTGAACCCAAGGCCTATCTTGTCTGCAAGGAGAAGCTGCTCCAGGATAAGGGCCTCTCCAGCTGGTCATGCCAGCCTCATAATGCCAAATCAATAGGTTACTGTTTAGAGCCCAAACCTCTCCTATTTCTGCTGCACCCCCATCCCCCCACCAGGGCCAGTGGATAGTGCCCTCCCACGCCCTCTTTTGTCCTCTGAGGATTCCAGACTGTCCTAGAGGAGGGGCTTGGAAGGGGTGAAGGTGTGGGGAAGATGGTGACAGGGAGCTGCAGTTGGCAAAATGTCATCACTGGCCTTTGTCACATGCTGGCCATCATTCTGCAGGGCCAAAGGAAGAGTTAGAAACAGGTGGGCCAAGAACAAAGGCACTGCTGGAGGAACTTCAGACACGGGGCAAGATGGACAAAGTCAGTAGATGTGGAGCAAAAGAATGTCAGACACACGGATGAGGTGGGACCGCGAAGCAGGACAAGTTGGGGCTGGTGTTGGTAGACACAGAGGACAGGACAGCCACTATGCATTATTCATCTCCTGTCCCTTGCAAGCCCTGCATACCTCAGTTAACATTTGTTGAATTGAAGTGCCAAAAGAGGACACACAGACACAGGAAGAGAAGGTCAGTCACAGATGGGGGATGTGTCATAACTCCCTGCCATAGCCCAGGGGTTAAGCAAGTGGGCTTTGACCCTGGTTCAAATCCAGCTGGGCTCAGCCACTTGCTAATTGGGGAAAGTGAGCCTCTGTGCCCCCATCTCTAAAATGGAAATTATAACAGCACCGTTTCACCGGGTTCTTACAGAACTCCAGGGCCCTGTGGTGCTCAGTAAATGGCAACCGCGGCAGTTCTTCCAGGACTGTCCGGCCACCTTCCTGCGGTAAGGGGCCCTCTGCAGCAGCAGCGCACATTCCCATCTGTGGGATCGGTCAGGCAGGGGGCCCGGAGCCAGGGGCTGGAGAACAGATGTGACCTGAAGAGGAGGTAGGTGAAAGTGCTGAGCCCAGCCCCCGGCCGCTGCAGGAGCTCAGAGCTGTTGAATCTGAATCCTGCTTCCCGACACTACGCAAATGCTCAGCAGACTTCGGGAATGGGGGCGTGCGTTCTGTCTGTGGATTAATCCGGACTTTTGAGCCCTTGTTGCCCTTGGACATGTAGGAAAAATAGGAGTTGGAGGGGCTAAACCCAGAGCTCGGAGTTTGAGAGGAGCGATCGCTGAGTGAGAAGGAACTGGCTGGGGCTTTGAGGTTTCCCGGAGCAGCCCTCCTGCCATAAATTCTTGCGCTTTGCTCAATAGGAAACGTTTTCAGAAAGGGAGAACGCCCTCAAATTGAGAGAGCCGGTCCTCTCCTCTTTCTCCTTCCCCTCGCGTTCAATTGGGACGCCCCAGAAAGTCGCAGCCCCTTTGGCTAATCCCCTGATTCCCTATTCCACTCCCATTCCATTCTCAAACCCCGCCCCTTCGCTCCCACCCGCAACCTCCGCTCGATCCAGAGCCCCCCGCTGGGGACACGGAACAGGGGGAACACTCCTAATCCTTGGGGAGGATCGGCGCCCCTTGGTGGGTGAGGGCGCGCCCCCGCCAGAGGGGCTCAGGGCACAGGGTCCCCGCGGGCTCCGGGCCGCGCCGTCGGAGCAGCCGGTACCGCCCCGCCCGCCCAGCGCGCGGAGTGGCCGGGGCGGGGACTACAAGTCCCGGCGTGCCGCGCGCGCGCTCCCCCCTGGGGTTCCGGATGGTGAGCGGCGAAGGTAAGGCGAGCTCGCAGAGGCAGCGGCGGCGGCGGCGGAGACGGAGAGAGGCAGGCAGGCAGGGCGAGGGCGAGAGACGGAGGGAGGGAGCGAGCGAGGCAGACCAGACAGACAGACAGGCAGGCGGGCGGGCAGGCAGAGCGAGCCACCCGCCAGGCTGCGCTCAGCCCCGCTCGCAGCGGAGAGAGCAGAAGGCAGGAGGAGGGAGGGGAGGAGGGGGAGGGAGGGAGAGAGGGAATCCAGCTACCACCACCCAAAGCCAGCGTCTGCTTTCTGTCCTCATTTCCTTTTCCCACCCAGCTTGGAGAGCAGAGAAAGGCAGAGAGAGCGAGAAATAGAGACAGTCTGAGAGACAGACAGACAGCCAGAGAGAGCGGGAGGGAGGAGGGCGGAGGAGGAGGAGCAGGAGGACTACGCGGGGCGCGTTCCCTCCCAGGTTTGCAATTGGGGGGGTGGGGGCGGGGGTGCCCAGCGCTGTGAGAGTGTGTGCGCGGCGGGGGGGGCGAGGGGGGCGCAGAAGGAGCGAAGGAGTGATCGAGGTGGGGGGCGCCGCGGGAGCTGGGGGCCGTGTCCAGCGGAGTTAGCGGCGGAGAATGTGAGCCGAGGCGCGAGCCATGCTGTCAGCGACGGCGGGCGGCTCAGGGCTCCTCCACGACTCCTCTCCCCAGCAGCCGGGCGCCCGCGTCGCTGCCGCCGCCGGAAGACAGACGCCCCCCAAAGCCCCTCGCCTGGCTCGGACCCACGGAGCCGGCAGCCCAGCACTCCGGTGAGTGGCGCCGCCTCCCTAGCCCTAGACCCCCGCTGGGGACCGGCCGGTCGGGCTCTTTTGTGCAGCGCACCACGGGGGGGCCCCGCGCCCCCCGGTCCGGTCCGCTGGACCTTGTGGCTGCGGTGCCCGCGGTGCGATCGGTCTTTGTTTCCACCGGGGCCCGCGGCTCGGCTGGGCTCGGCTCGAAGCCTGGCAGGCAGCGCCGGGAAGGGGGAGGGGGAGGTGGACGGGGAGGGGGGGCGGGGAGGGGGGGTTCTCGGGTTTCCTGGCCGCCCCGCGGCTCCCCCGGCTCGGGGGCGAGGTGCGCGCCCAGCGCTGCCGCGCGCCCCCTCCTCCTTCCCCCTCCCTCCGTCTTTGGATTTAAAACTGCAATTTGCTCTCCAGCTTGCTGAGAATGTTGGGGGGGGGATGAAGGGGGGACCGTGGGAGCGGAGAACAAGGCTGGATTTTAGGATCGGCGCTGGGAAAAGGGGAGACTGCGGAGGGAGGAGCCCCTCCTCTCCAGCCCCCAAATCCCAAGGTTCCGCTGGCTCTCTGGGAGTTGAGGGGCGGGGACCTAATGACCCGGAGGGGGTGTGGGGCGGAGGAGGGATTTGGGGGCGGCCAGGGCCGGAGGGGTTGGGCCGCGTGCCCGGTTACCTGGCGAACAAAGTCGGCTCACTTTTGCATAAATAAATAAATAATCTCCTATCAATGCGTTTCCTCTGGGGCTCTGATTGAATCGGGCCCCCTCTTCCCCAGGGGGTGGGGTGCTGAGTGACAGCTGTCAGCCCCCTAGGCAGGGAGCTGGGGGTGAATTGCTGAATCTCTGCTTGCTGGCTGAGGGCGCCTTCCCCTGCTGGGTCTGGGTCCCCGGGCAGAGCCAGAGGGGCAGGGGGCTGGCTCTGAGTCTAGGAAATAACCTTGTTTCCTGTTCTAC
The DNA here is from genome assembly GCF_041146395.1 of Eulemur rufifrons. Classification (NCBI taxonomy): domain Eukaryota; kingdom Metazoa; phylum Chordata; class Mammalia; order Primates; family Lemuridae; genus Eulemur; species Eulemur rufifrons. The sequence continues at coordinate 18,532,178 of NC_090990.1, read as the reverse complement.
AGGAAAAGAGACAGCAACCTAGAGTTTGGGGGCTGGGGATGAGGACTGATGGGAGCTGGGGGGGGTTCCCCAGCAGCCTGACCCCCCCCCCCCAGCCTCCTGCCAGGCGAAGGGGCCAGCTGAGGGAGGAAGGATGTGGGCCTTGCTGGCCGGAGGCGGGAGCTGGGGCTGTCCCTGAGGCGGGCAGCGGGCACAGAGCAGGAGGAGGGAGAGAGAGAAGCGGGGGCGGGAATTCTCTACCGCAGACCCTGGGGGCCAGGGCCAGATGTGGAGGGGTGGGGAGTCTCCCCTCCCTTCCAGCTTGGGGGCCCTGAGGCTGGGCTGGGAGGGGCTGAGCCTGGTGCCCTCGGTTCTGCACCAGTGCCTGACTGGCAGGGCCAGCTGAATTTGGGTCCAGGCGTCACCCTGGGAGGCAGGGCTGGGCTGTACCAGCCCTGTCCCTTAGCACAAGGAGGGACCCTTGGGGGGCCTGTGCCTGTCTGGCTGGGCAGGCGTTTCCCGCCGGACCAGTTGGTGTCAGGTGGGACTTGGCCCCAGCTCCCTGGGCAGAGCTCAGGGTGTGAGGACAAGCTTTGCCTCCGGGTCAGGGTGGCCACATTTTGTCCGCTGCTGCTGTTGTCGCCGCCGGCAGGGCGGGGGCATGTGCCCAGGCCTGGGCAGAGTCCTGCCAGGGGCATTTGGGGTGTTTCTATTGTTGGCTTGTTCCTGTTCCGTGTGGCCCAGTGTGTGTGGCTGTGAGCTGGGGCTGTAAGTGAAAGATTACCAGTCTGTCCATCCCTCCCCCTCCAGCCTGAGGAGGCAGGCTGGGTTGTGGTGGTGAGCTGTGGGGGGACCCCCCAGGTGGCATGTGCATGCTGCTTGCCATCTCCCTCCTTTGAGCAGATGTATATTTATTTTTATAGTAATGGAAAATCAAACTGGATAGTAAGTTGAATTCATTTTTTTCTCCTGCTGTGTCAATAGTTGGAGTAACCCCCAGAGACTGGTGAACTTCTGGCCCCAGAGCCCCCATTCTTCAGAGGTTGCAAAGACCGATGAGGGCATGAGCTTTGGGGAGCCAGTGGGCACCAGTACAAACTAGTGTCTTGTCCCTCTTCATCTGGCATTAGGGCAGGTGCCCAGGTGGGCAGGCATTGCCCCCTCCCTAGGCACCCCCCACCCCAGGGTGCAGTCCGCCCTCTCTAGTCTGGTCAGTGCCTAAACTGTGCCTGCCCAGGCCTTCAGGGACATTCCCCTGGTGGGCTCTCTTCCTCGCCTGGGCTCCCGGCCCACGTGCCGATATTTATTTTCTGTAGTAAAATCCATTTTTAATGCCGTTACTTTTGAAATAATATAGAGAGAAACAAATGTGATGTGTTTAAGTTGCCCTCTGTGAGTTTTTAATGTGATCTATGGCTGAGGTAGTGATGGAAGGAGCTGTTGGGCTTGGAGAAATTTGGTGTCATAAAGAAAAAGAGCTTGCTGTTTATTATGGTTGTTGGGCTGGGGGGTCTGGAACAGGGTCATGGGGCGGGGAGCCCCAAACACCCCCGGGTGCTGTGAGTAGACAGCAGAGCTTCTCAGTTTTAGTGCGTGAGGGTTCCAGGATTATTTTGCATTGCTCCCCAGCCCTTGATGAGGCTTTTTGGGAGGGGGCTTGGGAGCAGGGGGTCTTTGTCTCCCCCCTCCACGTGCTTAGATCTTGGCAGAGAGGCTTCTGGAACCCCCTGCTGAGCTAAGTGGAGGTGTACTGTGGGGAGGTTGGACTTGGATTCTGAAGGAGATTAAGGGATGGGGTCTCAATTTACCTGATTGTTGTGGCTGCGCTGAAGGCTTCAGGGGCAGACTGTCCCTGGCAGGAGACGTTTGGGTGGGGGGAGCTGTTCTGGACTGGCAGAGCCCCAGAGGGACATTGCTTGTTCTCGAATCAGCCTGGAACGCTGACTTTGAACCACTATCTCCTCTATGCCTCTGTTCCCCATTGGATAGTGATTTCCTCCTGCAAACCTGACCTCCCTCACTTAACCCTTCCCCGCTCTGTCCCTACCTCCAGGTCAGCTTCATCTTTTTTGCTGTTTTGTTTTGTTTTGTTTTGTTTTTGTGGGGTGGGGGTTGTAGAATACAGAGCTATGTGTCTCATGCCAGCCACCCAGGGGGCTGGGAGTGCCATGCCTGCGTACCAGACACCCAGGCCCTTCGGGTCTGGCTGGGTGAGGTCAAGCAGACTCACTATTATGGGCTGGAGCCCAGCTCTGTCTCTGGGTCCCTTGGGTCTCCTGGGACAGAGCAGGGAGGAGGAAGCCAGAATGGGGTGGAGCTGGGGACTACCGGGAGACAGTAAGGGTAACATTGTTGCTAATGCCAGCAGATGGGCCCCCCAGGGAGGTGGGGGAGAGTGGGGGCACGGGGAGGAGAGAGACCCAGACAGCCACATGCAGGCGAAGAGAGGGAAAGATGGAGACTGAAACAAGTGACAGAGAATGAGAGGGAAGAGGCAAGAGGAGCCAGGATTGCAGCCCCTGGAGGTGCCGGCCTGGTGACCAAGAAGGCCTGGGAATATACCACTCCCCACCCTGTGGCCAGAAGGGAGGCACCACTAAGGGCCTCTCACCCAAGATCAAATGCTGGGGTTGTTTTTGGAGTAGAGACAAGCAGATGTCTGGGAAGAGGCAGGAGGACAGGTGGGGGAGAGAAAGGGAGAGGGAGAATCCCACAGGAGGAGGGAGAATGGGGGGACTGGGATTCCAGAGATCTTGACTAATGCTCCTGGCCCTAAGGCAGCATCTCCCCTCTGCCTTCCCCAAATGTCTGGGAACAGAGCTGAGCTCTTCTTGGGACCTAGGGGCGGGGCCTGAGGCAGGTACAGCACCCCACAGGTTGTTGGATGCTCTGTGCCAAGAGGCACCCAGGTTATAAAAGCAGGGAACATTAGGGTCCTCGAGACACCAGGGGCATCATCCAGTTGGATTCCTCCCCCTGCCTTGTTTGACAGGCAGAAACCAAGTCTAGAGAGGGGACCCACTTGCCCAGGGTCACAGCTACCCTTGGCAAGGCCAGGCTGGGACCTAGGCTCTTTGCACTCTACTTCACTGTAGTTAGAGAATTGGAACAGCTGCAGGGGGCCTCCTGGGTGCGAAGGGGGGGCTGGAGCCCGGGGAGAGGAGCAGGCGGGCACCCATGTGGCCAGAGTCCCCCCAGGGGAGGGGGAGGCGCCGCTGCTGGGAGAGAGGGAGGGAGGGGAGAGAGGAGGGGAAACAGTGAGTCAGGCTTCCAAGAGCTGAGGATGAGAGAGCCAGAGCTGGGAGGAGAGGGCAGGGAGGGCTGCTCAGAAGGGGGGAGCGGGAGGGAGGGGGCCCAGCCAGGGGCAAGGAGATCTGAGAGGGAGGGAGCCAGCCCCTGGCCCTGCCCCAGCCGAAGGGCTGTGCAGAGGGTGCAGCCCTTGTGGACTTTGCCAGTGGCAGGTCAGGAAGGAGCCAGATTCTGCCCCTACAGCATCCCTTTCTTTCCTCATTCTTCATTTATGACCCCACCCCAGCTTCTCAGGAGGGATGACCGTGTCCTCCCATCCCTTGCTCTTGTGCCTCAGTTTCCCCATCTATTGCAGGATTTGGACTGTGAGCTATTGGGGAGGGGGTTGGGGGTAACAGAGCGGCCTGGGATCTGTGTTGAGGGATGCTGTCTCCAGCTGCTGGCTTTGTGCTGGGGGCATGGTTGGAGCCACCAGTGCAAGGTAGGGTGCAGGTCTCTGGGGTAGGGCTCCTTGTTGAACTCTCAGGGTTCATGTTGCAACAGTGGCTGCTGGCATGGGGGGGTGGACTGGGTGGGCGGTGAGCACTGGGGTGCCCTGTGTGCATGGGAGGTGTGGCCTGGCAGTGGTAGGTGGGCTCACTGGGGCTTCTCAGGATGGGCAGTGCCCAGACAGGGCCACGGTCCCCTTGTGCCCAGAACCACCCTCCGTTGTTGTGGGGGAGACACTAGTGTGATCCCCTATGTCTCTGTGGCTGGGAGGTGGGAATGGCCCCGGTGGAGCTGGCGAGAACTGCCTGTACGGCTCCTCATGGCTGGAGCTGGGACCAGAGCAGAAGGGATCCCCAGGGACTGCTTAGAAAAGAGGAGGGAAGGAGCCCCCCTCCAGTCCAGCTGACAGGAAGCCCAGGCTCCCAGCCCCTCCTTCCCTCAAGGCCTTGCCTCCCCCGCCCCTCCCTCCTGGATCCTGCATCTCTTTCATTGGCTAGGGATGGGGAAGGTGGGCACTGAGGACCTCTCTCTCTCTCTCTCTCTCTCTCTCTCTCTCAGGGCCTGCCTTTGGGGGAAATAGAGAAGTGAGGTCCCTGCCCCCTGCCCCCTATACACAAACTCAGCTGCAAGGAGGCCGTTTTCTCTCCTCTTTCTGCTTTAGGGTCCTTGGCCTGGGAGCCCAGGGGAGGGGCCGCTTCTGCAGCTGGCTGGTCCCGAACTCCCAGTTCAGCCCAGCTGCTACTGAAGTTTCCAGAAGCTGCAGCTCTGCACCCCCTCCCCACCCTCTGAGCCAGGAGAGGCCTTGCTGACCTGGGGGAGGGCGCCTTGGGGAATGAGTGGGCACCCTTGGAAGGACTAACACAGACAGCCAGACAGATGGGTGGTGGAACAGATGGACAGAGACACCCACACACAGACAGACGGAGAGAGACGGACAGATGGACCAGGACAGGGAGAGACGGACAGACAGAGGTGCTGGCAGAAAGAGGAGGAGTCAAAAATGGAAGGGCTGGGGAGAGAGAGAGACAGAGACTTAGAGTCAGACAGGAGAAGGAGAGAGATGGGGAGAGACCGAGACACAGGAAGAGATAAAGAAGGGGGAAGCCCAGACAGACAGAGAGGGAGGGAGGAAAGAGGAGAGACTTGAGGCTACAAACCACAAACAGGGATTTGATGAGAATCTGGAAGGTGTTTTCTCCCTCTTCCCTCCCCAAACCCCCAGCCCAGCCAAGTCTCCATTCCTTCCACCCCCAGCTCAGTTTCCAGCTGCTAAAGAGGTCAGGGAGAGAGAGAGAGAGAGAGAGAGAGAGAGAGAAGGAGAGAGAGAAGCCTCCCAGAGCCCCTTGCTCCCTGCAGTTCTTTTTGTGGGGGGAGGGGTTTGCTGACCCCAGCACGGGTCTCTCTTGTCTCTCAGAAAATATCCCCTGACTCTCCCCACCCACCAGGGGGGATGTCTCCTTGTATGAACACACCCCCATACTGACACCTGTCTACACAGGCCCTCTCTCTCTCTCTCTCTCTCACACACACACACACACACACACACATTTTTTGTGACATGTAAATCCCCACCCTCACACTCGTTCTATATCTCACAAACATAACTGCTGAACACATACCTGTGCTTCCTTATCCATACAGGCGGTGACTCACGGGCCCTGTATGGGGTCTCAGGACATGTTGGCGCGCGCGCATGCACACACACACACACACACACACACACAGAGTCACGTCCTCACACATACAATGGCAGGTATACCAGAACAGAGAGAGGGCTTCTTCCCTCCCCAGTTGGCAGGATAGGGAGGCAGGGGCCCTCTCAGTCTGCAGGGACTTTCTGGGAAGGGGCAGGGCCTGGCCTGGACACAGAAATGGCCTGGTGGGTTGGGTGGTGGGAAGGATGCAGGGTGGCGCGGGTGTATGTGTGTGCCTATGTATACAAACACGTGCTCACATGTATGGGTTTAAAGGATGGCTAGTGTTTCCTGGGGTGTGAAAGAGAGACTGAGTGCATGTGAGATGGGGTATGGGTGTGACGGGGAGCTCCAAGGTATGGAGCGTGTGGGTATATGTGTGAGAGCTGTTTGTCAGGTATGTATGTGGATGCATGTTTACGTGATGGGTGTGTATGTGAGATGGGTGTGTGACTGTGCAGGGTTTTGCAGAACGAGGGGTGTGATGGGGCGTACACAGATGAAGGTCTGGGGGCATAGGGTGAACTGCGTGCAGGAGAGTGTGGTGGCATGTATGCTCGTGGGAAGGTGAGTGGGTGTTTGTGCATGAATGTGGGGAGTGTGCAGATAGGAGGGTGTAGCTGCAGGTGTGAGGCTGTGAGCCTGTTGTGAGCAGTGTTTTCCCAGGCCTGGGTGCGACCTGAACAGGGACCATCCAGCACAAACACGTGCAACAGGCCCCAGGGCTCACAGCGGGGCACTGACCCACACAGACGCACAAGGACAGACATACCCACCCCTGTCCTCTCTCTTCCTCTCTCCTGGCATCAGTGGTTTTAAGAGGAGCCTCCGTGAGGACTGTTTGCTGTGCAGATCCCCCAGCCCCAGCCTGTGCCTCTTCAAACACAGCGATGCCCTCCAGGCAGCTTTGTGGAAGCTCTTGCCTGGACCATCTGAAGGCAGATGGGTGGGCTGGGAGCCACGCTGCCCCCCAGGGAGTGAGGAGGCGGCTCTGCTCCTTGGGCTTGGGCACAGGCTGAGACAGATGGACTGCCTGTCTCGACACCCCTGTACAGGCAACCCCCATAGCACAGGGATTCTAGTGGGTGGCCCCAAGTGGGGCCCCAGAGCAAAGGCCAGGACTCTGCCCTCATCTCCTCAGAGGGGCCCCCACCCTCACCCTGTAGTCCCATCACCTCTCTGGGTATAGGGACCAACTACAGCTTCCAACATCTAAATATACAACTTCCCCATATACACACTTACAGCTCCAGCACCTCTAAACACAACTGCTCCACCTACAAACACCCAGCCCACACACTTCCACAAACACACAACCACTCTACATACAAACACCTCCCCGACGTCCAACTGCCTCACATACACACACAGCCCCAACACACCCCCAGACACAACCACCACACGCCTACCCACGTAGCTGCAACACCTCCCCAAACAGCAAGATCCCAGTTACAGCCCTGATACCTTCCCACACACAGCCTGTAGCCTCCAGCATAGCTGACATCAGGGACCCATTCTCCCTTCCCAAATGCAGAGGAACTGCAAGCCCCTGACACCTCTCCAAACCCATTCACAGACCCAGTTAGAGTCCCAGTAACCTTTCCAGACACACTGCCCCAACTCCTCCCCAAAATGACAGTACATCCCCCAGCAGTCACAGCACCTTTCCAAACACATGTTTACAACCCTAGTGTGTAACCAAAACCCAGATTTTTATGACCCCCCCATACACCCCTCAACACCCCAACACACACACACACACACACACACACACACAGCTTCTACCGCACCCTCAACATATCAACTCCTTCTCCAACCCCAACACCTCACCAGATACACCCAGGACCCAGCTACAGCCTAATCCCTTCTCATAGATGCACGCTCTCAGGGCCCTGACGTCTCCCCAGACACACACAAACTCTACCTGCAGCCCCAACATTTCCCAGCTACAGCCCAGGACCTCCCCAAACACACCAGTACCCCCTACACCCTTCCAAACACACAGCCTCCCCCAGCAACACACATACACTCACTGCTTCAACACCCACTCAAACAGGAACACCCACTGTAGCCACAACATTTACCGCAGACACACAGACTTAGCTTCAGTTCTAGTATATCTCTGAACAGATCACAGCCCCTCAGCTCCTTCCTAATACCTCCTGAAGCTTGCGTGTGCACGCACACACACTACCCCCTAGATCTCAACAGGCAAATCCCTGTATAACGGCCCAACAACTCCCCAGCAGAGTCTCAGCCCCACTGTTTCCCTGGGCCGTCTGAGGGCCCAGGGATGCCCCTACACCTCTCCAAACACTGACGCCATGCTTATTTATACACAGGCACCTACAGCCTCAGCTTGGTCACAGCCCTGCACCCATTCACCGCTTAGAGCTCTTCTCTGCTCTGCGCGCTCCCCAGGGCACCCTGTCACATACCCCGCCTCAATTCTTCTGCAGCCCTCACTCCCGCCATTCACACATTCCAGCACACCCTCCCCCACCCCACCTTGTTCCCCCCCAGACAGTCTCAGCCTTTCACACACATTGCTCACTCTTGTGTGCTTGCGTGCATGCGTGTGCGTGCTCTCTCTCTCTGCTGCCCAGACCTCCCCCGCTTCCCAGAGCCTCCTCTGCCTGGGGAGGCATCTCCACCCCCACACCGCCCCAGGCCTTTCATTCCTGGACAGTGAGGCTGGACATCTGGTTCAAAGCTACCACACCCAAGACCCTGTGCTCTGGGGACCCTGGCCTGGGCTTGGGGGTTCGGGTCCCCTTTGGGGGTGGGGCAGAGCCCCTTGGCACCTGGTCACCCTGGTTTCTCAGCCAGGAACTCTGAGTACCCAGCCCCGCCCTGGCTCTGACACGTATGTGGGGGGGCAGGGGGAGCTACCCCTAGCCTGTACTTTTTCAAGTGCTTGCCACATCACTTCCCCTGCACCTTGGCTCACCTGACAGGGACGTGGGGCCCAGGGCTTCAGGGAAAGGGATGGGGAAGGTGCTGGCTTGACACACTCCCCCCCTCCAATCCAGGCTGCAGGCTTGGTCTCCCTGGGAGTCAGTTCCGACAGTGAAGGTTACTTTACTAGATGCATGATTTTAAACGGAATCTCCACCATCTGTTCCACCCCCTAATTACAGATGCACAGAATCCGCCTCAGAGGGCAGCATGAGGGGAGTGATTTAGAGGCTGAGCTGCTTCTGCCTGCATTAGTGCTGGGGAGATGGGGGGGGCCTCTGGGTATGCTCTCAGCCCCCCAATCCCAGCTCTTTCCTAGGGGTCCCTTGTGCCTCTTCTCTTGCTGGGGGAAGGCTTGTAGAAGGGTTCCCTTGACCTCCAAGACCTGAAAGAGGAAACAACTGCAGTGCCGTGGGGAGGGTCCCCAAGACATTGCCTGTGTCCCAGTCCAGCAAGTCCTGGGATGCAGGCTCCATTAGGGCCTTAAAAAATTCAGTGGATCGATCTCCTGCCTGCCTCTTGTGCCCTGGGGAGCCACAGGCACTGGCTTGGCCCAGCTGTCTGCCCACCCTAGGGGTAGCAGGGATTGGTGAGCTAGGGAAGGGGTCAGAGTAGAGGTGAGGCCGCCAGGTTCTGGTAGCAGAGGACATGGGCGGGCATGCCAAGACCCACCAGGGGTGTTTGCACATATGTGCCCTTCCACCTTGGTGCAGCTGGCATGCCTGCCCCCAGCTGGAGCCATGGTCTGTGGGACTGGGTCAGCACCAATGCCCAGAGGGCACAGGCCAGGGCCTGGACCTCAGAGGGTTCTGAGGGACATAGGGCTACACACTGAAGATGAGTCCATCTTTGCCCACGGGCACCAAGGACCTGGGCCCCAGCCTGCTTGGTGGTGGCCGAGTCAGCAGCCAGCAGCGGGCACACTGTGGTAGACTCCGGAGCATTCGCTTTGGGGAGAAAGGGAGAGAGGTTGGGCTGGAGGAATTTTAAAGATTGCTGCAGGCAGGAGGGTCTCTGGAACCCTGTGGAGCGGGCAGTCATGCAGAAGTAATCCTATCGGTGCCTGCCTGGGGGAGGGGGAGGGGAAGGACAGAGCCCTTGCCCCAGCCAGCCCTGGAGGGAGTTAGGGACCCCAGGGGCCTTCCCTGAGGAGGCAACTTGTCTTCTCTTCCACCGTGGCATGTGCCCCCTGGAGGGGCAGCGCCACAGCTGTTGCTCAGCTCAGAGCTCAGGGTTTTATAAATAATGCAGCTCAGAGGTCGGGCCAACTCTGCCCCTGGTCACCTTGGGTCACCCAGTGTGGCGCCTCCAGCTGGCAGTCCTTTGGCAGAGCCCCTCTCCCTTCCAGCTTGCTCTTCCTCTTCTGCTGTATGAGCTTGGGCCAGAGCCCCAGCTTCTCTGGGGTGGACCTGGGGCAAAGGAATGTAGAAGAACCCAGAAACCCCTGTCCTTTTGTCCCACCCCCTGAGCCCTCACAGGCAGCTGGCTCAGCCAATCCAGGCTGGAGAGGGATGACCTGTCCCATTCCGGCCCCTCCATTTTGCAGATGGAGTAACCGAGTCCAGAGTGTGGAAGGATGGCCAAGGCCAGCCAGCTGAGGAGCCCCCTCCTTCCTGCCCCATTCTGCTGTCACTCAGGCTCTTCTCAGCCTCAGCTCAGCTAAGAGCAGGGCCTGGGGGGGGAGGGCGGGGGATGTTTGGGAAAGTGGTTGCGGCTGAGAGGTTGCCATGGCGATGCTGCAGGATGCCGAGCTGAAGTGGGGGTCCCACAGGGTCTCTGGGGCCCCCAGCTCCACACCCCTGTGGTCTTCTCCTCCCCATCTCCTGTCCCCCACCCAGATGCCTGTCAGGCGGCTCCGGTGACAGGCTGGGTGGGTGACAGGTGGTGCAGGTGATGGGCTGGGTGGGTGACGAGCTGGGTGGGTGACAGGTGGTGCGGGTGCGAGGCGGGCAGGTGACAAGCTGGGTGGTGACAGGCTCTGGGGATGACAGGCAGGGGGTGTGGTTGGCGAGGATGCCGTCTCCTGGCTGGTGGCCTGTTGCAGCCCTTACCTCACGCGTGTGCACACACATAGACTCTGGGCTCAGAGCTTGGGGCTAAGATACTAATGAGGCCTATTAGGCGTGGAGGGGCAGGTGCCCAGGCGCACTAATGAGAGGTCTTTATCGAATAGGGGAGACAGCTGGGGGGCTTCGAGGAATTTGGCTGGCCCTCCTCGGCTGAGACCCTGAGGGTCCTGACCTGACTCAAGGAGGAAGCTGGCCTCATCCTCCAGCCACATTGGGGACCCCTCCTCCCCTCTCCCCCCACCACTGGATTTATGTTAATACTAACCACAATTATGATAGCTACCATTGTTCAAACGCTTATTATGTGTCAGGCGCTATGCCAAGCCCTTTGCATGCGTTTTCTCATCTCAGCTCAACAGTCCTAGGAGGGAGGCACTATTACCCCATTTTACAGATGAGGAATCTGAGCCTGAGCAAAGGCATGGAAGGGACGTCACATAACTAGTTATTGGTGCAGCTAGGATTTTAATCCAGGTCTTTCTGTCCCCAGAGTTTGTGCTCTTAACCACCCTACCAGTAAAACTCAGGTCTTGGTGCAGACCCAGACCCTCTCTCAAGGCCTCAGTTTCACTCTTCTGGAAGTTGGGTGTGTGGTGGAGGGATAAGAGGCTCTTCGGCCCTGATTTGGGTGGCTTCAGGAACTCCTCCAGGTAGCTGCTGTGACCTCACCCCAGCTGGCCCAGGTTCTGGGTGGCACCCTTGCACTGGAAAGAGAGCAAGGCTTAGTGCTGAGGGGGCTGAGCTGAAGGGGGGACACCTGGGATATCTGAGCCACTTCCTGCATTGTGTGGTGGAGAGGCTGAGGCCCGAGGAGGTGCAGCAACCGCCCAAGGTCACACACCCTGTGTGTGTAGGGCCCCATGGGATCCCAGGTCTCCTAGCCTGTTGGAAGGGTGGGGCTGGGTGTGGTGCCAGGGCTGGGAGGCCACCTCCTCCTGGGCCCCACCCACCAGCCTAGTTTCTTCCCTGGAGGTTGTGAGCCCCCAGCTTCTGGGAGGCTGCAAGGGTCTGTTAGCTGATTCCTTGGGGCCATGCCCCCTCCCTGTCAATCTGGGCCCCCAGTGTCAGTTGAACCCCTCCCTTTGGAACCTGCTGGGGTGGAAACTCCCTGGCAACGGCTGATAGATGGGTTAGGGCCTTGACATTGGCCTGGGGCCACAGCATGGCCCTGGAGGAACCAGGCTGGGACTGGGGGCGCTTGGAGGGGAATTTAAGGGAGAAGAATTAGGCTCATAAATCTTAGAGCAGTTCTCTTCACCCTAATCTCTTACCAAACCTGCTCTCCAACTGCTCATCTAAGGTGCTGGGGCTTGAGGGAGCCCCCCTGCCCATTCCCCACGTCCTCCAGCTGATGCCCACCAGCTCCTAAAATTGCACCCTCCCATGGGAAAGAGAGAGAGAGTTGTAGCCACCGTTGTTGGGCAGGATTAGGACAGTATTCCAGACTACGGGATTTGCCTCTTGATTCGTTGTGGTAGGTAGGGCAGAGGGCTTCACTGCCTGAGTTTCTCCAACTTTGGGTTTGGAATCCTCTCCTGGTGACTTTCGGCTCAGGAAGGAAAGCTGAGACTAAGAGATTTAGCAGATGCACGACACACAGCCTTGTCTTCAGAACCCCCCAGTCTGAGAGGAGAAGCCCAGTCCTGACCTTGCAAGCCCTCAGACCCAGAGGTGAGGTCTAGAACCGAGGTTGGGTGTGTGCTGAGGTTCAGGCGGGGGTGGTGCTGGGTGGCTGGCCTGGGAAGGCTTTCTCAAGCAAGGTTGGAGCTTGGGGGAGGACAGAGGAAGGGTGGTGGTTTGCCTGGGGGGCCAGGGAGCCATGTTTAGCTGGGAGGCAGGGGCCTGGAAGGGTCTGGCTTTCCCACAGGCCCAGGCAACAGTAAGCCAGAGCTCTAGGGCCCTCCAGGCTCCCCAGGGAACCAGTTGCTGCCTGGCCCCAGGGACCCAGGCATCCTGGTGGGTGAGGGCGGGTCTCCAGCAGGCGCCCTGCCAAACCCCACAGCCTGCTCACCAGGAATCTTGTTGCTGAGAGATGGAAAATCCCGGCCGGGCCTGCAGCTCATCCCTCCCCTCCGGGAGGAGGAGGGGCCCAAAGAGTCCTTCCTGCACCCCCCCTCATCTGGGGCAGGGCCCTCCTCAGCAGTGGGTGGGGCTGGGGGGCCCAGGACAGGCCTCTAAGGCCCGGTCACATGTCCTGGAGCCCTGCCCAGCCTGTAGTGGGCACCAGGGCACTCTGGACGCAGAATGAGCCTGGTGCAGCAGAGGAGGGATAGGGGTGGGGTGCTGAGACCAGAAGGGGGCCTGGGTGGGGGCCAGTGCCTGGCCCTGGCCCCACTGGCTCCCCCAGGGCGGAGGGTGAAGAGTTGGTTCTCTCCTTGGACAGGAAGACGAATGATCCCATTATGGGAGCGTGATTTTATTCCACGTGTCACAGAGTCTGAGATTAACTTGCTCACCAGTCTGTGACAAACCCCTCACACCCAACACACACACACACACACACACACACACACACATAGGCACAGAGACACACGCATATCCTTGGTCTCACAAACACACATCACACAGACACAGATAAGCATTTCCATACAACATGCGGCACAGTCCCGCACACAGAGACACAAGCGCACACTCACACTTGGATATACTGAGGTCTAGACCCACAGCCTCAAAAGCACAACATGCCCTTACTCACACCGAGGCCACACAGCCTCACAGATGTAGGCAAGCATTCGGGGGGATGCATGCACCCTCTGCTTAGACATGCACAGAGTCAGGGACTCACAGTGCCCTATAGACACACTTAGACACTCACAAAACCAGGCACAGTCCTGCAAACAGGCATAGATCAACAGCCACACACACTGAGACAAAGGCCCAGATACATTCAGAGACAAAGACGGGCACAGACACACAGCGGCGGTGCTCACACAAGCAGAGGCGTGCACACCCGGACACAGACAAAGACAAATAAATGCCCAGAGGTTTTGCTGTGGACAGATGTAGCGACACATGCACATCTGGGCCTCCTCCTCAACCTCCCTGCCTAGGGTCATGGTAATCTGGTGCCTGTGGCGCCAGGGAGGCCTCTGAGGAATCTTCTGCTCTGTCAGAGCCCCCCACCCTGGGCCCAGGGCCAGCCCCCACCTCTGGCACCAGGCCTGTGGCCGAGGCCACGGCAGCCACACCCTCAGCAGAGCCCTGACACGTCTTACCCACCTTCCCCATTGGTAATACCATCTCCTCCTGCACATGCTCACAACAGTCCCCCCACAATCTCTCACCCCTCCCTCATGTGACCCCTCGTCTTTCTCAGTCACTCCCCCCAGCAGACTAGTACAACCTGTCACATTTATGGCATGTCGTGCGCGCACACACACAGCTTGCCTCGCTTACACACTTAAACCTTCCCACAGCCCTCATGGCATGCACGCACAGACCCACACACAAACACACACATGTGCGTGTGTGCACACTTCCTTGCTTCCTCACACAGGCTAGTTCACAAATGCAGCACATAGCACACACGTACACTCCCTCACATGGGTCTTCACCTTTTTCTCGCACATGCGCGCACACGAATTCAGAGCCTCCCTCACACCATCATTTTCCTTCCTCTGTCTCTCACAAACACTCCCTCTGCCAAGAGCGCGGCTCTGCTGCAGATTAGCCTTGACGGTGTTTGTCACTGCTCTTCTCCGCATCCTTGGCCTTCCTGGCCTCAGTCTCTCCCCATCTGTCTACCTCTGGCCCTGTTTACTGTGGCCTTGTATTCTTTTGTCATTTCTCTGTTTAGTCAACAAGTATATATGGAGCATTCATTCATTCAACAAATATTGATTGAGCATTGATTATGAGTTAAGCCCCGGGGACACCGTGGTGACCAAGATAGACATGGGCCCTTCCCTCTCAAAAGCTCTTAGTTTTGAGACCAGCCTGTTTGTTTGTTGCCTGTCTCTTCCAACTAGATTGTAAGGTAACCCTTGATCTTGGATCTTGGGGAATGTATAGGAATTCATAAGAGGAAAAATGTGGGAAGGGTGTTCCAAGCAGAGGGAACAGCATACGCAAAGCCTGACAATGAATCAAGTATGGGATGCTGGGAAGATGGAATGACATTGACAGACCAGAGGAGATGCTGCAAAGAGGGCAGAAGGCAGATATCACTGACTTTAGATGCCGTGCTTGGGGCTATAGTTTTATCCAGTGGGCCACAAGGAGTCACAGGAAGTCTTTAGTGACAGGACCAGTGCAGGGAGAGACTGGAGGAGGCAGGGAGGGAAGTTGAAATGCTTGAGTAGTACAGGTGGGCGATCATGGTGGTCTAACTTTGAAGAGGTGAGTGGGATGGAGAGGTGATTTATTTAGGGGCAAGGATCAGTGGGGTTCCAGTTCCAGAGCTGTGTGGCCTCAGGAAAATCACACGGCCTCTGTGAGCAAGGTCCATCACGGGAAGACGGGACAGTGCAGGTGCTGGGCTTGTGGCAGATGCTCAGTAAGTGATAGTATTGTCAGTTACCAGTCGGACGCGGGGGATGTCAGGTGAGGAGATTCAGTGAGCACCAGCTGAGGGCTGGGTGCTGCGCCAGGTGCTGGGGCCAAGAGGCAGGTAGTCTGCGGCGGCGTCAGAACACTCACCCGATGACCACATCCCGCAGACAGCAGAGAAGGCCTGGGTGGGGGAGGAGGTGAAGCACCCTGCGAGCTTAAAGGAGGGTGAGGCAGCACCTTTCAGGGCCCTGGATGGCTCACAGAGGAGCTGGTATTCAGCTGGCTGGTAGAATTTGGGCAGGCAGAGGATGGGAGAGGAGCTTCAGGTAGAGCAAACTGTGTGAACAGCACCTCAAGGGCAGGAACTGAGAGTTTGGTTGAGGAGTCTCTCGGGGAGAGCTGTGGGGTGGGATTGTGGGGGTGAGGCCCTGGTGGCTGGCGGAGGGGGCTCAGCACGGAGCCGAGCTGCACTCTAAAACTCCAGTGTTGTTAGTGGCAACATGGAACGTGCCCATTAGAGATTCAGCTTCAGCCTCTGCTACTAAGTCACTGGGTGACCACAAACAAATGCCTTGCTCTCCCTAGCCTTGGTTTCCCCTTCTGTGTAGTGAGCTGATTAGTCTTGCAGGAGGCAGTTCTGGTATCATGTCCTAGAGTTGGTTTAGCCACCTTGGTTGGGCATCTTCTGGCTTGGGATTCTGGGCTTGAGCAGTGCTTTCTTCCAGAGATGGGTTTTGAGCACCCAGAATGAGGGGCCAGGAGTTCAGCACAGAAGAGGAGGGTCTTGCCAGGATCTGACTCAAAGTCCCAGAGAGGACCCAGAAGAGAGGGCCCAAGGTTCCCGTTCCCTCTTGCCCTGCCCTGTGTGGCAGTAGATGTGGGCCATGTTCTGAGGCACAGTGCCCCATCCCTGGCCTAGAGGGTGTCAGGACCCTTCCTGCCTACTGACTGGGGAGCAGGGCGTGGGGTCCCCTGAGGGTAAGGAATCAGGAGGCCAGTTAGGGCTGGCAGAGCCAGGTGAATGTCCACGGGTAACTGGGTTCTGCCATTGCAACTTGGGGTTGCTGGGAGTTGTGGTATAAGGCAGGTTCGGGTGACCGACCCCCCAGCTGCCCTGGATCCTGGCTGCAAGGGGCCCTTTAAGCATCCTACCTGTGAGGTGGGGCTGGTAGAGAATTAATTTCCTGAGCTATTTTAATTTTGCTGTATTTAATTTGCTGTTTATTTTAATTAATTAACGATGGGTAATCACCTATTGTAACTTGCTGCCGCTGGCTCCTCTTCCTTTTTAGAGGGGTGGAAGGCTAGGCCAAGTGATTGCTGGGCTAGCTGTGGGGGAGAGGGAGGGCCTTGGGGGCCTGTCCTCCTCCCCTTCCTCCCTTCCCATCCTAGGGGTCCTCCCCACATTCCCTGGTTATCCCCCCAGGGGGCCCTCCCGTCTCCCCTCACCTGTGGTCTCTTCTGTCCCTCCCTCTTCCCCACCAGGTCGCTTCAAGGCCTCGGATATAGTAACTGTGGCGATGAGGGGCCGGACCTGCGGCCTCGCCTGTCCTGCAATAAACAGTATTTTAATGCCATAGGGTGGTGATTGAAAGGACAGGGACTTGCTTGTGGGCTGTCGGGGGAAATTTTGAAGTTGGGGGTCAGTTTTCAACAGCAGTGTCCATCCCCATCCATGTGGTCAGGCCGGTAGGACACCAGCATGTCCAAGTACCTGTGGACACATCCACGGGCATGATTTCAGTTATTAGTTAGTTAATTCCTAGGACAAACTCCAGCGGGGATTAGATTATCCCATTGGATAGATGAGGAAGCTGAGGCTCAGAGAGGCTAAGTGATTTACCCAAAGTCACACAGCAACCAAGAGCAGCAGGGCCTGAATTCTGGCCATACTCTGTCTAGCTGCATGGAAAGAGTTAACAGTTGGAGGGAGGGGGAGGGGAGGGGAAGTGGCTTGGGGATTAGGGTGGGGGGGATTAGGTCAGAAGACTGATTAGGCCAGGAAATGGGGTCCTCTGGTTCTAGAGGATGTGGGGGGAGGAGGAGCAGGTCCCTGCCACAAGGGGCTTCCCGAAGGTGTGAGGTCTCTGCCACCTCTTTCCATTTCCTTATGTGTCTTCGGTTATCTGTTTGGAACTGGGGCTTGCTTTGTCACTGGCTCTGTACCCTACCACGGGGACCCTTCCATGGCTAGGTGGAGCCCTACTTTTATGTATTTAACAAACTTTTACTTACTTAACATAGCATTTTCCATGTCACAGATACTCTTCCAACTATATAAATAGATATTCATTTAATCATCCTAGCAGCCCTATTATTATTGTCCTTATTTTATATCTTGGAAAACCGAGGCTTAGAAAGGTTAAGTGACTTGCTCAAGGTCACCCAGCCAGTACCTGGTGGAGCCAGCCTTTGAACTTGGTACACTGGATCCAGAGTCCTGGTTCTGAACCACCATGCTATCCTGCCCACTTCATGCCCTAAGTGGGAGATGGGAGCCCTGAATTCCCAGGAGATAAGGCATCTTTGGGGAGCCTCTAGTCTAGGTTGAAGGGGAGACCCAGCCCTGCCTTTGCCAACCCGAAGTCTGATAGGGCAGGAAAGCCCACAGACCAAGACCTGCTATTGGAGAAAACAGGCAGAGTGTCAGGGCGTGTGCCTGGCTAGGAGGAGGCATATCAGCAGTTAGGAAGCCTCGGTGGGGCGCAGCCCATGCCACTATGGTATTGACCACCAGTGGGGGACATGGGAGGGTTGGCCCCAGAGTTGCTGTCTTAACTAACTGGAAAAACAAGGCAGATATGTGTGAACAGTTCTCAACAGTTGTATAAGACAATGGGAGAAAAACATCACAAAAAAACTTGATGCAATTCAAAGAATTTGGGCTTTGAATCCCGTGTGTCCTTAGTTACTTGACTCCTTTCTGAGCCTCAGTTTCCTCATCTGTCAAGGAGAAATATTAATGGCATTGACACTTTCGGTTTTGTGAGGCTCAAATGAGATAAAATACGAAGGGTCTGAGCTCTGGAGCAAGGATTCAGTGAGCATCCATCTAGATGCTAAGACCCAACACCTAGAGAAAGAAAGCGTCCTATCCCTGGGGTTGGCATCAGAGCAGATCAGGATGGGAGAGTGAGGACAGAAAGGGCAACAAGAGGCCGGACACTGGAGTCAGACTACTTGGGTTCAAATCCCAACCAGCCACGGTGAGTTGCTTTCCCTCTCTGGGCCTTGATTTCCTTGTCTGTAAAATGAGTCTAATAGTAGTTCTCCTTCCCCTCCAAGGGGTATTGTGAGGATTAAATTAGCTAATTAATTAATTCAGCAAAGAATATCAAGCACCTGCCAGGTGCCAGACATGTTTCCAGTCACTGCAGATAATAAAGGGTCAATACGTGTTAGCAGTCTTATTATCATCATCATAATCTGGAAAGAGGAGGACTGTTCCGGCAGGAGGGAAGGAGGCAGAGAGGCGGCTGAGGCTTTTACAATGGAGATAAGCAACAGGATAAAATACTATAGAAATAATAACGGGCTGATACTTATTGAGTGCTTACTGTGTGCCAGGCACATTCACTCATGAGGCAGGTGCTCACATTATCTCCATTTTGCAGATAGGAAACAGGTTCAGAGAGGGATAGTGACATGCCCAAAGAAACACAGCTAGTAGGGGGTGGAGCTGCAGTTTGAGAGACCCAGAAGCCATGCTCTTAATCACAAAGCTTTAAACCTGATTAAGAGATGGGGTGGGGGGTGAGGGAATTGATCCAGCAGAGGAAGGAGAGGGGGACCTGGCCAGCAGAGGGACAGAGGGAGTAGAAAGGAAGGGACGGACGTGGACCGGGCCTTCAAATTCAGGAAACAATTAGAAAATCGACCAAGTCAGCATATACTCCCCAAGTGGGTTTTCCTAGCAATAAACAAGGAGGTGTGAGCTCAGGGAAGGGAGCAAGTAAAGTCTGGAGGGAGAGCTTCCCAGAAGAGGTGGGTCTTGAGAAATGGGTGAGTTGAAAGAGATGGGGAGGCAGAACATTCCAGGCAGGGCACAGGGCATCAGTAAAGACCCTGAGGCTTAGGGCCGAGAAGTGGGAGGAAATGGCTGAGTGAGGTGGGAATGATGGTTGGGAGGGCTGGTGGCCTCAGGCAGAGGGAGGGTGACAGATTCGAGAGGCTTAGCTAATGTAGAAATAGATAATAACCCCCCATCTGGAGAGGAAATAGAGCATAGTGATCAGGAGGGCAGGCTCTGGAGTCAAGTCCTAGCTGGGCTGCTTCCGTCTGTGTGATCAGGGCAAGTCACTTAAGGTCTCATTTTCCAAATGAGGGTCATCAAAGTACCCATCTCCTCCGATGAGATGCTCTGTGAACAGGGATTAGCACAGTGCCTGGCACGTAGTAAGCACTCCACTCATTGATTCATTCCTCAAGTGCGTACTTGGTGTCAGACATTTTTTCTAGGACACACTGCAGTGAACAAAACAGACAAAAATCCCTGCCCTCAAGGAGCTTACGTTTAAAGAGTAAAACAGACAGTTAACACAAAACAGGTGAAATATATGGTTTGTTACATGGTGCTAAGTGCCAAGGAGGAAAAATGAATCAGGAAAGGGGTAGAGGGAGTGCCCAAGTTACAGAGTTATTGCACTTTTTTTTTTTTTTTTTTTTTTTTTTTTTTTGAGACAAGAGTCTCACTCTGTCGCCCTGGCTAGAGTGCCGTGGTGTCAGCCTAGCTCACAGCAACCTCAAACTCCTGGGCTCAAGTGATTCTCCTGCCTCAGCCTCCTGAGGAGCTGGGACTACAAGCTCACGTCACCATGCCCGGCTAATTTTTTTTATTTTTAATAGACATAGGGTCTCACTGTTGCTTAGGCTGGTCTCAAACTCCTGAGCTCAAGCATCCTCCCGCCTCGGCCTTCCAGAGCACTAGAATTACAGGCATGAGCCACTGCGCCTGGCCAATTGCACTTTTAAATAAACTTACAAATGGAGGCTGTTGTTAGTATTATTTGTATAGCAGGTTTTAGTAGAAAAAGCACCTTACAGTTTACAAGGCATTTATCCCTCATGAGAGTCATGTTACATATAGGTATTGCTGTCCCCATTTTATGAAGGAAGACACTGCAGCTCAAAGAGGACGATCTGAGTGACCCAGGAGTCATGACTTTGAGGACAGTACTAAACCAACTGACACCCAGTGATTCCCTGTGATGGTGGGGGTGAGGGGGTGTGCTGTTCTTAAAAGTCTACTGGGCAGAGGAGGGAGAGGTGAACTGGAGAGGGTATGGGAGTGCGGAGGTGGGTCAGGGTCCAGGTTGGAGCTGAGCTAGAGAGCAGGGGCAGGGCCTGTTTCCTGGAGCCAGAGCTGTGGTCAGCATGCCCTGGCCTGGCCAGATCAGGGCGAGTTCAGAGGGTGGCTAGACCTAGGGGCAACCCTGAGGGCAGAGCAGGGGCAGCAGGCAAGGCCTGAGACACTGTGTGATTGAACAAAGGGGCAGAATCTGTCCAGAACTGAGTGAGCGTGTAGGTGGTGTTGAGACTAAGGGGAGGGAAGAGAGGAGAGGAAGAGGTCAGCCCCACTGACCAGATGAGAGGGAATAGTGAGGAGGTTGGCAGGGCCAGAGCTGGCTGTGAAGGCCCTTGAATGTCAGGCTAAAGACCTCGGCCTTGATGTTGTCATCAGCAGTAGGGAGCTATTAAAGGTTTCAGGGCAGAGACGCAGTGTCATGAGAATGGGATTTGAGGAAGATGTATCTGGCACTAGGTGGGGGAGATTCAGTGGAGGCGACTGGAGGTGGGCAGTCCACTGGGCAGCTGTCACAGCCAAGCTGGTGAGAAGTGATGAGGTCAGATCAGAGACAGCTAGGACTGGTGGAAGGAGAGGGCCTGGGAGAGGATATTCTAGGTTCTAGCCTTGGCTCTGAGGGACCTGGGACTAGTCCCTTGGCCTCTATGGGCCTCTGTTTTCCCATTTGGAATGATCTAAAAGGACTCCCCCACCCTTTTTTTTTTTTTTTTTTTTTTTACGATTTGGGCTAAGGATCCATTTTGAGAAGATGTTGAGGGCTAGCGGCCTTCTCGCTAGATAAATAAAAAAATTTTGGTAAAAATTTGTGAGGTTAACAGACCTGCCAAAGTCCATCCATGGAACCAAGCTAGATGATCAATAGTAATAAAACAGCAGTTAGCTCTAAACTTAATAGCACTAGCTTATTATGGGCCAGGTGCTGGGCAAAGTGATATACCCCATGATCTTGTTGGAGCCGTACAACCACCTGTGAAATAGGTACCATTATTATTTTCTGTTTTACAGATGAGGAAACTGAGGAGGCCTGGAGCAGTGAAGTAACTTGCCCAGAGTCAGACCTGGAATTTAAGCCCGGCTTGTCAGCTCCAGAGCCTGAGATCTTAACCACAAAGGTTAGCCTAGGATTCTAGGACTGAGGAAGGAGAAATGGCAGGGAAAAGGGCAGATATGGGAGGGTTTTCAAAGAAGGCCATGGAGACAGCAGAGCTACAGGGAAGGGGTCGGGGGCAGTGGTGCCAGCTCAGTCCTGAGTGAGGTGCAGCAGGTGGCTGGAGAGGAAGATTTCCCCTAGAGCTCCCTGGCCTGGCTTCCAGAGAGGTTGCTGTCTGCCCCGTAACCCTCAACTCTGGAGCCTGCTGGGAAGGCGTGGCACCTGGGGCTACTCTATCCTCTTGGCCAGATTATGTTCTGCCTCCCTGTTGTGTAAGGGCTCACCCCTGACTCTTTGACTCAGCCTCCAGTGCTATCTCTGGAATCTACCCTCTTTTTCCATCCCAAGGCCACTAAGAAGGGCCCATGGGCCTTGATCCCTCTAGGGCAGTTCGGAAAGGGAGACACCCTTTCCATCCCAGAGAGGAGTTATGGGGCCCATCTGCTGAGATCAGAGTAGAATTTGGAAACCAGCACCAGGGGACTCATGTTAGGCTCTAGTTTAGATCCTGGTCAGTAGCACCATCTAGAACCACAGCAAGAGGTGATCTAGATAGAGTAGGCCATGGGCTTTGGCTGGAATGAAGATTTATGGTGGGTTGGACTTGTTGTTCATCTAGAACAGGGTCTTTCTGTAAAAAGCCAGATAATAAAAATTTTAGACTTTGTAGGCCATTCAATCTGTCATGATTACTCAACTCTGCCATTGTACCTTGAAAGCAGTCATAGACAATGCATAAACGAATGAGCTGGCAGTCTTCCAGTCAAACTTGAATTACAAAAACAGAGAACAGGCCGGATTTGGTCCATGGGCCATAGTTTGCCAACCCCTCATCTAGAAGCTTACTCCTCCTAAAGGGTATGTATAGATTTTTAAACCTTACTAGACAATGATCTAAGCAAACAATGTCAAGTTGAAACCTACATCCATGGCAGATTCACATGGAAAGTGATCTAGAGCCACACTCTTACTGAGATCTAGATGTTGGTAATTGGTGAACAAGAATGTACTAGATAGTTTAAAGCAGACTAAGCCATAATCTTTGGCCAAGCCTACATTCACAGAAAGCTGGGGTGGGGTGGTATGGGGTGGTAAGATTTAGACCCACACATAAGGCTGTGGTCTGGATATGGGGAAGTGGGTGAGCTAAAGCCTCACAGATATTGATCTAGAGCAGGCAAAGCCTTGGTCCTAAGCCAGAGCACCGTATGATCCAGAACAGCACTATCCAATAGAAATATAATGGAAGCCACATACGTAATTTAAAATTTTCTAGTAGCCACATTAAACAAAGTAAAAAGAAATAAATGAAATTAATTTTAATAATGTATCTTATCTAACTCAGTATATCTAAAATATTATCATTTCAACATATAATCATTATAAAATTATTAAGGAGATATTTTACATTCTTTTTTTTTATGCTAAGACTTCAGAATCTGGTATATATTTTATACTTACAGCACATCTCAACGTGGACTGGCCACATTCCCAGTGCTCAGTAGCCACACATGGCTAGTGGCTACCATATTGAACAGCACAGGTTTATAATAGAAGCAGGCGTTTCTTTGGGACCAGGGTCCAGAGGAATTATGAACCAGAATGATTTAGAGTAAATAGGGTTGGACTTGCCAGAGGTTACACCCTTAGCAGACTGGGTGTAGACTGACTTGGCCTGGGAGAACATCTGGGCTGTAGGTTGGAGAGTTGGAGGGGGGCGGGGAGGGTTCTCCCTCTTGGAGTCCTGATTGGCTGGCCTCAGGTGGAATCTCTGTTGGGGCTCTGGGCCTCTTCCAGGTATTTGGTATCACCTCCCGAGCACTGGTCCCCAGCTCCTCTCTCCCTCATTGTAATGTCACCTCTGACTTGAGTCTGCTCTGGCCTGGCAGGTGGGGGGGCGGGCAGGGTGGCAGCTGGACCCTTGAGGGAGCAGGAGCTCCACCCCTCCGAGCCAGCTGCTGCCAGCCTTCCTGGACTGACTCTGTGGAAACAGGGGGCCCAGAGACAGAAATAAACTGCCAGGTTTCCGGGGCGGAGTGGGGGGCCTGCCAGCCTTTGTGCTTCCTTGCTTGTTGGGGGGGAGCAGGAAGCAGCTCCAAGCCCTGTCCCAAGCTGTTCCCCCTGTATGCCATCTCCCCTCACTCCCAAATGCCCCTGCCCCCATGGCTCTGAAGCTGGTCTGAGTCTAGAATTGATGGATTAGTGAATCCTGAGGGTCCAGTAGTCTGGGACTGACACTTGGGAGCAGAGGGTGGTCCTAGGGTCCTAGACACAGCTTGGTGTGGATTTCTAGAACCCTATCTTGGGAGCCCCTCTAGCTGCCCCATGGCAGGAGCTGAAGAGATTCAGAGGGCTGCAGTGGGGCATTAGACTAGGAGCTGGAAAATTTGAGTTAGATACCACCTCTGCCACTAACTGGCCAAAGGCAACTTTGGGCAAATCACACTTTGAGCCTCATTTTCCACCTCTGTAAAAAGGGTACAGTGCTTGTTCTGCTGGTATCAGGGTGAATACTGTTCAGTGGTTAACTCAGACTTTGAAGCCAGAGGTTTTTTGATTGTGGGCTCTACCATTGTGTGACCTTTGGTGGGTCACTTAACCTTCCTGAACTTCAGTTTTCTCATCAGCAAAAATGGGATAATATCTACTTTATGGGGCCCTTATAATCAAGTGAGTTAATACATGTTAATAATGCAGGGCAAGTGCTCAGTGTTGGCAATGACCATTGATTGAGTAGTTGCTAGGCACAAATGGGCTGTCAATGAAAACGCATTGTTCAAATGTAAAGGACTCTTTCCCTAGAAAGGGCCTTCTTGGATCCCCTCACTTTATAAATGGGAAATCTGAAACCCCCAAACGTGAAGGTGTTTTTCTCATGGAGAGGCACACAAGGAAGCAAACCCTTTATATGGTACCCATCACATGAAGCCAGGTAGCTAGCTCGTCCCCAGTGTACAGGTAAGGAAACCGAGGCTGGTGACTGGCCACTGGTGCACGGTGGAGTTATCCAGTTAGGCCTGAGTCCGCCGCTGGGGAGGGAGTGCCCTGGCCGCCTGCGCTCACCGGAGGAGGGGCGTGCAGGTAGCGGGCGCCCTGGAGCCACCGCCGGAGCCGGGCGCGCTATTAATAATCCCGTCGCTCAGCCCGGCGGACAGCGCAGGTCCCGGCCGTAGCCGGGCGCCTCCCGGCCCCGGGCCCGGGCCGGATCACGGCGGCCCTCCCCTTCCCCCGCCACGTGACCCTCCCCCCCACTCCGCGGGCAGCCGAGGCCCAGGCTGGCGGGCCGGGGGCCAGGAAAAAGCCGAAAACACCGGCTGGGCCGCTCCCCTCCCGCTCAAAATAGCCCCCGGCCGGGGCTGCCACGCATTCCGCCGGCCCGGGGCGCGGGAAGGGGCGGCCCGCTTGGCCCCGGCCCGACGTGGCTACCCGGCCGGGTTGGACGGGGTGGGGGGCCGAGGGCGGGCCGCGCGGCCGGCCGGCATGTGGCTCTCCTTCGGGGAGCCTTGGCAGCCCGGGCTGCGCGCTGCGCTGGGATGATGGAGAGCTTCTGGAATTTCCTGCAGCTGGAGAGCGCGGCCGGCCGGGGGAGAGGGCTGAGCGCGCGGCTCGGGAAGGGGCGCCTCGCCGCCCGACCCTAGGGGGCGCCTCCGCGGCGAGGGCAGTGGGAGGAGATCTTGCCGCGCGGCCTCAGACTACGGGGACACCCCCTCCCCCGCCGCGCTTTCGGGTCTGGCGGGGGTCCAGTCCCGCCCCTCCCGGCCGGGGCGGCGGAGAGGGGCCAGGTGCAGGCATTGCCCCTCCCCCAGCCGCCTGGTTTCCCTCTCGGCCCGTCACCTCCTCCAGGAGTCAGAAACTCCGCGGCCTCATCTGGGAGAGGGGCGGGGGTGGCAGGGATCAGGGGGCAGCTTAGCCTGCCAGGTAGCCCGAGAGGCGGTGGCGGGGAAAACTCGGAGGCGGGCCGTTCTGGCCCTGAGAACGGCTGGGCCTGCGGACCCGAGCCTCCTGCTCGAGCCAGAGGCAGCGTCTAAAAGGGCTTCTAGGAGGAAGGCGAGGCAGCCTTCTCTCAACAGCCCCCTCCTGCCCCCCACCTGCGAGCCGGTCGGGGGCGGACATGCTGGAAAAATCCTGGATAATTTCCCCGACGGGGACAGCGGCAGCTTTCTTTGGGGGCGGCTGTGCACCTTGCAGGTCCCTGAGTCCAGTACAGGGCTTCTGGGCGGGTGGGGCTTCCTTTTACAGGAACCCTGAGATCCAGGGGCGTAGGTAAGTGACCTCTCAGGGCTCACTCTTGGCACTGTGGGCTGGGGGAGGGAAAGAGGTCTACTCTGCCCTTTGTGGGGGAGGGCAGGGGATGCTTTCTCACAACTTTACTACTTGCAAACACCATTTGGTGCTCTGTGAACTGATGAACCTTTTGGCAACTCAGCAGGCATCTCCCCTGCCTGCTGGTGGACCCCTTCTTCACCTACCAATGGCCCCTGTTCATTTGCATTTCCTGCCTCCACCCAGCACACCCTCACCATGTTAACAAAAGCCGTGGGGACAGGCACAGTTGGAATGCCTTCTCTGCCACTCACTAGCAGTGTGACCTTGAACAAGTCCCTTCACTCCCTCATTTGAAAAACTAGATAACTGTAGATAGGCATTGGCCTTGTGGTGGGGCTTAACGTTGCACATTTAAAGCAATTAGCATACTGTCTGCACATTGCAAGGGTGGGAAATAAAGGGCACCTGTGTAACACCCAGTCCCATCCAGGGGGTAGAGGCAGCCCTCAGAAGTATTTGAACCCTCTTCCCC
The DNA here is from genome assembly GCF_041146395.1 of Eulemur rufifrons. Taxonomy (NCBI): domain Eukaryota; kingdom Metazoa; phylum Chordata; class Mammalia; order Primates; family Lemuridae; genus Eulemur; species Eulemur rufifrons. The sequence goes on along the minus strand of NC_090990.1, from coordinate 18,505,996 downwards.
TTCAACAACCCTGTGAGATTTTGCTTCCCAAGGTCTCTGTCTCACTAGTCTCCTCACAATGCTCCTTCTGCTGTTCCACTGGGGGTGGGGGTGGGGGCTGGCAGAGAGCTCTGGACTGGCTCCCCAGGGTACAGCCCAGGCAGGCTGTGAAGCTGGTGGAATTCTGCTTTCTTCTCCCTCCCATCTCCTTGCTGACCTTTCACTCCACCACTGCCAGATACCAGATTCAACTTCAGATGCCTCTGGGCTCCCCTCAGACCAGGATGTCCTCAGCCCAGGATGTCGCCTGGGCCTGTGTCAACTCTCAGCCTCCCCCAACTCCAGTTCTCCTTGTTTCCTGTTTGATTGGCCTGCCTTGTCCACTGGGAAAGACCCTGGTGTACTGGAAGGAGCTCAAGGCTCTATCTGTTTTCTGTGTGAGCTTGAGCAAATTACTCTGCCTCTGTGAGCCTCTGTTTGCTCTTCTGCAAAATGGAATTGAAATAAAAACTACCTAGCAGAACACCTCTTTACTCATGCATCTTCTTGGCAGAGGTCTATTTAAATAAAAGGCAGGGATGCCCTGGACCTTAGAGGGAACTTGCATTCAAGGCCAAGTATAGGGAACAAGTTAAACTATCCTTCCCTTTGGTTTGGGGAGACAGCTCTGCGGGGCCCTGGGATAGGGAGTGGGGCATGGATGAGTGTCAACCAGATCTTTTTGGCAAACTCTGAATTTGACCAAATTTATGTGGCCGAGATTCCAGGGCTGCCAGGTGCTTGTGTCTCTGAATGCACTGCTGGGCAGTTCTCATAAACTCCTCTCTGGGACTACAGACTTCCCCTCCCAGCTAGTCCGGTCCCACCTCCCTCTGCCCCAGAAAAGCCCTCCGTGGCTGACTTGTACCTCACTCCTCCAGTTTCTCTCCAACCCATCAAGGGCTCCCAGTGACTGTAAAAGAGAAAGGGGCTGAAACCAGCAGTTGGGCTGTGTGATTTTAGGCAGGCTGCTTCCCCTTTCTGGGCCTTGGTTTCCTTCTGCATAGCAGAGGAGGTTGGATTAGTGACTCCCTAAGGCACCTTCTAGCTCTGACAGGCTCCGAGCCTATGTTGACTGATGTATCCTAGGAGATAGGAGCACACAGAGAACCAAGTCAGCTGGGAGATTCCTGTCAAGGTATCCCCCCTCCTCCAGAAGGTTGGAGTGCCTCCCTTCCAAGACACACCCTTCAGGGATACTGGCGGAGATTGTGGTGGGTGGAGGGGACATATCACCCCAGTGCGTGGCACTGCTCAGCCCCAGGGTGCCTGTTGTCTGTAGAGAGGCCTGTGCATAAGAACAAGAGCTTGTGTCAGGAGGGGCTGTGAGACCGCATGCTTCTAGGGGAAGGGAATGTGTGTGTCAGTGACCAGTCAGCCTCTAGGGAACCAGGCTACGGTGCACTAGGCAGCTAGCTTGTGGGATGGTGTCTCCAGAAAAGCGATCACAGGGGCAGCGTATCGGGGTGTGTGCAAGACTGGCAGTGGGAGGGACGAAAAAACATACGTGAACCACAGAACCAGGCTTTGCGTCCGGGCAGGCTGCTGGGGAAGCTCCAGCTTCTGGGGAAGTGGTAGAAGAGTCAGCACAGTCTGACACAGCGCGGTTTTGCCTGTGCCTAGGTTTGTCCGCTTGTTATGGGTGTCAAGCTGAACAGCACTGTTCTGAATTGCAGTTGTCATGTTCTATTGTGGGGGTATCTGTGTAGGGGTGTTGTCAAGGTTTTCTGAACAGCGGGTGTCTGGCTGTTGGGGGGGGGGTGTAGCTGTACAGGATGGTGTTGTAAGGCAATAGGCAGTTCCTGGCCATTTAGGCTGCTGTTGGATTGTACTGGAACCATCAACTGGTGTTTTCAGGCTGTGAGTTGATCCTGGCCATGTTTTGGGTGCCTCTTCCTCCTTCATCCCTTATGTAGAGGGAGGCCCCAGGAGGACACGGGGAGGGAAGTTTCCTGTCCTAATCAGTCCCTCTGCAGGTAGGCAGGCAGGCAGCACAGGTAGGCAGGCAGGCAGCTGCAAGCCTGCTTGCTCTTAAAGTAATTTTACCACGGTGCCTAAGTCAGGAACAGGCGTGAATTGACCTTTTAACCCCTTCCCCACCACGGGATTAGACTCTGTTTCCTGTTCAATCTCCTCCAGAACCAGTTCCATCCCGCCTAGGCACCCCCCCCCCAATGGATAAGCAATGCCCCCATCTCTTTCCCCCCAACCCCTGTTGAACCTGGTGGGGGTGCTGAGGGCCAGGCTGGTGCAGGGTCTGGCAGGAGCTGAGGGCCCAGACGGGAGTGATAAATATTGAAGAGGAGGGATTTCGGTGTGGGCTGGAGCAGCTGCAGTGGTTCGAGTGTCACACTATCTCTCCCCAGGTTTACTGACCCATTTCCATTCACGCGGCTGCTGGTTTCCTAGCAACGGCAACAGTCCCCCCAGAACAGGCGGAGTGTGTGTCTGCCATTAGCGACTGCCGCAACTGTGTCAAGGTTACCCCGCTCCCTGCAAACCCACCCCGGCGGGTTTGTTTTCTGCCAGCGCCTGGCACACACCGTGCCAGCTAGGGAGGGGGAGGGAAGGGGGCTGGGGGCCAGCCCCAGGGCTGGGGTGGGGGTGGGGGGCCGAGGAGGAGCTGCAGTTCCCGGTCCAGTGGGAGCCAAGTTGGACTGAGGCCGAAGCAGCCACCCCCCTTGGCTGGTGGAATTCCTGAGCCTGAGGGGAGCAGGGGGTGGGGCTGTCCCTCAGCCCTGACCCCCGAGATTCCAGAGCCTGGGGGGAGGGGTGTGGGCCGAGGGGCCTCCGGGAAGCCTGCCCGGTCTGACCCCACCTGGCTTGTTCTGCTGCCCTGGCTTCCTCCCACTTCTGCTGCAGCTCCACGCTCTTCTCTGCTCTTCTTTGCTCTCAGCTCTTTGTCCCAGCCTCTGTGCCTGGTCTCCCCTATCAGACTCCCCAGGGCAGGGTTATGTTTCTCCCATCAGACTCGGGGCTCCTGAGGTTGGGGTTCATGATGCCTCTTTTCCTTCTTTGCCCTCAGTGCCAGCTCATGACTGATTTTCCAAATGTCATGAGAGATGAGATTAAACATATGGGGTGGTAAAGAATAGTTTTTCTTAATGGGGACTAGCTGGGCAGATACCCCCATTCCACCCTCCTTGCTGAAGTAGATTCTGCTTGCACCCTGCCCCCCACCTGGCAGCCCTCATATAGGATTGGCCATAGGAAGTAGACTACCCCTCCTTTTCTCCCTGAAGGCCAGGCTGTAAAGGGTTAAAGCAGCTCCCCCACCCATTGCCTTGGTATGTGAGCTCCCCCAGGCTGGGGGGATGGGAGGATGGGGGTCTGTCACCTTATGGCCACTCATGTGGTCAGCTCAGACCTGACCAGTCACATTCCTGCCCAGGAGGGCTAGGGCTTGAGGCAGAGGGGCAGGGGCAGGGACCTGGAGGGGGCTGGGTTTGTAGGAATGGAAGGGGGGGTGACCAAGAAGCTGGGGGAACGGGCTGTTGGGAACATGGAAGTATTAAGCAATATAAATCCTGACTCCCCCTCCCATTCCTCTAGGCCTCAGCTTCCCCATCTTTGCTCCCAGTTTGCACCCCCTAAAACCTTCCATTGGTTTGTGACACAGGTACAGAGCTGGTCCCAATTCTAAACAAAGAGAAGAGTGTGGCAAAGGTTCCTGACATGCAGGGCAGCACAGGGACTTGTGGGTAGCCTCCAGTGTGACTTTCTGGTGCTTGGGGGAGGTTGGCTGGGTTTCTGGCTGGGTCAGAGGCTTTGAGATCTAGGGTACAGAGCAGGCTGTGCTAGACAGTAGAAAGAGACCTGGGCAGGGACCCAGGAAAACTGGTTCTCTGCCCAGCCCTGTGCCTGGCTCCTCATGGCCTCAGTCTCCCCATTTGAGGGGCTTAGGCCAGTGGTTTCTAAAAGCCCTCCTGCCCTGTTAGTGGCCCTGGTTGAGCGATGAAGGGTGGGGGGCTATGGGTTGGAGGGGTGTGGGAAGCTGCCTGCTCAAGGGGGAGTTGCAACGTGATCCTAGAGCGAAAATAGCCCAGGTCATTTTCAGCTGCTTGGGCGGAGGTATCTGATCCCGGCAGGGCAGCTTGGGCAGGGGGCAGGGAGGAGCATTCTGTAAAGCTCTCTGGGAAACCAGACCCCAAGATGGGAGGGTAAGGAAAGGTTGGCATGCCCGGCTGGGCTTCCTGAGACCCACTGGGGGCCCAAGAATGGAAAGATGAGGAATGCAGAGGGTTAACAGGAGGTGAAGGCTGGACTCTGGCCCCCTTTGGGTCCTGGCCTGGATGAGGTGAAAGGTCAGCCCCAAGGAGTCCAGGCACAGCTGGGGAAAGAGTAACCCGATCCTTCTCCCTAGCCAGGCTCAGGGGATCACAGTGCCGCCTCCCCCAGGAAAGGTGCTTTGACATCCCCAGGAAGGAGTTTGTTTCAACTTGTTCTCAGTAGGGGTTGGGAGCTAGAGGAGAGTCCAGACCCACAGGGTCAGGGAGAGCGGCAGGCCAGGTGCCCCAACCAGTATGGCAGTGCTTTGTCATCCTGGGGTCAGGGGAGGTGGAGGTGAGCCTGCTGGAAAGGTTAGAGGCAGCCTGTTGTGGCCCTGCTCTCACTCTGTGCCCCATTTATAATGACTGATGGCCAGCATCAGGGACGGGAAGCTTAGAGGTAGGAGATGCCCCCGTCCCCCCACTCCCCCCCCCACAGTCTGAGTAGTGAGAAAAACTGCCTGGTACTAGACTGTGACATTGAAATGTGTTTGGGGTGGAGAATTACACTTCAACTCTGAGATGTCTTTGCTGTCTGTGGTTGTGTGTGGTGGGGTGCTAGGGTGTAAGGTGGTATAATGGGAGGCCAAGATGACATTGGAGAACATGGGGGTTCAAATCCTTGCCTCTTAGGCAAGCTATTTAACCTAAGCCTCAGTTTCCCCATCTACAAAATAGGACCGATAGTACTCACCATGTAGGGTAATTATGAGGACTGGCACAGAATAAGTGCTCAGTAAAAAGTAATCTTACTAAGCCTTTTGGATGCCAAGGTCACACACAGTGTGGAGCCTGGATTGCAGCTGGCAGTCTGACTCCAGAGCCGCAGTGGGTAAGCTATAGACAGTATGAGGGAGGGGGTAGTTTTGAGAATGTGACTGCGTCAGTGTCCCCAGGGCTGTGCATGAGTCTCTGAGGGTGGGAAGGGGCGAGGTGAATGGTGTTGAGTATGTGGCAAGGGGCGGTTAGGGGCAGGACTGTTCTTACAGCCGAGGCCCTCTAGGGCCGTCGCCAGTCCCCCACTCCCCACCCTGGCAGGCTTTGTGCGCCTGTGGGTGTAGCTGTCCCTGGAGTGTGGCTGTAGGTATGTTTGAGAAGGCGCAGGCATCCCGAGAAAGAACAAGTCGCCTTTTGTACGCGTCCAGCCCGGGGCTGGGCTGGGCCCTCTCTGGGGGATCCCCTGTTTCCGCGCCCAGCTCCCCGCCCACGGATAGCGCCCCGGCCCCCACCTGAGAGGCGCGGCGAAGCCGGCTGAGCGCCCCCTCCCGGGCCCGGCGCTGAGGGCTGGGGAAAGGGTCCGGGGCAGGGCGCGTGCCCGAAGCCCCGACCCCGCCCCCCGCGCCTTCACGCCAGGTGCTACCAATCTCCGGGAGCCCTGCCCGCGGGCCGCCCGCCCCCTCGCAGGCACCGCTCCCGGTGTTCTGGACGCGCCGTGGGTGGAGTCGGCGGGAGGTGGAGGAGGAGGCAGGGCCGGCCCATGGGGCGGGGAGACAGTTGAAGGCCTCGCCCTTCCTGCTCCGGGAGAGGCCGAACACGCGACCCGGAGACCACGCAGCTCAGCTCCCCTTGGAGCGCCTCACCGGGCCTCTTGTCCCCTGGAGTGCTCTGCCTTCGTGCCCACCTGTCCAAATCTTGCCAAGTACCACTTTCTGCGGGAAGATTTCCCAGAACCGACCCCCCATCTTTTTTTCTGATTACCTACATCCTTTTGGAGGCCCTCTGTAGTAAGGGTACTACTAGTTAACGTCACTGCTGTCCACTGAACAGCCTACTGTGCACCAGACACTGCTCCGTGTTTTTCGTGGAATATCTTACATGATGCATTTCTGCTGGCTTCTGCCTTGTATTATGCGGCCCCTCTCACCCCCTGGATTGGGAGTTTCTCCGGTCAGGGGTTACAGACACCACCTGGCCAGGAATAGGCACCACTCAATGTTTAGGATGGATGGTAGAGGGAGAGTCGGGACCGTGGAGGGAAAGTACCTGTCTAAAGTCACACAGCAAGTAGGTAGACCAATCAAAGCTAGAAACCTAGAAACCGTGTTTCCAGCTCCCTTCAGGTGTTTGGCTATGTGTGCGACTAAGAGCAAGGGGTTGCAGAGAGTTGCTTTGGGCCTTCCCTTTCCCCTACCCACCTCCCAAAGATCAGAGGAACCCCAGGCCTAGCTTCCTCTGCAGTCCACACATGTGTACCAGGACCCCTTACTTCTGCAAAGAGGGGGAGCAGATGTTGGGGGAGCTGGGCGGGCTTTTGCAGGCCGAAGGGGCAGTTCTGAGCTACAAGGAGTATTGTGCGCCCAGTGATTGGGGGCTTACTGGTACTGGGGACATACATAAGGATTTAGCTGGCAGGTGAGAGGTTCCAAGGTGGGCACAGAGGAATGTTGGGAGCCAAAGTATGTGGGGTTCAGTGCAAGGGAGGCAGGGATTATGCTGGGCCAGCACTCCCCCCACCAACAAGCTGGCCCAGTGGAATGCTGGGAGGCCCCAGGGATGGGGCCAGGCAGCCAAGGTGTCTCCGGTGGCACGGAAGCAGTTAAGAGCTGCCTCAGCCTGTTCCTTCAGACAATTAGTGACATCTCGCTTGACAACACCACACTGAGCCGATGCAGACCTCAGCCCCCCTCCCGGCCCCCCCATGGCCGCTTCAGCTGTTTATTCTTGGGCTTTAACAATTGGGATTCTGACTTGGAGGAGCGGGCGCCCCGCGCTGCCCTCTGACCCACCGTCGCCTTGGCAACTGGAGCCCGGTAGGCCTGGGCTCTGTGTTAGGATTACAGATCCTGAATTCACAATCTTGCTGCTCCCCTGCAAGCAGCAGCAGCAGTAGCAGCATGCAGGATCTTCAGCTAGACTGGAGGGGACAGAGAAGGAGGGTCCCCAGGGACCAGCCTGAGGTACGAGTGGGAACATGGGATGCCCACAGGTGACCTGGAGAATGGTGCCCCTTTGGCAGCCTCCCTGGGGTTGAGCAGGGCCCAGAGCCCTGTTCCACTTCCAACATCTCCTATCTGCCCTCTGGAAACTTTCTTTCTGGTGGAGCCTTGAGGGCAGGGGCGAGGTTTCTTCATTACCCCCCCTTTTCCCCCTCAGTCAGCCCCCTACCATGCCCAGAGCTCCAAGTGCCAGCAGACTGTGCCCCTGCCGTGCCCGCCACCATGGCAACAGGCCCCCCTCCCTCACCAGCTCTACTCCTTCCTCCCCCAACCCTAGCAGCCAACTGCCCCAGCTGAAACCGGAGCCGATGCATCTGTGAGCCTCATGCCCAGACCCACATTCCATTTCTGTCCTCTGTCCCCCCCAGTTCTGGCGACGACATCTCCCGTCGTCTTCGTCTTCGTGGTCCTCCTCCTCCTCCTCCTCCCCCCCCCTCCTCCACTCCCCTCGCCTCCTCGCCTCTGCCTACTCCTGCTGTTCCCCCCACACTCTATCACTCAGTGTCTCCCCCTTCTTCCCGCCCCATCAAGTGTGTCTCACCCTCAGACTGTCTCTGTTGGTCTCTGGGTGTGTCAATCCCTCTGTCTGTCTCCAGCTCCCAGGGTCGCTGGTTTTCTGTGCCTCGGCCTGTCTGTGGCAGGCTCCTCAGGCTCCTTACCCATCTTCTGTGTGTGTGTGTGTGTGTGTGTGTGTATGTCTTTGTCTCTGCATCATCCTGCCTGTCTCTCTCTTTGTCTTTTTCTTCCTCCTTCTCTCTCTCTCTCTTCCTGAGTCTTTCTTGCTGTTTTCCTTCCTCTGGCATGCTGACCCTCTCTCCCTCGCTCTCTGCCCTTCCCTTCTTATCTCTTTCTCCTTAAGCCTCACTCTGCCATGTTTCTCTTGCCCCCCTGTACTCCCTCTCTCCCTCTGTCTGTCTCTCCCTCTCTCCCTGGATCTGATTCTCTGCCTTGATTTCTCCCTCCCCTTGCTCTCTTCTTCCCTCTGACTCTCTTCCTCTAAATACGTAGATTTCTTTGAGGGCTGGGCCTTTCGGGTCTCCTTCCTCTATTTCCTGCTTGATCTCTTCCCTTGCAGCCACTGGTTAGGGATCTGAGGGGCCTCCAGAGTCACCCCAAAGGAGCCTCCTTTCTAGAAGGTGCCAGATGCCCTGGAAGCCCCACTGGGCATGTGTAGTTGAACCTGGAAAGAGGCAGGGGTCTAAGGTTAAAGAGCCTGCAGAGCGTGGGACACCAAGAAACAAGAGTGCTCAGCCTCCTGTTCCAGGCTTTCCGAAGATGAGCTCCATCCATCTAGTCCATTCCATCAGCTGTGGAGGGGCAGAGGGTAGTCCCAGGGGCAAAACTGGCCCAAGAAGCTCACTGTCTATAAAGATTCAAAGAAGAACATATCTAGGCCTCACTGATAACTGGAATTTGTCCCCTTCCCTGCTATAATGATGGCTGTCTCAGAGTATGCCTCAGTTTCCCCCAGTGATACAAGGGTATTATGCTTGCTCTATCTCTGACTTCTTTAAAGTACCTTGAGTTCCTGGAGCAAAGTCACAGTTATGAGGAACAAGGAAAGTCTAGAGTGACTCTAGCCCCCGTGCTCACCAACACCAGGGGACTCCACACAGAAGAATTTGTCTGTCTCAGGGCATGGATAGAATCAGGGTCCTGTCTCCTTAAGTGCTGGGTGGAGGACAGTGCCCCGCCTCCCCCCAAGACTGGCAGCCCCTGCTGTTGGGCCCTCCCTCCCAGTCTGGGCAGTGGCCTCTGTCCTTCCTCCCTCGCCCCTCTTCAAGGAATGAGCTTGGAGTCATGGGCAAACAGGCCCTGGGCTGGAGGAGCCGAGCCTCCAGGGCCCAGGCCTTGCCTCTGGGTGTGGCGAGGCCTGGTCAGACAGACAGTTCCAGGACCCTGGGGTCTGGGCACTACTTACCAAGGGGCCAGGCGGGGGAGTAGGGGTGCCTGGGGGAGGCGGGTTGCACGCAAGGCATGCTGGGCCCCCTCTGCGGGTGGGTGGGGGGAACAAAGCTGGCATCGAGGCCTCAGCTAAAATTAGCCGCTTCCCTGCGCGGGAGCGAGCATGCCTGCCAGCCGCCCAGATCGCCGCTGCCTCGGCAGGCCATCTGTCGCCACGTTTTGCTCAGTCCCCCAGGGCCCCCCAGCTCCAGCCACCCCCAGGGGCTAGAGGGACTATACTCTGAGGCTGTCCCTGACCAGGGCTCTGGACTCTGCTGCTGTCATGCTGTGTGACCTGAGGCTAGGCCTGTCCCTCTCTGGGCTCCTGCACAATGTGGGGACCCTGAACACTGACATCCCAGATCCTCTAGTCCTCCTAAGCACCAGGTGCTGGTGCCAGTCATGGTGTGTGCTGCCTCCCTCCCTTAGAGCTGCCCCTCTTGTCCAAGATTTGAAGGTGGGCCAAGTAGGGTTTAGGATAAAGGGGGTACAGGAGACTCTTGTCAGATTCCTCGGTCTTCACTGCGTGGTAGCGCGGCACTGTATCCAGCAACACCCCGACATCCCTCCTCCCGTGTGCGTGCATGCGCTTGTGCACACGCACACTCAGGATCTCCTATCAGTCTTAAAGAGCTCCAGGTGGGAAGCCAGGAGGTGGTGGCTGAGTTCAGCTGATACTAACTTGCTCCGTGGCTTAGGCAAGTCTCCTGCCCTCTCTTAGTCTGTCTCCCTCTTCAATAAGAAGCTTCCCATTTCTTAAGCACCTGCCCACTTATATGCCACATTGTCTTGTGAGGCTGGTGCTATTATCCCTATTGTACAGATGAGGAAACTGAGGTATGGAAAGATGAGAGTCCTCGTGAGGGAGCAGCGGAGCCAGGTTCAAACTGCTCTGTCCTTCCCACAGCCTGCAGCGCCCTGCTCGCTGCTCTCCAGCTTCAGCTGCCTTGGGACCTTGGCACTTGCCTGGCTCCTGTCCCTTCTCCCCTCCCCAAAGCCGAGGAGGCTGAGCTGCTGCTCCAAGGTCACCCAGCCTGGCCCCTGAGGAGGGCAGACTTGAACCCAGGCCTCTTGGCTCCAGGCCTCTCTCACCACCATGGCCAGCAGGCTGGGCCTGTTCCCTGGGTGAGTCATGCCCCTGGACTTTGGCCTCCTTGTCCCCAGCTCTGTGGCCTGAAGTTTGGAGGGGAGGCCTGTGTAAGAAAGAGGGGCTCCCCTGGCAGTGGGAGTCTCAAGCCATTGTTTCCCCTCAGTGAGTGCAGGGTGACAGCAGCCCCTAGCTCCCTGCTCCGCATACATCTCTAAGCAGTCTCATAGAAACAGCTCCCTCCCTCCACAGCTCATTCGGCCCCCTCCCTAGATACACAAGACATCACTCTAGAAGTGGGGTGGGGAAGGGGCTGGGGGAAGTGGCATTTCCAGGTAGTCTGTGTGCCCCGGGCAGCTTCCTCCCCAGCACTGCTCTCCCCAAGCACCCAGCCGTTGCCCAGGCGGGAAGCCACAGCACCTCCCCTTCTGGTGTCCAGGGACCAAGGTCACACCCAGAGCCCTGTGTGCCTCCACCTCCTCCTGGGGCCAGTGGTGTTTGTCACTGGGGCAACGTGTGGCTGTGCCCAGCTCTGGCAGTGCTAGGGTGACATTCATGCCCTGTGAGCTGTGACGCCTCTGCAGACAGAGGACAGCACCACCCAGACTGGCAACAATGATGGGGGAGGGGTGAGGTGGGCTATCACCTGTCCCCTGTCCGAAGCAGTCAGGGAGGTGACACGTCATGTACCCGTCTGCTGTCTGGAGGGAGGATTCACAGGGAAGGGGCAAGGTGGTGTCCCTGCCTCAGTACTACGTGGTAGGTGAAGGGGTCTGTGTCTCCCTCACACCTGGAAGATGAGGCTTACCTCACGTTTTATGTGTGTGTGACAAGTTCTCTGTGCATCCACATCCTGTTTTTGTGGGGGGGTTCCCTGGCTGTGTGTTAGTTGTACCGTTGTGAGGGGTGACAACCTGTGTTCCTGTCCCATACTATCTGCGGGTGTCAGATGTGCCCATCTCACGTTTTGGGGGAAGCGACAGGTTATGTGCTTAGCTCATTCTGTTAGGAGGGTTGTCACCGACTCATAGGCCTGTCTCTGTGGCTGTTGTGTGTATGTGAGAGATGTCACCATGTGCCCGTCTCATGCTGTTGTGGGGAGTGACATGTGTGATTATCTCATGCTGTTGGGAAGTTGTCAGTAACTTGGGAGCTCGTCTCTCACCCTAAAGAGACGACATGTTGCCCGGTGATACGGGGCTGGCAGTTGGCAGGGCCTCCCCATGCAGACCACAGAGCCCCAGAGGAAATGCTGAGACCCTGAGCAAGGGGACAAGTGTGGGCTGGGGGGTGTCAGTCCCACATAGCCTACCTTCTCACCCAGGCGCCACCCCTTGGGACCCTTCCCCAGGAGGGAGGACCCAGTGTTTTTCCGATGGTGGGGAAAGGGGCTTCTGGGGCCAGAGCCGGAGTATGACTGCATAGATGGGGCACCAGGCAGGGTTTGCACAAGGAGGGGCTGTGTCCCCAAGAGCCTGGGGACCCTATTCCCTCCCTCTTCTGCCCCTGAAACTGTTAAACTAATTAAGGCTGTGGAGCCGCAGGATTAATCGGGGCAGCTCTGCGCGGGCCGGGAGCTCAGGTAGTCGATTAGTGCGCCGAGGAGGATATTGGATTTCTGAACCGCAAGTCAGCACTATTCGGGCCTGTTATCTCTCCGAGGCTCGAGGGTCAGGAGGCGGGAGGCTGGGCGCCTGGCCGCCTCTGCCCGGCCAGCCCGGGCGTCACTCCCCCTGCCCGCGCGCCGCCAGCTCCGGCCTGTCTGCTGCCCACGCGGGCCTCACCCCGGCCCTCTCCCGGCCCACCCCGTTCTGCCATCCCTTTCTCAGGCTCCCAGGGAAACATCCGGTCCCTGGTCCTCTCCCTGCCTCTCTGTCGGGCTCTCCTCCCTGGAGCCCCTCTGCCCTCTGGCTCTCTGTCCTTCCTGGCCTCTGGCTCACTCTAGGCCACCCGACACCCTCTCTTCAGCCTCTGACAGGGTCTCAACCCCTCCCTGCCTTCCTCTCCTCACTGTCTCTGTGTACGTGTTGCCTGTCTCTCTCAGTTTTTGCCTGCCTCTGTCTCTCAAGTCTCTCTGTCTCTGTTTCTCGCCCTCTGTGTGTCTCTGTCTCCCTGTGTATCTTTCTCCCTCTTCTGTCTTTTCCTCTCTCCTTCTGGCAATCTCTCTCTCTCTCTCTCTCTCTCTCTCTCTTGTGTGGTCTCGGCTGGTGTCTGCAACCAGAACAAATCTCCCCCAGCCAACACCCCCTGAACAAGGAGGCCAGAGCAGCTAATGGGAAACATGTGATTCTGCCTTGTGCCTGGAGCACCGTGAAGGGAGCCTTGGTCCCAGCCCAGCCCCTGCTTCCCCCTCGCCGCATTCCCCCCACCACACTGTCCTCTGCCTCCCAGCGTCCCCCCCCAACCCAGCCTGTGTGGGCACAGTTGCAAGTTCCCCAGTCACTTACATTTGGGGGGACTGGCATTTATCAGCTGGGGAGTATCAGGTTGTGGAGGGGCTGGGGGCAGCTTTGTTCCTTAGGTCCCCCCAGCCCCCAGGGCCAGGCAGACCCCATGCAGACTCCCCACCACCACCACCATATGTAGGAGAACGGGGCCAAGATGAGCTGAGCTGTGGGAGCCTGGGTCGGGGGCAGCCAGTCCACCCCCACTGGAGGGCCCTGGGGCCACCCAGGTTTCCATCTTTTCCTTCCTCCTGGGCCTCTGGGGAGCTGTAGAGGTGGGGGCTCCCCGAGGGCTTGGGAGCTGCTGGGCTGTGTTTCTGTGCCCACCCAACCACAGGGAAAGGGGGGACGGATCAGAGGAGGGAGGCTCTGGCAGGTTGGAATTCTCCTTCTCTGCCTGTGGATAAATTGTCCCTAATCCAGGCTTGGGGAGTTGTCTGGCTCCTACAGAGAGAGAGAGAGAGAGAGAGAGGGAGAGCGAGGGAGGGAGGAGGGAAGCAGGCACATACAAACACTGTGACACAGACACACACACTGTCTCACAAAGGGTCTCTCACATGTATGCACACACACCCTGACAAGTTACACAAAGGTACCACACAAACACTGAGGCGCCGTTGTGCTGACAGACCCATGGCACACAGACCTGCTCACACATGTTGACACTGACACATAGCTTTACTGGCACAGACATACAATGACATAGCACAAGGACCCACTGATATACAGTCACACAGTGATGTACAGTCACACAATCATGAGGTCATACAAATCCACACATGCATGGACTCACACACAAGCACAGACTGGCCCATGGTGAAACAGACCCACAGGGACACCGTGACCAGTCACGCCGCCACACCGTGACCCTGAAAACCCAGAGAAAGGCAGAGGTAGGAGGGAGCCAACACTGATCCACAGTGACACCAGTGCCCGCAGTCACAGGCCCCGAGATTGGAAACCTGCAGGGACAGCAGAGGATCAGCCGCACGCCCCCACGCCCTGCCAAACACATCCAGAGAGCTCTGAGACAGGCAGGAGCCGGTTTGGCTCCCGACACAGCGAGATGCAGAGAGCCAGGCGGAGCGTGTGCACTCCCAGGCACACGCACACCCCGACCGCTGGGCCCACCTTGTCACACACAGGCACATACACTCACATCTCTGTGTCCTCACAGGCTCAGCTAGACACACACACAAAGCTGGATAGAAAGAAATGGGAATAGTGTGCAGACCCGCACATACAACTGAAGACGCCGACACCAGCACACACTCAGCTGGCACCCTACACACACACACCCTGCTGACCACACCAGCCTCAACCTAGCAAACATGTGACCCCCACATGTGCACACTCCTTATGTATGTACCTGCACAGACATACAGAAATACAGAGAGGCATACAGACAGGCTACATGGATCCAGGAACCCACATACAGGTGTATGTATGCAGACAGCCAAACATTCAGGCATGCATTTATACAGGCAGAATCTCTGTCGCACACATGCGAATTCCCAGGCAACCAGAACCTCTGAGCAGTCCATGAGGCCTGATTCCCAGACCCCCTCTGGGCTCTAGCACAGACCTCAGGGAGGGAGACACGTGGGCAGGAAGCAGGGAGGTGGTGAGGAGGGCCATGGGTATTAAAGAAAACAAAGAGACATAACCAGTGCTGCTGGAGACAGGTAAACGCCAGCTGCGCTAGGCCCTCGTGGAAATCTGCATCCACCATCACTCCTCTCCGAACAGCAACTCTCACACCTGCATTGCAAATAAGCTCTTAGCATGATAGCTTCCCCAGAGTGCTCCTCCCATGCACGAGATCTTATTCTTCCCATTTTATAGTTGAGAAAACTAAGAACCGGATCAGTTAACTGACTCGCCCAAGGTCACACAGTTAGTGAGTGTTAAGCCAAGGACTCTGACTCCCAAAGGCCAGGTTCCTTCCACTGTAGCGTATGTGCATGTGTATGCATGTGTGTACCTAGACAAACAAAAACATTGCTTCCCAGCAGAGCCCGAGGTTTCAAGAGACAGGCTCACAACTCCCCAGTGGGATGACGTTGGAGCTCAGTTGGACCCCATCTAGGACGGCGTCCTGGCTCAGTGTCCCTCTGCACCCTGCCCTATGACTGGCTCACCTTGTGTCGGTGCTTATGCCTGGGGTTCTGTGTTTGCTTCCACAGATGGGCGCTTGCCTGATTGTCTACCCATCGGCCTGGACCCCAGAGCCCACCCAGCTGAGCAGAGGGCCCCGGGTGCGGGGCGACGCTCGGGCTGCTGCAGAGACCACCCTGGAGACGCTGGTGAAGACAGGCCTTTCCTGCTGAGCCGGGCCTGTCTGCACGGCCTGCTCAGGTAACAGTGTGCAGGGCAGCCAGGCCTGGGCCTGGGTCACCCCCAGGACGTGGGGATCAGGGGAACTTGCCTCCCAGTCCCAGCAGCAATCCCCTCCCAGCTTAGGCCAAAAACAGGTCCTTTATAGAATCCAAAGATATTAACCCAGCTTACTCAAACTCCCCCTTATCCAGAAAGGGGAACTGAGGCTCATGGATATACAGTGAGTCCTACCTCCTAGCCTGAGGACTCTTCCCGGCGCCTTGATGACCTGGGAGGAGAAAGGGGTTGTGACAGTGACCAAGACTCAGGGCAGAGGTGGAAACCAGAGTGCCTGATGTGTGCAGCTGCTGCTCCCCCAGGACACCTCTCTACTGGAGTCTGATGAAGCAGAGAGCTGGGAGGCCAAGGTGAGGTGCTGGGAGGGCCTGGGTAGCCCAGCTGTGCTAGGGTGCCCTTACAGGACAGGGAGTGGGGCAGTGACAGTGGCAGGACCTGCCTCCCTTCTCCTGGCCCAGGGTAGCCCACCCAGGCTCAGGAGCTGCAGAGCCAGGTGAGGCTGCCCTGCCCTGCAAAGGCAACTCCCTGAACTGACACATGAAGCCTCCGGCTCCAGGAAGCTCCCTAGAGCCTGGCCTGCCTGGGGACCCCACCCAGCTTCCAAAGGAGCATTCCTGGGGCCTGAGGTCTGGGGGTGGGGCCTCCTGGGATCGTAAGGGTGGGGAGGTACAGCTGTGGGAGGATGCAAGGCTGTGTGTACCCAACTGTAAATGTACGGGGCACTCAGGCTTGCGTGCAAGCAGCTGTGTGGTAGGACTCTGTCCTAGGTGCACAGGGTTGTCTGTAGAAGAGTTATGTAAGTGGGCTGGGGGGTGTTCGAGGCCCCAGCGGTACATTGGAGTGGTGAGTGTGCAAGATTCAGGGTGTGTACTGGGCAGGTGTGGGAATACTGGGGGGGGTGCACGCCACACTGTGTGGTGTGTGTGCAGGGTGCTAGTGTACACTGAAGAGATGTGTGTATAGATAAGATCTGAACACACTGGGGAGGTATGGTGTGTGCACAGGGATCTGCATGTGCACTGGAGGAGTGTGTTTCGGGGTTCTGGGTGCACAGTGGGGGTGGTGTGCGCACATGGCTCCATTTGTGCTTTGGAGGTGGGCTGGGCGAGCCTCGCTGAGCTGGGCTCAGCAGTGCCCAGCCTTGTGGCCAAATCGCTGAAGTCACTTCCTTTCCAGCAGCAACTTTCCAGGAGGAGGAGTTCTTCAGACCTGGGCGGGGAGGGGGGGCGGAACAAGGAGCTCTCAGGGGAAGGAGGTAGGCGGGGGTGTGAGGCTGAGGGGAGGGCCTGGTGGGGCTGGAGGAGGGGAGTCCTCCGGGAGACAGAAGGAAAGACAAGGACAGGAGTCTGGAAGGGCCAAGGGCAGGAGGGGATGGGGGCGGAGCAGGGCGGGAAGCACAGTCCCTGGGTGACCTCAGAGGGAGGAAGGGAGGGCCGCCGGCAGGGTGACCCTCGGGTCCAGCCAGAGCTGGCAGTGGCGCGCCCGCACACCTGGCACCCAGGGCAGGGGGCTGGCAGGGGGCGGTTCTGGGGCAGACCTACTTGCCAGGTGCCCTGCTCTGGGCAGGAAGGGGGTGGGCGAGGGCTGCACAAAGGAGCTCTGTGTGGCTGGGGGTAGGGTGGGGTGGGTGGGGTGTGCTGTGCTGTGCTGTGGGGGGGCCCCCCTGGCCCTGGGGGGGAAGGGGGCGGGGCAGGGCCAGCTCCCCTTGGGGGCATCAGTGGCTCCAAGGGGACACCTAGTGGCAAGGGAGGGTAGTGCATCCGGATGGCCAGTGGGAGGTGGTGGCTAGATGAGAGGAGGACAGAAGTTAAAAATTAGAACTAATGGTTGGGATTAGGACAGTTGGAGGAGGCTGCATGGGAGGGGACTGAATCTCTAGTCAGTGAAGCAGTTTGCTTTATAGGACCCCAACAAACCTAAATTCAGACCAGCTGAACTGAATGATATGGCTGTTTGTCCTTAAGGGCATAACTTAACCTCTCTGTGCCTCCATTTAAATGCCAAATGAGTGACAACTGCCGTTATTATTTCCATCATTGTTATTTTTGTTATGATTTGGGGCTGGAATCAGGTTGGAAGAAGATCTGCAGGTACAGCAGAGTGGGCTGGAGGGAAGGAGATTGAGGGGGCAATGACTAGTCCCTGAGGGGGCAGATCCTAGGCGATAAGGCCTCAGGAGGAGAAGGGAGGTAATGGGGAAGGTCTCAGAGCACCAGTAACAGCCCCTTTGATGCAGTGTTTTCCATTTGAGGATATCCCTGGGCCTTCAAGCCAGCCTGGGAGGGAAATGGGGGGGAGGTGTGCTCAGGCTGGAGAGAGGGTCATGGGGCCGGAAGTGAGAGCTGGGGCTGGCAGCCTGGCTCCCCTGGGGAGGCTGTGGGTGGGGGAGGGGGAGGAGGGTTGGGGAAGGGGTGGGGTGGTCACAGCCACAGCGGGGAGGGTGGGGCTGGGGACTCAAGGATGTGGGCTGGCGCTTCCCAGCACTGTGCACAGCAGGTTGGGGCCCCCGGCCCCCTCCCAACCAGCTGGTGTCCCCATGGGCCAGCTCAGACACACTGACCCAGAAGCAGACAGGAGGACAGAAGGACCCTTTTGACTTTGTTCACAGACCAGGGCTAGGTGGTACCCCTGGGAGGGGGCCAGGAGAATGGCTGCTGGGCGTGGTGGGGAGAGAGCCAGCTGCTTCCCTCAGATGCTGGAGGCTGCAGAGACAGCAGTGGACAGAGTCAGGAGGCCTGGCGGGAGGACATGCCCAAAGGTCTTCACGGGTGGGTGGAACAGAAGCCACCGCCAGAGAGGAGGTTTTTCCCTTCTGCCAAGATCACACCCTCAGGCCTCAAGTGGGAGGTCTCCAGAGCAGGGAAGGCTTGGCAAGCCTGGCCCTTGGTGAGGGAGGGATGGTGGCTTCTGGTAAGCATCTCAGAGACGGCATCAGGAGCCATGGCCAGCCGTACTCTTGGGAATGGGACTTGGAGAGTCTGGAGTCTGCTCCCCTTGTCTCCCAGCAAGAGCAGCTGTGCTCCAAGTTCTTAGAGTAGAGACCTGACCTGGGAGGGGCCGGGTCCACGGCCAGGCATGGGAGAGAGCAGGGCCCTGAGTGATCCTACAGGTGGGACCTGCAGAGAGGGGAGGAGCAGTGGACAGAGGGACGTTCCACCTGGATGAGCAAAAACCGGGCCCCTCCTGTGCCATTTTGTGGCCTCGGACAAAGTCTCTTTCCATCTTCAGATCTCAGTTTCCTCATCTCTAAAATGAGAGGAGCATGAGATGGCACTAGAAAGTGTACCCACTGGGGTAGCTGATTAAAAATACAGATTCCCAGATGTCCCTCCAGATCTATGAGTCAGAATGCCCTGGACTAGGGCCTGGGTATCTGGAATGTTACACAGCTCCCCCAGGCCCAGGGGTTGGAAGCCAATGGGTTAGATAATTTTAAGGTTCCTCCCAGCCTTAAATTAGACCACAGCTCTAGAAGGAGCATTTTCAGAAGTAGCTGAAGGAAAGTCGCAGGAGCTGGGAGTGGAAGGAGGCTTTGGACTTAGGGCAGAATTAGGAATCCTGCCACTTAACAGCTATGTGACTTCAGGCAAGTTACACAACCACTCTGCGCCTGTTTCCTCTGTAACAGGGGAATAACAAACAGTGCCTCCCAGGTTGCAGTAAGGATTCAGTGGGTCGTGTATGTGAAGGTGCTTTATAGATTGCAAATTGCTGCCCACCAAAGGGGAGCAGAGGAATGTCCCTTTCCACTCTATTCTGTCCTCTGCAGTCTTCCTGTGGGGTGACAGCACTGGGCCGCATGGCAGCCAGTGAGAGTCTACATGTGTCCTTGGGGGGTGGGCTCTGGGAATTGACCACTAGGGCCAAACACTAGGCAGGGACCGGGGTCAGCCTTCACAACCCTCACAGTGGTTGGGGCCCATTCAGCTCCCTGTTCCCTGAGATCCCAGCTCCTGGGGATCAGCCACAGCCCTGGGTCCCCAGGCTCTCCTGAGAGTCAGACATGCCTGGATCTAAATCCCAGCCCTACCCTGACCAGCTCAGGGAGTCAGTTGGTAAATATTTACGTAGCATCCACAGCCCAGGCCCTGGGGTCAGAAGATACAGCAGTAAACAAGGCAGACGTGATCCCTGCCCCTGAAGAGCCCATACTCTTGGGGGAGATGCACTAAACAGCCAGTCACACAAAGTAATTGATTACAGTTGTGATACATACTATGAAGGTGAAATAGATAGGGCTCTAAGAGTATGTAGCTTGAGAGCAGCGGTGTGATGATAGCTCACTGCAGCCTCAAACTCCTGGGCTCAAGCGATCCTCCTGCCTCAGCCTCCCAAGTAGCTGGGTCTACAGGTGCACACCACCACACCCGGCTAATTTTTTTTCTATTTTTAGTAGAGATGGGGTCTCCCTCTTGCTCAGGCTGGTCTCAAACTCTTGGGCTCAAGCAATCCTCCCACCTTGGCCTCCCAGCAGAATGCTAGGATTACAGGCGTGAGCTACCATGCCCAGCCCATGTCTCTTTCTACATTCTTGTCTCTCTCCCTCCTTCAGTATCCTTCTTGGGTCTGAAAAAGAAAAAAGAGCCTCATGGGAAAAGGCAGGTTGTTGGCTCTGTGTGTCTCATTCATTCATTCAACAAATATTTTTTGAAACACTGGCTTGTGCCATCTGCAGTTCTGGGTGTTGGGAGATACATACAGTGGTGAACGAGACAGATACCCTTGCCCTTGTGGTGCTTACCACCTTCCAGCGGATGGTTTCTGTAGAAATGGGGAGGATAATCCTATCGGTCTCAGGTTAGGGGGGATTAGATGAGATAATCCATATAAAGTGCTTAGCCCAGTGTTTGGCAACAGAAAATGTGTCCCCAAAGTGTGGACTTTTATTTTTGTTGCCTCCCCGGTACAACTGTTAAACCTCTGACCTTAGGCACTCTTTTACTTTTCCTTTGTAGCTCTTATCCCACTAATAATTACATCATTTAGAAAGATTTGACCAATGTCTGTCCTACAGTCCTTCTGCAAAGTAGGCACTCCATAAATGAGTGTGTGAATGAATGATGTTATCTCTGCGCCTCCATTTCTTCATCTGCAAAATGGGGTTATTAATAGCCCCTACCTCACAGGATTGGTATGAAGAATTAAGTGAAACGATGCCTGGACAGCTTCCCGCCCAGTGCCTGGCGCGCAGTAGGTGCTCACTAAACCTGAGCTGCGATGGTCCTTTCCAGGCGCTGTCCACGCCCCGAGGCCTGGGCTCAGGCCGAAGTTGCTCCACAGCACCCCCAGCTGACAGCCAGCAACTGGCAGAGCCCCCAGGCACGGGGGCCCTCTCCCTCCCAGGTCAGCCGGGTGTGTGCACTGGAGGGGGCGGGGGTGGTACCTGGAAGAGGCTGGGCAGGTGAGCAGGGGTTGAGCTGTGGCCACCAGACCATTTGGGGAATTCAGATCTGTTGCCTATCTTGTTGCCCACAGAGATTTCCAGTGTGACAGCCCAGGCGGCAGAGCCGAGGGTGAGTGGCTGCGGTTCTCCTTGAGCCCTGGGTGTGGGGGCAAGAAGGAGGGAGGCCATGCCCTTGATGGGACTTCCTGGCCCTCTCCTTAGTCTGATCTGGAGTGGTCACCTCGCCTGAAGATGAGTTTCCCTCTCGAAGGCAGGGGTCCCTTTCTCCGTGAGCACATAGCCAGGTTCTAGAAGGGGGTGGGCTGACAGTAAGTGCAACGGCCCACGAGGGTTCATTGTGCACATGGTGGTTCGGGAAAGGCTGGGAGTCAGCAAAGGGATTGGGCCTGGAAGAGGATGGAGTTGGTATACGGGAGGAGACCTTGCGGGGGTCCGGGAGCTCTTTGAGGATGTGGGAGCTGGTGAGGACTTGGGCGTTCAGTGAGGAAGCTCCTGCCTGTCCCACCCGGCAGGTCCTGGTCCCGGCTTCTCGCACCCTCATGTCAGCCCCGGCCCCGCCCGGTGGCCCGCGGAGGACAAGGTCAGGATGCGTGTGAAGCCCCAGGGCCTGGTGGTGACTTCCAGTGCCGTGTGCAGCTCTCCTGACTACCTCCGGGAGCCCAAGTACTACCCCGGCGGCCCCCCCACCCCCCGGCCCTTGCTTCCCACCCGGCCCCCCGCCAGCCCACCTGACAAGGCCTTCTCCACCCACACCTTCTCCGAGAACCCACGTCCGCCCCCACGCCGGGACCCCAGCACCCGGCGCCTACCAGTCCTTGCCAAGGGGGACGACCCGCTGCCCCCACGGGCAGCCCGTCCTGTCTCACAGGCCCGCTGCCCCACACCGGCCGGAGACGGCAGCAGCTCCCGACGCCACTGGGACAACGGGCGGGTGAACCTGCGTCCAGTGGTGCAGCTGATTGACATCATGAAGGACCTGACGCGGCTCTCCCAGGACCTGCAGCACAGTGGTGTGCACCTGGACTGTGGCGGGCTCCGGCTCAGCCGCCCACCCGCCCCACCGCCCGGCGACCTACAGTACAGCTTCTTCTCTTCACCCAGCCTGGCCAACAGCATCCGCAGCCCTGAGGAACGGGCCACCCCCCATGCTAAGTCAGAGCGGCCCAGCCACCCCCTCTACGAGCCTGAGCCTGAGCCTAGGGACAGTCCCCAGCCTGGCCAAGGCCATAGTCCTGGAGCCACGGCTGCAGCCACTGGTCTGCCCCCAGAGCCTGAACCAGATGGCCCTGACTATTCAGAACTCGCTGATGCCGACATCCTCAGTGAGCTGGCCTCCCTTACTTGCCCTGAGGCCCAACTGCTAGAGGCCCAAGCCCTCGAGCCACCGTCACCTGAGCCGGAGCCTCAGCTCCTGGACCCTCAGCCCCGCTTCCTGGACCCACAGGCACTAGAGCCTCTCGGGGAAGCTTTGGAGCTGCCACCCCTGCAGCCTCTTGCTGATCCTCTGGGGCTGCCCGGCCTGGCCCTCCAGGGCCTGGATTCCCTGCCTGACTCCCTGGAGTCGCAACTGCTTGACCCCCAGGCACTCGACCCCCTACCCAAGTTGCTTGACGTCCCGGGTCGCCGTCTAGAGCCCCAGCAGCCCCTGGGACACTGCCCACTGGCCGAGCCCTTGCGCCTGGACTTGTGCTCACCCCACGGCCCCCCTGGGCCCGAGGGTCACCCCAAGTACGCCTTGCGGCGCACTGATAGGCCAAAGATCCTGTGTCGCCGGCGGAAAGCTGGACGAGGGCGCAAGGCAGACGCCGGACCTGAGGGACGCCTGCTGCCCCTGCCTATGCCCACAGGGCTGGCGGCTGCCCTGGCCGAGCCCCCGCCGCCGCCACCTCCACCACCTCCTGCCCTGCCAGGCCCAGGCCCAGTCCCAGAGCTGGAGCCAGAATCTTCCCAGACCCCAGTGGTCCCTACCCGCAAAGGCAAGTGCCGGGGTGTGCGGCGCATGGTGGTGAAGATGGCGAAGATCCCTGTGTCACTGGGGCGGCGGAACAAGACCACATACAAAGTGTCATCCTTGAGCAGCAGCCTGAGTGTGGAGGGCAAGGAGCTGGGCCTGCGCGTGTCGGCAGAGCCCACCCCGCTGCTGAAGATGAAGAACAACGGGCGGAACGTGGTGGTGGTCTTCCCGCCCGGTGAGATGCCCATTATCCTCAAGCGTAAGCGCGGCCGCCCTCCTAAGAACCTGCTCCTGGGTCCTGGCAAGCCCAAAGAGCCAGCCGTGGTGGCTGCTGAGGTGGCCACTGTGGCAGCAGCCACCATGGCCATGCCAGAGGTGAAGAAACGACGGCGGCGGAAGCAGAAGCTGGCATCTCCCCAGCCGTCCTATGCAGCGGACGCCAACGACAGCAAGGCCGAGTACTCAGACGTCCTCGCCAAGCTGGCCTTCCTGAACCGCCAGAGCCAGTGTGCTGGACGGTGCTCGCCACCCCGCTGCTGGACACCCAGTGAGCCCGAGTCAGTGCATCAGGCCCCCGACACCCAGAGCATCTCCCACTTCCTGCACCGTGTGCAGGGCTTCCGGCGACGTGGGGGCAAAGCAGGCGGTTTTGGTGGCCGGGGTGGGGGCCATGCAGCCAAGGCAGCCCGATGCTCCTTCAGTGACTTCTTTGAGGGCATTGGCAAGAAAAAGAAGGTGGTGGCAGTGGCAGCTGCTGGGGTTGGGGCCCCTGGCCTCACTGAGTTGGGGCACCCACGCAAACGGGGCCGGGGGGAGGTGGACGCTGTGACTGGGAAGCCCAAGCGCAAGAGGCGGTCCCGGAAGAATGGGACTCTGTTCCCGGAGCAGGTGCCCAGTGGCCCAGGCTTTGGGGAAGCGGGCACCGAGTGGGCCGGGGACAAGGGTGGCGGCTGGGCCCCTCACCATGGGCACCCAGGCGGACAAGCTGGCCGAAACTGTGGGTTCCAGGGGACTGAGGCCAGGGCCTTTGCCTCCGCTGGGCTGGAGAGCGGAGCCTCGGGCCGTGGCAGCTACTACGGCACGGGCGCGCCCTCAGGCCAGACTGAGCTCAGCCAGGAACGCCAAAACCTCTTCACTGGCTATTTTCGCTCGCTGCTTGATTCGGATGATTCCTCCGACCTCTTGGACTTTGCCCTCTCAGCCTCTCGCCCAGAGTCCCGGAAGGCATCGGGCACCTATGCAGGGCCTCCCACCAGTGCCCTGCCTGCCCAGCGGGGCCTGGCCACCTTTCCCAGCCGAGGAGCCAAGGCCAGCCCAGTGGCAGTGGGTAGCAGTGGGGCTGGGACAGAACCCTCCTTCCAGCCCGTCCTGCCCGCTCGCCAGACCTTCCCACCGGGACGGGCAGCAAGCTATGGGATAACTCCAGCCACTTCAGACTGCCGGGCAGCTGAGACGTTCCCAAAGCTGGCTCCCCCGCCTTCGGCTGTGGCCCGCTCACCTACAACCCACCCGCCCGCCAACACCTACCCTCCCCAGTATGGCGGCTATGGGGCTGGACAAAGCGTATTCGCCCCGGCTAAGCCCTTTACGGGCCAGGACTGCGCTAACAGCAAGGACTGCAGCTTCGCCTACGGCAGTGGCAGCAGCCTCCCTGCCTCACCCAGCAGTGCCCACAGCGCTGGCTATGCCCCACCGCCTACCGGGGCCCCCTGCCTGCCACCAAGCAAGGCCTCCTTCTTCAACAGTTCTGAGGGGGCCCCGTTCTCTGGTTCAGTCCCCACACCCCTGCGCTGTGACAGCCGGGCCAGCACTGTCTCGCCCGGTGGCTACATGGTGCCCAAGGGCACCACAGCCTCTGCCACCTCCGCAGCCTCTGCCGCCTCCTCCTCCTCCTCCTCCTTCCAGCCCTCGCCTGAGAACTGTCGGCAGTTTGCGGGGGCTTCTCAGTGGCCTTTCCGGCAGGGCTACGGAGGCCTGGACTGGGCCTCAGAGGCCTTTAGTCAGCTCTACAATCCCAATTTCGACTGTCACGTCAGCGAACCCAACGTGATCCTGGACATCTCCAACTACACGCCACAGAAGGTGAAGCAGCAGACGGCTGTGTCTGAGACCTTCTCCGAGTCGTCCTCTGACAGCACCCAGTTCAATCAGCCAGTTGGTGGCAGCGGGTTCCGACGTGCCAACAGCGAGGCCTCAAGCAGTGAGGGCCAGTCGAGCCTGTCCAGCCTGGAGAAACTGATGATGGACTGGAATGAGGCATCATCCGCCCCCGGCTACAACTGGAACCAGAGTGTCCTCTTCCAGAGCAGCTCCAAGCCGGGCCGTGGACGGCGGAAGAAGGTGGACCTGTTTGAGGCCTCACACCTGGGCTTCCCAACGTCTGCCTCGGCTGCTGCCTCAGGCTACCCGTCCAAACGGAGCACCGGGCCCCGGCAGCCACGGGGTGGACGGGGTGGTGGGGCCTGCTCAGCCAAGAAGGAGCGGGGTGGTGCAGCGGCCAAAGCCAAGTTCATCCCCAAGCCACAGCCAGTCAACCCGCTGTTCCAGGACAGTCCAGACCTCGGCCTGGACTACTACAGTGGGGACAGTAGCATGTCACCACTGCCCTCACAGTCGAGGGCCTTTGGCGTGGGAGAGCGAGACCCCTGTGACTTCATGGGACCCTATTCCATGAACCCGTCCACGCCTTCTGATGGCACCTTCGGCCAAGGTTTCCACTGCGACTCGCCCAGCCTGGGTGCTCCCGAGCTCGACAGCAAGCATTTCCCACCACTGGCCCACCCGCCCACGGTGTTTGATGCTGGCCTGCAGAAGGCGTACTCACCCACCTGCTCGCCCACACTGGGCTTCAAGGAGGAGCTGCGGCCGCCGCCCACAAAGCTGGCTGCCTGCGAGCCCCTCAAGCATGGGCTCCAGGGAGCCAGCCTGGGCCACGCAGCTGCAGCCCAGGCCCACCTGAGCTGCCGGGACCTGCCTCTGGGCCAGCCCCACTACGACTCCCCCAGCTGCAAGGGCACAGCTTATTGGTACCCACCAGGCTCAGCTGCCCGCAGCCCGCCCTATGAAGGCAAGGTGGGTACCGGGCTGCTGGCTGACTTCCTGGGCAGGACGGAGGCCGCGTGCCTCAGTGCCCCCCACCTGGCCAGCCCACCAGCCACACCCAAGGCTGACAAGGAGCCACTGGAGATGGCCCGGCCACCTGGCCCACCCCGTGGCCCTGCTGCAGCTGCTGCTGGATATGGCTGCCCACTCCTTAGTGACTTGACCCTGTCCCCCGTGCCGAGGGACTCGCTGCTGCCCCTGCAGGACACCGCCTACAGGTATCCAGGCTTTATGCCACAGGCGCATCCCGGCCTGGGTGGGGGCCCCAAGAGCGGCTTCCTGGGGCCCATGGCGGAACCTCACCCTGAGGACACATTCACCGTCACCTCCCTGTAGTGCCAACTGAAGTGCCGACTGGACCGCGAGGTTTTGTTCCTGGGTGAGTCTGGGGGTGTGGGCTCAGGGAACGGAGGCCTGGGGTTGGGGGTGAGGACATGAGAGCTTGGGCAAGGGGAAGAGGTACAGAGAGGAGCAGGACGCATGTGTAGGATTTAAGGACAAGGTGGGGGACAGGGAGTAGGGATTCGGGATTGGGTGTTGTGGACAGTTTTGGGGGTGGGGAGAGATGGGGTGCTTGGACATTCAGGGGGTCCTGTTAATTGAAGTGGCCAGAGGATTATAGATTGGATGGGCCCACCTAATTTGGTTTGTCAAACACTTGTTTCCCTCATTCATGCTAGGTCTTGGGCAGTGAGAGAACCTCCCAAACAGGGTGGGCCTTTGTATCGCTCTATATGGGACAGGTGAGGGGGAAGCAGGTTGGACGGTCACCGACCCAGGGCCTATCCCGAGGACTAGCCCTGCTGGGCACCCTCCTTTCCCTGGGAGCTTCAATTATTCCAAGGTGTAGCCTGGCGAGGGCCAGGCCAAGCCTGGCCAGTGTGGCTTGGTCACACGTTCTGCAAGAACGTTACAGAATGGCCCAAAGTGTCCTCTTTTGGCTCCCCTGGGTCCCCCCAAAGGCCATTTTTCAACATCTTTGGCCTGAGGGGCTCAGTGTGGTCAGGAGCATGTGGGGTTGGGATCCCACTGTCCCTGGGAAGCTGCAGCCAGTGGGTCTCTCCCCAGGCAGGATGTTTTGACCCTAGAAAAGCCAGTCCCTTTCCTGAAGCCAAATGCTTTCCCCAGAGCTCAGTTAAATATCGTTAGATATGTAGATTCTGTTTTTGTCAGGCATTGTGACCCCCTTAGTTAGAGCCAGTTTTCATATTCCGAAGATTTGGTGTTTTTAAAAACGATAATAAAAGACAGAAAATGCCCCCAAAGTGGTAAAAGAGAACAGGATTGAAGGAATCATCTTGAAGAACAATATGCTCCAGAAATACAGTCACAACCAGCCCCACTTTTGGACGATAGATCTGTTGGAAAACTGGCCCAGACACGGTAGTAGGTGGCAGGGTGGGCTGGGAGCATGTCTGAGCCCCTTACCCTTCACTTCTGTTGCCAGAAGCCTCCTGGGAGTTTCTCTTCCTGGAGAAGGAACAGTAGGGGCTCCTGGAAAGCCCCATCCCTGCTCTGCAGAGGCCATCCAAGGCCAGGGTGACGCAGGGTCCTGAAGTCATTCAGTGGAAACTTATTACCCCCTCTCCAGACCCCTGGTGTCTGAGGATAAGGAGACCTGGGGGAGGACCATTCCCTGATTGGCCACCAACTTGCTACATGCCCTTGACTAAGCTTTTGCCCCTTTCTGGGCCTCTGTTTCCCCATCTGTTCAAGGAAATTGACTTTGATAATCTCTTAGGCTCTTGCAACTCTGCATGACATAGACGATGGACCAAACTTTTTTTTTTTGGCAGCATATTTTCCTTCCTAATGAAGCCAGGCCAAGATTAAAATGGCCCCCCATTCCCTGTGTGTCTCACTGCACAGCAGAGCTGCAGATCTGAAGCAGGGCAGGGAGAAGCTG
This sequence comes from Eulemur rufifrons, assembly GCF_041146395.1. Classification (NCBI taxonomy): domain Eukaryota; kingdom Metazoa; phylum Chordata; class Mammalia; order Primates; family Lemuridae; genus Eulemur; species Eulemur rufifrons. Next base: position 18,478,536 of record NC_090990.1, on the reverse strand, counting down.
CTTAGGGTTTAAAATGTCAAACTCTTGATCCTTCTCAGTGGAGGGGAGATGGCTCCTGGATAATCCAGAAACGAGAAATAATCTAAAAGACCATTCCTCCCGACTCTGGGTGGGAAAATGGATGGGTGTGGGGGCTGGGTGTTTGGGCAGGTCACAGCTCAGTGAAATACATAATGGAACCACCCAGTGAGGCCCGAACGCAGGAGGAACTGGGATGCCATCCAGCCCCACATTCTGGCCCCGCTCCCCACTCAGGGCTGGGAGTTAACAGCACTATCCTCAGACCGATGCATTCAATTGTTCCAGAGACATCGGTCCAGCACCTCCTATGTGCCAGGATTTGGGGGCACCACAAATGAAGTACTGGTCCTCAGGGGGCTTCCAGTTTAGAGGCAAAGACAGTAAACAGAATGACAAAGCATTTGCTAATTACAGCCATGAGAAAAGAGCCAGGAGCCAGGGAGAGTCTGCAGCAGGCTGACCTGCCCCTGAGGCTGGTGCCTGAGGGATGAGGGGGCTAGAGAGCTAGGCAGGGGGTGGGAAGAGCATTCTGGGCAGAGGGAGCAGCAGTGTATAAAGCCTCAAGGCAGGAAAGGGCTGAGCTCTGAGGAACCGATAGGAGGGCAGGACAGCTAAGCGAAGAGCAAGGCAGGCAGGGCTAGATCATGCAGGCGTTGGAAGGAGTTTGAACTTTGTCCCGGACAAACCGGGAATCACTGAAGGGTTCTTGGCTGGAATGCCATGGGTCACCGTGAGCAGGGCAAGCACTGAAGTGAGGAGACCAGCTGCAGCCTTCCAGACAAGCAATGGTGGTGGGCCAGACCTCCTCTCCTCTCTAAGATGGCACTCCAGCTTCCTCGTCTAGGGCAACCCCCCGGTGCCAGGGAATGATCAAAATCATTGTGGGGGTGAGAACAAGTTGGGGATGTAGGGAAGGAGAGTAGCAAGGAAGGAGAGTTAATAGAGGGAGTCACATTGTCAACAGAGGACTTGAATAGAGAGGACAGTGACGCACTCGTTCACCAACAGGCAGTGAGCAGATTTGATGCTGGGCACCGCAGAAATGGTAATTCAGCTCAGCCTCCCATCTCGAATCCTCCATGCCCATCCAATGCCAGGCACTGGGGAGACAAAGCAGGCATGGTGCTTGTCCTCAAGGTCAGCATCCACTGCAGGAAGCTAAAACAAATACACAAAGAACCTGAAAACACCTGGTAGAAAGTGGCAAATGCACAGAAACAAAGATTGTGCACCAGGCAGCTGGGTGTTGTGGTCAGATGTCGTCCCTCTGCCCCCTTGGTGAGAAAAGGGACACATATCTGTGCTGGGCCCTTTGTGTGACACTGTCTCACCGACCCTTCACAGCAGCCTGCAAGGTGCCCCCCACCCGCATCAGAGAGTTGGGGAAATGGATACAGCTATGAACCTTGCCCAGGGCATCTGTAGGTAGTAAATAGTGGGGCCAGGATTGGTCCCCTCCGAAGCCTGGGTGCTCTGCCACAACGGCTGCCTCCGTCCACGCCACACTCCTGATTCCACAGCTGCAAAATGACAATCCCTACAACTCTTTCTGAGACTGACATTTTAAATGGCTTTTGAGGTTCTGTGGAAGAAGCTGCACTTGAGCTTGACCTTGAAGAATAGGCAAGACTTGGACACACAGAGACGGGGGGATGGACATTCCAGGCAGAGGGAGCTGTGGACAAAGGCAGGTCACATCCCCATGTGAATTAGATGAAAGCTCAGAGGAGACAGAGTGGGGAGGTTGGGACCCGACTAGTTTGAGAGTTGTGGCTGACAGGACAGGGAAGAGAACAGATCAAGAAAGCGGGGGCCTTGGTCCCAGGCAGACACCTCCTCTGGTCCTCTAGCTGGAAAGTAGAGCCAGACAGACTGGCTCCACATTGGGCCCATGGGCTAAAGATCAGTCCTACCAGATCCTTGGGGACAGGGGTGGGAGGGGGGCAGAGTCCTCCAAGGTGTTCAGGAATCTCCAGTCCCTCTCCCCTCCCTACTCCTCTCAGGCCTGACCTGAGGCCAAGAGAAATGTCACAGGTCCTCCAAGGTTACACCAGCTGGGGCCTGACCAGAGCAGGAAGCAATTTCCAAGGCCACCATCCAGCCGGGGTCAGCAGGCATGCCCAGGCCTGGGCCTGGCCCCAGCTGCTCTGGGCTTTGTCTCTTCGTGTCTTGAAACCTCAAGAGGTCACTTGATCTTGCCTTTGGCTCTGAGCAAGAGGTTTCACATCAGGGCTCAGCCAGTCCCGCCCTGCCTCTTCTGGGTGCATGCTCTTCCCCACTCTCTGAGGCCGTCCTCCCTACCTCTTGTGTCTCCTACAGCCACGTTCACGCCGGGCCTTCTTGTTCTGAGCCCTCATTTCCTGTAAATGTAATCTCCCCGTGAACATGCCCTCACACTCCTCCTCTCCCATCTCCCCACGTCCCGGAGCAGGGCCCCAGAACTGGCGAGGAGCCTGCCTGTGGATGCACACAGGCCTCCATGCACAACCTGGTTCCATCCCTTACCAGCTAGGTGCCCTGCTGAGTCATGTCACCTGGTGAGTCACATCACCTCTCTGCATCGCTTGTGAGAATTAAATGAGATTATGCGTGAAGCCTTCAGCCCAGTCCCTGGCACACAGTAAGCACGTAATCAGTGGCTGGTGATGGGTGGATAAATACCTTCCCACCGACTGAATTCCGGGGCCTCTGACCCAGTCTGCGTGAGTCACGTGAGTCACACACCTCCGACCCTCGCCTCACGTGCCTTTGCTCAGGACCACATAGCCAGCCCTCCCTCCCCTGCTTCGCTGCTAGGTAGGCTCGTGTATTCTACTGCAGGTTTGGGGCCTTCGAAAGAGACTGAAATACCACCTGGTTCTTTGCCAGAGACAAGATAAGTCATATGCCCCATCCCAAGGGACCAGAAGCCCAGTGGACAACAGGACACAGACTCAAGAATGACCTGTGTCAGCGAGGAACTCTGTCCACGCAGTTATCCATGCCAATCCTCTCCCCCACTGCAAATAATCTGAAAGACATTTTATTATGACCAGTATGTTGTGATTTTCCCCCTGGCATATTTGCTGTCTTTGTCAGCATAACCTTTGCCGCCACAGTGCCCTGTATTTGTGCCAGAGGTCACAGAAAGTAGGTTAATTCTGTGTTCAACACACATGAACAGGGATCTGCTCAGGCCAGGCATTACATCCAATGCCAAGGGTACCACTAAACCAGGCAGGCAGTGCCCTGCCCTCTTGGGGCTTGCAGCCTATATGCAGTGTTGGTTCGAAACCTCCGCGTGGGCTTCACTCTCTAGAGAATGGACGGGAACGCTCCCTTGAGAATGATCAGGGACCACTCTCTTGCACCCTGTGAGCAGGGCAGGCAGCAGGACCTTCCTGGAGGTGGAAATAGGTCTTGACAAATTTGAGACTTCAGAGGCCGTGGCCCCAGCCCAGCCACCTGGGTCTCTGGCGCAACGCCCACGAGAGTCCATTCTCCCCATTGTGGCTGCCAAAGTGCTTGCTTTTCCACATTTTTAGATGCATGGTATCTGGAGCCCCTAAAATATTTATTGGAGGAATTGATTAAAACACATCTGCTCCTGTGACTCCATTGCCTAACGCCTTTTGATTGCATCCTTCCCTCTCCAGCCTCCTTGCCTGCAAACTAAAGGCCCACCTCCCTAGCATGGTATTCAAGGTATTCCAGGCTTCTGTCCTGGCTCCCTGCCTTTTTCAAACCCAACCTCTCTTACCAGCCCCCAGAAGGTGTCAGTTCAGGAGGGAGCTTTCAGGGGGGCTGTCTCCTGAATGAGACCTGTGCTTTTGCTGTTCCCAGGCCTGGATGGCCCTTTCCTACCCACCATTGCCTCCCACCTGTCAGTTCTGTCTTTCACTCAGACATCACCTCCTCCAAGAAGCGTTCCAGGATCCTTCCCAGACCCAGTTAATCTTAGCCCTGTGTGCATCCATGACAGCCCTTCCCGGGAATGTCCTCACCACGCCATCAACCCCTTTAGGCCGGTTACTCATCTCTGTGCACCATCCTCCCCTCCCCACCCCAGTGCCTCATCCTGCCCTGGACAGTTCAGGTCTTTTTTTTTTTTTTTAACTTTGAGTAGAAGAAAAGCATGTAGAAGAGAGGGACAGTTGTAAGAAGAAAAGTTAAGCGCTGTGGGGTGTGGGACAGTTTCACCCACTGTCATCAGGAAATGCTCCTAAAAGTGGGACAGGAACGGGGTGTGTAAATAAACCAATTCGAATTCTCAGGGCTAACTGGGCTTCTGAAGCTCTCCAAGGACAGCACCTCCCAGTTTACAGAGAGGGACAGGGACTCACCTGAGGACTCAGCAGCCCAGTCATTGACACACAGAAAGGTGGAGCCAAGAAGCATGCTTGGGGATCGCCTACCATAGCTCCATGGTCTCCAGCCCGAGGGTGGAGACCGTGTGTGTGAGACAGAGACGGTGGATCTAATCTAACCTCCTCCCCAGACAGGCAAGGAATGTGAGGCCCCACGAGGCTGGTGGGTGACCATGGATGTGAACCCTGTTGGTCCTGCCCAGCAGTGGGGAGGCAGGGGAAGCGCCCTGGGGAGGGAGTGGCTAGCAGGGCTAGAGTTTAAGGGATGCCTCTGGTCAGTAGTGGACTCAGATTTTTAAAAACGTCTCTGGGGTAGGAGGAGAGCTACACACATCCACACCACACAAACCCTCCAGCCCCAACTGGGAGCCTCACTGATACTTCAGTAAACTCCAGGTCCCCCCTACCTGACCAGATTTCTGCATATCAGATGCGGTGTGAGTGCCCAGAAAGCAGTATCCTGTCCACATCCCGGTGGCTCACAGACCTGACTGCCTGAAAATGTTTGAAGGATGGATCAGCCTTTGGGCAGCCGTGATTTGCCACTGGCCCCTTGTCTTTGGGGCACCATCTGGGGGACCATCTCAGTGCCCAAAGATCTCTCCCATCACCTGTTCGGCCCCCCTATTTTATAGAATAGGAACTGAAGCCCAGAGAGGGAAGAGACTTGCTCTAGGTCACACAGCAAATCTGTCTCTCAAATTCTTCTGTTCTCTCTTTGCCTTCTGCTCTACTGCCTTGTCTGACATTGAGACCCTCCTCTGGAGGGCAGAGACTGGAGAGTGGAGGTTAGACCTTCACTCGTGCCCTGGCAATTAGTGGGTGTGAATACACGTTTGCTGGTTGCTTAGACACACAAATGTGTGTGCTCCTTTTCGGGGGAGAGCAGCTCTCTGGACAACCTGATTTATATATGATCTGCAGCACTTTGACTCTCTGCTCGGCTGTCCCTCAGTGCTGCCGGTGCCAGCCCCCACTGACAGGCAGGGACCACTTAATGCCCTGGCACCTCAGATGGTAAAACTGCTGGAGCGTGAGGACTCAGTGCAATGTGGCGGTGCAGTTGTTCATCACGGAGGCACTGAAGGTGAAGTCTTAGGAACGGTGGTTGGTGTCCTGGGGGCCAGGTGCATGCTGGCACTGGAGAGCAGAGGTACCACCTACAGGTCTCTGCCCTGGAAGAGCAGGGTAGGGAATGGCCAGGGCACCGTAGCTATGGTAACAGGGCAGTCTTAGGAGGCGTGCTGGAGGCGTGCAAGACCTGAGCTGGACCGGACTTAGATCAGCCGTCGCTCTGTCATTCAGTCAGCGCATGTTCTTGACCCCAGCATGTGCCGGGCGCTGTGCTCAGGACTGAGTTGAAGAGCCACGGTCCGTCCTGCCAAGACCGGGTTAGGTGCCCCCAGGACTTCCCTTCACACAGCCCCCATCCCTTTGCGTCGTAATTGCCTGGTTTGGGGTCTGCTTTGCTTCCCCCTCTGCTCTGTGAGCCTCTCAAGGGCAGGGACCTGATCTGTCTTGGTGTCTGTTTTGTTGAACCTAGTGAGGTCAGGGTTATACACAGCCACAGCGTTCTCCCTTCTCATCCCCTCCCCAAGAACCCCTGGGCTTTGATTCCCCCTCCCCCACTCCCTACCATCCCCCAGATTCTGCCAAAGTCTGTGGCTGGCCACGTCCTGAGAGCTGGGGAGGGCGGTGGGGGGAGGAAGGTGAGAGGCGATGGGCGGCTTAGCAGAGGGTGAGAAAGCCTCCTGCTGCCTGGCCGCAGGCACCGCGGGAATGGTTCTGGCAGGAGTAGCCTGCTGGGCTGAGATCACCATGGAGACCTGGCTTGGAGAGGGTCACTGGCAGTGGCGAAGGGCCGGGAGGGGGTGGGCGGCAGCAGGGATTTGTGCAGAGGCTCCCAGCCTGCCCCGTAGCCCTTGGAGGGAGCAGGGAAGGCTGGGGTTCAGCGCCATCAGCTCGCCAAGTGGTTTGGAGCTGCCCATCTTAAATCTCCCCAACACTTTCACCCCAGCAGAGGTTCTTTAGCTTGGCAACTGTTCTTCAATCACAGTAAAGCTGTCCTCTGGATAGGTGCCCCCAGCCCTCCGGCTCAACCAGTCACCCCAGATACCATGGTCCTGCCCCCTAATGGACGCCCCTCTCATCTCTGCAGCTGAACTGTTTACCACCTAGCTGTGGAGAGCCGACATCCACCCCAGCAGCACCCCTGTCCCAAAAGCTGCTTTCTCCCTATCGCCCCAGTTGCAATACAGCTGTCGCCCTCCCGGGCACACCGCTTACCCCTACGGCTAATGTTCCATCCTCTCCGCAACTGCAGGAGACCTGACAGCTTAACAAAGATGCAGCTCTTACCCTGCCTCTCGCGCCTCTGCCTGCCACCTGGTCCAATACACCCAGGTGGGGTGCTGCCCCTGCCTCTGCGGGAGCCCACCTGGTTCCTCTGGCCCTTGGGGCAGTCCTGGCAAGTCCAGCCTCAGGACAAAAGTCGTCCCTGGGGCTGACTGCCCAGCAGACAGCAGCCAAGGCTGAGCAGAATTTAAATGTGGTCCTGTTGGAAAGGGAAGCCAAGAAAGTACAAGGGAGGAGAGGCTTTCTGTCGCCGCCTGGTTCATGTCGCTGTGGGGGAGGATGGATAGGCTTGCCGAGGAGTCTTAGGAGGCGGTTTTAGCACACCCACTGCTACCCCTTAATTCTGGTGGACATGGTCACACAGTGTGGGGGATGTGCATCTCAGGGCTCGGAGAGGAGGACAGAACTCCAAAAGGACTAGGCTAATGGCTGGAGGTCTTGGGAGTGACCAAGCCCAGCCCTGTCCTCTGGATACTTTCTTGTTCACTCCAGCAGAGCTGGGAAGCCAGGTGGTCTAGCCAAGCTGGGGGTCTGAACAGGGAAGTCAGGTCCACGGCGCCCCTCCTTTCCTGTCTAGGAAAAGGAGGTACTTCCAGTCTCCAGTGTCTGGGGATCGTAGGGACTGGGGACTTGAGAGTCTCTGAGCTTCAGGAAGGCACGGTTCAGCCAAACACAAATGGCTCTGTGTCAGACAGACTTCCTCATCACCTCACCTCTCTGAAGAACAGAATGGCATTGGTGGGGGCTGGGAAGAGGGCTGGACTTTAGAAGAAATGAAAGTAGTGGTTCACACCTGTGCTGTGGCCCTGTCTTCCTCATTGTACCATCCCTCAGAACAGCCTAGGTTGGAGGAGCTACTAAACTCATTATGCATGAGGAAACAGGTTTGGAGAGCCCAACTGGCCCCAGAAAAATATCATTTATTATGCATTTATGGATCAGGCTTCATCTACCTTAAACCACTGAATCCTCCCAACAACCTGTGGGATAGTTCTGTTATCCCCTTTGTACAGATGAGTAAACTGAGGCTCCCAGAAGTTCAATGACTTCCCAAGGTCATAGAGCTATTAAGTGATGGTGCTGGTTTTTGAACTCAGCTGTGCCTGACTCCTCACCCAGCGCCGCCTCCACTTCTTGGTGTGGGGCTTGAACATGCCTGTCTGACAGATTGGGAAACTGAGCTAAGAGAGGGCCAAGTTTTCTGGGAGAAGGAATAATGCAGAATCCTGGCGGGAATTAGGTGGGGGTCTCCCTCCTGGCCCCCCAATCTTAGAGCTCAGAGTGTGTTCCTGCGGCTGACCCCTGCCTCTTCTCTTGTGTTTCTTTGCAGCTTTCAGAAAACCAACGCCAAGACCCCTCCCTGCGTCCACATCGTCCTCTGGCAGGAGCGCCTGCCCCTCTGCCTCCCACCCTGCCCCCCTGCACCCCCCACAGCCCCATCTCCCCCCCACCCCTTCTTGCCCATCTCCTCCACGCAGAAGCCGAAGGTGAGCCCTTTCTGCACAAAACCAGCAATTGTAAATACTTTTTAAAAATGTACAAAACTTAAAAACAAAACACAGTTTTAGAAAAAGACAAAAAAAAGAGAGAGAGAGCGAGAGAGCGAGAGCGTGTGCAAGAGGTTGCGAGCGGGGCCCCGAGGTGTCCAGAGCCCCTGCAAGTATGCACTGAGAAATTTATCTACAGGTCGTTTGACAAAAATGAACAATATCCTATTTATTGTATATACTGTTTTATTATAAATCGTGGATTGTATATTGCATTCTGTAAACCTGCTGTGGTCCCGTGGTGTGCAAATTCGCATGGTGGGGGGGAGGGAGAAGAACCTCTTGCGGGAGCTTTTTTTTTTTTCTTTCTTTCTTATTTTTCACTCTTTTGGGTTTTCTCTTCTGTTGTTGTTGTTGTTGTTTTCTGTTGGCAGGACACACCCAAAGATCCAAGTTTGTATTAAAAAGAAATGAAAAAAAGCAAAAAAAAAAAAAAAAAAACCAACCTCGTGTCTTGTGAAAGGGGGGTGAGTGAGGGTGGATGGAATGGAAGGGACAGGGCTGGGTTTTGTCACCAGCCACTGGTCCCTCAAAGGAGTTGAAATACATACATGTGTTCCCTGCCACTGAGTTCTCCCTCCTGCCTGAGATCCGGGACACACACCCCCACTCCGTCCCGGGCCCTGGGCCTCCCCTGCCTCTGCTGAGCTCCCCACCCTGCTCCCGAGGACTTCCAGGCCCTTGGTCCCTGCATTCTGTCCCAGGTCCTGGAATTCTGCCTCTTGGACCTTCACTTTGCCCTAGATCCTGGGTCTCCTCTGACTCCGAGACCGCACCGCCCCCCCAATTCTATCCCAAGTTCCAGGTCTCCCTTTCTCTGACCCCTTTTTGTATCCCCAAATCCTGAGTTTCCCGTCCCCGAGGAAGCTCCATTATACACCAGTCTTGGGTCTCCTGCTTTTGTCCTATGTCTCCCTGGCCTTTGGGCCCCGCAGTTCTACCCCGGTTCAGGGACATCTCTCTTTGCAACGCTCATTCCAGAACCCTTGCAGGACCCCCCCCAACTTTCCGCTAGGACTGGAGTGCCCCCTGTTTGCGTGTCTCCCATTCGCCCTGGGTCCTGGGTCTGCTCTGCCTCCAGGCCCCCCCTTTTACTCCAGCACACTCACATCTGCTTATGCAGAACCCATGGTGTGACCAGGCCCGTCGCCCCAATGTTTCTTTGCCCTTCTCTTTCCTTCTACTCTGAACCCCAGGTGCTGGGTCTGTATTTCCTCCCAGCTTGGGCAAACTTTGAAAAGAAAACTCCTGATCCTCTGCCTATTGCTGGTGGGCCTAGAAGAGCAAAGCTGTTTCCCCCTCCCTGACGTTGGGGTGCTCTTGGCTGCCCCCACCCAAATAATGCCCACTTTGGCCCCCCTGGTCTGTAGGAAGCAGTTGTTCCCAGAGACCCATTTTATATTAAAGCTCTGCTGAGTGTGGCTTCTCCTGTCCATCCTCAGCGAAGCTCGGAGATACACCAAGGGACGACTCCACGTGGCCTGCCCTCCCTGACCCAGCCAGCAAGGCCCAGGACTTAGGAGAGTCAGGGGAACCCTTTGTCTGAGGGGGAAACACACCCCCACCTTCGGGGCACCCCATCTGGAAGAAGAAGCAGGAGGACTCAGGTCACAATCCCCTAAAGCTGTAGCCTCTGTGCTGGCTGTAAAGGCTCATCCACCCACCAAGCCCCCTCCTTGTGTCCCCAAGACTGAAACGAAGACTTCATCCTCCTCTTCCTGTTGCTGAGGGGGAAGACACCAACACTACACTCAAGCCCACAATCCAGTACAGAGCTGGAAGCGGGGGGCAGGAAGCAGTAGGACCCCATGAGGATCAGGGGGCCAGGCTAGAGTGCTAGGCAGAAAGTGAGGGAGTTCTCGGAGGAGGAAAGAGCATGTGCAAAGGCCCAGAGGTGACAGAGTGGCAGGAGGTAAAAGCCACACACAGTTCAGTTTGTTCGGAATAGACCCTGTGTGTTTAGGGATGGGAGAGGGCTTTGGCAAAGTCACTGTGGGGCAGGGTGGAGGCTGGTTGGAGGGTTGGATGGCATGAGAGAAACCAGTGGGTGAGGCTGGGATCAGCCAACCCCAGAGAAGCTGCCTCTCAGCCCCAAGAATCGCCTGCAGGGAGAAAATGAGTGTGTTCAGCGGCTGCTGAGGAAGCAGAAGAGACATGGGCAGGCTGTCCAGGTGCGGCGGGCTGGGTGCCTTGGCTGTGAGGGAATCAGGGTGGGGCCCGGAAGGCCGAAGGCGGGCTGAAGGCCCGGAGGAGGTTTCAGTGAGGGGAGGGGAGCGGGGCTCAACATGAGATGGTCCTGAGAGGAGGAGGAGGAAGGGCAGTGAAGGGCTGTGGGCCCCAGGGCTCAGGGATTGGGGTGGGCAAAGGAGACCCAGGAAGGAAATGAGAGTTTAGGGAGGACAATGGGAACCCAGGGAACGGATGGGAGAGAGGCCTGGTGAGGAGAAAGGGACTCCGTGAGAGGTGCAGGGAGGGGCCTCCGCCTAGGGTCTGCTGCTTAGTAAGGGGTGAGGAGGGCCAAGTTGTATTTTGGAGACCAAACTCAGGAGGTCTGCCAGGGCCCTTGGGATGGAAGGTTCTCTGTGCCCTTGGGCCTCTGAGAAAGGGCAGCAGAGATCCTGCCCGGTATATAGGGCCGGGTTGTGGGTCACCTCATTTGGATCTGTTCTTTTCAGAGGTTGGGGTCCTACCACAGCCACAGTGCCACACCGGTCCCAGAATGCAGAGGCAATGTGGCTACTGGATACTTCGGTTTTGCCACCATTTATTAAACACTTCCCTGAGTGTTTCAAAACAATTCTTGAGGTAGATAAAGATACTCATTTCATTTACAGATGAGAATACAGGTTCACAGACATGGAGAGAGTGACTTGTCCAAGATTACATGGGAAGTAGCGAAGTAGGTTGGCCCAGGCTCTAAGCCCTCGCTTTTTCATAACAGTTTTTGTTGTTTATTTTGGTTTTTTTGTTTGTTTGTTTTTTTGAGACAGGGTCCTGCTCTGCACCCTGGCTAGAGTGCAGTGGCATCGTCATAGCTCACTGCAGCCTCCAACTCCTGGGCTCAAGCAATCTTCCTTTCTCAGCCTCCCAAGTAGCTGGGACTACAGGCACATGCCACCACACCCGGCTATTTTGTGTATGTGTGTGTGTGTGGGGGGGGTCTTGCTATTGCCCAGGCTGGTCTCAAACACCTGGGCTCAAGGAATCCTCCCCCCTCAGCGTCCCAAAGTTCCAGAATTACAGGTGTGAGCCACTATGCCTGGCTTTATAACAGTTTCAAGGGGGAAAAAAATCTGCTTATAAAATCCAAAAGTTGAGCTATCCAATTTAAAAAAATTATAAATGATAGAAATAATAGCAAAAGCACTCTGGGAGGCCGAGGCGGGAGGATCGCTCCAGGTCAGGAGTCCAAGACCAACCTGAGCAAGAGCGAGACCCCATCTCTACTAAAAATAGAAATTAGCTGGACAACTAAAAATATATATAGAAAAAATTAGCCGGGCATGGTGACACATGCCTGTAGTCCCAGCTACTTGGGAGGCTGAGGCAGGAGGATGGCTTGAGCCCAGAAGTTTGAGGTTGCTGTGAGCTAGACTAATGCCATGGCACTCTAGCCCAGGCAACAGAGTGAGATTCTGTCTCAAAAAAAAAAAAAAGAAAAGAAAAGAAATAATAGCACTTATATATACCAGCTGTTCTATATACTTTACATATATATTAATTCATTTGGTCTCAGTAACAATCCTACGAGGCTTCATCCTAACGATTAGTATTCCCATTTTACAGACAGGAAACTCAAGTGCAGAGAGGTAATTTACAAAGACCACTCAGTGAGCAAGTAGTGACACCAGAGCCCAACAAAGCACTCTGGTTCAGGAGTCTCTCTACTCCCATGGCTGGTAATAACTCCCAGGTCAACATTTTCAAATCTATTCATCTAGATCGGGGATTCTAGACCCCAGAAAGCAATTGCCTGGAGAGCTTCAAAATAACTGATGCCTGAGTCCTACTCTAAGAGATTCTGATTTTGTTGGTCTGGGGTGGGGCTGGGCATTGGGATTTTTTTTTTTTTTTTTTTTTTGAGACAGAGTCTCACTCTGTTGCCCAGGCTAGAGTGAGTGCCGTGGCGTCAGCCTAGCTCACAGCAACCTCAAACTCCTGAACTCAAGCGATCCTCCTGTCTCAGCCTCCCGAGTAGCTGGGACTACAGGCATGCGCCACCATGCCCGGCTAATTTTTTCTATATATATTTTTAGCTGTCCATATAATTTCTTTCTATTTTTAGTAGAGGTGGGGTCTCGCTCTTGCTCAGGCTGGTCTCGAACTCCTGAGCTCAAACGATCCGCCCACCTCGGCCTCCCAGAGTGCTAGGATTACAGGCGTGAGCCACCACGCCCGGCCTGGGCATTGGGATTTTTAAAAGCTCCTCAGGTGGTTATAATGTGCAGCCAAAGTGGAGAACCTCTAATTTAGCAATTGTGATGTTTGCACACCTATATTTAAGGTGCTGTCCTAGGTGTGCATATGATGCCTTCTTGTATCTGCACACTGTGGTATTCATTAGTGTTTTTCATTCCAAGTGGCTATAAATTACTATGGGTTCTCTGAGAGACCCTGAGTGAACACATTCATTCAGATATTTCCACTGTCCCAGGCACTTGGGGAGACAACAGTGAACAAGGCAGACAGATCCCCACCTTTGAGTGTGCAGTCAGATGCAATGGACAGATTTGGTCATGTGCCTTCCCCTGTGAGTGGCAGGGGTCTGGAACCCCTTGGGGGTTGCTTAGGAGGGAATGAGGGTTGACTGGCAGAACTTAGGACGGTGAGAGGTTTGCTGGTGTGGCTGTACATACTGGGTCTTCAGGCCCTGTGTGTGGATGTGATTGAGAGAGGGAGGCCCAGGGCATGTTTCTGGGTTTGAATGAGTGTGGTTGACTGTCTGGCATGTGTGTAAAGGTGTGCATGATCCAGGCCTGTGACATGTGGACAACAGTGGGAGGAAGGGGTGTTGTGATGGGGGAGGGCTGTGTGCAAGGTAGGCACCAGCCCAAAACATCACACAGATGTGGCACATGCACTCACACACATACACACAGGGCCAGCTGTGAGGAGGCTGGGTTCCAGTCCCAGGGCCAGGAAAACTGCTGTGGGTATGTGGGGGAGGCACAGCTGGGGCTGGAAACTCTAGAGTGGGAGGGAGGGAGAGAGGAAGGGAGGCTGGGGAGCCACATCCTTGATCTCTGTTCTGTTTCAGCAGTTCCGGACTTGGTGCTCTGGGTCTTGGAGTGACTGAGCCTCCCTCTCTCTAATGTCCGGATCTTGGCATCTCTGTTTCTCTCTTCTGGGTCTTGGGCTTTGAGGCTGATCACATGACTCTGGATCGCCACCTCTCCAGCCTACTTGGCTCTGTATCTCCTCCATGTCTCTGTCTCTGCCTCCATGTCTGCCTCTGTCTCTGTGTCCTTCTCTGTCCTTGCCAGGTGGGGGGAGGGGGCCCAGTGCTCAGGGAGCAGGTGTCGGCTCACTCAGGCAGCAGGGAGTGAAGCCGAGGAGGGCAAAGAGCCAGCAGCCCTTGGACACACAGCCACTCTCCAGGAGACACGGGGCGCTCACAGGGACACACAATGACATACGTGGAGAGATGGATTCCTGAGGACATTTGGAGGGACCTATACACAGGTGCAAAATTCAACACACAGCCACACCCAGGAACACACAAGGATGCCAGACACGGAGGGTCATGTGCAGATATCAGCGGATCCACACACACAGACAAATGCTCACATACAAAGACACACACACAAATACTCATCCAGGCACACATGGATATAACCTGGGGCACTCCTCCAGAGGAAAACCCAGAGCAACCGACATGCACACAGATACACACACACAGCTTCAGGCACATACAGACACACAGACACGATCACACACTAGAATACAGACATTCAAAGGCACAGGTACACTTAGTTCACCGTGGCAATCACACTCAGAGCCAGAGACGTTCAGGGATAAGGAGGCAACTGAGCACAGACAGGCACATACCCTCAAGGACAGTCAGAGACAGAGAAGCACAACGGGCATACTGAGGAACCCACTGAGGGACACACCCTGGCACTGGCAGAGGAACATCCTCAGGTGCACACCCCTCCCTCGGAGCTCACTCTGGAGCACCTGGGGACCGCCCATAGGTGGCTGGATGGGGGCAGGGCGGCCCAACGCACCTGGCGCCCCCCGGCGCTCCCCTAGGCGCCTGGGCCGAGCGTGCGTGTGTGCCCGTGCGCGCCGCCACCTGTGGGAGGAGAGGTGCACGCTGCGCCCGGGGCTGCCCGGCTGGCGCGGCGCGGGGGGAGCGGTTGCCATGGCGAGCGGAGCGCGGCCGCATACTAATGGGGCGGCCACTGGCGCTGCCCCCATGCTGCCCTCCTGCCGGCCGGGCTCCCTCCTCCAACTCCTTCCTCCAGCTCTGGCGGTCACCCCGGCCCGCGGCCTCGGCCCACGCACCCCACTCAGAGGGCCTGAGCACCTCGCCCGCTGCCTGGAGGCCCTGCCTCCCCTCGCCCCCCAAAGAAGGCCCGGGCGGGAGCGGGGGAGGGGGGACGGGGACGGTGGCTCCCAGTCGGCCAGGGCGAGGGCCTGGGGCGCTGCGGGGGCTGCCTGGCCTGGGCTCAGGCACCGAGCGCGCACGGCAGCTGGGAGCGCAGGTGCTGCCTTGGAAATGGGGTGGCCATCCTGGAGGGGGCGGGACAGGGGAAGTAAAGGGGAACTTAACCCTTCGCTGCCACAGCGCCCTCCAGTCTGCTTTCCCCAGGTTGGGCTGGGGAAGGGGAGGGTCTTGACCGATCCTTTCTCCATCTGCTTCCAGCATCTCTCCAGTCCCGGTTTGACCCCCGGGGGTGGAGGGAGTTGCAGCCACATATCCGCGGTCCCCCAGTCTCTCAGGACCTGCTCTTCATCACTTCTGTCCGGCCCTAATCTGAGTGGTGGAGGGAGGGGTCTGGAGAAGCGCACTGAGGAGGAGGGTGGAGGCACAGGAAGGGTTAACACCTCCCGTACCTGATTCCAGTCCCAGAGCTGCCCTGACCCCTACCCCCTCCGCCCCCGCTGCGCTAATTGGCGTGGAGGGTGAGGCCCATCCTGGGGTGGGGGGAGCCAGCAGAGGGCTTGCAGGTAGAGGCAGTGGGAGGGGGCCTACTGGGGGGAGCCAGGCGGTTGCCTAGCAACCCCACAGCTGTCTGTTGACCTAGAAGAAGCTGCGCAGTCTTGACACAGCTGGTGTTTACATGTAACCGAGGCTCTGGCTTAGCGCTTGCTTGGAGGAAAGCTGAGGCAGGGCCCTCGTGGCAGCCTGGCCACGGCCCCCGGCTGTCGTGGGCTCCGTGCCTGCCTGCCCTCTTTGCTTCAGCTCCCACCTCAAGTCCAACAGAGAAAGAGTGGGAGGGCAGATATCAGGGCTGGAGGCTTTGGGGCTGGGGAAAGTTGGTGTATACACACACACACACACACACACACACGCATGCTGCCTGAAGCCTTCCACACAGAAATGGTGGGAGACTAAGAAAGGGGGGAGGCAGATTCCAACCCACACAGAGAACACAAGCAGACACAGGGCCACAGGGACGGACAGACCTGCAAAATCAAACTGACACAGGCACACAACACAGGAATGGAGATGCCCGTAGACATAATGACATCCAGGCAAATAGACACACAAACGCACAGAAACACAGTAAGCAAGTGAATGAAACACTGACACACAGATACACCCACAGACATCTTGGTACAGAGGACAAACAGGCACTGACCATCTGACAGAAACACACACGTCAGCACGCTGACACATACACATTAACACCAGCAACTCCCGCATCAACACGGTTCATTCCTGCTAGTGTTTGCAGGCTTGCATGACGAAAGGCAGAAGCCCACATGCAGAGTCACCCATATGCACACATAAGAACACATAAACACACAATGCAGCAAAATGTTTTTAAGCGATAAAGTCTCTCTGTATTGCCCAGGCTGGACTTGAACTCCCGGTTCAAGGCCATCCTCCCACCTCAGCCTGCAAAACTTGTATGGATTGACCACAATGCCCAAGGCAGGCATTTGCTGCCACACTGACAGGGCAGAAACACACCCAGGAGCCCAACATGTGAAGAGGCACAGGTCCCTAAAGGACCACGGGCCCTGACATGTCCCACCTGCACTCACACAAGTACCCATAGCACAAACGCGTGCCAACCCAGGGTGTGGTGTGCCGAGACTCCTCCCTGCCCAACGGCTCTGAGCAGCAGCAGATCTGTCCTGAGGTCAAAGGCCCTAGTGGCCCCAGGGCCAGGGCCAAATGAACCCATGTATGGTCTGGGCTGCACCCCTAACCCTCAGCCTTAGGGAAGAGACAGCACCAGCTCTTTCCCTGAGAGCCCCCTGTCTGAAGGCCGAGAGGAACCTCTGTCCTCTGGAGGCCCTGGACTGGCGGAAGAGGCACAGTCCTGCCCCAAGGAGCCCCAGTCTGATGAAGGCCATATCTCCCTCCCAGGCAGCTCTGGACACCACAGACAGACACACATACACACACACTAGCATATGGCGGGGGGGGGGGGGGGGGTGCGGGGCAGGGAGGAGGGGTCTTGAAGGCTTCCTGAAAGAGGTGAGGCTGGAGCCTGGCTTTGGAGCCCAAGAGGAAAGGGGGCAGGGTGTGCACGGAAGAGGGCCTCCCTTCCTCCCCCCCTACCCCGCCCCCCATCCAGCAGTTCCTCCTCCCCCCAGGGCCCAAGGGGCCGGCTGGGGCCCCACAGTCCCATCAGCCCAAGCAGTGAGCAGAAGGAGGAGAGCAGATATTTTTAGCTTCTCTGCCACTGACATTTCGCAGCAGGCGACCTGGGGTGAAGCTGAGTGAGTGCTGAAGGCTGGGAGAAGCCGACAGCGCCTTCCCGCCCCCATGCACACGCACACGCAACTGTGCGACTGTGCACGCACACAGCCGTGTCCCCCAGCACTTGCAATGCTCACAGAAGTGGCACAGCTTCAGGCACACAGTCACACACCTCGACACACATGCACCTGTGCACACACTTGGTTCACATGCTACTTGTGTCAGAAACCTCACACACCTGGACACACAAAAGATGTATCCATTCACATACCCAGACACACACTCCCGATTCATACCTATAACATACTTGTTCATCATTCATTCAAGACATATGTATTCAGTGCCTACTATGCGTTGGGCACTCTTCTAGACACAGGGACACCGTGAGCAAAACAGATAAAAATTTCAGCCTCATAGTTTACAATTGGATG
This sequence comes from Eulemur rufifrons, assembly GCF_041146395.1. Taxonomy (NCBI): domain Eukaryota; kingdom Metazoa; phylum Chordata; class Mammalia; order Primates; family Lemuridae; genus Eulemur; species Eulemur rufifrons. Next base: position 18,460,955 of record NC_090990.1, on the reverse strand, counting down.
GGGGAAGTTTGAAAAGGAGCAAAAAACAAAGTATTGCTTCGAGAACCACACATATAACCTAATCCTCCAAAATATACAACCATACATGTGAGCCACTTCCTGACATTCATTGCTCCACAATTCACACAACTGCACACACAGCCCACAGTCACGATTCATACAGGAAAATCCACACATGTACCTCACAACAATCAGACGTGTACACAGCTACACCATATGCAATTACATACTTCACATATAAATACTCATGCAATACAAACACATGACACACGTAAATCCAGACCCCTCACACACACACACATGTGGTTGTGCATAGCTATACAATTTACCTACCTACATATGTAAGATACAGCCCCCACAGGAGCATGTAAGCGCAGGTTCACACAACGCCCCCCGCCACACACACACACAACCATTCCCTGCCTGTCACAGACACACATCCCTGCAGTCCTCCTTCCCTCCCCCAGTGAAGTCCCAGCCTGTTTGTCATATGTTCACAGGTACCCACAGGGCCCCAGCAGACTCACAACTTCACATACGCACCCAGCAACCATGCTCCAAAGAGGCCACACACCCTCGGTGGACATATACCCAGGTTCATGTCCACTCCGCCCACCCGCAGCCCCCTCCCTCCTTTCCTCGTGAGGTGGTCACTGCACCCCACAATGGCACCCAGAATGCTGCCCCTAAGGTTCCAGCCCTGCTTCCCAGGGTTTGGGTGTTGAGCCCAGGCCCTAGAGAGGCCTTGGGGTCCCTACCCAAGTCCCCAAGGGGCAGAACTGTTCTTGAGCTCGGAGCTTGCCCCTGGGGCCCAGGCTGGAGCCCCCAGCTCCCTCCCTTCGCTCTCCTCTCCTCCTTTCTCTCTTCTAGAAATCCTTTCTTTTTGTTTCTCTATCTCCCCGTTCTACCCCTACCTCTCCAGGAGCTCTTGGTCAAAAACCACACTCTCCTTTTCTCTCCCAGGTTCTGCTGGAGGGTATTGAAGCCCTGTGACAAACAAGTAGACTAACAGGCAGACAGACATATCACTTGGGACAAAAAAGGGGTCATTGTCATATTCTGAAGAACTGGGAGGGAGAAAGAGCTAAATGGGCCAAGGGAAGGATAGGACTAACTGGCCTATGGGTGGGCCAATGTGCACAGTAAACACAGCTGGGAGAAGCTCTGGGTTCCAGTCCTGGTTTGCTGTGTGACCCTGGGTCAGTTGCTGTCCCTCTCTGGGCCTCTGCTGCCTCTGCACAAACAGGGAGTTGCAGTAGGTGATTTCTGAAGCAATGGGACTCTCAAGGATACTGCAGCAGTTGTATAAATAGGGAGAGGAACTGGGAGCCTTGGGAGCCTGGTTGGAGCCATAAAAGCCCCTCTCCCCAGAGGCTCCCCCAGCAGCCTCCATCCCTCCCAGGCCTGGGCTCTAGTCTGGGTTGAAGCACCAGAGGCCAACAGCACCCCCTGCCCCCAACTCATATAAACACATGTGCTCCTCCAAGACTCAGCCACTTCCTTTGCCCTTTCTGGACCTCGGTGTCCAGGCTTGTGTATTTAGGGGCTCAGGTTTTGGCTCTGTGCCTGTGAGCCAGTCTATGTGTGCACTGTCTGTCTGTCTGTCTGTCTGCCAGCAGCCTTCAGGCGCCAGGAGGGGAGGCAGCAGTGGGAAGGTGGGGGCAGGGAAGGAGGTAGCGTTGACAAGTTCCAATGTCTGGCTTTCCCTCCTGGAAACCCCGAGCTGGGGCTGGCCCCCCCCTTCCCTTCCTGTCTCTCTCACTCAAGCACGTCCCTTCTAAGAGCCCCTCTCTGCAGACACCCCCAGTGGAACCAAGCCCAGATTTGCTGCCAAGAAGGCCGACATTTCTTAGACTTGCCACGTTAAAGGGGCCTGCACAGGCACGCACTCAAATCCCCCCTCCACGTCCTCCGCCTGTGCACATTCAGGCGACCCGAAACACACAAAGACACGGTTGGACACAGCGGCCACCTGTGCACACAGGAGGTAGCACATGGAGCGCATCTGACCCCAGGCTCACAGACAAGTACAAACACAGCCATGTACTCCCTCCCCCTCCTACACTCAGCTTACCACAGACTCAGAAGCACGCACAGTTTCCAGCACACGGTGCTCACAGACACGCACAAACACAGTCACACGCAGGGCCTTGCCATACAGAAAAACAAGTGCAAACCTGTAGCACAGCATCTCCCTGCACTGCACCACCACCGCCGCCACCACCGCCACCACGCTGCATAAATGCAGCCACAGGAACACAATGCCTGTGCTGCCTGTTCCCTTGCACACACAGCCAAGCATACGCAGTCACACACAGTGTCCCCTACATCACCATCAATAACCGCACATGCAAAGTCCGTTGGGCACAGAGACACCCCATGCCCAACCCCTGGACATTTGGACTAGCCCACACCATTACGGAGTGTCTTCCTGGGCATGGAGACACGCACAGAGTCACGACTGCACACAGCACTCTCTTAGGCACTCCCCATCACTGTCCCTTGTGCACACACAGACAAGCTCAAACCCAGTTATGTCGTCATCCTCTTGCACACCGTAACAAATTCACAGTGGCGCCCAACACACCCAGACATGACGTACACAAGCGCAGGCACACATACTGACCCTTTTGTGCATACACGAATTTCCTGTCACTGTCATGGTGCACGGCAGCTTCCATGCGCACACACTGCTAGACCCAGCATGTCTCTGTACATAGGCCTGTGTTTGAACCCAGGACACGCACAGCTTCCACTTTTGCTCACACAAACACACAGTGGCCCCTGTGTCGGCACAGGCTCATACGCCTAGTATCACCTATGCACATTGAGGCAAACATAGACTCGCACATCGCCCCAACATGCTCTTCCATGCACACACACATGTGTGAACACACTCTCACGAACAGACCCAGCTATCTGAACCTCACTCTCAGACACTCCAGCCCCCTTGGCCCCCAACTCCAGCCTCCTGCCTCCCTCCCTTGGCTGGTGAGGGTGGGGAATGGCTGGGAAGGCTGGGGGCTGGCTCAGCCCTTGTTCCCTCCCTCCACCGGCTGGCTCGCTCCCTCCCGTCTGGCAGAGTCAGTCAGCCCAGCCCCAGCTCCGGCAGCCCTGGCCGCTCTGGGCAATCTCTCGGCGGGTTGGTCTCGGCTGATGCCGCATCAGCAGCAGCAGCAGCAGGGGCGAGAAGGCTGCAGGCGGCTGCCAACGTGGCAGACGGCGGGCAGGGAGGCAGGAAGGAAGCTGGGCCCGTTCTGCGCCCACTCACTGGGGGAGACAAAACCAAGGGGGCTGGATGAGCAAGCGAGGCAGCTGGGCAGGGGGACCTTGTGCACAGCCCGGGCTCTGAGCCCACGCTGGCCCCAGACTCACTGGGTGACCTTGGACAACTTGTTCCCTCTCTGGTCCCATTTCCTCCTTCAGCAAGTGAACAGTATGGACCGGACATTTCTTCCGGCTCCAAATCCTCGTATCAGTTCTGTGTAGAGAACTCACAGGAGCAAGACGTAGGCTCACTCTGTAGCCTTGGGCGAGTCCCTTCCCCTCTGGAGTCTCTGCCTTTCAGCCCAACAATAGAAAAGCCTCACCTTTGTACAGCTACCGCCATTGACAAAATGTTCTCATTCCAGGAAGGTAGCACCACTTTACAGATAAGAAAATTAAGGTTCAGAGAGGTCAAAGGATGCAACCAAGTTTACCCAGCAAGTGAGCAGCAGAGCAGGGACAGAAGCTCAGGGCCTCTGACTTAGTCACTAAAACAATGCTGCCTCCCTTATCTTCCAGCCACCCCAGGCCCTAACTGCCCCCTCAGAGTTGTCCCCCAGCCTCCCTCCAGTCCTGGGCCCCACCAGAGCCACCTGGTTCTGCCCTGGGGAGTCAGGGTACAAAGGCCAGACAGGCCTCCCACCAACATTCCAGCTGCCGCTGGGAACACAGCTGTCAGCAGGGCCAAGGGAGCCAAAAGCCACCTCCCAAACAGGCTCACATAATCGGTACATTGTCAGCTCAAAAAAGGAGCTGCTATGGGCTCTGGGGCCTCTCTGGGCCTCAGTTTCTTCATCTGGCTGGCTGTCATGGATTGGACGAGATGATTTCCAAGGGCCCTTTCAGCTTGCAGTGCTGCCTAGAGAGTGACCAAGGAAAAACATGGTGTGGGGAGGCGGCTGCGCCAAGGTCCTCAGCCAGCCAGGGGTGTGCCAAGGGTATCTGGACCCCGGGAGTCTAGACCCTGTCTCTCCTGTAGGCTGGAGTGGCATTTGCATCCTCTCTGGGACTCCACATAAGGGACAAGTTTGGGGAGTGTTTGCAATATGGATGAATGGACAGACAGATGGACCAACAGAAGTATAAAGGAGAGAAGGGAAGAGAGGCCTTCAAACCAGTGCTCCAGGGGCTTAGCCGCCCACCCCCAGGAGGGTGCTAAGGAGGAGAAAGGAAGATGAAAGGCAGAGGGAGGCCCCCCCCTCCTTCAACCCTCTCCTGATGCTCACTCTGCCCAGCCCCAGGAGGCTCAGTCTGTGGGAAGAACAAGTGTGGGACAGTTGCAGGAGGGTGGAGCACACCACGGGATCTGTCCCGGGGACTGTGGGGAAGGCATGCAGCCCGTCCGTGGGGGTGAAGAAAGGCCTGGGTGGGGAGAGGCATCACAGGCATTGAGCTCAGGTTGCCAGGGAGAGTGAGTGAGCCCACACGTGCAATTATTAGCCCCATTTTACAGACGGGGAAGGGAGCGCTCAGAGGTAAAGAGACAGCCATGCCTCATACCCGGGCCTGCGTGACTGCAAAGCCAGTGTTTTTTTGTGCTATGCCACGCTGCCTCCCGAAGGAACGAATTGCTAATGGTGGCATTTCAGATGTAGTGGCAGTGCACTAAGAAGAGGTTCTGGACAGATGGTTCCCAATCGGGCCCCTGCCTCAGGCTAGCAGAGCAGAGGGTTGTCAGGGCAGGCGAAGCTCACCCCCCTCTGTCCTGCTGGTGTGTGGGATGTGGGCAGGTCGCCTCTCGACTCTGCACCATCCCCCTCCAGCCCTTTGGCCTTGCCTGGGTGACCTGCATGAGCTCAGCTTCCCAGCAGCCCTGCGGAGGAGTCAGCCCGGGCAGAGGCTGTCTCTGCCCTCTCACTGCTTGGCAGTGCCAGGGAAGGCGGGGCCCTGGAGGGATGGGGGGAGCCTCCCAGCCACCAGACCTTCAGTCCTGTTCCCCAACTCTGGCGCCCCTGGGGTTTGCTGCAGAGGCTCAGGCTGGGATGGGTGGTGCAGAGCTGGGCACACTGGTCAGGCCTGTCCCTGTTGCCGCAGCCTTGTTGAGCTGCCATTAACAAGTGGCCGGAGGTTGCCGTGTCTCCATGGAGACCAGACAGTCAGTGCGGCTCTGGGGTGAGGGCCGTGATTAGTGAGTGTCAGCTTTGCCAGCCCTGCTCTTCCCACCGCCTGCCACTGGGCTCAGAGACAACAGGCCTGGCAGGGGGTTGGGGAAGGACTGGGAGGGGCTCAGGGCCCTCACAGGCAGGGGGGCTCCCAGGCCCAGCCCCAGGTGCTGTGTCTTTGTCTCCCCCAGTGGCTCCTCAATTCCCCCTCCTCTAGTCGCCTGCCTTCCGGCCCCAATCCTTCTTATACACAGCCACCAGGGCGAGCTTTCTAAAACAAGAGCTGAATCCTGATACTGCCTTCCTTAAGAACTTTCCATGGCTCCCCATCCCCTGGAGGCTAAGAGTCAAATTCCTTTCCATGGCATTCATTCATTCATTCATTCATTCAACATATCTTTTTTTGAGCACCTACTATGTGCCAGGGAAACTGCCAGGTATACAGGGTCAATAAAACAAGCAAAATCCGTGCCTTCATGGAACTTCCAATCTAGCCAGGAAGACACGTTACAAACAAGTACAAATCAAGAGATATACAATGACAATAGTGAGAGTTGGGAGGAAATGGAGAGAGTGTATTTTTGGAGGGGGTGCAACTTAAAATATTTAGAAGGGTCACGGTGGCTTCTCCAAGGAGGCAACATTTTGGCAGTCAAGGACGTTGATGAGGATCCACCAGTGGGGCAGACAGAGGGGACGAGCATTGTAGGAAACAGCCTGTGTCAGGGCTCAGTATCCTCCCAAGGGAAGGCTCTGCCCTGCCCCTCTGCCCCTGCCTCTCCTCCCTCCCTGCCTGCACCCCGCCTCCATGTTTCCTATCTTGGTTAAAGGCATGGGGCTTATCCAAAGGAGGAAAAAACCTCTGAGTCATCGCCAACGCTTTCTTCTCCCCGCGCTCACCTCTCATTATTCCTGTGTCCTGTCAATTCTATCACGTGTCTTCTCTCCTCATTGCCACCGCAGACCCCATCATTCTCACTGCGACTCTTGCACCTGCCCCTATCAGGCTTACCCATTGGCCCCTCCAATCACGGATTGAGCGCCCCGGCATGTGCCTGTGGACACAGCAGTGAGCTGTGCCACACAGACCCTGCCCTCTGCCGGAGTCCAGCCAGTGAGGCCGCAGGTCTGCAAGTACAGGGGAGCAGTAGGGGGGCCTAACCGAGACAAGGGGGTGTCTGGGAGAGCTTCCTGGAGGAAGTCCTGGCTAAACTGAGACCTGAAGGAGGACAAGCAGTTACCCGGGGCCAGGCACGGTGGCTCACGCCTGTAATCCTAGCACTCTGGGAGGCCGAGGCTGAGGCGGGCGGATTGTTTGAGCTCAAGAGTTCGAGACCAGCCTGAGCAAGAGCGAGACCCCGTCTCTACTAAAAATAGAAAGAAATCATATGGACAGCTAAAATATATATAGAAAAATTAGCCGGGCATGGTGGCGCATGCCTGTAGTCCCAGCTACTCGGGAGGCTGAGGCAGGAGGATTGCTTGAGCCCGGGAGTTTGAGGTTGCTGTGAGCTAGGCTGACTCCACGGCACTCTAGCCAGGGCAAAAGATTGAGACTCTGTCAAAAAAAAAAAAAAGGAGTTATGGGGCAAAAGGAGAGGGAAGGTGTTCTAAGCAGAGGAAGGAGCACGTGGGAAGGCAGGACACAGCCTGATCTGGAGGTCGGAGGGGAGCAGTGGGGGACTTTAACTCTTGGGGGGCATGCTCAGTTCTGCTCCCCGACATCCAGTCTCTCCTTCCAGTCCACTCTCCACACTGCAGTTAGAATCATCTTTCTAAAAGAGGGACAATCCCATCCCTTCCTAGCTGAAAATCCTGCTCTGTCTCCCCAGTCCTTTAAAGTCCCAACTCAGTAGTGAGGAACTCGAGGCCCTCAAAACCACCTTTCTAGCCTCATTTCCTACCACTCCTTCTGGCCAACTCAGCGTTCAGCCACAGCCAAACAGGTCATATCCTTCCCCTCTCTGGGCCTTTGTCCTCATAATACATTCTTCCTGGAATGCCCTCTCCCCTTCTCCAGGTGAACTCTTCATCCTTAAGGGCCCAACACAGATGTCCTCTCCCCCAAGAGGCCTCTCTGGACCTCTCTTCCCCAAAAAGAATAAGTTTCTCCTCTGTGTTCCCATTACATTTAATTACAGGTAGCTAATATTAATTGAATGCTTCTTTCTAGGTGCTCAACCTTATATAAGCATTCCACATTCATGATCTCACTTAATCCTCATGGCTACCTTTTTTTTTTTTTTTTTTTCTTAAGAGACAGGGTCTGGCTCTGTTGCCCAGACAGAGTGCAATGGCACAATCATGGCTCACTATAACCTTGAACTCCTGGGCTCAAGCAAGCCTCCTGCTTCAACTTCCCAAGTAGCTGGGACTACAGGAGTGCACCACCATGAGGGGCTATTTTTTTGGTTTTTTTTTTTTGTAGAGAGAGGGTCTTGCTATGTTATCCAGGCTAGCTCAAACTACTGGCATCAAGCGATCCTCCTACTTCAGCCTCCCAAAATGCTGGAATCATAGGCATGAGCCACCACTTCCCACCCCTCATGGCTATCTTGTAAGAAAGTATCTTATCGTGCCCATTTTACTTATGTGAAACTGAGGCTCGGAAAGGTTAAAGTGACTGGCCCAGTTCCCAAAGGTAACCAGTGACCGAGCTGGGACTTGAACCCAGGCAGTTTGTTGCCACAGCGCATGTGCATAGTCCTAACTCCACAGTGCCCTACAGAAAGGTTTTCTAGCTACATATCTTCCTCCCCTACCAGACTAGCAGCACTTGGAGGGCAGAGTTCAACACTGACACCTCCAGGGTCCCCGGGCCCCTGCACATGGCTCCACACACAAGTTGGAGTATGCAGGCCAGGCGCGGTGGCTCACGCCTGTAATCCTACCACTCTGGGAGGCCGAGGTGGGTGGATCGCTCGAGGTCAGGAGTTCGAGACCAGCAAGAGCGAGACCCCGTCTCTACTAAAAATAGAAAGAAATTAGCTGGCCAACTAAAATATATATAGAAAAAAAAAATTAGCCGGGCACCACTGCCACGGCACTTACTCTAGCCCGGGCAACAAAGCGAGAGACTCTGTCTCAAAAAAAGAAAAAAAAAAAAAAGTTGGAGTATGCAAGTGTGTGTAGAATGAATAAATAACTTTAGCTAAAATGTTACTAGAGAGTTGTGAGATGGGCTCATGGACAAGTTGCTGAGTTATTGAGCCTCCCTCTTCTAAGCGGGTCTGGTCATCACCCTGAGACAGATACTGTGCCCAGTCTGGCAACCAGCTCCTGGCCCAGCCCCCAAAAGGATCTGCTGGTGACCTTGGGATTTCCAGCCCTGGGCTAGCAGCCCCATTGGAATCAGACAGATTTAGTTTTGAATCTCAGTTCTACCCTCAGATATAGCAAGTGATTTTACCTCTCTGAGTCTCAGTTCTTCATCTTCAAAATGAGCTCCATAGTACCTGCTTTTCAAGGTTGTTGTGAAGATAATGAATGGCAACCAATTTTACTAATTCCCAAGTGTCAGCTAGGTACTGTGCCAGGCTTTGTCATTGATTCTCAATTAGTACAGCCCTTAGGCCCAGGCAACCAGGGAGGCAGGAGCCGCAATGTTTCAGAGGGCCACTGGGTCCCTCTCCATGGAGTGTGGTGTCAGAGAGGCCAAGGAGACATGCCCACCCAGACCCCACCACGACCCCCTTCTAGACACCTCTGGGTACCCAGGACCCTAGACTCCCCTGAGCTGGCTTCCAGGACCTGGGTGGACCTTCCCAAACCACGTTGTTGGGTGCATTCCTAGGCTGACGGGTGGCCAAGGGCAGCTGTTCACCAGGGGCGGGTGAATAGAGCTTGGCATGCAGGCGATGGGGTGGGGAGGAAATATGGGAGGAAAAGGCCTCCGGTGTACTCTTATTAGGGACCAGCTTGCCCTTACTCATCTTCACAAATGCCCTGAAAGCCAGGAATTATTAGCCCCATTTTAGAGCTAAATAAACTGAGGCTCTGCCAGAGGAGTGATTCCCAAGCCTATTTTGCTGCCTCTGAAGTGGCAGTGCTTTATATCTAAATGTTTTACATCTATTATCTCATTTAACCTTCACAATGACCCTGTTATATGTAATAGCATTATCCCACTTTTCAGATGACGAAATGGAGGCACAGAAGGGTTAAGAGATTTGCCTAAGGCCGCACAGCTCATGATTGGTGGAGCTGGGAGTTGAACCCTGGCAGTCAAGCTCTTAACTGCTGGGCTCTGCTGCCTAATACCATTAGCATAGTTATAACTCAGTTCCTTAACCTGGCTAGCAAACACCCGCCCCAGCCGACTGCCTGAGCAGCGGGATACAGTGAAGGTGCTCTGGGTGTCCCCTGGTTAACAAGCCAGAAAGAGGCAGAAATGGGATCCAACCCAAAGGCACCGGGCAGACGGTGTGGAAGGAGCTAGAGGACTGGGGCTCGACCCTGCTCCCACCCTGTTGCACATCCCCGGACAGCTGGGCAGGACACTGGGGCCGTCCAGAGCGAGGCCCCTCTGACCTGAGCTCCAAACTATACCCTCCATCCCAGCCTGTGGCCTGAGAAGATGGCGCTTTTCCAGGGCCAAGGCAGAGGCTGTCCCCCCTTCCCTCCAAGGCCCAGCTGTGGGGCGGCTGCCCAAGCTCCCGCCGGCCCCGCCTCTCCTACTCCCTGGCCAAGCTGCTGCTCTGTGGTCACCTGGACTCAATTTCCTTCTTCCTGCCTCCTCCCATCTCTGGGAAGCACCCCTCGGCTGCCCTGCCAATTTCCAAAGCCTTCTCCCCCAGGAAGCCATCTCTGTCTCCCCCCATCCCTACCCCCAGGTCTGCTACCCCAGCTTGGAACACTCAGGCCCCTCTCCTTTCAACCCCACACGTAGAGAATCATTTGGACCATTAGCCCATTTTCCATTTGGTTCCTGGCTGAACATCGGGTCTCCCTGGCCAGGCTGTGAGTTCTCCTCCCCAGGGCAGCATCACTTCGTGTGCTCCCCTCTCCCCCTACAGTGCCTGGCAGGGAGGAGCCCAGAGCCAGAGAGTTGCCCATGCACCAGGAATTGAACCTTAGCACTCAGAGGCCAGGGGTCAGCATGACTGCTCTTCAAGCTTTTGAGGTCAACCTACCCCTCACTTGCTAGATGAGGAAACCCAAGAGGCCCAGGGAAGGGAAGGGATTTGCCCAGGGTTACCTAGAGGCCAGGCTAGGACTCCAACCCAGGTCTTCTGACTCTCAGGCCCAGGCTTCTGACGCTATAGGTGGATCAAGTTTCCAATCCTCCCAGGTCCTCATTTTTAGGCAAAAGACCAAAATAGTTCCTGACAATGTACTGTCAGAACCCCAGGGGTTAATTCTGCCCCAAATGCCAAAGAGATTATTGGTCCAACCTCCCTTCCTCTACTTCCATCTCATAGACAAGCACACTGAGAGTGAGAAGGGATCTCCTCAAGGTCACACAGAGCTGGGGCTAGAGCTGAAATAGGATTCTGTGTTGAGTTCTTTGGAGAAGAATTAGGCATCGCCAACCAATTCATTCATTCAACAAAGATTTTTTGAGAGCCTCCAAATTCCAGACTCTACTCTAGGTGCCAGGAATATAAGGGTAAGAAAGAAAGACAACCGTAGCTGGAAGAGATGGGGGGCTTCTGACTACAGGAAATGTTCTGTGTCTCGACCTGGGTACCAGCTACCTGGGTGTGTTCAGTTTGTGAAAATTCATACCAAATTGTACATTTTGATACGTACACTTTTCTGCGTGTATAGTTTAGTAAAAAGATTTTTTAAAAACACAGTTGGAAGCACAGAGCTTACAGAACCACAGTTCAGTAAGGGAGATGAGACATTAAACAACTTGTTACACAAATAATTGTTTAATTACAATTGTGACAAGTGCTACAATAAAGTGGAGGATCCTACGGGCTATGGAGTGGGAGGACCTGATCTGGCTTGGGAGTAGTCAAGGAAGACTTCTCTGAGGAGGTTAGGGATCAGCTGAACTGTAAAGAATGAGTGGGAATTACAGAGTGGGAATGATTCTCAGCCCTACCTCACACTACACAAAAATGAATTCAAGATCAACCATGGACCTAAACGCCAATGCTAACACTTCAACGCTTCTAGAAGAAAACATATGGGAATATCCTCATGACCTTGGGAGAGACAAAGATTTCTTGGGCATCCAAAGTACTAACCATAACACAAAATTATCAGGGGTAGGGAAAAACATTCAAGACAGAGAAAACGGTATGTGTGAAGGCCCAGAGGAGGGAATGGGCAAGGTGTGTTAGAAGAACTGAGAAAAGGCCAGAAGGAGTGAAGGCAAAGTGAGAGAAAGTCCAAGAGGTTTGAAGCAAAGGTTATGGATAATGTGACTTTAACCAGGGTTTGCAAAACCTAGTGTTACCTTCTTTGATGTGGTCAGGACTGCAAGATATTGCCTACACAGAAAGGAGAATAAAAGGATACACGCCCCCTTCTCCCTGCTCAGCAACAAGACAAGGCCAGGCTTGGATTCTCCGTCTTTGCAATCAAGATGTAGTTTTACAACTTGAAAAGTCACTTAATCCAGGTGCCAGGATAAGGTGGGGCATTGCAGGTGGGGACTCAGGCTGTGAGGCCCTGTCCTGCCAGGCCCAGCCCTTGTCTTAGAGGAGCTGGAGCCTGCCAGCTCCCATCCACACCCCACCCCTGCTCCCGGGCTCAGCACCTGGACCTCCTCACTTCCTCTTCTCTCTCTCCCGCCCTTGGAGGGCTCAAGAGTCCTGCAGGGAAGGAAGAGCTCAGAGGTCAGGAGCTTCTTCCACCCACCCCCACTCCCACACACATCCCAACATAGCCCGCCCCAGAGCTGGGCTGGGCCTCAGCAACAGGTCCTGGCCAAGTCCAGCTGTCTCATCACTCAGGCCTCTTTCCTGCAAGGTGCTCAGGAAAGACACTGACCATGGTGACTCCATTCAATTCAACCAACACGGCCGGGCGTGGTGGCTCACGCCTGTAATCCTAGCACTCTGGGAGGCCGAGGCGGGTGGATCGCTTGAGGTCAGGAGTTCGAGACCAGCCTGAGCAAGAGTGAGACCCCGTCTCTACTAAAAATAGAAAGAAATTATATGGACAACTAAAATATATATATACAAAAAATTAGCCGGGCATGGTGGCGCATGCCTGTAGTCCCAGCTACTCGGGAGGCTGAGGCAGTAGGATCGCTTAAGCCCAGGAGTTTGAGGTTGCTGTGAGCTAGGCTGACGCCACGGCACTCACTCTAGCCCGGGCAACAGAGTGAGACTCTGTCTCAAAAAAAAAAAAAAAAAAAAAAAAAAAAATTCAACCAACACGTATTGAGTACCTGTCGCATGCCAGGCACTGTGCTAGAATTAAGAAGGGCGTTGTTCCTGCTTTCTGGGAACTCTTGGGGTGGCAGGGGAAAGAGAGTGCACACAATCAACAATCTTACAAGTGCTTCATAGAAAGTGAGACTGATTTCACTTGGGGAATGGTGTGTGGATATCAAGGAAAATTTCCTCTAAGAGGTGACATTTGAGTTGGACCATAAAGAATAGGTAAGATTGTCAGTAAGAAATGCTCTTTGTGGCAGAGGACGGTATAAGAATTATAGTGACTACTGGGAGTGTCAGGTGCTGTGCTCAGCCCTTGTATATTCATTTAATCCTCACAATGACGCTATGAAATGGTACAATGACACCCATTTTCCAGGTGTGGTAACTGAGGCCTAGAGAGGGGAATTGATTTGTTTTCAAACTCCCACAGCTGGTACGCAGCAGAACTGGGACTCAAACCCCAGTATGTCTGTGCTTGCATGTTCTTAACTTCTACTACATAGAGTAGTTTGGCCAAAGAACATGCAGAGGCATGAGGAGAGGGGCAGGAGGTGAGGCTAAGGGGCGGGTGGGTAGGGGTTGGGTGGGGGAAGCCTCAGTGAGGAGTGTGGGCTTTATCCAGAGATCAAGGGGAAGCCATGGGAGGTTCATTAGTGGGGGTGAGGGGTAAAGAGAGATGACACAATTAGCTTTCTGTTTTCGTAGGACCACTTTGAAGAGAAGAAATTAGAGACAGAGAAACCTGTGTGGGAGTTGCTGCAAAAATCCAAGAGAAAGATGGGGGTTGAGGGATGGAGAGGAGGGGGTGCACCAGGGAGACATCAAGCAGAACCTGGGGACTCATTGGTTCTGGCAGATGAAGTAGGGGGAGGAGTTAAAGCTGACGTCCCAGAAGGAAGCCCAATAGTTAGTTTTTAACAATCTAGTATACACCCCCCACACACATGGTACCTGCAAAACTCACTCCTGGAGGGTGCTTTATTCTTCCCCAAATACTCATATATATTCATCACCTATTTGTATGTACACTCATCCAACATATATGGAGCACCAACTGTATGCCAGATGCTGTGCTGGGAGCTGGGGACACATCAGGGAACAAGCTGCCTCATTGGTGATGTGATGGTTATGGCCGGGGCTCTGAACCTGAATCCTGGTTCCGCAACTCACTTGTGGTGAGTCCTGGCTCAGCCTCCAACCACTGTGACTTCAGGTGAGTGACTGAACCCTCATTGTCTCAGTTTCTTCATCTATACGATGGCGACACGAAATGGGCAGACTCACAGCACCTCCCATGTGGATTAAATGGGCCCCTGCATGTAACGTCCTGGCCCCGGGTAGCAGTCGCTGTTAGCTGTTGTCATTTCAGAGCTCACATTTTAGTGAGGAGACAGATCCGACTACACAATTAATTTTTTCATTATTTACAACAGTGATAAATCCCCTGAAGAAGCTCCAGAGTCTGGAGCCGAGGGAAGCTTTCCCAGGGCGAGAGATGGCCCAGCCGTGCGGAGCTGAGTGAGCTGGGGCGGCCAGGTGGAGCATGAGGGAGGGAAGGGCATTTGAGGCAGGGGGACAGTGAGTAGCAGACCCTCAGATGGAAGGAGGTGCTGAGAGGGCTGTAGTTCTGTAACTTTCCCTCCCTGGAGCTTCGAAACAGCTCTGAGAAGTAGGTCAGCAGTTACTCTGCCCCCATTTTACAGAAAGGGCACTAAGGCCCGGAGAGGAACGATGACTTAGCAGGTCTGCGGCAGATGAGGCTCTTGGTCAACGCTCTGCCAGCTAATCCAAGCGGCTGGAGGGGACGGGCCTGAGAAGAGGCCTTTGTCCCTTTGCCGGCTTGGGCGGGCGCAGCAGGCGCTGAGGCTGCAGCTGGCCACCAGCAGCTGTGGTGGCCAGAGCCGCATTCCTTCCCCTGCCAGCAGAGCAAGTCCAGGCTTATGGCAGGGGCCTGGAATTTTCTTTTTGTGTTGAAAAAATGCACTTTAGTCAACATTAAGTCGTGACTTCAAACAGACACAACCCCCAACTGTCCTCCCCAGCCATAGGTCTCTCCGGCTCCCCAGAGTGAGCCCCCAAGCAGCCAGGTCCTGGGAAGGCAGAGAGGCCTGGCCCTGGAGTCCAGAGACTTTGTGGTGCATCTTGGCTCAGCCTCCAACTTGCTGTGTGACCTCAGGCAGGTCACCAGCCCTCTCTGGGCCTTAGTGTCCTCTGCAAAACAGGGAAGGGACGGTTGGATGACATAAGGTGGGGTGGGGAGCCCAGCAACTGGCTCCAGCCAGCTGCAGCAGCTGTGCTGCCCTCCGAGTTTGAGGCACCAGGGCCTTGGGGGTCCGGAAGCTGGGGACAGGCAGCCTTTCATCTCTGCTGGCCCAGGGTCGCTGCAGGTTGGCAGGCCCCACATCCCGAGATCACATTTCAGGCTGGAAGGGGCCTTCCTGTGACCTCAGCCGGCCAGCCCTGCCCCTGCCTCCCTCCTCCCCATTCTCACCAGAGGGAAGCAGGCAGTATCCCGCCCAAGGTCACCGGCCAGCAAGTGGCTGTCCTTCGGCCTGCCCTTCCCTCCCACCCGAACCAGCCCCCGCCGGCCTCCCACTGTAAAGCCTCAGGTCTCCTGGGCCATTAGGAATCTGCCAGGCGAGGCGTGGTCTTTTTCCTTTCTCTTGTTTCTTGGCTTGTTTTCCCAGTTCTCCAACAGCCGCCTCCTGCAAAAGCCTCCGGGTGCGTGTACAGGAACATTTTTTCTGTTAAAAAAAAAAAAAGAGAGAGAGAGAGATTGAGAGGAAGAAAGCGAGAGAGATGCAGCACAGTTTGGGTAAAAAAGCAACCAACTCCTTAATCCTTCCCTGTAACCTCTGGCTCCTCAGCCGGTTGGCCCCAGGCGCTGGGAAGGAAGGCCCTGCTGGGGCGAGAGGCCTGGGCTTGTCCCCCGCCTGCCCCCTCCTCACCCTCTGTTCTCCTTCAGGGTTTGGTGTGGCGTTTGCAGCCAGGAGGAGACAAGCTGCAGGGCTCAGCAGTTGTGAGAAAACATGGGGGTGAGGGGGGAGGCGGTGGTAGTGGCTGGAACTCTGCCCCCCTGCCCACTTGGCTACCTTCTACAGAGGTTACTGCATCTGGCTCTTTCACCCCTCACCCCTTCCTCTCTCCTGCTTTCATCCCTTTATTCTTCTGTCTTAGGAAGCGCTGGTCTCTCCGGTGCAAGTTCCCTGGGTGCCGTCTTCCATCTCTGCACCCCATCACCCAGCACGGGGCTTGGCTTGCTTTTTCTGTGAAAGTCACACACTCTCACACGCTAAGTCTGTATCCACTCAGAACCTTCTGTAGGGGTGGCACTCAATGTCCCGCCCTTTGCTCTGTCTGAAGAACCCTTAAGAATTTGTTGTAGTCCCAGCGCCTGGGTCAGTGCCGAACACACAGTAGGTACACTGGGGTGTTTCTCGAATGAATTAATTCAAACCATAAATAGGTCTCTGGACATATTCAGGGCAATCTTGCAGAAGAGACCTTTGTATTTTTTTTTTTTTTTTTGAGACAGAGTCTCACTCTCTTGCCCGTGCCCTGAGTGGAGTGCCATGGCGTCAGCCTAGCTCACAGCAACTTCAAACTCCTGGGCTCAAGTGATCCTCCTGCCTCGGCCTCCCAGAGTGCTAGGATTATAGGCGTGAGCCACCGCACCCGGCCTGCAAAAGGGACATTTGATTACAACGCATCCCTGTTAAAACCCTTCCATGCCTCTCCAGCACCCTCAGAATCCAGTCCAATCCTCTGTCCTCCTCTCTCCACTCACAGGATTTCCTTTCCCCCCAGTGAGCCATCTTTTCCTTGCCTCTGGGCCTCTGCACGTGAAATCCACCCCCCCTCCCCAAGCTGCATCCTCTACCTCACCTGGCCAACTCCCTCAGGCCTCCTCCCCTGTCAGATTACCCAACGAGCAGAACAAGCATGTGTTTTGAGCACCAGCAAAGCAGGGACACTAAAAACATTTTTTTCAAGTAATTTGGTATTCGATTTTAAAAAAACCATTGAAATAATGTTCATGGGAAAAATCAGAACTTTATTGGAGTTCCTTACTCCTATATTATGGTTGGCTTTGTTTTTGTGCTGAATTTATACCTGGGCTGGTATGGCAGTAGGTGACATAATCTGGCTCTGATCTGTAAGTCTCAGCCTAGATATCAACTACTTCTCTAGGAGGCCTTTACTGACTCCTCCACACAGGTTTAGGTCTCTTCTTGGTGCTCCCAAAGCCCCTCTGGATTTTTAATATCCATATTTTTGTTTTACTTATTGCTTTCTATCCCCCCCCCATCCCGAATCTGTAAGCTCCCTGAAGGCCCAGTTAATATTTTTCTACTTCTATACCTGGAGTGCCCAGTACAGGACCTAAATAAAACTGGCCCCAAACATGTTACTCTCCAGCCTTTATTCACTCAGTCCCCTTTGCAAGGTCTAACACATCATATTTTCTGTTCCCACTTTCTAACTCTGTCTGAGGAACTCCTGCTCACCCTTCAGTACCCCATCCAAATGACCCCTCCTCTGTAAGCCTGTCCCAGTCTCCCAGTCGAGTTAAGCCTCTGTAAACTCACAGCTCCTGCTGCAATCAGTGTCTCCTCCTCTGTTGTAATTTTTATGTATGTCTTCTCCCTCATCAGATTGGGAGCCACTCAAAGAAAGAGGCTGGGTGGATTGATTCCTGGGTTCCCAGTGCCCTGCATAATAAGCATGGCCAGAGCAGGCAGCAATATATGCTTGTTAAATGAATAGACCAGAAGATGTCACAAAGGAGGTAGAATTCAGGCAGGATTTCGAAGGTGGGAGGAAAGAGAATAACGTGTACTTACCGAGGGCATAGAGTCAGTACCGATAAAAACAAATAATCATCATCATGGCAACTATTGCTAAGTGCACCATAGCACGGTGGATGAGAACACAGATTAAGCTCCACCCCTATACTAGCTGTGTGAGCTTGGGCAAATTATATAATCTCTCTGTGCCTCAGTTTCCTCATCTGTAAAACGAGGATAGTAATAGTATCTACCTCATCAGGAATTACATAGGTTTAATGTGTGCAAGGTGCTGAGAGCTGTGCCAGGTACATACGGGCACTGTATTTGCTGTCACTGCGATTATCTCTATTGCTGAGCACTTTGGTTGTGCCAGGCACTTTTATCTGCCATCTCACTTAGTCCTCACAGCAGCCTGAGAAGCAGGGATTGTTGTCCCCTTTTACAAAGAAATGAGGAGTAAGCAGACCAAGCAGCTTGCTGAGGTCATTTGCTAGGTAAGTGGCAGGAATGGGATTTGAACCTAGATCTCTCTGGCCCCACCACCTACCCATGTTCCTTGACTGTGGCACCTGCCTGCAGGAGGAGGGGGAGAAGGAGGAGATGGCATAGTGGGAAGGCAGGGAGGCTTCACCAAGCTGGGGCCTCGGAAGCAGAGCAGCAGGCGTTTTTTTCCAGAGCTTTCATTTCCGTCTGCCTCTCCTAAGCAGGTGAAAAACCCCACAGAGGGCCCTTCCCTGAGTCCCCCCTTCCCTCCCCCTCCCAGCGCTGCCTCGTCCCCCACGCTGGGAGGAGGAGGTCAGGCATGCAGCGTGGGGGATGCAGGGGAGGGGAGTGAAGAGGTGGGGGAGCATCATTCCAGATCCTTCCCCTCCAGCACCCCCTTCCCCATCAAAGGCGCTCCGGGAGGAGAGAGCATTCCAGGTGGAAGGAATGGCAAATGCAAAGGCTGCGGATTAAGGATGTGGAGGTGGGGAAAGCCTGCGAGCTTGGCTGGAACCGAGGTTCGGGGCCCCCTGGGATTGCTCAGTGGAGAAGAACTTGTTTGACGAGAGAGGAGAGGAAGAAAGAGAGAGAGAGAGAGAGAGAGACTGAGGATCCAGCAGGCATTAAGGATGGCAGAGGGCGGGGAGTGGCCTGGAGACATTCCCGGCTCTGAGCACAGTGCTCTCTACCCCTTTCGCCTCAGACAGTGGAGGGGAGAGGGGAGAGGGAAGATTCTTCTTCGTCCCTCTCCTTTGTTCCTCCCCCTGGATCCCTTAGCTGACTGCTGCGCTCTGCCAGTTCTGTACCTGGCACTGGCTCATGGCTCTTTATGCATTCTCTCGTCGTACTTTCTCTCCAGCTCTACAGGATCAGAATTATTCACTCCATTTTATAGACAAGAAAACTGAGGCTCAGCCAGGTTACATAACTTGTCCAGGGTAAGACAGGGCATAAAAGGCAGATCTGGGATTTGAACCTGGGTTTGTTTCCAGAGATGACAATTTTGCCTGCAGTACTGACTTAAGCTGCTTTCCTGAAGAGCTTGCCGTCCCCATAGCAACAATGAAAGGAAGTCTTGTGTGGACTGCACTTCAGAGTTTATGCAGATCTATTTCCTCTGCTCCTCACAACCCCAGACAGAGCTGTTATCCCTAGTGCACAGAGAAGGAAACTGAGGCCCAGAGAGGCTAGGACCTGGCTGAGATTACAGAGCCATTCAGTGGCAAAGCTGGGATTCAGACCCAGCTCTTGAGATTTTCAATGTCTTTTTGCTTCTCCTCGCAGAGGAAGAGGGTCTGTCAGGGAACAGGCCTGGGTTACTTTTTAGAATTGGTAGGAAAGGAACAGAGCTTGGCCTTTGGAACCTGGGGAGTTGCTACAGGAACTGAATAATTTTTGGCGCTGCAGGTGACACTCTGACTCCTTGGGGTAGAAGAGGGGAAGCTTGCCCCTCAGGAGCAGCAAGCCCTCTCAAGTTCCATGCTTGGGTTTGAATTCTACCTGTGTTGCTTCCTAACTAGGTATCCTTGGCAAGTCACTTAATCTCTCCATGCTTCCTTTACCTCATTTGTAAAATGAGGACAATAACAACAGGACCTAACTTACAGGACTGCTATGAGGATTGACGAATGCACATGCCTGACACACAGTAAATGCTCACTAAATGTTGGTGTGTATTAATATTACTCTTAATATGCACAGCACCACCTCCTCTGAAAGCAACTTGTCTATCTGCATTGCCTAAAAGGAAAAAATAAGGTTCCTATTGTCAGACAACCTTCAAGCAAAGTTCCAGAATCTTAATTTCTAGTGCAGGTAGGAACTGCTGACAGCAATAATAATAATTATTATTATTAGAGTTAACATTTGACAACTGCCTACTATGTGCCAATTGCTGTGCTAAGTACTCACATTTACCATCTCATTTAATTTTCATAGTTCTGGGAACTGGAAACAATTATCCCATTTTATGGATGAGGAAATAGAAGCTCAGAGAGATAAAGTCACCTGCCCAAAGTCATGCAGCTAGGAAGCAGTTACAACAGTGATTTGAACCCAGGTTTGTCTGGCTCCAAAGTCTCTGATGACAGTGAAGATCAGAAGACTATTTGCCCAGTACACGGGCGTCTGCATCAGCTCAATCCCAAACCATCTGTTGGATCTGCTGTCGCAGGTTCACCTCCCTCCATGCTGGGAAGACCAAGCACAGTTTATGCAGTGACTTCCATGTACCAGACACTTTATATACATTTCCCCATCCTCACCCCTACCTTCTGACCCTCTACCATTATCACTATTCCACAGGAGAGTAGCTGAGGCACAGTGAGGTTCAGTGACAGTTCAAGGTCACACAATCCTAGGTGAGATGACACAGCCAAGATTCAAATCCAGGTAGGTCTGCCTCAAAGCTTGCATTCAGGCCAGGTGTGGTGGCTCATGCCTGTAATCCTAGCACTTTGTGGGGATGAGGTGGGAGGATTGCTTAAGGCCAGGTGTTCGAGACCAGCCTGGGTGACAGAGTGAGACCCCCGTCTCTACAAAAAATAGAAAAATTAGCTAGCCAGGCATGGTGGTGCACACCTGTAGTCCTAGCTACTTAGGAGGCTGAGGCAGGAGAATTGCTTGAGCTCAGAAGTTTGAGTTTGCAGTGAGCTAGGATGATACCACTGCATCCTAGGCAGGGCAACACAGAGAGAGCCCTTCTCAAAAAAAAAAAAAAAAAAAAAGCTTGCATTCTTTCAGGGACTATCAGAAAAGTACAGAGATGGTGGGGAACAGCCCCACTTTCAAAGTCAAGTTCCTGCCCCTGTAACACCCTCACTCATTCGGCAATAACCATTGTACTCTCCATGGTGGCCCACAGGCCCTGGGTGCTGTGCCCTCCCTACTGCCACAACCCGATCAGCCTACATACCTTCCACACACCTTCCCTTGGCCTGTAACACTCCTCCCAGTGTCCTGCCCATTCATGAGTGGAAGCCTTTGGCCCCACCCCCTCTTTTGATATCCATTCTCATAAACACACTGTACTTTGCCTTCTTGGTCCTTATCTTAGTTTCTAAGTGCATTTTGATTTGTCTGATCATTTGGTTAATGACTTTCTTCTTCACCAGACTGTAAGCTCCACGAGGGTCTGAATCTGTTTTGCTTACCTTTGTAGCTGTGCCATTGGCAGGCTGCCCTCCACATGGTCGGTACCTAATAATTTTTTATTGAATGGATGAATCCATGAATGAATAAATAGCTACCAGGCACTTTACACACATGACTCATTGGTGCCACAATGAACTACAATGAACGCACTGAATCCTCACAACTGCCCCGTTGTCACCATTTTAGAGAAGAGGTAGGGGAGGCTCAGAGAGTTAGAAAGTGGTGGAGCTTGGATTCAATCTCAGGTTGGTCTGACCCCAAAGCTACTGCCTTCTGCACAGCTGCCTCCCAGCACCCAAAAGCCACAGCCAAGATTTAAATAGTCATTGGTTGTCACACCACATGTCCGGATTTGAGCCTGAAGGACACCAACTGGGATGGCACAGGGGCCCGGTTGGCACCACCCTGTTGGCGGTCTCTGCCCTTCTAAAGTCTTAGGCTGCTTCCCTCCCTCTCTCTTCTTGGCCTCCTTCCCTTCCAGGGAGGGAAAAGGACTAGGAATTACAGCCAAGACAGCCCTTCTGGGAAAAACAATCCTCTGCTGAAAAGAGCCCTGTTCTGAGAGCAGAGAAACCTGGATTTAAGTCCTGGCATGGAGGCTGCACTGCTAAGGGCCCACAGTGGCATCACTGCTGTTCTTGGAGCTTCCATGTCCTCATTTGGGATTCTGCCTACGTTCCTGACCTGCCTGTCATCCCTTACTCACCTCCTGATTCCTAGAACCCCCAAAACAGCTTGGCTGCACCCCTAGGATCACTTTCCCTCGGGAACCTCGGTGCTTAACAATAGCTGGGGGACGGCCCATGCCCAAGTCTATGCTGACTAGAGAGATGGGGGACTGGCCTGGCACCCTTAAGACTTTCCCTGGAATGCTAAGACGATGAGGGATGGAAGTCTTTCTCAGGTGACACCAGGCCTGGCAGGGAGAAATACAGGAATGGAAGCCAAAAGATACAGACGTGAGTCCCAGGGTTGTTTCAAATTCTCTGGGTGACCCTGGGTAAGTCATGTAACATCACGGAGACTCCGTTTTCTCTTCTGCAAAATGAGGATAATACCTGCCTGACAGGGTTGCTCTAGAGAACCAAATGAGGTTTCTTTGCCAACTTGTGAATTTGTCACACTGTTAACCAGCTGCAGCCTTTTATAATCAAGAAGAGAGGCCTTATGCCCATTCGTGCATGAATCCTCAGCAAACAGCCCCAGGACGTGAGGTAGATAGGACTGCTCCTATTTTGCAGAAGTTTAAACTAAGACCCAGATAGGTTCAGGGAGTTGTCTGAGGTCGCTGAGTGAGGTGGCAGTTGAACCAGGGTCCACCTCACTTAACCATGGCCTTTCAGAACTAGTTCCCCGTGCCAGGACACAAGCCTCGCCCCGGATGGATCCTTTAGGGCGGGCTGGTGCGGATGACTCACTCTCCCCACCCTACTTTCCGCCTGGGCTGAGACCCGAGTGAAGGGACAACACTATCTGCAACTCGAGGGGTGTCTACAGAAAGTTTGTGGACTTGTCTCCTTCCTTCCACCAAAAATACTGGTTCTTTGAACTCTAACAAAAAGAATTCTTCTTTCAACGTACTTTATACAAGTTTTTACACTTTTTTAGGTGGGATTTTCCTACTGTGAATTTAAGAGTTGATTTACTTTAATCTCCGCCCCCACTTCACTTGGTTTGCCCCCCGCTGTTTACTCCGATTGCGGAAGTTGGCCGGGTGGAGCTCCTGGGACAGTACCCTTGAGTACGTCTTTTGCGTAGTTATTTAACTGGCATTGCACTCAGGCCAATGGGATGCCCGGAAGCCCCAGGCGGGTGGGGCAGGGAACCAATCAGGGCCGTTGGCGGGGTGTGGCTGCGTCCCAGGGCGGGGAATCGCGTAATGGCGGACACAGGCCGTGCTAGCGCGGCTGGGGGCGTAGCGCGCTGAGGGGGGTCTGGCCGTGTGGCAGCCGGTGAGGCGGTCCGCGGGAGCAGACCCCGTGCAGAGACTGGGCGGGCGGCCGACCCTTCCTGTCGCTGAGGGCGACTGCGGGAGGCCAGGTGAGCAACAAGTCGGTTTGGACAGACCCCCGCCGTGAGGCGCGGTGGGGGGGCCCCAGCCGGGTCGACCCTCCGGAGCCGCGCAGGGTCCGGGGGGAGTGGGTGCCGCGCCTGCTGCTGTAGACCGGCAGAGGCCAGGCGAGCGGTCAGCGCGGGGTGGCGTCTTAGTCCACCCCACCCCCTCGAGGGGGTGACCTGGAGTCCCCCTCGGAGACTTGGAGGGGCCCGCAAGTCTGTGAGGCAGTGAAAGTGTCCCAACTTGACCTGGCACTGCCACCAACTCGCTGTGTGATCTTGGGCAAGTCACTTCCCTCTCTGGGCCTTAGTTTCCCTATTGGTAAAACGAAGCCTTTGTTGGTAGTTGTACATGAGTTGGGTCTCAGCCATTGTCTTGAGATCTTGGGCAAGTTCTTCCCCAGCCTGAGCCTCAGTTTCCACCTCTGGACAGTGAAGCCATTGAGGTGCTGGTTGAGGCTCTTGGCCTGCTAAGTTGCGGAGCCTCAGGGAGGCCACCGAGTGTGTATATGTACAAGATGGCCTGCAGAACAAGGAGAGTTGGCTAAAGGGGCTCTGCCACGAAGGCCATGGGCGCTACCCAGACCATGATGGGGTGAGGTGGGGTCTGCATATAACACCCCAGGAATCCTGGAGCCTCTGAGATGGGGAAGTTTTTATACAGTTGTCCATGGAGTCAGAAGAGGAAGGACTCCTTGGCGCCTTTTGGGGCTGGGATTGGAATTTAGGCCCAGAAGTCAGAACGTTTAGGAGGAAGAGGGAGAAGAACATTTATGGCACTCCTGCTACTGTGTGCCAAACCTTGCTTAGGTATATGTTCTTATTTAATTTTTACAGCCACTCTTGAGAATTTACACATAAGGAAACTAAGTTTCAGAGGAGTTAAGTAACTTGCCCAAGGTCACACAGTAAAGTGCAGAGCTTATCAACACTAAGTTGTTTCCTTTGAGAAGCACCGGGCAAGGGGGAAAGTCACTGCCCACTTAAAAGTAGGGAAGTTTGCTTTGTCACAAATGGGGGAAGGGGCCCAGCCCCAGACATTTGATTTGACTTCTGGCAAGGAGACAGTCTTGATCTCTGGATGGTTAATTATAAGTTCATCCCCTTTGTTCAGTCTGTGATTTGGAAAGGGCTGTTTCTAAGTTGGTAAATGTCACTTTGAAGTCTTGTCAGAACCTCAGAGTGCCATTTGAATCCTGGTCCATTGGCCTATAGGAGAAATTTCACCAGCTATTGGTGTATTGACTTTTGGTTCAGAGTGGTGCCAGCTTTTTCTCCTCCCTAAGAAGGCCACGTTTTCTTGGGATGGGAGAAATTTCCCATTTGTTAGTTCAAATTTCTTTGGATTCCTTGGGGTGAAAGGTTCAATAGGCCACCTCTGATGAAGCTTAATATCCCTTTCTTTGTGCTCCCTGTTATCTATTTCCAGATGAGTGAAGATTGTGGATTTGGGGTAGGCAGTAGTTAGGCACTAAAAATTGCAGCCCTTAATTTTTCCAAACCTCAGAGCTTTTGGTTAATCAAAATAGTGGGACCGGCCTTGGGTATTGTTCTCATATGGCTATGGTAAGGAAGAAAATTGGAAGAGGAAGTTGCTGAGAAAGAGGGCGTTTCTTAGCAGTGGAGCCAATATGTATTTTCTTTGTTTGAAATTCTAAAACCAGAAAAGCAGCAACTAAAGGAGGAAGGAAGGAGAGAACTGTGAAACTCTTCTTCCTGTTCAAATGTCTTTAAGGGCTGTTCCTGTCTCTATCCATGTCCAATGCTCTGCTTTCACAGAAAAAGTCAATTGTAATTTGTTCAACATTTTCTTCTAGAATGAAATAATTTTAAATCTTAAACCCTCTGAGATATCGTTTTTATAAAGTCAGAACATTTTAGTGAGTAACTTATTTATCAGTGAATGATTCTTCTTCCCAACATAATTACCATTCAGTCTTTGACTATAGTTTAACTGTGATGTAAATCAGTGGATTTCAACCTAAGGATTGATTTAGATATTGGAGGATGCAAATGTTACCATCACTTGAAAAACGCTTAACGGTGTTTTTGGTTTTTGACATTTGTTAAAAGTATTTTTAATGCTTTATTTTCCAGGATTATGTATATGTGATAGTTGTTAAGACATTGAATTTACTACATGGGAAGATCTACATTTATTCTCAGTATTAGTTATATTTTCTGTATAAGATTTAGTCTTAATTAGTATCCCAGTACCGTATTCAAAATCTTTGGGGGGCCACAAAAAGTTCTTGGGTCAGTGTGTTTCTGAGTTTAGACATTTTTGGCTGTTTGGATTTTAGAAAAGAAATGTGGTATATGTACTAGATATTATGTAACACCAGAGAGGTCTGGGGCAGCACCTTTTAATCAAATGTATTACTATTTCTGTAGTAAACTGAATGTTCACACTAACTGGGATAAATAAATACTGTACTATCAATAGCCTCATGCCATTTCTTGTCTGGTTTTGCTACCAAATGAATAACAAAAAACTTGTTTTTCACAGCCTTTTGGATTTTGGAATTGAAGTGAAGGGATTGTGGACCTCTAGGTAAAATTATATGATGATGACAAGCATAATTACAAGGAAAAATATTGTATAACCAAATTAATTTCAAAGTCGTGAGTCCTAAAAACAGTATTACATAGAAGATGCTTTTTGTTTGTTTGTTTCTGTCCTGTTAAAATCTTACTCTAATTAAAATATGTCTGATATGCATTTTCCCTTAAGTACCAAAATTTATCTTTTTATACCTTCACTGGACTTAGTTTTAGATGTTAGAATGACATCGTCCACTTCTTTTTTAAATAGCAGTTTGTAGGGTCTTTGCTCATCATTTTTTGTATAGCGTTTAAGAGAATTGTACCTTTTTCTATATAATTCAGAGAAAGACTAATCAGGTGAAAATCTGTAGATTCTTGTTTGTAGGATTTTAAAGCTGATTTTTCCCTTCAGGGTGGTCTTTAGTATGAGGTAATAACTGTTGGATTGAATTTGGGTCAAATTTTTATTTATTTTTAATTTATGAAGCTTCCACAATTTGCACATCTTGATGTAAGGAGTTCACTAAAATATATTTAATTTAGAGTATTTCTATTTTATGTGTATGCTATATGAGAAACTTGTGTTTACCAACCATATGAATTTGGGTGGTTTCTTTAAATGGCCAAAGTCCTCTATGAGTATATTTTTTAAAACTTAGGCTAATTTAGCTTTTCTCAGATACCCCTACTATAGAATTGAGGTAGATTGGTGTTGTTGGAGGATGAAGAATTATTTTTTGTCTTTAGAAGAAGCCCCATGACAGCATGGATTTGAAGAATTCTGTCCTTCAGGAAACCGTGTAGCCACCTGGTTTGTGGGCTTCAATTTATTTTCCTATTTAGGTGCCTCCGTAGTTTCTGAAAATGGTGTACCTTCATCTGTCTGAGAGATACAAGGGGTGTGAAACAGTGTATCAGGAGTTGCAGGTGGAGTCGGTGATTGGACTAGGAATTAGGAACAGTTCTTATCCAGACTACCCAATTTCTTCTATTTCATAAGCACTGATAATATTGCAAAAGGAAGCCAGGCGTTAACGTGCCTATAGTCCCAGCTACTCAAGAGGCTAAGGTGGGAGGATCAGTTGAGTCCAGGGGTTTGAGGCTGCAGTGTGAGCTATGGTGACACGACTGCACTCTGGCCTGCCCAACAGCACAAGACCCCATCTCTTAAAAAAAAAAAGTAAGTAAAATATATTGCAAAAGGATTACAAATTAGTAGACTAACATCCTATTCCAAGTTATTTTGTTGTGACTGTGGGTAAATTCTTGAAGACAGGTACTGTGTCTCACATTTCCTTTGTATTCTGTAATGCCTAAAGGCCTGGGCTTCTCAAACTTATCAGAATTTTCCCCCAAAATATGTATACCTGGCCCAGGAGCTCTGATGTCAGTATACAGCCAGGATTGAGAACCATTGGTAAAATATATTATAAATGATCAATAAGTATTTTGAGCACTTACAACTGACATGAGTTGGGGAGCGTGGAAGAGGACCCAAATTTTTTCATGAACTACATAGCTTTTCGAGATATCAACACGTATCTGACAGCAGATCTGTACCCATAGTCAGTTCATTGTTGACTACTCTGCCAGAATTACCCCCCTTATTTTATGACCTAGGCAGGGTTAGACGCAGTCTGTGTTAACAGACAATTGAAATTTTTGTTTACCCCTTGGTTAGTGGCCTTACTATGATTGATTAGGGCAGCAATTGCTAAATTGGGAATAGGTGGAAATGCAGAATTCTTGAGGATTTGGGTGGGGGAGGTGGATCGATGGGCACCAGTAATACCAAAGGAAGAAATGAAAAGTTGTAATTTGACTGGGTCTCCAAGATATAGTACAACACATGGAACATAATTGACACTCCATAGCTTTTTCTTGACTGTTGAAATGAATGGCTTCTTGTTTTTATTTTTATTTTTTTAAATTTTTTATTTTTCATTTTTCCTTTTTATATATATTTATCATGTCTTAAAGCTATGAATGGCTTCTTGTTTGGGAAGAGAAGTACAGGCTATGACATAAGATCCAAGATGCTTCCTACTCATTCTTTGTGGCAGATCGTCCGTTTCATGAAGCTTTCTCTGGGAAAAGTTGAGTGACTCCCCTCTTTTTTTTTTTTTTACCCCTTTGTTAAAGCATTTGCCAGATTGTCAAATCTGATATGGGACAAATTACAAAACTCTTTCTTCTACCTGATTGTGAGTTCCTTAAGGTCAGGACTATATATATATATATATATATATATATATATATTTTTTTTTTTTTTTTTTTTTTTTTTTAAAGAGATGAGGTCTCACTATGTTGCCCAGGCGGGAGTACAGTGGCTATTCACAGATGTGATCATAGCTCACTGCAGCCTCAAACTCCTGGGCTCAAGCAATCCTCCTGCCACAGCCTCCTGAGGAGCAGGGACCACAGGTGGGCCACTGCACCTGGCTTATATGATTCATTTTTGAATGACTAGTGCACAATACCACAATGTAGGCTTCATAGATGTGACTAATGCTTAAATTATGGCCTCCGTATTCTTCCTGCTTCATTCTTGTGTGCTCCTCTTACATTTTATGGTCAGATCAGGAATGTTTAAGCAGCATCCCTGGTCTACCCACTAGATGCCAGTAGAACCTCCCCCCCCCCCCCCCCCACTGTGTGACAATCAAAAATGTCTCCAGGTATTGTCACGTGTACCCTGGGGGGCAAAAGTGTCCCCTATTGAGATCTGTATCCACAGGAGTAGGGGCAGTAGAGTAATAGAACAAAGTGAGTGTATGTGTCCTCAGGTGCATTCTTTCCTTTTATTCTTTCTTTCTGGTTATAGAATTCCTGTCTCTGATTTTGGTTAAGAAAGGAAAATGAAGGAAATCAGGAGGTGACAACTTTAAAATAGCCCCATTATTTTTATTCTGTTCAAATTTTATTTTATTCAGTTTAAATATATTAGAGCAGTACAGATAGCTGAATTATTTATGCAGATCTATGTAAATTCAATTTCTACCACTGATTAAGATTAGATGGAGTAAAGAACTACTAGAATATTACTACCTTGCATGAAAGACTGTTTCTTAGAAAAGCTCATAGCTATAGCACAACAAAGTGACTATGATCAACAATAAGTTAGGGTATAATTTAAAATAACTAAAAGAGTGGAATCAGAATCCTAATGCAAGGAAATGATAGATGCCTGAGATGATGGATACCCCAGTTACACTGATTTGATTAATTCATATGCCTGCATCAGAATATCACATGTACCCTATAAAGATATACAACAATTATATGCCCATAATAATTAAAAAATAAAAAAGCACCCCCCAAAAAAAACCTGAAAAGTTTTACATAGCTGAAAAGTTTAACACCTAAAGAATAACCAGCATTGCTTTCATAAAGGCTTTGTTAGGCTTGTCAGGATTCTTCTTTGCTAATTTTTGAGTTTCATAGCTACGATATATCTTTTGATATTCCTGCAAAGATACTTTATAATTCTAAAAAAACATGTTTAGCATGGACGTGCTTTTCTTTTCTTTTTTCTTTTTCTCACAGACTGGGTCTTGCTATGTTGCCCAGGCTGGACTTGAACCTGGGCTCAAGTGATTCTCCCGCCTTAGCCTCCCAAGTTGCTGGGACTATACACATGTGCCACTGTGCCCAGCTTGGTCATGCTTTTCCAAGCTCAGTATTTTTTGTTATAGGTAGACTGATCAAGGCAGTGGTCCTTGGTTCTTTTGGGCATTCATAAATTAATGACAAGGTGGTAGTAACATTTGGGGACTTCACTCTCTTTTGGCCAACTCTCTACAATATAATGTTATAATCATTCATGTCTTAGTCACCACTAAGGTGAAGTTGAATGAGTGTTTTTTTCCTGTTCCATTTGAAGTTATGAATGGTACTTTAGAGAATTCAAATGTATAGTTATGAATAGTATCTCAGAATAGTTACCATTTATGCAAATGAAACACACTTCTTAACTTAGAAACCAAACAGAATTGAATTAGAAAAGAGAAGAATAGAGACAAGAATTGTTGAATGCTTGCTGAGGAAATAGTGTTCAGATACAGAAGTATCTCAGAAAAATTTGCTTTTCATCATGATCTCCACAGACTAATAAAAATAAATAATTTGAGATTGATGGGAGAAGCTGTTAAACTTTGCCTGTGATATTTCTTTTCAAACTTTGTTTTTCTTTTCTGGTAAAATATGGAGAAGTCTGAGATATGCTCTCTTAGTTGTAAGAGAAATTCCAGTTGAAAAATTTTTTTTTTTTTTTTTTTTGAGACAGAGTCTCACTCTGTTGCCCAGGCTAGAGTGAGTGCCGTGGCGTCAGCCTACCTCACAGCAACCTCAAACTCCTGAGCTCAAGGGATCCTCCTGTCTCAGCCTCCCGAGTAGCTGGGACTACAGGCATGCACCACCATGCCTGGCTAATTTTTTCTATATATATTTTTAGCTGTCCATATAATTTCTTTCTATTTTTAGTAGAGATGGGGTCTCGCTCTTGCTCAGGCTGGTCTCGAACTCCTGAGCTCAAACGATCCGCCCACCTCGGCCTCCCAGAGTGCTAGGATTACAGGCGTGAGCCACTGCGCCCGGCCAGGAAAAAAAAAAAAAAAAAAAAATTTTTTAAATTTTTAGAATATAGAAGCCCTTTTGAGAAGTAGTGGTTCAACTCAGTTGCAATTTAGGCAAATATCGATGTGTGTATGCGCACATGCATACTTACACAGATATATGTATGATGTGGCTCCTGTGAAATTTATTTTTTATTTTTTTGAGATAGAGTCTCAGTCTGTTGCCCGGGTGAGTGCTGTGGCATCAGCCTAGTTCACAGCAACCTCAAACTCCTGGGCTCAAGTGATTCTCCTGCCTCAGCCTCCTGAGTAGCTGGGACTACAGACTTGTACCACCACACCTGGCTAATTTTTCTATATTTGGTAGAGATGGGGTCTCGCTCTTGCTCAGGCTGGTGGTCTGGAACTCCTGAGTTCAAGCAATCCTCCTGCCTCTGGCCTCCCAAAATGCCAGGATTACAGGCATGAGCCACCACGCCCGGCCTGAAATTTAAACTTTGTAATTGACATAGTAAAGTAAGGAGAGCAGTTCATTTTCTGTCCCGTATCTAGAATTGAAACTCTCCCCTCCCCGTTATGCCATTTTTTTTTTTTTTTTTTTTTGAGACAGAGTCTCACTCTGTTGCCCGGGCTAGAGTGAGTGCCGTGGCGTCAGCCTAGCTCACAGCAACCTCAAACTCCTGGGCTCAAGCGATCCTACTGCCTCAGCCTCCCGAGTAGCTGGGACTACAGGCATGCGCCACCATGCCCGGCTAATTTTTTGTATATATATATTTTAGTTGTCCATAAAATTTCTTTCTATTTTTAGTGGAGACGGGGTCACACTCTTGCTCAGGCTGGTCTTGAACTCCTGACCTCGAGTGATCCACCCGCCTCGGCCTCCCAGAGTGCTAGGATTACAGGCGTGAGCCACCGCACCGGCCCCCCGTTATGCCATTGTTCTAGCAAGTACTTAGTCTAAAAAGCTTTCTCTCTTATCAGGTCTTTAGAAATTTTATTTATGTAGAAGAATGTCTTGGATCATGCCCATTGATCTCATTGATACTCCCTTTGACTCACAATTTGGAACTGTAAATAAATGTCCCTTTTTAGAATATTGGTAGTCTTTAAAGAATAGTATTCCCAATACCAATGGCATCTGTGGAATTATGAAAAGTATAGGACCAACTTTCCCCCTTTCTTTACTTTTAAAACTCCTGCACCAGCCTGAGCAACAGGACAAGACCCTGTCTCTACAAAAAAATAGAAAAATCAGCACAGCATGGTGGTGCATGCCTGTAGTCCCCGCTACTCGGGAGGCTGAGGCAGGAGGATTGCTTGAGCCCAGGAGTTTGAGGTTGCTGTGAGCTAGGCTGACGCCATGGCACTCTAGCCTGGGCAACAGAGTGAGACTCTGTCTAAAAAAAAAAAAAAAAAAAAGTGAAAGTTTTCTCAGATTTATTTTTGTTTCTGCCTTTTTCCAATTATGAAAATAGTGCTCTTTGTAAAAGTAAATAAATAAATAAAAATGGCCCAATTTGGATAATATGAAGCAGAAAACGAGTATCGCCTGTCATCTTACCAGTTAGCATTTTGACACATTTTCCTCTTTTTCTGCATTTTGTTGACCACAGCTGAGATCATAGTTTAAGGGTTTTTGGGCTTCCCTTGTTATGTAGGTTTGTCACACCCTCATTAATCAGTTTTTGTTATTTCAGTGCTCACGTTTGGGGCTACCCTAAATCTGACTATCTAGCTGTGGGTAAACTTGGCAGGGTTGGCTTCATTAGGCAAAATTTTGGAACACTTACTATACATTCCTTCATCACCCA
The DNA here is from genome assembly GCF_041146395.1 of Eulemur rufifrons. Classification (NCBI taxonomy): domain Eukaryota; kingdom Metazoa; phylum Chordata; class Mammalia; order Primates; family Lemuridae; genus Eulemur; species Eulemur rufifrons. The sequence continues at coordinate 18,428,833 of NC_090990.1, read as the reverse complement.
CCTCATTCTTGCATACCTATCACCCAGCATTTCTGGAAGAATAGGAGGCAGTATTGCTCCATTGTTAACGAGTATAAATTCTAGAGTCAGTCCATCTGGGTTCAAATGTAAGCTTCTCCACTTACGCTAGCTCTGTAGCCTTGGGCAAATGACATAACCTCTCTTAGCCTCAGTTTTCTCATCTGTAAAATGGGGACCTATCTCATTTTACTGTAAAATATAGAGCATATCTCAGAGGAGTATTGGAAGGACTAAATGATATCACCTTAGTCTAGTGCTCAATAAATGTTAACAATTGTTATCATAAACTAAGATACAGCATATATGGTTAGAAACATCTATGTAATACAAAATTCTGCTTTTTGTAATGGTGAAAAAAATGTATTTATTTATTTTTTATTTAAAAAATGTCTATTTAGAATTAGCCAGCTGAACTTAGTTTGGATGATCCTAATTTTGTTGGCAATGTGGAAAGGATCATAGTCAGAAGCCAGTCGAACATATGACTTCTTTTCTTCATCAAGCCTCATCAGGATGTTGACCTTGGCCACTTCAGTGTCATAGAGCTTCTTCATAGCCTGTTTGATGTGATGCTTGTTGGCCTTGAGATCCATAGTGAACACAAGTGTGTTGTTTTCTGTCTTCTTCATGGCCCACTTAGTGGTCAGATGATGGCATAGTGGTCAAACTTGTTTCTCCTGGGGGTGCTCTTCCGAGAATATTTGGGCTCCCTCCAGAGACACAGTGACTTGGGCTACCGGAAGGTGGGTGATATGTGGATTTTTTTTTTTTTCTTTGTGGCTATGGATGCCTTTGAACCCTGGCTTCTTGGCTTTCAAAGTCTTTGCTTTGGCTTTGGCTTTGGAAGAGGCAGGAGGTTCGTACTTTGCCTTTGATACCATCTTGGTGAAAAGGCAGAATTGTGCTTATATACTTACAAGGAGCTGCTTGTCGGGAAGGCATGAAAACATGAACTTCAGAATTTAGGGCTATGTTTCCCCAAATTCATTTCTCTTAGGAGTTTCTTTTTCTTTTCTTCTTCTTCTTTTTTTTTTTTTTTTTTTTTTTCCAGAGATAGGGTCTTGCTCTGTCTCCCAGGCGAGAGTGCAGTGGCGCAATCATACCTCACTATAACCTCAAATTCCTAGCCTCAAGAGATCCTTCTGCCTCAGCCTCCCAGGTAGCTAGGACTACAGGTGTGTGCTGACATGCCTAATTTTTTTATTTTTTTATAAGTATAGGTTCTCATTCTGTTGCCCAGGATGGTCTTGAATTCCTGGCCTCAAGTGGTCCTCTTGTCTCAGTCTCCCAAAGTGCGGGGATTATAGGTGTGAGCCACCTTGCCCAGCTTCTTAGGAGTTTCTTATGGGAATGTTACCTATGAATTTATTTATATTATTTTTTGGATTATTTTTTCTTATATTTTATACTCCCCATCTGAGTGATGAGTTTTATACTGCATTATTAATACTTCATCTACTGGATTGGCTAGTAAACCATTACTTTTTGTTGGCTCTAATAACGGCAATAGCTACTGTGTGTTGAATATATACTATGTGCCAGGCAGTGTTCATCCTCACAGCAGTCCTTCAGATTAGTTGTTATTTGCAGATTAAGAGAGGCTCAAAGAAATTAAGTAGCTTGCCCATGGTCACACAGCTAGGCCTACTGGGACTAGCATGTAAAACCCCCATCTCTCTGATTTTATTTTATTTATTATTTTCTCCCCTCCCCCTCATGATTTTAAAACCTGGCTTAAAATTTATTTATTTATTTAGAGACAGGATCTCGTTCTGTTGCCCAAGCTGGAGTGCCACGGTGTGATCATAGCTTACTGCAACCTCAAACTCCTGGGCTCAAGTGATCCTCCTGCCTCAGCCTCCCAAATAGCTGGGACTACAGGCACATGCCACCATGCCCAGCTAACTTTTATAGTTTTTGTAGAGATGGGGTCTTGCTATATTGCTCAGGCTAGTCTGGAACTCCTGGGCTAAAGCTATACTCTTGGCCTCAAGCTATCCTTCCACCTCCCAAAGTGCTGAGATTACTGGTGTGAAGTATATTTTTAAATATACATCATTGTTTTTCTTTTTTCTTTTTCTTTTTTTAGAGATGAGATCTTTCTATGTTGCCCAGGCTGGCTTGAACTCCTGGGCTCAAGTGATCCTCCCACCTCAGCCTCCCAAGTAACTGGGAAACTGGGACTATAGGCCTGCACCACTGTGCCCAGCTGTTTCTTTAGACTTTTAACTGCTCTATAACTTCTAAGATTTGATACAGAAGCCTCTGTATTTACCGTTTCATACCGTCTTTGTTTCACATTAAAGTGTCCTTTATATATCTACATATATTCATATTTGTAAAAAATCTGTATTCACATGGAAGCCCCTCTGTCCTTAGGTCTTTTTGGGTACCTCTCTAGGTCTTCTCTATTTTACCTTTTTTTGTGCTATAATGACCACAAGTGCACATTCTATTCTAGGTACAGATACAGTTTGGTTTGTACAAGGATAGGATAATGTGTTCTGTGTTTCCAAAGCTTTCATAATAACAGCCAGCGTTTTGTTGCCTTTTTGCAGCTGTATTCAGGATGCAGTCCAGGGACTTCGAAACCCCTTTCCTGTGTTGTAACAGGTAGCTTTAGAGCTCCTCATCTGGTAATTATAGTTTGAACTGTTTTTCCATTACTATATCACCTTATTTTTGTCTCCATAGAAGCAGTTTTTCACATTTCTGGACACATAACAGCCTTGCACCATTGGCCTTCTATGTATTGCTATAAAGTCATCTGCAAACTGGGAAGACTTCACTAGTTTTTTTCCTAGATAATTTCACAAAATGTTAATTGTATTAATTGTGATAGGTTTCATCCTTGATTCCTAGAGGACCCTTTGTTTATGTATCTTTAGAGCAGGGCCTATATCACAACTCTCTTATTTTTGTTTCTAAATGAATTCTCTGGGGGATACATAGTCTGTTTATTTGCTGTTTTCAGTAGCCTCTGGAAGAGGTTTTTTTTTTAATTCTATCCATTTAATTCCCATACTATGTATCCTCTCACTTCAGGTGTATGTGTGTTACCTGAAGCCTTGCAAATAATAGTAGGTTCTCTGTAAGCCTTTGTTATATTAAACACTCAGCAACAGGGTAATGCCTAGTATTGGGTTATTAGTTTAACATTCAACACCTTTATGGAGTGCATACAGTGTGCCAGGTACTAGGATACATCTTTTTGTTGTTGTTGTTGTTGTCTTTTTTTTTTTGGAAGCAGAGTCTCATTCTGTTGCCCTGGGTAGAATGCAGTGGCGTCATCATAGCTCACTGTAACCTCAAACTCTTGGGCTCAGGGATCCTCCTGCTTTAGCCTCCCAAGTAGCTGGGGACTACAGGTGCACACCGCCATACTCAGCTAATTTTTCTATTTTTAGTAGAGATGGGGTCTCACTCTTCCTCAGGCTGGTCTCAAACTCCTGAGCTCAAGCGATCTTCCCGCCTCTGGCGTCCCAGGGTTCTAGGATTACAGATGTGAGCCACCATGCCCAGCTGGGATGCATCTCACTGATAATGAGAAACAAGGTCCCTGCTCTTATGCAGTTTGGGAATGCCTGATAGACAATAAACACATAAATAAAATGTTAAAAGATTGTGATGTGTTAGGAAAAGAATAAAATAGGACGCTATAATAGAGAGTAATGGAGGAACTTTGATGAGGAAGGACAGGGAAGGCTTGGAAGGTGACAGACTGGAACTCAAGGATGAAAATGAACCAGCCAAATGAAGAGATGCCAGAAGAGAGTTCCAGGCGGAAGGAACTGTAAGGACAAAGGCCCTGAATCAGGAAAATCCTTAGTATATTCTAAGAATGATGGAAGCCCACTATGACTATAGACTAGTGAACAATGGTAGGAGAGGTAGGTAGGAGCCAGATAGGACTGATAAGGAGTTTTATTTTTAAGTATAATAAAATGGGAAGCTTGAAAAAGTGTTTTGTTTTTAAATTGAGATACTTGAAGAGGATTTTTGTTTTGTTTTTTAGATAGAGTCTCACTCTGTTGCCGGGGTTAGAGTGCAGTGGTGTCATGATAGCTCACTGCAACCTTAAACTCCTGTACTCAAGTGATTCTCCTGCCTCCGCCTCCCAGAGTAGTTGGGACTACAGAAGCACGCCACCACACCCAGCTAATTTTTCTTTTCTTTTCTTTTTTTGGTAGAGACAGAGTCTTGCCATGTTGCCCAGGCTGGGCCTGACCTCCTGGCCTCAAGCGATCTTCCCACCTCAACCTCCCAAAGTGCTAGGATTACAGGCATGAGCCACCATGCCCGGCTTGAAGAGTTTTATAAAGGCTTTTTTCCTTTTATTTTTTTTGTAATTTGCCCCCATTCCCCTTCTGTCTGATATAAAAGCTTTTTAATGCAAAGTTTCAAGCATATATAAAAGTAAAGAGAATGATATCATGAACCCCTATGTATCTGTCTCCTAACTTCAACAATTATCAACTTGTGGCCAAGTACAGCAGGTCCTGGAATAAGCTTGTTTTGTTCAGTGTGGTTTCATTATAACTTTGATGAGGAAAAAAAAAAATCTATTCCTGGCCGGGACCACTGCCTGTGTGGAGTTGGCATGTTCTCCCCATGTCTGTGTGGGTTTTTTCAAGGCACTCTAGTGTCCTCCCACATCTGAAGCTGTGCATCTTTGGTGAATTGGCATGTCTAATTGGTTCCAGTGTGAGTGTGCATGTGAGTGTGCCCTGCAATGGGATGGTGTCCTCTGCAGGGTGTGGGTTTCTTCCTGGTGCCCTGAGCTGCTGGAAGAGGCTCCCGCCTCTGTAACCCTGAACTGGCATAATTGGGTAAATAATTATCTTATTTTTATTAATTTTTCTTAAATGTTTGTATAGCTCACATTTATTTTAATATTTAACATTAGACGTGTTTTGGTCTTTATTTAGAAGTTTGGTGATGTTTTTGTGATCAAAAATATAGTAGGACCTTAATTCTTTTGTTTACATCAATGAGCCACTGGTAAATTGGTTTTGTTGTATGTCCATTTGCTTAAAGTTGCCATTTCCAAGAACTATTGACAATGTTAAGTGAGGACTTACTGTGTTGTTTTTTCTAATTATTCTCTCCCCGCCCCTATTATTATTATTTTAATAATTAACAATGTAACATTTATTTAAAATTATTTTCTGACCTATAGAACTCTAGCAGTTTAAATACTAGAATTAATGGTGCTTTTTATTAATTAACTTACTATTTTAGAGACAAGGTCTCTGTCACCCAGGCTGGAGTGCAGTGGCACAGTCATAACTCAAGTGATCCTCTTGCCTCAGCCTCCCAAGTAGCTGAGACTACAGGTGCATGCCACCACACCCAGCTAATTTTTATTTTATTTTATTTTATTTTTTGAGACAGTCTCGCTCTGTTGCCAGGCTAGAGTGCCGTGGCATCAGCCCAGCTCACAGCAACCTCAAACTCCTGGGCTTAAGCAATCCTTCTGCCTCAGCCTCCCAGGTAGCTGGGACTACAGGCATGCACCACCATGCCCGGCTAATTTTTTCTATATATATTTAGTTGTCCAGCTAATTTCTTTCCATTTTTAGTAAAGAAGGGGGGTCTCACTCTTGCTCAGGCTGATCTTGAACTCCTGACCTCCAGCGATCCTCCCGCCTTGGCCTCCCAGAGTGCTAGGATTACAGGCATGAGCTGCCATGCCTGGCCTAATTTTTAAATTTTTTATGGTGACAGAGTCTTACTCTGTTGCCCAGGTTGGTCTGGAATTCCTGGCCCCAAGCGATCCTTCTACCTCAGCCTCCCAAATTATTAGGATTACAAGTGTGAGCCACTGAGCCCAACCAGCGGTGCTTTTATTTTATTTTTACAACAGCTTTATTAAGGTATTATTGTCATACAATAAACTACACATATTTAAAATGTAAAATTTAATAAGTTGTGACATATGTATATACCAATGAAACCACTACCATAGTCAAGACAGTGAACATATCTATTACCTCTAATTATTTCCTCCTGCCCCCTTTGTAATCACTCCCACCTTCCCCTCTGCCCACCTGCCCCTCAGTCCACAGGCAACCACTGATCTGCTTTCTTTCACTACAAAGTAGGTCATATCTTCTAGAATTTTATATAAATGGAATCATACAATATGTGCTCATTTGAGGGTGGGTGTCTAGTTTCTTTCATTCTGGATAATTATTTTGAAATTCATCCATATCAATAGTTCAATCTTTTTTATTGTCAAATATTCATTATATAAATGTAGTAATTTGTTTAGCCATTCATCTGTTGATGCACATTTGAGGTGTTTTCAATTTTTGGCGATTACAAATAAGACTTCTGTGAACATTTGTGTATGTCATTATATGGACTTTTTTAATTTTAAAAATTGAGATATAATTTATAAACCAAACAATTCACCCATTTAAAGTGTACGGTTTAGTATATTCACAAGGTTGTGCAACCATCACCAATATTTAATTCCAGAACATTTTTCATCACCCCAAAAAGAAACCTTATACCTATTTATAGTCATTCCCCATTCCTCCCTCCCCCCAAACCTAGGCAGTTGCTAATCTACTTTCTGTCTTTATGGATTTGCCCATTCTTGAGATTTAATTTAAATGGAATCTTATGTGGTCTTTTGTGGCTGATTTCTTTCACTTAGCATAATGTTTTCAAAGATTTACCCATGTAGCATAGATTAGTACTTCATTCCTTTTTATGACAAAATAATATTCCATTGTATGAAATACTACCTTTGTTTATCCATTCATCAGTTGGTAGACATTTGGGTTGTTTTTGCTTTTTGGCTATTATGGGTAAAGGTGCTATAAATATTCATCTACAGATTTTTTGTGTGGCAAGTTTTCATTTCTCTTGGTATATATGCCTGTGAGTGGAATTGCTGGGTCATCTGATAACTCTACATTTGAAGAAATGACAGACTGTCTTCCAAAGTGACTGCACCACTTTATGTTCTTACCAGCAGTGTGTAAGATTTCCCCACATCTTTGCCAGTACTTCTTATTACTTCTTATTATCTGTCTTTTTTTTTTTTTGAGACAGATTCTCTCTCTGGTGCCCGGGCTAGAGTGCCCGTAGCATCAGCCCAGCTCACAGCAACCTCAAACTCCTGGGCTTAAGCAATCCTTCTGCCTTAGCCTCCCAAGTAGCTGGGACTACCGGCATGTGCCACCATGCCCGGCTGATTTTTTTCTATATATATTTTTAGCTGTCCAGATAATTTCTTTCTATTTTTAGTAGCGATGGGGTCTCGATCTTGCTCAGGCTGGTCTCGAACTCTTGACCTCAAGTGATCCTCCCGCCTTGGCCTCCCAGAATGTTAGGATTACAGATGTGAGCCACCGTGCCCGGCCCTGTCTTTTTGATTATAGCCATCCTAGTGGGTGTGAAGTGGCATCTCATTGTAGTTTTGATTTGCATTTCCCTAATGACTATGATATTGGACATCATTTCATGTATTTATTGGCTATTTGGATATCTTTTTTGGAGAACTGTCTATATAATTTTTTTTCTTTTTTTTTTTTTTGAGACAGTCTCACTCTGTCGCCCCAGCTAGAATGCAATGGTGTCATCGTAGCTCACTAGAACCTCAAACTCCTGGGCTCAAGCTGGGACTACAGGCATGTGCTAGCACACCTGCCTAATTTTTAAAGTTTTTGTAGAAATGGGGAGGGGGGGGTCTTCCTTTGTTGCCCAGGCTGGTCTTGAACTCCTGGCCTCAAAGTTCCTCCTGTCTCAGCCTCCCAAGGTGCTGGGATTATAGGCATGAACTATTAATACCACGCCTGACCTGTAGTTCTTTATATATTCTGGATGTAGTTTCCTTATCAGATATGTGATTTGCAAATATTTTCTCCCATTCTGTGGGTTGTCTTTTCACTTTCATGATCATGCCCTGTAAAGCATAAAATTTTTAAATTTTGAAGTCCAGTTTATCAGTGTTTTCTTTGCTTGTGCTTTAGGTGTCATATCTAAGAAACTATTGTCTGTCAAATCTAAGACCATGAAGATTTACACCTATGTTTTCCTCCAAAAGTTTTATACTTTTAGATCTTGTATTTAGTCCTTTGATCCATTGTGAGTTAACTTTTGTATATGGTATAAGGTAGGAGTCCAACTTTATCCTTTTGCATGTAGGTATCCAGTTGTCCCAGCACCATTTGTTGAAAGACAGTTCTTTTCCCATAGAATATTTTTCTACCATAAATGTATGGATTTATTTTGGGACTCTCAATTCTATTTCATTGATCTAAATATCTATCCTCCCATCCAAGTACTAACCAGGCCCGACCTTGCTTAGCTTCCGAGATCGGGCGCATTTGGGGCGGTATGGCTGTAGACTGAATATCTATCCTTATGGTAGTACCACATGGTCTTCATTACCATAACACCACAGTTAAGTTTTTTTTTTTTTTTTTTTGAGACAGAGTCTCACTCTGTTGCCCGGGCTAGAGTGAGTGCCGTGGCGTCAGCCTAGCTCACAGCAACCTCAAACTCCTGGGCTTAAGTGATCCTACTGCCTCAGCCTCCCGAGTAGCTGGGACTACAGGCATGCGCCACCATGCCCGGCTAATTTTTTGTATATATATATTTTAGTTGTCCATATAATTTCTTTCTATTTTTAGTAGAGACGGGGTCTCGCTCTTGCTCAGGCTGGTCTCGAACTCCTGACCTCCAGCGATCCACCCGCCTTGGCCTCCCAGAGTGCTAGGATTACAGGCGTGAGCCACCGCGCCCGGCCCACAGTTAAGTTTTGAAGTCAAAATGTATGAATTCTGCAGCCTTATTCTTTTTCAGTATGCTGAGTTCCTTGCACTTCCAAATCAATTTTACGCTCAGCTTGTCAATGTCTGCAAAAAATCCAGCTAGGATTTTGGCAGAGATTTCATTGAATCTATAAATCAATTTGGGGAGTATTGCCATTTTAACAATATTACAATTTCCAGTACATCAATATGAGATGACTTGTCTTTTATTTAGATCTTCTTTAATTTTTTCTGTTTTATAGTTTTCAGTGTACAAGTCTTGCACTCCTTTTGTTAAATATATTCCTAAGTGTTTTATTCTTTTTAATGCTTTTATTTTCTTAATTTCATTTTTGGATTATTTATTGCTAGTATATAGAAATATAATTGGTTTTTGAATATTAATCTTATATCTTGCCACCTTGGCTCTAATGGTTTCTTTTGTGGATTCCTTAGCACTTTTTATATACAAGATTATTTCATCTGCAAACAGAGAGAGTTTTACTTCCTTCTTTCCTATCTAAATGCCTTTTTTTCCTTTGCCTAATTGCCATGACCAGTACATCTAGTACAAAATTGAATAGAATTGGTGAGAGAGGACATCTATTCTTGTTCCTGATCTTAGGGGGAAAGTCTTTCACTGTTAAGTGTGATGTTAGCTCGGGTTTTTCTTGTAGATGCTGTTTGTCAGGTTGAGAAAGTTCCCTTCTATTCCTAGTTATTTGAGTGTTTTTATTATGAAAGAGTGTTGGATTTTGTCATATGTTTTTTCTGTATCTATTAAGATGATTGTTTGGTTTTTGTCCCTGTCTCATAAATGTGTATATTATATTGATTGATTTTCATATGTTGAACCAACTTTGCATTCCTAGGATAAATGGTCATGGTGTATAATCTTTTTTGTATGTTGCTGAATTCATTTTGCTAGTATTTTGTTGAGATTTTTTGCATCTCTATTCATAAGGGATATTGGCCCATGGTTTTTTTCTTATGATGTCTTTGCCTGGTTTTGATAATCAGCATAATACTGGCCTCATAGAGTGAGTTCAGAAATGTTTGCCCTTATTATTTGGAAAAAGATCGCAGACTTCATTTCATCTGTAAATATTCGAGTGTATATCTCTGAAAGACAAATATTCCCCATTGGAACATAATTATATTAGCATTGTCATACCCTAATATCTTTAAATATCCAGTCACTTAAAGATTTTTAAATGGGGTGGGCAGTGAGTGCGGAGTGGGTGGGATATGATCTGATTTCCTTTTCTTTCCATTTCCATTTTTGAAAGATTAATTCAATTGCTGCAAAGAGACTGGATTATTTGGGGGCAGGACTTGATTTAGATGGGTAACAGAAGGCTATTGCAGAGATCTAGGTAATGATAGAACTAGATTGGTGGCAAAAGTGATGGAGAGAAGTGGATGTATTTAATATATATTTTGGATGTAGAGCTGATAAGACTTGTTGATTGATTAGATATGTGGGTCAAGGAAGAAGACAAGGACTAAACATGGCTTCCTTCTGGAAACTCTTCTCTTAGCTTTTACGACACAGCATTTGTTCTGGTTCTGATGCCTTCCTGATCCTTCTTTGTCAGTCTCTAAGTTGTCCTCTGACCTTGCTTCTCATTTTTATGCTTTTGTATTAAGAGGTCATTTACTCTTGTGTCTTTAATTACAAACTATACAGTAACTCCCACATCTATATTTCTGCCTCTGAGCTCCAGTCCCAGAATTCCCATTTACTACTCCATTGATATCCTGTCTGTACCTGCAGCTTTTCATGGGCTGCGTGCTTTTGGGAACCTGTCATCAGATTGTTGTAGCTTATCTCCTCCTTTACAGGTTTTAAGGGTGGATTTTCTACCTTTTATATAGGTTTTAATGATGGAACCTTTATCACTTCTCAGCCTTTTGGCTAATATCAAGTGTAATGATGGAACCTTTGCTTTAGAGAAGTGCATTTCCAAGAAAGACACTTAGCACTCTGGGGCAGCATTTTGTCCTTTAGGACCTTGGCTTCCTCTTAGGTTAAAACGAGAAGGTTAAGCTTATCTCCTGCCCACCCCACTCTTCTACCCCCCAGGTCCCAGACTTGCTGCTCTTTGTCCTGATTCACATATTTCTATTTATTTATTCACTCAGTAATTCATTTATTCAGCACTATTCAGGGCTGGTGTAGGTCTGCCAACATGATAAACATTGGCCCCACCAATCTCCCAGTTCATCCAGATGTAAAACCTTAGTGTTGACTTCCCTGAACTCCTACCTCTTATTGTACCTAGGCACTCTCAGATCCCTCGCTGTCTTTTTCTCCTACTGTTCTAGTTCAGGTCCTTTGTTACCATTTGCCTTGATTATTTGTCCCTTCTTCCAATCTCCCTCACGAGCTGTATTCTTTTTTTTTATGGAGACAGTCTAACTCTGTCACCCTGGCTAGGGTGGAGTGTCGGCATCATAGCTCATAGCAACCTCAAACTCCTGGGCTCAAGCGATCCTCCTGCCTCAGCCTCCTGAGTGGCTGGGACTATAGCCATGCCTGGCTAATTTTTTCTATTTTTAGTAGACACAGGGTCTCGCTCTTGCTCAAGCTGGTCTCGAACTCCTGACCTCAAACGAGCTTCCTGCCTTGGCCTCCCAGAATGCTAGGATTATAGGTATGAGCCACCATGGCTGGCCCCCACCTCCATTCTGTTCTACTCTACTTAGGTGAGATGTATATCTTCTCCCTAAATATTCTGTAATCTTAGAACTCCAGTTGCTTTTGACTAAAGTACAAACTCAGCCAGATATTTAAGATTCACGTGATCTTAACTTTCTGACCTTGCTTCCCACTACTTTTGAATAATGTACTCATCTTTATTTCCCAAAAATGTTATATTTTGCCTCTGTGCTTCTGCTTACATTGTCTATATACCTCAGATGTAATGCTCCTTGTAACCACATATTTAAATCCCACCCATTTTTAATGCCTAGTTATACGGCATTACTCTTTGATGCCTTCTATGATTTACTTGACCAGAAGTTCCTTACTTATGATACTTAAACCATAGCTTCATCACTTTTTACCTTGTTTTGTGTTTATGTACTTTTCTCATCTTTCTTATGTAACTAAACTCCTTAAACATAAACCATTTCTTTTATTTCTATGCATTTTCTACAATGCCAGGGCATTCCCACTTAGTAAATTACTCAGTAAATATTTTTCGAGTGTGATAATGTTGTTGTGTGTCCTGGAGGTGGTAAACTAGATTGAATGACCTCTTGAGTATTGGCCAACTCCATGATTTATTTATTATGTATTTTTGTAGATTTAAGAGCTAGAAGAGTCCTTATGGATACATTTGTTTGCTTGTCTTATCTTTAAAAATTGTAGAAAATTTCAAATACATACAAATGTAGAGAGGATGATATAATGAACCCCTATATGCCCATTACTCAGCTTTAACGGTTATCAGCTCATGGTCATTCTTGTTTCATCTACACCACTGCCTGTTCCCTCACCCACTACATTCTTTTGAAACAAATCCCAGACATTGTATCATTTAAATTGTAAATAATTTCAGTATCTCTAAAAGATAAAAGGTATTTTTTTTTTTTTTACAAATACAACCACAGTATATCATCAAATATCCAGTTAATGTTCAAATGCCTACAGTTGATTTTTATTTCTTCCATTCTCTCTTTATCCCTGCCATTCTTTCTCTCTAAGCATTTGGTTTATTTGAATCAAATAAATCTTTAGGTTTCAAATAAGGTCCATACATTGATTTGGTTTGTATGGCTTTTTTTTTTTTTTTTTTGAGACAAGAGTCTCACTCTGTTGTTGCTCCACTCCAGCTAGAGTGCAGCACTGGGATCATAGCTCACTGCAACCTCAAACTCCTGGGCTCAAGTGATCCTCCTTCCTCAGCCTCGCAGAGTAGCTGGGACTACAGGTGCACGCCACCATGCCCTACTAATTTTTTTCTTTCTTTCTTTTTTTTTTGTAGAGACAGGGTCTCACTCTTGCTCAGACTTGTCTTGAACTCCTGAGCTCAAGCAGTCCTCCCACCTCAGCCTCCCAGAGTGCTAGGATTACAGGTGTAAGCCACTGCACCCAGCCTGGTTTATAAGACTTCTAAGTCTCTTTTTTAATCTATAGGTTCTCTCACCTCTTTGTTTCTCTTGTATTTTTGTTGTAGTTGCTGCTGCTACTGTTGTTGATGAAACTGTTGTTGTATAGTTTTCCCATTCTGGACTTTGATAATTGAATTTCTATGATTCATTTATGTTCCTCTATCTCTAATATTCTCTGTAAAATGGCTGTTAGATCTAGAGCAGTGTTGTGTAATTAAAATATTCAGGCATCAAATAAAATTTAAATATTTTAGTTGGCACATTAAAAAGATATGGAAAAAACTCATAATGTTCTGAAATAAAAAATAAAAAGATTAAGGAAAAAATCAAGTGTAAGCCTGATCTCAAACTCTGGGCCTCAAGCCATACTCCTGCCTCAGCCTCCCAAAGTGCTGCGATTATAGGCATGAGCCACCACACCGAGCCTCCTGATTCCTTTTGACATAACTGCTGTAGTAGTCTTTGATAATGTTCCTATTTTCTCTCTCTTTCTTTCTTTTTTTCTTTCTTTAGACATAGTCTCGCTCTGTTGCCCAGGCTAGAGTGCTGTGGCGTCAGCCTAGCTCACAGCAACCTCAAATTCCTGGGCTTAGGCTATCCTCCTGCCTCAGCCTCCTGAGTAGCTGGGACTACAGGTGCACACCACCAGGCCTGGGTAATTTTTTCTATTTTTAGTTGCCCAGCTAATCCTGTTTTTTCTATTTTTAGTAGAGATGGAGTCTTGCTCTTGCTCAGGCTAGTCTCGAACTCCTGAGCTCAAGCAATCCTCCCGCCTCAGCCTCCCAGAGTGCTAGGATTGTGTTCCTCGTTTTCTAGTGTGATAAGATGTTCCAGACTTGTCTTACACATTTTCTGCCCTTTCCCCAAAGAGCTCTGGATCCTTTTGTATTTAGAGACCACATTGTTGACTCCCTCATTTTGTAAATGAGGCAACTGAAGGCTAGAAAAGTTGAGTGAGTTAACTAAGGTCACAAAGATTTCGGGCCATTAATCTGCCCTAGAACCCTAGCCTTCTGGCTCTTAGCTCTATGCCATTGCCATTTTGGCTTGCTTCCTCTACCTAGTTTCTAGGACAGGTGGTTTGACTACATTTTAGCTTCTACTCTAGGCCATCAGGGGAGGATAGGTTTTGTGGGTCATCAGTGGAGGTACTATCAAACTTTATTAATTTAGGCTAATTGGGGGAAAACCTACAAAGAGTGTTGTGTGTTGTTTTTCTTTAGGTACAGCTGTTACTTCGAGTTCACATAGTAATTGAAACTAGGCTAATAGTGTTACCAGATTATTTTGTTAGGTAGAGGTCCATGTACCTGGTTTCATGAATAGCTGAGAATGGTGTGCAATTTAACTTTAATTGTATGTAAATTAGACTCAAAATGCCTAAAAACAGCTCATTAAACATTTCTCCCTGCAATCTTAATTTACACTGTTTTCTTAGTCTTTATTTAAGAGGGCAGAGGTAAACTTTAGCTCAGATCTGAATTTATCTCATGTTTCAAATGGGAGTCTCTATTTTAATAAAGTACTGCCATAAAGTTCAGAGAATTTTAGATATTTGAGAAAGTGCGGAGGAAGAGCATCTGAAAGTCAGATATCTGGCAGTTTCCACCAATCAGAATGCAGTTCCTTGCGTCTAAAACTAAGCTGAAAGTGCTTCTGAATGGAAAGAGCTTTCAGAAACCTCCTTTCACTTTACCCCAAAAGTGTAGCATCACCCCAGGGCCTCACTTGGTTAATTGTATTAATATATATGGAGGCACAGATGACCCAGGTATGTGAGGGCTAACTGTGTTGCCTATTGACGCTGTGTCCCAAAGTAAGTCACTTGACCTCTTTGAGCCTTAATGTATTCGGCTATAAATGAGGTAGTTCAAATTGGGAGTAGTGGCCTCGGGAGGGCAGGGGGCCAAGCCCCGGCCATATGACTCCCGACAGGATGAAAAAAAATTGGGAGTAGTAATACATGTTCTTTTTACCTCACAGACTACCAGAAGATTCATATCAGCTAATTAATCAAATGATATTAATATAATAGATATTTATTGAATTAATGAGAGATGGCATGAAAGTACTTTTTTAACTGGAAGCTTTGTATGACTATGAGTATTATTAGAATAATACAGATTAGACACAATAATACACACTAATGCCCAGAAACATGACAGCAGGCAGAGATTCAAGTTGTCTGTTTAGAACTTTGTAGCCATTTTACTACAGGGGCACATAGACCTCACACCTTAGACACTTAACAGTGTCACAGTTCTATAACAGTACCACTGCTGATTTGAAGACCCTGAGTTACCAAGAAAAGATTAAATTATATTTAATATATTCTGTTTAAGAAATAATTGGTGTATACAATATATCTTGGATTTTGATTAAAAATGGTTTCAAAAAACATAGTATGTAAAGAGTTATTTCCATTCTCTGACAGTTCTATCTTATATGGAGTCTGTCATTCTCTAAAAAGCATCTCACATGTGCACTAAAGCCAGCAACTATTCTAAATTCTTTATTTTATTTACTCCTTCATTTCTCCTGCTAAACGTATGAGGCAGGTGCTATTATTAATCTCTATTTTGCAGATGGCGAAAATGATGTACAGAGAGGTTAAGAAACCTGCCCAGGATTCTGGATTAGGAACCTGGGAAAAAAAAGAATTGCATTAAAGAGTATTAGTGGGACAACTGGTAGAATTTTTAATTTTTTTGAGACAGGGTCATGTTCCGTCACCCAGGCTGGAGTGTAGTGATCTCATAGCTTACTGTAACCTTGAATTCTTTTTTTTTTTTTTTTTTTTTTTTTTTTTTGAGACAGAGTCTCACTTTGTTGCCCGGGCTAGAGTGAGTGCCGTGGCATCAGCCTAGCTCACAGCAACCTCAAACTCCTGGGCTTAAGCGATCCTACTGCCTCAGCCTCCCGAGTGGCTGGGACTACAGACATGCACCACCATGCCCGGCTAATTTTTTCTCTATATATTTTTAGTTGGCCATATAATTTCTTTCTATTTTTAGTAGAGACGGGGTCTCACTCTTGCTCAGGCTGGTCTCGAACTCCTGACCTCGAGCGATCCACCCGCCTCGGCCTCCCAGAGTGCTAGGATTACAGGCGTGAGCCACCGCGCCCGGCCTGTAACCTTGAATTCTTAGCTTACTGTAACCTTGAATTCTTGGCCTTAGGCGATCCTGTCACCTCAACCTCCTGAGTAGCTGGGGATACAGGCATGTGCCACCATGCCTGGCTAATTTTTTTATTTTTTGTACATATAGGGGGAGATGTCTCGCTGATGTTGCCCAGGCTGTCTGGAGCTCCTGGCCTCAAACAATCCTCCCACCTCAGTCTCTCAAAGTGCTGGGATTACAGGTGTGAGCCAGCACACCCAGCCTACAACTGGTAGAATTTTTTTTTTTTTTTGGAGACAGTATCTAACTCTGTCACCCAGGCTAGAGTGCTGTTGTATCAGCCTAGCTCACAGCATCCTCAAACTCCTGGGCTCAAGCGATCCTACTGCCTCAGCCTCCTGAGCAGCTGGGACTATAGGCGCACACCACCACACCCAGCTAATTTTTTCTATTTTTAGTAGAGACAGGGTCTCACTCTTGTTCAGGCTAGTCTCAAGCAATCCTCCCGCCTCGGCCTCCCAAGCGTGAGCGACCACACCCAGCCCAACTAGTAGAATTTAGATATGGACTTTATCTTTGATAATAATATTGTATCAACATTATGTTTCCTAATGTGATAATTGTACTATAGTTTGTTTTAAGAAATAACCCACTAAAGTATTTTGAGAAAGGGACATGATGTCTGCAACCTGTGATCAAATGGTTTAATAATTAGTAATAAAATAGTGTGCGTATGTGAGTGTGTGTAGAGAGAGATACAAAGTAAATGTGGCAAAATGTTAGTAATTGGTGAACCTAAAGTGAAAGGCACGTTGGAGCTCTTTGTACTGTTCTTGCAACTTTTCTCCAAGTTTGAAATTACTTCATTTTTTTCTTTTTTTGTTTTTTTTCTTCTTTCCCCCCTTTTTTCTTTTCCTAATCAAATAGCTCAGATTGTATGAAATTATTTAAAAATAAAAAGTAAAACAAAAGAATTTTTCTGAGGTTATAAAGCTAAAGAATACATATAGCAAGGCTGAGGTTTGAACCTAGGCCATTTGGTTCCAGAATCCACGTTCTTAATTCTAGTGCTATTGTGCTGCTCTATTCATGGTGCTAGATAAATGAGGTGTGTTTGTACCAAATCTGACTGTGGGACTATGATTGGATCCTAAACACTGGACTGTGTTAGCAGCTCTGCCTTCTGGTTCTTCAAGGATAGGGCGATCATATAATGTATTGTATAAATGAATTCACTTTTAAAAGTAAGAAGGAATACTGTTAATCACTCCGGGATGATTGATGTAAACCAAGACGAATGGACACCCTAAAAGGATACCTCTTGGCAGAGTTCAGTTTTAAAAAATGTGACAGGACATGATAATTGCCTCATTATAATTGAATTTTGTTTACCATGGATTCTTATTTACACAATACAGATACTTTTTTTATCCTGCCGACAGAACTCAGGCCTTCACCTAATGCATTTTCATATTTTCTTCTCTCGATTTTGCTAATTCTTTTGCTTCCTTCCAGACCACTTGGGAAATACTCTTTGTCAAACTCCATTTCCTCTAAGTCTGAAAAATACCAGCAGGAATTTCTGTAACACTTGTCCCATTTTTAAAAATATTGGCATTTAAAACCATAAATCCCAAAACATCTTTATTAACATGATTTCTACAAGGAGAGGAGCCAGTAAATGCATCTGCATTACTAGATTGACAGAGAAATATTACTGTCGTCAACTTCCCATAGATATTTGGAAATAACCTTATTGTATGGTACTGGAGGCTGTGTTAATGTTTGTCAAAAAGTATTATACTGGGCCGGGCGCGGTGGCTCACGCCTGTAATCCTAGCACTCTGGGAGGCCGAGGCGGGTGGATCGCTGGAGGTCAGGAGTTCAAGACCAGCCTGAGCAAGAGCGAGACCCCATCTCTACTAAAAATAGAAAGAAATTATCTGGCCAACTAAAATATATATAGAAAAAATTAGCCGGGCATGGTGGCGCATGCCTGTAGTCCCAGCTACTTGGGAGGCTGAGGCAGTAGGCTCGCTTAAGCCCAGGAGTTTGAGGTTGCTGTGAGCTAGGCTGATGCCACGGCACTCACTCTAGCCAGGGCAACAAAGCGACATTCTGTCTCAAAAAAAAAAAGAAAGTATTATACTGGTCTAGAATCAAAGGCATGTATGTTGTCTCATTGATCCGTTGGCCAGGTAGTATCCATTGTCATTCTTCTAATCATACTTATTTGCAATAACACTCTGCTAGAGCTGCATCCAATTAGAGGTTGGCCTTCACTATAGGGCTAGTATTTTTTGGTCAAATCTCTAAGCTTTAACAAATATTCTAATACAATCTGCACTGAATTTTTAAGATCAAGTTACCTCTTTTCGTCTTCTTCATACAGTATATATTTAACCAAGTACAGATCCACTAGGGTAGGAGCAGGTGGGACAGGGCAAGGATGCTGACAATTTTTTCTTTTTTTTTTTTTCTATTTTGTTTTCCTTGTGAGACAGAGTCTTGCTCTTGTTGCCCAGGCTAGAGTGCAGTGGCATCATCAAAGCTCACTGCAACCTCAAACTGGGCTCAAGGGATCCATCTGCCTCGACCTCCTGAGTACCTGGGACTACAGGTGGACATCACCACGCCAGGCTAATTTTTCTATTTTTAGTAGAGACAGGGTCTCAGTCTTGCTCAGGTTGGTCTTGAACTTCTGAGTTCAAGTGATCTTCCTGCCTCAGCTTCCCAGGTGCTGGGATTACAGGCGTGAGCCAATATGCCTGGCCATTTTTTCATTTTTTTTTTTTTTTTAAGAGATAGGGTCTCACTCTGTCACCCAGGTTGGAGTATAGTGGCCCGATCATAGCTCACTGTAACCTTAAATTCCTGGGCTCAAGCGATCCTCTTACCTCAACCTCCCAAGCAGCTAGGACTACAGGCATGCATCACCGTGCCCAGCTAATTTTTTTGTTTTTTGTAGAGAGAGGATCTGGCTGTGTTCCTCATGCTGGTCTTGAACTTCTGGCCTCAGGTGATCCTCTCACCTTGACCTCCCAAAGTGCTCAGATTACAGATGTGAGCCACTGTACTCAGCCCAATTTTTACTTAATTTTTAAAAATCTTTATTTTTTGAGATCAATCTCATTCTGTTACCCAGACTGGAATGCAGTGGCATGATCATAGCATACTGCAGCCTTGAACTCCTGGCCTCAAATGATCCTCCCACCTCAGCCTTCTGAGTAGCTAGGATTACACGTGCATGCTACAATGCCTGGCTAATTTTAAAATTTTTTTGTAGAGATGGGGTGTCACTCTGTTGCCCAGGTTGGTCGTGAACTCTGGGCCTTGAGGGATGCTCCCACCTTGGCCTCCCAAAATGGTGGAATTACAGGTGTGAGCCACCATGCCTAGCCAAAAATCTTTATTTTTAAAGACAACAGCAAATGTCACTAACTTAGGTCACCTATGCACAAATAGAAACCAGCTATTAAAATAATGAGATACCTACTTGGCTTTAATTATGAATTTTGTATTTTTTATTTGATATAGGAAATCATCGATATTTTTGAAAATATAGTATGTGCAAAGTCTATGATAGACATAAGTTCCTGTCCAAAAGAAGCCTATATTCTGAGAACACACAGGCACATGAAAATGTTGCAATATTATTGAATCCTAAATCCTTATGTCTGGATTATCTCTCCCATTATTCCATTTTTCTAGCCATTTTTTAAGAATTTTTTTGTTGTTGTTTTTGAGACAAGGCCTCACTCTGTTGCCTGAGCTAGAGTGCAGTGGTGTGTCATCGTAGCTCATTGCAACCTTAAACTCCTGAGCTCAAGCAATCCTCCTGCCTTAGCCTCCTGAGTAGCTGGGACTACAGGCATGTGCCACCATGCCTACCTGATTTTTCTATTTTCTACAGAGATGAACTCTTGCTATGTTGCTCAGGCTGGTCTTGAATTCCTGGCCTCAAGTGATCTTTCCACTTCAGCCTCCCAAAATGCTAGGATTATAGGCATGAGCCACTATGCCCAGCCTTCCTCTAGCCATTTTATCATAATAACAATAATTTTTGCTAATCAATTTAAGGAATACTATGAATATTGTGTCAATTAATTTGGAAACTTAGATTAAAATGGACAAACTCCTAACAAAAGATACTCATAACTTACCAAGATGACTCAAGAAAAAATGGAAAACCTTTAACTATTAAATAAATGGAAGCTGTCCTTAAACAACTTCTTGCAGAGAAAACACCGTACCCAAATAATTTTTCCAGATGAATTCCATAAGACTTTCAAGATACAGTCTATAGTTTTAGCATTAATTATAAATTCCACTTTTGCTTGCTACTGTTCCTCACATTAAGAAAGTGACCTATGATTTACATTTTCACTTCCTGGCTATTCTGACGTGGGTCTCTACTAAGGGGACATGACCATCACAATTTATTTTTTATTAGTTCCTACTTCCTATTTCCTTCCTTGCCTTTTCTCTGATTTTTTTTTTCATAGTTAGCAAGAGTCAGAAAGAACCTTTCCAGTGTTTTGGAATTTTTTTCCCTCAGCAGATTCTGTTCATCTTTCACTTATCCAGTATTTTATGAAGGTTCAATGGGTGACAGAAATGCTGCTTGGCACCTCTGGATTTAAAAGATAGTACCTTCCCTCAAAGAGCTCACAATGTATTCCTGTTAAAACTGCAATATGGGATGGATGCTATAATAGAGGAATAATAGAGTGCTATTGGAGTAGATGCGAACTTGAACTCAGTGTTTTGGAAAAGTAAAAAGTAGCTCCTTTCTACAAAAAGGGTTGGGGATGTTCAGCCTCATCAGTAATCAGGGAAATGTAAATTAAAACTACAGTGATATACTGGTTTTATGTTCATCAGATTGGCAAAAATTAAAAGTCTGACAAAAAATGTTGGCAAGGATATGAAGCAACTAGAACCCTGCAAGTAGGAGTGTGAATGAATACAACCATTTTTCAAAAACAGTTTGGTATTATCTCATGATTAAAGATGTGCATACCCTATGACCTAGAAATTCCATTCCCAGGTATCTACCCTGAATAACTCTTACACATGTGTACCTGGAGACAAGTATAAAAATGTCTGTAGCAACACTATTGGCAGTAGCAAAACAGAGTCGAAAAATCCAAACTGGAAAAAATTCCAGTGTCCATCAACTTGAGATTGGATAAGTAAATCAATCTCATATATTCACACAACAGAATACTATATAATAGTAAAAATTAGTAAATGGCAGCTATAGCAACATAAATTAATCTCAAGAACAAACTGTAGAGTAAAAAAGTTGCAGAAGAATATATACATGGAGATTAGAGTCCTGTGAAGTTCAGCAATATGTGAGACTGAACAATATAACGTTTTGAGATAGAAATGTGACAAAACTTTATAGAAAAGGAAATGGTAAGTACACATTTCAGGATAGTGGTTATCTCAGGGTAAAGAGGGAAAGAGATGGGTTTAAGAGAGGCATCTAGGGGGCTTTAAAGCTAATGAGAATACTATTCTTAAACAGGGTGGTAAGTACACTGATATTTGCTATATTGTGATTCTTTATACCTTATATTTTTAAATGTTTATAAATTTAAAACATTAAGAAAAGGTCAGTTTATTCTCACTGTTCCTGTCAACAAAATTAAAATTAAAAAAAAAAAAAGAAAAGATTAGTGACACCTGATCTAGTCTAGTGTTCCCCGTAGTTATTCTATCACACATATACACATTTTTCAAAATATAAAAACTAAGGGCTAGAGAGATTAAGTACAGTAGTCCCCCCTTATCCACAGTTTCTGTTACCTGTGGTCAACTGTGATCCAAAAATAGGTGAGTACAGTGAGATATTTTGAGAGAGAGACCACATTCACATAGATTTTATTACAGTGTTTTGTTATAATTGTTCTGTTTTATTATCATTGTTAATCTCTTACTGTGACTAACTTATAAATTAAATTTTATCATAGGTATATATGTATAGGAAAAAATATAGTATATAGGATTCAGTACTATCAGCAGTTTTAGGCGTCCACTGGGGGTCTTGGAACTATCTCCTGTGGATAAGGGGGGTACCACTGTAACTTAATTGTTCAAAGGAGACAGCTTATCGATGATAGAACCTGGTCTCAATCCCAGTATAGAGCTCTATCATCTTATGTTGCAACCCTCCTGTTACGTAGATTCTGTCGATGAATTAGAAGTGCTTCCACTTGGACTACTGCCTCAGTCTTTCACCCCTTCATGCGGTACATTCTCCACACTGCTGCCAGAGAGAGCTTTCTAAATGCAAATCTGATCGTGTCACTCTCTGGCCTCCATCTTAAACAGCTTCTATATCCCTCAGCACACTGCAAGTGTTACAGTGCGGCATACAAGGTTCTCTGTGCCTCGGTTTCTGTTGCCTTACTAGCCTCATCACTCATGACTTCCTGTACTTCAGCCACACCGTGCTGTTTTGATGTTCCTGGGACACTGTTTTCCTCTGCACATGCTGCTCCCTCCCTCTACCTGGAACTTCTCTTAACTAGCCTTATTTGTATTATAACACACCCTTTCTTTTTTTTTTTTTTTTTGAGACAGAGTCTCGCTCTGTTGCCCGGGCTAGAGTGCCATGGCGTCAGCCTAGCTCACAGCAACCTCACACTCCTGGGTTCAAGCAGTCCTGCCTCAGCCTCCCGAGTAGCTGGGACTACAAGCATGTGCCACCATGCCCGGCTAATTTTTTTTTTTCTATATATATTTTTAGCTGTCCAGATCATTTCTTTCTATTTTTAGTAGAGACGGGGTCTTGCTCTTGCTCAGGCAGGTCTCGAACTCCTGACCTCAAGCGATCCTCCCGCCTCGGCCTCCCAGAGTGCTAGGATTACAAGCGTGAGCCACCGCGCCCAGCCAAGACACCCTTTCTTAACTGACTCTCTCTTGCCCAACTTGAGTTGGATGGCTCCATAACACCTTGAACTTAACATTTGTAGTCACCCTTACCACAGAGTATTATTTATTGTCCTCTTTATTTGTATCTCCTTCAGTAGGTTGCAAGCTTTGTGAAGGCAGAGGAAGTATTGAGTTAATACTACCAGTGTGTGGCACAGTGCTTGGTACATAAAAGTTTATTGAATGAATGAATGAACAAATAATTTTATATCACTTTATACAAATCATATATATATTATATTTTTTAATATAGAGTCTTCCTATGTTGCCTAGGATGGCCTTAAACTCCTGGCTCAAGCTATCCTCCCGCCTTAGCCTCCCAGGTAGCTGTGACTACAGGCATGGGCCACTGCACCCAGCTCCAGTATATATTTTATAGTTGTCATTTGTGTGCCAGATTTTTACCATTTCTATCTGTAGTTTTAGAGGAAAAAAAATGAAGGAAGGGAGGGAGAGAAAAAGGGAAGGGAAAGGAAAGGAAAATAAGGGAAGAGAAAAAAGCAGGCAGGTGAGTCAGTAGACAGGTAGGAGAAAAATATTGAGGAGAAGGAAGCAAGAAGCTGATTTGAGAGGGAAAGGAAGGATTCACGGGCTTATTAACATTTTAGGCCAAGTGCCTAGAGAGTTTAAGACAGCCTGGATTTCTTTCAAGCTTTGGACATATGCTAATTTTCATGACTTACCTTATTCTGACCTTCCTTAGCCTTTTTGGAATTCTCTCCCTTGGTTAATAACTCTTTTTTCTCTCCTTACATTAGAGAGTAAGAGCTTTGAGGCACATGAATAAAATGGAGATGGCAGACAGCTCATGTTGGTCAAGGTGGCCTTAGTTTCTAATTTTTAACTTCTCACTCTACTCTATCCCAGATTCGCCCCCTGATCACCTCCCTGGGCTTTAGGAGTATACATACATCCTATCTTGTAACCTGGAGAACTGCCAGGAATCTTAATTCTAAAACAGAGGTTGAACTTGTGCTATTTAGATTGGGTTATCTTCCCTCAGGAAACAGTACTGTAAGATTGGAGGTCCAGATACCCTCTTTTTTTTTTTTTTTTTTGAGACAGAGTCTCACTCTGTTGCCCAGGCTAGAGTGAGTGCCGTGGCGTCAGCCTAGCTCACAGCAACCTCAAACTCCTGAGCTCAAGGGATCCTCCTGTCTCAGCCTCCCGAGTAGCTGGGACTACAGGCATGCACCACCATGCCCGGCTAATTTTTTCTATATATATTTTTAGCTGTCCATATAATTTCTTTCTCTTTTTAGTAGAGATGGGGTCTCGCTCTTGCTCAGGCTGGTCTCGAACTCCTGAGCTCAAACGATCCGCCCACCTCGGCCTCCCAGAGTGCTAGGATTACAGGCGTGAGCCACCGCGCCCGGCCCAGATACCTTCTTTATCCTTTCCTTTGTGAGGGCCAAAGCACAAGAGCCACTAACTGACTTCATTCATTTGATAAACATTTATTGAACATTCTCTTGATACTTAACATGGTGGTAGGCACTAGGATTAGAGATGACTCATAGCACCAGCCTCAGAGAACTTACAGTCCAGTGGGAGAACAAGTTAGAAAATCAGTCATTTTAATCCAGTGCAATGGTACAGTCGTGGACAATGTGTCATGGAAACTTAGAGACCCACTGTGGCATGTGGGAGGGGAGACACCACCTTTGGGGCAAGGCCCATCAAGAAATATTTCACTTAAGCCTCAATCTTGTAAAACCTCGGAAGTTGGTGGAGGTTGTGGTGGGTGGTCAGATTTGAACAAAAGTATGGAGGTAAGAGAGAACGTGATACAATATGGAGCCATGAGAAGGTATGTAGGACTGCAGAGAAGAGCGTGTGTGTATGAGAATCTCAGGAGATGAGACGGGAGCTAAAGGGGCCGTATTTGAATGACCTTTTCTACTTTCCTAGATGAAAGGGATTATCAGTGGAAGTGTTCTCATTCATACACTGTTAGGTGTTTAGTGTTTCTCCTACTATTGTCTCTTGAGTAACTTGAGTTTTACCATGTTTTATTTCTTTGATTTGCTCTTTTTATGATGCCCGAATTTGGAGCCCTCTTTCTTTTTATTCTTTAGGTGATTCCTCTTTGAGTACCATCTAGTCAAACTCCACATACAAGCATTGTGGAATGGATGATGCATTGCTTTTAAGGCAGCTTGGAAGGAGGAGGATTTAAATGACCTTCAAAGACTAATGTCAGGCCCCCATGTCAGTGTCACTGCAATTCATGCATGCATAGAGAGTGGGAAAGCGGACTTAATTATGGAGGAGGGGAATTGTAACCCTGCTTGAATGGGTAGTTGAAAGTCCTGGGTCCGCCCCTAAGCCTCAAAAAAGGACTTTCTTATATTTGCTGCCAAGAGGTCAGAGGGAGAGTGCACATAAATAGCATCCTTCCTCTGGGGTGTGTGGGCCAATCTTATTCTTTTACTTCCACAGGTGCAGAATAGGTTCACCAAATAGTATTCTGATCTCCGTTGAACAGAATTTGGCATCTTATTGTCCTTCTCCAGAAAATCAATCCCTTTAAAGCATGGAACATGGCAATTTTAGGCCAGCGGGCATTTAAAGACACCTTTTTAACTTTCAAGGGCTTGGCCTAATAAGATATATTTTGTACAAAAATACCAGTGTTATCAAGATGAGACTTGAATGATTTAGATTTTGCAGTGGGCTTAATTTTAGCTGCTAGTGCACCTTTTACCTGTGCAATTACTTCTTGTTGTCTTTTAATGGTGCTGTCCTTCTGGGGCACTGTGATCATCATCAGATACCAGGCTCCATCCCTTCTGCTAACCTTTGGTAACTGTTCAGAATCCACTAGTGTTTGGAATGAGGGAACCCACAGCAACCCATGTCACTGTCCTTTTAGACCAAAAAACAACTTTCCATAGTTAGGCTGGAGGACAGCAGAAGCCACCCTTATATAGTCAGGAACTGCTCTGACATGGCTACAATCGAATAACCAAAGGAGTTGGTCACAGCCTCCTTCATTTCATTAATTTGTTTAGCAAAATGGTATCAGTGAGACTGAGGTGCACCTTTGGCTTGTTAATACCAGGTCTGAACAGGAAAATCTATTTCAGAGAAATCCTTGAGAGTTGCTGAAAACACATGATACCTGTTAATACTTTAAATAGAACTTTTCTACTTTGGAGCGAAATTGTATAAACATGGCTGAGTTGTTACCTTTATAACATATATATTCATATAGTTCTTGCTATTTCTGAGGTTTGGAAAAAGTTCTGTGTTCATGTAAATATAATTTAATTTTTGTAAATATATTCATATCTTAACACTCATTAATAGATGTTGGTAGGAGGTAGAAAAACAAAGCTCAATCTTAATTCCTCCTCTATGTAAGCCTCTTCCCTCCATTCTAGTGGACATTCTTTAGTGCTCAGAGGTGGCAGAGCCCATTTTCAAAGAGACTTAGCTGTGCAATTTATTTACCATTGGTCACCAAGAAAGAATAAAAACCAAAGAACCAGATGGCTACTGAGGGAAAATATTATAACAGCAAACTTGAGGGGCTAGAGACCAAAGAGCAAGAAGAATGCTTGGGGGGTGGTCCCAGGTAACTATGATTGATAGTACAACAGAAATTAGGTTATTTAGGCTGCTGTACCAAAGACATTCTTCTAACAAATTTTGTCTTGGGATTGTCTTTCCAAGTAAAGTTTTTATGATGACCGGAATGCCACAGAATTCATCTCCAGGCTTTTTGTCCCACTAAGGCATTAGAATTTAAAACAGACCCTTTAACATGATTTATAGCACACAAGAAATAATACCAGTTCAGTTTGGGCAGGTGGGATTTAATTACCCCTCTCTGTGGAAGTGGGGCTGTTCCCACCAAAATTGTTTGTAGGTGAAACCACAACAAAGATCCAGAAAGTACGGTTTTATGTATGTGTCAGTATAAATATATATATATATATATAATTTTTTTTAAAAGAGACATCAGTTTCTTGCATTTTTCTAATGTCAAAGGTTAATTTAAAATATTAATGCTTAAAAGATTAATTTAAGATATTAAATCTAGGCAAAAAGACATGTACATATTGTAATTACCCCCTTTTTACAATTAAAGTAATTGGATTATATTTAACAAGCTATTTACATTTAATAATTAAAAAAGACTTATCTTTTCAGTATTCCCTGTATGCAGAAAGAGATGAGGGAAAACTCACTTCTGATGTAATTATCTTGACTTGGGCTAAATAGGAAAAACAACTGTGTTTTTTAGAAAAAGGGTCAGAACAATATTACATTAAAATATATGTATATAGTTTAGAGATTACCCATAGGAATGTGTTTTGGTTCGTTGTAAAAGAAGATGAAAGATTAGGTGCTTTAACAAAAAAAAAGTCCCTGATGACATGATTTGATGAGTTGAACAGTGAACAGAGAATGAATTGATTCTCAGGGACCCTGTGGATAAAAGTAACCAGTCAGAAGTGATAGAACCCCAAATGCCTAGCCACTTGAAAACAGGGGTTTGTTTGAAAAGCAATAGTATCTGAACATGTTATCTGAAGCTGGCACTTTAAATAAGCCAGTGTTTATGTTTAAAGTAAAAGATGTGAAGCCCCTGAGCAGCTGGCTAAAACTGGATGTAGAGAGGGAGAAAGCAGTGTGTTATCCTCATTAACACCATTTCAATTCCAGGGTAAATATGTCAGGAAGGCTTTCTTAAGTTAGCATGCAGTCTTTTTTCAAGGGGGAAGAAACTATTCTGGGGTTTGGTGGCACTTGTGTATGAAGATGAGAAGTATGGGCATACAGTTTTTTGAAGAGTCAGTGTGGTCTCATAGAAAGAGCATGAACTTTGGACACAGATGGACCTGGGTTTAAAAGCTATCTGTGTGACTTTGATAAAGTTAAGGGACCACTCTGAGTTTTAGCTTTCTCATCTGTAAAGCCAGAATACTACTACTTAACTTGGAGAATTGTTTTGAGCATTATAGATACTCAAGAAAATGTGAATAAATATCTGGCACATTTTAGGAATTTAACAAATGTTTATTGAGCAGACACTATAGGATACAAAGAAGTGTTAAGAATCTCACCCTTGTCTCCAGATAGCTGCTGTTGCTACTACTACTTCTGTTAGGTTTAAAGATATTTTGTTTTTCAATTCCTTTACTCAAAGAGTTGTAAACTCCGAAAATCTGTGCTACAAAATAGAATGTAGTGACTGCCATAGAGAGGTTCAGCGTACCTCTTTGGCACTTTTAGAGAGGAAGAAATGAATTCAGACTAGAAGAGTTGTGGAAAATGTCTTAGAAGTGGTGACATTTGCCTTGGGCCTTTAAGATGAAAGCGGTTTTTTGTTTGTTTGTTTTTAAAAAGAAATACCGTAATCCAGATAATATTCTCTTTGAGACTGTTTTCCTTTCAAAGTACATAAAGTGAAAATACTGGATTGACTCTTGACTGTGATTTGGAAGACTGATACCCTTTGTCTTAATCCTTAATAATTTGCATAATGTAAGCAGAGGTCATCCATCTTTCTCTTTATTTGTCTCCTGGAGAGCCTGTCTCAGAAGGTAAGAGGCCCACCCACTACTTGGCCTCCACTGAGACCAAATAAGAGAAGACCAATTAGGAGAGCTCTTGTGTAATGTTCATTGTTGTTTAATTTGACCTGCTCTCCTTAGATTATTCCATTACCACTAGGAAGTGAGTCCAAACAAACTCAGCATTCCTTTGAATTAGTAATAATGAGAGCTGTCAATTACCGAGTACCTGTTGGGTGCTAGGTACCCTCTGGAAGCCTTACATAATGTTATTTCATCTCATGCTTAGAACTGTCCTATGTGGTAGGTTTTATTTTTCCCATTTTATAGATGACACTCTAGAGAGATTAACCAATCTAAGGTCTTATAGCTAGTGGCTCAAGGCATCCTTGCTTTCCTTGACTGAACATGCCTCTGGGTTTACCAAGCTATATTGATTTGTGTGTGTGTGTGTGTGTGTGTGTGTGTGTTTAAAGAGACTGGGTCTTGCTGATTTGTCCAGGCTGGCTTTGAACTCCTGGGCTCAAGTGATCCTCCCATCTTAGCCTCTTGAGTAGCTAGGATTATAGGTGTGTTCCACCACACCTGGCTAATTTTATTTTTTTAGAAACAGTGTCTCGCTATGTTGCCCAGGCTGATCTCAAACTCCTGGGCAATCCTTCTGCCTCAGCCTCCTGAATAGCTGGGATGGAAAGACCTCTTAAAGACTACTTTGTCCGTCCTCTCATGTTATTAAAAAATGTATTTCAAAATATATTTCAGCCAGGCACTGCTGCACGCCTGTGTAGTCCAAGCTACTTGGAAGACTGAGGCAGGAAGACTGCTTGAGCCCAGGAGTTTGAGGCTGTAGTGTGCTATGATTGCACTTGTGAATAGCCACTGCACTCCAACCTGAGCAACCTAGCGAGACTCTCCCTTTAAAAAAGTATATATATTTCATTGATTCTGAGATGTACAATTTTCCCCACATTTTAACATCTCCTGAATCATGATGCATTTTACAACAATGGCATGTAGATTTGATGAAATATGGTAGAAGCGCATTGGAATTGTGACTTTTCCATAAATATTAGTGGTAGAGTTCAAGACTTCTTTTTATTATATTACCTCTCCTTGGAAAACCTTCACCTCTTTAGTCTTTACATCCAGATTCTACCTAGTTCAGATCTTTGTTTCAGGAAGTCTGTTTAGTCTCTTCAGTTCACAGTGATCTTTTCATCCTTTCTATTGTCATCATTGACTGCATCATTCATTTGATAATAGAGCTTCTATTTATTCGATATTTGGTTACTTAGCTGTGGTTTTATCTGTCTCCTCAACTAAATTATAAGTTCTTGGAGTCCAGGGAGAGAATTTATTCTTCTTTGTGTCTTCTAGTGTCTACTTGATAAATATTCATTGATTGATAAGGGTACTATAATTAATAGTTAACCATTAATACAACCTGAGACTTAAGATAGTATTATATAAAGAGAACCACATATAAAACATTTAGAACAGTGCAAGTGCTAGATGCATGTTAGCTATTCTACTAGTACCACCACCACTACTATTACTACAATTACTAATACTGCTATTTTAATTATCTATTCTGTGCCAGGCACTGTGCTAAGCATTTTATCCATGGGTTATTCCATTTTTCTTCACAATAACCTTACAAACTAGGAATCATTATGTTAATTTAACAGGCTAGGAAGAAGACTGAGAGCTGAGACTGTTTGTCAAAGTCTCAAAACTAAAATATGGCAGTGGTGGAGTGAAACCCACACTCTGGTCAAGCTTGGTAAATTTTCCGTATATGCTTGATAAGAATGTTCATGTTGTTGATGCAATTATACATATACATATATATATAATTCAAATTTAATAATCCTTATTAATTTTCATTCATATTTTTTAGGCTTTAAGAGATAGCTATGTCTCTTAAAGTTCATGCCCTTGCGGCTCTGCCCCACTGCTTATTAGATTTTGAAGGCTTTGGTAACTGCCTAGTAAACTGAGGGTAGAAGGGAAAGAATAAGTACTTATTTTTCCTTCTGCTCAAGGACTTTTCCTTATAAATCCTATGTTGTGAGTGGTGACTAGACCTTGTGAGAGGAAGTAGATGTACAGCTGCCCTTTGCTCTGACTCTGAGTCAGCTGCTGGCGGCTTGGCTGTTAGTGACAGATGTGTGTGTAACACTTTTTCAGGAATGAATTCTTGTTACAGCTGGCAGAATAGAATAGTTGATATGGAATTGCATGGCAGTTTGCTCCATAATTCCACTCCCTGTTGCTCAGATGTAGTTGTGATTGCTAGGTCTCTCCCCTCACTTAAGTTGGTATATTAACAGTCGCATGTCTGGACTGCTGCTTCTGCCTGCTCCATGACCACACGGTGTGTTTGTATATTGCCCTGAGCTGTCAGCAAAATATTTTGCTGAATTTTCTTTTTTGTTGTTGCTCTGCAACCTTCTTTTCCCTGGCCTTTCTCAGTTGTGTAAAGTCAGTTTCTTTTTTGGCCTTTCCATCCCAGAGAGGGAGCAATTACTGCAGAGAGAAGCTTGAAATAAGAAGTGAGGCATAGGCCAGGCGCGGTAGCTCATGCCTGTAATCCTAGCACTCTGGGAGGCCGAGGCAGGAGGATCACTCGAGGTCAGGAGTTCGAGACTAGCCTGAGCAAGAGCGAGGCCCCATCTCTACTAAAAATAGAAAGAAATTATATGGACAGCTAAAAATATATATAGAAAAAATTAGTGGGGCATGGTGGCGCATACCTGTAGTCCCAGCTACTTGGGAGGCTGAGGCAGAAGGATCACTTGAGCCCAGGAGTTTGAGGTTGCTGTGAGCTAGGCTGACACCACAGCACTCTAGTCCGGGCACCAGAGTGAGACTCTGTCTCAAAAAAAAAAAGTGAGGCATCACAGAGATTAAAACGAATGGTTAGGCAGCTGGCCAGTTGAAATGAGACTTACTCAGTGCCTGATGTGCAATTCACCTCTGATTACCTCTTTTCCACCCCCCCATTTTCAAACCTGCCACTGCATCTAATCCACCAGTGGGTACTCCAGTGCCTTGTCCAAAGGGAGTTTAATCTAGTACAGTACTCATTGCTACTTGTAAGAGCCAAGAAAGAAAGATTACAGCCTAGCACCATCCTCTCCATCCCTGAGTAGGGTGGTAAAATGAGATTAGACCCTTCCATAAAAACCAACTGTATGTTCACATATGGCATTGGACTTTGGCTCTCCATTTGTCTGGTAGTCTAGAACACATGCCCAGGTTTGGCTTCCTCCCAGGTTCTTGGAGAGGAACGCCTTTTGTATCTATCGTCTTATCTCAAATTTTTGATCACCACCAACTGGAGATCATTCTCTTCTGTTGTTGACTATAAATAAGAAAGGAAGCATTTAAATATGAAGAGTACTTTATTGGGGTTTGTGTGAGTTATTGATGTATTTCTAGTAATCTTGTGAACTAATTGTTGAGGTTTGATAATTTGCGTGTGGATATTTGTTTTTTTCAGAGCAGTTTAGTTGTTTCGTGTTAAACTCCTGTGCGAATTTCATGCTCAATTGATGACTATGATTGAAAGAAATCTGGTACCCATAAATGTTAAGGGTAAGAATTTTCCATTAATGAGTAAAATTATTCATAATCTCTATCCAATCAAAGTAAAAGTAAGCCCATTTAGATGGATAGTTTGAAGTATTGCAAACCATGTCATTTTCATGATATGGGTTGTGCTAGAAATTGGCATTAGATTGGGAAAATAAAATGAACTTTGTAACTGAAAGTCATCAATGACAACATTGTAGATCCTGTATAAGCGGACCCATAACAGGGAATTGGGCCAAGATGGAGATACAAGAAATACTTTATGCAGATAAATCTTTTCTTCCGACCTCAGAATACTTTGTAAACAAAATCTCAGTTTTATGTAGCATCTCTCAAGGATTTTTTAGTGTAGCTCACAGCTGGACTAGAGAGGGATGAATTGAAATTTTATCCCCAATTGCCAGTCATCATTAGACTAAGAACTAGAATCCAGGTTTCCATCTCACAGTTTAAATATAATTTCTTTTGGACAACCAGATGGATCCTACTAAAAAGAGAGACTAATTTTGGCCAGTTAGAAAGCAGTTTTCTATAGAAAAGTTGATAGTAGAAGAAACCAATTTTGAAGGTAAAAGTGATCCCCCCATTTTTAGTTTTAAGAACGAAGTGCTGATTAGAACCTGAAGAGTAATAAAAGTAAGAACAAAAGGTGGTATTGCCCCCAAAAGGTAATCGAAAGTTACTGAATTACCAGATGTGAATGGTCCTTGATAGATGTATATATTGTCCTCAAGGAGTTTAAGACACTGGAGTTTAGAAGTCTAGTTTTCCTGGGCTGCTATCTCAAAGCCAAATCAAGACAAGAAGAACCTTACATTGATTGAATGTAGGCCCAGAGTTCGTGTTATTCCTTTATGAAATTGGAAATTTCTTCTGGTTATAGATCACAAGTAAGCTGTTTTTCTTGGTTCTCACAGTCGGATACTTTCTCTCTCTACCCTAAGAGTTCCATTTCTGTCCTACTTGCTCATTTGGACATTGTTTTAGTGACCTAAACACATTTGTCAGTAATTCCTTGTGTTTGGAGACAGTCTGGTTATATTTGTCAGTTCAGCCCCACCCTGTATTTCAACAGGAAGTGGGTGGGTGCTTAAGCCTATAATGAAGCATTCCTTCTTGTAGTTTCTGCATTATAGTGAGGACTGCTATATGCAACAGTAAATTCATACTTTAAACATTTTAGTATGCAGACTTAGATTACAGTAGGACCATATATTGTCTATCATTTTGAAGTCAAATGATTATTCAACTTTTCAATTGAAATTCTTGAACCCTGTTGAATGCATATTATTTGACATAAAGAAATTTGTCTCTTGAAAGAGGAAACTATAAACCTCTTCTCATATGCCCCCATCCAATGCGCTGTTAACTATAGAACAGTGGGAAATGCTGAAGTGAAAGCAGAAGTCCTAATTGGCACACATGCAACATCCCCACATGTTCCATCCCCTGCTACTGCTGATCAGCGTTTTGGGGGGATGTTTCAAAGAGGAACTGCCTCGAGAAGCATTTCTGTTGTGATGGTTATTGCTCAGATATACTTGCTATTTGGATGTGACCATAGAAATCTGCAGGTGTTATCAGTAACCTTGGCTCTAAATGCAGCATTGTTTGTTTGTTTATCATAAACAGCTAGTAATAAACACCATCTCCAGAATGAGCAGTCATCTGTCTTCTGTCCTGGTAATAACAGGAATTCAGAGTGTGGGGTACAGATGAGTGCCTCCTACTTCCTCCCTCTCACAGGCAGCCCTCCCTTATTACCTTCCTCCCACCCCCACCTCACCCCACCTACCCCGGGCTGTTGGGAGCAGAGTTGTGGGAGTTCAGAAAGTAGAGTGGATGTCACAGTCTCTTTTTGACTTTACACTGACCAAATATGGTATATAAATATTCCATAACTTCCACTATATAGACTTAAAGAATCTCACTGTTTGAGGGGAACTCACAGAGCCGCAACCAGTTTTCATTTCAAAGCATGAATCCCATAGTGGCACTGACAGTCCAGGCTTATCAGTATACTGCCAGGCCATGGCTAGGAAGGGATGCTTAAAGTCTTTTATTTGTTTTCAGATACATTCTCCAGTCCCTTAGGCTGAAACTAGCAAGGGGTAAAGACGGGGATTGCGGCTGGGTCTGGCCTAGATGTCTGGAACTGGTCCAAAAGTGAATTTTTCCTTTGACTTCTTTGGGTAGCCAACTCCCAGATCAATCTAGGAGCCTCTTAGGGAGTATAAATAACTTAACCCTAGGGCTGTGTCTGAAACTTCTTGGGCCATTCTAGATTCCACCTGTCCTGGTAACTAGATGAACATAGACCTGGAGAAGGGGCTTGCTTGATTCATGGCCATTAATCCACCCCTCTCTATAGTCCCCAAACTTGCCTCCGATCTTGTGTTCAGAATGCAAGTTGATGTTGGCTGAGTGAGGAAGTTATGTCAGCTTGAAACAAATCCAGAAATTTCAGAGCTGGGAAGCTTCTTAAAGATCATTTAGCTTAGTCCCTTTATTTTGCAGAACAGGAGACTAAAGCCCAGAGTGAGACTTACAGCATCTTTGATATAGAAGGCATTGTAGATGTCATCCAGTCTGATCTTCCAACACCTTATACTCTAGAAATTTCTCCCCCAACATGCCTGATTAGCTGGTCATCCAGAGGATGGGGGCTGGAGGAACTCATGACCTTATCTAAAGAGAACCCATTCTACTATAGGACAGTTCCAATTAAAAGGAACTAGGTAAATTGAAATCTGCTTCCCTGTAACTTTTATCTTCTCAGCGATTCTAATTTAATTCTATGTGACATCCCCAAGGTAAGGCCTCAAATCCCCAAATTAGCAAATACCACATAGCATATAATTTCCCTAATCAAGTAAAGGATGACTGAAAGAGACCTTCACTGATTCCATAAAGACAGGGCACTCCACTCTTTCATGTATTTAGAATTTTTTTTTTTTTCTTGAGGCAAGGTCTTACTCTGTTGCCTAGGCTAGAGCTCAGTGGCATCATTATAGCTCACTGCAGCCTCAAACTTCCAGGCTCAAGCAGTCCTCCTGGCTCAGCGTCTCGAGTAGCTAGGACTATAGGTGCATACCACCATGCCTGGCCAATTTTTGTATTTTTTGTGGAGACACGGTCTTGCTATGTTGCTCAGGTTGGTTTTGAACTCCTAGTTTTAAGCGATCCTCCTGCCTTGGCCTCCTAAAATTTATTTTTCTACCTCAGAACCACTACTTCATTGGTTTTCTTCACTTTCTTTTCATTTCTGTCACTGGCATTAGCATTTAGCTCTTTTCATGACACTTAATAAGGAAACATACATTTTATCACTTTGTGAGTATAACTGTACAAAACTATAAGGAGAGGCTGGGCGCAGTGGCTCATGCCTGTAATCCTAGCACTCTGGGAGGCCGAGGCAGGTGGACTGTTTGAGCTCAGGAGTTCGAGACCAGCCTGAGCAAGAGCGAGACCCCCGTCTCTACTAAAAATAGAAAGAAATTATATGGACAGCTAAAAATATATATAGAAAAATTTAGCTGGGCATGGTGGTGCATGGCAGTAGTCCCAGCTACTCGGGAGACTGAGGCAGGAGGATTGCTCGAGCCCAGGAGTTTGAGGTTGCTATGAGCTAGGTTGATGCCACGGCACTCTAGCCTGAGCAACAGAGTGAGACTCTGTCTCAAAAAAAAAACAAAACAAACAAACAAAAAAACCTATAAGGAGAGAGCAGCAGGGCTGAAGACAAGCCTGTCTGTGGTTTCTCAGTTCATATCTGTCACCTGTGGTGTGGTAGCCTCTCCCTTCCTGCGCTCTCCTTCTCAGCCTGGGAAGAGTTTCCCAATTGGTCTTCTTACCTCTAGCCTTTTCCTGCTCAAATAAAACTTCCGTGGTTATGTTAGAATGATTTGTCTAAAATGCAAATGTGACCCTGTACTTCCTTAATTCAGTGGTTCCTGAACACTCAGTGCTCCATAAGTTTTCCAGTAAAGTGCTCCTGATGATAGAGAAGCTTTTCTCAACTAGGGTTCCATGGAAGAATTAAACCCAAATGCCATTAGGCATCCATCGTATATAATGTATTAACTTTTCTCCAGTGCATCTAAAGTAGTGCTGGTTATTTACAGTCTTCAGGATAATTGAGAAAACAGTCTCTCTGATCATTTTCTTTATTCTGTAGTTCAGATGAGGACCCCAGTTATGAGAGACTGGAGAACAGAGAGAGAGTGTATGTTGTTCAGGAGGTCTAGGACCATAGCTGGAAGCAACCTCCAGGAAAAACCCACCAAATTTTATTGAAGTCTGGAGTTTCATCTTTAAATTTTTATGTGAATATTGCATTCTACTATATAATATGTCCATGGTTAAAAGTGTTTTTAAATATTTATCAATGAATAGAATTGATTCTATAGGAAGATTTGCCCAGGGTCAGTGGAACTACATATAACTGTTTTTTAGCCTGGTAGTGGGCATTTTATATACATTATATTATTTATTGTCTCCAGCAAAATTGCCCAAGGTCACATGTTAGTAAGGTATCAGAGTCAGGGTTCTAACCCAAGTATGTCTCAACTCCCAAGCCTGAGCATTTTCTACATCTTGCAGTTAAATTGAGAGGATTAAGAGCTTGGAAGTCTTGTTGCCCATTTCTAAGTTTATCTTCACCAGAATGTAGGATTTTTTTTTTTGTTGGTCAGGTTACTATTGTGGTTCAGATCATGCATAATTCCATACGTCTTGTGCAGAAGATAACCAACTATGAATTATCTAAAGGAAAGATGAACAATGGTGGCAAGTGAGTTCATGTAACAGGGAATCTTGTCTCTTTTTAGTGGCTTTGAAACAAATTAAATGGCTTTTTAAAAAAATAGCAGATATACTTTTCTAGTTGTTTTGCCTTAATGGATATTGACATATTATTATTTCTTGAAAACTCTCTAGCTATAATGGGAGCTGACTTTTTTAGCAATTTATAGGAGCTGACTTTTTTAGAAAGAGGAAGCCATCTTGCTTTTGAAAACTTGGTTCCAGGTAAACGCCACCAAGATGACATAGAATTAACTCCATTTGTGTCTGCTTACCCAAAGCACTTGGAAAAGCATAAGTGCTAAAGTACCAAGGTGTTAGAATTTGCCCCCCAACCCCAATCTGACATTTCCTAGCCATCTGGAATCTATAGAGGGAAAGCCTGGAATGCCTTGTCAGTGGTCACATTCAACACAGAATTTCAAGGTGGTCTGGCTCTTTTAGCTCCTCTGAAAAGCTGGAACAAGTACTCCAATGATCGCTAATGGAGGGAGCCACACTGGCTGTTTCCAGTCATTCCTGCCTGTATCCCAAATATCTGGTTCTTCCAGAAAGTTTGAAATTTGGGAATCTAAGGGCATCTAGAGGATGGTATACAGAGCTGTGCAAGATTCTTTTATTTGTAACCTCCTGCCTCCTTTCTTGTTCCAAACTCTTTTCACTGCG
Organism: Eulemur rufifrons; assembly: GCF_041146395.1. Classification (NCBI taxonomy): domain Eukaryota; kingdom Metazoa; phylum Chordata; class Mammalia; order Primates; family Lemuridae; genus Eulemur; species Eulemur rufifrons. Next base: position 18,391,267 of record NC_090990.1, on the reverse strand, counting down.
TTACTGAAGATTGTATCTTAGTGCCTGATACCTTTTACATTAAGGAAAAGTTAAACTGGAAAGTCCAGAGTTTAGATTAGAAAACCTGTTGAGTCAAAGGGGGAACTTTGCAGAGGAATGGAATGGAAATCATTTCCTTAGACAGTAGACAAGTATTCAGGAAACACCTCTGCACCCCAAAGATAGGCACAGCTGCCACACAGTGACTATTAAGAGGAGGTTCAAAGTTATAAGCAAACAGCTGATTCTCTTGGTTCTTGGGCTGTTGCTGTTGGTGACAGGAAATCTTGTTCCCCAAGCTGCTGGCTTCCTGTTTTATTTTTACTTGTAGCAGATCAGAATGTCCATAACAAGGAGCAGTCTGTTCCAAAGGGTTCTACTCCCCCTTTGAGGCTGAAGGGTTTTTTTTTTTCCTTTTGGTCAGACAATATGTTGGTTTGCTTTTAAGATCTATGATGTTTAGTTTGATTTAAGCATTTTATATTCACAATCAACTTTTGGTGATGAGCTGGTGTTTTAAGCTTTGATGTAAGTAAACTTCTATTTTGCTTTTTTTAAAAGAGGAGTTTATAATATTGGGGGCTTGGATATGTTACCTTTATGCTTTATCTTTTCATTTAAGCAAATTTGCCATTTTTCCTAGCATAAGAACCATTAGGCCACTTTAGATTTCTTTAGTTTTACAAGATATGGAAAAAAGACTATCCCAGTGTGCCTGAACTGTAATCGTATCCATTTTGTGGAGATTAAAACCTCCTCCTATCCTTGTAAAGCTAGAAATTTGGTAATCTAAATCTAAAACAATAGCTCAGCGTGAATATGAAATGCTGGGGGATTTCCTTGGGAAAGGGGCTCAGCCGACTAGATAAAAAACAGTATCTGGGCTGAGTGTGGTGGCTCACACCTATAATCCTAGCTCTCTGGGAGGCTGAGGCAGGAGGATTGCTTGAGCCCAGGAGTTCGAGACCAGCCTGAGCAAGAGCAAGACCCTGTCTCTACTAAAAACAGAAAGGTCTCTACTAAAAATAGAAAAATTAGCACACACCTGTAATCCTAGCTACTCAGGAGGTTGAGGCAAGAGGATTGCTTGAACCCCAGGGCTTGAGGTTGCAGTCATCTATGATGACATCACTGCACTCTACCCTGGGGTGACAGAGTAAAACTGTGTCTCAAAAGAAAAAAAAAAAAAAAAAAATTATCTGGAACGTTTCCGGATCTGCTCCAGACACTTCCTGCTGTCTCGAGAGCCTTTTGGCTCAGGTGTGTTGAACCAGATGGGAGACAGAAAGGGAGATATGTGGTAGAAGAGGAAGGACGGGGGAATCTTATAGCACAGTTTACTCAGCATGTTTTGACATATTGAACACGTAAAATTTTTCTTTATATTCTTTCATTCTGTCAATTTACAGACTAACCTTAAGTAGATACTAGCAGTAGAATTTAGTTATACATTAACAATCATCCCCCCAGGAGGAACTGGCAAAGTTACGTCCTGATTTATATCAGTGAAGTCACTATTGGCATCTTGATTTCATTGTGGAGATTATTAGATAACAGAAGCTCTCTTTTGATCCTTGTAATTGATGGCCTAGAAGATGATCTGTCCTGGTAACGGACACCTCAAGGATAGGATCTATACTATCCAGTGCCTGCTGGGTGGGCTGTTTTCTAACCATGCCTTTTTGCCTCTGGGGACTCTTGGTTGGAGCAGTAGTTGTCACTTTAAGGGGTTTTTTGCTGCCTGTGTACCTCAGCCAGCAGTCACCAGTTCAGAATTGCTAAACTTATATAGCAAGTCTTCTAATAACAAACCTTAAGAAGGGTGGGGGGAGGACTTAAAAATGAAAAACAAAAAAAAAGATAGGAGGAGTGAAGATTTTTTTAAAAACTGTTTTAGATCAGAGCAAGACGACCTCCCCCCCCCACAAAAAAAAGACTCACACAGCCCTAGTGTGCCTGGAATTTGTGGTTGAGTAATACTTTCCTGTTATTTCTTTTTTAGGTTGTTTTTCATCATTCAGAACATTGCCTGAAGCAGGTCCACCATGCCGTTAGTAACGAGGAACATCGAGCCAAGGCACCTGTGCCGTCAGACGTTGCCTAGTGTTAGAAGCGAGCTGGAATGCGTGACCAACATCTCCCTGGCAAATGTCATCCGACAGCTGGGCAGCCTGAGTGAGTGCCTCCGAGAGCCTGTGCTTTGCCCTCAGGGGTCGTTGGTGCTCTTTATTTAGTTTCCTTTTCCTCTGTGTTCCTGTTTCTCCCCCATCTGCCTTCCCTAGGTAATGCAAAAATGTATCCCTCCCCAAAGAGAGGATCCTTTTTGGTATAGATTCTTCCCCTCAACCTTCTTTATCTGCCACCACCCTCTAGGTTCCCTCCCCCTCCCCCTCCACCTGCTTCAAAAGAAATCTGTGGGAAGGGTGGCAGGAAGGGCTGCAGCAAAAACTGCAGATGGAATGACAGAGCAGAATTCTCTCTGTAAAGTGGGAGGTTCACAGAGCAGTATCTTGGGTCGGGGAATGTGCCTGTAATTACATGAGCTGTTCGATGTAGCTTGACTTTCTTGAAGCCTCAAATGTGCCGATAGTCTTTATCTACCCGAGGCCCCCCCCCCCCCAACTCTTTTCTTCCCAAGGAGGAGTAAAGCAAACATGCACTCAGAGAGATTCTGGCTGACTTGTCCACCCTGGTACACATTTAATTGTGCTGCAAGCCCCCAGGTCCAAGTTCAGAGTACAAATTACTTCTGCAGTCTCTGGGGTATTAGGAGTTTTGCAAGCTGTGTGAACACACAGTGACACAAATAGTAGCTGGAGCCATTCTTCTCTAGGAGGAAGGTGGGGGTTAGCCCAGTCTGTTTTGGAGCTGAGAGAAAGCCAGCTCAACTATATATATTTTTTTAATTGGCAAGAATGAATGAGACTGCCTTGGGTGGGGTACATGCATGTGGTTTGGATTTCATTCTGAATCAAGCTGACTTTGTTTGCTTGAAGCTGAGGTATGGGAAGGGCAGATGCTTGGATTTGCTCTGCATTTGTCTAGTGCCACTCCAGCTCCCATAAGAACCTCCGTCAAAATGCCATTTTTGTGATCTTCCTTAGCAAAGGCATCTTGGTGTGAATTATTTCAGACACTTGCCCCTCCTATCGCATCACTGCCCTTAGTGAAGGCAGTGGAATATCAAGAAAGTCTGCATTCCCCCAGATAGTAATAGGCCCAGCCTTTAAAATAGGAGCCTGAGGAGACAGAGCTCTGTGACCAGATGATGTATGGAGTCTGAGACTCCTAAGCCTTCACCTAGCTCAGGGACCATCTCAGTTGATCCAGGGCTTAGGAAAACCTGGATGGGGCATTGCAAAGAAATGAAACCCTGCCAGTGTCTGTCTTATACAAAGGAACATTGACAGTAGCGCAATAGCAGTGCAGCTGACAAGCAAGCATATGAAGGCTGCAGAGAGCCTCACTGCTGCTTAAAAGCATTATTTCTACTTCTGTCTCCCTGAGAAGGCCAAATGGGTGGAAGTCAATCACATACTGTTCTTTCTCCATAGGACAAAGACCATCTAGCTAATGCTGCTGCTGCTTCTCACTCAGCAGAAGTTATGCCCTCTCACAGGTGTTTTTCCAGGGTGGTGTTGATGGATGCCATTGCTCACTCTGCCACTTGTGATCAGACCACTCCTCTCTTGAGGAAGCCAGTCTGAGGGCCAGGGTTGGTTTGTGCCTAAGGAAACAAGATTTTCTCACATTGTGGGGCTAACTGACCCTTTATTCATCCAATAAACATGTATTAAGCATATTTTATGTGCCAGATGCTGAGGGGATACAGTGGTGATAATAAATGGTCTTTGCCTTCCAGGAGCTCATAATCTACCAAGGGAGACAGAAATAAATAATTGTTAAGAGGAGAATGGGGAGAGAGTAAGAAGGGAAGTCACGTTTGTTGATTGCCTACTTTATGCCAGGTTTTGACAGGAGCTTGACATATATTATTGCTTTTTATCTTTTCAATAATCCTATGAGGGTAGGTGCTCGTATTCCCATTTTTCAGCTGAAGAAGTGAAGGCTCTGAAAAGTAAGGTAACTTGCCTAAAGAGATACAGCCAGTATTTAAACTGAGACTTCCTAAGGAATTTCTCAGCTCTGTCCCTTACTTTCTGTCTGCCATTAGTGCCCTGGTTCAGACCTTCATCGACTTTCACCAAAACTGCTGGGCACCATAGCTTGTGAGCCCGTTGTCCCAGCTTCTTGGGAGGCTGAGGTGGGAGGATCGCTTGAGCCCAGTAGCGTGAGGCTGCAGTGAGCTGTGATCACTCCACTGCACTCCAGCCTGGGCGAAAGAGTGAGGCCCCATCTTTTGGAGGGGAAAAAAAGTAAAAACAACAAAACTTTCACCTGAACTATTTTGTCCAAGCCTCCCCCTGGCCTCCTTTGTCTGATCCAGCCCCCTTAGATCTATCCCCTATACCCCTCCCAGAGTGATCTGCCTGAAACACGGATCTCATGTTTTACTTTTATAATTAGTAATTTTTGAGTTTTTAAATCTTGTAGTTTAACAAGTATTTTTACAGTAACAGTATAAATCTTAACTATTTTTCTTTCCTGTTCTTCACTATGGAATTGTCTAAGTTCTTTGGCCTAGCTCGCCAAGACCTGCCTTCCTTTCCAGCCTCATTTTCTGCAATCTGTCTTCTCCCGTTTTATAGTCTTTTTAAAAGATTCTTTTAAAATGGAAAAGGGAAAAAAGGAAGAAAGAATGAATTATCACCCACTAGTAGTTCTCCTGAGACAAGCAATGCTCTTTCACACTTCCATGCAGTACTCTTCTGTCTCCGCTGGCTGGACAGCCCTTGCCATCCTTGTCTGCCTGGCGGGCTGTAGCTGATCTTTCAAGGCCCAGCTCAGGGATCTGCTCCTCCAGATTGCGCTAAGTGCTCCTCTGAGCTCCTGTTACATGCCTATATTATTACTTATCACATTATGTTGCAAATTACATCTCTCTTTTACTAAATTAAAAATTCTTTGAAGGCAGAAATCATGTATTGTTTGTCCTCGAACCCCAGCGTCTACCTTATATAGTACCTGTCACCCAGTAGAAGCTCAGTAAATGTTTGTTGAGTGATTCATTCTTATATGTTCTCCACCATTCCATGCTGTTAGTGCAGAGACTATAGGGAAGGAAGGAATACTTTCTGTAGGGAGTTGGGGCACAGGTGGGGATAGGGAAGGTCAAGGAAAGCTTTATAGAATAGGTTACATTTGAACCAGGCCTTGAAATATGACTGGGATTTCATCTAGCAGAAAGGGGCTCAGGGAAGGGCTTATTATATGTGCTTCAGGCTCATGACCTTGGCCTCATGTGCGTTGTACTCTAGGCAGAACTGCTCAACCTAGTAGTGAAAGTCTGATTATGGAATGGATAAAGCATAAAAAACTAAAAATTCTACAGCCATGGATCGCTCTGTGACAGCACATCCAGAATTCTTATTTTCCCTCAGTACAGTGAGATTGGCATTTCACATATTAGGTTGCCATATCTTAGGAAATACAGGCACAACCAGCCAGCCAGCACTTTTGATCAGTGTTGTGGCCACCTAGGAGAGTGGAACTCCCACTTGGGTCATTAGGAGATCATGCTATGATATTGAGTTTCTAACTGACTGTAGTGGGGGTGAGGGGGCGAGGCATGCCATTGGGGAGCTCCAAGACTCCCACTCAGACTTCAACAAGAGCAGCTTCACATTTTTAAAAATCAGTTTTACCTGTTCTGCTTCCACATAACATTTCATTTGAAGAGTTCTGCTAAGGGAGACTGCTTCTGGAATATTTTGCAAAATGTGATATCTGTTGTGAATGTCCTGATGGATATTGAGTCTGCCTTGGTAATCTGAATGAGTGAAATTTAACTCTGAACAAGGTGTTTTGGTTTTCTTCTATTTAAGTATCACACTTCCGTTTTCAGAGGTTAGAATAATTTTTAGCACTTGAAGAATAGGGACTATCAAATAACTGATTGTAATTATATTTCAATTTTTCCTCTAAGCTTAAAACTTAGAGTATTTAGATATTCACACCTTAAAAGTCATCTAATGTTGAGCAATATAAGGAAGAATCTCATTGTAACAACTTGTATTTTTAGTTCATTTAATCCTTACGGTAACTTGATGAGGTAGATGTAGTTATCCCCATTTTACAGATGAGGAAACTAGGCTGAGAAATTGTGACTCACTGCAGAGTACACAGTTATAAATAGAAAGAGCTGAGACTTAAATACAGATTTTCTGATTTAAAGTTCACAGCTCCTTCTGTGGTGGCTCTAGGTCAGCCTGGGCCTGAGGTGGTGTGACCAGGGGAAGCCTTCGTATCACCTCACTTCCTCTTTAAAATAGAGATCTCATTGTTACCGGTACTGCCACTGTCACTGCCCCCTTTACTAAGGAGCAGGAAATCCTGGGTACACTCTTGGTGACCTAAGGGTAAGTTGATTTGGAATTTTCTTTTCCTCTAGAGCAGCTGGGTAGTTAACAGATATTTTTGAGCTTGGTCTATTTTCCACACAGAATGTTGCATATTGCTCTGCGTTAGCCTTCCAAACACAATTTTCCATTACCTAGATGACCATGATACAGTAAGTTTTTAGAGGACTTTAGCCATATTGTATCCAAGCATCAAATAGGATCCCCAACCTGCAGAGTAGAAATGCAGCTCATTAGCTGATTTGAGTCCTTTGAGCTCAGGAGCTTCCCATAGTTGTTTAGATCACAAAACCGTTCAGTATGCAAGGACTTGCTCCTTCCTTGATTAGAAACTCCTTATTGACTTAAATTTACCAGCAATTCAAAATCCGCAGTTGATTGGTCTTCTCCTTACTCTCCAGGTTATATTGGGAAGGTGAGCTGCAGTTCACCCTGAAGGTGCAGTTTTGGCCTTTACGACTAATTTTTTTCCCTTCAGATATGGACTATGCATAAATGTAGTTTAGAAGCTAAAAATTAGAGCCTACTTTAAATAATTCTTTTAAAAAATTATCTTTTAGTTGGGCACAGTTGCTTATGCCTGCCTTCACCTTGCAAGTAGGAAACTCAGATGGTATATTTATTCGTATGTACCACTTTTCATTCCTAGTAAGAATGTGCCTTGTGGCTTGGAATGACAATATGGAGTTAGTGTCAGATTGCTGTTATGTTTCTCTGGCTGCAAATTCTCCTTGCATTCCAGGGTTCAAAGTACAGAACTTTTTTCTTTTCTTTTTTTCTAAAAAACAAGACATTGTGGAAAGAGACCACTGGTGCATTGTTTTTCAGGGAAGGCTTGAAAGTTTCAGCTTTTGTTTCCTAAGATGTAGATTTGAAGGATTATAACCTAGAGCAAAGACTTTGAAAGTTATAGGTTATAAAACATAAGTTAACCTTTTTACCCTTAGAAAAAGTTATGTGTCTCTGCTGTGGGTTGTTGATAAGTTCAAGGCCCTTCAAAGATACTACAGCTCATCTTGGTTGTTCAGTGTACTTTTGAGGCTCCATTGAAGAAGTAATTTCTTATTTTTCATGTTAATTGTAGATACCTAGAAGGTCCTCTTAACTCCCAATCTGTTTTCCAGAACCATTTTACAAGGTGCTTTTACAGAACAGCAAGAGGCTAAGGGATATAGGCAAGTGTGTAGACTTATTATCTACTCTTCCAGGATTAATTTTTTGCATTATCCCTTTCGATTTATTTAGCCTGGTTTTTTTTTTTTTTTTTTTTTGAGACAGAGTCTCACTCTGTTGCCCGGGCTAGAGTGAGTGCCGTGGCGTCAGCCTAGCTCACAGCAACCTCAAACTCCTGGGCTTAAGTGATCCTACTGCCTCAGCCTCCCGAGTAGCTGGGACTACAGGCATGCGCCACCATGCCCGGCTAATTTTTTGTATATATATATTTTAGTTGTCCATATAATTTCTTTCTATTTTTAGTAGAGACGGAGTCTCACTCTTGTTCAGGCTGGTCTTGAACTCCTGACTTCGAGCGATCCACCCGCCTTGGCCTCCCAGAGTGCTAGGATTACAGGCGTGAGCCACCGCGCCCGGCCTATTTAGCCTGTTTTGAAGTTCATGACTGTTTAGAGTTTGCCAAGAGGGCTCTATGAGTTATAGAATATATGCAGACTGCCCTAGCTATGGAGGGGTGGAGGGTATGTCTCCATCTCCAAGAGCAAGCACCTGCATATAGTTCAAACCATCTTAGGGTTTGTGTGTGGGGGGGTGTGTGTGGCAGAGGGTGTTTTTGGGGTGGGGAATATGATCTTTAGTAGCCAGTTTTTCTGACCATTTATGTCACTTCTGTGTAGCAGTGACTTGGTTTCTTTGCTCTTTCCAGGTAAATATGCAGAGGACATTTTTGGAGAGCTCTTTACTCAGGCAAATACCTTTGCCTCTCGGGTAAGCTCCCTTGCTAAGAGGGTTGACCGACTACAAGTTAAAGTCACTCAGTTGGATCCCAAGGAAGAAGAAGGTAAGAAAGCTGAGCTCAGCATTTGCAGGCTCTGTTGAGCGGCTTCTTAGAATTTTTTCCCCTGAGTGAAAAGTAAAAAGTGAGGGGAGAAATCACAGAGACCTATGGAATTCTGCTTTGAAGTGACACAAGCCTGGGTGGTGTAAAGAAACCTTTTTAGCTCTACCACACCCTCATACACTTCCTTTCTCCCATTCCCCCAATTCCCTCGTTCTCAGATTTCCCCTCCTTCGATCGTATTTTGCTACCATAAAAGTACTTGGAAGATTCATTCCTCCTAGGGAGAGGCCTGCTAGATCTGGCCACATAGTAAACCTTTGTGTTGCCTCATTTTGTTCAGTCGTGAAATGGCTGGGCTGCTGACAGCCTTGTGGGGCTTCCCCAGAGGGGGAGGAAAAAAAAAACCTGGCTGCAGACAGCCGCAGCCAAGAAATGCAGCAGCTGAGGCCTCTCTGACTAGTGTGACTCAGTGTTTGCTCAAATAGCCTGTCGTCCATTTTCTAACGCCTTCCATCTTCTCTCAGTGTCACTACAAGGAATCAACACCCGGAAGGCCTTCAGAAGCTCTACCATTCAAGACCAGAAGCTTTTTGACAGAAACTCTCTCCCAGTGCCTGTCTTAGAAACATACAATACCTGTGATACTCCTCCCCCTCTCAACAATCTTACCCCTTACAGGTAATGGCTGGCTAGCTCCTCCCTTTTGGGCGTATAGTTAACAACACTGGATTGTCTTTTTATCTGAAGAGTTGTTTACATCAGAGGATTGTATCAAAAAGCTCACTACCTACCCCAAAGTTGTTTGTGGCACAAGCTAAAGTTTACCCTATAAATAATTATCACTTACTATTATTTGGCTTCTGAAATTCACAGTGAATATAATATATATTTTAAGTTTGCTGTAACATTGCATGCTATAGAGTTTAATTTGGTATAAGCCAGGTCCATCTTGGATTTCATCCAAGGAATTTAAGTTATTATAGAACCAAAAGGACTTTGTTACAAGGCAGTCCTACAGCATAGATCCCAGGGGCAACATTCTAACAAGGCTCCCACTTACTTGGAAACCACTAGATTACCAGATGTTTGGGCGTGTTACTGGGGCCAGCCTCACGGACTGGCTGCTCCGAGCCCAGAGGGGTCTTTCCAAAGCTTAAGGAGTAATTGGAATTCTTCCAAATGAGCATCGGTCACTTTGTTTTGAACATCCTTTCAACATTTCCTTCTGAAAGGACCTACCCTGCTACATACAGCTGGACTTGAAAAAGAAGGTAGCCTTATGGACAACTTAAAGCCTGTCCCCGCCAATGGTTTGGTAGTGTTGTAATCCTGCAAAAACCACTGAACAGGGGCAGAAAGCGAATGTTTATCTTGCTTACATCCATAAATATCTTTGGAACAGGTAAAAAGTAATTACAGATAGCTGGAAGCAGATGTCTTCTATCAGACATGGGTACACTGCAAGGTAGAGAGAGAGAGAGAGAGTGCGCGCGCGCGCACCCCTGTGAAATTCAAGGACACCAGCTTGATTCAGGGAGCTTGGAATAGGAGCTTGGTAGCTTCTCACACAGCTACAGAGAATGTGCATGGCATCTGTCCTTCCTTGTTACTGTGTGGAATTGCATTTGCCCCTTGGCTTTCGAAGGGGCTAGCTAGCAGAGCAGGACAGAGATTTGACTCTGTAGTCTCCATCACTGAGTCTAGTTAGGTTGGGCAGAGGGATTCTTGGGCAGGAAGGGGTCACACACCTGATACTATTGTAGGAGTATGATATAGGGTTTGTGTGGTAGAATAGGGTAAACAAATGATATTAAGAGAATTTTATTCTTCAGTTAATGGTATTTTCTTTTCTTTTCTTTTCTTTCTTTCTTTTTTTTTTTTTGAGACAGAGTCTCACTCTGTTGCCCAGGCTAGAGTGAGTGCCGTGGCGTCAGCCTAGCTCACAGCAACCTCAAACTCCTGAGCTCAAGTGATCCTCCTGCCTCAGCCTCCCGAGTAGCTGGGACTACAGGCATGCACCACCATGCCCGGCTAATTTTTTTTCTATATATATTTTTAGCTGTCCATATAATTTCTTTCTATTTTTAGTAGAGATGGGGTCTCGCTCTTGCTCAGGCTGGTCTCGAACTTCTGAGCTCAAACGATCTGCCCACCTCGGCCTCCCAGAGTGCTAGGATTACAGGCGTGAGCCGCCGCGCCCGGCCGGTATTTTCTTTTTTAACATACAACCCCAGAATTAGCATCTCCTCTCAATTATCTGGACCTGGCCTAACAGAAACAAGTGGTGGTATATCTAACTCAGAACAAGATTTAATATAGAAATCATTAACATTTGATTTGGAAACGCTTTCTATGTGTTGTGATAGGATTCAAGGGACAGGGAATAGAATTACTTTTCTAATTTGTTTTAGTTCAGAATAATGTTAGAATAAACGTTCACCCTAAGCTCATGCTTTCTGTGTAGTCAGAGGGGCTTAGCCGTGCCAAAGTGCAGGATTCCAATCAGGATCATTGAATTTAGCAGATAGCCCTTATGTAGACACTCAGGAGCTCACTCTGTACTACTGTCACAGCCACTAGGTGTTGGTGATTAAACCTTGTGGTCTGGCCGGTCATGGTGGCTCACACCTGTAATCCTGGCACTCTGGGAGGCTGAGGCAGGTGGATCGTTTGAGGTCAGGAGTTCGAGATCAGCCTAAGCAAGAGCAAGATCCTGTCTCTACCAAAAATAGAAAAAATTAGCGGTGCATGGTGGTGTGCGCCTGTAGTCCCAGGTACTCGGGAGGCTGAGGCAGGAGGGTCGCTTGAGCCCAGGAGTTTGAGGCTGTAGTGAGCTATGATGCCGCCACTGTACTCCAGCCAGGGCAACTGAGAGAGACCCTGCCTCAAACAAACCAACCAACCACCTTGTGGTCTAAAACAGGTGGCTTTCTATTCTCACTGGAGCCCCCTTGTGGTGGTGGGGCGTATACGGAGCTATCTTGAAGGGAGCTAGAAGGTGGAATACTGTGGTTTTCTGTGTGTGCAGAGGAATAACAGCTGTACATGTGTACACATTTCATGTGTGTACATATGTACAATGCGAACCTGCACATGTGTGCACACGTTTCAGGTGAGTGGGAAGCTACTAATGCTTCCCAGAAAGTCCTGGGGAATTGGTAGGGGAAAGAAAACCAGTGGGAGAAATCCCCTCTGATGTGCCAGGATATCTGGGTATCCTCAGGGAGATGTCTGTGGCCATGCAGATCATTAGAAATAATCAGGATCCCTGCTGCTATAGCCTGTTCTTGCCCTGACCATGCAAATTCCTCTGCTAAGAATTGAAAGTAAGGCTAAGATTCTTAAAAAGCCAGATAAGTAGAGAGGTGCCATTCGGGGGCATTGAAATGCTGGTATGGGAGAGGAAATATGCAATTGATTCAAATGACTTCTTGATTCCTTAGTGTAAAAACTGCTAACTGGTAGGTGTTTGGAATATTGGATTTGGTTGGGAGCTCATCTGTGTAGTGACAGCTACTTGTCTTCATTTCTATCCCAGGGACGATGGAAAAGAGGCACTCAAATTCTACACAGACCCTTCATACTTCTTTGATCTTTGGAAGGAGAAGATGCTGCAGGACACCAAGGATATCATGAAAGAGAAGAGAAAGCATAGGGTGAGGGGAAAGGGGCCTCTGTTCTACACATCAGTAGGCACGGTTGTGGAGGGGGGATAAAAAGGACTCCAGTCTTATGTGAAGTAATCATTTCGAGTGGCTGCTTGCTTGCATGCCAGGTGAAACTCTTAAAAAAAATGTGTCCACACCAAGCACAACCAAGATGAAAGTATAAATCACACCAAAAATGTGTTTGTTCCCCCCAGCGCTATTAACAATTGAGTATATTCAGGCTGAGTTTTAGAAATTGACTTTTCTATTCACCATTTATTTCTCTTGCAATTTGCACCTGACTCTGCTGGACACTCAAGCTAGGCTAGTACCTTCCCTGCCAGTTTTGCAGCTCATTTCTCAAAGATCAGCACAAGGTTCTGCAGTGTTTGATTTGCAACTGGAGCAGTTTAACACCTTCTGGTTGGGCAGGGCTAGGGTGGGGGGATATGCATGGTTTTTGGAGATTTTCCTCTCCCCTTAGACTCCTAGTGGTATGTATGTGACTCACCAAGTGCACCCGCACAATCCCATTCAGCATGGCTGCCAGGAGGCCCAAGAGAGGGCCGGGGGCTAGTGCAGCTGCACAGGCCGAAACATTCTTCATTGGTTTTTGTTTTGTTTTGGTTTTTTTTATTAACCATTTCCCTATATCTGTCTCAGATATCTGCAGCTGTCATTACTTTTCATCTTCCTTGACTGACTCTTGTGGCAGAGCAAATAACAAATAGCTGTTTACTCACTTTCTAACAATTAGAACAGTTCAAAACTGTGAGTGTTCCCTGAAGCTAAGCTCAAAGGGAAAACAAACATGACTGAGTTACCCAAAGCGGTAGTGGGTTTCCCCTCACTAAAGGTGTTTTGAGTGTGGCAGTGAGCAAATGTTTCGCCGGTGGGGGTGGGTGGGCAGTTTGGATTAAATGGCCTCTAGGTCACTCCAAACCCAGTAATTTTGTAAGTTCTGTAGCTGTCATATGTTGTCTCGGCAAATCATCCCTTGGATTTAACATCTACGGAGATGGGTAGAATTTTAATGAAGAACTTTGGAAAATGTTTCACAAATGTTCTCTTCCTTTTCATTATAGAAAGAAAAGAAAGATAATCCAAATCGAGGGAATGTAAACCCACGTAAAATCAAGACCCGTAAGGAAGAGTGGGAGAAAATGAAGATGGGGCAAGAATTTGTGGAGTCCAAAGAAAAGCTGGGGCCTTCTGGGTAGGTGGTGCATTTATACTTTCGGTAACCTTCTTTGAAGGGGCTGGGGACCTGGGGACAACAGTCTGACTGCTCTGTCATGACACCTTTCACGCCCCCTGAAGTCTGGCTGTGTGGCTTAGATCAATACCACTGGTAATCAGCTACTTTAAAGTGTATTCATCTGGTGATTAAAATTTGCTAAATAAATCAGGAGACTCAGCAATTGAAATGAGGTGACTGGAGTCTTCTGGAAAAGAAAACCCGTGGCTGGCCCATGCCAGCCATGGCTCCTGGTGCCCTCACTCTGCCAGACACTGGTGTGTTTAAAGGCTTCGGAGGAAAGACTGGAAAGGGAAGAAAAGTGGTCTTGGGAGCCCTTTGCCTCCAGAGCATTGATGAGAAGCTTGTGCCTCAGAGCTGGGCATTCCACAGGAGTGGGGAGGGCCGGGCAGGCAAGTTGTGCACATCACCAAAGCAACTTTTCAGCCAGCCTTTGTCAGTCTTGGGAGAGAGGCTGGCCAAGGGACTGAATGCAGACCTCAGAGACAGTGTGGGAAAGGTTGCTTGGCCAGTATTGAGGCTGTATATCTCTGCAGAGAAATAAGAGATGTCAGTCTGACCCCATTTCCCAATACCAAATCACACTGGAGGTTTAAAGGGGAAAAAATGGTTTTAAAGCTTGGTTTGATGCTTATCCTAGTGTCTGACCTGTGTGACATTCAAAGCCAAGTCACCATGACTGCTTGGCGTGAATGTCGCCCTGGTTTTTCCTCTAAATACATTGCATCCTGCCTGTCAGAGAACCATGCCAGCCCATGCCGGGTGGCTAGGAATGATAAAAGGAAAGAGTTGAGTTGTTCTTGCTTTTAGGAATAACTCTACCATGAAAATCTTGACTTTTAAAAATCTTGACACTTCTGACACTTCTTCTTCATGGATTAAGAGATTTGTTTTAAAAGAGTGATGAAGATGGTGAAAGTAAAAATGAACCTTTCTCTCTACTGGGAAATCAGCCCTGAGGGTACCTTCCTTACCTTCACCTCCCAATAAAGGGGGCCATTTTGTTCCATAGTCCCATCCTGTTCAGACAGGCACTTGTCATAGGTTCAGTGACTCTGAGGCCAGAAGCTTGCATATTCAGAATGCCAACTATCGTGTGTGTCCTTTTTTGTGGAGTGGGGATAGTGAAGATGAGGATTTGCTTCCCATTTTCATGTTGTCTGAGAGGTTTGCTAGGCTCCATGGCTAGTCTATCTGGACGTGCTTGTTGGTGAGCCTGTAAAGACATGTGCCAAGCCTACAGGACTCCAGGCTTCGGGGATTTTCCAAATCAGAGCATCTTTTGATTCAGTTAGTTCCCTCCAACTCTGTTCTCCCTGGGGTGTGTTTTAGATGAGTTCTTCAGAACCCAACAATGGTGGACAGAAGTGGGAGGTGGAGCAGAACAGGCCAAATTTTGCTAGCTGATGCTTGGTGTACTTGTGCTTGTTGCTGGGTGTATTTGTTCTTGTTTGAAGTTTTGTTATTGTTGACCCAGAACAAATTCATCCAAGGCCCCATGCTCTGAGAGACAGGTTTCTATGAGGCAACCCCTAGCACCCTACTTTAATCGTCAGCTCATTTTGTTTGATAAGAGACCTGGCAGAGAGGCCACGTTTACTACCACACAGCAACCCGCATTCATCCTTGGCTTGATTTTGCAATCAAATGGCTCCTTGGCCTTGGAGCACTCCAGAGGCTTGCCGACCTCAGAACCAGGCTGTGTGCCCATCACGTGTTTGCAGCTCACTAGCCTGTGGGGCTTGGCTTCACCCTTTGCCACAGGACAGACTTTGGGATTCAGATATAGTTGCACCTAATATTTCGGAGAGAATTTAACTGCTAGGTTTGACAAGACCAACACTAGGAAAGAAACAGCATGGTTTTAATAATCTAGGTTGAATCTCATTACGGTAAACAATTCAGGAGAAATATCTATATATTTGTCAATAGAATATTTAATCCTAAAATAAAATTTCAGTATAACAGAAAGTATTTGGGGAATTTACTTATTTTATTTCTCCCTAATAGTTTTTATATTCTTTATGGTATGTTTTAAGGAGAAAAGAGATTACCACTCAGGCTCTTGAAATGACAGCTTTTGGCATTGGGTTCATTGTCAGGTATCCACCCACCCTGGTGTACCAGAATGGCAGCATCGGCTCTGTGGAAAACGTGGATGCAGGCAGCTATCCACCACCACCGCAGTCAGACTCCGCTTCTTCACCTTCTCCTGCCTTCTCTGAGGACAACTTGCCTCCCCCACCAGCAGAATTCAGGTAAATGGTGGTACCTCTTCCATCCACTTGTGGTGGTTATGCACTCAAGAACAACATAAGAATTCAAAATCTTGGTCAGGATGACAAAAATAACTTCAGGCAAGTCTGTCTACATAATGGAAATAATTAATATTTACCAAGTGTTTGCAAGGCATTATGCTAAACACTGTGTGTTCCTTAATCCCCAGAGGAGTCCTCTTAAGATAGGTACTGTTATTATCTCTGTGCTATAGATGAGTGAACTGTGAGGTACAGAGGGGTCAACGAACTTAGCTAAGGTCACACAGCCAGGGAGAGGCAGAGCCATGATTGGTCATTTGGACTCCAGACTTGTATTCTCAACTACTTGCTATTCTGCCTAAACCTGAACAAGTAGAAGTCACCAACTTCTCTCTCATTTTTTCACTTAGCTTTAACTCAGCATGAAATGAAGTGGTATAATCTGCTATCCATGATATAATTAGCAGTCACCTTGCCCAGTTATCTAGGAACCTAGCAGATAGTCACCTTCCTCTCTTGTTGCTACTGGTTCATTTCACTGCTGTATAGAATCTCCAGAATTAAACAAGGGGAAAGGAGGATGAAACTTCACATCTGTCCATTTTGATATCGGTCAGTATCCCTGGCAGATGTGTACAGAGGACAAGTTAGCCAGTAATGGCTGAAAAAAGGTCCGGGGATTGTTCAGATTGCACTCTTTCCTCACAGTTGCTTTTGTCCTTTCTCATGCCTAACAAATGAGAGCTTTGATAAGTGAACTTTCTCCTTGGACACTGTTTTTTTTTGTTGTTGTTTGTGGGGTTTTTTTTTTTTTTTTTTTGAGACAGAGTCTCGTTCTTTTGACCTGGCTAGAGTGCCGTGCGTGGCGTCAGCCTAGCTCACAGCAACCTCAAACTCCTGAGCTCAAGCAATCCTTCTGTCTCAGCCTCCTGAGTAGCTGGGACTACAGGCATGAGCCACCATGCCCGGCTGATTTTTTTCTATATATTTTTAGTTGTCTGACTAATTTCTTTCTATTTTTAGTAGAAACGGGGTCTCGCTCTTGCTCAGGCTGGTCTCGAACTCCTGAGCTCAAACAATCCTCCCGCCTCGGCCTCCCAGAGCGCAAGGATTACAGGAGTGAGCCACCTCGCCCAGCCTTGGACATTGTTTAATTAGAGACTAAATATGTTGAGGATACCTCAGATGGAGACGTAAAGCAATGATGTCCTCCTCCTCTCCCCTCATTCTTCTTGAAACCACAAATCCCAAATCTCTTTCCGCCTCCCCAGTCACTTCCTTCATGCCCTATCAGATGCAGCTAAGGCTTGAAGGTCTGTGGAAAATTCCAAGATGGAGGCCTTCCTAAAGAGTAGCTATTAGTGCAGGACAGATACAAAGGCGGAAAAGAAAACCTTCAGCCTCACACATAGCCTGAGACCTTGCAGCTGCAGCCAACCAAATCTGCTCCCAGGAGAAGTGTAGCCTTAATCCTCTTTCAAACCTGGGGCAGGAGTCTGGTGGCACATTCGCTTCCCATCCCTGCAGACCCTTAGATTGACACTCATTCTCTCTCAGGTTTTCCCCACACGAGCACTGAAGATGCATTCACCTAAATCTGTATCCCACTCAGGTCTGGTCAGGTTGCTGGGTTTCCTGCCCTCACCGGACCTGGTGAATGTTAACAGCCTGAGAAACAGAGCACAGTGGGTGGGTGGAGTTTGAATTTTTATTCCAATTCTTTCTTGCCTGCATTCTTAGCCCGGGCTCCAGGATTAAACTGACAACCGTCCATGGCCCATTCCTCTTAGAGGAGGGTTCAGGAGGGTGCCTTCCCCTGGATAGCTGAAAGTTGGAGGGGACCTAAGGGATGCCTCAGCCAGCTCTTACATGATCGAGGAATCCCAAGTCCTCTTATTTCCAGGTAGTTTCCTCAATTTCTGATTATACTCCTTGTTGGTGGGAAGCTCATTACCTTAAAGGGCTGCCTGTTTCATTGTTGGTCTGCTCTTATTATACCTAGGTCTTTCTTTGTGTTTGAACCAAAGTAAAATGGTGTAGTCAACCAAGATGAACCTAGGGTTATAGATAAGCCTAATTGTAAGTGAGTGTTTGCATCCTGAGAGTGATACTGGATCTTTTGTCTTTGGCCTTTTAGCTACCCGGCAGACAACCAAAGAGGATCTGGCTTGGCTGGACCCAAGAGATCCAGTGTGGTCAGCCCAAGCCACCCCCCACCGGCACCTCCTCTGGGCTCTCCGCCAGGCCCCAAACCTGGGTTCGCTCCACCACCTGCTCCACCACCTCCGCCTCCAATGATGGGTGTTCCGCCTCCGCCACCACCTGTAGGATTTGGGTCTCCAGGGACCCCTCCACCACCTTCACCCCCATCTTTTCCACCTCACCCTGATTTTGCTGCCCCTCCCCCGCCTCCCCCCCCACCAGCAGCTGACTACCCAACTCTGCCACCACCTCCCTTGTCCCAACCAGCAGGAGGAGCCCCTCCCCCTCCCCCTCCTCCCCCTCCCCCAGGGCCCCCTCCTCTCCCTTTCAGTGGTGTGGATGGCCAGCCTGCCATACCACCACCACTTTCTGATGTCACCAAGCCTAAGTCCTCCTTGCCTGCTGTGAGCGATGCCCGTAGTGACCTGCTTTCAGCCATCCGTCAAGGTAAGCCCCAGTGGTGGGTCTGGGATCGTGGAGCCTTGTCTTTCTGAAGTTGGTCTAACTGATAAGGGGGGTTGTTGAGAGGGACTCTGTACCCTTCCCAGGGAATGGCTTTCATTGGGTGGGGACAGAGGGGGACCTCAGGCCTCAGAGCGGCCTGAAAAAAGGCTTTACCCTAAAGATATGGAGATTTAGACTTCTTTCCACCTTGGTTTAAAGTAAAGGATGCTTAACCTGAACCTTGAACTCCTTGGAAATGTATGCTTTAGGTGTGTTTGCATGTATTTTTTTTCTTGGGGAAGGATTCCTAATTTTTTATCAGGTTCTCAAAAGAGTTTGTGCCTCAAAAAAACAAGAATCAGTGTCCCAGCAGGTCCTTGTTCAGCTGGACTCAGCCACCCCCGACCTCCTCCAGTGCTCTGCCATTCACATCCTCCCTCCCTCTGCCCTCTTTCTCCCCTTCCTTTCCTTTCTCTCCGCCCTCCCTCCCCCTCATCATCTCATCCTCCTGGAGCATTTATTCCCTCTCTGTCAGGCCAGGTCTGGGCCCAAAGGGTTATAGTGGTTTGTTGTTGTAATCAAGGAACTTCTAGTCTAGAGGAGAAAATCTGGGGCAGCCGAGCCCCGTTAGAATCAGCGGAATTGGGCAGACTGAGAACCTGCTAGATGGGGTGTGGTGGCTGCTCCCCAATCAAAGTACCATCCTCACCATAAGCCAGGGAGGACAGCAGACTTCCTTTCAGGCACACCTGTAGCACCAGGGCCACCAGTTTCACAAAGCTCCTTCTTTCCTTCTTCTCCTGCCAACCCTTTTCCCTCTTTGCTTCCAAAGGATCCTTCTTTTTCTCTGTCCTTTCCAGTATACCCCCCACCAGTGGCCACTCCCCCTTACCCAGTCCTGAATGGATTCTGAGGCTACGGACACACCTTCCTCACCCTTCTCTCCCTCTGCCACCAGGCTTTCAGCTGCGCAGGGTTGAGGAACAGCAGGAGCAAGAGAAGCGGGATGTTGTGGGCAATGATGTGGCCACCATCTTGTCACGTCGCATTGCTGTTGAGTACAGCGACTCAGAAGATGACTCCTCTGAGTTTGATGAGGACGACTGGTCGGATTAACTCTTTCTGCCACTGCCCACCTTCTTTTTCTTTCCTTTCTACCTGCCTTCTTTGATGCCTACCCCAGTAGTCCCATAAGGGAGGAAAAAAAGAATTTCAAGGGGCCAAAGCCTTCCCTGAAGCAACCAAAGATATATCCAAGTGCTTCCTCCAAATCAACATGTATTTCCTCTTCCCATTGTCAGGCCTTGTGGGGCTCCAGAGGTTCAGTAGCCGGGATGTTCCCTCTTCCCTTCAAGTGACTGTTGTGTATTGAAAGGAAGGAAAAACCCTAAAGCAGATCCCTTTGATTGAGTTTCAGTTGGAGATGGTGCCTTCCCCTAGGAGCCATATTCAGGTGTGGTCTCATTCCAAAATCCCTGCTCTCAGCCACTTCAAATAATGCCAGCCATCTCTTGGTCCTAAAGCAGCAAGAATGGCCTGCGTGGACACAGCAGAAGGCAGAGCAGGCTGGAGGCCCTAATCAACCGGGCGGGGCTGCCTTGTGCTGAGTGATCTCTGTGCCAGGGATGCCCTTTATTCTGGGAGGCAAAAAGCCTCTAAAGAGTGTCTCACCCCTTCTGCCCAGAAATGCTGCCTTTCTGAAGGCTGAGCTTGTTGCCTCCCTCTCAGGCTCCCTCATGGTGAGTGTGGCATTTCAGGTGTCCCTGAAATGCCCCTCCCTCACCCCTAGGTGCCTCCAGGCAGCACAGCCGTTTTAACCTCCAATATCCATGACCAAACTACCCCTGACACACAGGGCCCGGGGCCTCTGCTGGCTGTCAGGAGCAAAGCTTAGAGACTTGGAATGCAGGACTGCAAGGAGGGTGGAACTCCTTGGGTCCTACGCTCTTAAGGATGCCGAGACCTAGAGATGGGAAGTGACTTGCTCAAGGTCACACAGTTGGATAGTGACAGAGCTAGAGCCCAGAGTTCCTGATTCCAAGTCACTTGTGCTTTCTGGGACCAAATAATGGGCACCTGCTGGGGTCTGGGCAGAGCTTTTTTGGCTCTGTGCTACTCCAGACTTCACCATAGGTGGGGGCCCCAGTAGGAGGCCTTGGGCCTGTGCCAGCCTGTCCGTGCTGCTCCACCCTCCTCCCCTCTCTCAGAATTCTTTGTTGCCCCTTCCCTATCACCAGCCAACCACATGGCCTTGGGAGCTTCCCTTCTGGGAGACTATAAGTAGTGAGAGAAGGAAGGGGTAGGCAGCTTTGACAGGTGCTGTTTTCAATTCCTCTGCAACTCCTCCCCCTTTTATTTCCCCAATTTAAGCTTAGGTTCTGCCAACTGTGGAAACTTCAGTCCCTCAGGCTGGCAGCCGTGCAGGTACCTGCCTGGGGGGGCCTGGCAGCCGTGAAGCAGGCTGAAAGGCAGAGGGACTCCGGGTCCTGTTTCCAGCTTCCCCCACACCCTGCACTGCACATGGTGATGTTCCTTCTGTCCCTCCCCCCTTTTCCCAGAGCTAATACACAGGTGCTATTATTCAGAAAAAACTGGTCAGCTCTGGCCAACAGTGAGGTTTCTTCTCTTGTGCCCTAACTATTGTGTAGCCTCTTATGCGGAAATCGGCTTCTCCTGGCTTCTCCAGCTTTCAGAGCCCTGAAACAAAGAGAAACAGGATCTGTCTCTACCCAGCACAGCAAATGGTTGTAGTAATTGCCAAAGCCCTCGTAAACCCCTCCGGCTTGAGGAGAATGTGTATAATCATGGGTACTGCCTCTGTGCCCTTGCTGAATGCTTCCCCTCTGCCTTCTTTCCCGGATCTCAGGACATGGGGACTAAGCCTGCTGCAGCTGCTCCCAAGCGTGCCCTCTCCCCCTCTCCAAAGATCAGGTGTCTTTGGCACAGGACTTGGCACCTAGCTCCATACCGAGACACCAAGCTATGTGGGCCCCCCGCCTTGTCTCCCACCCCCCACTTTGGGAGCTGTAGGAGTATAGGTGCTTTCATCAGAACCCTAAAATGGCCGTTGAAGGTGCCTGGGCTGCAGCCCAGTGGTGGCTGGAGAGGCAGGCAGAGGGCAGTGGTTCTCCCAAATAGGAGTCCTGGGGCCTGGCCAGGCCAGGGTTTGGGCCTAATGGCTTTGACTAAATTGCCCCCATCCTCCTCCTTTCCGGAAAAGGGGGAGCCAGAGCCACTCACTATCATTCTGCTCTGACCTTGAAGGGGGCGGTATTGGCCTGGCTTCTGGAATGGACAGAGTCCACCGTGGAAAGGGCTGGGGGCAGGAGGAGGTGGGGAGGGGCACTGCCTGCGGAAGGTAGGATTAGATCATTAGCTCACTGACCTCCTAGGGTTTCGATGTGCTGTGTTCTCATCCTACAGCTGGTTTGGTAATGATCTGCAAGTCCCGGAGAGCAACAGCACAGCTCTGCCTGACGCTCTCATTAAAATCTATGCAGCCAAGCTCGGCGCTTTGTAGCAGCCGGCCTTGCGAAGCCTCCTCAGCTCGGGGGGCTGGGGACCCAGTCAGCCGAGAGGCCCTCTGGGCTCTATTTATGCATATGTGCACCAAAAAAAAATTGCTTCCTTAAACCTAGAGCCCTTTAAGATGATAAAGGACCCAGTGCAGGTAATCGTGTGTTCTGGAATCCTGTAATTGTAGAATGCAAAGTTTAGTGATTATTTAAACTGGGCTGAGGCTGGTAAGAGTATTGGAACAATGGCCTGTAAGGACTCTTAAGAAGCGATGAAACCTCCTCCCTTCCTGGTTTGCCCAGCCCAGGGGACCTGCCCCCATTCCTGTGGCCCAGGGGCCCAGCTTCCAGTCGGCAGTGTCAGAAGTGACTTGTGGCTTTGCCTTGGTTGTGAGATGGGTACATTCCAAAAGTGGGGGGGGGAGGGGAGGATCAGGGAGCCCTCGGAGGCTCAGAGCAGCCGCCCAAGCTCTAGCTCCTCCAGTGGAAGCTGGAGCGCCCTCAGAAACGACCCTGGCCAATGTCACCGCAGAGCCAAGGCGGTATTGTCAGGGTTAATGTGAAATCTCTTCCCGTGGCGCCGATCCTCCGACTCTGCTGCGCCAGCTTGGACAGATTGAGGTCTCTGTGGCTTTGGTGACCCTGCTTAAGCATTCCCACCGTGTCCCAGCTCTGCTCTAGGACTGCCTCCGCTGCAGCCCTCACCTGACCTCAGGGCCTGGGGAGGCAGGCAGTGCTGCAAGACCAGGGGGCTTTGCTCATGAGAGATGTCGGGCTTCCTGGGGGGTGTCAGCCTTTGAGCTCTGCTGGGGTCCCGCCAACCCGGGACCAGGTGTTGCACAGAGATGTGCCTCATTCTGTGCCTCCTGCCACGTTCACTTTAATAGTGCCTCAGTGAGGGTTAGGGAACAATTTTTGTTATTGTATTAACTTTATTCAGTTAATTCACTTGAGAAACTAACCAATTTTTACATTCTGTCTAGAATGATGTACATGTAGGAGAGTAAGCCGTAATATTCCCAAAGTGCCTTGTCTTCTCTAAAATAAATATATTTATAAGGACATATTCCAGTGGGTTCTTGGGTGTGTTTGCCACATCAAGATTTTAGGGAGTGGGTGTGTATGTAGTGGGGATACAGTCTGAGAACAGGCGCTGAAGAGATCTGAGTGGTGGGGTTAAGCCAGACCCCTAAACTGACCCTTTCCTCTTCTGCCCTTCTCTCAGACCCTTAGAGGACATCCAGTTTTTTAAAGCCCTGTGGCTCCAAGCCTGGCCTCATTTGCTCACCTGCCAGGCTCTTGTGTGTAACATTTGTACCCCAATGACGTGATGTTTCCATGTAACTGTTTTATGTATACACATAAATACTTAAATGCCAACATTTTAAATAATTTGATAAAGTAGCCACTCAGTCACCTCAGGTGTGTGTGTTGTTTCTGTAACGAGAGAAGAGATTAGAAGGGGCAACAGTGACAGCCACAGGTGGTGACCAGAGCTCGGGAGGGGGCTCTGGTGTGGGTGGGCCCGAGGCCAGAAGGCTTTGGGTGTGGTTGGTGCCCTGCGTGCAGCGGGTGGAGAGGCTTCGGACCATTTTGGCTTAGGAGGAGACCCGAGCTGGGCGACCTACAGACCCAGCCCCCGTCACCGTCACCGTGAGGAAGGGGCTGGGCTGGTGCCGGGGAGACAGAGACGCGCTGCTGGCAACTCCTCGTGTCAGGCAGGAGAGGAGCACGGGCTGAATGCTGATGCTGCCACCCAACATCTGGCCGGCATCTTGTCTGCCTCTCAGACCCAAGCAACTTACCTTAAATAGAACGATTTACAATGGAATCCGATAAAAGGTTTGGGCTGCTGCATGCCCCCTCTCCTGCCTGGGGAAGGCCAGGGGGCTGGGTTTATATTTTGACCCAAAAAAATGACCTACCCAGGAAGCAACGGTTGTTCCGAGCACAGCTGCTGCGGGTAACTGTCCCTGGGGGTAATTTATGAGCAGACACCCGGTTCCGGGCCCAGCAGACGCAGTGGGGTGGCCCCAGGGAGAGGGGCGGGAGCAGGGTTGGTGACTCTGCGGGTCACGCCTGCTGTTCAGAAAGAGAGTCACCCACTGGCGTCCCAGGAGAGGGGGCAGAAGTTTTGAATTGTCAGCAACTGCTGCGCCAGCCGCTCTGAGCTCATCGCTGGAGGTGGGGGCGCAGGGGAGGGGGCTGCGGAGCCGGCTCGCCCCTGCGGAGCCCTCCACTCCACCCGCCTGCTCCTGCTCAGGCCTGTGTTTAGTCAGCACTTGGCTTCCCGAGGCCTGACTGACAGGCAGCCAGACACCCGCCCTGGCAGAAGACAAAATGGTGGTGTCGGGAGCCGCCCTTGCTAGGCAATTGGAGGGAAGGAATGCGGTTCTGGGAAGCAAGAGGCCTGAGCTTGAATACTGGCTCGCCACTCGGGAGCTGTGACCCTGTGCGAGTCGCTTCACCTCTTTGGGCTGATCTGAGAGGAATGAGCATTTATCGAGCGCCCACTACCTGCCAACGACTGCATATATTTTATTCCAATCTTGAGAAGCAGGGGGTCCCCTATTTTACATACGAGAAAAACAGGTTCACAGAGGTGAAGGGAGTTGCCTAAGATCACACAGCTGGCCAGAAACAGCCGCGGCCCAAACACAGGGCGCAGGCAGAGCCCATGCTCGGTCCACAGCACAATTTAAACGGCTTAAGAATCTCTCCATCTAGAATCACAGTCTGTGGTGTTGTAGGGAGCACGTTAAAGGGTTTGATTCTTATCTGCCCTCCCCCTGGTGCCCAGTTTTACAGGTGCAATAACAGGTTAGGGTTATTTTTGCTCTTGCTTTGAAATCAAGCGAGCATGACTCGCCCAGCCACCCTAGACCCTTAGAGGAGGAAGTACCCTGCACAGCTACCTGGGAACAAAGGGGGTTCCCTAGGCATGGGTGGGAGCTTCACACAGACACACTTAAATTTACGTGTATTCAGACACGTATACATGCAAGGAGACACGTGTCGGTGGGCACACATGAGAACCCAGGCCCAGGGACACATGCACGCATCGTGCACAGACCCATGCCCCTGTTTGCACAAGGACACAGATCAGCATACCGTTGCAGGGACCCACACAATCCCAGGCAAACCTCACACAAAGTCCTCAGGAGCCACCCGCTCTACTCGCTGGCTCTGCCAGTTCCTCACTGCCCCCTCCTGGCTGCCCAGTGGCCAGGGCAACCTGGCACCATTTCCCGGAAGTTCTGCTCTGGGGTGGTTGTCAGCTAGTTCCCTCTTAGATCACCAAGCTGGGAGCAGTTTCAGGTGTCCCCCCTGAACTGCCCCTCAGCCTCAGGAGGTGTGGGTGCCTGGGGGGCACTCTTGAAGACTGAGGACATAAAAAAAGCCTTTAATATCCAAAGGAATCTTTCATGGTAGAATTGTCCCTTGGTGATAGGAGGGCAGGTAATACTTAGGGCAGAGGGTCCTGCGTGGCCACACTCCCTGCCCTTGCCCAGGCAACTGCGCACACATGTCCACAGTGCACACGTGAGCTCACGCTCTGCATACACCATGAAGGAGGATCAGACTCCTGGCTGAGAGGTCAGAGATCGGGTCTTCTAGCTCCCACCTTGGTGCTGCCTCTCTGGGCCTCAGCTTCCTTGCCCATTCAACAGAGTTGCCTGTGATGCTGTATCCAGCCCCCAACTCTGGCGTCTGACCGTCTTGGGCACTGACACTGCTCCCAGAGTGTGTGCCTGAGTAAAGCATGAACCATAATCATGAACCTATGTACTCCTCCGGACAGTCTTGGAAGGATTACCAACACAAACCTTTTATTCCTATTTTACAGATGAGGAAACAAGGCACAGAGAGGCACAGCAACTTGCCCAAAGTCACACAGCAGGCTGGCAGCAGACATAGAAATAGAAACCCTCTAGTTTCCAATGCCTGTCTGCCTACAAGAGAGCAGAGCACCTGTGGGCCCGGGCCCGAGCCAAGAGGACTGGAACTGCAAAGGCTAAAAGCCAGAGGCTCTGCCCTTTTGTCTGGGAGCCCTAACAGGGTCCCTGGGGCTGTCTGAAGGCTTGTGGGGGAACCAGAGGAGGTCCCGGGTTTAGGTGTTTAGCATGGAGGCTGGGAAAAGGCAACTTGGAACTTGGGTGGGTTCCACTACTCCCTACCCCAACCAGTGCACTGAACAAACCTCAAGCTTCCTTTTATGTAAAGCTAGAGGCAGGCTAAGGAAAGAGGGTTCTTCCCAGCCTGTGGCCACTTGGTTGCTTGTTCATTAAGGAATATACACACATGCATGCATGTGGGGACTCCATGTGTGTATACTCACATGTGGATTTATGTTGGCGCATGCCTACATGTACACTTAGGCCATTCATAGGCATGTATAATATGTAAGTTTGTGTGTTTGCAAGCCCATATACACATAACTGCGTTTTTGTGTTTAGTTGAGGCATATTTGTGTGTGTTTGGATGTGCATATATAAATGGTGTCTGCATATGTGGCAGGTGACTTTAGGTACATGTAAAATTTTGCTTGCATGCATCCTTGGCATGTTCATGAGTATATTTAGGTATGTGCAAATGTTCACATGGATTGGTGTACAGAGTGGGGTAGAACATGTCTACACACACCGCTGGTGAGTGTGTGTAAATGTGCATGCAGGGATGGCTTCATGTGACTGTGTAAACCATAGGAGTGCCCTCCCAAAAGGGTATGACGCCAGTGTTGCACCCAGCCTTGGTATAAGGGGTGCCCTGCCTGGCTCCAGCCAGGCACTGACTGGGCTTGCAGCACCCCCACCCTCACCCCCACGTGCACACTATTCCCCAGACCCATCCTGCTTGGCCAATTTGCAGCCTCTCGCTCCCAGCTCCTGAGAAGGCCTGCAGCAAAGTCAAGGGGCTGGTGGCCAATTAGCGAGGGGGTTAATCAGGGATCTGGGGACCCCCGGGGGGCGGGAAGCTGAAAGCAGGCATTGGGGTTGGCAGGAGCATGAGCTGCCTGTCGTGAAGCGGGGGGAGGGAGGGCCGAGCCAGCCCGTTGGTGCTGGAACCGAGGGTCAGCCCGTGAATTCATGATCGCTGCGCACTGACAGCAGCTGGGAGCATGTGCGGGTGTGTATGCTGTGTGTGAAAGGGTGTACACATGCATTGAAGTCCTTGAATGTGGTTCTGCATGCAATGTGCATACGTGACTATGGATACCGTCTGTATGCACACATGAAGTTGTGTCTGTATATATGTGGGTGTGCAATAGTGTGCAAATGGTTTTGAGTATGCAAGCATGCCTAGACCTGTGTGCATATATGTGTATACAGGGTAAGTCTGTGTCTGTGTATACAAGGGGATGTACATACATTCAAGTGTGTGCTCCAGCATGCAAACGTGCACATAAAGTTGACCTAGTCTGTGTATACGTGTGCAATTATGTATTTGTGTGCACAAGTGTGTGTACCTTAGTGTGCAGATGTGTCTGGGTATACTTGCATGTCTGCATGTGTGTGCATGTGTGTGTGTGTTCTCTGAACAGCCAGAGGCCTGGACATGTGTGCCTGCGTGTGTCTGCATGCATGCAGGTCTCTGCACGGAAGGAGCTGGGGGATGCGGGGCTGGCAGTTTCCAGACTCCAGGAGGGAATCTGACAGCCGAGCCTTGCCACAGCCCCCGGCCCCGGGAGCCTGTTTTCCAGCCTGCGGAAGCCGTGAGCCCGTGAACTCATCTTATATTAATAGCTGCTGTCTCCTCACTTATTGCAAGGAGAGACCAACATGGCCTCGGCTGGGGCTCAGCACTCAGGGCTGCCCCCCCTCACCACACAGGGCCAAGGGAGAGGGGAGGACAGAGGGCCCCACCCCCATCCCAAGCCCTCCCCCTGCAGGAAGGTGGGGCTCTGGGCCCCAGCCCTGCCTGCCCAGCCACCCTCCTGCGCCCCTGTAGCCGGCAACCAGGTACAGGGGTTGAAAAGCAGAGGCAGAGAGCCTGGGAGGCTCAGCTACCGGTCCCCACACGCGGGCACACACATGAGCACACACACGTGCACACACAAGCACACATGCACACACGCATATGCGTGCTGAGCAGCCCCGGGCTGAGCGCCAGAGGTGTCTGAGTCTGAGGCTGGAAGAGACATAGGAGGCTTTGGTCTGAGGGGGGAGGGGAGTCCTGCCCTCATGCGCCCTCAGTCTGAGGCAAAAGACATGACCCTGCTCTGAGCCTCAGCCTAAGGGAGGAGACAGAGCCAGCTCTCAGGAGTTCCCAGTCCCAGTGGGGAGACGTGACCTTGTACTCAGGAGCCCCCAGTTCTGAGGAGAAAGAAAGAGATCTGCTTTCAGGAGCCTGCAGCTGGGACGCAGCCCTGTCTGCCTGGTCGCCCCCCGCCCCCGACCCCGTCAAGGAAGGCAAGACTTCTCTGTAAGTGTTCACTCGGGGAACTGTGGTGAGGTGTCCCGTCTTCGCAGCCACAGGAGGGCTCGGCAGGGAGGCTTCCCGGAGCACACTCGGGAGGAGGTACAGGGAGCCCCTGAGCTGTGTCTGCAGAATCTTGTGGGGAGGGAAAACCCAACCAGCCCCGCCACACACACAGCCTCCCACCTAAGGGACAGATTCAGACACCCCTCAGGGTGGGCCCAGGACCCAAGGCAGAGACCCCAGATGCAGGCTCCCAGAAATGCCTCAGATCCACCCCACTACCACCCCCAGACAGAAAGGAAGCCATCAGTATGGGGGCCCAACCCAGGCCCTCCCAGACATGGGATGGCAAGCGGTAGGTCCCTGCTTGGACCCTGGAACGGGAAGCTAGGCTAGGGGAGCACAGGGCAGAGCCCCACCCAGTGTGGGATGGGCACCTGGCCCCTCTCCTGGACCTCGGTGGGGGCTCCTCAGGAGCATGGGAGAGGCAGCAAGGAGACCTTCCCTACATCACGCCTCCAAAGGTCGGGGTATAACCTGGAGACCCCCACTTTTCCCCCAGCCTGGGGACAGGCCCTCCTGCCCGTTTCCTCGCTTGCTTTTTCTGGGCTATTCCTGAAACCCACTCCCTCAACCAGGAAAGAAACAGATTTTGAATCAGATGGACCTGGGTTCAAATCCCAGCTCAACTCCTTACTAACTATGTGACTTTGGGCAAATCCAATGCCATCTTTCAGGGAGGCCATTCTTGGGCACCTTCATTTAAAAATTACATACTCTCGGGCGGGGCACGGTGGCTCACGCCTGTAATCCTAGCACTCTGGGAGGCCGAGGCGGGTGGATCCTTTGAGCTCAGGAGTTCGAGACCAGCCTGAGCAAGAGCGAGACCCCCATATGTACTAAAAATAGAAAGAAATTATACGGATAACTAAAAATATATATAGAAAAAATCAGCCGGGCATGGTGGCGCATGCCTGTAGTCCCAGCTACCTGGGAGGCTGAGGCAGGAGGATCGCTTGAGCCCAGGAGTTTGAGGTTGCTGTGAGCTAGGCTGACGCCACGACACTCTAGCCTGGGCAACAGAGTGAGACTGTCTCAAAAAAAAAAAAAAAAAAAAAAAAAAATTACATATTCCCTGTCCTTCTCCTACTTTATTTTTCTCTGAGGATCTATAGCTATCTAACATTACATTTTTGCAAAAATTTTTCTGTTCATTACTATTCCCCCAGCTAGAATGTAAGCTGTCCACAAGGACAGCAGTGAATAAATGAAGGCCCGCTACTCTCAAACCCTCAACCTCCTCTCGTAAAATGGGGACAGCGTCACCTGTCTGATGGAGCCACAGTGACGGCATGAAACATTTGGCTCAAAGCTTGGTGTAGGGGAAGTGCTTACTGAGTGGGGGGTCTTTTCCAGGGACCGTTCAGGACGGTGGAGAGAGAGGAGAGGATAAGGCTCAGCCTGACCTGGTGTGGCCTCCCCCACTTTGCGCCTGGGCCTGTTGGCTTGTCCACCCACCTTGGACTTTTGGGGAGGGTCTTGAACACCAGGCAAAAGGACTCTGGACAGGGAAATGGAGAAAGACCTGTATCCCAGCCTGGCTCAGCTGTGTGAGTTTAAGCAAAGGGCTGTTCCTCTTTAAGCCTCAGTGTCCCCATCTGTATGACAGAGGGGTGGGCAAGAAATGCTCTGAGGGCCCCACCTCCAGGCTTTGCCCACCTGTAAGGCCTGGGAAGCTGGGAGGCTTGGCTAATCAGAGCTTCCTCTTCAGCCACACCCCAGACCTGCTCCTGCCCTTGCCTGATAAACACTCCTTTCCAGGGTCCACCTCCTCTTCCGAAACGCCCAGATTCAGGGCCCTCACACATGTTCCCACCTGCACACACTTATAGTCACTTACCTTTGCATGGAAAAGAAACTCTTCCAGCTCCAGAATAACCAGACCCTATCTGACTACCTCCCAAATGGGGGCCACTGGCCCTAACAATGAACTCCAACATAAATCAGGGACCAGAATGTCCTAAGTCCCAGGCTTGGGAAGGAGGGAAATGAGAGGCCATTGCCCAGTAGACAGAACACAGATTCTGGAAACACATGTTCCCGGTTGGGCCAGTCACTGACCTCCCTCAGCCTCAGTTTCCTTATTTGTAAAATGGAGAACATACTACCAGCGCCATGGGATGCTTGTTAGGCATAAGTGAAGGAGCATACGTAGTACACTTAGCCTAGCCTACTGTGTGCCTGGCACCCAGTAAGCACCCACTATTAGAAAGGGCGGCCGGGCGCAGTGGCTCACGCCTATAATCCTAGCACTCTGGGAGGCCGAGGCGGGAGGATTGCTTGAGCTCAGGAGTTCGAGACCAGCCTGAGCAAGAGTGAGATGGAGTCTCTACTAAAAATAGAAAGAAATTAGCCAAACAACTAAAAAGAGAAAAAATTAGCCAGGCATGGTGGTGCGTGCCTGTAGTCCCAGCTACTCGGGAGGCTGAGGCAGGAGGATGGCTTGAGCCCAGGAGTTTGAGGTTGCTGTGAGCTAGGCTGACACCACGGCACTCTAGCCCAGGCAAGAGAGTGAGACTCTGTCTAAAAAAAAAAAAAAGGAAAAGAAAAAGAAAGGGCTGTTATTGTTAAGGAAACTAACATGCTTTGAGCATATTCACCACGCCAAAACCCCAAACTGCCTAATGTGGGCAGGATGTAGGCATCCTCAACCCAGGATGGGCCCAGCCCCCTGGTTCCCATCCCCAGGGGGAGGTGAGGTCCTTGCCCGGCAGCACCCACGTCTGAGCAGAGGGGCACTGACATCCTGGGGAGTTACCTTCCTGCCACACTCCACCCTGGGTATCCAGCCCCCCGGATCTCCCAACAGGCCCCCCAGGTCTTGCCTGACCCTCTCATACCAGGTTATCCCCCATCAGAACCCCCTCCGTACCCTCCACACGCACATGTGGAAACATACTTATCACAAAATCATTTTTTATTGAGTTGGGTTGGGGACGGGAATGGGGGATGCACTGGGAGCCATACCCCGGTTGGCAGAGGGGTGGGGTGTTGGCTCGTGCCCCGCCTCCTCTAGGGCACCCGAGAATGAGGCCTGGTCCCCTGGCCTTGGCTGTGGCGCTGGAGGCCAGGCTGGAGCAGAATTGGGATTGCGCGTTCTGGTCCCGGCTGCCTGGCCGGGCTGCAATTTCCCCCAAATGGCCACCAGAGGGCAGCCGGCCCCCAGCGCAGAGGAGTTCTCGGTTGCTCAGGTGATGGCTTCTTAAAAAAATAAAAAACCAGAGGCTGGTGTGTTCCCCCTGCAAACCCGAGGGGGGCGGGCCTCGGGAGAAGGCTCTGGTTTCTATGATCTCTTCGATAAAAAATAAGCAAAAATAATAACAAAATACGTGGTTTTTCTTTCTCCCTTTACCCCCTACAGGAACTGAGGTCAGAAATGGGGGTGTGGGGACTCGGGGTACCCTGGTATGGCCTGGATTTCAAGGTGTGGTCTCATTTTTCCCCTAACCACCCATAAATAAATTCAAATAAATAAATAAATCATAAATAGATACTCTCTTTGTATGTGCACATAAATAGAGATAAATCTTTCTTTCTCTTATCTAGGCAACTATGTGACTAAATCTTTCTGACTCTTTAGCCCAGAAATTCAAAAGTAAAGTGACAATGGTCAAGGTCAAGTTTTGGGGAGGGGGAAGGTCAGGGACTTGGAATGGCACTGTAAAACTCCCAGCGTTCTGGAACTGCAAGCTGCTGGGCTGTGGGACATTTCTGAGTGGAACCCTGACCACCTGAACATTCTAGAACCTTAGAGCCAGCTGGCTCCCCACAGGGATCTGAACAGAATCTTGAAACACCCAATGTCCTAGAACTCCAGAACCAGCTGGGTCTTGGGGGTGTGGACCTGGGGATTTGGAACAAAGCCCTGGAGAACCTAACATTCTGGAATTCTGTAGTGATCAGGGCTGAAGGGTCACCAGGATGTCACTAGACGTCACTGGGGGAGCGGGACCGGAAAGGGATCTTGGAAGAGGAACAGCAGCAGCAGATGGCCCACAGCACCTTCTGCACATCCTGGTTGCGGAAGGCGTAGATGATGGGGTTGATCATGGAGTTGTAGGTGGCAGGCAGCAGGGTGAGATAGGTGTAGAGGGACGGAGAGTGGGCATCACCCAGCAGGCAGTAGACAGTGAAGGGCAACCAGCAGGCAGCAAAGGCGCCAAGCACCACGGCCAGTGTGGCAATGCCCTTGCGGGTGGCCACATAGTGGGAGGCAGGCAGCAGGTGCCGCTGGAGGGCAATCTGCTGGGCATGGCGGCAGACGATGCGGCAGATCTGGGCATAGAGCTGCAACATGATGCCAAACACCATGAAGAAGGCAATGGCCAGGACCACCAGATGGTTCTTGGAGAGTGGATACACCACGCCACATGTGGCCAGGCCATCCAGGCAGTTCCAGGCCAGCACAGGCAGCAGCCCCAGGCCCAGGGCAACCCCCCACACTAGGGCCAGCATCACGTAGGTCCGTGTTACTGTTGTCTCCGAGTAGTAGGTGAGGGCATTGTACAGAGAAAGGTAGCGGTCAACAGTGATGGCCAGTAGACTGCCGATGCTGGCAGTAAAGGCCATTGCCAGCACACCAACCAGCACCAGTCTCATCTCCACCGAGCCGATGCAGAAGACAGCAGCAAAGTGCAGGACTAGGCCCAGGCCTGCCAGCAGGTCTGCCACAGCCAGGCTCCCCACCAGCAGGAACATCGGGGCACGGAAGGCAGGAGTGCCCACGATGATGGCCACCACCAGAGCATTCTCACAGGACACCAGGGTGCCTGAAATGCACAGCACCACGTCCCAGGCTCTAGGCGAGCTCAGCGGTGGAGCTGGGCCTGTGGACCCCTCAGCTGGGTCCACGCTGCTCATGTTCACGGTGCCCGGGCCAGCCGAGAGCCAGGCCAGGGGGCTTCCTGTACCCCACATCATGGTACCTGCAGGAGAAAGGCCCTGTGAGAAGCTGGCAGGGCTGAGTGCTTGGAGGAGGGGTTTGGAGGGGGTGCAGTGCCCCTCAAGATACCTGGTGGGGTCCCAATGCCTTGTCCCCCCATTCATGCCCTGGGGCTGTTCTCAGGATACCTTTGTCCTCGCCAATGCCCCCAGGCCCCTAAACAGGGGTCTCTTTTCCAGGGGACCCCAGTACTGGATCTCTTCACTCTCCCAATCCCCTGGGTCCTGCAGGCCTCTTTGTCCCACGTGTGTCACCAGATGAAGGGCACCATAGGTGGATGGGGGCCCAGAGGATCCAGGGCATGCCCTGAAAGGCTCAAATTGGGGGAGGGAAACATCTCGAGGCTGAGAGCAGCTCTGCTCCCTCCCATCAGAGAGGATGACGCTCCGTTTCTGAGGCTCCCAGACCCCTCACGATTCTCTGCACTGCCAGCTCCAGGCTCCACCCCCAGGGAATGCGCGTGAGGCTCCCGCCAGCCACCACCCCACACTCCTTGGGTAACACCTGGGAACTCAGCCCCCCCTACACACACCCTTCCAGACTTCTGCCCCCAGCTGTACTCCTCTTTTTGTCTGAACCCCTGGGTCTCTGGAACAGACATCCCCTGCTGGAAGCCTGGGTCCGTGAGTCAGATCCCTCCTTCTGCTCGAACACCTGGATCTTGGGCCTGACTTCGTCTCCTGCCCCGATATCTGGATTCCTACCTAAGTCGGACACCTCCTGCTGCCCAGACGCCTGGGTCCCTGCCCCAGACGCCTCCTGCTGGCTCAACCTCAGATGACCATCGTCCCTCCAGCTCCCTGCAGGAATGCTCACCCTTCGCGGGGTCATCCAAGTGACCAGCACCGGAGCACTTAGGCCCACACCTGCTAACCCAGAATCTCAGCCTCGACCTCAGACCCCGGCCAGCCGCTAGGAGCCTTCTGCCGGCCCAGTGCCCCAGCATCCTGCTCGCCCCCCGGACGCCTGGTGCCCGCGAGGCGCCACTACTCACCGCTCAGGATTGGGCGCGGCCGGGCCGCGGGGAGGCTCTGCTCGGGTCCTGAAGGCGCAGGGCGTGCGCGGACCCCTAGAAGCCCCCGCGGCCGCTGGAGAAGCGGCGTGAGTCACCCCGCCCCGCCCCCGGCCACCGGTTCGGTGACGTCAGCGGCCCGGTCGGCCAATGGGCGCGGCACGCTGGGGCGCAACGCGCGCAGCGCGGCATAGTAATGAGGCCTCGCACCGCCCGCTCCCCCATTCATAAAAAGCGACCGTGGCCGCGGCCCCGCCCCCTCCCTAGTCAGCCCGCGCTGTCCTTGACGCGGCGCCCTCTGCGGGCCGGGGGTTTCAGGGGCGCTGGTGGGAAAGCCTTGGAGAAGTCTCAAGGAGGCTGCAGGGGATGGGGTGGGAGGAGCGGAAAGGGGACCCGAATAGGCGGTGGGGTGATGGGACCCTCGGGTGGCAGAGAGAGGCTAACGAAATTCAGGTGACGAAGATCTTGTGATGGGGCTGAATGGGCCTCCCTGTGAGGATGACGGAGTTGCCGAGATGATGGGGCCCTGAGGTGACGATGGCAGGAGCACGAGGGAGCAGGGAGGTGGGTGGCGGTGACGGTATGAGCATGGTGACAGGATCTTGGAGGATGGTGGCCGTGGGACGGTACAGGGGGAAGCCCCCAGGGCAATCACAGCAGTTTCAGGGTGACTCTGCAGCATGATGGAATTCAGGGATCCCAGGGTGGCAGACAGGTGGCCGGGGAAGATGGAGTATCCAGGTGATAGAACTTCAGGTCACCATAACCCTGTCAGAAGTGCCAAGGTACTGAGGTGAGAAAGCTAAGTGATAAGGGTTGTAGGGTCCTGGAATTAAGATACCAGGCGACAGTGGTGAGTGGGCCCCAGGGTGCAGGTGACAGGGCAGAGGGTCTGGGCTGACAGTGACCGGGCAGGTAAGTTGCTGCCAGGGCAGGTCCCGTGATTTTGGGGCTGGGATAAGGAGCTGGGTGACGTCACTCACGTCAGCCCAATAGCGCCCTCACAGCTTGGGAGGGGTGGGCCTGGCAAGATCTCAAAACCTGAATTATTTATTCAAGGATCTGGAAGGCCAGCAAGGGGGGGGGGGCACTTCCCCGAAGCAGTAGGAGATGGGGAGCCGGGAAGAACTTGGATGAAGAAAACCTGGCAGCTCAGCCCTCCGGCCAGGCCCTTCTCAGCCTCTCAGGGAGAAAGCTCCCTCTTCCCCATCCCTGCCTGCCCTAAATCCCAGGGAACCACCCCAGCAGAGTTCTCCAGGTGGGACTAATGTGGCCAGTCCTGGGGCAGGGGGGCTCGCTGCCCCTTCTCCCCCGTCTCTAGCTTTGATCCAGGGGTCACCCAGACCCCCAGCACAGCCCCACAGCAGCTCCCTTGGTCAGGGTCCACCAGGAAGGTTCTGGGCTTGGGTGCAGGGCAAGGGGAAGGCCCAAGTGGCAAGGAATATGGGGAGAGGAGGGGTGGGGCTGGGGAGGGTAATGACTTCAGGCTGGGGGTGGTGAGTTTAGGGTACTTAACAGGTGGAGGTGGTCAGGAGTGTAGATTGGATTCAAATCTCAATTCCTCCATTTCCTAGCTGTGTGACTTTGGGTAGTTTCTTCAGCTCTCTGTGCCTATTTCCTCATCTGTAAAACAGGGACAATATCAGCACCCACCTCCTAGGACTGTTGGGAGGGGCCGCATGTCATCAGCACTAGCTGTGCTGGCTGTGGATGGCACAGCTGGCCAATGAAGAACCCTGGGAGGCACAGATGTGCAGCTGGTGCCTGGGTGACATCACCCAGGGGGAGCGGAGAGTGCGAAGGGGCTTCAGGGAACCCCCCATCGAAGGCACACACTGGGGACAAGCATGCTTCTGCCCTGGGCCTTTGCACTGGTCATTCCTTCTGCTTAGGACCCCTCCCCTTCATCCAGGTCTCTGCTCCCAAGTCACTTCTGACACGGACTCCCTGACCTCCACCCCAGATCACCACTCCCCTCCCCTCACTCTCCCTCCCTTCTCTTGGGTTACTAGATGTCAGAGCATGAAGCTCTCCTGAAATTATGTTTACGCACATTTTTTTGTTTGTTTTTGTTTTTTATTGAGGCAGAGTCTCGCTCTGTTGCTCGGGCTAGAGTGCTGTGGCGTCAGCCTAGCTCAAAGCAACCTCAAGCTCCTGGGCTTAAGCAATCCTCCTGCTTCAGCCTCCCGAGTAGCTGGGACTACAACCATGCGCCAGGCATGGTTAATTTTTTTCTATATATATTTTTAGCTGTCCATATGATTTCTTTCTATTTTTAGTAGAGACAGGGTCTCGCTCTTGCTCAGGCTGATCTCAAATTCCTGACCTCGAGTGATCCTCCTGCCTCAGCCTCCCAGAGTGCTAGGGTTACAGGTGTGAGCCACTGCGCCCGGCCCGCCCGCACATTTGTTTTTGCTCCATGTCAGCCCCCCACTGGAACATAAGCTCCATTAGGGCAGTGACTGTGTCCTGTTTTCTGCTGGAGAACAGTGCCTGATGTGTGATAAATGCTCAACAATTATTTGGTGACTGGATGATTAAAAGGAGCAGTCAGAGAGAGAGACGTTCACAGAGAGCAGTACGATGTCTGGTGTCAAGGAAGTGGGGGTGTCAGAGAGGAGGGATGCAAGAGCATCAGCACCCCAAGGCTTGGGCATCGCATTTCTCCCCCATCAAAGCTGGGTCCCCACAGAGCCCTGTGGGGGTCTCAGAGAAGGGTGAAGGTTGGCACAGAAGGGGTGTATCAGAGATGATCTTCTACAGCCGGGCGAGGTGGCTCACGCCTGTAATCCTAGCACTCTGGGAGGCCGAGGCGGGTGGATCGCTCGAGGTCAGGAGTTCGAGACCAGCCTGAGCAAGAGCGAGACCGCCCCCTCCCCCCCCCCCCCGTCTCTACTAAAAATAGAAAGAAATTATCTGGCCAACTAAAATATATATAGAAAAAATTAGCCGGGCATGGTGGCACATGCCTGTAGTCCCAGCTACTCGGGAGGCTGAGGCAGTAGGATCGCTTGAGCCCAGGAGTTTGAAGTTGCTGTGAGCTAGGCTGATGCCACGGTACTCACTCTAGCCAGGGCAACAAAGCGACACTCTGTCTCAAAAAAAAAAAAAAAAAGAGATGATCTTCTGCTATATTCTGAGTGGCAGTGATTTATTTTATTTTTATTATTATTTTTAAAATGTTTAATATTTTTAAATTCTAATCCCACGACAAATTAGCAGTGATTTTTTGTTTAAGTTTTCATAGTTTATTGATCCTCTGGTGAAAAATATGCACGACCACTGCAGATAAAGTCATTGTGTTTCTTCCCACACAGGCCATGTCTTGCAAGTCTGTGTCCGGATTAATTTTTCTTTGCATAATCTGAGAAATCGAAATCGTAAATCATGCCCAAGCCAGTTGCCTTGCCGCCACCACAGAATGGGTTCTGAATCAAGTTTCTGTCTTAGGTCTGATTGCCTTCCCAGGGTGAAGGACATCAATGACCGTGACCATTTGTTTCTGCTGAAGTAGTCGGTTGGTCATGAACTTCCTGATCCCAATAGTTACCCTGTCGTTCACAGTGGAGGTTGATCCTCAGGAAGCCAGGGAGGAAAAGAGTGCAGTGATATTTCTAACCCCGAGAAACTCCGGAAATCCATGAGACTAAAGAGGGGCTATGGATTGTCACGTGTGTGCTCTCTCTCATGCACCAGACTGCTCGTGCCAACAGGACAATTGAGGCTATCACCACTAATCAGGTCTCTCCTCCCTGAACACTTGCTCTCTAGAGGAAGGGGCAGCCCCTCCTCTCCTGTTCTTCCCCTGCCCTCTGCCCCTACCTCCTTGCTTCCTTCCCACCTACCAGGGGCCAGGCCAGAGCCCAGTGCTTACAACCCTGCAAAGTTAAGGGACAATGTTCCCATTTCACAGGTGAGGCCCAGATAAGCCAAGGGACTTGCCTCAAAGCACATGGCAGAGCTGGGAGCTAAAGCCAGGTCCATCTGTAACCAAGTCCAGTGTGCCTTCCATTCTAGCCTAGATGTCACGCTCTCCCCGGAAGGGGGCGGGGAGGGGGGCGCCGGCAAAATTTGAGTAGGGCTGACAATACCTGCAGTTTCCCAGGTGACCACCAGAAGGCTGTGAGCACTCACTTCCAGGTGAGCCATCTTTCCTTACCTCCTCTCTTCACCCGTCTGGGGAATCTCTTGGGCCTAAATTCTTCGGGGAGGAGTGTGTGTGTGAGAGAGACA
Source organism: Eulemur rufifrons (assembly GCF_041146395.1). Lineage (NCBI taxonomy): Eukaryota > Metazoa > Chordata > Mammalia > Primates > Lemuridae > Eulemur > Eulemur rufifrons. Next base: position 18,352,783 of record NC_090990.1, on the reverse strand, counting down.
CAGATATCACCACACATGAGCCCCTGGTCCAAGACCAAGGGGTCAGGCATCGCATTCTTAGCATAGACCCATTCACTCAGCCAATATTCACTGAGGGTTCCTCTGGGCTTGGGTTTTGGTGGGTGCCAGGGTCACGGAGATGATCTGGCCACAGTCCTGCATTTTCAACATTCCATAAATATTTATCGAGCATCTACTATTTGCCAGGGATGGAAGATATGGAAATGAACAAAAATCCCTGCTTTCTTCCGGGAGCTTCCATTTTAATAGGGAGAGATGTGCAATCTACAAATAGATACCTAATGTGGTATCAAGTAGGGAGCCCTTGAGCGTCTCACAGACAGGTGGGGCAGACAAACATGTACACAAACAGTCTCAACACGGTGGAGTCTGGATCCTGCCTGCATGGAACTTACGGCCTAGGAAACGAATGAGTACTCAATTATACATTCGATACAGGTGCTGAAGGAAAGAGCAGGTGCAGGTGTTGTGATGTAGAATAACCAAGAGGCCTCTTTTAGGTAGGGAGGCCATGGAGCAGGTTACTTGAAGAGAGAATGGAAGATTGTCAAGGGGAGGGAAGGTGTTGATGTGCTTGAGGACTAGAGAGGAGGCTAGTGTGTCTGGTGCCAAATCAGCAAAGGGGAAAGAGAGGGGTTGAGCTCAGTGAGGTGGGCAGGGGCAAGATTGAGTGGTCGCAGAAAGCAGTGAGGCAGAAGCCACTGGTGGGTTTAAGGAGGGGAGTGATATGGTCTGACATGTTTTCAAAGGATTGCTCTGCTGAGTGGAGAACAGACTGGAGCAGGAGGTGGCGAGGGCTCCGGTATGGAAAAGCGAATGGATCAGAGCTACCAGCTGGTACAACTGCTATAGCAGCTCAACCTCGTTCTGAGACAGTCACAGAGGGCTTCTTGCAGGAGGTGGGTTTTTAATGGTGTCTTGAAGGATTAGTTAGATGGAGTTGGGGCGAAGGAGGACCCTCTAGGAGACAGAGCAGTTAGGATAAAGGCAGCGGGATATGAAGGGGGAGGGGGAGGTGCTGTTCCGTCTTCTTGGAGTGTGGGGAGGTAATGGAGAGAGCCCAAGACAAATTAAGAGACTTCTAGAGCCAGGAATCAAAGCGTGGTGGAGGCCAAGCCATTGTTGAGAAGTTAACTAGAAGAGACGTGGTCAAATCCACGGTTTCAGGCGAGCCCTGCTCTTTGGTGCCAGTGTGGGGAGGGGCCGGGAGGCTGAGAAGCCGCAGAAGGAGGGCGAGGGGGCAGAGAGGGCTGAAGATGAGACTTGGTTTCCAACCAAGCAGATGGGCGGAGGAAGACGGAGAAGAGGGGGAGGAGGTGCCCCCTAAGGAGCTTGAGAGGTGGCTGTGGAGAGAGGGGACAACCCAAAGAAGCTGGTGCCAGACCACGATAGGTGGCCTTGGGGAAGGCTGCGGAAAGGCCCAGCTGACCTAGGAATGGCGTGACCCATGAGTTGGCCAAAGGGTGTGGTGGGGCCGAGGCAGACACAGAGGGCTGAGGGGCACAGGGAGGAGGGTGCAAGGGCTGAAGCGAGGTGGAGAGGGGGCACCAAAGCTGGGCCTGGGCGGCCAGAGGCGACGGGCGAACTGAAGCCCGTCCCGAGGGTCACGGGGCCTGGTTGGAGGGCGCACCCGGCAAGGCCTGGCCTGTGCTGAGCCCTGAAGGCAGGAAAGTGACCTCACTTCAAATCCAGATTTTGCCACTAACTCTGTGACCTCGGACTAGTCACTCACCTTTTCTGAGCCTGTTTCCTCACCTGTGAAGCAGGGGAAAAAACAGTCGCTACTTAAAGTTTTCACGAAGCGGCCCTTGGGGGTACCCAGTAACCACCTTTGCAACTAGTCATGGACCCCGCCCGCTTTTGTCCAAGCCCCGCCCAGACCGCTGAACCCAGCCCACCTGACCGCGCCCACCAGCCACGCCCCCATCTGGCCCCGCCTTTCCCTGGCTCACTCCTGGACCAACGAGCCCCGTCCCACCTGGCCGTCCCCCACTGGCCACGCCCCCACTTGGCCACGCCCCGGTTGTCTAGGTCTCGTTCCCCACAAGCTCTGCAGAGCCCAGTCCAGAAGGGACGCGCCACGCCAGCTGTCCGCGGACCCCCAGCTCCCGCCCCCGCTCCCATGGCCGCGCCGGGACCCCGCGCCTTGCGGGCTGCGCTCTGTGGCGGCTGCTGCTGCCTCCTCCTGTGTGCCCAGCTTGCTGTGGCTGGTAACGCGCTCAGGGTCTGATCAGGGGCCCAGGCAAGGGCAGGTGGAGCATGGCCCTCACCCAGCGGCCATCCCAGGAGCAGTCTGGGCTGGGGAGTGGGGAACTTTCCAGACGTGTGCAGAGCTCCGGGGGTGGGAGAAGGGGGCTCTAGCTGTGTGTGGGGCCCTGTGTGATATACAGGCTCCAGGTGTGGAGGATTAGGGACCTTCAGGTGTGTCTGGGGGTGGTGGCTCCAAATGTATCGGGAAGCCCAGGTGTGTGCAAACGGAGGGCCTCTGGGTGAATGAGTGTAGGGGAGGTTCTAGGTGAGGGTAACCATGCGCTTGTGGAAGCTCCAGGTGTGTGCAGGGGTGCGAGCCCCAGCAGTGGCAGGGTGGAGGTGGGTGGGTGATGCCGCTGGGCTTTGAGGAGCTGCTCCCTTCCCACTCCCATTGCACTCCCAGGCAAAGGAGCTCGAGGCTTTGGGCGGGGAGCCCTGATCCGTCTGAACATCTGGCCAGCTGTTCAAGGAGGCTGCAAACAACTGGAGTTCTGTAAGCATTGTGTGGAGGGGGACAGAGCACACAACCTCTCGGGCTGCGTGTGGGAGCAGTGTCAACCAGAGGAGCCAGGTATGCAGTTGGCACCATCCCAAGTTGTGTGTCTCCAGCTCTGAACCCCAGAGCCTTGGCCCCTCTCCCCAAAACCTCTCCCCTGCACCTTCTCCCACCAGGACGCTGTGTGGCTCCAGCTGAGGTAGCCAAGGAAGGTTGCTCTGTCTACAACCGCTCAGAGTCATGTCCAGGTAAGGCAGCTCCCACTGGCCAAAGCCAAGTTGGAGGGAGGGGGCTGAAGTCTCCCCAACCATAGCCTGCCCCCTAGGAGGAACCAGCCTCTCTCCGGGAGTGGACTATACCCACCAATACTTGGGTCCAGTTTCAATTGTCTTTAGCTCACTGAGAAGTCCCTTCCCCCCTCCGGCCTGTTTCCTCATCTGAAAATGGGTGCAGGTGTATAGAAGGATGGAGCATTAGCTCTTCTAATTTAAGGCATGGTAAGGGCTTGGGACATTCAGAAGGGAATGGAGGGGGCTTCCTGGAGGAAGTGACATCCGTGATGAGCCCTGAAGGTAGAGCTGGAGAGAGGGCACATCTGGTGGACGGAGGGAACTGTGTAACTGAAGCTTGAAGGTAGGTATATCAGGTGTCTGGAGCAGGGACAGGGGCTTGATCTGAATCGGAAGTCCAGCTGTGGGCAGGACTTGGGTTTGCGGGAGTCGGGGTAGGAGGCTGTTTGGTCATGCATTCCCCATCTCCCCAGCAGCCCACCACCACCCCACTGATGAACCGAAGACGATCACAACAGGTAGGTACTACCAGGGGGTGAGGCAGCGGGAAGACCACAGGTACAGGGAAAAAACAGATCTGGGCTCAGGCACTGATATGCCCTGTGACCTCAGCCTGTGACTTCTCCCCTCTGAGCTGGTTTCCATGTCTGTGAAATGGGCTGGATTATACCTACCTCGCGGTATTGCTGTGTGGATTTTATGAGAGGCGGCATAGTGCCCACTTGGGTATCTGACTCACTGAAGGCGAAGAAATGACAGCGCCCCTCCCTTCCCCCATCACCAGTTCTGGGAACTCAGGGTGACCCCTCAGGACCTGTCCTTGGAGCTGAGGGTGTGTGGCTCACATTGGAGATAAGATGTCCTCAGTGACTACTGCAACCTCCAGGCCCAGAGAGGGTCACAAAGCAGGTTCCTGGCAGAGCAGAAGCAAGAACCCTGCCCCCCTCGGTTCCCACTGCCCCTCGGAGCCTGGAGGTCAGCAGACTTGGCAGGGATGGCTGGAGAGGCTCTTGGTTAATTAAAGCCGGAAACCGATCTCACAGGCTGCATTATTGATGGCTCGGCTCCCTCAGCGCGAGCCCCAGATCAACCTCGTGTGGCTCACTTCTCCCCTCTCTGCTCCTCTTCCCCCTGCTGTTGCCTCTGGGGCTCCCTGAGCGGCAGCTGGGACAAGTCTTTGCCCTTCATATTCTCAGACCCCCTTACACCACCTACAACCTCCAGGAGGTGGACCCAGCTCATGGCTGGCCCCTGTCCACTGTCCCAGAACGATCTTCCACCCACCAGCCTGCCCTGTCCTGGGCACCTGGCCCAGGGCCTGAAATGGAATCCCTGGTAGGAGTTGATGGGTAACGTGGCACAGTCGGGAGCCACCCAGGCATAGCCTGGCAACCATGCCCCTAAGGCTCTAGCCTCTAAGGGGCAGAGGAAAGTGTCGGGGGACCCTCTGTGAGTATGGCTCTAAGTGTGAGGTGACTTTGGCCAAGTCTGGCCCTCAGCCAGGACCCTCCCTCTGACATGCACTCAGCAGGGTGCTGGCTCTGGGCCTCCACTTCCTCCTCTGCCCCTTTCCTCTCTAAGGCCTCTGACATTGGGTGACACTGGGGTCTCAGGGCTTAGGAGTCCTGAGAAAGGACCTCATCAACTGTATGTGGGCTCTGAACCCTGAGATCCAAGCCTGAAAGGGACTCTGGGCTGGGTGGTCTGGATGCCCGAGTTCTAGATCCATCCTCACCCTGTTGGGCTAGTGAGGGACAGGGAGGCTGGAGGGGAGCTCAGCCACCATCTGGTCCATGTGATCAGGAGGCCCAGAGAGGGTGTGCATGGGGTAAAGCCACAGAGCAACTAGGGCAGAGCCAGGGCTGAACAAGCACCCCTGGCCCCAGCCACTGTCCCTCCCACCAGGCACCCCCCAGCTGTCTGCAGGAGCTGGGGGGAACTTCAGAGCCCAGTGTTCAAGGACCACATAGTGATGACTGGGGCCTCAAGGTGCACCAGTTATGGGGGTTGAGCTTTGACCTCTACCCTGCCTCACCCCTGCAGGGAGCCCCTCAGTCCCTGAGGCCCACAGCCCTGGCTTTGATGGGGCCAGCTTTATCGGGGGTGTCGTGCTGGTGCTGAGCCTGCAGGCAGTGGCCTTCTTCGCGCTGCGCTTTCTCAAAGCCAAGGACAGCACCTACCAGACACTGTGAGTACCTGGCCAGGGCAGAGTCGCAGCCACTTCCCCCTCCTGCCCTGCAGTTCCCCCTCAGCCCTAAGGACAATGACTCCTTCCCAACGTCCCCATGTGAGCCACACCCCTTTTCTCTCTTCCATTTGGGGGGCTTTCTCTGCCAGATGTTGGCTGGGATGAGGACTCAGCCTGGGCCAGGTGTCTGGGAGCCCAGCTGAGCCCTGCTGTGTCTTTGTCCCCTCATGCTGCGAGCAGGGAGGAGAACCAGTAGGTGACAGCCCAGGCGAGCTGTGGCCTGCAGCTCTGTGGCCGTGGGCAGGAGCTGGGGCCGGGTGTCTAGTTTGGTTTCCTCTGAGAAGGGGAGCTGTGCCTGGGCCCCTGCGTGCCGTGTGTGCTGTGGGACGGGTCGCTGCAGCCTGCATTGAAGTGTTTGCTCTTCCAGCCCTGCCTGCCCTCCGGGGGGTGGGGTCCTCAGCCAGCTGAGGCAGGGTCACCTCCCTGAATGTCCTCTCTACCCTCTGCAGAATCTGACCCCGTGGGCCTGGACTCCACACTGAGGGGAAGGGGGGATGCAGAGGCTGCTCTTTTGACCCCTGTGGCAGGGTGGGTGGGAAAAATTTTGGCCACCAATTTTTGGCCCCTGTGGGCACGGAACAGGCCCAGCGCCCGATGTCTGACGTGCCTTCCTGTTCCGGGCCTGGTACCTGCAGCTGAGAGCCTCCCTCAACCACCTCGTGTCTCGTCCGTCGTCCCTGCTGGGCCCCCCAGCCTGGCACCTGAGTTTTGTGCCTGCCGCTTCCCACCAACCTGGTCTAGGCGCTGTCCCCAAATAAAGGAACTCCTTCCAGTACTGTGCTTCATGTCCTGTGTCTTGGGCTCTGCGTGGGTTGGATGGGGTGAGGGTATGGCCACTGTTCTCTCCTTTATTTATTTATTTATTTTTTGAAACAGAGTCTCACTCTGTTACCCGGACTAGAGTGCTGTAGCCTCAGCCTAGCTCACAGCAACCTCAAACTCCTGAACTCAAGCGATCCTCCTGCCTCAGCCCACTGTTCTTTGCTTAATGGGCATTCTGCCTAGGATTGTTGCTGTCACCTTTTAAAATATTTTCGCCTTTGACACCTGCTAACCCTCTCTGCCTGCCCTTGTAGTACAGGTGAGGGTTCAAAGACTCAGGTAAATGCACCTGCCTGGGATCACAGGCTGGATGGGGCAGGGCTGGGGTCTCAGTCAGGGCTTTTCTGACCCCAGTGTGAGCAGAACTTCATCCCCAAGTAATCTCCAGGCTCTCTCAGCCCCCTAAAATTAGGTCTTTGCCCCGGTGCCAAGGTGGAGCACCCCAGGACTCCCAGGCAGCTGTGTCTGGCGTTCCTCACTCAGGCTCTCCTGGAAAGCCCTGGCCCCCGTGCCCCATCCCTCGGCACAGAAGTGCCCCAACTAATACCGTCTCCCACTGATCAGCCACTTGCTGGGGCCAGGCTAGCTAAGAGTTTGGCGTCCTCATCTCATTTAACCCCACTACTGAGCTGGGAAGTTGAGAGGAACAGGGCGAGGGTAGAGAGCTCAGCACAGGGAGCCTGATTGCCCTGTGTGAACCCAAGCAAGTTGTGTAACAGCTCTGGCCCTCAGTTTCCCCATCTGTAAAGTGGGGGTAGCACATCCCAGTGGGACGTGGAGAAGGTTCAGAGCAGGCGTGCGTGCTGTTTGCTTCATTCCAGGCCTCCCGGTCGGCCCTTCCAGCTGTGCAGCCTGTGGCTGGGCCCTCTCACCTCTTCCTCCTGCAGCGCAGCCACACTCTGGGGGCCCCGGCTGCAGGCGGAGCTGCTCTGCAGGTAGTCCCCCCTCCTCTGCTCACGGAGGGCTCGCCTGCCCATGCTCCGCACCACCCACGACGCCAACCACGGTCCACCCCACCCTCACTCGTGCCGAATCTCCAGCCTCTCGGGCATCAGCCCCCCCTTTAATCTCCCCTCCAGCTCCTCGGACCCCATCCTGTTCCCAGCCCGCCTTGCCTTCTCTACCTTCCCAGCCTTCGCACTCGCTGTTTCTCCTGCCTGCATCACTCTTCCCTGGCTTCTCCCTCAGCACAATTTCTCTTTGTCACCCTCGTTTTATTTATTTATTTTTAGAGACAAAGTCTCACTCTGTCGCCTAGGCTGGAGCACCGTGGTGCAGTCAGAGCTCACTGCAGCCTCGAACTCCTGGACTCAAGAGACCCTCCAGCCTCTCAAGTAGCTGAGGCTGCAGGTGTGTGCCATCACACCTGGTTAATTTGGTTTTTTTTTTCATTTTTTTTGGAGATGGGATCTCTCTATGTTGCCCAGTCTGGTCTGAAACTCCTGAGCTGAAGCAATCCTCCTGCCTCAGGCTCCTGAATGTGTTTCAGACCTTTTTCTATGAATTTACAACATATATACACACTCATAACATTTTTAAAATACAAAGTGGGCTCATGCTGTACATAATCGTTCTGCGCTTTTGCCCCTCTCATCACAGATCAGATTCACCCTGACTTGTCCAGATGGTCACAGTTTATTTGCCTGGGTCCTATCAATGGCTGGCTGGGTCATTTCCACGTTGACTCTTACAAGCAGCACTGTGATGGACAGGCTTGTTCGGAGATCTTGGCATGCCCATGGGAGAGTTTGAGGGGGACAGATTCCTGGAACTGAAACTGCAGTTTCAGGGCATCCCTCTCACGGACGCATCCTGCCAGGCAAAGTCAGCCTGCACTTCCCTGATACCACCCGTGCCTCAGCCCGCTGGCACTGGGCCCAGCACAGAGGAGCCCTCAGGGAGGGCTTGCAGAATGAGTGAATGAAGAACGAATGAGGCCTCCCTCTCCTCCTCTACCACCTGAGGTCCCTCTCTGACTCAGGCCTCATCCTTCACATGTGGACCATGGCTGCTGGGTCCTCACTGTCCTCAGCCCCCAGGCACCCCCTGCACAGGCTGCCCTTTCGATTGGCCTATATTACCAGCTGTCTCCTAGGCCTCAAGGGACTCGAGGTTGGGCATGAAGTCACTTCCCTAAGGGGGCTTCTGCCCGGTGGGGGCATGGGACTTGAGCAAAAGCTCTGTGGCTCTGGGCACATGAGTGCCGGAGAGAGCAGAACTATGTCCCATCTCTGGGCCTCAGTTTCTCCTCCTTTCTTCAATAAGTGTTTATTGAGCACCTGCTTTGTAGCAGGCCTGTAACCCAGGGCCAATGATAAGGGCTAAGAGTAAGGCTGGGAGGGTGGGAGGTGACGTGCAAACCGCACTCAGCGTGACCCTGGACTGCAGTAGGTGCCCAGTAAATAGTAGCAGTGGTCACTGTTAAGAGTAGAGACAAGGATCAGGGGAGGATTCCTAGTGGAGATGGCCCTCGGGCTGGACCTTCCTGGACAGGTGGAGCTTCACAGGTAGAGATGAACAAGAGCGTAGAGGGCTGGAGAGGCGGCTGGGGGCCCCGGCAGCCAGGGTCAGAAGTTGGACTCCATCCTGGTTGGACAGGGCAGAGGGAGGAAATGCTCCCACCCCCTGCTGGCTCCAGTCTGGGCGGGGTGTCCCTGGGGGACAATGAGAGGAAGTCTTCTTCCTTCACATCCTTCCACCAGCCTGTCCCCTTATAAACCAGCATCCTTCCTCTGGTGACCGCAGAAAGATGGGCCTCCTGTGGACCCCTCTGTCCCTGCTGCTGCTCCTGCTTGGGGGGCCTGCCTGCCTGAGGGCCCAGGACCACCCCAGCTGCCCAGGTACGGGCCTAGGGTGCCCTCCCCACCAACCCACCTCTCATTCCCTCCCTGGGTGTCCCCCCACTCAGGCTCACCAGTCCCAAGGAGCAGGGTGGGAGTTTGATAATCTGAGCCGTACATGTAAATACATGCAAATAGGATGCAAATCACACAAACCCTTGCCAGCTCGGGAGACGAGTATCCTGACAGCTAGAATCTGGGAGATGGAAAGAGAACTGCAGAGGGGTCTGGGAGAGACAGGCCCACCCTGTGCTCACCCGCCTGTGTCTCGTTGCAGGACCCAGGGAACTGGAAGCCAGCAAAGTTGTCCTCCTGCCCAGTTGTCCTGGAGCCCCAGGAAGTCCTGGGGAGAAGGGGGCTCCAGGTCCTCAAGGTGAGAGATGTGAGAGATGCCGGGGAGCCGGCAGAGCCCTTGGGGGAAACCAGGGTGGCCGGGGAGGCAGGAGTCACTCTGTGCCGAGGAGCCGCGGCAAAGGGCAAGGAGCCCGCTCCGTGCCAGGCTCCAGGCTGGGCGCCCAGCATCCTACAATCCACTCTGCCAGGTAAGCAGTATCAGTTCTGTCTACCGAGGAGGAAGATAAGGCCAGAAGACGGTGAGTTTTTTGCCCACAGTCACAGAGCTAATGAAGGATGAAACTGGGATTTGAACCTTCTTGCTCCAAATCCCTTGGAGGTTTTTGTTTGTTTGTTTGTTTGTTTGTTTTGTCGTGGGTATGGGGCAGGACTCAGGGGATCTCTGCATCTGGGATTTCAGGGCAACCTGGACCACCAGGCAAGATGGGCCCCAGGGGCGAGCCAGGTGAGTGTGTGGGCTGGTGGCCTCCCCTCCTTTCTCTGCTTGTGTCCCTCAAATAGAGGGTGGGAAGTCTCCATTTGGCGCTGCTCAGCAATAGGCCAGATTGCCCCCCACAAGGGGACGGGAGGCTGGGAGGAGTCGGGGGATTAGGAGAAGGGGTACCTGATCCACACTGGTTCGTGGGCCTTTCCCTGGGGCTGCTCAGACCTCAAGCCAACGCTCAACCTTCTCTGGGCAGGCGATCCAGCCAACCTGCTCCGGTGCCAGGAGGGTGAGCAGTCTCCGCAGGCGCCAGGAACTCGGAATCAGGCGGTGCAGGGGTGTCGGGGACCACCACCCTCCCCCTGCCCGGCGTGGCCAAGCCCCTCCCCACAGCCCTCCTTAGGACTCTTCCTCAGGGGCCTAAAGGAGCCAAGGGGGCTCCTGGGCTCCCACACTTGATCCATTGCCCGGGTGTGGGGTTGGGGAGTAACTTGGGGGCCCCCCCCTCAGTTTATCTCCCCTTTCCAGGCCCCAGGAGCTGCCGGGAACTGCTAAGCCGGGGCGTCACCTTGAGCGGCTGGTACCATCTGTGCTTACCTGAGGGCAGGGCCCTCCCAGTCTTTTGCGACATGGACACCTCAGGGGGCGGCTGGCTGGTGCGTGTCTGAGAAACCAACTGGTAGGCCAGGCCCAGTGGTCACTTCTGGCCCCGGCCCCTAGGGGGAGCCAGAGCCCGCCGGAGCAAGGCATTCCTTAGCGATTCACTGCCACGTCTGCCCAGCTCCCAGCAGGGCTGAAGAAGTATGAGAAGGCTTCACAGAGGAGGTGTCATTTGAAAGACATGTGAAGGCTGCGTAGAAGTTCTCTAGACAGATGTGGCGTGGGGGGGGGGGGGCGTTCCAGGTAGAGGTAAGACAAACTCAGGGAGGCAGGAGAGTACAAGAGGGTTTGTGGGACTGTGGGTAGGCTGAGGTCTGCTGAGGTGGGCCAGGCGTGGACAGAGGACCTCTGCAGAGGCCAGGTCATGGAGGGCGCCAAATGACCCGCTGAGGAGTGTGCAGGGCACTGGGGGGCCACGGGAGAGTGTTAAGCAGGGGAGGGACAAGGTCAGACTTCTGTTATAGAAAGATGACTCAGGCTACACGGCACAAGGTGCATTGCAGTGGGGGACAAGCATGGAGGCAGGGACATGGCTTAGGATGACTGTAGGGGGCTGGGCAGGAGAAGACAGTGGACAGTGGAGCAATGGAAATCAAGGTGCTTAGGTGGAACGACATTTAGGAGGAAACTCCGCAGGACCTAGGTGCTGCTTGGCTTGGCTTGGAGGGACGTCTGGGTAAGGCCAGGTTCCAGCTTGGGCCTGTGGGGCTAAACTCTCTGCTTTCAATATCCTGGTTAAATTAAAGCAGGTTATTTTGAGTCTAACTCCCAGCAGGACTGACTGTCTCCTGAGGGCAGAGACTGTTTCTGTCATTTCAGTCCTCCCCAGGGCTTGCAAGGCTAAGGTGTGAAGTTGAAGTGTCAGTGTCAGTAAAAGTCAATAAACGAATGTGGAGTTCATCAATATATCAATATATTCACAGGCAAAGCTCACTTGAAGGAATCACTTTTTTTTTTTTTTTTTTTTTGAGATAGCGTCTCACTCTATCTGCTAGAGTGTAGTGGTGCAATCGTAGCTCACTGCAGTTTTGAACTCCTGAGCTCAAGCCATCCTCCTGCCTCAGCTTCCCAAAGTGCTGGGATTACGGGTGTGAGCCATTGCACCCGGTCAGAAATTGCATTCTATCAACAATCCAAAGAGAGAGGAAGTGTCTACCCACCTCTCAGAGTTCACGTGTGCTCAGATGCCACTTCCCTGTGCTTCCCCGCAGCCCATGCCCAGCCCCGAGTAATAGCTGGTGTGCTGCCCTCTCCTCCCTAGGTGTTCCAGAGGCGCCAGGATGGCTCTGTGGATTTCTTCCGCCCTTGGTCTTCCTACAAAGCAGGTTTTGGGAGCCAGGAGTCTGAATTCTGGCTGGGGAATGAGAATTTGCACCAGCTTACTCTCCAGGGTGGGTTCCCTGCAGGGTACGGGGCCCTGAGGGGTACTGTCTGCTGTCCTGAATACCCCCTACCCTGGGATCTGAGGGTTCCCCTGTACCTGCATCCCCTTCCTTCCAGGTACCTGGGAGCTGCGGGTAGAGCTGGAAGACTTCAATGGCAACCGTACCTTTGCCCACTATGCGACCTTCCGCCTCCTGGGGGAGGCTGAGCACTACCAGCTGGTGTTGGGCAAGTTCTCAGAGGGCACTGCAGGTGGGTAACCTCAGGTGGGGCCCTGGGGAGGGAGGCTGGATCCTTTCCCAGCACTGCCACTGCCTCTATGAATGACCAAGGGCAATTCCTTCCCCTCTGTGGGCCTCAGTTTCCTCATCTGAGAAATGGCACTTATGAGACAGGATGGTGCGAGAGTGAAGAATTTGGGCTCTGGAGGCAAACAGACCTGAGTCTGAGTCCAGCTCTTCTACTTACTAACTAGGTGACCTTGGGCAAGTCCCTTCCTGTTCAGAGCTTCATTCTGTCTCTACAAGATGGGTGGGGAGAGGGAGGGGCCCTGGGTGCCGTGGGAGGCTGTGTTTAGTGTTAGCCTTCTCTGCTTCGGAAGAGGAACCAGGGAGGGCTTCTTTCAGAGCAGCAGTGACTGTTGGGGAGAGATTTGAAAGGGGGAAGTGGTTATGGGGAGGTGCCTCAGGGGAAGCCCCTTTCCTGCCCAGGTGTCCCCAAGGTTCCTCCTCGCCGTCCCTGGCAGAGTTGCTCAGGCTGCTTCTGGGAGCCCAGAGGGGACAAGAGGAGACAAGGAGCTAGAGGGAGGCTGGGGAGGGGGCGGTGGTGGGGGAGGTGAAGTAAGGGGGAGAGCTATTGGCTTTGGAGCCAGAGAGTCCTGAGTTCAAGCCCCACTGCCGCTGTGACTAGCTGAGTGACATTGGGCAAACAATCTGGCCCCTTGGTGCTGCTGTTTTCTCACGGAGCCTGATAAAATTCACCGCCACGTTGCTCTGAGGCTCCTATGACATAGTATCGCCAAAGGTGCCAGACATGGTGCTGGGAGCCAAGGTGCCCTCCGTCCCCTCCCTGCCAGGGGACTCCCTGAGCTTCCACAGCAAGAAGCCCTTTACCACCTATGACGCGGACCATGACTCGAGTGGGGGCAACTGCGCGGTGGTTGTCCACGGTGCCTGGTGGTACGGATCCTGCTATCAATCCAATCTCAACGGGCGCTACGCAATGTCCGAGGCCGCTGCCCACAAGTACGGCATCGACTGGGCCTCAGGCCGCGGTGTGGGCCACCCCTACCGCAGGGTTCGGATGATGCTTCGCTAGGGCACCCTGGCAGCCAGCACTCTCATCTCTCCCATACAGCTTCCTACCCATGGCCAACCGACTCTGCTTCCTTGGCCGCATTTAAAAATAAAACAATTTTAACCCTTTCTTGGCTTTCAGGACTCTTCCAGTCACTGGGGAAAACCTTAGAGGGCAGAGCAGGGACACAAGTTCCAGCTCCACTCAAGGAAGAACTTCCTTCCAGTCAGGAAGATGGAAGGGACAGCCTCATAAGGTGGTGAGGCTTCTGTCTCTGGAAGCGTGCAAGACAAGGCCAGAGGAGCATATGGTGCAAGGACTGGCAGAGATTCAAGCATCCAGGGACAATCTCCCTGGGCCCTTCAGGTCCTGCAAGTGGTTGGTTTTGTGGTGGGAATTGCGCAGCAATTGCCCCAGCATCCTTTGCATTGCTCGCGCCTGCCCCTTGTAAGTTGTCTGTTTCCTACCGTAGCCTCTGTCACAGGCCAAGTCCTCACCCTCTACTAAGTCTCTCCTTGTTCCATTGGGGGCCGATTGGAATCTAGGGTCAGACTAAGGAGGGTACATTTTTCTTCTATGAGGCAACAGGGCAATGAAACAGCAGCCACTGGACTAACATTTATTGAGCAGTTTATCTGTCCAATGTCACATTCTAGTGACAGAAATAAATTATTAGGAGTCTGACAAGTAGTCCTGGGATTGCACCCTGCTCTATCATGTAGTGATCTTGGACAAGCTACTCAGCCTAAGTCCCCAGTTCCTGATTTCCGGGACCACTGAGGTTTACACCAGGTTGTTGCTTCAGCCCCTAATTCACACAATGAAGTTGGGGATTCTTGGGGATTTGAAGCTGGGAAGCTGTTGCAGCCCAAACGGCTAGGATTTCTAGGGTTCTCCTTCAAAGGGCGGCTAGAGAGACGTTTACAGGGAAGTGCTTCGTAGGTGCCATGGTCACGTTCTGGGTAGAAGGCAGCAGGGCTCCACAGCAGGTTGGGTTCTGCGAAAGGCAGCCCCCGGCAAGAGGGTAAAGGCTGTGGCTCAGATGCCCAGTCCCACTCCAGGGCTGAAACTTCTGGGCAGGCTGGCCTTCCACATCCCCGTCCCTGCCTGTGCGTGCTGCGCCCTGGAGAGCTGTTCTGCGCTGTGTTCCGCACACCCTGACGTCTCTGGAGAGCCCTTCATTCAACAGATGGCGCCTCTTCCTTAGCCCTGGTCTGGGCACACACCTCATGAGCCCAGTCCACAGTGGTTGGCATGTACAGAGGCACAGGCTGTTCTGGAAGTGGCCAGTCTCAGAGGTTCTGGCGGGAGAGTGTAACCAGCTCCATGAACCCCTATGTTTTTTATAATCTTCTCCCTTAACTACTTGACTCTTAGTTGTTTCTCAAAAATGATGGACTTCTGGCCTGAAGTGATCCTCCAGCCTGGGCCTCCCAAAGTGCTGAGATTATAGGTGTGAGCCACCACATTGGCTGAAATGATGGATTTTGTACAAGACAAAGGAGTTGAGATTCTGAAAGCCCCAGAGCAGACTTCCTGACGCCAAGATTCACTATACACCCCCACAACCTGCCGCCGTGCAGGTAGCCCCTTGTGAGATACACCCCGACCTGCCCCCAGGTACTGTGGCCCCTCCTTTAAAAGTCCACGAATCCCTTAATCCGGAGATAGGTTTGAGGCAGCTTCTCCCGTTCTCCTGGAAGGACGTCTGTCCTATTAAAAATTCCTTTCTTCCTTGGCAATCCTGTCTCAATAATTGGATTTTTGTGCAACCAGCAATTGGACCTACACGGAAACCCCCTTGCGGTTTCGACAAGAGGAGGGAGGGGAGAGGCCGAGTCCCAAACTGCTAGGGAGTGGCGCTGCCCTAGGGCCGAGGGTGGAGCTTTCCCCGTCGACCGGGAATGGGCTGGACCCAGCCTACATGTGAAGGCAGGACTGAGCGTGGGCGGGCGGTCCCTTGAGGAGTCTGGGAGGTAGACACCGCCGCACCGAATCCCGGGAGCCCCCACGTGACTCTGAGCCGCCGATCACCGGATGCCCCAGATTCCTGGGACCCAATCCCCGATTTCAGATCCTCAGGAACTTGCAAGCCCGAGCTCGGATTTCTTCCTAAACTTGATTCCCGGAACGGGACGTCCGGCAGGATTCCGGATCCCCACATCCTGTAGGAGATTGTCCGATCCCGACCGGATTCCCGAGCGCGAGATTCCCGGATCCGCAGGCCCAGGCTCCTGCCCCGCCGCGGGTTCCCAGCGCCCCGCGCCCCGCGCCCAAGCGCCCTGCATGGCGGGGCCGTGCGCCCGGCCCGGGGCGCAGCGCGCCGGCAGTTGCTGGCAGGACCCGCTGGCCGAGGCGCTGAGCAGGGGTCGGCCGCTCGCTGGGTCCCCGGGCCGGGGCTGCGCTCGGAGCCGGCCGCTCAGCGTGGTCTACGTGCTGACCCGGGAACCGCGGCCTGGGGTGGAGCCGGGGGAGGGAACCGAGACCGAGCCGCTGCCCCTGCGCTGCCTGCGCGAGGCTTGCGCGCAGGTCCCCGGGCCGCGGCCGCCGCCGCAGCTGCGCAGCCTGCCGTTTGGGACGCTGGCGCTGGGCGACACCGCGGCGCTGGACACCTTCTACAACGCGGGTGAGCGCGCGCCGGGGGCGCGGCCACTCGGGGCGGGGCCGGGGTGGGTACCGGGTCTAGGGGCCTTAAGGTGAGGCAAAGCTGCGGGACTTGAGGCGGAGCCCTGACAAAAGTCGAATTTAGGGGATCTGGAGCGTTGCCGGGCTCGGGATGGGACTTTGGGATCCAGGCCCGGTTCCGGGGTTCCGAGTCGGGGCTTAAGCACCCTTCAGTCTCGGCTGTGCCCCGCGAGCGCGGCAAGGACCGGGCGGAGCTTAGGAGCCTTGGGGCGGGGCTGTGGCGTCCCACGGGTGGGGTTGGAGAACTCAGCTTGGGACAGTCTCGCGGGGACCTCCTAAGGGCAGATCCCGGGAAGGCAGCTTGGAGTAGGGAAAGGAGGTGCACCTGGGAGGCTGGGGTTCAGGGGTCCTAAGGATTCTACTTCCGAGCATCCGGCTGGAGAGGCAGAAAGGGAAGTGAAGGGACCCAGCGGGACCGGATTCTGGGAAAGAGAGTTTAGGTCAAGAGGCCCAGGCAGCCAAGAGGGAATGGGCGGGGCAGGGGCGGAGCTGGAGGAGGGCCAGGGCCGATCGGGGGCGGGGCCAGAAGGTGGCTGTTCCAGCGCGGGTCACGGCTCCCTCCTGCCAACCCTGGTGCCCCGCCCTCGGTACTTGTGCATCCTGGAGTCCGGGAGCTGTGCTTCCTGGATGTCCGTGAAATCTCAACCTAAAAATGAAGGCTGACCCGACCTCGAGGACACAAAGACACACACAGTCATCGACAGACTAACAAATCGCATACATGTTGACTTACCCAGGCTCTTGCAGACCTTGTCCCACACAGAGATACAGTGGGACACAGTAAGCTATACACACACCCACCCACCCAGCCACACACACATAGACACAGCGTTGTCTACACACATTGGTGGTGCCGGCCCCTTTAAAGGGGCTGGGTTGGAGATCTGGGGGGGGGGACTTCTGTGTGTACACAACTGCCTTCCAAATGGCCTGGAACAGGGTCTGAGCTGGGGCACAGCCTTCCCTCCCCCATGCCTGGTACTCACAGGGTCTGAACAGTGGGACCAAGGTCCCAGCCCAGTGAACCCAACTCTGCTCTTGCAACACCACAGATATCAGTTCTGTGAAAGAGCCAGAGGGAACCTAAAAGGGAGAAACTGAGGCCCAGAGCAGAATCAGAGCCTGCTGGTGTCCCACAGCAAGGCAGGCTGAGCCAGGATAGATCCCCAGGCTCCTTCCCTGCCGAGCTGGGCCTCGGGCTCAGGGCCTGCTCCTCTGTGCCCACAGACGTGGTGGTTCTGGAGGTGAGCAGCTCTCTGGCACAACCCTCCCTGTTCTACCACCTCGGCGTGCGTGAGAGCTTCAGCATGACCAACAACGTGCTCCTCTGCTCCCAGGCAGACCTCCCCGACCTGCAGGCCCTGCGGGTAGGTGGCCAGGGGGCTGGTGGAGGCAGGCGCAGGGTTGGGGTGGCATCTACCCAGAACACCAGTTTCTGACTGTCTGCCTCCTGCAGGAGGATGTTTTCCAGAGGAACTCGGTGAGCAGAATCTACCCCTCACTTAAGTGCCCTTTGACCTCCACTGTGACTTGTGACCTCTACTAATCTTCCTGGCCTCTTCAGTTACCTCTGACCTCTACTAATCTTCCTGGCCTCCTCAGTTACCTCTGACCTCCTAATGCCCCCTGATATCCATATGACCCTCTGTTTTGTTTCCTATTGTCACGTTTCATGAAGTGTGCCCTTTCCTGCTGTCCCAATCCCCACTGGTGCTGACCTCTGACCCCATCACTGCCCCTCTCTTGCCCTGTGCTGACCTCTGATCTCCACTGATCCCTGCCTCCCTCCCACCAGGATTGCGTTGGCAGCTACACACTGATCCCCTATGTGGTGACGGCCACTGGTCGGGTGCTGTGTGGTGATGTAGGCCTTCTCAGAGGTCTGGCTGATGGCCTTGTACAGGCTGGAGTGGGCACTGAGGCCCTGCTCACCCCTCTGGTGGGCAGGCTTGCCCGCCTGCTGGAGGTCACACCCACGGACTCTTGGTAATGGGGACATCCAGGGAGGGCGCACCGGGAGGAGGCTGGTGAGGGTACCGTGGGCCAGGGCCGAGACACAGGCCCCACCATCCTCTCTCCCTGCCTCCCCTGTCCTGGGCGTCAGTGGCTATTTCCGGGAGACCATTCGGCAGGATATCCGGCGGGCACGGGAGCGGTTCAGTGGGCAGCAGTTGCGGCAGGAGCTGGCCCGCCTGCAGCGGAGACTGGACAGCGTGGAGCTCCTGAGCCCCGACATCATCATGAACTTGCTGCTGTCCTACCGCGACGTGCAGGTGTGTGGCGTTGAGCCAGTCTGGCAGCATGCGTTTGAGTCAGACACACCCAAGTTCAGCTGTGCCGCTTGCTCACTGGTGGCTTAAAGCAAATTATCAAACCTCTCTGAGCCTTGGTTTCCTTCTTTGTAATCATGTCACTGACTCCCAGGGCAGTTGTGAGGTTGGGAACACCCAGCATGGGGCACATAGTAGGTGCTCCCTGGAAGGTGTGGTGTCTGCTGTACCTCTGGGTCTGAGGGATGAGTGGAGAGGATGGCGGGTGGGAAGGTGGGATGTCAAGGGTGGGACAGGACACTGGCTCAAGGTGTTCCTCAGGGGCTGGGGCCAATCATGGCAGAGCTTGCTGTCCCCTCATGCAGGACTACTCGGCCATCATTGAGCTGGTGGAGACGCTGCAGGCCTTGCCCACTTGTGATGTGGCCGAACAGCACAATGTCTGCTTCCACTACACGTTTGCCCTCAATCGGTGAGTGGCAGAGCAAGGTTGGGTCATAGGCACATGGAGGTTGCTGTGGCCTGGGTCTCTGCCATGCAAAGTCATTGCTGTCTGGGATCACTGCTGTTCAGGGCGGCTGCTGTCAATAGGTCCCTGTTGTTTTGGGTTACTGTTGCCTGGGTGGGGGTAGGGGAGGTGGTGCTGCCCTTAGTGTGGTCACAGCTGTCCAAGGTCACTGCGCCTTAGAGTCATTGCATCTAGGAATCACTTCCATCTAAGGTCACTACCCTAGAGAGGTCAGTGCTGGCCAGGATCACTGTCATTTTGGGGTCATTATAGTCAGGCTTCTGGAAAGGTCCCTGCTGTTAGGGGTCTAGGGGTCCCTAGACAGAGTGGGTCAAGGCCACCAGACAGGTCCTGAGCCCATCTTCCCTCTTCCCTAGGAGGAACAGGCCTGGGGACCGGGAGAAGGCACTGGCTGTACTGCTGCCACTGGTACAGTTTGAGGGCTCTGTGGCACCTGATCTATACTGCATGTGTGGCCGTGTGTACAAGGACATGTTCTTCAGCTCTGGCTTCCAGGACGCTAGACACCGGGAGCAGGCCTATCACTGGTAAGGAGCACGGTGAGGGGCGGCGGGCTGAGCCAGTGATCTGAGAGGTGGTGCCGTGGCATCAGTCGGCCCTGTGCCCCACCCCAGGTACCGCAAGGCTTTTGATGTGGAGCCCAGCCTCCACTCGGGCATCAACGCGGCTGTGCTCCTCCTTGCTGCTGGCCAGCACTTTGAGGACTCCGAGGAACTCCGGCTAATAGGTGAGCCCAGATCCTGGCTCCCTGTCCCCTCCCCCACAGGGCCTTGGAGGGGCCTGGGAAGAGGTAGGGAAAGAACACTGGGCAGGAGCTAGGATTGAGTTCATCTGTTTTGGACTATTCTGCCTGTACCCACACCTGGGTCCTCGTGACCCTCAGGAGCTCTGGGGCCCACAACTGTTCCCAATCTCATACCTGTGTTCAATACACCCTGAGTTCCATGTATACTTGTTCCCAAACCCTCACCTGTGCCTGAGCTCCTACTGCCACCTGCAACCTTGCCACCCAACGTTTTACCCATATCTATGTTCATTCCCACCTGAATGGTAGGCCTCACCCACACCTGCACCCTCACTCACTGGAGTCCACACCCGTCTCCCCCAGGCATGAAGCTGGGCTGCCTACTGGCCCGAAAAGGCTGTGTGGAGAAGATGCAGTATTACTGGGATGTAGGTTTCTACCTGGGAGCCCAGATCCTCGCCAATGACCCCACCCAGGTGGTGCTGGCTGCAGAGCAGCTGTACAAGCTCAATGCCCCCATATGGTAGGTGGCCCCCTCTGCATTCTTGACCTGGCCTGGGCTGCCAGCTCCTACCCCCATGTTCACTGGCACTCTAGCCTGAACCCTGAGCCAATGACTTGGCCACTTTTTGACCAGTGCCCGTAGCACCCAGTGCCCATGGTCTGGCTACATCCAAGCCAGTTTACTCTCCCTGGCAGTGCCGGCTGGTGCCTGGGCTGAGCTGAGGACAAGGCTGTGCCTGCAGGTATCTGGTGTCTGTGATGGAAACCTTCCTCCTCTACCGGCACTTCCGACCCATGCCAGAGCCCTCTGGAGGACCTCCACGCCGTGCCCACTTCTGGCTACACTTCCTGCTACAGTCCTGCCAGCCATTCAAGACAGCCTCTCCCCAAGGGGACCAGTGCTTGGTGAGGCCACAGGTGAGGGGGACCTGGGAAAGGAATGAGTCCTTTCTGACCTACCCCTCTCCTCCACTGCCCACAGGTGCTGGTCCTGGAGATGAACAAGGTGCTGCTGCCAGCGCAGGTTGAGGTTCGGGGTAGGGACCCAGTGAGTGCCGTGATCCTGAGCCTGCTGGATGGGGAGACCCAGGTGAAGTCGCCTCTTAGTTCCCTCACTCACATCTAACTTAGAGACTTTCTCCCATCCTCAGACCCCTTTCTTGTCCCCAGGACTCCCCATCAAACCCCATTTCTTCTCGCAGGACGTTCCTGCCAGCTGGACCTTCCCAGTCGCCTCCATTTGCGGAGTCAGGTGAGAGGCAGGACCTGGAGCAGACCCGGGTTGGAGGAAAGGGGGCGGGCGTTGCGGCAGCCTGTGTCTCACCGGGTCTTTCGTCCTTTCCCAGCGCCTCCAAGCGGGACGAGCGCTGCTGCTTCCTCTATGCGCTGCCGCCGGCCCAGGACGTCCAGCTGTGCTTCCCCAGCGTAGGGCACTGCCAGTGGTGCGCGCAGCCTCTCGTGGTCGGGGTACTCAGAGGGCTGGGACGCCCAGGGGAGTAAGGGAAAGGAACGGACGACGTCCGCAGGTGCTCCCGGCTTTGGAGGGGACGGTTCCTGTCCAAGATGCCCCCCGCAGGTCTGACCTCCCCTTCCCTCAGGTTCTGCGGCCTGATCCAGGCCTTGGTGACGAATCCGGATTCCTTGGCGCCCACGGAAGCGGCAGAGGGCGTGGGGGAGGTGCTGGAGGTGAGGACGCGAGACTGGGACCTGGAGGAGGGCGACCGGCTGCGGGCCCAGCTGAACCCCCATCTCGCTCCGCGCCCCGCAGTTTGATTACGAGTACACGGAGACGGGCGAGCGGCTGGTGCTGGGCAAGGGCACGTACGGGGTGGTGTACGCGGGCCGCGAGCGGCACACGAGGGTACGCATTGCCATCAAGGAGATCCCGGAGCGGGACAGCAGGTGCGGTGCTCCCAGCCGCGGGCGGGGTGGAGGGCTCGCGGGGGCCCGAGTTGGGGGGCTCTATGGACGGGCCCGTGGGCTGAACAGCCGGGGCCGTGCGGGCGCGGCTGAGGTCCGGAGGGTCGGGTGATAGGGCTGCGGAAGGTCGGAGACCCGCTTGTGGGCGGGGCGGATCCCCGGGGGCGTGGCCTGGCTGGCACCAGATAGGGTATTGGAAAGGCTTCTCTGCCCAAATCTGTCCCATTCCTTTCTCCCCCACCTCCCCCCAGGTTCTCTCAGCCCCTGCATGAGGAGATCGCTCTCCACAAACGCCTGCGCCACAAGAACATCGTGCGTTATCTGGGCTCAGCTAGCCAGGGCGGGTACCTTAAGATCTTCATGGAGGAAGTGCCTGGAGGTACCTGCCCCGTGTGGGATGGGAATGAAACCCGAGGTGTGGGGATGGGTGGGGGCAGGAAGGGGTGGAGAGCCCTGAGGGGAATAAACCCTAGATGTGTGGGTGGTGTAGCCCAGAATTAGCTGACGAGTGGCATTGGCTGATGGAGTCTGGGCTATGGCATGGGTGTGTCTGGGTCTTGAGAGGAGAAATGTGGGCTGGAATAGCAGGTGCCAATAACGAACTTGGACTGTACCTGCCCAGGTAGCCTATCCTCCTTGCTGCGGTCAGTGTGGGGACCCCTGAAGGACAACGAGAGCACCATCAGCTTCTACACCCGCCAGATCCTGCAGGGACTCAGCTACCTGCACGACAACCATATTGTGCACCGGGACATCAAGGCAAGTCCTGGGGCAGGCCCACCCTGGCCTGTTGGGGTTTGCAGGGAGGGGAGGAGACATGGTTTCAGAGGTTGGCAGTTTAGATTAAGTGGGCAGACCTAGTGCAAAGGGTGGGGAAGGTTCCTTAGAGAAGAAGTTCCGCCTTGAAGCCAAACCAGATGCCAGCTCCCAGAGGGGCATATAAGTGGGATGGCAGGGGGAAGGCATTGATAGAGGCAGGGCCAGGCTGGGATCCCCAGGAGATGGGGTCCCAGGAAAATTCCAGTTCTGCTCTCAGGGGCCCAGCTCAGTGTCTACTAATCACCATCAATCAGGGGGACAATGTGCTGATCAATACCTTCAGTGGGCTGCTCAAGATTTCTGACTTTGGCACCTCCAAGCGGCTGGCAGGCATCACACCCTGCACTGAGACCTTCACAGGTAACAGGTGTGGGGCTGGTGCATGGGGATGCTGACCTGGAGCAGAACTCCCAAAGCCTTCTAGGGAATAGGGTGTCTCCCAGGAATGGAGTTAGAGTCCTAATGGGGGACGAAACCGAGGCAGGTGATTCGGCCAGGGATGAGGGGTTGGAATCTTGAACTGGAGCTTGGATAATTGATGAAATTGAAGTTAGCACCTGAAGTGGATCCCAGGAGTGTTGATGCAGGCCAACGTGGGTGTGGGAGGACAAAGGAGGTGAGAGTTCAGGGAGGATGATGCAATCCAGGATATGTGATGCAACCCTACTGTGGGTGAGTCCATGAATATGATGGAGGGTAGGATGAGTGTTGAAAGCCTTGGCAGGTGATGGAGCCTAGGGTGGGTGATGAAACTCAGCAAAGATGTTTGATGGCCAGGGTAGGTGATGGAATCCATTTTGGATGATAGATTCAGCATGGGTACAGGTGGCCAGAGGATGCTGGCGTTCCACTCTCCCACATAACCCCCACCCCATGAAAAAGCCTACACAGACATTGTTGCTCCTGTTCCTGTCCTAGGGACCCTGCAGTATATGGCTCCAGAAATCATTGACCAGGGCCCACGAGGGTATGGGAAGGCGGCTGACATCTGGTCATTGGGCTGCACTGTAATTGAGATGGCCACAGGTCGCCCACCCTTCCACGAGCTGGGGAGCCCACAGGCTGCCATGTTTCAGGTGAGACCCCACAGGGTCTGGCCCATGGAGATGGAGTGGGGCCAGACTGGGCCTTCAGCACCTCTAAACTTGACTTTTGTTTTCCCTCCCCCCTCAGGTGGGCATGTACAAGGTGCATCCACCAATACCCAGTTCTCTGTCTGCTGAAGCCCAAGCCTTCCTCCTTCGAACTTTTGAACCAGACCCCCGCCTCCGAGCCAGCGCCCAAGCACTGCTGAGGGACCCCTTCCTACAGCCTGGGAAGAGGAGCCGCAGCCCTGGCTCCCCCCAACATGCTCCACGGCCCTCAGGTTCTTTGGGGGTGGGGGAAGGGAGCACATTGGAGGGCTGAGGAGCCACGGAGGTGATAGGGCTGGGGGGCCCAGCTGACAGCCTTATCCCTCCCTCAGATGCCCCTTCCACCAGTTCCATTCCTTCAGCTGACTTGACCATCCAGTCTCAGACTTTCCCACGCCCTCAGGCACCCTCTCAACACCTGCCCAGCCCACCGAAGCGCTGCCTCAGTTATGGGGACACCAGCCAGCTCCGGTGAGAGCCTGGGGTCCTAGGGGTGGGTTTCTTTTGCTTAGTTTTGCCTTTGTACTCCTTCCAGAAAAAGCCCTCCTTGGGGGCCTGGGCACCTTGCCACGTGCCAAGGATGGCATCCCATGCCTGCTGTGCCCTGTCCCAGAAACTTTAACTTGTACTTGTTGTGCCCCCTCAGTGCTGGGTTTATTTCTTTTTATCCCTGTGAGGTACGCATAAAAGTAGAAGCCCAGGATTCAAACCGTGCAGCAGAGGTGGCTGGACGGTGCTGCTGCCCGCCCTCCATCAGCTGCTCCCCATTGTATTGTGCCCAGGGTGCCCGAGGAGCCTGGGGCTGAGGAGCCCGCGTCCCCGGAGGAGAGTTCGGGGCTGAGTCTGTTGCACCAAGAGAGCAAGCGCCGGGCCATGCTGGCTGCGGTGCTGGAGCAGGAGCTGGCCACGCTGGCGGACAATCTGCTCCTGGAGCAGGAGCAGGAGCAGGTGGGCGGCCCACCCCAGAGCCCCCTGGTGGTCGAGTATGAACAGGACTCCTGCAGATGATCTCGCCCCACCCGCAGCATCTCTCTCGGCTAGGGTGGGGACATCGGGTGGCGGCGACACTGGCTGACAACTCCTCTCTTCCTTCTCAGGGTTCCCGTCTGGGCAGGAATCATGTAGAACAGCTGCTGCGCTGCCTCGGGGCGCACATCCACACTCCCAACCGCCGGCAGCTGGTCCAGGAGCTGCGGGCACTGCAAGGGCAGCTTCGAGCCAAGGGCCTTGGGCCTACACTTCTGCATGGACCGCTCTTTGCCTTCCCGGAAGCGGTGAGGGGGCTTTCTGGCAGTTAGGGCTACCCAGTAACAGACAATGAGCTTCCTGTGCCTGGAAATGTGCAAGGACTTTATGTTCCAAGATTCTGTGTCTCTTCCTGGAAGACAGGGCCATCAGGAAAGGGACGTCTGCCCAGTCCTAGCTTCCCAGCCCTTCCCTTCACCCCAGGCCCGCCCACCCCACTTGCCTCAGCAGACTTTCTGGCCTTTCCAGCTCAAGCCCCACCTCTAGTTGGGGCTCAGCAGTCTCAGCAGCGGTCTCCCTCCTGTCTAGGTGAAGCAGATCCTCCGCAGGCGCCAGATCCGCCCACACTGGATGTTCGTGCTGGACTCGTTGCTCAGCCGCGCGGTGCGGGCTGCCCTGGCTGTGCTGGGCCCGGGTAGGCGCAGGAGGGAGGCCAACCGGCCCACGGCGTGGGTGTGGCCCTTGGGGCCGTGGCGAACGCCAAATGGGGTGGGTAGGGGGCGTGGCCTGCGGGGCCGGGATCCGCAGCGGGTGGGGCGTGGTTAAATGGACCAGAACCATTTGGGCCCCCGCAAAGAGCCCGGTATCCGGGCCCAGCCGCCCTCGCCGGTGTCCGGGGGTCCCAAACAGGCGTTCTTGCCCTGCCTGAGCTCACCGCACTTGTACTGGCAGAGGTGGACGAGGCAGTCCCACCGAGGTCAGAGTTGAGTAAAGACGGGGAGTCCCAGCAGAAGCAGCAGGAGACCCGAGTCCAGCAGAGCCCGCTCCCCACGGAACCCGCGCAGGGCCCCCCGCCTCTCATGGTGCAGCTGAGCCTCCTGCGAGCAGAGACTGATCGGTAAAGCCCCTCAGAATCGCCATAGGCTCCGCGCCAGCGTCAAGCCGCTCTCCACTCGCCACTCTATTCTGCTCTCTGCCCTCCAACAGGCTTCGCCAAGTCCTGGTGGAGAAGGAATGGGAGTGCCAGGCCCTGGTGCAGCGGGTGCTGCAGCGGGTGAATGCGGAGGCCGGGACCAACGCCCTGGCCTCAGAGCCCCCAGGTGAGCGGGCCTGGCTGGAGAACACTAGTGGTGGGTGTGGGGCAGCTTCTAGCAGGAGGCACACCGGGCTCATCACCCGACTTCTTGACAGCTGCCCTCCCAACTGACCAGGGCCTGGTGCAGTGGCTACAGGAACTAAGTGTGGATTCAGCCACCATCCAAATGGTGAGAGGGGCTGCTGGCCATTCCTAACCCCAACAACCACAGACTCCATCTCTGTCTGTCTGTCAGCTCTTCTCACTGTTCCCTCTGATGCAGAGAATCTCAAAAATGGATGAGCACTTAGTATACTCCTCCCATTGTACAGATGAGAAAACTGAGCCCCAGAAAAAGGGGGAGATCTGCCTCAGTATTTTTGCAGTAGAAAGGAGCTAGTATCTGGGTCTTTGGACACATCTTTCTGGAATTTTATCTGTCCCTGTTTCTGTGGGTCTTTGTCCATAACCAGCTGCTGAACCACAGATTTACCCTCCATGCCCTGCTCACCTGTGCCACCCGAGATGACCTCATCTACACCCGCATCAGGTACATCTTGGGCCCTCCAGGGATGAGCCATCCTTATGGCCTCATGCTGGCCAGCGGCAGGCCTGCCTAGGTTCTTCCCTGGAAACTACAGGGGCACCTAGGTTCCCTGAGGACAGAGGGGGTATCGGGCAGACAGTGGGTACCAGAGAGAGCCCAGGGCCTTCTGGCTGAGCCACATTGAGCCCACTACTCCCAGGGGAGGGATGGTATGCCGCATCTGGAGAGCCATCTTGGCACAGCGAGCAGGATCCACACCAGTCACCCCTGGACCCCGGGAGGCTGAGTGAGCACATCGGAGGCAGGACAGACGCAAGGATGGATGACTGGAGAAGATGCAAGCTGCTTCTGACGTGCCCACCCCAAGACCCACGGGCAACTGCAGGAGGCCAGGTGGGTGGGGGCCAGGGTAGGGCCCAGGCCTAGCCCCAGTGTGGGGAACCAACCAGAGGCACCCAAGCACACTGAGCACTACCAGACAAGAGATTATTAAACTGAACACTTTTGTACCCTTGTCCTGACAATTTCGGAGGGGTGTGTGTGTGGGTATCCTAGGAACAGCCCCAGGGTCTTTGTGTCAGAGTCAGAAGTCCCTTAATCTGGCCCCTCTCATTTCCCTGCTGTCACCTTCCTCCCTCTCTCTCCCAGCAGTCACCAGCCCCTTATTTCCCTTGGAGCAGACTTTATTGACTTTAGCGGAGGGCAGACCCTGAGAGGGAGGTCCAGAGAGAGGGGTTGGTAGGGCTACGTCCTGGGGGCCAGGTTCGTTCTGAGGGGTAGAAGGCCATCCACCCACTCGCACGGCTGCTCCAGGAGTGTCTGCCACAGTTGCTTC
Source organism: Eulemur rufifrons (assembly GCF_041146395.1). Classification (NCBI taxonomy): domain Eukaryota; kingdom Metazoa; phylum Chordata; class Mammalia; order Primates; family Lemuridae; genus Eulemur; species Eulemur rufifrons. Next base: position 18,325,953 of record NC_090990.1, on the reverse strand, counting down.
TCCTCAGGTGTGGAATCCATCCAGGGCACCTGGAGCCCGTAGCTGCTGCCTGGATGTGGGCGGGCAGGGGTCGAGGGCATGGTCACGCTGGGCACCTCAGGGCCCAAGAAACACCTGCCTGGTCCCAGATTATACACTGTTCCCAGTCACTCCCAGTTCTCAGTGGACTCCAAAGTTCAGGAAAGGGCAGAAAAGGGCCCAAGGCCACCCAGTATTGGCTCCCCTCAGGGTCCTGCCCTGCTTACCAGTGCCCAGGCTGAGGCGTGTGCCCCCCAGCTGGCGGCTGGCCAGGGCCCCGTGGTCCCAGAGGGAGAGCTCAGCACAGGCCTGGCGCAGGTCAGCAGGCCGAAAGCCGTCGTAAACCATGGTGTGGTTGAACACGGGGCTGAGGCTGTGACGAACCACCCTGGTACGCTGGCGGCTGGCCCGGCTGTCATCAGGCAGCACCGAGCTGTGGGGGAGGTGGGCTGGCATCAGGTGACCACCACCCTCTCACACTTCCCTAGAGGCAACCAGTCACCAAGTCCTACCCATTCTCCCTCACATATGTCCATGTCCCCTGGCTCCTGCCTGAGACCAGGCCTCAAGCCCTCACTGCCCTGGGGCCTTTGCACCAGCCTCCTCTCAGGGCTCCTGCCTTTTAAAGATTCAACTCCTATTCACAGGACCCCAGAGTGATGTCTCTGAAATGCAATTCTGCTACTTCCTGGCTCAGTGACTTTCACTGGCTCCCTACCGCCCGCCCGCCCCCCTCCCCATAGTTTCCGAAGTTTTCAAAGCCTCAGAACTCTCTCTGCAAAATAAAATATTCTCAAAGGTACAATACCTGAAAGAAAAACAGAATGCCTCTGGCTGAATCAGGGTTAGGAGCTAGAACAGGATTGGTCTACCTCCATTTCTCTCTCTGAGGGTGGGGCAGCACCTGGAGGCATCCCTAGAGGTGTCCCCAAAAGCTTACTTTGAAAACCACTGAACTACAAGTTCAGGGCCAAGCCCCACAGCCTGGCTTTCCAGTTCTCCGAGGGGCTTCTGCTGCCTCTCAGCCTCAGATCTCCGAGTCCTACAGGCCCCAGGCACCCTGAAATGCAGCTCCTGAAAGGGGTCGTCAATTTTCCTGACTTCAGGCCTTTGCTCAAGCTGGCCCCTTCACTCCTGCTCTGTTGTCAAAGCCCAGGCTGGGGGGTCAAGGGTTGATTACTAGGGGTTCGGAGGTTGGGAGTTCCACTGCAAAAGGAAGGAAAGCAGGTAGCCCCTCTCCTCACCACTGCACGTAAGTATCCAGGGATCCCGAGCGCAGTGGGATGAGGTCCCGAGCTTCCTTCACCCAGAAGTGCAGCTCCCCGCTCGGGGGCAGTCCCGCGCCTGCGGAGAGGCTCAGCTCAGGCCCGCCCCCAGACAGAGTCCACCCCCTCGCCGGACAGGAGTCTTCCGCCTCCCAGGGCCCATCCAGCTTGGCCTCTCGCGGGGCGGTCACTCACCCTCCGAGCCGGCGGGGACGTACTTGAGGGACAGGGAGAGCAGCCCGCGGCTGGGAAGCTCGTCGGGAGAGGGTGGGACCTGCGGGAGGTGGGCTCGTCGTGGGGTGGGTGCAGGGCCTAAGGGAAAGGGCCTCAAGGGGGTGGGGTCTCCATAAGCCTTGGGGTGTGGTTAGCGGGGGCGGGGCCTCCAGAGAAGGGCCCTGGGGATCCTAGCACCCACAGGCAAGGGGCCTACGATTGTGAGGCCGGGGAGGTTCTGGAAAGCCCGGTAGGGTGAAGGCGGGAGATCCGTGCCGCAGGTCTCCCCACGCGCCCGGCTGCCTCACCCGCGGCTGTAGGGGGAGCCAGGTGGGCTCAGAGTCCCAATTCCACGTGTCCAGGGGCACTTCAACTTCGCCCAGAAAGATGTTGCGACCCAGGCTTTCGCGGTGCCACACCGACAGGCTCAGCACGCGGCCCAGGAGCTCGGCCTGCGGGACGGAGTACTGGGGACAGGAGGTGCTTTTCAGTGGAGCAGCGCTGGTGGCCCAGAGTGTTGACAGGGGCGGGTCCTACCGAGCTCCTAGCAGGATGGAATCCTGGGGAGCCCCGAGGGCATTAATAGGGGCCTGGACTATCACCAGGCCTACCACAAGACTAACAAACTGGGCTGGCCCGAAAGTCCTGAGTTATCTCAATTGATTGTTCACAGTCAGTTACAAATGGAACTCTTTGCTCTACTCTTTCTCCGTTTCTCACTACTGCATTTGACTTTATTTTTTTTTTTTTAAGACAGGGTCTAACTTTGTTGCCCCCGCTAGAGTGCGGTGGCGCCATCCTTGCCCACTGTAACCTCAAACTCCTGGGCTCAAGCGATCCTCCTGCCTCAGCCTCCCAAGTAGCTGGGACTACAGGCGCATGCCACCACACCCCACACCCGGCTAAGTTTTCTAATTTTTAGTAGAGACGAGGTCTCTCTATGGTGCTCAGGCTCGTCTTGAACTCCTGGCCTCAAGCGATCCTCCCGCCTTGGCCTCCCAAAGCGCTGGGATTATAGGCGTGAGCCACCAAGCCCGGCTTTAACTAGTTTTTTAAAAAATATTTTTTTAAAGACACAGCGGGGAACGCGTTAATGGGGTCTGACGCTCTGGCAGAATGGAGGGTGTTCCCGCCACGCCGATCCGCAGGAAGGCGCATCCTGCTCATTAAGGGAACCGCACCGTCGTCGCAGCCTTACCCGCAGAGTCTCGTTGAAGACCGGGTTCAGATTCCGTTTCTTCACGGCCGTCTTGCGCTTGCTCTGCTTATCCGGGAGGAGGTAGCTTTTGACGTAGCTGGGGCGAGGGAGGTGAGAGCCCGCGGTCAGGAGGGGCCCTGCCAGCCTGCTCCCAGCCCTGGGCCTCGCGCTGCAGGCGTCTTACGGGATCACCTCCCGCAACCCCACGCCTCCCACACGCTGCCATTCCCATTTCGAAGATGAGGCACCCAAGGCCGAGAAAGCTGAGTGGCGTGTTGGGCTGCGAGAGCGGCCCCCTCGCGTCTCCGCACCGCCCGGAGGGGAGCAGGGCGGGCACTCACGGGTCGGAGCGGCGGCGCCGCGCGGCGGCCAGGCCCTGGCACTGGATCACGTGCACGCGCAGCTCGGCGGCGCCCGGCTCGTAGCGCAGCGCAAAGTGCACGGAGCCGCGCACCGGCACCGCCTCGGCCTCCCCCGACAGGCTCATCTGGCTGCCGCTCAGCTGCGGGCGGGGGAGGGCGGCAGTCAGGGCGCGCGCGGGGCTCACGTCGGGGCTGGGGGAGCGCAGAGGGTTCAGACCCCGGCATGGGGGCGGGAGCGCTGGGTCCCAGGGCGAGCGCGGGGTCCGGCTGGGGCTATGCGTCGGGACGTGGAGGGAGGAAGCACCCACCTCCAGTCTCCCCCAGGCTTTCTCCCTCACCCTCTCACCGTGGAGGAGTTCAGGCTGGACACGGAGGAGCTGCTGCTGAGCATGCGGTCCAGTGCGGGGCCAGACCCCGGGGCCTCCTCCCAGTTCTCCAGGATCTTGGGTGCAGCCTTGGTCCGGAGAGGGGAGAAGTGTCGGGGGCGGCTCCTCTTTCCCTTCCAGTCCCCCGACCGCACTGGGTCGCAGATAGCTCGCAGCCCTGGGCAGGAGCACTCCCCGCCTAGAGTCCGCTCCGGGTCTTGAGAGCAGCCGTGGGCCGCTCCCGCCTACCTGGGCTTGCGGGGGTAGCAGCTCCTGCTCTACCCTCAACGCGGGCTCCAGCTCCGAGTCCGCCTCCTCCGCGCAGACCTGCACGCCCCCTTGGCCGGGGGCTGGAGTGGAGCACAGGCTGCTGAGCGAGCCCCTCTCCTGCCCGCCCTTGAGCAAATTTGGAGGGACTGGTTTGCAACCCCGGTGACCTGCGGATTCAGGCCCCGGTGCTGCCCAGTGGTTGCCCATGGAAGCCACACGGAACCCCCCCACACAACGCAGGAGGAGGAGGGTGAGCACAGGTGTTTGGGGTCAGTTAGAGCTGCCTCTGATCCCTGAAACCTCTGTGTGTGCCGCAACACATGCTCCCACTCACCTTCCTGGGCCTGGGCCTCCTCCTCCTGATCTGAACCCTTTAGGAGAACATATGGCGATGGGAAATCAGGTCCCTGAAAGAAGGGAGGGGTAGAGGTCACACTGGGAGCCAGTGAGGAAGGGTCAAAGGTCATGCTGGGGTGACCCGGTCAGAGGCTCCCGCCAGATACCCCAGCTTCAGATTTAGGGCAGCCCTCAGGGCAGAGCTGCAGGACCAGTCAGACCTGTACTTCACGCCCCTCACACCTTGCCTGCCCCGCCTGACTCCTAGCCTGTCAGTGGGCGGGGGCGGGGGGAGTGCAGTACCATCTGAGTCCCCGACCTCCCAGCTCAGTCCCGCCCCTCTCCTAATATTCACCAGTTCCCCTAGAGCCCGGCTCCACACCAACCTTTCACCAAGGAGGATGCTGGGGCCCAGACAAGGGAAGGGGTGTCCCAGGTCTCCTGCTTCCCAGGCTCAGGCTCTTTCCCAGGAACATTCCGCCTGCACTCCAGGGGCACTGTGTACTCATTTAGTAACTCCTTCCTTCCTTACTCACCTCAGTCTCCTTGAGCCTCTCTTGGGGGGCCTCATCTATGGGGTGCCTAGCAGTAGGGAGACATAGTTTTCAGGGAGGAGATCCAGGTGGCCAGTAGGCAGCTTCTCTCCTCTCCCAAGTCATGTCCTCACCTGGGCTCTGGCTCCTCTTCGTTCTCTTTCCCAGCAGCCTCAGCCTCCCCATCACTGCCCACAGCCTGGTCTCCTGGGCCCAGGTAAGAAGCTCTGTGAGCCCCCTTCTCAGGAAGTTTGTCTGTGACTCACAGCAGAGGCCCTTGGAGATACCCACCCACCTCCCGTAGCCCATGGAGGGGCATTGCCCACCCAAAGACACACAGTATTGGGGCAGCCAGGATGGGAGCCCAGGAGCCCTCTCTCCCTGCCCACAGACAGCCAGTGCCCTGGACTGCAAAGGCTTGCCCACCCTGGGGATCCTCCCTCACCCCTGGAGCTCTTCTTCCTGCGGATAGAGGCTCGGACAAGGTCAGAGCCGAAGTGTGCATGGTGGTGCCGTTGGGAGCGTGCTTCCTGGAACCAGTCCCCTGTCAGGATCTTCAGCTGCCCAGGGTCCACCAGCGAGGCCCGGAGCTTGCTAGAGGATGGGGGAGAGTGTGGCTGTCACTACTCACCCAACCACCATTCCTGCCACCCACTCTGTACCAGTCTCTGTATAGGGACTAGGGACCCAGCAGCAAATTAGACTTGATCCATGCTCTGGAGGAGCCAAGGCTGCTGGGGAGATGAACCCAGAAGAGACAAGCACACCGTAGCGAGGTAGGTGATGTGACAGATGTAAGAAGGGCCAGCTCTGCCTGTGAGAATCTAGGAGGTGACATTTGAATTGCTCTTAAAGGACAAAGGAATTGTCCAGGTAGAGAAGGATAACAATTAGGTAATTACTGTGGACCATACTTGCATAATCCCTCTTAATTCTGTGAGGTAGGACTCCCCAGCCTCATTTTACAGATGAGGAGTGTGGTACTCAGGGAGGTCAGGTATGTTGCCCAAGGTTACATAGCTAGGAAGTATCTGTCCCCAAATGCTGTTGGGAAAGGCCACTGTGCTCTTCCAGAAAGAAGGAACAGCACAGGCTTGGAAGTGACAGGTGTGTTCAGAGACTGGGGAGCAGCCGGTGCTGTGTGGATACTTTGTGTGTGTGTGTTGGGTGGGGGCTATGGAGAAAGATGAGATGGTGGAGGCTGGCATGGACCAATCAGAGAGGCCTTGTGGACAGTCCGGCGGGGGTGGGTTTCAGCAGGGATATTAAGGACAGATCTGGGCAGCTCCAGCTGCAGCATGGCGGGTGGGCTGGAGGGACCCTCACAAGGGAGCTAGTGCAGCCACCCTGGGAAAGGTGATGAGCTCTGAGCTGGCCAAGGCCAGAGGGGACCAAAGGGTGAAACCAAGAACCACTCAGACATCTGCCAGGCAGCAGGTTGGGAGGCATTCAAGGGGTGTCCCAGGTCTCTTGCTTCCCAGGCTCAGGCTCTTTCCCAGGAACATTCCGCCTGCACTCCAGGGGCACTGTGTACTCATTTAGTAACTCCCGGTGCTCCCCTGGCCTGGGTCTCCCTGCCTCACCTGACCCGCCCCTCCTCCAGCTGGCGCAGGCGGGCATCTCGCTTGAGGACCTCAGCAATGGCTGCTTGCTCCTCCTCCGTCAGGAAGCTGAGGTCCAACAGTCCTTCAGCCTCAGGTTCTGGCTCATGCTCCATTGGGAGGGAGGGCAGAACCCAAAGCCCCTCTTGAGATGGGTGCCCCCTCTGGGGCATCAGCTGGGGCCGTGCCCCAGCTGGGCACACGTGGCTCCCTGGGGGCAGACCAAGGGCCAGGTTGAGGCCTGCACAAACACACAGCACATCCTGGAGCCAACTGCCCTTTTCTCCCCAAACATATGCCCAGGTGGTGGGTAGCGTACAACCCCAGGAAGGCTGAGGTCAAGGTGGGGTGGGATACACCCATGGACTTATACATACACTGGCCCATGAACACACTCAGGGACACACTCAAAGAAGTGTACAGAGACATGCATCCATACACTGATCCATGTAGGCACAAATACCCAGTCACACATGCACACTGATACCTGTATAAAGACAGGCACACACACCTGTTCCCCCATGAAGGGACCTCTGCAGACACAGGCAGAAACCTATGCCCAAGAGAGAGACATGTGCACACATCCTTAAACCTGCACATGGCATGTGCACACAAAGGCGGACAGGGGGACAGGGGCCCATCCAGATAGGTTCACCTATACAAAAATAAGTCGGGGGACAAATATGTCCCTAGATATACGCACACAGACGTTTGCACACAAACACTGCCCATCTAACTGGGTTGTGAGCTCCTTAAAGGTAGGGACAGTGAATCACCCTCAAAGCCAGTACTTTGCACACACACAACAGATAGTTGGTACAAGTCTGATTAATTAAATACAGAAATATACCTGCACACCCGGGAATGCACATACACAACCACCCACCCACCCAGACACACACACCTGCTCACCCCCTGCTCTGGCAACCTCCCCTACCACCCCCCCCACCCCCCCACCCCCCGTCCCTTCACCCTTCACCTCCACCCTGCCCTGGCCCATTTGGCCTTCCTGTCTGAGGCAACCTCCTCCCTAGCCCACACCCCCACTTCCTCCCCCGAGGTAACTGCTGCACCCAAGCCTACTGAGGCCTCCAGTGCAGGGATGCCCCCGCTGCTGGCCCTGCCCTTTTGCCCAGAGCCCCTGGGCCCCTCTGCTCTGGCCACACAGTCCTCCGGCTCCCGCCCTAGACCTGGCTGGGGGCCCGGCGGTGGAGGCCTAGGTTGGCAAAGCAACTCGTGCCCAGGTACCACAGTGACTCCGGAAGGAAAACATTTGCCCAGTCCTGAGGGGCATGTGGACGTGGCAGGGGGCCCATGACTCGGCCACAACTGTGGTCTGAGCCCACTGGGCAGTCTCTCCTTTGCTTCCTGCCCCTTCCATGCCAGGGCTCCAGGTGGGGCTAGGATGGAAGAGGCGGCTCGCAGGCAGGTCCTGGCTTGTGCCTGCCGCCTCTTGAGCTCTGTCCCCTCCCAGCTGAGTCAGTGTCAAGCCCAAGTGAGCCCTCATGCCACAATGACCCGTCCCAGGAGCCTGAGGTTTCTGCACGTCCATATGGTATATAACACTGACTGTGTGAATAACCGTGTGCTCAACATTAACAATTTTCATGAACTCTTATGTCCAAAGCACTGGGTGTTACAAACGCAGTTTGGGCCCCTCTGTGGAATGGCGCGTGAGCCCCAGTTTCTGTCTCTGCCGCGTTGTCTGGCGTGCGAGTCTGGGCGTGGTGGGCGTGTCTGTGTACTGTGGAGTTTATGTGCAGTTTGCATGTGTGAATGTTGTTTCACTGTGTGTGTGCCTGTGTGTCTCGTCGCACTGCGATACTACATGGGGAACTATACTGTCTATGTGTTGTGTTCAGTGACTTTCTGGGTGACAGTGCTATGTGGGTGTGTGCACAGTGCGCATTTCCTCCTATGCTGTATGTGTGACTGGGCTATGTATTGTGGTGTGTCCTCTGGTGCTCCAGGGGCCACCAGATACGTGGGTCTGAGGGTAGAAGTCGGGGGATGTTTGGCAGCCCTGAGCCTGGGCTGGGCCAAGGGATCTGAGCCCAGTGTCCCCAGAACCACCTCCTCCCCACAGTCCTCTCTCTGTCCAGAGGCAGAATCCAGTATCTAGTCCTCCCTGCTGCTTCAACAGTAAAAGACAGACCCACGGGTCAATAGGAGGGTCTATCCATCTGCCCGCTGTTCCAGTCCCAGACATGCTCCCGCCTCCCCCACCCCAAGGTCCCAAGGTGCCCGAGGGTGCTCAGGATACCAGGTGGCAGTGCCTGCCCTTCTGGACCCTGACAGGGGACCCTAGCACCAAGGTGTTACCTGTAGGAGTCCAGTATGGGAGGACACTTTCGTAGGAGGCTCCAGCTCCCCTGGGCCAAGTTTCAGGGACCTGGAGAAGAGCAGTGAGAGACTAAGGCTGACTCAACCCGCGGCCCACAGCAGTTGCCCCGCCGCTAAGGAGGAGGAAACACCTCTGCAGGGCTTGATGCAAAACCGGGCCTGGACTCCCAGCTCCCTGGGGACACGCCCCCGCAGCAGACTGGAGAGCCCGGGGCGTGGCCCCAGCTCCACTGCAGACTCAGGGGAATTGGAGCAGGCCCCAACCCCTCTGTACAATACACACCAGTCCCGCCCTGCCCACAGAGCTGATAGGAACTTGCTTTGAAAGCAAAGTTAGAAACTTGCCTTTGTAAGCATCCAGGTAATGGATGGATTGCAGACTTTGCAGGTATACAACCCTGAGCAGACTCCCAGCTCTGCCACTATGGGACCTTGTGCAGGTCTCTTAACCTCTCTGAGCAGCAACATCTTCCCATAGCAGAGTACAAGGAGCCTATTATAAGGGAAATGAGGTGGGCCAGGGTGGCTCACACCGGTAATCCTAGCACTCTGGGAGGCCAAGGTGGGACAATTGCTTGAGCTCAGGAGTTGAGACCAGCCTGAGCAAGAGTGAGACCACTCCCCTACCCTCGTCTCTACCAAAAAGAAAAAAAATTAATAATAATAAAATAAGAGACCAGCCTGAGCAAGAGCAAGGCCATGTCTCTACTAAAAACAGAAAAAATTAGCCGGGCATGGTGGCACATGCCTGTAGTCCCACTACTCGGGAGGCTGAGGCAGGAGGATTGCTTGAGCCCAGGAGTTTGAGGTTGCTGTGAGCTATGATGGCTCCACTGCACTCGCCTGGGCAACAGAGTGAGACACTGGCTCAAGGGGAAAAAAAAAAAAGGGAAGTGAGCCCAGACGCAGTGGCTCATGCCTATAATCCTAGCACTCTGGGAGACTGAGGCGGGAGGATCACTTGAGATCAGGAGTTCGAGACCAGCTTGAGCAAAAGTGAGACCCCTATCTCTACTAAAGATAGAAAAATTAGCCAGGCATTGCAGGGTGTGCCTATAGTCCCTGCTACTTGGGAGGCTGAGGCAAGTGCATTGCTTGAGCCCAGGAGTTTGAGGTTGCAGTGAACTATGATGACACCACTGCACTCTACCCAGGGCGACAGAGCAAAACTCTGTCTCAAAAAAAAAAAAAAAAAAAACAAAAAGGAAGTAAAAGTGCCTCGTACAAGCTGGCATATAGCTGGTGCCAGGTGCTCTCTCCAGCACAGTCCGGTACTCAGTACCTGTGGTCACTTCAGCAACTGCCACCCCTCCATGTCCACATACACCTCTGAGAAGTGCTGGCCACCGCAGAGCAGCTCTCTCCATCCCCTCTGCCAATCTGGGCCCCGTCTGTTTGGGAATGGACTCTTCCAGTGCCAAGGTGAGGGTCCCACACCCTCTATGGGTAGGTAGTCCCTCTGAGCACCCTATTCTGCTCCCAGATTTTGGACTCCAGATTACATTGGCTTCAGGACCATGACTCTGGGGCTGTCTTTATTCTGGTCTTGGCCACAAGAGGCCAAGCCAAAGCTCCCCGACTGCCTCTAAGTCTACCTCTTTCCCCAGTGCCTGCCCTGCCGCCCCCTTCCCCGCACCTGAGGCCATGGATTAAAGATTACAGGGGGCCTCACAGAGGAGCTGGGGCAAGGGTGGATTTTAAACCCTACTCCTCCTCTCCTCCTCAGAACTGGCTCCTGAATGTTTCCACCTCTGAGAGACTGGGGGATCCCTCCTCCACCCAAGCCCAATGTCTGGCCTTCTCTATTTATTTTTTGCAAGTTAATCTTATTTTCAGAGTCTCTTTTCCCTCATCTGTTAAATGGGGGCAATAATCCCAGCTGAGGGGGATTTCATTACAATGAGATCCCAGCAGACTCCTACTACAGGTAAGCATTTACATATGCAATACCCTCTGAGGCCACCATTACTGGGATAGGTGATGTCTCCTCAGTCAAGGCCCCGACGTGGAAGGAGAACGACCAACAGCATCCTCACCACTTCCCACCCGCTGTCCTGGTCCTAGCTCCCCACAAGGATGATTCTCTAGGGGCCCCCCAAGACCCCCGAAGGCACAAAACTTCATTGGTCTTCAAGCTTCTAAATTTCCCTTCTCTGCTCTCCTGTCCTCCCTTTAGCTGTGACTCTCCAGGACTCCAGTTATTTCCAGCCAACTCTCCTGCTGTCATCTCAACCTGACTTCATCTGGTCCCTTCCACCTGAAACCTCTTATTCCCAAGTTTCCACGTTGGTAGCAAGCCCCCCTTGTCCTGGCCCCCAGGCTTCCTGCCCATCTCTTTCCCACCTTGCCGCCTCTGTCTGCCCTCCTGCTGCCCAGGTCTGTCCCTGCTCAGCCTCTTCCAAAAGCCTCCTCTTCTCCGGCCTCCTGGTCGCCACACCTGGCCCCTCCAGCCCTTCATTGCACAGCTGTCAGAGGGCCCTTTGGAACACACCACTTTTCTTTCATTCCTTGGGTCTGGAAGGTGCTGCCAGATAGTCAGGGTAACCCTTGGCACATTCACAAATCTCTGAGCCAGTCCAGCCCCCTTGGACATGTCACTGCCAGACGCCTCACCACCTACCAGGACAGCCCACCCCTCAGCCTGACCTGCAGGATCGCCATCGTAAATCTGGCAGACTGTCCCTTGTCCTACGCCCTTAGAGCCTTAGCTACAGCCTCTACTTCCTGTCCCTTCAACACCTGGGTCCTTTGGTCCTTTTGAGTTGCCTGCTCAACTGCTTTCCCCAGCCAGCCGACCACACCCCTCCAGGACTAGCTCGGCCTCCTCCAGAGTTCAGTGTCTCTGTACTGCAGCCAGTCTCCAGGCAACGTCCTTTGATTAAGTGGCAGGGTCCTGGAGGCCAGGAGATCTGGGTTAAAATTCTGGCTCTGCCACCTGGTTCCTTTGTGGCCTTGGATCAGTGACAATCTCTGTAAGCCTTACTCTCTCTCTTTATAAAGTGGGGACAATAGCAGCCATCTCACAGGACTGTTGGAAGGACTGCTTTCTTTTTTTCATCTCCAGCATCCATTCTCCCTTCTTTTTGGTCACAGCACCCACAACATCCTTTGCAGAAGCAGCCCCTCTCCACTTGCACCCTTGTGCTCCAGCGAGGCTATCTTGAAGGGTGGTTCGAGCGGAGGCTGGGAGCCAGGCTGCTGGGCTTGAGCCATGGCTCCACTCCTCCTCCTCCTGCCATCTCGAGCAGATCACTTCACTGCTCTGTGCTTACTTCTTCATCTGCAAAATGGAATAACACCTTGAAGGGCTGTTGTGAAGATAAATAAGCTGATACTTTATTACAAGGTAGTACGTACTATTCACAAATAGTTAGCACTGAGTAACTATTGGTGACTTTCATGGCACGTTTATGTCCTGTTTCCCCAAGGCCAATTTTAAGTTCTGCTGCACTGAAGAAAACTTTCTTCTATCTATTCTTCTGTGGTTGTCCTCAGTACCAAACTTATCTCCCCCACTCCACTCTCATGTAGAACCAATATGCAAAGCAGGTTTAAAAAATTTTTTTTTTTCCAGAGACAGGGTCTTGCTCTGTCACCCAAGCTAGAGTTCAGTGGCATGATCATTGCTCACTGCAGCCTTGAACTCCTGGGGTCAAGTGATTCTCCCACCTCTGCTTCCTGTCACTGGGACTACAGGCATGCACCACTGCACCCAGTCGAAACAGGTTTTTGAAAATGGAATTGCTGTGGTCAGGAGGGGGCGCCTGTGCCTTGCCCTGAAGTCCCAAGCTTGGAAGCCAAGCACTGCAGGGCCTGGGGTGAGCTGGTAGATGCCTGATCCAGGGCCCCAGTGGCCAGCTGCTAGGGCCTGTCCTCAAGGCCATCCTCAGGACGAGCACCAAGAATTCAGAGACCAAATCCTTGGCTAGCTCAACTGAAGTGACATGTGGGCAGCGTAGGGAAAGACTTCACCAAGGAGGCAGCTTTGGGGAAGGCAGGCCACGATTTCAACAGGTAGAATGCAAAAGACTGGGCAAGTGCCAGAGAGCAGGGTGTACAGAGCACAAGGAGCCTGGGGAGCCTTGAAGGCCACTGACATGGAACAGGATCATGACACAATCACCAGGGTCAGCATGAGTTCAGCAATGTGACCGATAGATGCAGCGGGGCTGGGGGCTGGCAGTTCTCTTGGCTTATCCCAAACTGTGTACCCCTGGAGGGGACAGGTCCGGGGCCCTGGTCTGCCCAGGGAAAGTCCTGCTCAGCCCCAACCCTAACCCTACTGCCAAGTTCTTCCCAACAGGGGAGATGGGCCGGGTTTCAATACTCATTTGCCTCAAGGAGAAAGCTTTGGAATGGTGGATGTGGAGTGACAGGGATTCCCACAGCCTGGGCACCAGGAAGCATTTACCTGAGGGATGCTGGTGGCACTGCAAGCTCCAGGCACTGAACACAGACTCAACCATGGGGCCGGCGACCAGATCCCTTGCCAAGGGGAGAAGAGCTGAGGGGCGAGGGGGCCACAGAGAGAAGGACACAATGCAGAGCACCACCCAGAGTCAACTCTTTATTACCCTGCCCAGGGAGCCCCTCACAAAGGAATCTGCGGAGCAGGAGGGTGGGGTGGGTGGCACAGGGCCCTTCGTGACAACTTGAAGGGGGAGAGACAGTCAGGTGGGGGAAATAGCTCCCCTGCTCCCTGCTGGCACTGGCTGTGCTGGCAGCCCACTGTATTTTGGACCCACGAGGAGCCATCACCAGCAGGAGGCCCACACCCGGGGCTGGGGCCAAGCGCTGTTGACGCTCCCCTGTCTACAGGGTCACTCTGGCACATGTCAGCTCCATGCACCTCTCCAGCCAGGCCCCAAACTGCAGGGGCCCAATGCTGGGAGGGCCTGGAAGGGTGAAGAGGGGCTACATGGGCTGGAGGATGCCAGGAGACGGGCACACACTTCCCCCAGTGCAGCTGCTGGCAGATATCCAATAGAGAGGCCCAGCCAGCCCTTCTGGACTATTCTAGAGGCCCAGGGCAGCTTAGTTTATAGAGATGCCTCAGTGTACCCCATCCCACTCCAGGACCAGAGCTAATGCAGAAGGGCAGGCTCCTAATCCAGCTCTGGTCCAAATGCTGCCTTGGCCAGTGGGTCCAAATGTCCTCCCCTCCCCACACTGGGCACTGGGCTGAGGCAGGAGCCCAGCAGGCACTGGCAGGAGAAGCTCTACAGAGGGTAGCTAAGGTTTTTCCAACACAAGAACAAAGAGGGGCCTTAAGGGCAGGGGTCACAAGCCTGGGGAGAAGGGACAGGGGGCTTCTGAGTGGCCAGTGAGAAAACAAACACTCCCACACCACAGCTCATCCTCAGCCCTTCCACCTAGCCCGGGGTCCAAAAGAATAGGTCCAACCCTGCCTTTTGGGGTGAGGAGAATCTGGAACCAAAAGAGGGTGATAGCTGCCTCTTTGGGAGCCTGGTGGGTTTGGGGCCACAGGGCAGCCATCACCGGAGGTTGAAGACGAGGCTGACGGTCAGAATGATGCCGAGGAGGAGCATGAAGGGCAGCCAGGTCTTCACGAAGGCCCCGACACTGACAGAGAGGAACAGGGACAGAGCACAGCGGGGCAGGACAAGGTGAGCAGGCATATGGCCCAGAGCCCCATCCACAGACCCTGACAGGGCTGCCACCCCTAAAGATGCCCCTGGAACGATTCCCTCATCCTCGAACTTGGCCAAGCCAGGGACCGGGCTGGGCCTGGCGCTCACTATGGGTGACCACCAACTATAGTCAGGGGCAGGGGCTGTTCCAGGCTGCTGGTGGAGATCTACTGACACCTCGCTGGTTGGGTGTAGCAGATGTGCTCACCCTCTCTGGGTCTCACTGGCTCCATCCATAACCACTTGTCTCTGGGAGAGAAGTCTCTAGCAAGAGAACCAGGAACTTTAGTTCTGGTGTAGAAGCCACGAGTGCTCTCTGCCCATGGCCCTCATAATGGGTCCCGCTGGGAGGCAGGAGTTGACGAGAGTTCACACAGTGGTGTGGCTGGAGCCAAGCGGCTGGGAGCCAGGAGCCTGGGTTTGACCCTGGCTCTGCCTCAGTCTCCATGTGACCACAGTTATGTTCTTCTCAGAGGACTTCTAAAAGCCTTCCGGGACTAAAAAATACTTCTGAGAGTCCCCTTTTCAGAAGCTCTTACTAAGGAGGAAGGAGCATGGCTAAGAGGAATGCTTGGAGGGTGGTGGCAAGATCAGCCCAGGCACGTGCTGGCTCCGAGTCTGGGCTCTGCTGTGGGACCATGGGTGACTCACTCGACCTGAGCTCTCCCTTTACCTCTGAATTGGGACAAATGCCTTTGACTTCACATGAGGCTGGGGCTTCAAAGGTCCTCCCAGGCCACCACTGGGACCCACCTGCCCAGGACCCTGCCTCTGACAAGGGATGCTTGGGAGGGGCCCTGTGAGGGTGGTCCACACACCATCCTGTGAGGACCCAGCTGTTCACTTTACCTGAGTACAGAGCTCTGTAGACTCACAGCCTCCCTCAGCAGCCAGAATCACTGCCCCGTTTTACTAAGGACAGCTGCAGCTCAGAGAGGCAGTTACCCACAGTCTCACAGTGAGGAAGTGCCAGAGCTGTGTTGGGGATGCAGGTAGAGTGGGACTTCAGAAGAGCCACCTCCCTCTCCACCAGGAGCTTAGCTAGTCATTCTAGAACCTTCATGGCTCCAACTGGCATCTGCTCCAACTGTCCCTGCTGATTAAAGGACTCTAGAAATGGTCTTTCCGGGATCCTTGGGAGAGCAGCCCTCGGGGAATGTGTGGGTGGGCAGGCAGCTCACCTGACATACTTCCCATAGAGCAGGCAGAAGAAGCAGAGTGTCACCATATTCCAGTTGGTGCTGTTGTTGTAGCGCATCAGGTTCAGGGCCAATGCCACGTGTGAGTGACAGTTGTCACAGCAGAGATTGTGCTGGAGGCACCGGAAGGGTTCAATCAGAATGGGTCGCAGGGGAACCTCCCACCCTGGTCCTGCCTCAGGAGCACCAGCCCTGCCCCAGCCGACCTACCATGCGGTGCTTGTACTCCTCAGAGGCGTCGTGCACAGCCGTGTCCCAGGCATTGGGACCGCTAGTGTACACCTGAGCAGGGTCCAACTTCCAGTACCTGATGGGAGAGAGGGGGTTCTGGACCCTGGCTCAGCTCCCTTGTGGCCCCTCAGCTCTGTGCCCTGAGCTGGGTGCTGAGGCTGTGAGGCTGAGGTCAGATCCAGGGCAAGAGTCACGCGGCAGATCACCTTAACACAGGGCAGGCGCCCAGTTCCATGGTGGATCCTGGGAGGGTGTGGAACTAATTCAGTCTGGGGATGCTATGGCCTGAATGTTTGTGTCCCCCTCAAACTCATACACTGATATCCTAACCCCCACTCTGATGGTATGAGGAGGTGGGGCTCGTGGAAGGTGACGAGGTCACAGCGGTGGACCTCTCATGAATGGGATTAGTGCCTTTATAAAAGAGGCCGGAGAGAGGACCCCTCGTTCCTTCCACCGTGTGAAGACACAGTGAGAAGGCACTGTGGGTCCTCACCAGACACTGAGGTGCCTTGATCTTGGACCATCCAGTCTTCAGAGCAGTAAGAAATCAGTTTCTGCTGTTTATAAGACATCCAGTGTCTGGTATTTTGTTATGGCAGCCTGAACAGACTAAGATGGGGGAGGGGTGCTTTCTGGAGGTAGTGAGTGTCTGAAGGCGGAGAGTTTGGCCAGGCACAGAAAGGGGAGGTGGGTGTTCTAGGCCATAGGAACGGCTTAAACAAAGTGACAGGCATAAAACTATACAGTATGTCCCAGAAATCAGGGGATTCAGAAGGAGAAACAAGTGAAGGAATGCTGGCAGGTGAGGCTGGAGATGAGGGGGGCCACACCATGCGGGGAGTTTACCATCAGCAAGCACTGTCCCCGTCTCCCACACAGCTCGGCAAAGCCCACAAACCTGAGGCTGGGTGAGAACTGCTGTTCTGAGTAACGGAGTGCCCACAGAACGCAGGCCAGGGAGAGCCAGGAGGTCAGGGCGACCCCAGCCCTGTTGGGGGGATGCTTGGTGGAGGAGCCTAGAGACAGTGGCCTGGCCGGGGGCTGCTCAGGGGCTCATGCCTGGAAAAGGGTGCCCCCAAACTGTCCTTGGAAAGCAGCCTGGCAGAAAATACCTGGCCCAGAGACCCTTGAATCCCACTGCCTCCTGCCTGAGGACATCAGCCCTGCGCCAAGCTGCCTCTGCTGTATGGAACACTCGGCCCCCACCACTCCTGGTGCAGCCTTGGACAACAGGTCACCTGATGTTCTGAGAACAGGGACAACGGAGGCATTGTCACCAGGCCTGCAGCTGAGGTGGGCACCTGAGACTGAAAAAACGAAGACCAAAAGTCCCAAACCAAACCAACAATAGCTGCCTGAGGGCCTGGACTGCTCTTATTCTCTCCAACCAGAACTTTTCAGCAGAGTTTCAAACAATGCTTCTCTTACACCTTAAATGGCTTGTTTGCTCCCAACGGGCAAGAGTAAGTCTAGGTTGTAGGGGGAGACAGATCTGGGTGTGAGTCCCAGCCCTGCCACTTCCTAACTGTGTGACCTTGACCAAGTTCCTTCCCTTTCCTCACCTTTGCCATGGAGTTGAAAACATGACCTTGCAGAGCTGAGGCAAGGCCTGGATGGTATACAGGAAAGGCCCTAGCCAGGGACTGGCACAGTAGATGCTTGGTACAGGGCTGCTGTGCTCTGGTGGACCCTGGCTGTTCCTCCCCTCCACATTCTGTCCTCAGGTGCTGGTTCCTGCTGTGCCCCAGAAGGCCCAGCCTGCTGTTCTGGGCAGGAGGAACCTGGCCCTATGGCCAGTCACATGCGTGCTCATCACTTACTTGGCAGGCTTTCCAAAGGCCATGTTGTCTTCCTGTTGAGGGACAAGAGCAGAGGTCAGTGGGGAACCTATATCCAGCCTGATGACAAACCTCGACCAGCAACTTAGAAGGGGGTATGTCAGGGGTGCACAGAAATGTGACACGGGTCCAGCCCTGGGGTAGGCAGGGTATCTGCAGTGCTAGTAGTGGCCTTTCTATGGGAGGGAGGGGGTGCGGCAGAAGTGCACAGAGCACTGCATGCTGGGAGACCAAGGGCCTGGGCTCCAGCTGCCACTGTGCCTCTGTGTGGCACCCCGGGAATTCTCTCGCCCTCTCTGGACCTCATTTTCTCCAAGTTCTGTGGTCAGTCTTTTCTCATCTTTGATCTTGGGCAGCTGGTTTCCTTCATGGTCTGGGCTTCCCACCCAACAATGGGGCCCCACACGGAGCCCATCTCTGTGCCTGGCTCTCTGATTGCATTCTAAGCAGGGCGGGTGGTGCTGGGCCCAGGGCAGCTTCCTGTGAGGCAGACACTACAACAATGTCCTTCCTAGGCTCACCACGTGAGACCCGGGTGTGGGAGTTATGCAGAGACAGATTCTGGGCTCAGAATCAGGAAGACCCTGCTGACAGAGCTGGTCAAGGATGCATTATCATAAAAATATACGACAGTGAAAGTAATGGATGTGAAAGTATTTTTAAGTGCACAGTGACAGATCTTTGTCGTGTTAAAATGATTGGGACAACTATTAATATAAACAGGTTGGTGCCACCATATCCCTTCATTCCAGCCTCTGAAACCTGGAAATAGGCAAGCTGATGCATGCTCATCAGGAACTAGACCACTGGGCCCGTCCTGGTCACATCCCCAGGGAACAGACTTGAGAACTCAGCTCTTTCTTTCATCCTCAAGTCCCACCCCCTCTTCTCTGCAGCCACACCCAGAGAACCATGTCGGCCTCCCCTGTTCCCCGATCTCGACTCCCACCTTCTGAATGTCCAGAGATGTGGTTCCTGGATGGTCTCACTCTCCAATCTTGCCTCTACACCCTACCCATGTCTCGGTACCCCAGGGGGCAAATGGCTGGGTCAGTTACATAAGAATCCTTCTGGCCACACTCCCTCCTGGCCTGTCCTAGAGGCAAGAGAAGGGGGGAAGGGGTCACACACTGGTGAGGGGCAGAGCTGGTGAGGGGGAGCACAGGGCAGGATGTCATGTTATCTGCATTCTCCTGTGCCTGCAGGCAAGACAGGCCGGACTTCCACTTAAACCTTGGAACCCTCCAGAGGGTGGCAGGATGCGGACTCACCGAGACAAAGTAGGGGCCAGCGAAGTCCCGAATAACTCCTGTGGAGGTGCAGATGCCCATGTGGCCAATGATGGGGAAAAACCACCTGCAAGGAAAAAAGACAGAGAAGGGACGGACCTTAGGGGGGTCTTTCAACCAGTTAGATGGATATTGGGGACACTTGATCCAATGTAGGGGCATGTGAATATAATGTGGCGTGATGAAAGCACATGGGGGCTATCCAGAGGGGCTGGGGAAGCACAGAGAGGGGCAGCTGCAAATGAACAGCACAGGGGATACCATTGTACCCCCCAGAATGGCTACTACTAAAAGCAATAACACCGAGTACAGGTGAGGATGAGGAGTACCAAGCTCTCACTCACTGCTGGCGGAGTATAACCTGTTTCTACCATTTTGGAAAACACTTTGGCACTATACTCTATGCCTTAGCAGTTTCCCTTTGCCCCCACCCTTGGGAAATATTTGCCAAAACTCATTGACCTGTACTCTTAAAATGGGTGCATTTTATTGTATGTAAACTATATCTCAATAAACTTGATCAAAAATAACTAGAAATCATTGAATGTCCAACAACAGTAAAAAGGGTATGTAAATCGTGGTATAGTCATATAATGAAATGGTACATAACAATGAAGGAACAAACTTCTGCTACATACAACACAGACTTCCACAGACATGGGGCTGAGTGAAAGAAACCTTTCACGGGAGTACATAATAACATAGTATTCCATTTACATGAAGTTCAAGAAAAGGCAAAACTAATCTATGGTCAGAGTTCCAAAGCGGGGTTGTCTTTGGGGCATAACTGGCTAGAAGGGGATACAAGGGGGTCCTTTGGATCAGGAAATGCTCTCTATCCTCTGTCTGGATAGTGTGACATGAGCGTGTATGTAAGCAAGAATTCAGTGAGTTGTATACTTAAGATTTGTGTACCTTTTGGTATGTAAGTTATACCTCAATAAGAAAGTGTTTTTTTTAAAAAGGTGGGGGAGCAATTTAAAACAATCTGTGGGGGGTGGGGAGTTCAGGCAAGGCTTCCCTGAGGAAATGATGAAGAAACAGTATGTGCAAGGGTAGAGATCTGGACAAAAGTGTGATGTTTATCAGGAACTAAAAGTTCATTTTTTGTAAACCCATGGGCATCTAAAAAAAACAAAAACAAAAACAAATCTCAAGTTCAATTTTTTTAAGGCCATAGACATTAGAAAAAAACCCAATTCTCAGAGGGACCCCAATACACAACACACAGAACCCCAGATCTGTCTGTAGTCTGAGGACTATGGCTCTCTCTATAGGGCCTGGGCGCTGGAGAGAATGATCCAGTTTAAGGACTCCCAGGGCCTACAGCCAGGTCCTGGGCATGAGCACAAAGCACCCTGTTAGGGAAGTGCAAATAAAAGCCACAGAGATGCAGCTCAAAGGAGCAATTACATGGGGCTGGGGCGGAGTCAGCGCTTCACAGAAGAGGTGACTTTTAAGGGACAGGACATCAACAGGTAGAAATCAAAACTGCGAAGTAGGAAAGTGCTCCATGTGGCTGAAGAATGGGAGGCAGAGAGGCGTGGTGGGAAGGAGGGAGGCCAGCTGAGGGGCTACAGCTGTAATACGGACAAGAGATGACGGTGGTCTTCACTAGACAACTGGTGGTGGGGTGGTGAGAAGCAGATGCAGTCAGAAGATCTCTCAAAGGAAGACAAGGCAGAGTTTATGACAGACAGGATGGGGGTCTTCCAGGTCTGCAGCCTGAGCACTTGAGAGGATGGGGGGCCAGACTGGTCTTTTGAGAACAGAATTAAAATCCTGTCATTCTTCTGCTTAACACCCACTGATGGCTTCCTATTACACTTACCGTGCACTTTCAACTCCTTCCAACAGTTGGGCTCCATTATCCCTTGAACCTCATCTCACTCCCCTCTCTAGCCACACTGCCTGCTTGTGGTTCCTCAAACCACCAAATCCTCCCACCTATGCCTTCTTTGCATCTGGAACACTCTTCCTCTAGAACTTTGCACAGCTGGCTCTCCTCATCAATTAGGCCTCAGCTTCACTGCCAATTTTGGAGATCTTCCCTGAATCATGCCTTCTAGCCTAGCCACGCACAACCCCAGGCACCCCACATCTCATTACTCTGCTTTATTTTCTTTATAGTCTTTACTACTATCCGAAATTACCTTGGTTACTTCCATGCCGTCTGTCTCTCCCTATGAGGACATAAGCTCCAGGAGAGCAAGGATGTCTTCTTGTTTATTGCAGCAGCCCCTAGGGCAGTGTCTGGCTGGTAGCTGCAACTCACTAAATACTTGACTAAATAATGAACAAAGGCCCTGCATTTAAGAGTAGAGTAAGGTTCTGATGTCTGGGTTGAATCTTGACTTTGTTTTGGGCAAGTTACTTATTCTCGCCTCTCTGTGGACAGTAATAATTACCTCAGTGGGGGGCTATTGTTAGAATTAAATAGTACATGCTTAGGACACTGCCTTGTACTTCCTAGTTGCTCAATGTTGTTCTCTTGAGGTATTCAGTAAATACTTGCTGTCTGACTGACTGGACTGACATAGAATAAGTTGCAGAAGATCCATAGTGGCCACAGGATGGATGCTCAAGATTATGGGAAAGTAGTTCATCTGGCTTCCCAGTTGCTGATCTCAGACCCTCTGCCCCCAATTCCTTTCATCTGGTTGGGAGGAGGTCTGGGTTTGACCAGTACAGCACATACCACAGCTGTGCCACTGATGGAAATCAGAGTTAAGGCAGGAGACAACAGCAAGAGCCCTGTGCCCAATGAAGCCCCGGAGAAGAAACCCTCAAAGTAAGTTTGTCAGTCTGGAAGCCCCACGAAGGCAAGCTCCTGGGCTGCTTTGTGGACTACTTACATAATAAGTCCTTGATAAATATTTATTGAATGAACAAACAATTTACTGACCCTGTAGCTCTATCTGGCAAGGTAGAATATCTCGGTGGAAAAAGCCCCACACTGGCTTCTAAGCTTATTTCCTCTTTTATAAAATGAGGATGAAGTACGTATTTTCATAGGTTCATGTGAGGATTGAATGAGATAGTGAACATGCAATGTTTAGAATAGAGCCCAAAACAGAGTAAATACACAATCTTAGCTGTTTTTTACTAGTAGCAGCAGCTATTATCTGGCTTTTCAGCAGAATTATCAACATCTCTGAGGGGGTGGACAGATCTTTGGATTCTGTTTCCTCCTCTGATCTCCTCTCCAAAGACAGATGACAGTGCATTGTGCCACATCTATTCCTAGCTCTGCACTCTCTGTCAGCAATCATCACTATACACTACGATGGTTAATTTACCTGTCTTTCTCTCCCTCCTGCTGGAGGTGAGTCCTTTGAAGGGAACATGAACCTTCTGACAGGGACACAGTGTTTTATTCATCTGGGTCTTATGAACATCTGCACAAAGATTTGAATAGAAACGGGATGTAAGCCTCTTCTGGCCCAGATGACAGGGGATCATGGTGCCTCCACCGCATGTTGCTACCAGTTCTCGTGGAGCAGAAGACCTCGCCACAAATGGTATTTATTTATTTATTTATTTTTCTTTCCAACTTAACCCTTGTAAAGTGAACAAATGGTATTTCTGAAAATAGGGACAGGCCAAAGAGATCTTAGTATCACAAGACAGGTCTTAACAAAACCAATACGTTCCCTAAGTATCCCTCCCAATTACTTTCACACTAACATTTCCTTTCTTCGCAGCACTAATCACTATCAGACGTTCTCTTATTAGTTTATTTGTTTACAATCTATCTCCTTCCACCATGACTTAAACACTCATAAGTTTAAGGACCATATCTGCTTTATTCAGCATTGTATATTCTTAACACCTAGAACTATCTGGGCACATGGGAGTCACTTAGCAAATGTGTTAAAAGAACATTAATTAATGCATATAGTTTCTTAAAAACTTTATTTTTGGCCAGGCGCAGTGGCTCACGCCTGTAATCCCAACACTCTGGGAGGCTCAGGCAGGAGGATCACTTGAGGTCAGGAGTTCGAGATCAGCCTAGGCAAGAGTGAGACCCCATCTCTACTTCAAATAGAAAAATTAGCGGGCACAGTGGTGCGCATCTGTAGTCCTAGCTACTCAGGAGGCTGAGGCAGGAGGCTCGCTTGAGCTTGGGAGTTTGAGGTTGCAGTGAGCTATGATGATGCCACTGCACTCTAGCCTGGACGACAGAGCAAGACTATCTCAAAAAAAAAAAAAAAAAAAAAAAAAGAAATTTATTTTTAAAGGACAGATTTGGATGCTCTTAAAAATGCGTAAGTATTTGAACACACAAAATAATTCAAATATTTTAACACACAAAAATTAAGGTCATTTTAGGATCAACAACATAGAAGGCCAAAAATGATCCCTCCTCCACACCACCATTTGGCTGTTTTTAATAGAGAGAACAAATCTATCACATCAGGTAAGAGTGTTTAAGATGTAGTTGAGAACAAGTTAGAGTCTGAAGACTAAGTTTTGAATCCCTTTGCTTATTGGGGCATAAGTTTGATGAAGATACCTAATACTACAAGAAGCTCAGCTTCACCATCTGAAAAGATAGTTCCTATCTTAGAATAGAAATTCGGAGAAAATGGCTGTGAAAGAGGCTGGCAAACTGTCTAGCACAGTGAGGAGGGGTTACTGTTATCAGCTGTCAAGGCTGAAGCAAGAGAGCAAACCACCTCCCTCCACCCAGGAGTCCTGGCTAAAAGGTAGCAAGCAGGACCCAAGCACCTGCTTCTCTCCTGACAAAAGCTGAAGCTATAGAAAGAAACTTGGTCTAGGACGCAGACATTCTAGGACTTAAACTCCCTTTGCAACTGAGATGGTTTGTGACACAAAGGGTTGGACTCCCAGATCTCTGGGGGCCCTTCCAATGTAGACATTCTCGGAGGCGGTGTGGTCCCAACCAAACTCCCATTCTTATTTCCAGACCCAGCAAGATGTAACGGTAAGTAATCAGTAAGCCTTCACTCAATGAGTGAACAAACCAGTAAATGAATGAATGAGGTCTCCTCAGACCCAATTAGGGGGCCCACTTCTGTACCCCTGCAGCTCCTGAGCCTCCCAGCCACACGCCCTTTCCTGCCGGTCTACAACTCTTTCTCTAGACCGTGTAATAAGAGCCGGGAGCGTGTTCCAACCGTTAGCAGACATGGGCACTCCGCGGTTGGCGGGATTCTGGTGACTACGCGAGGTATCGGGCCTGACCCGTGGAAAGGGTACGTAGGGGCCGGGTTCGCCCAAGGATGCCACGCGAGCTTCGGCTCTCCCCGGGCCCTCCTAGTCCCTGGGCTGATTCCGAAGAAGACTCACGTGAGCACCGGGATGGGCGTCCACACTACGCAGTAGGGGAAGCGGCTCCGCTCCACGTCCATGGTGACGCCGCCGGAGCCGTGGTAATGCTTCATGTCCGTCTCGGCCGCCGTCGGCGTCTCCACTTCCGCCATCCCGGGCGGGGGTGGTGGCGGCGGCAACAGGAGCTGAGAACTCCCTTCCGCTTCCGCCGCCATGCTGCGCGCGCCCCGCTCCGGCTGGCCCCTGCTTCGTCGCTGCTCGTCCCCATGGCGTCACTTCCTGGAGGTGGGGTCCGCCCCACTTAACCTTCCCCCTGGGAATTGGAGCCGCGTCCTTCTGGGTCCAGCCCGCCAGCCCCGCGACTTTGCAGCCTACGCTGCGCGGATGCCTTCAGGCAGCTCGCAGTCTAGTGCCGCAGATGAACAAAGAACTCTGTAATTCAGTACGCTGAGGGCTCCTAAGAGGTGTGGTACAGTCGCTATTTATTGAGCAATTTTTAGGTGCCAAGCACTTGACTTGCATTGTTTTTAATCTCCATAAACTGATTAGACATGCAAGTTTAGGTATTTCCCTCCTTTTACAAGCGAGAAACTGAGGCTCAAGAGGTGAGCTGCGGGGCCACGATTCAAACACAGACAGGTCTTTATATGTCTCCCTTGCCGTTTTAATTCTGTGGCCTCTCACGGGGTAGTGGTAACATGAAGAACAGACTAAAATGTTGTGTGGCGTGCATGCGTAAGCAGGGAAGACTGGCCGGAAGATATTTGAGCTGTCTTGACGTTTGCCAGGTTGCACGGGGGTGCGGGTGGTCAGATCCCTTCATTGTACAAATGGGAAAACAGACTCAGAGAAGTTAATTGTTTGAGATCACACACAATCATACTTAATAGAGAGGCCAGACTCAAATCTTGGAGTCTTTTGGCTTTTTCAAGGATGCCAAGATAGACAAGGGAAAGGAAATCTGCCGGAGTGGGGGAGAGCCAAAAGTAAGGAAAAAAAAAGCAGCTTCTAAAAATCAGGCTTAAAAACAAAACAGAATAAAAATAAAACTCAGGCGAAAAGAAGGTATGGACAAATCCACTCAGGAAGGTGGGAGCTCCATCATTTTGGGAAGGTCTTCCATTGAATTACTGTCCCTCAAAGCTGATCTATGTTCCTCTGCAGGTACAAGAAAAGAAAAAAAAAAAATGCTGATCTATGGAAAGTCTGCTGTCCTGCTAAAAGCACCTAATATTTTAATGCATATTTTTGGTATATTTGTCTCTGCTATAGAACGCTAAGGCCCTTAACTGTAGCTAGTACAGTTCCTGGTGCACAGCAGATGCACACTAGATGTTTATTGATTTAGTGAGTGATTGAATGAATGGATGTTTTATAAAGACCTCACAGATACCACAGGTGAAAATAATTCTAACCCACTCAAAATTCTTTGGACACATTTGTACTTCTCCTGTGACTTTTGTGTAGTGTGTGATCCTTGAAGGGCAACAACCAGCATCCAGCACATGGTTTGGAATGCATTAGGTGTGTGGTACATAGCTGAGAATAAATTACTTCTTGATTCAATCACTGTAGTTAATCTAATCTCTTTTGGACAACAGGCTCCAAGGAAAGTCTGTGCCTGAGACATCCCTCTACCATGACAGTCTACCCATAATTCTAGCACAGGGATGGTAGCTGTCCTTTATAAATATTTATTGTATGTATGGAAGAATAAACAATCAATGTAAGTCTCTCAGGGCCTGCCACAAATTTGGTAGTACTAATACAAGTACCGCATTTAATCTGACAACCTTCAATGGCTTTCTGTTGTATTTAGTATAAAACACAAATGGCTTACAAGGCCCTGCATCATCTGGACCATGCCCCTTTCTTACTTGTTCACCCTACTACAGCCATCCTGGCCTTTTTTCCAGTTCCTCTCATGTGCTATGTCCTTTCATATTCCAGGGACTTGGCATACAGTGTTCCCTTCTGCCTGAAATATGCCCCATATTAAACTGGCTAACTTCTAGTCATCCCTCAAGTCTCAGATAAAGGTCATTTTCTCAGAGATCCTATCCCTGGCCTCCCAATCTAAATTAGAAAATCCCTGTTAATCTCCCTTGGAACATCATGTTCTTTTTCTTCATAGCACATTTGTACCTTTGTACAGTTTCCATTAGACTGGAAACTCCTTGAAGGCAGACTATATTTGTCTTGTTCACTTATGTAAACCCAATGCCAAGTATAGTGCCTCGCATTGACATTTGTTTAATCAATATTCATTAAATTGAATAAATGGTAAATACAGGCTTGGCATCACATGCTGGCTAAAGACAGTCTGAGGGCAGGAACCTAGCTTGTTACCTGCTACGTCTCAGTGTCCCAAACCTTTTTAAGTGGCTCAGTGCTCAGGAAGCTGGTGGGCACAGTGCTCAGGTGTAGGATCTGACCAGAGAGCCCTAGCTCCTTTCCTGTGGGCAGCATCATCCTAACTTTGGCCTAGGCAGCTGCAGAAACAAGAGCTTGAGAAGGGCCAGGTACCTGGAGGGGGAAGATAGTTCCTTCTCTGGGGCCTCTCCCCCAGGCTTGTCCCCCACCACAACCCCTGCTGTCATATCACCTTGGTTCTCTTGGCCAACATAAAAGCCTCCCTGGCCTGTGCCCTTTCCTCCTCTGCTACTGCTTCTCTTATCACCCACAGACAGATGGGAAATCTCCATCAAAGACCAACTCTTCCTTCCAGGCTCAGAGGATCACAGCAGGGTCCTGGAAGAACTCTTATGGTGAGCTTGGGACAGGATTGATAGGTTTCAGAGCTACCCCTCCCCCAACACACACTCTGACCTAAAATAGTCTTGATCATCTGGATCCACTTATGGGGCCGGCCAGGGGAGGGAAGGATGGCAGAGCTGGAACTTTCAAGCTGGGAAACCGTTGAGGGTAAGATGCTGCTTGTTTGAAGGGTGAGCTTGTGGCACTTCCTCTCTTAGGGGGAATTAGGGCACCCCCTCAACTGGCCTCAGGGCTCATGAACTTCTTCTCTCAGGCCATCTCACACCTGGCATCCAAGGCACCCCATGATTTGGTCCCAATCTTCCTTCCCAGCCTCATTTCTCCCAGTCTTCTTTGGGACTTGCTTGGAGTTAACCTCACTGGCCTGTTTGCCCTTCAGAGAACGAGTCCTGCACTTGCACTTCATACCTCATGTCTTTGCTCACAATGTTCCTTCATCAGGAATGCTCTTCCCCTCCTCTTTTAGGCTTTCAAGGTTTTAGGCAAATGCTACCTCTTTGCTCCCAGAGCACAAAGCCTGTGTTTCCACCTATTGAATATTTGTGTGTACTGTATTAGCATTAGGTGTTTACATGTCTGTTTCTCCCAAGAGACTTTGAACTCCTTGAGAAGGGGACTGACTGGATCTATTGGTCCCTGTATCCAGGGCACCTGGCAGATAGGATAGTGCTCAGGGAATGTCACTGGAGTCGTTTCTTGACCAGAGATGGTCTCCTTAAGGGATCTGGGGAAGAATCACTTTGATCAATAATCCAGGGAAACAGGATGAGCCAGGGGCTAGGCTGAAGGTTGGAGGAGCTGCTGGCCATGATGCAGTGTGTGTGGTATGTGGGAGGGTAGCGTCCTGCCTTTCACAGCCTTTCTGCTTAGCTCCATCATTACCCTCCTGTCCCCTGGAGGCAAGGCCTCTCTCCATTGTAACCCCAAACCTTTCCGTGGTGGGAAGGGGACCAAGGGGGCCAAAGAAATGCAAGAAACCAGTTGAGAACAGACTCTCTGGTCCTTTAGACACAAAACAACTTCCTTTTCCACTCCATTTTATAGATGGGCAAAGTTTCCCAAGGTTATAGAAAGCACAGCTAGGACCAGAACCTAAGTCTCCTACTTTAGAGTAGGAAGTAAAGTATGATGACAAAACGTGGGCTCAGGAGTCAGCCAGATATCCCAGTGTTTGAACCTTAGCTCTGTCAGTGGCTATCACACCTTAGGAAAGTAGCAGAATCTGTCAGGGCATCAGTTTCCTTATCTCTAAAATGGGAAACAATAATTCACATCTTGTAGGAGTTTTGAGGGGTTTGATAGGCTACATCTGAACAGTGCCTGGCCCAAATAAACATTTAATGTTGGCCGGGTGTGGTGGCTCACACCTGTAATCCTAGCACTCTGGGAGGCTGAGGCGGGAGGATCATTTGAGCTCAGGAGTTCAAGACCAGCCTGAGCAAGAGTGAGACTCCGTCTCTGCTAAAAATAGAAAGAAATTAGGCAAACAATTAAAAATAGAAAAAATTAGCTGGGCATGGTGGTGCATGCCTGTAGTCCCAGCTACCTGGGAGGCTGAGGCAGTAGGATCGCTTGAGCCCAGGAGTTTGAGGTTGCTGTGAGCTAGGCTGACGCCACGGCACTGTAGCCCAGGCAAGAGAGCCAGACTCTGTCTCAAAAAAGAAAAAAAAAAAAAAAAAAAAAAAAAAACCCCGCAAACAAACAAAAAAAATTTACTGTTATCTATTATAGTTAACACTATACATCACAATTGTAGGACTCTTAACCACTTAAAAAGCACTTTCATGTGCATAATTTCACACAACACAGCAAGGTAACCAGGTAGGCATGATCCCCATTTTACCCACGAGAGGAATGAACCCAGAGAGGTTCAGAAACTGCCTGGAGTCTAAGCACATCTTACAGTTGAGGTTCTGTACCCTGACTCCGGGCTGTCTCTGCTGGTGATCCCTTTTAGGGCCCGTTAAAGAGTGATGAAGGGAGAACAGCCTGAGAGTCTAAAAATCACTATAAAATAGGTATAAACTACGGCCTCATTAGGACCAGGACTAATTTTATATTAAAAAGAATTAGGTAGGAGCAGGAGGCAGAACCACCGAGTGGCACATGCCTCTCTCCTGCCCGCCAGATCCATTGGTATCCGCAGGCCCAACAAAGAGCTTGCCCAATGATGGCAGAATACGCTGGGGAGGACTCAAGTTTCACAGTGAAATCCAGTGTTCACGGACCAGGCACAATCCCCTACTTGCTATTCCCCAACTTCGAAATAACCTGCAGGCTCTAGGAGGGCAGGGACTATCTGTTGTGTGCATTTTCATTAAGCCAGTGCCCACCCCTGTGCCAGGTACACAGTAGGAATTCAAAAAGTATCATGACTCACTATAAGAAAGTGAGTTTTTAAGAACTGGACTAGGAATCAGGTAGCCAGTCCTGACTTTGCTTCTAATTCACTGGGGGTCCTTTGACAAGCCCATCCCTTTTCCTGCCTCTCTTTGAAACTCTTTGTTCCTATTTGTACAATGTGGAGATATGGCTAGATCAGTGATTCTCAGCTCTGGCTGCATATCAGAACGAATCTGAGATGCTTTAAAATAATGGGCGGCTGGACTGCCTCTCAGGTCAATTAAAACAGAATCTCTGAGATTTTAAAAGCATCCTGGGTGATTCTGATATGCAGCTAGGGCTGAGAAGATTTGAGCTGCTTGACTTCTCATCACCTTTTAAGTTCTGCAACCACATTTGGGCATGCTCCTAAGGACAAGGACAGGAGCAGGCCTCTGGAGCCACACCTGCCTACCACAAACACAACTTCACACATCTGCTTTACCATACGTTCACTGTGTAGGCCTATCTGAGCCCCAGGTTCTCTATCTGCAGGGCTGGTGAGAGCTTTGGTCACATACGTGGAAGCACTTTAAAAATGGAGCACCACTGATCTTTTTACTGTCTCTATAGTTTTTCCTTTTCCAGAAAGTCATATAGTTGGAATCATACAGTATGTAGCCCTTTTAGACTGGCTTCTTTCACTAAGCAATATACATTTAAGTTTCCTCCATATCTTTTTGTGCCTTGATAGCTCATTTCTTTTTATCATGAATAGTATTTCATTGTATGGCTGTATCACAGTTTATCCACTCACCTTTTGAAGGACATCTTGGTTGCTTTCAGTTTTTGGTAATGAATAAAGCTGCTGTAAACATTCAGTTTTTTGTGTGGACATACATTTTCAACTCCTTTAAGTAAATACCAAGGAGTGCAATTACTGCATCCTATGGTAAGAGTATGTTTAGCTTTGTAAGAAATTGCCAAACTGTCTTCCAAAGTGGCTGTACCATTTTGCATTCTCCCCAAGAATGAATGATAGAGTTCCTGTTGCTCCACATCCTCATCAGCATTTGGTGTGGTCAGTTTCCTTATTTTAGCCATCTAAATAGGTGTGTAATGGTATCTCATTGTTTTAATTTGAAATTCTCTAATGGTATAATGTTGAACATCTTTTCATATACTTGTTAGTCCCATAAATCATCTTTGGTGAGGTGCCTGTTCAGGTCTTTTGCCCATTTTTGGCTGTTTTCATATTGTTGAGTTTTAAGAGTTCTTGGTATATTTTAGACAAAAGTCCTTTATCTGATACGTTTTGCAAATATTTTCTCCCAGTCTTTGGCTTATTTCATTCTCTTCATAGTGTCTCACTGAGCAGACGTTTTTAATTTTAATGAAGTCCAACTTATTTTTCTTCTTTCTTGGATTGAGCTTTTGGTGTTGTATCTAAAAACTCCTTTCCAAACCCAGTGTAACCTCGATTTTCTCCTATTAGTTTCTATAGTTTCATGTTTTACATTTATTTAGGTCTCTTGGTCATTTTGTGTGAATGGTGTAAGGTCAGTGTTTAGATTCTTTTTTTTTTTTTTGCATGTGGATGTCCAGTTGGTCCAGCACTGTTTGTTGAAAAGACTATTCTTTCTCCATTGAATTGGCTTTGTTCCTTTGTCAAAGATCAGTTGACTATATTTGTGTGGGTCTATTTCTGGGTTCTCTATTTGTTCCATTGGTCTCTTTTCCCATTCATTTACCAATACCAGACTGATTATTGTAGCTTTATAAGTCTTGAAGTTGGTAGTGTTTATCCTCCAACTGTGTTCTTCAGTATTGTGTTGGTTATTCTGGGTCTTTTAGCTTTCCATATAAACTTTAGAATCAGTTTGCTAATACACACAAAACAACTTGCTGGGTTTATGACTAGGATTACATTGACTCTACAGATCAAGTTGGAAAGAACTGACATCTTAATAATATTGAGTTTTCCTATCCATGAACGTGGACTATCTCACCATTTATTTGATCTTCCTTGGTTTCTTTTTATCAGTTTTGTAGTTTTACTCAAATAGACCTTGTACGTTATTTTGTTAGATTTACTCCTAAGTACTTTTTCTGGGGCAGTGCTCAGAGCTGAATAGATGGAGCACAGGGTATTTTTAGAGCAATGAGACTGTTCAGTATGGCAGTGTAATGGTGGATACCTGACATTATGCATTTGTGAAAACCCATAGAACTGTGCAACACAGTGGGAACCCTAATGTAAACTCTGGACTTTAGTTAATCATAATGTATCAAAATTGGTTCATTAACTGAAATAAATATATCATACTAGTGCAAGATGTTAATAAGGAAAACTGAGCCAGAGAAAGAGGGGTATATGAGACTTGCTGCACTATCTGCTCAATTGTCTGTAAGCCTAAAACTGCTCTAAAAAATAAAGGCTATTTTTTTTTTTTTCAAAATGGAGTACCAACTCCAAATGAAAGCGAACTCCTGGCACAGTCTTCCAATGGCTCCTCCTTGCCTACCGGATCAAGCCTATGGTCTCTCAACACACACAGGAAGGCCTCTACAATTTGATTGCCCCTCCACTTCACCCTCTACAATCCAGCCAAAATGAATCACTCAGGGTCCATGAGGGAATCTGGGACTTTGCACTACCTTCCTTGGCCTGGAACATTATCTCTCCCTTGCCTGGTCTGGAAATGCCTTGAAGAAGCTTTTGCAGACTTCAATTTAGGAACAGAGAGGAATGATACCAGCCCATAACACCTGCTTTATAATACCACCTAGTGTGTTTCTGGCAGGACCTCTTTCAGTAGTGGAACTACTGTTCTCATAGCACTGAACCACAGTTACCAAACTGTGCATCAAGGCACCTTAGGGCACCATGGCAAATTCATAGGGGGCAAAGGAGGTAGGATACTTTAAATTTGAGATACTCAACATCCTTGGCTACTGAGAGAACTACAAGCTCAAGGTAGTTCACAGTTTCATTGTTAGACTGTGTGTGCTGCATTCTTTTTGATTATGTCATCTTTAAGAAGCCGGATTTTTAGTGGTCGCTGTGATAAAAAGCAAATGAAAAGTCACAGTGGAAAGGGAAATGAGGGTAGCAGCATCTACTTTGATTAGAAAGTTTAACAAATTGTACAGTGCCCAACAGTTCCCATTCATAACTGCAGTCAAGAATAAAATAAAAATATTATTTCTTCCAATTTAGGCATATTATTTTTTAAATGGTGACTAACTTGTTAGGACATAAATACTTGAGTGATTGGGCTTAACTACTTAATAAATTGAACTGTTAGGTACATCTTTTGGCTTAGGGGCTCCATGAAAAAAACGACTGAGACAACAATGGTGCTGTGAGCTGAGAAAGCTCAGGAACTCTGATCTAAGAGATCATCCAATCCAGGGCACAGCAAAAAACTGTAAATTGTGAAATCAATTTTGTGGGTTAAAACCAGTATTTCTTTCTCTAATAAAAGGTAAATAGTGCACACTGCATGTAGCAAGGGTAAGTATTATTGTGTAAAACTTTTGTTCATTTTATACATACAAGTAAGCATGTGAATCTTGGGTCACAATGTAAAATGTATGCATCTTATTTGGGTTCTGGTTTAAAAAGTTTGAAAAATTACCAAGACTCCAAGCCCCTTATTTTTAAAGAGGAGAAAACAGCCAGAGAGTAAAAGTTGATTATTGCAAATCACAGCCACCAGAGCTGGGCTCTGTAACTCAGCCCTACTGGGCTGGACGGCTTTTGCTCAAAGTGACCCCATAAGGCAGGCTTCATTCTGCTCGGCAGAAGTGTGGTTACTCAAAATCACAGAGCTACAGAGGTGAGGGACCAGGTACCCTCACTTTGGTCCAAGACCCATTTGTACCCCACAAATGCCACCAGCCACACCTAGAACAAAATGGTTTTAATCAATTGCGTCACCCTCACTCTCCTGGGAGCGGAGCAACAAAAAGGCTCGGCTCCTGCCCCCAGAGGACAGTAAGGCTTATGTGTCTCTCCACACTGCAGGGCCCAGGCTGGGCAGGCAGAGGGTGGGAGGCAGGAGGCAGGGAGGGAGAGTAGGAGGCAGGGAGGAAATGGCAGGTGGCTGGAACACAGGAAAGCAAAGGGGCCCCAGCTGGTCCTTGGGCCCCAGGGCCCAGCCCCAATACTCCTGCCCTCTCCTCCCTGGCTAGAGAAAGGTCATGGAGAAGAGACAGGGGAGCAAGTCCCAGCAGCAGGAGAAGCAGCAGCAGCTGTTTCCTTCACCAATAAATATACTTCATTACCAAGCTAGAAGAAGAGAGGGGTGGGAAGAGGGACTGGGGTGGGGAGATGGGGGAGAAGCTGCCACCTGTGTTGCTGGGATTAAAGCAATGAGATGGTGCCAGACCCCCCACCATTATCCTCACCCCCCTTGTCTTCTTAAAACTGTGAAAAAGCTTTTAACATGGCCCTCCTGTCTCCAGGGCTGTTCTGAAGCCTGACTGAGAGGAGGCACCTGGCAGAGACAGGGACTGAGGGAGGGAGGGAGAGGAGAAGGGAGGCTGCTTTTCCCCAGAGGCTGCAGCTGGAGGGCTGGAGCCAAGTAAGCACTGAGAAGAAGGGGGAGGAAGGATGAACCAACTACCTGGAGCAGCTCCTGAGCTAAGAGCCAGGCGGGGCAGAGGGAAGGGGAGGCTTGGTGAGTAGTGGGGTGACCGCTGCATCCAGTGTAAAGCTTGGAGCTGCTAAGGAGGGAGGGGGCTGAGTTTAGAGACTTTCCCATCTGAGTGGCTCAGGAGACCCACCCCCCCTCCCCTCAGAGCAGCAGGGGACAGAGAAAAGCCATCACTTCTTTGGTCTTTGTGGCGGCTCAGCATGTGGGGTGGGAAGGTGGGCAGAAAGGGCAGAGAAGGGCCCTTAGCAGGAAGCGCCACCTCAGCAGAGTAGGCCTGGCTGGGAGCTCTGGCAGAAAGGTCACAGTGAGGCTGAGGAGCGCCCAGGAGGAGAGTGGTCGTAGTGCGGAAGTGCTGGCAAGGGTGGGTGGGCTATGGTGCAGTGCCCCACCCTCTGCCAGGGCCCTCGGGAAAGGTAGAGCCCCCAGAGGTGCCCAGGGAGAGCAGGCACAGAGCCAGAGCCAGAGCCAGTGCCCAGGGGGCGAGGGTGCTCTACTATGGCCAGGGCAGGTGGCCTCGCCTTGCCCACCCCAGGGCTCCCATCCTTCCTTTTGCTTCCATTCTGACACTGTTGACTCCTTTTTCAGAACCTTCCCTGAAGACCACAGGGGAGCTAACTTTGCAGGCAAGGGAGCAAGAGTGGCAATAGGCCAAGGCTAGCCCTTACCAACTAGGAATCCCAGTCCCCTTCCTGCTGCCAGCTGAAGGGCAGGATAGTCCATGAAGACAGTTTTAGCCTTTGCCTCCCCACCTGAGGCAGAAGGGATACTGAAGCAGGCCAGAGACCTCCAGGGACATGGAAGCAGGAGGTGGGGGGCATACAGAGGGTGTCCCCTCCTGTTCTTTTGCTCAGGGCTGGGGACAATCAAGGGACAATCAGCCCAAGAGTCTGAAAGCCAGCAAGTTGTAGCAACTTCCACCCCCAATGCCAAACTAACAAACAAAACAGGGGAAATGAAAAGATGGGGGGTGGGGAAGACAACCCAAAACAGAACCCCCTGACCTCCTGCCCAGGGCAGAGGGTCCAGCTAGTAGCAGGGGCTGGAGACCAGGGCTAGGAGGGCCTAGCTGGGCCGGCACTGCACCTGGCCCTCGGAGCTGTCCTCATCGTCAGAGGCCCCGGCACCCCCACTGCTCAGGCCTGTGATCCGGTAGCCCATGTTGAGCAGCATCACCTCCAGCGGGTCTGCGTTCATGCGCCGCTGGTTGGCCTGCGAAGCGCCCTCCATGTCTTCCACTACTCGGCCTGTGAGGTCTTCACTCTGTGGTGGGGGAGGGGGCAATGCATGTGGGCTCAGGAAGGGACAGACACCAGGGTATATGCACTGGGGCAGGGGAGGGAAACACAGACTGAACTATCTCCATGAGGGGATGTACACACCAGGAGATGTATATGGGAGGAGGGGAACACACACCCTGGTATACATACTGGGGGGAATACACATATCAGGGGGTACAATGGGAAGGCTTACACCAGAATATATATGGGGGCATACACCACACTAGGATATACATGGGGGAAAGCACATACCAGGATACATTGGACACACATACCGGGATTGAGGGGGGAAGATAAAACTCCCCCACCTCACTCTGTTCCCTTGCCACTTCCACCAACCCTTCTAACTTTCTTTTTCCTTATCCCTCAACAGGGAATACTGCAGAACCCCCCGGAATCAGACACACCACTTGACTTTTGTTTTACCTGCTGGGAACGGGGAGGAGGTGGGGCAGAGGGACAGGGGAAGCATCAGGTAGGCTCGCCTGGCTACCCACACTGGGAGTGGAGGGGACCACACTGCCTAAGTGTCCCTGTGGGCTGGACACTTTACAGGCTTCACTTCTTTACTCTTCACAGCAACCTTTCAGGGTGGTGCTGTCATTCCCATTCCCCAAGTACAGATGACAAAACCTTGGGTCAGAGATGGTTAAGTCTCTTAGGCAGTGAGTGAAGGGACCAGATGCAAATTTAGCCTCAACAGATGCCAAAGCCTGCACAGTTCCCTTCTGATTGAGGACTGGCCTCTGCACAGCTTCAGGGGGTACACACCACAGTGGTATATGAGGGAAAGGGTACTTAGGGAGCCTTTGAGGCACCCTTCTTATGAGGTGGGTTGGAGTTGGTCTGGTTCCCTTTCTGCCCGCCTGCACTCCTGCCCTTGGTGTATGCATGTCTCATCTTCCTATATGTGTATCCCATCTTCATGGGCTGGCTCAAGGATATGTTCCTAGAAGGTAGGAGCCAACTCCTGTACCCAGAATTGCCACTGCATTTGGAGCTTCCAGAACCTGAGGGCTCACACCCTGACATAGCCTGGGGCCCTCAGGCAACAGCTTATTCATCCCAGCAGCTTCTAGCTTCTGTGTGGCTCATTTCTCTTCCCACTCCTTGCAGGTTCAGCCGGAGGCCTTGCATAGGGTCCCTGCCTGGCTTCGGCCATCTTGTCTGCACCCTCACCTCTGGTCGGGGGTTCCAGAGCCGAACAACAGGGTCGATGCCGCTGGTGGCCAGGAAGCAGTAGCTGGGATGTGGCTGCAGGCAGTTGACGATGGACTCGTCCCCTTGGAGCACGCGGACCAGGTTGGTGGTCTCCTTTTCCCAGATGAAGAAGGAGCCATCATCAGAGCCACTGACGATGTATTGAGCATTGCTGGCGGGGGGGCAAAGGGCAGGGAGGTCAGGTGGGGTACTGCCCTACAGCCTCAAGTAGAGGCTGTGTGGCCTAGGGCGAGGGAGCAGAGAAGTCTGGAGCCACTCAGCCCCCCATGCTCTGGGGTCTGCACTTGACTCAGGACTCCGTGCACATGGCAATCCTCTCCAGACTGCAGACCCTGTCACTATTCTCCTAAACCCAGGGTTAGCAACTGCCTGTGTCCCTCCAAGACAGTCTCCCACAAAGTACATTATCAACCTTCTTGGGGCCAGGATCAGATCTTACATCTTTTTTTTTTTTTTTTGAGACAACGTCTCACTCTGTTGCCAGGCCAGAGTGCTGTGGCGCCAGCCTAGCTCACAGCAACCTCAAACTCCTGGGCTCAAGCAATCCTCCTGCCTTGGCCTCCCAAGTAGCTGAGACTACAGGCATGCGTCACCATGCCCAGCTAATTTTTTCTATATACTTTTAGTTGTCCATATGATTTCTTTCTATTTTTAGTAGAGACGGGGTCTCGATCTTGCTCAGGCTGGTCTCGAACTCCCGAGCTCAATCCACCCACCTCAGCCTCCCAGAGTGCTAGGATTACAAGTGTGAGCCACCGCACCCGGCCTGAGATTCTTGATTTGTGTTCATGTGTCTTAGCTACCCAAAGAAAGTGCAAACATCTGCAAATGATATTTGAGACTCAAGCTTTGTCCTTCAGAACCCAGGGCACAGTTCTGAGCACATAATAGGTGAAAAGATTCCCAGCCTCTGAGGGCTCTTGCTTCATACTCCTAGAAGAGGGAGGCACCAAGCACCTAGATACAGAAACCAAGCCCAGGTACATGCAGAGGGGGAAGAAGTGGGGGATAAAGGAATAGTCCAGGCACTGTGCTGGATGCTTTCCTTGGATTATCTCATTAGTGCTTGCTATGGCCTCATGAGTGAGTATGGCTGGTTTCATTTCACAGATGAAGAAACTGAGGCTGACAGAGGTGAAGCCATCTGCCCAAGGGCACAGAGGCAGAGCTGGGATTTGAGACTTTTCTAAAAGAATTATGCCCCCAACACCCCCCGCCCCAACCTCCTGTTGCCAACTGGGCTGTGCCCTCCTCCTCTTCAGGGCCTCGGACCTGCCAAAGAAATTGGCTTCCTTGATATCCGTGGTGGTGTTGCAGTGGCCGCAGTAGCGGAACTGGTAGTCGTAGCTTCGCTCCCGTAGCACCATCTCATCCTCAGAGATGGAATCCTTGCGGCTCGTGCTGCGGAGGCGGACTGGGCCACTGCCACCAGCTCCTTTCTTCTCCTCTGGGGGCAAAGATCAAGGAAAGGTTAAGTGTCCTGTCCCTTTCTTCCCCACCGCCCCCAATCTCTTCCCTACTGATGGCCCTGTTTCAACCCAAAGTTTTGGCAATATAAGGCTACCTTCCTTCACCCCTACCCTGGAAAATTGGGAAACAGTTGTGAGAAAATGGTTGGATCCAGCCCCTGAAGATGTTCATGAGGAGACTGTTAATGCCAGCGGGGCCCTGGTTCAGGTTCCTGAACAAAGGCCTGGAAGCCTCAAGTATGCACAGACTCAAGCTCTGTTTTTGTGGCAGTGAGAGGCAGGAGAGGATGGCGTGAAGCACTAGCAAAAGAGAGCCCTGAACGGGTGACTTTTATAAATAGATTTATAGCTCTAAAGAAAGAAAGGACCAAGCCTTTACCCTCTGGAGACAAGTTATTATGGATCCCAACTGAGGCACTGATCAGTTAAATGACAGCTAAAATCACACCAGTTTTCTGAGTTCCTTAAAAGTGCCTCATTCCTGCCTGCTTTAGGGCCTTTGAGTGTGCTGGTCCCCATGTCAGCATCTCTGCACCTCCCACAGCTATACTATGTATCTAGTTAACTCTTCCTCCGCATCTTTCAGATCTTAAACGTCTCTTTCTGAAGAACCTCAGGCTGCCTCCAAGTCCCTGTACCCTATACACCTATATCATTCAGTCCCCAAGGCACTCATCATACTCTTTGTTTCTGCTTCACTGCTTGGTTCCTTCACTAGGCTGTAAACTCCATGAACACAGAAATCCTATCTGACTTGTTCAGAGTTTATTCCCAGGACCTAGCACAGTGCCTAGCACATGGCAGGTGTCTGATAATTA
The DNA here is from genome assembly GCF_041146395.1 of Eulemur rufifrons. NCBI lineage: Eukaryota > Metazoa > Chordata > Mammalia > Primates > Lemuridae > Eulemur > Eulemur rufifrons. Next base: position 18,287,397 of record NC_090990.1, on the reverse strand, counting down.
TTCACTAAACAAATGAATTAATCACATGGTTAATAAATCGCAAAGGAAAGAGGTGAGGATCCGTGTCTGCCTCCAGTGAGCTCACCTTTCACGTTTATAGCCCTCACTGCAATGACCCAGTTCACTCTCCAACACTACCGAGGTGAGCTGGGCAGGGTTTTACGTGTTCTTTGTTCAGGCAAGGCAGTAGGTAGAGGCTCTGCTTTGTCCAAGGCCACACAGTTAGTACACAGTAGAGCTCAGAGTGGAACCCCAAGCCCCACACTCCATGCCCGAAGCATTTCTACTGCCCTGTGCTGTTGTCTCTGCTGCACTTGTACAAACAGAACAAAGGCAACAACTGGCTACTGCCTCTCTCTCAGGTGCCCAAGTGGAGCTGTTAAGTCTCCGTCTGTGAGCAGGTGAGACTGTCCAGCAGGAGCCCACATGGCCTGACTGGGCTCAGCTTACTCCTATTCTGAGCACCAAGCATAATACCAGGTGCTTTAAACATGCTATTGCTAATCGTCAACAGAAACTCTCAATGGGAGGAGCTAGCATGCCCCCTTTTCAGATGAGGAAACTGAGTCTCAGAGAGACCAGTGACTGCCCCAGGGTTGCATGGTTGCTGAATCATCTGAATCCAGGCCTCTCCAATCCCAGAACCATGACCTCTCCAGGACATCATGCAGCAGCTCAAACAGTAAGAGTGACAGCAACCCCTCCTCAGTGTCCACTCACCACCGTCATTTTTGGAGAAGAGGGCAGCTGTGATGTCACGGCCCAATGCATCACAAGCGCTGCTGTGGGCCTGCTCCGGGAACTTCCCTTTGAAGTCGTCCAGGCACTCCAGGGCCTCAGCCACATACTTGAGCTCAAAGAGGCAGCGGGCCAAGCGAAAGTGTGCCTTCAGGTGGCATGGGTTTAGGGAGATGGCCTTGAGGCAGTCCCTCAGGGCATCGTAGTGGTCACCATCCCTGGGAAGGCAGGGGAGTGTGGCTTGGAGGTGGGGCCACATGGCAAGCAAGGGGTCCCCACTCAGTCTCCTCTGCCTCCTGTGGCCACCCCAGCCCACCTTTGACAGATCTCATAGTGAGGGGACTTGGGGATGAAGACAATCCTGGCTCAGTCCAGGCTGCCCTCTCAGGAGACAGAGTATGTTAAGGAACAAATCAGGAACCCTAAGGTCTTGGGGGTGACAAAAAATGGTGTCAGGCTGCCCTCTGCCGGGCACAGCGTGCAACTGCACAGCCACTCACCCCAGGAACCCGCAGCTCTGCAGCAGAAGGCCTGGCATCTTGCCCACCTCAGGCTCCCCAAGCCCTCCTTCTCTCTTCCTCTATCCACCTCCTCAAATCCCCCCGGCTGGCCTTCAAAGCCATGTCCAAGGCAGGGGGCCCTCAAGGACAGTTCTGTGGTCTGGGGAAGCCAGAAGTGCCAGGCTGGGGATGCAGGGTCTGACCAGCAGGCAGTAAGCCCTCAGCCAGACCCCCCTCTGTGCTGGCTGACTGATCCACAGCAGCTGTGGCCTCTACCTCCTGGGGCTGGAGGATGGGGCCTGACAGTCTGGCACTGTCAGCTCTCTGGAAGCTGATGGCAAGGGGGGCTGTGCACGCGAGAGCTCCAAATTGTCCCCACTCACTTCTCCAACCTCCTAAAGCAAGGATGAAGGGAAGTGGAAGTGCTTTGGGGATAATGGGGGGAGTATGTGGGAAAAATCAAAGGAGAAGCCCCTCCTTCTCCCACCCTGTGCCAGAATATAGGAGACACGCTTCCCTAGCACCTGTAGGCCTGTCTCTCTGCTTCTTATCTAGAGAGCCAGATGGGTCCCAGGAGCCACTTCTCCTTCGGAAGCTTTTTTTCTTTTCCCTGCTGGGCTCAGGTGGGACTAGGACCCTAGCAGCACTCCCTGAAGATGAGGGCCCCTCCACCAAGGGCATAGTTCACAACACTCCTGTGTGGCCAAAGCAGGCCTGACATGGGAAAGTCCCTCCTGACCCTCCTCTCCTACAGCATTCAGGGAGCACCCAGCCCTTGGAGCAGCCATGCTCAGAAACCAGCAGTTCAGCTGGTGTGGGGGCAGGAAGGAGACAGAGCTGCTTTGATGGTGTGGCCTGCGTCAGAACGAGTGGCTGTGACAAAGGAGCAGGCGCTGTTTGGAAACCTAATTACTGCCTGCAAGGTGCCCCTCCGAGCTCCTGGGGAGAGCCAGACCAGAGACCAGCCAGGAGCCAGAGGGTGACAGCTCCCACTGCATTCAGGAGCAGATGGCAGCCCTGGGGAGACTGGCCTGGGACAGAATGTGACATTCTAGGGGTCACTGGCAGGCATGTGGGGATGAGGGGGAGAGAGCAGGCTGGCCCCAGGGCTCACCCCTCCTAGACTCACTGCCAGATCAATCTCCCTGAAAGAACAGCCCTCGGCACATCCCTCTCCTGCTCAGAACTCTCCAGTAGATGCCCATCATGCACTGAATTAAGGCCAGCGCCACCACTCTGCATTCCAAGCCCTCCCCAGGCCGGCCCCAGGCTACCTCACAGACTCATCTCCTGCCAGTCCCTTCCTGAACCCTCTGCTCCAGCCAAATGGATTTGCTGTTCTGCAAACAAGCTCTTCAGTCAGTCCCCCGCCCCCACGCCTTTGTTCACACCATTTCATCTCCCTGGAATGTCCTTCCCCCTCGGCCCCTCCTCTCCTTCATCTCCTGTCTAAGCCTGCCCACACTTAAAGCCCATTCAGATACGACGTCTTTCTGGTGCTGCCCTGATCCCCAGCTAAAGTGACCCAACTTTTCTTGATGCCCATAGCACTTTGCCTGACCATTCACAAGACTCACTGCTTCTTACCTCTTTAATGCTGAATTATGTCCATGACTTTACCCCCTGTCCTGAGGCTGTGTGCTCTGGAGCATGAGAACTCAGGCTGACAGAACTTTATGTCCCTAGTACCTAGCACATAGTAGGAGCTCAGAGAACATACTGAAGGCACACATTGATTGGGAAATCACCAACCTCTCTTAGCAAGAATGCAGGAGGGAAGCTGAGCTCTCAGCCTAGATCCTGGATGAAGACCACTGCGTTCTACCCAACTGTTGGGACAAAGAGGCGAAACACCTCAGGATGGCCCCCAAACAGTCATTGCCTGGGTGTTGCTGCCACCTGAGCCCTTGGCAAACTCCTAATGCCTCAGCTAAGGCCATGGGGGTAGATCCTCCCCAGCCCCCACCTACTATCCTGCTGACTTGGGTGGGTTTCTTAAGCTTCCCTCTCTGGCCTGCCTGGCTGCAGCCAGACGATGGCACACCAGCTGGCCTGTCTGTCTGGGCAGAGCCGACGGATGCCAGACGGAGCAGAAATGGCTGTGGGCCCAGCTCTATCCATCTCCCGTCCTGGCCCTGGCTGGGGGATGGGGGTCTGGCTGTCTGCTTGCCTGCTGGTGCTGCAGGCGGAAGGGCTGGGGGCCCTGATGGTCTCCAAAGATGAAGGATATGGACCTTCACTCCAGCCACCATGCCCCAGCATGACCCACAGCCAGCTTCAGATATCTGGGATCTTGTTTGTATTTTGTCCCGAAGGGTCTAACAGAATAGAAAGCAAGCCCCAGGGATAAGGAGCTGCAGACATTTTAGACAGATACCAATTGAATTCACCAAACCCCTCATTTCCACCTAGCAGGATTCCACTGCTCCTTCAAAGTCCAATTCAATGCCCGATTTTCCAACAGTTGGGATTAACCATTCTCTCAACTCCTACTTCCCCAGTGGCCACAGCACTTTATAACAAAGTACCATGTAGGAACTATTTGTGAACATGTGCCACTTAACTGTGGGCTTCCTCTGTGCTTGAGACTTCCTGATTAACGGGTCAGGTGCCTGCCCACCATTAGCCTGGAGGTGAGGAGGAAAGGCCTTGGCCAAGAAGCCCTAAGAGACAGCAGGATGTCACTGCCACCTTCCCTGGATGCCTCAGCAACTCGGCTCCATCAGGCCCACTGCCTTTTGGTCCAGTCGCCTCATCCCTCGTCCTGACCCAGGTCCCCTCTGCAGTGCCCACTCACCACTTGCGCTTCATGTAGGCCGCGGCTCGGTTTCCATAAAGCATGGCATTGTGAGGGGCCCTCTGCACGGCCTTGCTGTAAAGCTGAATGGCCTGGGTCCACTGCTGGCAAGCAAAAGCCTCATTGGCTTGCTGTTTCACACGCTCCAGGTATGGGGGCAGCTCTACTTGGGGACTGCAGGGGAAATAGAGCCAAGTCAGACCAGTAAAAGAAGGTCAGAGCAGCCCCTCAGGAAGTCTGTAGCCTAGCCTGAGGCCCACTCAGGTTTTCTGGCCCGTGGGATCTGCACTGCCATCTAGAAGAGGGGACCACTCCTACCCCTGCCTGGGCTATTACCTATTACTGTGATAGAGAATAGGAACAATTCCAAATACTCTGAGCCAGTGAAAAAGAAGAGGGGCAGAAATGAAGCTGCTTAGACAAGTTTAAGGCAATTCTTAAACTCCTGGGCATGACAGTAGCTGACACCACCTGCCTCCAAGCTGAGCTGAACCTTATGAACTCTTGCGTCCCTCCTATAGAGAATTCTGTTTCTCTCAAGGGCTAGAGAATTTGAGTACCTCTGTATCCAAAGCCCAGCACAGGGCCTGGCAGAGAAGAGGGGCAAGAATATGTTACAGGATTGGGGTTCATATAATGGGAAGGCCCATCTGTGTGGAACCCCTTTTTGGAGAGAGCTCAGTGCTAAGAGGCAGGTAGCTCCTGGGTCCCAGCTGCAGCTACCCAGGTACCAAGAGACCAAAGCTTCAGTGTGAGCATGACTGGTGTCCTACTAGGTAAGAGTGGCATTGGGACCACTAGCCACACTCCAAGAAGACTCTGTCCCCACCCTCTGTGATGCATGCCTGGGTACAGATCAGGAGGAAGATTTATAGGACATGTTCTTCCCTCCAGTCAGTCCATAAGATGTAATTGGGACTTGGAGGGCAGGACAAGTCAGCTGGTCTCACCTGATATGTCCCCTACTCTCCGGCAGCCGGAAGCCATTGCTATGAAGGTGCAGGCCATTGGATACACCATTGGACACACCATTGGTGGACATCTTGCCGTTCTGGACTTCTGGCAGGGGATGGGGAGAAAGTGACAAAAAAAAATCAGGAAGAGATCCTCATTTCTTCTTGGCAGCCCTCCAGCTTCCACCACAGGGGGTTCCTTTGTGGGACTATTCTCCCAGGTAAGATCCATCCCCAGAAAGCAAGTTCTCACAGACCAGCCGGCAATGGCATAAAGAAAAGCCTGCGCGCCCTCTGCTGGCTGGCAAGGGACACAGCTTCAACTTGGCGTTACCCTTACCCATAGGTAGGGATGGGAATGACGGGTGAGGAGGTGCCTACATCAACTGTAGGCCCCAGGAAGAAGTCAGTGAGAAGACTGAGCCAGGATGAGAAGGGGAAGGGAACTATTTCAGGTCCTCAAGAGCCAACCCATGGAAAGAACCTGTCTTTTCAGAGGGAAGTGAAAAGGGCTGTGCTGCAAAACTCAAAGAGCTCTGACCTGGTGTCTTCCTTCTTACTGTATAGATGGGGTTATTTCAGAGATCTGCTCTTTTTTGGGGAATCACAGCCATAGTCCAGAGTAACGGGCAGGCTTCTCAGCAGGGACAGTGTACACTCGAGCTCGCCCACACTGCCTCAGCAGAGATACCCTAAGGGAGAACTTACCCCCTGACGAGTGGCATTTTCTAGGCAAGAGGAAGGTGTACGGCCGCTGCTTGTAAGTCAAGTCAAACAAATAGACCTAGAGTTGAGGGGTCAAGAAAAGAGATGGAGGCTTTAAGGTAAGGATGTGGTTGGACTAGTAGCAAGGCCTTAGTGGCTTTTCAAGAACCAGGTTTTTGAACATAGTGAGTGTTGAGTATGGAACCATCGAGCTAGTCCAGGAGGTGTTTCCAGCAAATCTCAGTAGGAAAATCTTCCTAGCTCTGGCACTTGGGGGTGGCTATTTGATTTACCCAAAGCCCTGTTTGAACAAATGTCATTAATTAGAATCACATTACGTTGGAAAGGTCCTCAGACGTCACAAAGCCAAATGTCTCATTTTACATTTACCCTAGCACTACCCCTGTGTTTTCATGATTCTTGGGACAGGTACAGGAATGTCTGGCCTGCACTCCTCTATTCTCCATCCCATTTCTTTTGTATATATTCCCATCTTGCTTTGTAATGTCATCAACTGTTTTATTTGCCACATCTTCTGCCAGCCTGGGGATGGATGGTATTTCATATTTGTCTCTCTCATGTTTATGATGATAATGCTAGTTCCAGAGTAAGTGCTCAGTGTTTGTAGAATAAAGGAATTGCAAGACTTACTAAATATCCTAAGAGCACACAAACAGAAGGTTTAGCAACCTGCCATTATTAAAGAACACTTCCCAAAGCCGGCCCGGAACCACAGCCTGGCTACATGCTCTGAGCCCCAGGGATTTCCTTCTAGGAAAATAGCAGATGAGGAAACCAAGTCTCGGAAAAATGAAGAGATTTGCTCAAAGTCATAGTTCACAGCTAGTCAATGGTGGGCCAGCATTTGAAGACAGGTCTATCAATTCCAAAATATATATTCTTAACCAGAATACCATATTATCATATATCTACCTAGTTCATTAAAGAAAAAAAGAAAGAGAAAAGACTAGGCGGGGACATCTGAGAATTCCAACGATGCCATGTTTCCTTCACATTTAACTGTAACATCATTTAAAATGAGGCTGTTGCTTCTTGTCTGCCTCATGGCAGTGGATGTTAGGTATGCAGCTCTGGCTGCTGGATATGGGACAGTGGTGGGCAGAGCCACCTTATGCAGCAGTATACATACCTGTTCCCCTCCCATGTTGACTAGCAGCTCTGTGCCATTGGGGCTGAAGGTCACATAAGTGGCAACCAGAACTCTCAGACGGTTGTTGTAGTCGGGAAGCTTCACTGGCAGGTGACCTGCAGGGAATAGCCTAGTCATCCTAGAGTGAGGCTCCTAGTCCCCCTCGAAGGTGCAAGAGATTGTGAAATTTGCCATATTGAAAATGATAGCAATCAATTTCATCATAAAAGCAGCTTCAAATGTTGAGCCCTTACTATATGCATTGGACCAATGCTTTATATACTTTATCTCAGTTACTCATTATAACCCCATTTTACAGAAAAAAAACTATCAAGGTTAAGTATTACAATTTGCTGAAGGTCACACAATTGGCTAATGGCAGAGTCAGGATTAAAACCTAGGTCTGTCTGACTCTAAAACCCTTGCTCTTGACCACTATGCCATGCTGCCTCCCTGCAACGCCCCAATAAGAGTCAGCATCCAGCCAAGAGTTTGGAGCCAGAGCTGTGCTGAGCCTTACCTGCTACGTAATACTGGGCTGCACCATCTGGAAGGGGTTTCTGCCGGTCACAGAAGGTGTGCACGCCTGCTGAAGGGCTCTGCTTCATGCTCTTTCTGGTGGGAAGGAAAATCATATGGGTTAAAATCCTAGTACTACCCCTGGCTAGACCAGACCACACTCACTAGAGGAAAACCTAAGTTTGTATCCCTGAGAGATACAGGAGGTACCTTTCTTCCTTACCTAAGCAACCCCAAGGTCTACCAACTAGACAGCTGTAGATCCATACATTACAGTGCTTTACAAGTAGGTCCTGAAACTGTCTGGGTCCTCATGACCACCCTACCATCCCCATTTTACAGATGAGCATGCTAAGGCTCAAGGCCCACTCCAAGCCATGTAGTGTATGAGGGTCAGCAGTGGTTGCCCAGGCCCATGAATGAAAGCAAAGCAGGACAGATATTCCTTCACCTGTCCCAAGAGTCATAGAAGGCCCTGGCTGGAGGAGCTACTCAGGTCTGGGGTTGCTATGGAAGTTCTTGAGTATATTCTACTTTTATGGTTTAAAAAAATAAATAAAACAAAATTACATGTACAAAAAACTTACATGAACAAGATTATAACTCTGTACAAATAATAATAGTAAAAGAACTAGCAAGAAATATTATATATAGTGATTTCTTTCAGGTGATGGGATTACAAGTAATTTATTATAATTTTCATAGTTTCTAAAACAAGTGTGGATTAATTTTTTAAAGACTAGTCAAGTGCAGTGGTGAGAAGGGGGAAAAGAGTAGAATGAGGAGTTTGATATGTAACTAACTGTGAACCATCGAGATAACTCACTACACCTTCAGACCAACCAAAATGTTTTTAAGTCACAAAATTAAAGAAAACCCACCTCATAATGAAGAGGGCATGGCCATGAGAGAGGGTAGCAGGTTCCCAAGGACTTGCCCACAAGAGGCTAAACTCTTCCTACCTGTGGTTATGGATCATGCGAATGTCGTAGAGTCTCACGAAGGGCCCACTGGCCCCGACTGCCAGACAGTTGTTGTCCTGGGGGTTGACAGTGAGGCACTTGGCCTCTACCAGCTGGCCACAGTACTCTGTCAGGTCAATCAGCACCTCCGAGTGTTTGCTGTTCTCTCGAAGGTCATACTGGCTGTGAGAGAGGACAGAGTTAGAGGGTCAGAGTCCTTATGTGGACCGCAGGGGACAAGCCAAGTCCTTGTTATGCATTGGGAGGGGCTTTGGACCTGTTTGTAAATAATAAGAAGGTCAAAAACCACTCCCAATTCTTGAGTGCCCACTGTGTGCCAGGCAGCTGCAGCAGGCTCTCACACATTCTGTTTTATACTAATAGAACCCCAAAGGTAGATACTACTGTACATATTTTATATGTGTCAGTATTATTGCTACTATCATACTACTGATCACTAACACTTAGAACATGCTTTATGTCCAGTATTGTCCCTAAGTGGTTTACATGTATTATTTAATTAATCCTAACACTATCCCTAGGTATCATTAGAACACTGAAGTTCAATGAAGTTAAATAACCTGCCTGGGATGATACTGCTAGTAAGTACAGAGCTGGGATAGCTTCCTGACTGCATTTTAATGGCTCTGCTTTGCTTCTTCCTAATCTGGCCTCTTTAAGGAAACAAAGGCAGTATGGAGGTAATAGAAAAGAGAATCTGGAGATCATCCAAGAGCTACCTAAAATACCACAGGCCAAGGCAAGCCCAAAAGTCCCAACTATGCAGCAAAGGTAATGCCAAAAAGTCTACCCAGGAGCAGCAAACTCCCACCATTTCAGACTGGGAACTTTCTGCAGCCAATACCCAGGTACCAGAGAATGGATAGGGACATCATTCATGTGCTCATCCACCTCTTGCCTGGACATCTGTAATAATCTCTTTGCTGTTCACCCTGTCCTTCTAAGACGTGCTCACTAGATTGCTCTTCCTCAAACAAGCAGAATGTGTGTTTTATATCAGTCTCCTGCTCAAAAAATTGCAAAGATTCCTCAATACTTTTAGCATGAGTTTACTTTAAGTTTATTTTTACCAAATTCCTCAGCCTGATTTTCAAGACCTGATTTCACATCTCTCTCCAACCTTATTCCCCAGTTTTCTAAATGTGGGTCAATGATAACTACAGAATTCCTTACCCTGCACATGCATGTTTGTCCCTGCCTTCACAGACTCTGCTCAACCTGGGGAATCTACTCTGCTTTTCCTTGCCCATCCAAATCCTGTCTATTCTGGAAGGCCTAGCTTATGTTCACCTTCTTCTAGGACACCTTCCCTGACTCTGCCTATGCCTAAGTGCTTAGGATCCTACCCAATGCACTACACACTCAGCTTCTACCAGCTGGCTCTGGCACAGTCTGGTCAGCGAAGGTCAGCAAGTATTAATACAACACAGAGTTGGACCTGACACTGACCAAGTGCTTTCTGTCTTCTAAATACTATGCTAAGGTTTTACATATGCTATCTCAATTTTAATGCTCAGACCAATAAGGAAGATGCTATGACTATTACCATTTTACAGATGAGGAAACTGAGGTTAAGGAGTGAAGTGGCTAGCCCCAGACAAACACTGAGTAAGAGAGCTAGGATTTGACCCCAGGTCTGTCTGACTTCAGTGCCTTGCTCTTAACTACTGTGTTATAGTTTATACGTGACTTAGATACTTCTCCTTTGTAACAGGGAAGGGGGCACAAAGTCCGATAGGAACTCCAGAGACAGACTAAAGCACGTTGGGGAGATAAGGAAGAAGTTCCAAGGTCACATCTGAAGAAAGGAGTTGAAGAAAGACAATGATATTATTTTAGGATGAAGGGAAGTAGGGGCAAATGGGCAAATGTGTAACAATACAGGGCATTGGAAAAGGGGACAGACAGTTCACTTTACCATTTCTGGCTGGCTTCCCCCACTCCCAGGCATATGCTCAATGACCAACTATTCAGGAGAAATGTAACAAGTGCCTCTATGTGCCAGACACTGTGCTGTGCTCTAGGGACACAACCAAGAACAAGGCAGAGAGAGGCTCTAGGAGAGTTTACTATTTACTGAGGATACAGACAAAAAAGTAAACCCACAACTAAAAATAAAATAAAGGAAATACAGATGGTGATTAGAGTTATAGAGGATATAATTAGGGTCCTGAAACAAAGAATGTCTATTTACTTTAGATAGGATGGTCAGAGAAGCTCCTGAAGAGGTGACTCAAGCTGATCTCCTTGGGGTAAGAAAGAGTCAGACATGGAAAGAGCTGGGGACAGAGAATCCAGGTAGAGGAAACAGCAAGTATGAATTCCCAGGGGCAGCACAGCATTGGAGGGGGTGAGAGAAGGTCAGAGGGCCTAGAGGGAGGGCAGGGGAGGACAAAGAGGGAGGGAGGAGGGTGAAGGTGGGGTAAGCAAATGTTCCCAGCAGAGTCTATACACATACAACCTCCCTGGCAGACAAATGGGCTGGACCTCTGCATAAGGGAAGGAGCCAGGCCTGTGGAAGGAAGCACTGTGGGCAGAGGGGATGTGGGAGCCACCGTGCAGCGGGAGCAACAGAGGCACTGGCCCCACTCGATGCCCCAGACCCTTACCGGATAAGCCCATCCTCAGCAGCACTCCAGAACGTGTTGGGCCACATGGGCGCTGTGGCGATGCGTTTCACCCGGTTGGTGTGGTCTCCAAACATGTGGATAGTCTCCTTTACTGTTAGGTCGTGGACATGCACCTTGGAGTCAGCTGCGCCCGTGATCAAGATGCGGTCCCCAGCATGAGGCAGGAACTGCTCAGGGGAGAGTGAAGAAGGGATTGGCGGGTGGTAGGGGTAGAGTTGCCCAGGGAAGAGAGGCTAGCCTTGATGTCAGCACACCTTTCCCTCTCCACATCAGATAAGAAAGTGAGCTAATCCAAGACAATCCACTAAAAAACTCTGGACATTGCGTAGCAGCCTATAGGCCTAAAGGTCAAAATCAAGACACATGCCTTTATTTTGCCAGAGTAGTCCTGACCTATGCCAAGTAAGACTACCTGAGGGACCCTTTTCCTTTGATTCTTCCCCAAGTAAGAGCTGAGTGGATGATAATCATAGCTGTTACCACTTACTAAGCATTTACCATGTGCTAGACACCAGGGCAGCTACTTTATCTTATTGATACTTAAAATAACCCCATTGAAAATTGAGATTCTTTCAAAAGGAGCAAACCAAACCAAACCAAACAAAAAAACTGCGGTTCAGCACTAACATGCAGCAGACTGTGTTCAAATCCAAGTCTATCTGACTCCCACATGCCATACCGCCTCACAATGACTATTTAATAAACTAGGGACTAAGTAATAAATTAGTCCTAAAGTGAAAAGGACTTTCAATGTTTTAAGGGAGTGGGCATTTTAAGTTGGTTCAACTGTTTCTGAAGAACAACTTGGCAAAAGGCAACAAAGATAAAAACTATTTCTATCCTTTTTTTTTTCTTTGAGACAGGGTCTTGCTCTGTCACCCAGGCTAGAGTATAGTGTCATGATTATAGTTCACGCAACTTCAAACTCCTGGGCTCAAGCAATCCTCCTGCCTCAACATTCCAAGTAGCTGGGACTATAGGCATGTGCCATTACTCTCAGCTAATTTTTCTATTTTGTTGTAGAGACAGGTCTTGCTATGTTGCTCAGGCTGGTCTTGAACTCCTGGCCTCAAGTGATCCTCCTGCCTCAGCCTCCCAAAGTGCTAGGATCATAGGCATGCACTACCACAGCCAGCCTATTTCTATCTTTTGACTCAAAACTCCCACTTTTATGAAATAATCCAAAAAGAAAAAAGGACCTGGTCAGAAGTGCGCAAAGCAGCACACCTTATAATAGCAAATATTGGAAAGAGCTCAAATGTTAGACCTTGGGGAAGGGCTGAGGATCAAGAGGATACATCTCTATGTAGTTACTATAAAAAATGAGAACCCCACCATCCCAAGTCGAGAACAAAATACTCCAGATAACATTTGGTAAGAATAAAATAGCTGTAACCATAGCTTCAAATAATGAAAAAAGAAAGTATATAGTTCTAGCAACTAACTCTGAGGATGAAAAATATTTGGGGTTGGTGTTGTGTTCTTCTCTTCTTTCTTGAGTTCAAAAGATTGAAATCTCTCCTTTTTTTTAATTGAAAAGTTCCTCCCAACCCACAACAAGGTGGAGTGGTGGCGTTGGGGGAAGGGCATTATTCTGCATTTTCACAGCTAGAAGTCCCACTTGACTTTATGTGTTCATGCAAGAGCAACAATTTACTCTTCACATAGGCCTTCTCTAAGGGCTCATTAGGACAAGGGCTAGTGGAAATAGAATTTAATCATTTAGGGACCACCATTATTAGTCTTTAATCCCATCTGGAGACAGCATATGCTCCACAGCAGATATAAACAGGTGAGCCCTTGGTGATGGGCTTATGGCTGCAGCCACTCTTGTCACACACTGTAGTCGCCACCAGGGGGAGAGCATGGGTTGAATATATCTATATTGTTTTGAATACCCAAAGAGAAGAATCCGCTGTTTTTTGTTTTACCAGAAGAGGTGGCTCAGAGTCTGTGTATATGTGCCTTGCCCAAGGTCTTACCCATTAAGGAGTGTGAAGATCACTGTCAAATTCTGGTTTCAGGACTCAACGTCTTGTGTGCTATGATGCCAAACTGATGGCTTAGGTCCCCTTCCCCAGGTCTGACTGTACTGGATCTAACACTACAGTGGCAGAAAGCAGTTTCCGTGGGTCATATAAGAGGTGAATCATCATTGTTCTGTCTCTAAAATCATAGAAATTCATCTAGGATTGGTCCCTAGAACAAACAGGAGATGAGAATCACAGCTTGGGAAAGAGGAATAGTTTAGGGAAATAAAGTACATTTTGAGCTCTCATATCTACCTTCTTATTCAGGTACCTTGTAATTCTCTTGGTATTAATCAGGACAACATTTCTTGGATTAGCGAGGCTTTCCAAAGGACAACCTCACTGTCACGTACACTCATTTTAGAATCTCAGAGCTGGAAAGGTCCTTCCTTACAGGTCATTTCCTCCAATCTGAAACCTAGGAGATAAAGTACCTAGTGCGTGGACTACCTCAGGATAGGACATTTACTATATCTTCCGAGGACCTAATCTACCTTTCTCAAATAGCTCTAAGTATGAGACAATTCTTTCCTTAGGCCCATATTTGATTCTGTAGACTTATGGTTAGTAGTCCTAGGTCTGTTCTGAGACCAAAAGGAACATGTCTCAGCCAGGTACAGTGGCTCATTCCTGTAATCCCAGCACTTTGGAGGCCGAGGTGGGAAGATTGCTTGAGCTCAGGAGTTAGAGACTAGCCTGTACAACATAGCAAGATTCTGTCTCAAACATTTTTTTAATTAGTTGGCTACGGTGGTGTGCACCTGTAGTCCCAGTTATTTGGGAGGCTGAGGTGGGAGGATCGCTTGAGCCCAGGCATTTGTGCGAGCTATGATCATACCACTGCACTCTAGCCTGGGTGACAGAGCAAGATCCTATCTTTAAAAAGAAAGGAGGCCAGGCGTGGTGGCTCACGCCTATAATTCTAGCACTCTGGGAGGCCGAGGCGGGCGGATCCTTTGAACTCAGGAGTTTGAGACCAGCCTGAGCAAGAGTGAGACCCCCATCTCTACTAAAAATAGAAAGAAATTAGCTGAACAACTAAAAAAAATATATAGAGAAAAAATTAGCCGGGCATGGTGGCGCATGCCTATAGTCCCAGCTACTAGGGAGGCTGAAGCAGTAGGACTGCTTGAGCCCAGGAGTTTGAGGTTGCTGTGAGCTAGGCTGATGCCACGGCACTCTAGCCCAGGCAACAGAGTGAGACTCTGTCTCAAAAAAAAAAGAAAGAAAGAAAGAAAGAACGAACGAACACATCTCATGTTATTTCCACATAACAGGGTTTCAAAGGCCTGAAGATACTTGTAAGTCTCCCTCTCCTCAGCTTAACCCCCTTCCACCAACAAATCAAAAGGTTCATTTCCTATGAAAAGGTAGAACAGCTAAAAGCACCAGGCACAGGCTTTATTTTTAACAATTATCTCACTGAACTGTCATATCAACCTGTGGATCACTACTTCGTTTTTAAAAAATTAAATGATTTATTTATTTCTTTGTTCATGAATCTGGGAGATTTTCCTTAGCTGCTTCCTTTTTACAGATAAGTAAACAGGCTCAGAGAGGTCAGGCAATTTGCCTAGTTCACACAACTTCCAAGAGGTAAGTAAAGGAGTCAGACTTAGGTCTGCCTGCTCTCTAAGTTCATGTTCAGAACCATACCCACTCACATAAATACAAATTCATTTAGAATTGGTCTTTCGGCTCTAAGAGAGGAAGAAGAGCATGGAAAAGACATGGGGTTTTAGGAATCACCATCAGATGCTAGATTACAAGGGTGCCTGTGATCCCAGCAGTTACATGGGACATACAAAAGCCAACACGACCATGCCCATAGCCCATTCACCTCTTTCACTTGCTCTGGGCTTATCCTGCTCACCTTGACAGAGAAGATATTTGCAGTGTGTCCCGTGTGCATGGAGAGCAGCTTCTTGTGGTGCAGCGGGTCCCACACAATTGTGTGCTGGTCGTCAGAACCAGAGGCCAGCAAGCTGCAAGCAGAGCAACGGATTCTGACCTTTCCTCAAGTTCCCAGGTTCCCTTCCCTCATTCCATGTTTCCAGTTTATAAGGAGTTAGGCCACACAGAATTTGAAGAACAGTGGATGTCACATAATTTAAGGTTATCTTATAAACATTAGTTGATTCTCTTCTGTTTTGTTTGGAGGATTTCCCATTATTCCTTGAACACACTGGCTTATTAAAAAAAAAACAACAGGGTTTGGATGGTCATCCAACATTCTATATATCTGGGATTAATTGCTTAACTGTGTATTAATAATTACAGGCTGAACTTAAGAACAGCAGAGAGTAGTGGTCTTTTTTTTACTTGGGTCCACTCTTTTCCTTATATCCACTAAGGAAGGAACCTCCTCTCTCAGCCTCCTCACTCCCTTCTCCAGGTGCTGTGGCTCATACTTACTCTCCTTTCTCATTCCACTCCAGACAGTTGACACATCCTGAGTGACCCTGGGGGAGCAAATTGAAAGGGACAAGAAGAGAGCTGGTTAGAGGTTCTCCTGGGAAACTCAACACAGAGTAGTAGAACTGAAAAGGTAGGCCAGCCTTTCCATTTTCAGTATTTTCCAGGTACTTGTAGCCAGAATTGACTTATACTGATTAGCATCTTACAAGATATAAAGCCCTTTCATATTCATGATCTCACTTGATACTGGGCACCTCTAAACCATAAAGGGTAGGTTTCACTGATCCCATTTTGCAGAAAAGTAAACCGAAGTTCAGACAGTAGAAGCAGTAGAAGTGGGCTGGGTGCGGTGGCTCATGCCTATAAGCCCAGTACTTTGGGAGGCTGAGGCAGGAGGATCACTTGACCCCAAGAGTTTGAAGTTGCAGTGAGCTATGATCACACCCTGCATTCTAGCCTGGGTGACAGAGCAAGACCCTGTCTCCAAAAAAAGAAAAAAAAAAAGTAGTAGAAGTGAGATCTAAGCAAATTTCTGCTATTATCACTATAAGGGATATGGCAACAGTCCCTTCAAGGGACATCCCCTCCACCACAGAAAATTTGCCCAGAAAGCATCTGACCCAAGGGCAACCAATTAGTTAATTAACTAGAAGGCTAATCTTTCATTCATTCAGTTTATATTTATCAAGCACCTACTGCATTGCTAGGTATTGTTCAGATGCTGAGGGTACAGCAGTATACAAAACAAAGTCCCTGGGTCTTCTGGAGCTTGCTTCAAGTAGGTGGAGCCTGGGTTAGTAAGGTAAAGTGAGCCAAATTCTTGATTCTGGGGATTTGAATCTAGAAACATGAAGAGACTGAGGCAGTTAGTGGCAGAGCTGAAGTATAAAGCACGCATGGAGAGAAATAACAGCAAAGCTAGAGTTATGAGGACACAGGATCCATGAATAAGCAGAAGGTTTGAAGGAGCAGAAACAAGTCTTACATGATAGAAGGAGAGAATCAGTCACTACGCATTCCTACATACTGTTCTTTCTGTTCCTTCACCCTCTCTCACTCCTAACAGTGCCTTGATTTATATTTAATTATCTCCCTGCTCCAAATCAGACCATGTGTTTCAGGAAGCATAAGTCCACTGTCCTTGCCACAATGACAGGTTCAGGTTCAGGAACTTAGGCCTAAACCAAATAGGATGTGCCATGCACTTGGCCACAAGGATTGGCTCAGAAATGAGCCTGTAACCCCAATCAGATGCAAGGGGGAACAGTTGCTGGCAGATTCTGGAAAAGGAGTTTTCTCATTCTTAGGAGAGAGTCTATGGAAGAGAAGCCTTTCTTCCTCGGGAGCCTGGGTATACTGAAGTGCCACCTAGAATTGCTGTACTCATTTGCCATCATGAGGGAAGCCATCCTGAAATCAACACACAGAGGAGAACCCAGCTAAGGGAATCATAGAAAAATGGAGCCACAGTGACCAGAGTAACCAACTTGGACATCTACCCTACTCCTGCACTTCCAGTTAAGTGAGCCAATCATTTCATTATCAGTTAAGGCAATTTGAGTTGGGGTGTTTTTTGTGAGCCAAAGCATCCTAATCAATAAACTCCAACTAATTCTTCAGGTCTCAGGTGACAGGTACTTCCTTCAAGGTGCCTTCTCTCTCTTGTAGATTTGGGAGGGAGGCACGTCCTGCCTGCATGCCCCTACTGTCATGCTGCATCATGGCACTGTGTTGACTTGGTTGTTTGAAAGCAGGCTTTGTGGGTTATATTCATTGCATCCTAAAGGCCAGTTACAGCACCTGGCATATATCTGTTGCTTAAGTGAATAAATGCGTGGTGGCCCACGCCTGTAATCCTAGCACTCTGGGAGGCCGAGGCGTGAGGATCGCTCGAGGTCAGGAGTTCGAGACCAGCCTGAGCAAGAGCAAGACCCTGTCCTCTACTAAAAGTAGAAAGAAATTACCTGGACAACTAAAAATATATATAGAAAAAAATTAGTCGGGCATGGTGGCGCATGCTTGTAGTCCCAGCTACTCAGGAGGCTGAGGCAGAAGGATTGCTTAAGCCCAGGAGTTTGAGGTTGCTGTGAGCTAGGCTGGCGCCACAGCACTCTAGCCCAGGCAACAGAGTGAGACTCTGTCTCAAAAAAAAATAAATAAATAAAAATAAAAAAATTAAGTGAATAAATGAGTCCAGTAGGACCAGTGGGAAGAATTGAGAGATATGAACACATTTACTCTCCCAACTGTCTAGTCAGAAAATGCTTTAACTCTACCTTTTCCTTCCCTCTTTTTTATTTATTTTACTTTTATTTATTTATTTAAGAGACAGGGTTTTGCTCTGTCACCCAGGCTGGTGTGCAGTGGCACAATCACAGCTCACTGCAGCCTTGAACTCCTGGGCTCAAGTGATCCTCCTGCCTCAGCCTCCTAAGCAGCTGGAACTACAGGTGCATACCACCACACTGGCCTCCTTCCCTCTTTACCCCTTGTCCTGTACAGATTCTCATCTGGGGTGAAACTCATTTCTTCCCAGGTTCTCCACTTAAATACATTACTGACACACTCTGTGCAAACCTGCCTGATCACTTGCTAACCTAAGTTCTCTTGCCTTCCCATGGCACTTGGTTGAAACCTCACACATGTCGTTGGTCACTCTTTCTGGGTCAGAATCATTTTTGTCCTTAGTCCTCTCATTTTCCCACCAGGCTGTAAATGACTTGTGCCAGGGGGTCACACCTTCAGCTTCAAATCTTGCAGAATACCAAGGACCTTGAATGACTGCCACTTACTGAGGGCTTACAAAGAGCTAGGCTTAGAGTTAAGCTGAGCACTTGTGGTAGGCAGAATAATGGCCCCCTACAGATGTCTGTGTCCTAATCCTCTGAAACCTGTGAATATGTTATTTTAGGTGGCAAAAGGAACTTTGCAGATGTGATTAAGGTTAAGGACTTTGAAATGGGGAGATTATCCTAGATTATCCAGGTGGGCCCAATCTAATTACATGAATCCTTAAAATTGGAGAACCTTTCCCGGCTGCCAAGAACTGAAGAGATGGAGGTGTGAAAGGGACTGGACCTGCTGCTGCTGGCTTTGAAGATGGAGGAAGGGCGCCAGGAGCCAAGAAACGCAGCAGCCTCCAGAAGCTGGGAATAGCAACCAAATGGATTCTACTCTAAAGCCTCCAGAAGGAACGCGCACCTGACAACACCCTGATTTTAGCCTGGTGAGACCTTTACCAAACTTCTGATCTGCAGAACTGTAAGATAATAAATTTGTGTTGTGTGATAATTTGTTATGGCAGCAAAAGGAAACTAATATAGCACTTTTTGTCCATAAGGATCTTTAAGAGACAGGTATCATTACTCATTTCATGAATAAGAAAAACAATGCCCAGAGAGGTTAGGTAATCTGCCTAATGTGGCACACCTAATAGTGACAGGACGCAGGATTTTAACTCAAGAGCCCAGGCTCTCAAGTACTATCTGAGAAATGCATTCATGCTTTTGAATGTATTTGTCTTCAAATTAGGAACCCATCCAAAGTACAGAAGACAGGGTCCACAGTAGACAAATGATACTTATGATTCATTTTTACATGGTAAAAAATATTAATAGCTCAGAGGCAGGTAAGTTGGAGAAAGTATAGAAAGAAGGTTCAGGCAAGGTTCTAAAAAAAATACAAAGTAACCATGATAAAAATATTAATAAAGAGCTTAAAAAATTAGAACACACATTTGGGAACCTACTTTACAAGAAACAGAGTGTTTAAGAGGAGTTATTTTGGCTGTGATAAATAAGATTGGCTTGGTTTTAGGTAAACAATCTATAATGATCTTGAAGAATAGAATGAAACAAACTGAGTTTATGACATAAACAGTGGTTAAAAAAAAAGAAGAGGAGGAGAAAAAAACTTTTAAGGAATTGAGAGGTGCGGCTGTTTAGAGATGCAAACATTTCAACCTAGGGTGAGCCTTGCACACCAGGGAACTGGAGGAAACAGGAAGTATACAGGAAAAGAACCTGCCATAAAAGTACCAAATCTCACTTAAGTTCCAAATTACAATCTAACCCTCAGTTCCTACTTAACTTTATTAAATATTGATTATAATTACTATTCATTATAAGTCCTAGACTGTGCTAGGTAGCATGGTGTTCAGGAGAAGAGGAGGCAGGGAGAAGTATTTTATCACATTGCTAAGAATTGTAGGTACATAATGATGATAAAAGTCAATGGAGTTCTAATGGTTTTATTACTGCTTTAAAAGGCCTTATATAAACTATGCACTCCTTACAGGCTGTACTACTGTCCCCAACATGGTATGACATTGCCTAGGTAGAATACTAGATATTTATATACACGATCTCATTATCATTTCCATTTTACAGGTAAGCACCAAGTCTGGGAGATATTAAATAAATTACCCAAGGTCATACAAATTGTAAACACCAGAACCCCGATGAGAAATCAGGTCCATTTGACTACAAAGTATTTTTTTGGCTGTGCTGGACTACCTCAAATGCCATCCCACGTGTATTAAAAAGATAAGAGCAGGTGTGGTAGCTCGTGTCTATAATCCTAGCACTCTGGGAGGCTGAGGCAGGAGGATTGCTTGAGCCCAGGACGTTGAGGTTGCAGTGAGCTATGATAACACCACTGTACTTTAGGGAGCTATGATGGGCCCACTGTACTGGACTCAGGGAGACATGACTGAGTCAGACAGACATACTGCCTGTCCCCACGGAGCTGGTGAGGTTTTGTTTTCTCCCCCTCTTCTCCAAATCTATAACATTAGCTTTCCTCCATGTTGTTATGTCTCCTCATAAGAATCACTTCAAATGGCTATAGAATATTCATCCAAAGATTAAACCATATTTATTCACTTCTCCCTCAGTGTTATTACACTAAGGTGCTCTGATTTTGGTGCATTGATCTATTTTAAAAGTTCAATGGGAAAAGAACATTTACAGGTGACCAGGAAGCCCAGACTAGGCCCAATGCCATGGTGTTTTGCATTTGACTGAAATACATAAAATCTGTGTTGCAACCCATGCTGCACAGGAAGCTCTGATGAGCAGTGATCCTGTGGAAAAGTGTTTTAAAATGGGAAACTATCAATAAATACAATTTAGTACACAATAATCTACCAAAATGGGGGGTCCATGAGGGAAAAACAATAAGTGTCATTCCTGCTGGGGGAAAAAGATGGAACCTACTGCATTAAAGGAATAAGAAAAGCAAAGAACTAGGTACATCTATAAATCAGTATTTATCATGGTATAACCAAAAGGACCAGAGACCCCTCTGTCCAAATTTATATTTAATATTTTATAACAGGAAGCTGAGGATCTGAAGCTGGTTAGTGAGAGGCAGAATTGTAAAGTGAAAGAGCTGTCTGGGTTCAACTCTGGCTTGGCCTCGTCCTAGCTGCACAGGCAGTCAGCTAAGATTCCCAAAGCCACAGATTTTTCATAAGTAAATGGAGATGACAATAATATCAACTTGACAAGAAAGCACACTTTGGTAATGATGGCTTCTGTCCCTGGAACTAGTCCTCAGATACCCTCTCTCACCAACCTATGTGTATTCCTTCCAGAACTCCCTCTCAGAGACCCTTCCACAATAGCTGTGATGCTTACAAAGGGTACATACCTTGAACAAATGGATTCCTTCCTATTTACCTACTTTGTCAAAAGGGTTATTTCTATAGCTAGCTATTAAATTGCTACCCCAAGTCCTGACCAAATTATTCAGTACTCATTATGTATAAAGTACTGGGAGAAAAGAGAATAAAGAGCAGGATAAACATATACAGGTCTATGTTCATGGCAACATGAAACAAAGTTCTACCATAATAGTAAAAGGAGAGAGACACCAAACAAACCCAGAAGAAGACAGGAACATGAGGCTTTAGGAACAAGCTTAAAGGATCTTTGAGAACATTTTCTGACTTGGAGACAAGGTCTGTGATCCAGTTTGCATAGCTACATGTCAGTGCCCCCTCTTAACTTCTTAACTCCATCCAAGTGAGACTGATCATACGCACTTTTTTTTTTTTTTTTTTGAGACAGAGTCTTGCTCTGTTGCCGGGACTAGAGCGCTGTGGTGTCAGCCTAGCTTACAGCAACCTCAAACTCCAGCTCAAGTGGTCCTCCTGCCTCAGCCTCCCAAGTAGCTACAGGCACGTGCCACCATGCCCCACTATTTGTTTCTATTTTTAGTTGTCTGCCTAATTTCTTTCTATTTTTAGTAGAGACAGGGGTCTCACTCTTGCTCAGGCTGGCCTCAAACTCCTGACCTCAAGCGATCTTCCCACCTTGGCCTCCCAGAGTGCTAGGATTACAGGCGTGAGCCACCATGTCCAGCCCAGGGAAAGCCTCTCTGAGGAAGAGATACTTGAGGTGAAATTTGAATGCTGAAAAGGATTCAAATTTACATAAAAGGATTCAAAGTTACATAAAGATCTGACGGAAAAGCATTCCAGGCATAGGGAAGAACAAATACAAAGGTAGAACAGGCTTGATATGCTGAAAAAACAGAATGAAGGCCACTGTGGGTAGAGCATGGTGACGAAGGGGACTGAGAAAGATAAGCAAGATGGGCTAGAGAGATGAGCAGATTCTAAGGGTGTCTTAAAGGACATGGCAAGAAGCCTCATGAGGCCAGAAACTGTGTTGTTGATCTTATTCACTGCTATATTCTTTTCCTAGTGTCTAGAACATTCTTAGCATATAGTAGGCACACAATATTTGCTTGAACATATGAATGAATTAATGAGTAGCTTCTAGCTCTGCCCTCTGATTCTTCAAAGCATGAGTTTACTCCATCATCTAAAGTAGAGATGGGCAACCTTTCCTATAAAAGACCAGAAAGTAAACATTTTAGGCTTTGCAGATCATATGCTCTCTGTCACAGCTACTCAATTCTGCTGTTGAATAACTAAAGCAGACAGAGGCAATACATAAATGAATTGAGTGTGCTGTGTTCCAATAAAACTATTTATAAAAACAAGTGGCAGTCAGGTGTGGTGGCTCACACCTGTAATCCTAGCACTTTGGGAGGCTAAAGCAGGAGGATTGCTTGAAGCCGAGAGTTTGAGACCAGTCTGAGCAACACAGTGAGACCCCATCACTACAAAAAAATTTAAAAATGAGTCAGGTGTGGTGGCCTGTGCCTGTAGTCCTAGCTACTTGGGAGGCTGAGCCAGGAGGATCACTTGAGCCCAGGAGATGGAGGTTGCAGTAAGCTACGATGACACCACTGCACTCCAGCCCAGACAACAGAAGTAAAACACCATCTCAACAAAAACAAAAAAACAACAACCCACAAACCAAAACAAACAAAAAAACAGGTGGCAATATATTTGAACCTAAAACTCATGTAAATGCCAGGGACCCAGAACAGCCAAAACAATCTTGAAAAAGAACAAAGTTGGTAGCACTCTGGGAGGCCGAGGTGGGAGGATCGCTTGAGGTCAGGAGTTCGAGACCAGCCTGAGCAAGAGCGAGACCCTGTTTCTACTAAAAAATAGAAAGAAATTATCTGGCCAACTAAAAATATATACAGAAAAAATTAGCCTGGCATGGTGGCGCATGCCTGTAGTCCCAGCTACTAAGGAGGCTGAGGCAGGAGGATTGCTTGAGCCTAGGAGTTTGAGGTTGCTGTGAGCTAGGCTGATGCCACGGCACTCTGGCCGGGGCAACAGAGTGAGACTCTGTCTCAAACAAACAAACAAACAAACAAAAAAAACCTGACAAGTCTTTGTTAGAATCAGGTTATACTGTACCTATGGAATGGCTCTGGTACACCAATTCTATTCAAAAAGGAAATCTATTAATAGTTTGATATAACTTGTTTCCATGAATTTGTAATTTGAATTTATGCTCAAATTATACAAGAAACAAAATAGAAAAAGCAATCAGGCCAGATTGTGAAAGTGACATATAATATTTGCAACTTGTTTAAGAATAATATTAAGAAAACTAATAAGGTAAGAGAATAACCCACAAGACAAGAACTATTTACTAAGCCCTTTGTAAAGGCAGACATACATTTGAGGTGGAAAAAATATGAACTCTGGAGCCAGACAGGCCTGATATAAATCTTATCAATCTTATGTCTACCACTTATCTGACCTTAGAAACACTCAGTTTTACTCTTATGTGTAAAGTGAGATTCCTTTCCTCTCCCTTTCTCTCCTATGTGTCTTACACTGTGCCAAGAAATCCCACAAGTGAACGAACTAGGAGGGATCAAAGTGTGATCACAACTTCCAAGGTGAACTTGGAAGATCCCGGTTATATGACCAAAAATGAAAGCAAGTATCCCCCATCCAAAAAAAGTGAGAACCGCAGGGAATCCCAAAATATTTGGTGCCTGTCCAATTATGACAATAAAACTCACCAAGATGAGCTAGCACATGTAACTAAAAGAGGACATGGAATGCTCAGCAAGGATGTCCAAGGAAAATGGAAAAATGGTTTGGTCTTAAATACCAGAACAGCTTAAAATTAGTCCTAATTAACATTAAATTTAAATTCTCTAATCTCAACCTCCCTTCTGGCTCACTTACTTGGTTGCTGCCACTACAACAGTTCTTTGTACTTCTTTATGAACATTTTTAACTTCCTATTTTGAAACAATTTCAAACATATAAAAAAGTTGTAAGAATAGTACAAGAACACTCATATATATATATATATATATATATATGTTTCACTTAACTCTTAACATTGCTACATTTGCGTTCCATCCCTCTCCTCTTTTTCTTTACACCTACATACACGTGTACGCACATACACACACATGCCGAGTACTTTTTTCCCTGAACCATTTGAGAATAAGTTGCAGACTTCAGAACCCTTTATACCTAACTACTTCAGTGCATGTTTCTAAGAACACAGTCATTCTTTTATTTAACCAGAGCATGTTTATCAAAATCAGGAAATTTAACACTGATACAATACTATTATATAATATATAGTACATATTCAAATTTCACCAACTGTCCCAAAAATGTCCTTTTTATTTTCCTGATCCAGAATCCAATCCAGGAACACGTACTGCATTTAGCTGTCATTTTCTCTTTAGTCTCTTCTAATCTGGAACAATTCCACAGCTCTTCTTTGCTTTTTATGACATTGACATTTTTGAAGAATGTATCAACTGTTCTGAAGAAATGTCTCTCAGTTTGGATTTGTCTGATAATTTCCTCATGATTAGATCTAGGTAATGCATTTTGACAGAAACACTACCTCAGTGATTTTGTGTCTTTAGTGCAAAATATCAGGTGGCATATGATGTCTGTTTGTCTTAGTAAAGGTGACCAGGTTTTTCCACTATAATGTTACTATTTTTCCCTTTGTTATCTATGAGGAAGTACTTCACATTATACAAATAAAATAGACCTCAAACACATGGAATACATATTCAACTTCATTCATAAGAGAAATATAACTTAAAACTATAATGTTCACCTGTCAGAATGATAAAAAATTCAAAGGCATAACCACACAGTCTATTGGAGAGTTATGGAGAAATAGGCACTTTTATGCACTGCTAGTGGGAAGGCAAAATGGTGCAACTCCCATGGTGGGAAATTTGGCAATATCTGACAAAACCACATATACATTTATCCTCTGACCAGCATTCCCTCTTTTAGGTTTTTTACCCTGAAGACATATCTCCAGCAATACTAAAATAGATACATACAGGGTTATCTATTATGGTATTGCTGTAATTACAAACTATTAGAAATAACTCTAAGTGCCCATACATGGGAAATTCATTGACTAAATCTTGCTACATGTACATAATGGTGTACTACTACACAGCTGTACAAAATAAGGAAGGACTCTAAGAATTGATACAGGATGATTTCCAAGATATATTGGTAAGTGAAAAAAGTACAAGAGAGTATTTAGCTATCTAGCTAGCTACCTATATCATGCATCAAAGGTTCTTCATTCTCAAAAAGACCTCCAAATCCAGTCAACCAACCCTTCCACTCCCTCCTCGGATATGCCACCTTGTGTCTTTATTTCCTTCTCTATCCAGCTAATTTTTTTTTTTTTTTTTTTTGACAGAATCTCACTCTGTTGCCTGGGCTAGAGTGCCATAGTGTCAGCCTAGCTCACTGCAACCTCAAACTCCTGGGCTCAAGCGATCCTCCTGCCTCAGCCTCCCAAGTAGCTGGGACTACAGCCATGCGCCACCATGCCCGGCTAATTTTTTCTATATATATTTTTAGTTGTCCAGGTAATTTCTTTCTACTTTTAGTAGAGACAGGGTCTTGCTCTTGCTCAGGCTGGTCTCGAACTCCTGACCTCGAGTGATCCTCCAGCCTCAGCCTCCCGGAGTGCTAGGATTACAGGCGTGAGCCACCACACCCAGCCCCAGCTAAGAATTGATGCTTCATTACTAACAATCACTCTCTTGCAATATTCAACTGACAAAACCCCCACCCTGGATGATCTCCTTGCTTTCCTCTGTCTTCAACTTTCCCTTTCTCTACCAATTCTTTCCTCACCCCTCCAGCCTCATCTGTCATCCCTCTTCTACTTGTATTCTTTGACTAATTGTTTTCTTGAACTGAGTACTCTCTATATTCTCTTGCATCACTCACATGTTAGCCTAACATATTTACTGCTTTGTACATTACTTTTTTAATTTAAAATTGCCTTGGAAGCAGAGCTGTGTGGTCTCTCTGGCCCATTGTGTTGGACTCATCTGTGAAATTTCTAAGAATAGTGATAGACACATTGGGTTGGGGAGAGAATATTTGTTGAGCATTATGTTTGATATACGAGCGAAGGAAGGCTGGGCATAGTGGCTCATGTCTGTAATCTCAGTGCTTTGGGAGGCTGGGGCAGGAGGACTGCTTAAGCCCAGGAGTTTGAGACCAGTCTGAGCAACACAGTGAGACCCCATCTCTAAAAAAATAATAAAATAAAAAATAGCCAGGCATGGTGGTGTGTGCCTGTAGTCCCAGCTAGTCAGGGGGCTGAGGCAGGAGGACCGTTTGAGGCCAGGAGTTTGAGGTTGCAGTGAGCTATGATCATGCCACTGCATTCTAGCCTGGGCAACAGAGCAGGACTCTGTCTTGGAAGGGGAAGGGAAAGGGAGGGGAGGGAAGGGGAGAAAGGGAGAAGGGAAAAAGGGAAAAGGGAGAAAGGGAGGTAAGACAGGGAGGGAAGGAAAAGAAGGAGGGAAGAGAGGGAAGAAGGAAAGAATCCATAGTGACAAGATATGAGAGTGCCAAGAGCAATTTCCTAATATAAAAGACGGAGGAATGCAATGGGATCAATGTACTTCTTGATTCAGATCTTCCTTAGGAAGAAAGAACTAGGAACAAAATACTTAAAGACCTAAAGGTTGGTGGAAACTGGTCATAGCAAACCAGAAAACATCAACTTTTAGGAAAGAATTGTGAAAAAGAAAGACAATTAACTTAGAAAAGTAGATTTTTCAGAGTCTTGAGGGAACTGATAATATGAACACAGTAGAAAGAATATCTAAGAAATAAAGTAATCCAAGTTAACTTGGATGCTTTTTAAACAGCTCTGTGGGTACAAATTCTACAGTATACAGGAAGGGTAACAAATATCAGACTGGCTAAACTCTGAATTTTAAAGTGACATAAAATATAAACTATAAAGTCAAAAAGTAAAAATCAGGCCAGATTATTAAGCTGGAAACTAGAGAAATAGCATGGCTGAAGAGGAATAAGGTTAAGAAAGCTAACTCTAATACAGAAAATCAAAAAAGCCAACCCAAACCAACAGGTTTTTACTGAGCATCTACTATATGTTCAACACTAGGTCATAAGAGTTCTTTTTCAGTTTAGAAAAAACTAAAGAGTAGAAAATTAGGAAGTCCAGAAAAAATATTTTACCCACATCATAAAGAAGAAAACATCACAATTAATAACCACCAAAAGGCAGGAGCTTTTATTATTGATTTTTCCTCTCTTATCCCATCCTCATCCCCCATTAATCCCTTCTTCTTAATGCCAAAGATCAACTATTGTTAAGTAACACAAGGTCCATATGTGACAATGACAGGAAATAAAAAAAGGGGAGGAAATGACTGTAGAGTTTTAAACAGTGAGATGCCATCAAGTCAGCATTGCAGGACTGGCATCTTAGGAAACTTTTAAGAGCTTTCTATAAATGACAACAATAATAATAGCAGCTAATGGTTCAGTGTTATACACTGTGGACTTTCACAATACACGGGGCACTGTAGTAAGTACTTTACATAAATTAACTTATTTATTCCTCCCCAGAGGCCTAAGAGATATTATTTTACAGATGAGAAAATGGCCTTTAGAAGTTAAAGGACTTTTCCAAGTTCATATGGCTCATACTGGTGTTTTAATTACTATTTGGGAGTCACAAAGAGGTATCCCCTCCAACTCCAAATCAGGAAAGAGGGAAGTAAGATGGCCTTTTGAGAGTTAGATTGTAAAAATCAATACAGTTGAACTTTCCTTTCTCCTTGGCTGCCATGATAATATGTTCTTCCCACCTCTATGGCTATTCTTTCTATCTCCTGTGGATAGAGGAAGAAGAGAAATAGGTAATCTCTAAATGTTGAAATACCTTGGTTCTTGGTCCTAGGCCCTCTTCTTGTTCCTCCTTCTTTCTCCCTAGGTGCTATTATCCAGTCATCCCATTCCATGGCGCTACACACCAGTGGTTCTCAAATATTTTAGTCTCAGGACTCCTTTATGCTATTAAAAATTATTGAGAATCCCAAAGAGCTTTTGTTTATATGAGTTATATCTATAGATATTCATCATATTAGAAAATAAAACTGAAATATTCCATATTAATTCACTAAACATAATGATACATAACTATATTTTCCAAGATGAAAGAATTTTAGTGAGAAGAATGGATTTGTTCTACATTTCTGCAAACCTCTTTAATGCCTAGCTTGATAGAAGACCAGTGGGTTCTCATCTGTTTTTGTATTCAGCCCACTGTAATGTTATTTTTGGTTGGAATATATGAAAAAAATATAGCCTCACAAAGATAAATAGTTGGAACAAGGAGGAGCATTTTAATAGCCTGTTCAGATAATTGTGTATATCCTTCTTTGATACTACACCAAAACTGGACTAGTAATAGTTTTTTTTTTTTTTTTTTGAGACAGAGTCTTGCTCTGTTGCCCGGGCTAGAGTGCTGTGGCGTCAGCCTAGCTCACAGCAACCTCAAACTCCTGGACTCAAGCAATCCTCCTGCCTCAGCCTCCCGAGTAGCTGGGACTATAGGCATGCACCACCATGCCCAGCTAATTTTCTCTATATATTTTTAGTTGTCCAGTTAATTTGTTTCTATTTTTAGTAGAGATGGGGTCTCGCTCTTGCTCAGCCTGGTCTCAAACTCCTGACCTTGAGCAATCCTCCCGCCTCGGCTTACCAGAGTGCTAGGATTATAGGCGTGAGCCACCGCGCCCGGCCTCATATTTCTTTTTTTTTTTTTTTTTTTCTTTGCCAGGAAGAGTCAAATCCAAGTAATTTTGGATATGAGCTCCCACAAATATTAACATATTTCATCATTCTCTCTCTCTCTATCTATCTATATATATATATGTACATTTTTTTTTTTTTTTAAGAGACAGGGTCTCACTCTGTCACTCAGGCTAAAGTATAGTGGCACCATCACAGCTCACTACAGCCTTGAACTTCTGGGCTTAATCGATCCTCCTGCCTCAGCTTCCCAAGTAGCTGGGACTCCAGGCGCACGCCACTATGCCCAGCTAACTTTTTTAAAAATTTATTTGTAGAGATGAGGTCTTGTTGTGTTGCCCAATCTGGTCTTGAGCTCCTGGCCTCAAATAATCCTCCCATCTCAGTCTCCCAAAGTGCTGGGATTATAGGTGTGAGCTGCTGCACCTGGCCTTCATCATGTAATATTAACATCTGTTAATATTACTACAGATCTTATAAAAAAAATTTAAAGTACTGGGAAGCAGGCCGGGCGCGGTGGCTCACGCCTGTAATCCTAGCACTCTGGGAGGCCGAGGCGGGTGGATTGCTCAAGGTCAGGAGTTCGAGACCAGCCTGAGCGAGACCCCGTCTCTACTAAAAATAGAAAGACATTATATGGACAACTAAAAATCTATATAGAAAAAATTAGCCGGGCATAGTGGCGCATGCCTGTAGTCCCAGCTACTCGGGAGGCTGAGGCAGTAGGATCCCTTAAGCCCAGGAGTTTGAGGTTGCTGTGAGCTAGACTGACGCCACGGCACTCACTCTAGCCCGGGCAACAGAGTGAGACTCTGTCTCAACAAAAAAAAAAAAAAAAAAAAAAAAAAAAATAAAGTACTGGGAAGCTATCAACCTCATGGTGACAAATATCAGTTTTTATTCTTTTTTTTTCCGGCTTAAAAACTTAAATTTTATCCTTGGCAACAAATACTGTCAGTTGTTTTTCTTTAAGAGACAGCCCACTCCACTCATTTTCAAGAAAATGTCTGCCAAACCCAAGTTGGAATAACCATAGTTTTTGTCTGCTAATCATTAATTCAGATGGTGGTCCATGAAAAAAGTGGCTAGTTGAGCTTGTAGCTCAAACAACTGTATAACTACTTTTCCTCAAGACAATCATCATACTTCAGTATGCAGCAGCAATACTTCATGAGTACTTTCCAACCCATCCTTCAGAATACTAAAGAGATATAGACTTAAGGTTAGAATTTAATAAGATTAACAACTTTTATTGCTTAACATCCGGGGCATTTTACGTAAAACTGGCTTTTGTTGTTGTCACTGTAAGTGCATGGGGTGAATAAGTCAAAGACAGTTTGATGCTACTTGCCTTGATTCCTGCTAAGATGAAAATAGTTTTACTATTTTTTTTTTTGCAAATTTTTAAATAAATTAATTTTGGATTTTTTTTAAATAATGCCTTAGTATTACTATGAAAGTAGTTCTGACCTCACAAATTCCCCTGAAAAGGTTGTAATGCTACCCACGAGTCTGCAGACCATATTTTGAGAACTGTTTCTATAAATTATCTCTATGTCAATGACTCTCCAGACTCCTTGTCCATACCCGCTCTTGATCCCAAACTCCACTGGACTCTGTAACAATGACAGAAATGTTCTTCCTCCAATCAAAGTCCAAGCCCTCTGCTTGTACTCTGACTCCTATTTCCCCACCAGCCTTCCCCAGGACTTTCCTCCTTCACTTGTTCTGTCTGTCTCCTGTATTAACAATCTGTCCCTCTCTCATCAACACCCAAACTTGCTCCAATATGTCTTCCCATTCTTACAAATCCCTTCTTTGATCCCACAGATCTCTCCTCTGACTACTGTCCCATTTCTCTACTTCCTTTATGTTAAAAAGAAGTTTTCCAAAAGTTGTCTATACTTGCTGTTGCCACTTTCTCACCTCCCATTCATTCTTCAACCCCTTCAATCTAGCTTTTGTTATCACACTCCAATAAAACCACTCAGGTCAAGACCACTCTCATTATCCTGTCCTCATCTTCCTCAACCTCTCAGAAGCATTGCATACAACTGCCCATTCCTTCTTTCTTGAAATACTCTCATTACTTGGCCTCTACACTCCTCTCCTGGTTTTGTTTTTCTTTATACTTCACTGACTACTCTTTCTTGCTCTTTGTTATCTTGTTAGCTTGTGTTTAACCTCTGAAAGCTGGAGTGCCTCAAAGCTAAGTCCTGGACCCTATTCTCTAAGGCTTCATAGACATTTGAAGTCTC
This sequence comes from Eulemur rufifrons, assembly GCF_041146395.1. Lineage (NCBI taxonomy): Eukaryota > Metazoa > Chordata > Mammalia > Primates > Lemuridae > Eulemur > Eulemur rufifrons. The sequence continues at coordinate 18,256,242 of NC_090990.1, read as the reverse complement.
CAGATTTCTCCCTATAGTCCAGAGGTCTCCCCAAATTAGTACTGTCAACTGCCTACCTGGCATTACCACAAAACTATCCAACAGGGTTTCAAATTTAATGTATTCAACTCCTGATTCTCTCTCAAGCCTATTTTTTTCCTAGTCTTATTTCCATGTGCTCTAACTTCTCTAAGTCTCACAAGTGGTAGAGCTGTGATTTAAACCAGGATCTTTTTTTTTTTAACCTGTAAATCTGTGTGCATTCCTTCATACCATGACTGCTTCTATAGGTCCTGGCCAAGGTGGCCTTTAGGAAAGTGCAAATTCAAACAGTTCCCCTTAACATTATTTTGTACTTGAGTTTCAGACCATGGGAAATAATAAGAGGGAATCCAGTTTTGTGTTTAAAGAAGTTTCCAAACCGATTCTGGATGAAGTTATCAAACCAGGAAGAGATGGTAGAGACAATACTTAGGTTAGAAGAGGGCACAGCTGAAAGGAGAAGGCCAGGCAGCCAGCACTCACCATTTACCCAGCATCCACTAGAGGAGGATTTCTCAATCTTGGCATTATAGGTATTTGAGGCTGCATAATTCTTTGCTGTACATTCTTTGTTGTACTATGCAATGCAGGATGTTTAGCAGCATCCCTGGACTCTACCCACTATATACCAGTAGTAACCTTCTAGTTCTAACAACCAAAACTATCTTCAGACACTGTCAAATGTTCTCTTGGGGCTAAAATTCACTCTCCCCTAGCCCTTACTGCACTAGAGGGATGTACTTCAAGTTATGTCTCAAAGGAAAAAATATGCCCCAGCCCATATGGAAGAAACTAGAGAAAAGGATAAATAATGAAATATATCAAAAATTATGAGCCAGTGCCTGATACTGTAGTGCACACCTATAGTCCCAGCTAATTGGGAGGCTGATGTGGGAGGACTGCTTGACCCCAGGAGGATGTAGTGTGCTATGACTGCACCAATGATTAGTCATCACACTCTGTCTTGGGCAACATAGTTAGACTCCATCTCTCTCTCTCTCTCTCTTTTTTTTTTTTTTTTGAGATGATGGTCTCGCTCTGTCACTCAGGCTGGAGTACAGTGGCATGATCACAGCTCACTGAAGCCTCAAACTCCTGGGCTCAAGTGATCCCCCTGCCTCAGCCTCCCAAAGTGCTAGAATTATAGATGTGAACCACCATACCTGGCCTGAGACACCATCTCTGAAAAAAAAATTATGCTTTCAAAGAATTTTTAGAGATATGAATATGGGAAAATAATCATGATATAAAAGTATAAAAGCGTTTACCAAACTACCTAAATGATACTAGCCCAATTTTGGAAGAAAAAATTTACGTAAGCATGGAAAAAAACTGGAAGACTTAAGAATCATGACTGTTACTTATTGAACCAGTTTACTGTAAGCCAGGCACTGTATTAAGTGCTTCACACAAATCTACTCATTTAATCATCACAATGATTCTCATTGTTGCATATTACGTATCAGGAAACTAGCGGTAACTTGCACAAGGCTTGTATAGCTAGTAAGTGTAGAAAACAGGTCTAGAAACTAAATTTATCTAGCTCTAAAGCCCAGTCTATTAAGATTTGGCTTTATAGTACACAAAGTAGTATTCCAAATATTAACAATATTTATCTCTATGTGTTAGAATTAAAAGTGATTTTGTTTTCTTTCCTATATTTTTCTATCTACTCCATATTTTCTACCATGATATTACTTCTATAATCAGAAAAAAAAGTTAAGTGAAAGTTGTAATGACTACTTGCTAACATGGAGAAAAAGATCATATATGTTAACTTGAAAAAAGATACAAAATTCAATGTGAAGTATGATTACAACTATATAAAAATATGCAGAAAATAAAAGGAAGTAGATAAAATACTAACAGTAACTATGTTAGGGAGGTGGGATCAAGAAGTGATTTTTTCCCAATCTTTTCCATATTACTATTAATGTAGTTATATTCATAATGGATAAAAGTTTATAATTAAAAGAAAGCAGTAACAATAATCTGTAATCTTACCATTGCAAGTTAACACTACTAATATTCAATAAATTTATTTCTTTATTTTTTTTTAGAGACAGGGTCTCATTCTGTCACCCAGGCTGGAGCACAGTGGTGTGATCATAGCTCACTGTAAACTCAAACTCTCGGGCTCAGGCCATCCTCCCTTCTTAGCCTCCTAAGTAGCTAGGACTACAGGCACACACCACCACACCAGGCTAATTATTTTATTTTGTAGAGATGGGGTCTTGCTATGTTGCCCAGGTTGGACTCGAACTCTTGGCTTCAAGCAATCCTCCTGCCTCAGCCTTTCAGAGTGTTGGGATTACAGGTGTGAGCCACCATGGCTGGCCCAATAAATTTCTTTCTAGTCCTTTTCTTAGATCAACATGATCACTTATAAATACTAACCTGAAGGAACCAAAGAGAATTCTTACTCAACATTCAGATAACACTAAGTTAAGACAGCTAAAAACTGGATTCAAAACATCTTGTGGCAGGAAAGAGAATGGAACTAACATTATGAAGTGTCTCTATGCCAGACACAATTAAAAAGCTGAACTCCCGAACCAAAGGCCTGGTTCCTCCACAGACTGGACAGGGCAACCTTGGACAAGGGGCTTGGCCTTTCTAAATCTGTTGTTTTTAAATACCTGTTCCCAATATACATCCCCACAGCATTGCTTTCATGCTAAAATGTGAAAGTATATGGTGTGTGTGTGTGTATGTGTGTGCATGTATATATTATGTGCATGTGTATATGAAAATACTTTGTAAATTCTAAATTCCTATACACAAGTAAGAATCATTACTGCCCAAGCCAATAGTAAAAATAGTGTATGGAATTCAACAAACTTTCTCTAAGCACAAAGCAAATAATATATCCAAAAAATCATTCCTAAGTCACCATGTCAATCACTGACTTTGTCTCAGATTTAGCAGCCTATTAGGTAACCTTCAGGTATGACCTGCAGAGAAACACTTGTTTATGCCTTGAATAATGCCAAGAGGATTCTCTGCAGGCAGAGAATGGAGAGCAGGCCATCTGCATCTAGGGTGCACATTGGATCTCTTACCTGGAGCTCTGCTTCCAGGCCCAGCCGCCGGATAAAGGGGTCAGTGACATGGTAGCGCCGCTCAAAGCTCAGGGCACCCCGCTCCTGGGGGACAGAAACATATTCATGAATTCATTGATTCAATTCAATATGTTTTACTATGTGCCTATTATATACCCAGCCCTGTGCTGGGCACCATAGGAGGTAGAAAGGGCAACAAGGAATTGGCCTGCAGGAGTTTGCATTATTCTTGGGCAGGGATTGAAGAATAATAGAAGAGAATATACAATTAAACACTAAGTTGTACTATCGGATTTTTAAAAAGAAAAAAGGAAAAAAATTTTAAAAAGGAAAGAAGAAAAACTAGAAACAACAAATGGAGTATTTCTATATTTAGGTTGGAGAGGGTGGGCATGATCTTTAGGATACATATTGTACCCAAAGGAACAAAATAACCTGATTCTGTGCCCCTAGGAAATGGTCCAGGTCCTTGAGGGCCACCCATCTAATGAAATCACAAAAACATCCACAAATGGACAAAGTTAAAAGGATTCAGGGATGCATGGAAAAAATATACAAAACATACAGGCTAATGTACACCATAGCTCAGGTAGAGGCACACATTTCATCCTTCTGATTGGTAACTGTGGCTTATGTTCATGTCATTTAATTTAAAAAAATTTTTAGATTAGGCTGGGTGTAGTGGCTCATGCCTATAATCCCAGCACTTTGGGAGGCCAACGCAGGAAGATCACTTGAGCCCAGGAGTTCAAGGTTGCAGTGAGCTGTGATGACGCCACTGCACTCTAGCCTGGGTAACAGGGCCAGAGACCCTGTCTCAAAAAATTTTTTTTTAGCATTTAACCTTTTTTTTTTTTTTTTTTTTTTTTTGAGACAGAGTCTCACTCTGTTGCCCAGGCTAGAGTGAGTGCCATGGCTTCAGCCTAGCTCACAGCAACCTCAAACTCCTGGGCTCAAGCGATCCTCCTGCCTCAGCCTCCCGAGTAGCTGGGACTACAGGCATGCGCCACCATGCCCGGCTAATTTTTTGTATATATATATTTTAGTTGTCCATATAATTTCTTTCTATTTTTAGTAGAGACGGGGTCTCACTCTTGCTCAGGCTGGTCTCGAACTCCTGACCTCGAGCGATCCACCCGCCTCGGCCTCCCAGAGTGCTAGGATTACAGGCGTGAGCCACCGCGCCCGGCCAGCATTTAACCTTTTAAAGAACTTTCTCATGCTCATTCAAATTTCATTCTCAAGATCAGCCTGTAGGCAGACAGACATCATCATTATTTAACAACAGAAAACCGAGGCACAGGGAGGTAAAATGACTAAAGTCTTACAGGTAGTTAATCATGGCAGTGGTGAGATTAAGCTCCTGGCTCCAGTTTGGGATTACTTGAGCCAGAGCACATCACGTCTTGGTTGAATCTATTCCATTATCCTTCTGTGGCTCCTTTATTGAGGGTTTCCCTGACAAAGCCTGGGGTTACTACACTAACTGAACTTGACTTCCCAGTCATCCATTCATCTCACAGGTATTATAGAATGTCTTCTATATTCAAACTGCAGAGGACACAGGAGAGCCTCGAAAAAGAGAAAAAAGAATCTAAACTGGACTGAGATTAAGACTCTCCCAGGCTCTGTTATATATACAATTTAGCAGCTGGAGCAACATGAAGAAGCTATATTTACTCTTGTGTGCTGTGCCCTACCACATGGATGTGCGTGCATGTGCACAACACATAATGGCTTCCAATCTTTTACAAGCCTACATTAATCTCAGCATCCCAGGTATAAATGCTTAGACAGAAGAGTCTCCACAAGTTTCCTGTTCTTGGATAAAACAAGATAAGGAGGCCAGAAACCTTGATTTCAGTCCTGGGTCTGCCAATAACTAGCTATGTGACTTTAGGTGAGTCACCAACTCTAGACCTCAGTTTTTTCATCTGTAAAATGAATCTGTGGGGAAGAAAGGATCTCATGCTCTGGTTCAGAGGTCTGGGCTGCTTACCTTGATCTGCCTACGGATGAGGTCTCTAGTTATGTTGACTTTTGCCATCTTCTCTTAATGAGTTCAACAGAAGGAAGCTATAGAAGGATCTTCAGGACCCTTGAGCATTCCAGCCACGCCCAGGTCCACAAGACACACATTTAATTACCTGAGGGGAAAAAAATCATCAAATCTTGGGGGATGGAATAAGGTGGCTTCAGAGCTCTAATTCCATACCTAAAACAGCCCACCCAGGTACCCAGTGAACTGGCTATTGCCTGTGATTTATGGCATGTTGGGCTGGCTCTGCTCCATAGTGTTGAAGAACCTCTGGAATGGGTGAAGGGGGTGGGGAGGACAGTGACTCACAGCCACAGGAAGCATTAGAACAAACACTGAAGGAGTTATGTATACTTCACTAGAAAATAGTGGGGTTGGATATAAGTATGAAGGAAGATGGCAGCATATCCTGAAAGTTAGAACAAGGCACACAGGTAGAAAGACATCAAGTTTCACTTGTTCAATATGGATCTGTGGCAGCCTGTCTGAACTTTCAATTATGCTTCAAATCTCTGACCCTCAGCTTAGCTCTCCCTGAAGCCAAATCAGTATCACAGATAGAACCCTTGACCCTCTAACAGATTCATAGAATCAAAGAATGAAAAGGAAGTGTTATGATGATTGTGCCAAGATCCAACTTAATAAAGAAATCCCTCTTCAACATTCTCCTAGGTAGGCATTTAGTCTCACCAACTCTTAAAGCAAACTATTCCTGCGTTATATAACTCTGAAGGTTAGAAAGACCAATTAATCCTACTTCTGAGAATTTACCACAAAAAATTCAAAATATAAGAAATAGGCCGGGCGCGGTGGCTCACGCCTGTAATCCTAGCACTCTGGGAGGCCGAGGTGGGCGGATCGTTTGAGCTCAGGAGTTCGAGACCAGCCTGAGCAAGAGCGAGACCCCATCTCTACTAAAAATAGAAAGAAATTATATGGACAGCTAAACATATATATAGAAAAAATTAGCTGGGCATGGTGGTGCATGCCTGTAGTCCCAGCTACTCGGGAGGCTGAGACAGGAGGATCGCTTGAGCCCAGGAGTTTGAGGTTGCTGTGAGCTAGGCTGACGCCACGGCACTCACTCTAGCCTGGGCAACAGAGTGAGACTCTGTCTCAAAAAAAAAAAAAAAAGAAATAAAGTTCCGTACTCAAGTATATTCATCAGATTTTTAACAGCAAAAAAATTAAAACCACTAAGTTTCAATAATAGAGAAATGGCCAAATAATGTATAGCCATATATTATTGTGCAGATTAGAAATGCTAATTATGAAGGAAAAATGCTCATATCATATTATAATATTTATATAATAACATGCTGCTCTTTCATTAAACACTATTATCACAGCTATGTTTAAAAAAGGAAATACAGTGGGGAGGGAAGGAAACCAAGGGATGGATATCTTGTCATTTTTTTTCTTTGAATAAATGTCACTTTTTGAGGCAAAAAAAAAAAAAAAAGAAAGGAAATACAGGCTGGGCGCGGTGGCTAATGCCTATAATCCTAGCATTCTGGGAAGCCGAGGCTCCCGTGTCGGATTGCTTGAGCTCTGGAGTTCGAGACCAGTCTGAGCAACAGTGAGACCCTGTCTCTGCCAAAAAGAAAAAAAAATTTTTTTAAATTTAAAAAAATAAAAAGGAAATATAAAAAAATAATATTAAGTAGTATCTTTGGATAATACTATGATTTTTTCCTTCTACTTTTTGATATTTTCAAAAATTTTCTATAAAAGCACATTAACTTTATAACCAGATTTTTAAAAACACTAAATTTTTAAAGACAGTCTGTCCTCTGTTATTTCCACCTTTTGGCTCTGGTTCTACTTCTGGAGCCACACAGGAGAAGTCTAGTCTTTCTTCCCAGTGATGGCCCTTTGTGCTGCGGAGATGGCTCTCAGGATTCACCAGGCCTCCCTGCCAACCTCCCAGCTCTCAGGATATCCTGAGGCCATTTCTAGATCTCCCCACTAGCTGGACTCCTGAAGATTCCTAGCACACCCTCCAGAAATCATACCTTCTCCACCTTATCTGAGAGCAGACTTCTTTCTTTCCTTTGGCATTTAACCACAATAGGAAATGCTACATCTAAACATTATGTTATTGCAGATATTTTTTTCCCCTTTAGTGTAAGGGACACAGTAGGACAATTTAAAAACTTGCTGCTAGATTAAACGTTCCCATTCAGCCTGAGTTCTTTGGGGCTAATGTTTCCATGATCAATTTTGGGGATCATAAACACTTCAAAGGGCAAGAACCTTCCCTTACAACATGGAAGCCATTCAGCATTGCATAGTGACATTACCAGGCAGATATGGCAGTTGTGGGTACTATTTGGGGTCACAAACCCTGTGGGCACCAAGAACACCATGAATATCAGCTGAAAACTATAGTTTCATGATGACTTTTCCAGGGGCCTTTGGCCATCAAATAAAAAATGTGAATTTGAACAAATTAATATAATCCAAACACTGGCCTGTGAGTGTGTCTATAGCTCTGGGTTGTTAAAGCCAAAACAACAATGATAATTTCCTCACAATCACCAAGAATACAAGATAAGGCTTATAATGGAAATAACACCAAAGCCTGAGTATATCTGGTTTAAGTAAGAACGGTTGTGTGACCTTGCTCAAGTTTCTTAATCTCTCCAAGTAGGCACTCATTCCTGTGACTCACAGGCACAGGAAGCACTGGAACAAACGCTGAAGAGCCTATGTATGCTTCACCAGAAAAAGGCTCATTCCTTACGTCCTAAAACCCTTTTCTTCAGAGGGCTGCTATTGAGGTCACATGAAATAATGGAAGTAAAAAGTTTTTTCTTTTAAGAATATACATGTTTTTATCTGCTAAGAAATACTTTGGTTTTTTTTTTTTTTTTTTTTTTTTTTGTTGAGACAGAGTCTCACTTTGTTGCCCAGGCTAGAGTGAGTGCCGTGGCGTCAGCTTAGCTCACAGCAACCTCAGACTCCTCGGCTTAAGCGATCCTACTGCCTCAGCCTCCCGAGTAGCTGGGACTACAGGCATGCGCCACTATGCCCGGCTAATTTTTTCTATATAGATTTTTAGTTGTCCATATAATGTCTTTCTATTTTTAGTAGAGACGGGGTCTCGCTCAGGCTGGTCTCGAACTCCTGACCTTGAGCAATCCACCCGCCTCGGCCTCCCAGAGTGCTAGGATTACAGGCGTGAGCCACCGCGCCCGGCCAGAAATACTTTGTTAACGAATATGCACTTAATATGTGCCAGGCACTGTGATAAGTGCTTTATATTCATTCATTCAACAAATGAACATAGGAAGCTTCTACTATATGCCAGGTACTGTTCCAGGCCCAGGAGATACAACAGTGAGCAAAATGGCAAGGTCCTCACTCTCATGGTACTTACGTTTTAGCACGAAGGAACAGACAATAAATAATGATATACAAAAAAATATCTGATAGTGAAAAGTGCTATGATGACAACAAAACAAGTTGATGTGAGAGTGACTGGCACGCTACTTTTAGACTTGAGGGCAAAGAAGATGTAGTGGATATTTGTGGAGTTTTCTGGCTGTTCAGCATTTGAACTCCTTCTTATACTTTGGGAATTCCCCATTTGAATCTGGTGGGAAGCAGAGCCCCTTCCCATTATGAAGTAAGAATGATGGTGACTGAGTTCTCTTTCTAACGCTCCCTTGCAGCTAGAACATCCCCATACAGCCCAGCTTATGCCAACCGGACTTATTACCCCAGAACTTGAATCAGGATCCAGTGTCACAGAGTCAGAGGACCACAAAGATTCCATGTTGGGGTGTAGTAAGGGATAATGGCCATTAAGTCCAGTGTAGCTGGTGGTAGCCATGTAAGTGGTGGTGGCTGCAGTGTCCTCACTGGACTGGTTCTGTGAATGATTTTGATTGTGGGTCCTGCCTGCCCCTTAATTTCCCTTTTTTGAGCCCATTCTTCAAGCCTGGATCTGTGGCCTTCCCTGATGTTTTGTGAGTTTCCCTAATATCCTTTCCATAATCAGCCAGAGTTGGTTTCTGTTGCATACAACTACAAATCCTGCCTGATACAGAGAGGCTGAGAAGATGACATTTAAGCTGAAACACGAATGACAAGAAGAACTGGAGAGAAACACTTCTGGGGAGAGAGTGCTAAGGCTGTAAAGGAAGAGTGCTTCAAAAAACTTGCCTGGTAGATACTATTACTATTACCATCTTACAGATAAGATAATAGACTTATGGACATGAAACAATTTTCACAATGTTACACAGTTAATAAGCGGGAGCTGGAGCAGGAACTCAAACCCAGGGCTGTATGATTTCACAGTCCATGTTCTTAACCACTATGGTATGTAATTTCCTAGAACAACTATCATTATGAGAGTCCACCAAAAGACACAACTAAATTGCCACTACTCATTCATTAATTTTCTCAAAATGCTGAATATTTACCAAGCACCGAGCACTGTGCTAGACACGGGAAAATACTGAGATGAAAGATAGTACCCATATTAAGACAGCTCAAAATCAAAGGCAAGGGGCTTCAGCTAAGATTAATGTGTGACTTGAAAATATTAAAAGAAACAAGAGAGGGGAAAAAAAGAGAAACCAGACAAGCAGGAAACCACAACTCAGGTAAATGGTAAAATGGAAATTGGTATTTAAAATAATATCAGACTTTCACAGGCTTTCGGTAGAGTAAAAATAATAATAATAATATCAGACTGGCAGGCAGAGGTTTAAAAAACTAAAATGTCAGATTGGGCATGGTGGTCTTAATGCCTGCAATCCCAGCACTCTGGGAGCCCAAGGCAGGAGGATTGCTTGAGGCTAGGAGTTCAAGACCAGCCTGGGCAACATAGTAAGAACCGCCCCCATCTCTACAAAAAAAATTTTTTTTAACCAAAATGTCAAATTAAATACAACTAATGCCTAGTTAGCATTTTGATGAACACTTCTGCTCCCATCCTCAGGAGAAATGATGGCACAGTGGCAGATAGCTCATCCTGGAGCATGACCTCTCAAGGAAACAGGGACTCAGTGCCTTTCCAAAAATTTTTACAAATGTAACTGGAAACACTTCTAAACATAGATTATTTAGAAGGTTCATATCAGGAGGGAAATACCCTTAAATCTACCAAGGGGCACAACTAGTTTCATCTAAAAGTGTCTCAAACACAAATAATGAGATCAATAAATCCATAGTCAAGATGAGGAAACTTAATCATGGTAAAATTTTAAAAGCAGCCAGGTGCAGTAGCTCATGCCCATAATCCCAGCACTTTGGGAGGCAGAAGTGGGAGGACTGCTTGAGGCCAGGAGTTCAAGACCAGCCTGGGCCATAATGAGACCCCATCTCTACAGAAAAATAAATAAATAAAATAAAATACAATTAGCTGGGCATGGTCGTGCACCCTGTAGTCCCAGCTACTTGGGAGGCTGAGGCAGGAGGACTGCTTGAACCTAGGAATTTGAGGTTCCAGTGAGCTATGAAGACGTCACTGCACTCTAGCCTGGGCAACAGAGCAAGACCCTGTCTCCAAAACAAACAAAAAACAAAAAAACGAATTTTTAAAGCATTATTTTAAGCAGGACTCTGAAATAGTCAAGAACCTAGATATGGAATAATATGAATGGGAGATTTGGAATTGACAAAAGGAAGTTACATATATGATTAAACACTAGAATACATCAAGGGGACTTCTATCTCTGGTGCAGTATGCAAATTGCATAATGTTCAGTTTTGGCTGAGAGGCAAAAAGGCTGAAATTAGTAACTTCAAGAATTCATAAAATAAAATTTTCAATGCCTATTATGCCAGGCACTGTGGTAGACTTTGAAAATACAGCAGAAAACAAGCCAAACACAGATTCTTCTCTTCAAGGGCTCACAATGTAGTTGTCCTTAACTGAATATCAGTGGCACCAAGGCCATTGTAACCATAGAGAGACTGAAAAAAGGAAATTTAACTGACCAAAAGGAATAGCTAGGACAGTAAATTAAGAAGGAATACATGGAATAATAAATCTTATTTATACTCATTTATTCATGTGCCTCAGAAGAAAGCACAGAAATGACAGAAAGGGAAACAAACTAAACACATGAGAGTAGAGCAAGAAAGACAACTTGGAAATCACTAACGGAAAATGGGAACCATAACAGATCACAAGTAACTTTTAATGTGTATTCCTCATTCTAAAGAGAGCGCAGTTAACAATATACCCTGATTTTCACACTTAATGCTCTAATAATGTTGAGGGCTAACATGTTTGCAAAATATGAAAGTTCAACAAAAAGTTTCTCTAGAGGACAAAGGTTTAAATGTGGCTTCTACTGTAATTTAGGATATTGCAGGCTGGCTCTAGTAGATACTCAACAAAAAGGAAGAAGGAAGCTGATTTCTGGGAGGTAGAATTATGAAAAATATAAAAATACCTAAGGCACAGAGGAAAACATATGACATAATGTTACAAAGAAAATATGAACTGCTAGGCAGATGTTACACCTCCCAAAACGTATTCTATTCCTGGAGCTCTAAAATGCCTAGCATGTCAACACTTAACCCCATCACTTCCATAAACTTTTTTCTTTCCTTCTTTTGTAGACAGGGTCTTGCTCTGACGCCCAGGCTAGAGTGCAGTGTCATCATCATAACTCACTGCAACCTCCAACTCCTGGGCTCAAGTGATCCTCCTGCCTCAGCCTCCCAAGTAGCTGGGACTACAGGCGTGTGCCACCATGCCCAGCTAATTTTTCTATATTTTTGTAGAGACAGGTCTCACTCTGTTGCTCAGGCTAGTCTCCAACTCCTAGCCTCAAGTGATCCTCCCACCTCGGCCTCCCAAAGTGCTAGGATTATAGGTGTGAGCCATCCACAAACTTTTACTTTAGGCTACTGGGAAAGTTTTTTTCTATGAGCATATCTGTACTATTGCAAAGAAAGCTAACAAGAAAATAAAATTCAATTGACAGCTTCATTTGGAGGAATTAATCTACTCATAATGCAAAGGGTACCAGTAATACAACAGCTTCAGGTTAGTAAGCCTTAGAACAAAGTACATCTGTGAAGATTACTCATCTGGAACCAAAGATTGGATGGTAATATCCAAACAAGAGGAACCACCCTTTTCACATATGCCATAGTCCTTGCCTGGCTCTGGATAATGGAGCAGAAAGAGAGGTAGACTTAAAATGCTTAGGCGCCTGGGCCTGAATCGCAGCCCCCTCCCCTCTTAGTATGCCAATTAGTACCTGCTTAGGTAAGTTATTTAACTTTTCTGAGTTTCGGTTTCCTTATTTGTAAAATGGGGATGCTAATTCCTACACTTCAGTGGGCTCTTGTGAAGAAATAAATGATAAAAAAATATATATGAAAGAACATTAACAGTACATGGATCATAGTAGGTGCTCAACAGATATTAGCCAAATTTGAATTCTACTAAAACCTGGTAATTCCTGTTATATATGCTATGCTCAATAGCATGGGTTACAACATTTCTCCCTTGTTTCCCTACCAGAGATGAAGCTGACATTGGAGATTCCATTGTAGGATGGATGAGGCAAAGAGCATATAGCAAGTCTTTATCACCTCTACTAGGTTTGAAATGCAAGAGCAGAAAGGAAAACACAACTTTGCTAAAAACAAAGGAACTCCAAACAAAAATCTGTGCAAAAATGTTTACAGCAGCATTATTCATAGTAGCCAAAAGGTGCAAGCAAACATCCATCAGCTGATGAACAGATAAACCAAATGTGGTATATCCATATAATGGAATGTTATTTGGCCATAAAAAGGAATGAAATAGAGACATGCTACAACATAGATGAAATATGGTAATGCTATGCTAAGTGAAAGAAGCTTACATATTGTATAATTCCATTTATATGAAATGTCTAGAATAGAAATAGAAAGTAGATTAATGGTTGCTTTGCGCTGAAGGGGATAGGGAAATAGAGGAGTGATAGTTAAAGGATATGGGTTTCTTTTTTTTAATTGAAGTGAAATTCACATATCAAAATTTATCATTTTGAAGTATACAATTCAGTGGTATTTAGTACATTCATCATGCTGTGCAACCATCACCTCTAGCTAGTCCCCAAAAATTTCCATCACCCCAAAAGAAAACCCCATACCCGTTAAGTAGTCAGTCTCCATCCTCTCCCCACACCCCAGCACCAGGCAACCACCAACTGGCTTTCTGTCTCTATGGAATTCTATCATATGTGGCCTTTGGGTCTGGTTTCTTTCACTTAGCATTATGCTTTTGAGGTTCATCCATGTTGTAGTATCAGTACCTCATTTCTTTTTATGACTGAGTACTACTTCATTGTATTGATATACCACATTGTATTCATCCACTCATCTGTTGGCTGTTGTGAACACTGCTGCTATGAACATTCGTGTCCAAAAATCTGTTTGAGCCAGGCGCGGTGGCTCACGCCTGTAATCCTAGCACTCTGGGAGGCTGAGGTGGGTGGATCGTTTGAGCTCAGGAGTTCGAGACCAGCCTGAGCAAGAGCAAGACCCCGTCTCTACTTAAAATAGAAAGAAATTATATGGACAACTAAAAATATATACAGAAAAAATTAGCTGGGCATGGTGGTGCATGCCTGTAGTCCCAGCTACTTGGGAGGCTGAGGCAGGAGGATTGCTTGAGCCCAGGAGTTTGAGGTTGCTATGAGCTAGGCTGATGCCACGGCACTCTGGCCCAGGCAACAGAGTGAGACTCTGTCTCAAAAAAAAAAAAAAAAAAAGAATTTGTTTGAATACCTGTTTTCAGTTCTTTTGGTTATATATCTAGGAGTGGAATTGCTCTGTCATGTGGCGATTCTATGTTTAACTTTTTGAGGAATCATCAACTTGTTTTCCACAAGTGGCTACCCCATTTACATTCTCACTAGAAATGTGTGAGGGTTCCAATTTACCTACATCCTTGCCAGTACTTGTTATCTTCTGTTCCTAGTTTTTAGTTTGTATTTTTAAAGTATTGCCATCCCACTGGGTATGAAATGGTATCTCATTGTGGTTGGGGTTCCTTTTTGAGGTAAAAAAATGTTCTGAAAATGACTGTGGAGACTGTTGCACATACTTGTGAGTATACTAAAAACCAATGACTTGTACAGTTTAAATGGGTGAATTATGTGGTATGGAAATTATATCCCAATAAAGCTGTTATTTGTTTAAAACCCATAAAAATGAAAGAATATAGGCAGCAACATGGACAAGTCTTACAGATTTTGAATGACAGAAGCCAGACACAAAAAAGTATGTACTATATGATTCTATTTATATGAAATTCTAGAATAGGCAAAACTACTGTGGAAAAAAAATCAGAACAGTGTTGCCTGGAGGCTCGGAGACCAAAAAGGACACCTGAGAACTTTCTAGAGTGACAGAAAGGTCCAAATATTGACGAGAGTATGTGTTACATAGGTATATCCATTTGTCAAAACTATATAATCAAGATTAATGCATTTTAATATTTGTAAACTTTACCTAAAAAAAAGTTGAATGGGGTGGTAGGAAGTAGGGGAGGTATAGATGAAATAAGAATGGTAGCACATTGATAGTTGTTAAAATAGTATGATGGGTGCATGGGGGTTCATTGTTCTGTCCCATTCTGTTTACTTTGCACGTATTTGGAATTTTTTGTAATACAATCCTTTTAAAAATCTTTCTTTCCTATAGTACAGTCATCTAAAACATGGATGACTGATTAATGAAATGGAAAATCATATAAAGTTAATATATTAGGTCCAGACATATATATGGCCATCTCAGTCTCGAGGGGAAAAAAGTCAAACCAAAAAAGTGTAATGCTATGCTATAGTTAGAAGGATATGCACCAAAGATGTTAGCCAGTAGTCATTTCTGTGGTAGGAAGAAAGATGATCTTGGTTATTTTCCAAATATTCTACAGGAAACATTTGCTGTTTTTATAATAAGGTAGAAATAGCAGTTAGGAACCAGCTTTGGACTGAAGAAAACTTGAGTTTGAATCTGGCTCTAAGAAAAGCCTCACTTCAGAAAGTTAAACATAGTTACCATATGACCCAGCAATTCCATTCCTAGGTATATACCCAAGAGAATTAACAATATATGTCCACACAAAAACTTGTACACAAATATTCCTAATAGCCCAAAAGTGGAAACAACCCAGATGTCCATCAACTGATGAATGAATAAATACAATGCAGTATATCCATATAATGGAGTATCATTCAGCCATACAAAGGAATGAAGTATAATTCATACTACAACTGATGAAACTTGAAAACATTATGCTAAGTGAAAGAAGCCAGTCACAAAAGACCACCATATGTATTATTCCATTTATGTGAAATGTCAGGAATAGGAAAACCTATAAAGACAGAAAGTAGATTAGCGGTTGCCTAGGGCTGAGGAGGAGAGGAGGGGAATTTCAGGGTGGGTCATGATAGCTCAAAGGTATGTGTTTCTTTTTTAGGTGACAAAAATGTTTTCAATTAGATAGCAGTGACAGCTGCACAACTTTGTGACCATATTAAAAGTGATGTGGACCGGGTGTGGTGGCTCCCGCCTATAATTCTAGCACTTTGTGAGATGGGAGGATCACCTGAGGCCAGGAATTCAAGGCCAGTTTGGGAAACATGGCAAGATCCTCTCTCTACCAAAAATAGAAAAATTAGCCTGGTGTGGTGGCATTCGCCTGTAATTCCAGCTACTTGGGAGACTAAGGCAGGAGGATCACTTGAGCCCAGGAGTTTGAGATTACAGTGAGCTATGATTGTGCCACTGTACTTCCAGCCTGGGTGATGGAGTGAGACCCTGTCTGTAAAATAATAAATAAATAAAACTGATGAATTATATACTTTAAAAGAGTAGATTTTTATGGTATATGAATTATATATCAATCATAAAGAAGAAAGAAAAGCCCTGAAACCCTTTTCTGCACCTAAAATCACAACTTATGAAAAGAAAATTTGGTTGTATTTCCTTTGTCCCCTACCTTGAGCTGTGGTTATTTATGTGGCTTTTTTTCCTTAAAAGACTAAAAGTATGCTGAAGGCCAGCTCTTCATCCAATTCATCTATTGACCCCCTTTGCCACCCAGGAATGATGTAAGCTTAGCAGGCACCAACAAATATTTGCTTTTAGCAAATAATAGCATGACTACCTTGTATACATACAATGTTTGATAGCTGTCAAAGTGCTTCTGCTCATGATTTTAATTTGAATTTCATGACAGTCCTGTGAGGAAGCTAGAAAGCTATTATTATCCCCATTTAACAAGGAAGAACTGAAGCACAACACTATGTAGTGCTGAGGAAGACGCACTTGACTGGGATCTAGGGTGTTGTGCTTCAGGCCAGCCTCTGCTTTTAATTGGCATTTCACACTCTCAGTCTATTTCGTCATCTGTAAAATGAGAGGTAGACTCTGAGATGAGCTACAAAACCCCTTCCAATGACACTATCCTATGATTCTAAGGAGATACTACTAGTTAGCAGCAGACCAGAGATGGAATAGAAACGATCTATTCCCTTTCCACTGGATGTACTACTTCCCATAGCAGGGAGGTGCCTGCCCCCAACCAGGGTGACAACTGACCCCCTTTCAACATTCTTTTTTTTTTTTTTTTTTTGAGACAGAGTCTCACTCTGTTGCCCAGGCTAGAGTGAGTGCTGTGGCGTCAGCCTAGCTCACAGCAACCTCAAACTCCTGAGCTCAAGCGATCCTCCTGTCTCAGCCTCTCAAGTAGCTGGAACTACAGGCATGTGCCACCATGCCCGGCTAATTTTTTCTATATATATTTTTAGCTGTCCATATAATTTCTTTCTATTTTTAGTAGAGGTGGGGTCTCGCTCTTGCTCAGGCTGGTCTCGAACTCCTGAGCTCAAACGATCTGCCCACCTCGGCCTCCCAGAGTGCTAGGATTACAGGCGTGAGCCACCGCGCCCGGCCTCAACATTCTGAATTATGCAAAAAGATGTATGCAAGTTTGCTTTTGCTCTATTTGTAGTGGTTTTCTTATTGGAGCAATCCTATAGAAAAGAAGAAAAATGCCAGGCATGGTGGCTCACGCCTATAATCCCAGCACTTTGGGAGGCCAAGGCGGGAGGATAGCTTAAGCCCAGGAGTTTGAGACCAGCCTCAGCAACACAGTGAGACTGTCTCTTAAACCAGAAAAAGAAAAGAAAAGAAAAATTAGCCATGTGTGGTGGGAGCCTGAGGCAGGAGGATCGCCAGAGCTCAGGAGTTCAAGGCCACTTCACTCCAGAGCCTGGGCAACAGAGGAAAACCTTGTCTCTAAAAAATAAATAAATAAATAAATAAAAAAGAAAGGAAAAAAGAAGAAATATGCAACAAAGCGATGACTGAGCTGTACTTTCAGTGCATAAAAGTCACTGGAAGTAGCATAATAAAATGAAGAGTTGAACTGTGGAATATTACAGAACTACGGTTCAAATCCCAGCTCTGCCACCTATTTTCTGTGAGACTTGACATTTCTCAACTTCAGTTTCCTAATCTGATAATACCTACCTTTACAGGCTGATGAGGAATGGAAGAGCACACATGTAAAATGCCTGACACCAAGCTTGGTAAGTAATATTTTTTGAATATTCTGAACATTTTACAAGTGTTGTCTTACAGACTCCTCATAACAACCCTATGAGACAGGAACATTATTATCCTCATTTTACATATGCAGGATCTCAGGCACAGAAAAGTTAATTTGCCAAAGTCACACAGTTATTAAATAGAGAGTCAGCCTAAACAGTCTGACTCTAGGGCCCAGGCCATTGGTCACTAAAAAATAATTACTATTACTGGCCAGGCATGGTGGCTCACGTCTATAATCCTAGCACTTTGGGAGGTCCAGGTGGGAGGATCGCTTGAGGCTAGGAGTTCAAGACCAGCCTGGACAATAGTGAGACCTTGTCTCTTAGCCAGGCATAGTGGTGTGCTGCACCTGTAGTCACAGCTACTTGGGAGGCTGAGGCAGGAGGATCACTTGAGCCCAGGAATTGGAGGCTGTAGTGAGCTATCATGATGCCATCGCGCTCTAGCCCAGGCAACAGAACAAGACCCTGTCTCAAAAAAAATTGCTATCTTGAATCAGATCATGTCTCTAAGCAGTCTTGCCTAAAAGAAATTGTCTTTTACCATTCTTTAGGGTTAAACTAAAGAATCAAAATTGCCCTGACTCTGCTGGTCTGAAATACAGATTTAAAGAGTGCCATTTCAGGGTCATAGACTAAGCTGGCACAGTTTCTGGAATGGTTTCTGGGAAAGGTGTGGCCGGTAGGACAGGCCCATCAGCAAAGTATCTTTGGAAAAGTTCTTTGCCATCTTTGTGGCTCCGGGCTCAAATGATCCCACATGAGACTGCTTGAAGCTTTCTCTATAGAAGCCTATCCTAAAAAATACTTCACTTTCTGGGAGGTTCTGGATGAAAACTCACCTTAACGTCTCCTCTGCCCCAATGGGATCTATATTACCATTTGAGTTTTGTGGAAATTTTTCCTGGATGTCTCAGAACTTTGTTTTTCAGCGATCATAGCTAATTATCCTGCCTTCTCCTGGGCCCACAATTATCTTAAGGTAGTGGAAGAGAACAAAAAAAGAAAGGGGAGCATATTTTGATAATGCTGTCTTCTCTCACTACTTAACAGCATCTGTAGTCATAGATTTTGCCTTTAACTTGCATCTTCACAAATCCTGCCACAATTCAAATTACCTCTCATAGAGAAGCCTTTGAAGTTTCACCCTCTTACTCTACTCCTAGCAGAAAGATCAAGGAAAACTAAACCAATCAATTCGGAAATGCTTCCTTTCTAACTGAGTTGCAGCTGTTTTACATCCAGATGTGTGACTCAAAAAAGGAAACCAGGTAGGCCATCAGCACTCAAGCCTCCACTGATGAAGCTCCCTGACCAGGAATGCCTGGCTCACATTCTGAGAAAGGCTCCCTAAAATGTTTAGAGATAAGAAGTTTTATGCTTTATAAAAATAGAATCTGGGAGTTATGAATAAGGACAAAATTTTACAAAGGTCTTGATCCTAACACTGCCCTCAAGAGCTCCGGGATAGCTCCCTGGGCAAAGTCTGATCCTGCTCCCCACCCCAACACCCTAAGAAAATAGGGTTAATACCTCCCCAGATGGCTACAGGGAGGATTAAGGGTCATTATTCTTGGCATCCAGCTCTGTCACAGCTCTAGCAGTTGTGACCTTGTATCCTAAAAGAAGATAATAAATATAAAAATGCAAACAGTGATCCCTGAATCTGGCTCTATAAGGGGTGGCTGAGAATTCTCTTTGCACAGGACCTCTGACACTGTCTTCCATACTCTGACCTGTTGACTGCATTTTCCCCTTATTCAGGCTTCAAGTTTTTAAGGTATTAGTCACTAATGCCACAAAGTCCTTTGAGGAGTCAGCAGCTATTACCAATAGCACAAAGATGGGCCCCAGAATTCTCAGGGTTCAGTCAGTTTGGAATTTACACTGAGGAAGTCATCAAAGTGGTACCCCTTTACACCCAAGCCCGGCTGTTGAGGGCAATCATTGGGGTCTAGTGTAAAGCATATATTACATCATTTAGTCCTCATAAACCCACTATAAGATAGATACCATCATAAGCCTCATTTTACAGATGAGCAATTTGTATGTAGCTCAGAGAGGACACGTGATTTACCCTACGGTCACACAGCTAAGAAGTGGCAGACATGGGTTCAAACATCAGTCCTATCACTACTAGCTGTGTAACCTCCAGCATATTTCTTAACTTTCTAGAGTCTCAGTTTCCTCATTTGTAAAGTGAGAAAAATGGTAATAACTTCTTTATAGGGGATTTCTCAGGATTAAATGAAATACTGTAGAAAAAGTGTTTAACAAGTGGTAATACATATTGAGTATTCAATACATGGCAGCTTTTTACAGATCAAAAGACCGGGAGTTTAATATCATTTTTACAGAATCAGAGTTTAAGATACTAAAAGATCACTTAGTTCAAGTACCTACATAAGTCTGAACCCCTCTGTCATATCTTTAATATGAAGTGACAAAGCCTCTCCTTAAATACCTCCAATGATGGGTAACTCACTCCCTCACAGGCAGCCCATTTTGTTTTTAGAAAGCAAAATTCTCTCCTATCAAGCCAAAGTCTACCCTCTTGGAATGTCTGTCATTTAATCCTAGGGCTGTCTTTTAGAATCACACAGAGAAAGTCCAGTTCCCTTTCCTCATGACAATTCTTCAAGTATTTGAAGGAAGGTATCATGTTCCCCCAAGACTCTTAGCCTTCGTCTTTTCAGCTCTTCCTCATGTGTCACAGTCCCAGAGGCAACTTAATATCACAGAGCAGACAGACCTGGGTTTGAATTCCAATCCTTCCTCTTACTAGCTGTGTGACCTTACGCAAATTACTTAGCCTACCTGAATCTGTTTCTTCATATGTATAATAGAGAATATGATTCCTGCTCACAGGACAGTCATGTAGATTAAACTGGATAAAATAAGACAACTACCTAGGACTGAGCCCAAGATCTACCAGGCCCTCAATAAATGTCAGTCACTTTTTAGGATACACTCCAACCAGTAAATATCTCTCAAATTAAATTAACCAGAATTAAACATAACACCAAGGGACTGGTTTCTAACAGCAACTGTCAGGGCTTAGGTTTTTAAAGAGGTGTTAGCTAATAAGAAAGCACAACCCAGTTGCAAAAAAAAAAAAAAAAAAAGAAAGCACAACCCAAGGGTTCTGTGGGTCCAGCAATGTGCAATGGCAGCCCAAAGATGCAATGGAGGGTGTGGAAAAGTGAGGATGAAAGAAGAAAAGAAACAGGACAGATCATTAAACCAATGACCCAAAGACAAGTATCACCATTTTACTTGTTGTCTACGACTCCCTCTCTGAAACTCAGAACCATACATGTGGGCCACATCCCCTAACTTAAAAGGAGAGAAGAAAAATAAAAATAATTAAAGAACAAGTCACAGTCTGGATCTTCCTCAGCGGTTGGACCCTCAAGATCCACAGATGTTTGGCAGTAGGCTTCAAGATTTCCAGTTGTGTACTTTCGGATTCTGAAGTGCAGATGTGTGAAAATGCCCTACAAATGATGCACGTGTCAATACTGAACTCCTTCCAGCTAGAAAAATTGCCAATTGTGTGACAGCTCTAAAACTCAAAACTGGTAAATAGACATTAACACCATCATCATAATCATTACACATATTCTCTTTCCCTCAGTGACCTCCAGGGAAGGAGTCCTAGGCAGAAATACAGACTCTTACCCAATTATTCTGCAGAGTTGATCCAAAAGCACTGCTTCTACAAACCGAGATAAGACTTTAACGTAAGTGCCCCCAAACAGGTCAAAAAAGGAAAGGATAACAGGACCCCAAACTTAAAGCAGCATGATCAATTATGACATAAAAGGTTGTTTTGGCAATGAAATATAACAACCTACAGTGAAAAACCTCAGTAGTCTCAGACTCGGCCTAAAGGAGCCTCACTACTTACTCCCTGGTCTGTTATAGAGGATCTGGTTATTTACTCAACAGCAAAGATTCAATTCAATCCGTCTAAATATATAAGAATTACAAGAAAGAATAAGTCAGAACTCAAGACAGAAATAGTTGCTTCACCACAGTGAGCAGAGACTGGCCACTCAAGGACTCTAAGACACAGAAAAGTGTAGTGTAGGCCACCGGGCATACCTGTCCTGTAGGTGGGAATTTCATAATGTCTTTGAGTCCCAATGTGTGCTCAGAATAGTTTTCCTCTCAAAACTATTTCAGGCTTTGTTAAAAAGGGAACACTTAATTGTCACTTTACCCTGATCATCGAACCCATCCTTGAAAAGAATAAGGAAGCTATCTATACCCATCCTGCCAGGCTCCTAAACTTGAGAGGAAAACTTTAAAGTTGGTCTACCACTACCTCAGGAGGTTAAAGACAGTCAAAGAACAGAACTTTGGAGGAAACAGTCAAATCAGGCTGTTAATCTTAGGCCCTGATACCTCTTCTCTAGAAACCATGGGAGTATACACCTGCAGAGGAGAAAGAGCCAGAGGGCACCAAGCAAATTCAACCCGGCTAGCAAGGAGGCGTCCCACTGCAGCTTTCAGTAACAAGAATTGGATCCTACTGGTTCGCAGTCTATCTCCTCACTTCCTATTTATCCTTCGAAGTGGGTACTGAATAGCCCATTCCCAAGTAGAGGCCCTATGTACAGGGCACTACAGTCGCCTGGTGGAAACACCTTGGCAGAGTTCGTTTTGGTGCCAGGATGGGCCACTAAGGGAATCTGCGGTGGACGAGAGAGAGAGAGAGAGAGAGAGAGAGAGAGAACACGAGAACACACACACTAAGAGGGCAGGGCAACGTTGCACGTTGCCCTCCCGGCACTTACACCTGCCCCTTCTTCCTGAGATCGGCGCCAGATCAGATGTCAAACAAAAACTCCACAAAAAAGTCCCAAGATGGAACGACTTCCACCTCTCCCTCGGTAAAGCCTCCGGGGATTCCCACAGCCTTCCCCCCACGTCCTGACCAGCCCTCCACCCCCACCCCGCCCCCGGCCCACTCTGCCCTCCGCCCCAGCAAGGCCTGACCCCTCTCGGCACACCCCGGAGCCCCGAGGCGGGCGGACTCAGGCCCCAGGCCGGCAGGGCTGGAGCCGGCCCAGAGCTGGCGGCCCGTGTGCCGGGGCTGCGGGAGCCGGTCCCTGCCTCGGCGCCAGCAGAGGGCAGGGGGCGGCGGCGTCTCGTACCTGTCAGGTCTCTTCCCCGGACCCGCAGAGGCGCAACTTCAGGAGCCCATGTCCGTCCGGAGGGGGCCGGCCCCTCTCCCGGGAGTGGGGGCGCGGATCCCGGGGAGAGGGCTAGGGGGCCCGAGCAGCTCTAGCCTCTTCCCATGCTCTCCGCCCAGCGCCTGGCCGGGGCCGGACAGCGCCTCCGCCCGCCCCTGCGCACCGCCTCACACCCGCGCTCACACACACTCACACTCCCTCGCGCGCTCTCACACACGCACTCCCCTCCCTCCTCCTCCTCTGTTTATCTCCTCCAGCTGTCTGGGGACCCAAGAGAAGCCCAGCACCGCGCCTGCGCCACGCAGTCTCCGCCCCCGCCCCACGCCTCACAGCCCGCGGCTACGCTACGGAGACAGCGCCCGGGCGTTTCCAGAATGGCAAGGCGGGCCCCCGCGCCCCCCCTTGCCCCCCCGGACCCGGTCAACGTCTGCTGCCGGCGGCACCCACTAACCTGCCAGTGGGGGAGCTCTGCACTGCCGCGGCCAATCCGCTTCGCCGCTCGCGGGACCGGCAGCCAGTGGGCGGGCGGGAAAGCCAAGCTGGGCCCTGGGGCATCCTGGGAGTCGTAGTTTTTCGCCATGAAGGAGCTCCGGCCCAGCGGGCTTACCCCTCCCGGTTGCCATTAGTTACCCGGACGCACCTCCCACCCCACCACCGCGCTTCCTCACACAGCGGCTGGGACATACGCCCACTCACTCGCCCATTGCCCGCAAGAATCCCATATAGTCCCCTAACAGCTCCTCAAGACCTCCTCTGAGCCCCTGAATTGGGTGATACCTCAGGCTAGGGCCCGAGGGCCCCCCAGAACGGAGCCTCAGCCTGCTCCTTCCTGCTCTCTGGGCTGCTGAAGAAGCACATTCTTTACTCTTGTCTCCTGGCCCTGAAGGAAACGGATAATAGAGAATCGGTCCTACACTGAGTGGCCTGGAAGGGAGTCAGCCACACACACACACTCTGGGAACCCTCAGGCAGATGGGAGAGACAAGGTCCCTCTGAAACTGGTGGAAACACTGGTGTTCCCACCTCTGAGGAAGAGAGGCAGTTTCAGCCTTGCGTAGTTCCAAGTGATAGAGGAGACACCTCTAAGGAAGTTCATCACCTAAGAAGAGAAGGGAAACTTGTCACTCTCTCATAGGGTGCCATTTGTCAGGTAATAATTCGTTTTTATTCACACTGAATTGGGTACAGTTCCTTAGATAGGTACTATTGCTGTCTGTGTTTTGCAGAAGAGAAAAGAAACTGAAGCACAAAGAGGTTAAGAGCAACTTGCTCAGGGCTACATAGCTGATAAGGAAGCAAACTGGGATTCAAACCCAGATCTGCCTGACTCTAGAGTCTCAGTCTTTGAACACTGCCTGTCCCTCATGTGAGAACCAGGCAGCACCCACCCTCAGGAAAGACTGAATATACATATTTAGCATTTACAGTGTTTGTCTCGCATTTATCACCCCATGAGTTGCTTGCTTTTTCTGATTCTGCTCACATCATGAGTATGGATTAGTCTATGATCTCCCCAAAGTGATTTCTCTCCATTTAGTAAAGAACCTACCCTACCCATTTTCTCCTAAAAACGTTGTGGGTCATTCCTCTTGACCTCTCCCCCACAGCTGTTCCATTGAATATTTAAAAAAATCATAGAACATTGGGACTAGAAGAAAGCTTTGAGATCTTCTATCCATAGCTCCCCAGGTTCACGCTGCAACCTTGGTTTGGGGCATTGGGTCAATTAAACTGAATAATAGCTAACATTTATTGAACAATTACCATGGGAAATAAGTGCTTACAAGTGGATTAAGCAACACTCCTAAAATCACATAGCTAGGAAGTAATAGAGTTGGGATTAAAATCCATACTATATGAATCCAGAACCCCCATTCTAAACCCTTGTTCTGTGCCGGCAAGGTCACAGGGGATCTCAGAAATATTAATACCAACAGAGAAGGGTGGGTGTTGTTTCTGTGACTCCTAGCCCAGTCCACAGCACATAGCAAACACTCAGTAAATATTTGTTGTCAGAATGAACTTTTGTTGGTAGAGAGTGGAATGACAGGAAAAAAACAATAATAGCAATAATAGCTGAGGTGCTATTTATTATTTTCTACCAGGTACTCACTTGTGCTCATGCTTGCATTCTCTCCCTCTCCCTCACTCTCGCTCTCTCTCTCCATATAGGACTGCCTATATATAAATGTCTATATACATATGTATATAAATACACATATACATACACTTCACACACACTAACTCACTTGATCCTCCCAACCACAATATCTGTTAGGTATTATTCTTACACCCATTTCATATAGAATAAATGGAGACTCACAAGAAGGTTAAGTTCAGAATCAGACATGCCTCCCAACCATAGATGTTTTCAGATTAGGAGTGAATTTTCTAACCAATAGAGCTGGGCTACTTTGAGAGGTGGTAAGCTCTCTGTCTCTGGTGGTATTCAAGTACAGGCTATATAATCATGTGTCAAAGATACTCTAGAAGCAATTATTGTATTAGGTAGATTTTTTTTTTTTTTTTTTGAGACAGAGTCTCACTCTGTTGCCTGGGCTAGAGTGCCGTGGCATCAGCCTAGCTCACAGCAACCTCAAACTCCTGGGCTCAAGTGATCCTTCTGCCTCAGCCTCCCAAGTAGTTGGGACTACAGGCATGCACCACCATGCACCCGGCTAATTTTTTGTATATATTTTAGTTGTCCAGCTAATTTCTTACTATTTTTAGTAGAGACGGAGTCTCGCTCTTGCTCAGGCTGGTTTCGAACTCCTGAGCTCAAATGATCCGCCCGCCTCAGCCTCCCAGAGTGCTAGGATTATAGGTGTGAGTCACCACACCCGGCCCCATTTGTCTTACTGATCTTCTGTTCCTACTCTAAACCCAACTTAGTGAGGCTAAGAAACAATTATCCAATCTTCTCCCCAAACTTGAGTCTGAATCTTAGAGTCAAGTGGGCCCTAATCGGCTTCCTTTCTGCGCACCCTCAGTTCTCTGCTCAGCCCTTCCAAGGAAAGCAAGTTCTCCATCTCATAGGCAACAAGTGTTTTCTTCTTTGAACTACTCTGATCATTAAGCAGTTCTTAATAATGAAGTTGTTACTTCCACTTATTTATCCCAATTCTGTTCTCTGTGGCAACAGATTTTGTGTATTAAATAAGGTGATATTTGTGTAAACCATAAAAAGGTCTGAGCCAATTTGGTGGGGATTAGCAGGAATGGTAGTCATAATGATCCCCTTGGAGCTTAAAAAAGCTTCAGATAATGAAGCTCTCATGTTCCCACTAAATCTTCTTTCCTAAACTAAATGTCTCCATTTCCTTTCAATCCAGCCAACAAAGGCAAACATTGCCACTAGTAGGGACAATCAAGAGAATATATCAAGGAATCCTGTGGCATTTCCAAAAGATGAATTCCAAAGATGTCTATGCAATGATGGCCCCTCTAGAATAGTTAGCAGGTAGGTTGAGACTGTTATCAGTTGCAAATAACATATACTCAGACTAGCAATGGTTTAAACACAGGAGGTCAAATTTTCTCATGCAAAAAGAAGTCCTGGTCAGGAGGGGTGGTTTATAACCTGTAATCCCAGCACTCTGGGAGGCCGAGGCTGGAGGAATGCTTGAGTTCAGGAGTTCGAGACTAGTCAGAACAGGAGTGAGATTCCGACTCTACCAAAAAGAAAAAAACCCCAGCTGGGTGTTGCAGCACATGCCTGTAGTCCCAGCTACCCAGGAGGCTGAGACAGGAGGATTGCTTAAGCCCGGGAGTTAGAGGTTGCAGTGAGCTGTGATGACACCACTGCACTCTGGGTGGCAGAGTGAGACTCTGTCTCAACAGCAACAAAAAAACAAGGAAACTGAGCACCTCTCTTCACAACCCACTACCCCTTAAAAAAAAAAAAAAAGTTGTTCTGAGGTAGGTGATGGTTGTAAATTATGAAATGCAAATTGTAAAACACCAGTGAATCAATGAACTGACACTACCAGAATTCAAGACTTACTATAAAGCTACAATAATCAAGACAGTATGGTATTGTTGAAAGAATAGCCAAATAGATCAATGGAACAGAATAGAGAATTCAGAAATAGACCACATAAATATAGTCAACTGCTTTTGGACAAAGGAGCAAAGACAATTCAATGTAGAAAGGGTAGGCTTTTTTCTTTTTTTATTTAAAAAAAAATTTTTTTACCTACAGCCCTGGTGCGGGTAGTCATTTTAAGAAATGGTGCTGCAACAACTGGATACCCATATACAAAAAACGAGTCTAGGCTGGGCGCAGTGGCTCATGCCCATAATCCTGGCACTCTGGGAGGCCGAGGCGGGAGGATTGCTTGAGGTCAGGAGTTTGAGACCAGCCTGAGCAAGAGCGAGACCCCATCTCTACTAAAAAATAGAAAGAAATTAGCTGGACAACTAAAAATATATAGAAAAAATTAGCCGGGCATGGTGGCACGTGCCTGTAGTTCCAGCTACTTGGGCGGCTGAGGCAGGAGGATTGCTTAACCCCAGGAGTTTGAGGTTGCTGTGAGCTAGGCTGATGCCACAGCACTCTAGCCCGGGCAATAGGGCGAGACTCTGTCCTTCCCCCCGCCCAAAAAACAAAAAAGAATCTAGTGCTATGGTCTGAAAGTTTGTGTTATTATGAAATCATAATTAATATCATGAAATTAATATCATGAAATCATAACCCCCAAGGTGATGGTATTAGGAGGTGAGGTCTTTGTGGGTGATTAGGTCATGAGGGTGGAACCCTCATGAATGGGATTAGTGCCGTTATGAAAGAGATCCAAGAGAACTCATTTGCCGCCTCCTTCCCACGAGGACACAGCAAAAAGATGGCTGTCTATATATCAGAAAGTAGGCCTTCACCAGTCTCCAAATCTGCCAGTGCCTTGATCTTGGACTTTCCAGCCTCCAGAACTGCAAGAAATAAATTTCTATTGTTTATAAGCTACCCAGTCTATGTTTGTTATAGCAGCTCAAACAGACTAAGACAGCTGGACATTGACCTTACACCTTTCACAAAAACTATCAAAATGGATCACAGACCTAACTGCTAAATGCAAAACTATAAAACTTCTACAAGATAACACAGGAGGCCGGGCGCGGTGGCTCATGCCTGTAATCCTAGCACTCTGGGAGGCCGAGGTGCGTGGATCATTTGAGCTCAGGAGTTTGAGACCAGCCTGAGCAAGAGCAAGACCCCGTCTCTACTAAAAATAGAAAGAAATTAGCTAGACAACTAAAAAATATATATAGAAAAAAAAAATGAGCCAGGCATGGTGGCACATGCCTGTAGTCCCAGCTACAAGGGAGGCTGAGGCAGGAGGATGGCTTCAGCCCAGGACTTTGAGGTTGCAGGGAGCCGTGATGAGGCCACTGCTCTCCAGCCTGAGTGACAGAGTTAGACCCTGTCTCAAAAAATTTTTTTCAAAAATTAAAAACTCCTCTGTAAAATATGTAAAGAGATTGAAAAAGACAAGCCACAGACTAAGAAAATATATTTGCAAAACACATATCAAGTAAAAGACGTGTATCCAAAATATACAAAAAAACTCTTAACATTCAACAGTAAGAAAACAAACAACCCAATTAAAAAAATGAGCAAAAGATCTGAACAGACACCTCATCAAAGAAGATATACAAGTGGCAAATAATCATATGAAAAGATGCTCAACATCATGTGTCATTAGGGAAGTACAACTAAAATGAGATATCACTACACAATTATTAGAATGGCTAAAATCCAAAAAAACTAACAATACCAAATGCTGGTAAAGATGTGGGGCAACAAGAACTCTCATTCATCACTGGTGGGAATGCAAAATGGTACAGCCACTTTGGGAAATGGTTTGGCAGTTTCTTACAAAGCTAAACATACTCTTACCATATGATCCTTTAATCACACTCCTGGGTGTTTATCCCAATGGATTAAAAACTATGTCCATACTCTGGTTTCTCTTCAGATCTTATAAATCTTTCGCCTTTTAAAAACTATGTCCACCCAAGAACCTGCACATGACTGTTTATCTAGCTTTATTCATAATTGCCCAAAAGGGGAAGTAACCAAGACGTTCTTCAAAAGGTGAATGAATAAACAAACTGTGGTACATCCATACAATAGAATTGTATTCATTTATTTATTTTTTTAGAGACAGGATCTTGCTCTGTCACCCAGGCTAGAGTGCAATGGCATGATCACATCTCACTATATCAAGTGATCCTCCCACCTCAGCTTTCTGAGTAGCTGGGACTATAGGTATGCACCACCATGCCTGGCTTTTCTTTTTTTTAGATGGGGTCTTGCTATGATGCCCAGGCTGGTCTCAAACTCCTAGCTTCAATGATCCTCCCACCTTGGCCTCCCAAAATGCTGAGATTACAGGTGGGAGCCAGTGCACCTGGCCCATACAATGGAATATTGTTCAGTGATAGAAATGAGCTATCAAGCCACAAAAAGAAACTTAAATGCATATTGCTTCATACTGTATGATTCCAGCTATATGACTTTCTGGAAAAAGCAAAACTATAGAGACAGTAAAAAGATCAGTGGTTGTCAGCTGTTAGGGGTAGGGGGAGAGAAAGGAAGAGATAAAAGGAGGATTTTGAGGGTATTGAAACTATACTATATGATACTATAATGGTGGGTATATGACATTAGGCATTTTTCCAAACTCATATTGCTGTATAACAAACAGTGAACCCTAAAGTAAACTATGGATTTTAGTTAATAATAATGTATCAATATTGGTTCAATTGTAATAAATATACCACACTAGTGTAAGATATTACCAACAGGAGAAACTGTGAGGGAGGGGGTGGAATGGGAGTATATGGGAACTCTCTGTACTATCTGCTCAATTTCCTACAAACCTAAAACTATGTTAAAAAATAAATTCTATTAATTCAAAAAATAATGAAATGATGTTTGGCAAAAGATTTTTTTTAATGGCATTTCAATGCTGACACAGATGAGGAAGTATAGGCAACCTTACATACTGCTAAAATAAAAAGACAAATCACAAACAGGAAGAAGATATTTGCAACACACATAAATTAGCAACATATAAATACAGAATATATTATACTATGTAAAGAATTATTATAAATCAATAAGAAAAAGACAATAAAAAACAGGCAAGATGCTTGAACAGGCACATTACTGACAGAGAAAATTCACATGGTCATTAAATATAAGAAAAGCTACTCAACCTCAAGTCATCAGGGAAATGCAAATTACAACTACAATGAGATCTCACTACTCACCTACCCAAATGGTTAAAATTAAAAACATTGACACTACCAAGTTTTGCTGAGGATCTGAAGCAACTGGAACTCTTATTCACTACTGGTAGAAATGTAAAACAGTACAACCACTTTGCTAAACCATTTGACAGTATCAAATAAAGCTCAATGTATATCCTCCATCTAGGTAGATTGTGAACATATGTTCATATGTATATGAAGATATGCACAAGAATATTTGTAACAGCCAATAAAACCTTAACAACCCAAATCAAAAACAAACCAATAGTCATCAATAGCAGAATGGATAAATACATTGCAGTGTTATTTGCACAGGGGCATACTTTATGGCAACAAGAAGGAGTAAATTACCACAAGCAACAACCTAGAGGACTCGAACAAACATAACATTGCACAAAGAAGTCAGGCATACTCCACAATACCATTTAAAATTTACCCAGATTAACCTACCTAGCCCATTTAACAGCTGTATAGTACACCACCGAATACAGACAGCATAATGTTGTTTAATCATTCCTATATTGATAAACATTTAGGGTACTTCAGTGTCTTTTGCTATTTTAAATAATATTGTGAAGGGATTGAGTTCATGAAACTTTCCAAACCAGACAATTTCTTGTGAGACATATTAAGCATTTATATATCAGATAAATAAAAAGATAAATTTCTTGTTCCTAGGAGATAGCATAGGACATCACGTAATATTTGATTTCAGAATTTCAGCTGATGGTCAACAGCACAAGCAAGGCCTAGCAGTAGGGCAGAGTTTGGCAGACAGGCTCTAATGAGGAGACTATCTTGGGTATGGTCAAATTTCCCAGGATAAGTTTGGTTAGGAAAAGTGAAGCCTAATGGAAAGAATTGGAAGCCCATATGAAGAGTTGATATTATATCCCCACAGGCACTGGGGAGTCTTTGCAAATGCTTGATCATCCCTGGTCATCTAGTGGTTAGGAGTAAAAAGAAAAAAGAAAAAAAGAAAATGCTTGACCAAGGGAAATGCATTCAGTCATCAGAGATTCACT
Organism: Eulemur rufifrons; assembly: GCF_041146395.1. Taxonomy (NCBI): domain Eukaryota; kingdom Metazoa; phylum Chordata; class Mammalia; order Primates; family Lemuridae; genus Eulemur; species Eulemur rufifrons. The sequence continues at coordinate 18,225,039 of NC_090990.1, read as the reverse complement.
AAATACCCACACTGCACTAACTGCGTAGATACCAGGCTTACAAAGGCAAGAGGGCCGAGTGTGGTGGCTCACTGCCTGTAATCCTAGCACTCTGGGAGGCTGAGGTGGGAGAATCGCTTGAGGTCAGGAGTTTGAGACCAGCCTGAGCAACAGCGAGACCTCGTCTCTAGTAAAAATACAAAGAAATTATATGGACAACTAAAATTATATATAGAAAAAATTAGCTGGGCATGGTGGCACATGCCTGTAGTCCCAGCTACTCGGGAGGCTGAGGCAGAAGGATTGCTTGAGCCCGGGAGTTTGAGGTTGCAGTGAGCTAGGCTGATGCCACGGCACTCTAGCCCAGGCAACAGAGTGAAACTCTGTCTCAAAACAGAAACAAAAACAAAAACAAAAAACAAAGACAAGAGAGAGGCACTATTATAGAACCATAAAATAGTGAGAAATATACATACACTATGGTAAAAGCAATACATTTGGTAAGTTTTATAGAGGTTTATGTAGAGTTTGTCCACAGGAAGGAGCAACAGACTCTGTCTTGCGGGGAGAAAGGGAGGGGTTCAAGATCAGCCTGGAGTTTGACCATCGGAAAAGTTAAGGCGTGACATGAAATCAGAGACTCAGAATTGACAGACATTCAAGAATTGACTACCTCTTAGATGAGGAACAGGGTGTCTTCAGGAGAGAGGAGGGAAGGATGTTTACTTTTTCTTCTATACCTTTTAGTACTTTTGAATTTTGCACGTGCATTAGTAACTTGCCCAAAGTTCTACAGCAAGGTCTTTGTAACTCTGATCCATGTCCTTAGTCATTATGCTAGGCTACCCCCTAAATAATTCCATGCCTTTTCCACTTAGAAAAGAAAAGAGAGGCAGTAGCTCTGATGATGAAGGCGACAGAGTTCAAACAAAATTCTTAGTTTGAACTGTGGGTCACTGAAAGCAGGCAGTGTCTGTGAAAGTTGAACATATGAATTGGTCATTTTTTTCATACTCAACTAAGAGTCCAGAAGCTAGGGGAAAAAGCACTCAAGGCTCACAACATTGCTCCAAGAATGTAATTCTCTGTAAGCATGGCTGCTGAAACTGCCTGCTGTAACCTGAAACCAGTTATATATAATAGTTTCTGAAACATCTACTGCTACTCTTGGTTTCACCCGCCCCTATCACTCACCAATCAAAACTTGACAGCTCCCCAGAACCTTACTTGTGCCAATGAACTTTCTCAACGAGCAACATATAACACTTCCCTTTTGTATAAAACCTCCAACCTTCTCTTTCTTCTTCAGACATACTGTAGACCACATATATGCCCCAAATTGCAATTCTTTCTTCCTAAATAATATGTTAAATTTAGAGATTCATCTCTACATTTTTATTTTGACTTCAACATGCTAATGACCAAAACAGGGACCGTGTGAGAATCTATTGGTTTGAAGAGAAAGATGATGAATTTGTTTTGGAAGCATGAATTAGAAATTTGGCAGAAACATTTAAAAAAGATATCTGGTAGACCAATCCTCCAAGACCCCTTCAGGGAGTCTGCAAATTCAAAACAATATCCATAATGGTGCTAAAAACATTTGCCATTTCCACTGTGGTTATCTCATGAGGGCACAGTGGAGTTTTCCAGAGGCTACAAGTGGTGGGATAATAAGATCAATTTGATGGCTAGCGATATGTGTGCTTTTGTATTCCTGTAATTCAAAAGTTTCTCATATGTCAAATATCAATAAATATAACACAAAAAAACCAAAGGGTTTTTTTGGGGGAGTCTCAATAATTTTCAAGTCAGTAAAGGGGTCCTGGAAACAAAAAGTTTGAGATGCTCTGCTGGTCAATCGCTTTCAAACTCTTTATCAAGGTCTTACAAGGGGAAATCCATTTTACATTCTGACCCAGTATCCACATATATGCAGATGTGTAACTGAATCAGAGTCTCACAAAACAGTATTCTGGCTCACACTAGTTGGGATGCACCAGGTGTTTTCTATTTCATTAAAAAAATCAAATTGCTGCTAATGGCTCACTAAACTGATTTCATGACCCACTAATGGATGATGACCTACAACTTGAAAAATACTGCTCTAGGGTCTAGATGATTGGAAATATGGAAGGAAGCTGGAGCATTAGCAGGAGCCACTACCAACAGAACATGGGGTACACTTAATATTTGTTAAGGAAGCAAATGAAGGGAATGTATTGTTCCTTGAGCTGCTGGTTCTCCAATCACGTGATATTTGCAAAAAGCCAAGAGGTATTATGAGGATCAAATAAGAAAAATGAGCCAGATGTGGTGGCACGTACTGGTAGTCCCAGCTACTCAGGAGGCTGAGGCAGAAGGATCACTTGGGCCCAGGAGTTTGAGGCCAGCCTAGGCAACATAGTGAGACCCGGTCTTTCAAATTTTTTTTTTAAACGTAAGTAAAGTGTCTTTGGGTAGTGTAAAATACTATAGAGATAGGAAGGATTGTGTTAGAAGAAGCTGATGGAAAAGTATAAAGATCACTGGCCTTAGAATCAGAAAATTAAGGTTTAAATCATAGCTCCACCATTTACTAACTCCGTAACTTAGGTATTACTACTGCTAATAGTAATTAATATTTATTGAGTACTTATTGCATGCCTGGTATGATGCTAAGTTTTAGTAAATGTTTACCTCATTTAATGTTTACCTCACTTTATTTTGTGAGTATTCTTATAGATTGTCCTCATTTTACATGTATAGAAACTGAGGCTCAGAGAGCTAAGATAATTTACAAGATTACTTCATATAGCAGACTTTTAATTTTTGTTAGCATGTTTACCTATCCAGCATCTAATGCTTTTTCTTCTTTGAAGAACACCTGGATTTTCCTTAGGGAACCACCTCTCCCACACATTCAGTCCATCTTCGGGGGAGTCTGGGTCCACCTCTGGGATTCGGGGCTGCATATGTATTATAACTTGGCTGGCCATGAAGCATAGTCCTTCCTACTGGCCACAATGACTGATTGAGGTATGGGTGTGTGACTCAAGTTAAGGTCAATCAGAGCTAATGTGGGAACTTTTCCTACAACAATGGCAAGGAGGTGTCTCTCTTCCTCTGGACTCGTTGCTATGATGAGGCTGTAACCTTGGAGCTACAGTGGCCACCATGCCAACACTGGGTGAGAGGTCACCTGAGGATAGATCAACAAAGAGCAGAGCTGAGATGTCGCAGGGGTGGGAGAGAAGGAGAGATAGAGAACTACTGACACACTTTGAACCTGAAGTGACACACTACGAATGACACTAGTGATGTAGTGAATGATACACTAGATCCAGCCCGAAGACAGATAACCATGAACTTTTCAGTTACAAGAGCCAATACATTCCCTTTTCTGCTTAAGGCAGTTAATTTAACTTAGCTATTTAACAAATGCTTATGTAGCACTTACTAAGTACCAGGAATGAATGTAAGAACTTTACAGATACTAATTTAGTCTTCATGACAACCCTGTGAAGGGAGGTAATTATTTTCATTTTTTAAATTTTTTTTTATTTTTTAAGAGTTTTTTATTTTTATTTTTATTTTTTGAGACAGAGTCTCACTCTGTTGCCCAGGCTACAGTGCCATGGCATCAGCCTAGCTCACAGCAACCTCAAACTCCTGGGCTTAAGCAATCCTTCTGCCTTAGCCTCCCGAGTAGCTGGGACTACAGGCATGTGCCACCAGGCCCGGCAAATTTTTATATATATATATTTTTAGCTGTCCAGATCATTTCTTTATATTTTTAGTAGAGACGGGGTCTTGCTCTTGCTCAGGCTGGTCTTGAGCTCCTGACCTCGAGCGATCCTCCCACCTCGGCCTCCCAGAGTGCTAGGATTACAGGTGTAAGTCACCGCGCCCGGCCTAAGAGTTTTTTTTTAAGTGATTTATTTTTTTAAGTACTCTGTTGCCCAGGCTGGAGTGCAGTGGCGTAATTATAGTTCACTGCAGCCTTGAACTCATGGGCTCAATTGGTCCACCTGCCTCAGCCTCCCGAGTTGCTGGGATTGTAGGCGCGCCCCGACACTTGGCTAATTTTTATAATTTTTTGTAGAGACAGGGTCTCACTGTAGTACCCAGGCAGGTCTTAAACTCCTGGCCTCAAGCAATCCTCCCATCTTAGTCTCCCGAAGTGTTGGGATTACAGGCATGAGCCACTGCTTATTTTCATTTTAACAAACTATAGAAATGATCCCTGAAAGTATGGGATTGTTTTGTTTTGTTTTGTTTTGAGACAGTCTCACTCTGTTGTCCAGGCTAGAGTGTGGTGGCATCAGCCTAGCTCACTGCAACCTCAAACTCCTGGGCTTAAGTAATCCTCCTGCCTCAGCCTCCCAAGTAGCTGGGACTATAGACGTGTGCCACCATGCCGGCTAATTTTTTCTACTTTTAGTAGAGACAGGGTCTCGCTCTTGCTCAGGCTGTCTCAAACTCCTGAGTTCAAGAGATCCTCCCACCTCAGCCTCCCAGAGTGCTAGGATTACAGGCGTGAGCCACTGCACCTGGCCCTATTTTCATTTTAAAGATGAGAAAAACTGAGGCACTAGGAAGCCAAATAACTCTTCTGGCTCTTTCTTAGGATGTTTGCCTTTGGAACCCAGCCAGTATTTGATCTGGCTCCAGATCCCACACATTTAATCAATCCTTTGCCAGTATTTTTCCAACCCTCCTCATTTACCTTCCTTCTTTATCATCATTACTATAATCACAGACCTTCTATACTATTGTTTTTTTGTTGTTGTTTTGGGTTGTTTTTCTTTTTTCTTTTTTTTTTTTTTCGAGACAGAGTATCACTCTGTTGCCCGGGCTAGAGTGCAGTGGCATCAGCCTAGCTCACAGCAACCTCAAACTCCTGGGCTCAAGCGATCCTTCTGCCTTACCCTCCTGAGTAGCTGGGACTACAGGCATGCACCACCATGCCTGGCTAATTTTTTCTATATATTTTTAGTTGTCCAGCTAATTTCTTTCTATTTTTAGTAGAGATGGGGTCTCACTCTTGCTCAGGCTGGTCTTGAACTCCTGACCTTGAACGATCCTCCAGCCTCAGGCCTCCCAGAGTGCTAGGATTACAGGCATGAGCCACCACACTCGGCCATATTGTTCATTTAATAATTCCCCTTAAGTACACTTTAAATCAATTCACTTCTTTTATTTGTCCCAAGCTATAATATCAGTGAAATCATGAGTTTGATGTCCTAGACATGGTTTTCTATTTTAAAAAAGAGGTTAACTGTTAATGTGTTAAATGTTTATCTGTGTGGTGCCTAAAATCACTGTGAGTATCCCTGCCCCCTGCCTCTACTTTGCTTCACTGATGCTTAGTTTCTTCATCTGTAAAATGGGGCTAATAAGATGTCCCCCACAGACTTGTCTGAAACAAATGAAGAAATAACTGAGGCCTTGCCTTGTCACTCATAAAGCACTAAACAGAAGGGAGGCACTATAGCTGTTAAGATGATAAACTCCTAGGCTGGGCACAGTGGCTCACTCCTGTAAGCCTAGCACTTTGGGAGGCTGAGGCAGGAAGATCTTTGAGCCCAGGAATTGGAGGCTGCACTCTAGCCTGGGTGACATAACTAGACTCTGTCTCAAAAAAAAAAAAAAAGGGAAAAGAAGAAAAAAAAAAAAAAGAAATGGAGTCTATATGAAACACAAAGGGAAGAAGAGAAAAAGAGAGAGAAAGAAAGATAGAGAGAGAGAGAGAGATGGAGTCTGTTTCCCTTCCCCTTGAAATGGAATGGGGCTTTTTGACTGCCTCAACCATTACAACATAGTAGACAGGATGCTGAGTAACTTCTGAAGTTGGATCATAGAAGATGATATTGCTTCTGCCTGACTCTCTTTCTTGGGAACTTTGCCCTTGGGATTTAGCCACCATGCCGAGGAAGCCCCAACTGACCCATGTGTCAAGGAGCTGAGGCCCATAGCCCACAGCCTGTGTCAACCACCAGATAAGCAAGTGTTCTCTAGCAGAATAGGGTTGTGGGGGGAGAAAAGAAAAGAAAAGTAAGTGGGCAAGCCTTTAGATGTTTCCAGGTTTCAGCCTTTAGGTCTTCCAGCTGAGGTCCCAGACACTGGTGCAGAGATGAGCCGTCCTGTGGTGCTTATCTAAATTCCTGACCCAGAGAGCTCGTGATTGTAATAAGTGGTTGTTTGATGGCAATAAGATTTGGAGGAATTTGGCATGCACCCTTAGTATCTAGAATACCTCCTCTCTTTGCCTGGCTAACTCCTACTCATCCTTCCACTCTCAGCTGAAATGCCTCTTCTTCAGGGAAGGCCTTCCCTGAACAAGAATAGGTTAGTTCCCTGGTCATAATCTCTCACAGCATCCTGTACTCTCCTTTTGTAACACTTTCCACACCTGTCGTGATTTTTTTCCCTACCTGCTTGGCCATACTAGGAGCCCTGTGAAGGCCAGGACCATGTCTGGCTGCAGAATCTCCAGCAGCTAGCCTTGTGGACCCCTGGGCGCAGGGTGCTCTCAGTAAGTCCTTACTGAGTGCATGGATGAATGCCTTTCCCCACAGTGCCTGGCACGAACACTGGACATGCAGCAAGAGTTGGACCCTCCCTGGAGGGTTTGGGAATTATTTTTGACAATGTTCCTGTGTAGGCTACTCCACTGCAGCCAGGGTAGTCTTGAATTACTATGTAAATCCTTCATTGTTTCCATAAAAAGATATCCAAGATACGATGTTCAGTAACAAAAAGTAAGTTTCAAGAAAGTTTAGGCTCCCACTTTCACCTGGAATGAAGCAAGTGGCAAAGAACATCATTCCAACCTTAACACTGAGGAAAAGGCAGATAATTTATGAAGTCATAATTTTTCTTGAGCTCATCAAAAAGTTAAGGTTGCAAGGCAACCAAGTGAATTGAATTCCAGAGAGGGACAAGCCACCAAAGATGGGATGGGACACACAAATTGTGTCACCTTTGTCGGAGTGTGAGGGAAAATGGTGGCTGCCCTCCAAGTGGGTAAGAAGAAAACAGCTAAAATTTTAATAAAAATTTAAAGACCAAGTGTGGGCTAGCATGTCGTTTGGTATAGATTGGGGTCCAGACAGGAGGGGACTCTGCACTCACTCCAAGCTCTTCTCCACGGGCTTCCAGTGGGTGCTCAGAAGAAAGGCTGGAGGCAGGGCAGGAGACGAGAGAGAGCCCCCTCAGTGGCGCAGGTGTGCAGGAGATGGTGGCTGCTGTTGACGGGTGAGCATAAAGCCCTGCAAGCTTTTCTTCTCAACAAAGCAAAGGTGTCTGGAGTAGGGGAAGCAAACCCTTTCATGCCATGTCTCAGGAAAGATTTATTGTTTCTGGGGAGGAGTAGAAGCAAAACCCATCTGCCTTGGGTGGTGTGTGCGTAGGAAACACTCTCGCTCCATGACACAGGTAAAGACCCACCGCACCGGGGAAAGAGCAGAAGCAAACCCCTCTACCTTTCCAGGAGGGGCAGGAAACTGTCTTGGGCCCACGATCCTGCAGCAATACCAAGCTGAGGTCTGCTAACACAGCAGACAACCAAAAATCCAAGAAGGAAGGGCAGGAATATTGAGAAAGCTCCAGCTGGAATCCTGGATGCATAAAGCCTGCCTAAGACTGAGGCTGGATCAGGACAACAGAGAAACTCACTCCACTCCTGGAGGAGCACAGTAGCAAGTCACGAGCAACAGCTGTGCACCACAGGGGGTGACGCAGGAGAAGGAGCTCTGCTGTGGTGCAGATGTACAGAGGTGGCTGAAAGCTGAGGAGGAAACAAAAGCTGGGAAAAATCTGTTGTCAGCAGATGCAGACCTACACTGAGAAAAGGTAAAGGAGGTTCTTCACACAGGAGGAGTATGATACCAGAGGGAACTTGCACAAAGAAATGAAAATGGTAAAAATATAAGATAAATACAAAAAAAAATTTTTTTTGAAATAGGATCTCACTCTGTCACCCAGGCTAGAGTTGCAATGGCATGATCATAGCTCACTGCAGCCTCAAACTCCTGCCTGGGCTCAAGTGATCCTCTTGCCTCAGCCTCCCAAAGTACTAGGATTACAGGTGTGAGCCATCTTGCACGGCCACCACTGAAACTTTTAAAGGCGGTATAACAAAAAGTCAGTAATGGGGATACAGTGGAATTATAAAAAGAAAAACTCAATACAGAAAAATGGAAAATAGGAACAAGTAAGAAATGGGATAAATAAAAAACACGTGATAAGACAGTACCTTTAAATCATGTCAAAAACTACATTTTAAATTATCTAAATATCCTAATTGAGAGGTAGAAATTATCAGATTGTATTAAGAAAGCAAGACCAGAAGCATGAGTGCCTGGCTTCCAGCTGGCCTTCTGCTTTCAAAAAAGGAAAAAAAAGAAAAGAAACGAAAAGGCCCAATGATACTCTGTCTATAATAATAAATATAAAGACATAGGTAAATTAAAAGTTAAAAAAGTTAATGGATAGAAAACATACTAGGCATGGCAACTCATGCCTGTAATCCCAGCACTTCGGGAAGCTGAGGCAGTAGGATTGCTTGGGCCCAGGAGTTCAAGACCAGTCTGAGCAAGAATGAGACCCCGCCTCTACTAAAAATAGAAAGAAATTAGTTGGACAACTAAAAATATATAGAAAAAATTAGCCGGGCATGGTGGTGCATGCCTGTAGTCCCAGCTACTCAGGAGGCTGGGGCAGGAGGATCGCTTGAGCCCAGGAGTTTGAGATTGCAGTGAGCTAGGCTGACACCACAGCACTCTAGCCCAGGCAACAGAACACAACTCTGTCTCAAAAATAAAATAAAATAAAAATAAAATGTAATAGCAATCAAATCTACCAACATATAAAATGATAATACATTGTAATCAAACAGGGTTTACCCTAGGAATATAAAGTTCTCCTGACACTTGAAAATGAATTAATGTAACTCACCATATCAACAGATTAAGAAAAACCATACAATCATCTTAATATATGCAGCAAAAGCATTTGACAAAATTCCATATACATTCATGATAATAATTTTAAAAAGCCAATTCTCAGCAAACTAGGAATAGAAGGAATTTACTTAACCTGACATCTACATCTATAAAAGGCATTTACAAAAAAACCTGTGGCTAATATCCTACTTAATAGTGAAACACTGAATGCTTTTCCTCTATGATTGAGAACAAGATTAAAATGTCTGTTCTTGGCCAGGCATGGTGGCTCGTACCTGTAATCCTAGCACTTCGGGTGCCTGAGGTAGGGGGACTGCTTGAGCCCAAGGAGTTTAAGTGCAGCCTGGGCAGCATAGCAAGATCCCTCCACCTCTACAAAAAAATTAGCCAGGCATGATGGTACACATCTGCAGTCCCAGCTACTTGGGAGGCTGAGGCAGGAGGATTGCCTGAGACCAGGAGTTCAAGGCTGCAGTGACCTATGATCCTGCCACTGTACTCTAGCCTGAATGACAGAGTGAAATCCTGTCTCAAAAGAAAAGAAAAAAAAAAAGAAAAGAAAATCTGCTCTTACTACTCCTATTCAATCTTGTACTGAAGGTACTAACCAGTGTAATAAAGCAAAAAAAAAAAAAAAAAAAAAAAGAAGAAGAAGAAATACAAGGCATGAAGGCATGTAGATTGGAAAGGAAAAAATACAACTGTCTTTATTTGTAGCTGACATGATTGTCTACTAGAAAAACACAATAATAAATAATTAAAAGAAACAAATTATAAAAGCAGCTAGAACTATTAAACAAGTTTAACAAGATTGCAGGGTACAAATTCAATATATAAAAAATCAATTGCATTTCTATATACTAGTGATAAAAAGAAAATTGAAATTTTTGAAATGTACTAGTTGCAAAAAGCATAAACAAATAAAAATTACTTAGGGATAAATCTAACAAAATATGTGAAATATTTTTATATTGAATATTACAACACTGATTTCTCAGGAGAGAAATCAAAGAAGATCTCAATGAATGGAGAGATATACCATGTTCATGGATCAAAAAACTTAAAATTAAGAGGTCAATTCTCCCCAAAATGATCAATATACTCAATGCAGTTTCAACCAAAATCCCAACAGGGTTTTTTATAGACTTTGGTAAGCAGATTCTAAAATTTATATTGAAAGGCAAAGGAACCAGACCAACCAAAACATTATTGAAGAATAAGAGAGATGGAGGATCACATTACCTGATTTTTAAGACTTACTATAAAGCTGTGGTAATAAAGACGGTGTGACATAGGTGAAAGGAGAGAGATCATAAAACAATAGAACAGAACAGAGTCCAGAGATAGATCCATATACAGATGGTCAATTGATTTTCAAGAAAGATACAAAGGCAATTCTAGGGAAAAAAAGATAGTCTTTTTAACACATGATGCTGTAACATTTGAATATCCATTTCCCCTAAAATAAACCCTGATCCATACCTCACAATATACAAGAATTAACTCAAAATGGATCATAAACTTAAATGTAATATCTAAAAATAGAAAGTTCTAGGGAAAATAGAAGAGAAAAGCTTTGTGACCTTGTGTTTAAGCAAAGATTTCTTAGCTATGATAACAAAAGCATGATCCATAGTAAAAATATTGGCCAGGTGCAGTGGCTTACGCCTGTAATCTTAGCACTCTAGGAGGCCGAGGCAGATGGATCGTTTGAGCTCAGGAGTTCAAGACCAGCCTGAGCAAGAGCGAGACCCCATCCCTATTAAAAATAGAAAGAAATTATATGGACAACTAAAAATATATATAGAAAAAATTAGCCGGGCATGGTGGTGCATGCCTGTAGTCCCAGCTACTTGGGAGGCTGAGGCAGGAGGATCACTTGAGCCCAGGAGTTTGAGGTTGCTGTGAGCTAGGCTGATGCCATGGCACTCTAGCCCGGGCAACAGAGTGAGACTCTGTCTCAAAAAAACAAAAAACAAAAAATTCAAGTTGGTATTGCTATTTGCCAGACATTGTGCTGGGTGCTGGGGGTATGGAAGTAAATGGGACTGACACAGGTTGTACCTCCACGTGGGTGGCTAAGACAAAGATTTAAAAAGGAAAGGCAGTGTAGCATGAATAGTGCCAGGCCAAGGGAAGTATGAAGGATGATGGAGTCCCAGAAGAGCCTTCCTAACCTAGTATTGAAGATCAGAAAAAAAAAGCCTGCCCAGGAATGAGATTTAAACTCAAGCCTCTCAGAAAGATCTGCAATATAAATACATTGTTTTAGTTGACTCACACATAACAATTTTGTCTTGCCACAAGACTACAAATCCTCGCTACTTAAAGCATGCTCTGGGACCAACAGCATTGGCATTACCAAGGAACTTATTAGAAATGCAGGTTTTAAAAGCTGGCAATGTGGATTTTTAAAGAAAAAAAAGAAGAAATGCAGGTTCATTCCACCCCAGACCTACTAAATCAAAAGCCACATTTTAACTAGACGTGTATGCATATTAAAGTATAAAACACACTGTTGTGGCCAGGTGTGGTAGCTCACACCTGTAATCTCAGCACTTTGGGAGGCCAAAGTGGAAGGATGGCTTGAGGCCAGGAGTTCAGGACCCACCCTGAGCAACATAGTGAGACCATGTCTCTACAGAAAATAAAGACACACTGTTCTAAGCTACCTTGATAGCAGGGGCTGTGGTTTTTGTACTTAGTACCCTAGGCCCATTAGAACTTCGGTCCCTAACACCCCAGGCTGAAGACTGGTACCAGTCTGTGGTCTGTTAGGGACTGGGCAGCAGAACTCTACTGCTCCCCCATCCATCCGTGGAAAATTGTCTTCCATGAAACTTAGGAAGGGGAGGGAGGGGATATGGTGGGCCGTACAGCAGGAGGTGAGCAGTGGGGCCAGACAAGTGAAGCTTCATCTGTTTTTACAGCCGCTCCCCATCACTGGCATCACCGCATAAGCTCCGCCTTCCCCCTCCCCCTGTCCATGGAAAAATTGTCTTCCATGAAACGGTCCCTGGTGCCAAAAAGTTTGGGGACTGCTGCATTAGAATGCTAACTCCAGGAAGGGAGGATTTTTATCCATCTTATTCTCTTTTGTATCCCCCAGTGCTTGTATATGGTTAGGAACTCAGGCTTAGAGCTGGAAAACCTTATGCACTTAATCCCCCACCCTCTGATGCTTTCATAGAGGAGCCATAGGATACTAAAGCTGAAAGCACCTTAAATACTATTCATCCCTGTTAATAGAACTGTATGTGATAATGAAAATGTTCTATATTTGTGCAGTCCAACATGTCAGCTACCATCTACAATTGTCTAATTTTTTTTTTTTTTTTTAGAGACAGGGTCTCACTCTTCCTTAGGCTGGTCTTCAACTCCTCACCTCAAGCTATCCTCCCGCCTCAGCCTCCCAAGGTGTTAGGATTACAGGCGTGAGCCACTGTGCCCGGCCTTGACAATTGTCTATTGAGCTCTTGAAATGTGGTTATGTGACTGAGAAGTGAATTTTTAATTTAATTAGTTTTAATTAATTCAGATACCCACATGACCCACATGCAGTGGGTCATGCCTATAATCCCAGCACTTTGGGAGGCCGAGGCAGGAGCATCACTTGAGGCTACAAGCTAATGGCTAACATATCACATCACATCTAGACTAATCCTCCATTCTCTGTACTGGAAGACTGAGGTCCAGAAAGACGACAGTGATTTGAGTAAGATGACACCACGAGTGAGTGGGAATCTATAGATGTGATTTGATGAGCATTAAGGGTTAAGTGCACCAAACTTAGAAATAGACAGAACTAGGTCTCTGGTATTGGCTCAATCACAAAACTGGGCAACTTGGATATTTTCTCCGGACTTCATATCTCTTCTGTAAAAGGCAGAGTTTACATTTCTTTGCTCTAAAATCTAATTCTTCGGGTTGAGATTCTAATTGGGTCATTTGTGTGCTCGCCTCTCACAGTGCCACCTAGTGGTTCACTATGAACCCTGCACCTCCCCTCCACCAGGGAGGATAGAAACCCTTGTAACAGTTGATCATCCCTTAACTGAGTGATGTGGCCATCAAATCCCACTCTGATCCATCTACTTTGCTCACATAAGACATGGGCAGCAGTTCAGTGCGGACACTGCTAGGAGATGTCACTTCCAGGGCTCTTCCTGACCACCTCTCATCCACTGCATCCACAGAACCAGGGCTTTGTGACCATGGAGCCATATCTTAATTTTCCTTTCAGAAGTCTCCTATTCTTGTGTGTCTGGTCTGCAGCATGACAGCCACCTCCTCTGCCAGGCCCCAGTTTGATTCTTTTTTCTCTATCTCTGGACACAGTTCAACTGATGACCAAGAGAAGAGCCAGCAGGTGGCTAATTTTTTAACTACAAAAAATTTAAAAATTAGACAGGTGCAATGTCACATGCCTGTAGTCCCAGCTACTCGAGAGGCTGAGGCAGGAGGATCGCTTGAGCTCAGGAATTTGTGGTTACAGTGAGCAACTATAGTGAGCTACAATTGTACCACCGCACTCCAGCCTGGGAGAAAGAGCAAGACTCTATCTTGGAAAAAACTAAACAAAATAAAACAAACAGAAAAAACTAAGCATAGAAAAGGTACAGTAAAAATACAGTAGTATAATCTTATGGGACCATCATCATATATGTGGTCTGCCATTGAGAAAAACATCATTATGCAGTGCCTGACTGTAATATATGTACTTATTGCATAATAAGTTATCAGCAAATGGTAGTTGGTTATAATCACAGTAATAACATATACCTTCTATTTGCTCGGCACCAGTCTCTGAACTGCAGAAAATGCAGAAGAGCAGGAGGAGATGTGATCCCAGGTGGCTTCCACACCAGTTGTAGAAAGCAGATCGTTGGTGACAGGATACGGTGAAGTGCAAACGGCAGGTCACAGCTTGTGAGTGTTGCAGAAGCACAGTGCCAGGAAAGAGAATAATCATCCTCACATCTATGTAACACTTCAGTGTTGACACTGTCCTTTAACGTCTATAATTTTACTTATAACAACTGGGAAGTGGATATTATTGTTATCATCTCCATTTTACAGAGGGAACTGAGGCTGTCAGAGAAAAAGTGACATGCCTGAGGTTGCATCACTAGGAAGTGGCAGAGGTGGGACTTGAGCCAGGGGCATGCTGACTCAGAGGCTGCCTTCTTTTTACTCCCCAGGTTTTCTAGATGACTCTGGACTTGAGATGGGTCTTGAAAGGTGAGAGGCATCAGAGAAGCTGAGGAGGCTATTTGAGCAGTGACATCCATCAGGGAATGGAAAATGGGGGCAAATTGGATCAGGTGACCACCAGAGCCCTCCAAGTGGGGGGAATGCCCTGATTCTGTACACTGAGGATTTCTAACTTGGCCTGGTGGGTGGAAGAGGTCAGGGAGGACTTTCTGGAGAAAGTGGCATCCAAGCTGAGCTCTGAATGATGAGCAGAACTTGGCCAGAGTTCCCAGGCAAAAGAACTATCATGAGCACATTTGGGGAACTGGAAGTAGTTCAACCAGGCAGGAGTAGAGTATGGTTAAAAGCGAGGCTGTGGGCCAGGTGCAGTGGGTCATGCTTGTAATCCCAGCACTTTGTGAGGCCGAGGCAGGAGCATCACTTGAGGCCAGAAGTTTGAGACCAGTCTGAGAAACATAGCGGGACCCTGTCTCTACAAAAAATAGAAAAATCAGCTGGATGCGATGGTGCACGCTTGTAGTCCCAGCTACTCAGGAGGCTGAGGCAGGAGGCTCACTTGAGGCCAGAAGTTTGAGGTTGCAGTGAGCTATGATGACACCACTGCACTCTACCAGGAGCAGAGTGACAGAACAAGACTATCTCATAAATACATACATACATACATACATACTTTATCTCAGGCTACTGAGGACTCAATGGAACCTTTATCTAAGCAATCTGAGATTTAGATCAATCACTCTGATTGGAATGTGGAGACTGAATGGCAGGGGCCAAACTGGAGTCAGGGAGGCTGGCAGGAGGCTGATGCAGTAACCCAGGCATGAGAGGAAGGTCGCCTGGTGGAGAGGGCATAGCAGGGATTGCGAGGCATGTGCAGATTTGGGAGATGATTAAGAGGCAGAATGGACTGGAGTTGGTGATTAACTGAATGCTGGGAGTAGTGGGGGGCAGAGGGCCGAGGGAAGAGTTGAGGATGGAGCAGCTTCCTCAATCCCTGGGCTGGGGAAGATGAGGGAGACATGGTCCCTGAAGGGAGAACAAAGGAGTGAGGCTTTGAAGGGCAAGGGGGATTTAGCAGCTCATGGAAGGAGAGGTGTCAAATACTCCTCGTGAAAGAAAGCTGAATTTCCCCTTTTTATTCATTCAGCACATATCTGTTAGGGGCATACGGTGTGTCAGGCACTATTCCAGGCAGTGGGAATACAACAGTGAACAAAACAGACCAAGTGGTCCTGGTCCTCATGGAGTTTACATTCTAGTGGGTGGAGACAGGCAATAAACAAAGAAATAAGTCTATAAACATGTCAACATGTGGTAGGTGCTATGAAGACAGATGGGACAGAGTAAGAAGCTAGTGGGTGGTGGAGGCTGCCATTAGATAAGGTGATCAGAGCAGCCTTCTCTGATTTTCAGGCAGAGACCTGAATGAAGTGGGGGTGTGACTCCCCCAGTGTGGGTCACACCCTTGTGAGCAGAAAGAAGGGCAAGGCTTAGAGGTAAGAGATTCTCCTCATGCAGTGGCCATGCTAGCCATGGCCGGGGTAAGAAATGGGGGCTGGATACCCTGAAAGGAATTTGGATTTTGCCATAAACTCATTTCCTCCTCCCTGAAAGATGAAATTTCCCAAGATCATTTTTGAGCCCACCCAGTCTTCTAGAGACTGGAGCTGGTTTTGCCCTCTCCTAGCTCTGCTGCTTACTAGCTGCAACTTTCTCCAAGCCTCAATTTTGTCATTTATAAAATGGGTATATTAATACAGGGTTGCTGTGAGGACCAAATGAAGTTAAGCCTACAGTGCCCAGCACAGCACAGATCGTTCAATGTTAGCGTTTTGTTTTTCCACGGAGGGATAAAAGGTATAGGATGGAGAAAAGTGGTTTGATCAGGCTGTGAGAATCTAATTCTAGCCTTGAACTCTCATTGCTATGTTGTCGGCAGGAAAAGAGCATGCCGATACATCTCTTCCCCATCACCTCCTTTCTCTCTCTTTCCTTTCCCCCCCCCCCCACCCGCCCCGGCTTCTGACCTGGTCATGTATGTGGTTCCAAGCAGACCCATTGAAGAGAGAATGATAATGGATAATTTTCCTAGTGCATGATATTCTGGTTCACTCTTGAAGCCCCCTCTTCTCTTCTCAAGCCCCCTTCCCCCACTGATGGACTGGATTTATTTCACTGGTGGAGGAGGGAGTGAGCAGAGGGGTGTGGTGGAAGAAGTGACTCAACCTCGGAACTTGTTGAATTCCACATAAGCTCCGCCCTGCAACTCCCTGCCCAGGGTCTCTGGGCTGGGTGGGTTGAAAGGTGGCGCTGCCCTTACCAGGTGTGGCATATTGAGATTCTAAATGCTGAGCCTCTAAAGACAACCGAACCAGGCTGGGGTGGAAGTGGGAGGGTGGACAATAGAGGTGATCTCTATGCTAATGACTTAGATTCCTGCCAGAGCTAGGCCTCTGAAGGCAAAGAAGGAAGAACCCTTGGAAGAAAGAGGCGTTCGGTGGGGGAGGGGAGGATTGGAGGGAGTCTTGAGAAGCCGACTGCGTGACCATGGCTGAGTCACTTTATAATCAGGCCACACCCTTGCTTAACAGCCTTCAATGGCTCCCCACTGCCACAGGATAAAGTTCCAAAGACTTAACCCAGACCCAACCTAGAATTTCAGTTAGGCTTGCTTCCCTTGCTTCCTGCCATGCAGACCTCACCAGAGGTCTCTACTTGGAATAAGCAAGAACTCCTTTATCTCCTTTCTTTTTTTTAATGCCTTGTGAACTAAAAGAAAATCTTAAGCCCTCCTCAGCTGACTGAATGGACCCCCTCTTGGCTAATGAGACACTCTAAAACTGAGTTACCAGCCATAAGAAGAGAGGTCAGATATGTCATCCCACGCCCCCCTCGTTCTTGGAGAATGTCGTTTGTAACGGGCCTCAGGCTATGCAAGACAAACCTACAGGTCCTCAATTCACACAACAAATATGTCCTGTAGCTTGTCTCTAATTAAGACTTACTTAAAACATTCCAAGCCCCTCCCCCCCCACTTTGAGATGTCCCATCTTTTCAAGCCAAACCAATATATGCCTTCCATGTACTGATTTATGACTTTACCTGTAATTCCTGTCTCCCTGAAATGTGTAAAACCAAACTGTAACCCAACCACTGTGAGTCCACTTGCTCAAGGCGTCTTGGGCATGGCTCTGGGTCATGGTCCTCAAATTTGGCTCAGAATAAACCTCTTTGAATTATTTTGCAGTTTGGCTTCTTTTCCATTGATTGACAACAGTCTTAAGAATTACTAGCCAGGTATTTTGCAGCATGTCCCTCAATTTGAGTTTGCCTGACATTTTCCTCCCGACTTGCCTGGGCTATGGGTTTGGTGGAGAATCCCAGAGGTGAAGTGCCCTTCTCATCACATCGTATTAGGTGCCCATGCAACCCACATGACATTACTGGCGATGCTCGCCAGGTTTCCCCACTGTGAAGTTACTTCACCCACTCCCACAGCTTACTCTTTCTCCCCTTCTCCCCAACCCTGCTCCTCCCCTTTCCATACTCTGTTCTTCTGAAGCCAAGTCACTAAGTCCAGCCCACACTCCAGAGGCAGATGGTGGGCTTAAGTGCCTCCTCCTGGGGACAGGGGAGGGGGGCGCGTATCTACAGAAATTACACATTTATACATTTCAGGGAGACAGGAATCACAGGTAGAGTCATAAATCAATACATGGAAGATGTATGTTGGTTTGGCCTGAAAAGGTGAGACCTCTCAAAAAGTGTGTGTGTTGGGGGGGGGGGCTTTACAGGTTATAGGTGGGTTTAAAGACTCTTTGACTTGTAATTGGTTAAAGAAATGAAGCTTTGTCTAAAGGTTTGGAATGTTTTAAGTTAAGATAAGGAAGCCTATGGGCCGGGCGGGGTGGCTCACGCCTGTAATCCTAGCACTCTGGGAGGCCGAGGCGGGTGGATCGCTCGAGGTCAGGAGTTCGAGACCAGCCTGAGCAAGAGCGAGACCCCCCCCCCCCCCCGTCTCTACTAAAAATAGAAAGACATTATATGGACAACTAAAAATCTATATAGAAAAAAAAATTAGCCGGGCATAGTGGCGCATGCCTGTAGTCCCAGCTACTCGGGAGGCTGAGGCAGTAGGATCGCTTAAGCCGAGGAGTCTGAGGTTGCTGTGAGCTAAGCTGATGCCACGGCACTCACCCTAGCCTGGGCAACAAAGTGAGACTCTGTCTCAACAAAAAAAAAAAAAAAAAAAAGATAAGGAAGCCTATGAATCAGAGATAAGCCACTGGCCTTATACCCAGACTCAAGTAATTTGTTATGCAAATGGTGGACCTGCAGGTTTGTCTTGGATAGCCTTAGGCCTGTTAATGAGTTACAAAGGATATTCTCCAAGAAGGGAGGGGGGCCGTGATGAGGGTGTCTGATCGCCCTTCTCATGGCCGGTAACTCAGTTTTAGGGTAACCCCTTGGCCAAGAGGGGGTCCATTCAGTCAGCGGTGGTGGGGGAGCCTTAAGATTTTATTTTACTTAACAGGGAGCTCTTTCAGGTTGTCTCCTGTATACTTTTGACAAGCCCCCATCCTTTTGTTTGTTTGTTTGTTTGTTTGTTTTAAGAGAGAGCCTCCTCCTGTCGCCTGGGCTAGAGTGCCGTGGTCTCATCATAGATCACAGCAACCTCAAACTCCCGGGCTCAAGCAATTCTCCTGCCTCAGCCTCCCGAGTAGCTGGGACTACAGGTGCAGGCCACTACATCCGGCTAATTTTTCTATTTTTTTTAGAGACAGTCTAGCTCTTGCTCAGGCTGGTCTTGAACTCCTGACCTCAAGTGATCCTCCAGCCTCAACCTCCCAGAATGCTAGGATTATAGGCGTGAGCCACCGTGCTGGCCTCCTTTTATTTTTTGAATACTTCACTTTCTGGCACTGCAAGATTCTCTGGGCTTATCATTTCTTTTCCCTGCCCAAGCCCTAGAATCAGCCATTTCTCCAAAGGTTCCTGGTTTGTTTTGTTGGAGAATGATATTCAGAAGCCAAAATCTGAGTTCCGGGTCATTCATCACTCATTGCTACTGGGGAATAGACCTACATTTTTTTGTTGTTGTTGTTGTTTTGTTTTGGTTTTTTTTTTTCTTTTGAGACAAGGGTCTCTGTCTGTTGCCCAGACTAGAGTGCAGTGATGTCATCATAGTGTTACAGCGGGTGGTCCCGAGGATAAACCCAGCGGCACACGGAGAGTTGGAGAATCAAAGTTTATTCGCCAGCGGGCTCAGAGGGGTCTCACCACCAAATTCTGAGCCCTGTCTACCCAATTTTTCCCACTTTTACTAAGTTGGGGTGGTCTGAGGGGTGGGGTCTCAGGTGGCTAAGGTAATAGGTTAGTTAAAGTGTCAGGTAATAGGTTAGTATTATGTTAATGCGCCAGGTAATAGATTAGTGGATGGGCCAGGTAATAGGTTTTTATTATCCCGATGCGGGTCTTCCGTGAGGGGTGGGGGTCTCAGGTGGCTGATGAGCCAAATAATAGATGGGGGTTTTCCTTATCAATAGCTCAGAGCAACCTCAAACTCCTGGGGTCAAGAAATTTCCCTTGCCTCAGCCTTCCAAGTAGCTAGGACTACGGATGAGTGCCACCATGCCCGGCTAATTTTTGTATTTTTTGCAGAGACAGGGTCTCATTGCTGAGGCTGGTCTCAAACCCTTGGGCCCAAGCCATCCTCCTGCCTTGGCCTCCCAAAGTGCTAGGATTACAGACATGAGTCACTGCACCCAGCTTAGACCTATGTTTTGAAATTTTGAAATATGTCACACATACATCAAGCACATAAGCACAGTTTAAAGAATAATTATAAACTAAACACAATCAAATCTGTTTTTAGCATTTAATTATGTTCATTCTTTTGTATCTTCCTCCTGAAACCTTCCCCTGACCTGGAAAGCCAGAACTGGATGCCCCTTATGTGAGCACGCATAGCACCTAGTACTTATTCCTGTCCTGATTATATGTTAATCCATCTCTGTGGCAAGCAAGTCAGAAGATGCAGAAAAGTTTAAAGAAGAAAACAAGTCAGCATTATTCCACCATCCTGGGAAAAACGTTCTAACTACCTGAGTAGTCTGAGGATGTAATGGGTTCCTTCTAAATTTGTGCTTATTTCAAGTGCCACGTGGGGCTAATGAATACATGAAATGTAGCTGATCTGAATAGAGATGGTTTAATACAAAAAGAATGAAATATCTCACTAACGTTTTTTTTTTTGTTTGTTTGTTTTTGAGACAGAGTCTCACTCTGTTGCCCAGGCTAGGGTGCCGTGGTGTCAGCCTAGCTCACAGCAACCTCAGTCAGACTCCTGGGCTCAAGCAATCCTACTATCTCAGCCTCCCGAGTAGGTGGGACTACAGACATGTGCCATCATGCCCAGCTAATTTTTTATATATATTTTTAGTTGTCCAGCTAATTTCTTTCTGTTTTTAGTAGAGATGGGGTCTCGCTCTTGCTCAGGCTGGTCTCAAACTCCTGAACTCAAATGATCCGCCTCGGCCTCCCGGAGTGCTAGGATTACACGCATGACCGCGCCCAGCCTCTCACTAACATTTTTATATTGATTACGTGTTGAAAAGATAATATTTTGGAAATGTTAAGTAAAATATTTTACTAAAATTAATTTCTCCTGTTTCTTTTTATGTTTTTGGTAGTTACTAGAAAAATTTTAATAGTATATGTAGTTTGCATTAGATTTCTTCTCTTTTTTTTTTTTTGAGACAGAATCTTGCTCTGTTGTTCCAGCTAGAGTGCAGTGGTGGCATCACAGCTCCCTGCAACCTCAAACTCCTGGGCTCAAGAATCCTCCCCTGGGCCGGTGGTGGTGGCTCATGCCTGTAATCCTAGCACTCTGGGAGGCTGAGGCGGAGGATTGCTTGAGCTCAGGAGTTCAAGACCACCAGCAAGACCCCGTTTGTGCTAAAAATAGAAAACATTAGCAGGGTGTGGTGGCATGCCCCTATAGTCCCAGCTACTCAGGAGGCTGAGGCAGAAGGATTGCTTGAGCCCAGGAGTTTGAGGTTGCTGTGAGCTAGGCTGACACCATGGCACTCTAGCCTGGGCAACAGAGTGAGACTCTGTCTCAAAAAAAAAAAAAAAAAAAAAAGAATCCTCCCCTGCAAGAGTCTTGCTCTTGCTCAGGCTGGTCTCCTGAGCTCAAGCAATCATCCTACCTGGGCCTTCCAGAGTGCTAGGATTACAGGCATGAGCCACTGTGCTCAGCCTATGACATAGGTTCTATTACTACCAGCATGTTATGGATAAACGCAGGGAGGTACGGTGAAGTAAAGTAACTTTCCCTGGGTCACATGGCTAGATAGTGGTAGAGAGCTTTCAATCCAGGCAGTCTGGATCTAAGTCGGTCCTATTAACCATTATGCTCTAATGCCTTGAATTCTTTATCATGGAACTTATGTTCTAGTAAGTTCCATGCTAATAAAATATATAGTATGTCAGACAGTGAAAGAATGGTAGAGAAAAGTGAAACAGAGAAGCTAAGAGGGCCTGTCGGGTAGGGGTATTGTACTTTAAAATAAACTGGGCAGGGAATGCCTTGCTGAGAGAGAACATTTGAGGAAAGACCCGAAGGAAGTGAAGGAGGAAACCGTGCAGATCTCTGAGGGTAGCATCCCAAGCAGAGGAAACAGCAAGGTCAAATGCTCTGATAGGAGTAGACTAGAGTGTTTAAGGAATAAATGGCAAAGAAGCTAGTGTGCCTAAAGCAGAGAGAGCAAAGGGGAACAGAGTTGGAGATGAGGTCAGAGAGAGATTGGGTGGGGGCTTGTTGGCATAATAAGCACCTTTGAGGGGTCTGAGCAGGGGATGACAGCTCTGATTTAGGCTTTAAAGGGAGCCCTCTGGCTGCTTTATTGAGACAATAATCTAGACCAAAAAAAAAAAAAAAAAAAGGCACTGGCTTGGACTAGAGCAGTAGCAATGGGGGTGTTAAGAAGTTTTAGATTCTGGAAATATCTTGAAGATTGAACTGACACTATATGTGGAGGATTGACATGAAAGCAAAGAGTCTAAGATGACTCAAGTTTTTGGCCTGAATAAGTGGGAAGATGGAGTGGCTGTTTCTTGCATGGGGAAAACAGCAGGACAAGTGTGTTTGGGGAGGGCATGGGAAGGTCTGGAGCTCAGTTTTGGACTTGCCGAGCTTGAGATGTCTATTGGACAACCAGGTAGAGATGTTGAGTGATCAGTTGGATGTAGGAGTCTGGAGTTTAGAGCTGAGAACTGGGCTAGAGATATAAACCTATGAGTTGTCCTCATATAGATGGTGGTTGAAATCATGAGAAAAGATGAGGTCACTAGAGAAATGAATGCAGATGGACCAGTAGAAAGATGAGAACCAAGCTGGGGCCCCCACCATTTCGAGGTTGTGGCTGAAGTGGAGAAGGAAGATGATTCAGCAAGGGAAGAGGGAGAAGGAACAGCCAGTGAGGTGCCAGGAAAGCCAAGTGGTTGCAGGTTTCCTAGGCTAGTTGAAGAAAGTGTTTTCAGGAGGATCACAAGTGAGCATATGTGTTGAAGTCTGCTGATAGGTAAAGAAAGATGAAGAACAAGAAATGTCCACTTGATTGAACAACATGGAAGTCATTGGCAACATTGACAAGAGCAGTTTAGGTAAGCATGTGGGGGTGAAAAGCCAACTGGATCTGGTTCAAGAGAATGGGAAGAGAGGAACAAGGCAACCAGTGTAGACAACTCTCTGGTGTTTTCAGCAGGGCTGGAGGGGGAAGTGGGGTGAAGAGACGTCTGTTAAAGTGCCAAATAACACATTACACTCATGACAGAGATGCCAGGGAGTGGGAGGAAGGGAGGGGAATGTCACTGATGGCTCAAAAGACTTTCAAATTTGATAAACCAGCACAGATAGCTATAAAACACATAGAAAGCAAATATATATATATATTGAAAGCAAATATAACAAACTGTAACAGCTGATAATTCTGAAAGTTGAAATTTTGGGTGTTTGTTATATTATCTTTATACTTTAAAAATTTTCTTATAAATAATTAGGAAAAAAAGGTTTGTGGGTCAGATTGTATGAAGGCCTTTGAGTGCTGTGCTGGGATGGGGTATGTGTATAAACAGGAGATGGCCACGGCTCAGACAGCTCTTCCTGAAAGCTGTGTGGAGGGTGGAATGGAGGCGGTGGTAATTAAAAGTTTAATAGTCCAGGCCACAGTTTTCCAAAGTGTGGATGGAGTGTGGACCATTTGTATCACAATCTTCCTGGGGGCTACGAGGGAGGCTGATGTGGGAGGATTGGTTGAGGCCAGGAGTTTGAGGCTGCTGTGAGCTGTGATTGCACCTGTGAATAGCTACTGCACTCCAGCCTGGGCAGCATAGCGAGACTCCACCTCTAAAATAAAATAAAAGAATCTTCCTGGGGCACTTAATAAAAATGCAAATTCTAGACCTGTCTCCTCATGTCTGCTAGATCCTAACCTTTTCAGCAGGGCTAAGAAATCTGTATTTGAAAACAAGCACACATACACACACATACACACACACACACACACACACACACATGCATGTGACTCTGAGAGAGTGGAGTGGGCTCAAGCTTGGGGGAAGATGGTGAGTTGAGTTTGTACCTATAGAGAGAGAGGCGCCTCTGGGACATCCAGTCAGCAAGTGGACATTAGGGTATCCAGACTGCTCATGGGTGTTTATCAGATTCATTATTGATTTTCCTCCTGCAGGAAGCCCAGGGAGTTGCACATAGTAGGAACTCACTAAGTGTTTATTGATTGAATTATGAATTTAGCTTAAAAGCAACTCACTAAAATTCTAACTCCTTACCATCTTCCAAACTCTCTTCCAGTTGCCCAGGGTGTGCATGTTTTTGTTATGGTGGCTATCAGCCTGAGGATGTGGGAAAAGCTTGAACTTCAGAGTCAGGCAGACCCAGATCCAAACTTGGGTCCACTTCTTCCCAGTTCTATGACCTCAGACAAGAGATTTTCCTCTTGGAGCCTTGGTTTGCTCATGTGCAAATAATGCATCCTGTGACTCATTCATTTACTCAACAAATATTTATTGAGTGCGTATATGCACTGGGCATTGTTCTAGGTGGTGGGGAAGCAGTGACGGAGGAGACGGACGGGGCCCCTGCCCTGTGTTCCTGGAGCTCACATCCTAGAGGTAGAAAACTGCAATAAAGAAAAAAGGCACTATAGCACTCTGGGAGGCCGAGGCAGGAAGATCGCTTGAGGTCAGGAGTTTGAGAACAGCCTAAAAGCAAGAGTGAGAGCCATCTCTACCAAAATAGAAAAAATTAGCTGGGCATGGTGGTGTGTGCCTGTAGTCCCAGCTACTCAGGAGGCTGAGGCAGAAGGATTGCTTGAGCCCAGGAGTTTGAGGTTGCTGTGAGCTAGGCTGACACCATGGCACTCTAGCCTGGGCAACAGAGTGAGACTCTGTCTCAAAAAAAAAAAAAAAAAAAAGAATAAAGGCATTAAATAGACAAATTATACTGTACACAGAAAAAAGCAGCAGGGTAAGGAGCTGGGAAGGGTGGTAGTGGTGGTGATCGGGCAGGGCAAGCATCACTATTAAATAGGGTTACCACGTAGTAGGCTACATCAGGAAGGGAGATTCGGGAAAAGGCTTGAAGGAGGTAAGGGAGTGAGCTGAGTGGACATGTGGGGAAGAGTGTTCTAAGCAGAAGGAATAGCGTGCTAGGGCCCTGCAGCAGAAGTGTGCCTGGCAGTGTTGGAGACAAGGAAGCAGTGTGGTAGCAGTGGAGTGAGTGAAGCGGAGATCGGAAGAAGGTCTTGCCAGCCTGTAACATTATGACAAAAGAATGAAGGAAATCAACTCAGTTACTGAGTGCTGAGTATGTGCCAGGAACTGTGCTTGACATACAGTGACCTTTTCATCCTTGCAATAACCTTACAAGGCAGGTAGTGTGACCCCACCCATCTTTCATATACATAAAAAAAGTGAGGGACAGAAACAAAATGTGACTTACCCGTGATGCACAGCTAATAAGTGGCTGAGCGGGTCCTTTCCTAGTGCCATGCATTATGTGCCATGTATCTATTGATGTCATAGCCATAACAATTCCATAGAATTCCCAGCACTTTTAGTGAAAGGATTCAATGAGGAGATCGGGAAGCAGATATGGCTTAAGTAGAGGGAGATGCCATGCAGGGCCCGGGCATCCTCAGGCTGTCCTGAATCCTCAGGGGAAAGGTCTGCAGAGACATGGCCTCTCTGAATTAAGAGCAGTGTGAGCCTGGAATGCTTAAAAAATGAGGACTTGCTCAAACAATGTTACAAATATTGCAGTATATTTTAACTAATTACCTTTAGCAAGGTAATGGTTTTAACACACACAATACACAGTAATATGATTTATTTCAAAGTGTTAAAATTCATAGCATGCTACAGGTGATATGGTCTGATGCTGAGACCCATGTCACAGATGTGAGGGTCTTCTTCCCAGACTGTCAATTGTCTCTGTGACTGAATGTGTAATTTATGTGGTCCTAACATCGAAAGTCTACACTTGAGGCCCTCAGTACATGTTAATAAAGATAGTGATGGTGAATATGTGTGGTGCTTGCTGGACGCTGCTCTAAGTGCTTCATGCACAGTGGTTAATAACTTCACGAGAGCCCGTGGGGTTGGCACTATTGTTGCCCCCCATTATGGAGGAAGAAACTGCAGAACAGGGACTGACTTACCCAGGGTCTTATAATTCATGAGTGGCGGTCCTGGGATTTGAACGTAGACAACGTGGCTATCATGGAAGGCAGCCCCTGTATTTAACTGTTATTCTTCACTGCCTCCCCAGGGCTGGGCCTTGGGCACAGACTCTGCCAGGTGGTTTCTACCAAGGACTCTTTCCTGGTATTGTCATGTTGTAACCTTTTTCAGGCCATGGAAGATCTCAGGCTGGCATTTCCTGGCCTTCCTGGGATCTGCTGGCACCTAGAGACTGGGCTGGCACCCAGAGACTGAGGACTGGAGTGGGGGAGAGTCAGAGGGTGGGGAGGATCAGAGCACACCAGTGAATGCTGGCTTCAAGAATGGAAAGGAATATAGGTCTTGGGGTTCTGTCCTGGGGGCACCTGTGGAAAGTCCCTTCGCCAGCCCCACCCTTCCCCTCTTTTCTTCTTTTTACACTGAACCTGTGGTGTTTTGAAAGAGTGCTGGACTCAGGTGTTACAAACCTGACTTAAGTCCTGGATCTGCTTCCTAATAGCTGTGTAACCTTGGACAAATGGCTTTATATCTCAGAGCCTTGGTCTTTTCACGTGTAAATGGGAATGAGACTGGCAGCTACTATTTATTGAGCCTTCTGTGCAGCAGGACTTCGATCGTTGGTAAACCTGGGCACTTGGCTGTGAACTATAGAGAGCTGAACAGTTGGGAGGCATTATTGCCATTATTCTGATCCTTGCTCTAAATGCTGTTCTTCTTTTTGGTTATTTCCATTATAGCCGATGTTCTCCTTTCATCTGTTTCTAGATAACACAAGGCCCCTGACCTTCTCTGAAGGCTCTTGTAGGCTTTTTTGTCATCTTCCAGGTGGCTGGACCTGTGCCTGGAGAATGTGAGGTACAGAGAACTCAGTTTAATGTTGCCACCCTCGGTTAGGAGAATATCATTCTATTATTTATTTATATTTATTTATTTACTTTTAGAGACAGGGTCTTGCTATGTTGCCCAGGCTGGACTGCAATGGCTATTTCACAGGCACGATCATAGCACACTTAGCCCCAAACTCCTAGGCTCAAGTGATCCTCCTGCCTCAGCCTGCTGAGTAGCTGGGACTACAGGTCACCACCACGCCTGGCTATTATTATTTTAATATACTTTTTTGTGGAAGGATAGCATACCTAGAGAAAAGTACACACATCATGTTATCTCAAAATAACTATAATACATCGGTGTAACCCTTGTAACTACCACCCAGTAAAGAAATAGATATCATCAGTACCCTAGAAGCCCTCATTGTTCCCACCTTATGCCCCCTCCTTCCTTCTGTCACCTCCTTCCTCCTCATGGCTTATCTCTGTGTTGTCAGAGCTCAGTACAAAGCCTTGTTAGGAGATCCAGTAAATATTTGTTAAACTGAGCCAAGCCTCTGTGAAATTACTTGTGATCTTGAGCCAGTCACTTTGACTTTCTTGGTCTTTTTTTTTTTTTTTTTTTTTTTTTGAGACAGAGTCTCACTCTGTTGTCCGGGCTAGAGTGAGTGCCGTGGCTTCAGTCTAGCTCACAGCAACCTCAAACTCCTGGGCTTAAGCGATCCTACTGCCTCAGCCTCCCGAGTACCTGGGACTACAGGCATGCGCCACCATGCCCGGCTAATTTTTTGTATATATATATATTTTAGTTGTCCATATAATTTCTTTCTATTTTTAGTAGAGATGGGGTCTCACTCTTGCTCAGGCTGGTCTCGAACTCTTGACCTCGAGCGATCCACCCGCCTCGGCCTCCCAGAGTGCTAGGATTACAGGCGTGAGCCACCGCGCCCGGCCTGACTTTCTTGGTCTTTTTTTTTTTTTTTTTTTTTTATTTTTTATTTTTATTTATTTTTTTTTTTATTTTACAGAATCAAAGAGTCTAACAGTATATCTTGTTAGATACAGTATGTCCTCATAATGTATACATTATTTCTTGTACAATGATATGAAATAATATGGGAAATATTCATGATAAATTATTAAGTGAACAGTGCAAGTTAAAAACAATAGTTTCATATTTTTTTCCCCACCCCCCCTTTCCCGAGTCAGCACCTTCAAATGTTACCACTCCCCAAACGGTGCGCAATGCACCTTTCTTGGTCTTAATTTGCTCTTCTGCAAAACAGGGACAGCACTTCAGTAATTTCAATACCTCTCAACCCTGGCTGTGAATGAGAGCCTTTGAAAAAGTATCCATCCCTGAAGCAACTGAATCTAAATCTCTGAAGGTGGGTCCCAGGAAATGGCATTTGTAAAAAGCTTTCCAGCGTACAGCCACGATCTCTTTAACCTTACCGATTCCATCCAACACCATAGGTTCAAATCTCAGTTCTACTACTGTTGTGGGTTGAATCGTGTCCCCCCTAAAAGGCACTGAAGTCCTAATTCCCAGTGCCTGTGAATATGAACTTATTTGGATAGGGTCTTTGAAGATGATCAGGTTGAGATGAAGTCATCAGGGTGGACCCCTAATCCAACCAATCTGACTGGTGTCTTTAGAAAAAGGGGAAATCTGGACTCAGAGACAGAGACATAGGGACAACTCCATATAAAGACTGAAGTTATGCTGTCACAACCAAGGAACACCAGACATTGCCTGCAAACCACCAGAAGGTAGGAGAGAGGCATGGAACAGATTGTCCCTCACAGCCCTCAGCAGAAACCAACCCTGCCAGCACCTAGAGGTTCTGATCTCTAGCCTCCTAGTTTATGGAACTTTGTTACAGCAGCCTTAGTAAACTAACACAACTATTTACATACTAACTAAGGAACTGACTTCATCTGTTTCTTCGTCTGTAAAACTGGAACCAAAATAATGTGCCGGAGTGTGTTCTAAATACTTTACGTGGAGTGTCTCTTTGTAATCACTTTAGTCCTCTGATATAGGTACTTCTGCTATCTCCACTTTACAGATGAGGAAGCTGTGAAACAGAGACGTTAAGTAACTTGCTCAAGGTCACATGGTAACTGAACACATAAGATATCTTTCACGGTTACTGGAAAGCCTTCACGAGACTGCAGCTGTGGAGTGAAGTGAAAGCGCTTTGTAAATAGTACAGCACTTTACCCACGTTAGTGGAATCTCTGTAAATTCAGGACTTTCTTCTTCTTCTTTTTTTTTTTTTTTTTTTTGCCGTCTCTTACTCTTCTTCCTCTTCCTACGCGGTACTTCCTTCCCTTGGCGACAGGGGCCGCTGCACTGCGCGGGCGCTGACAGGTCGCTCTAGCCTGCGCGCCGGCTGCTCGCTGGTGCCTATAAGTGGCAGCGCCGGGCTCAGCCAGGCATCAGTGCGCTGCCGCCGGGGCCAGGGCAGGGTCTGGAGCTGGACGCGGAGGAGCTGCAAGCTGGGCCGGGGCGGAGCGCAGCGCCGCGCCGGGGCCGCAAGGAGGGGCGTGTTGCTGTTGGCCCACCGCGAGCCGCCCCCAGCCCGCGCCCAGGCGCCTTCCCGCCAGGCCGCCTGCCTCCGCCTTCCGCCTCCCTCCATTTCCCCGGAATCTAAGCCCGGCGCGCCTGGACCCCGGCCCTTCTCTGGGTGGGAAAGCTCTCAGCCGCTTTCCGGCTTCACTCCTTCCTCGCAGACTGGGCTCCCAGCCTCCTCTCTCCTTTTCCTGAACCGGGTTTCACCCCCGTCGGTCCCCTTCCTTTAGCTCAGGCTCCCGACCCCTTCCCTCAGCCCAAAGTCCCGAGCTCCTCAGTCACTTTCCTCAGCCGAAAGTCCCAGCTTTTGCTCTTCCTTTCCCTTGGCCGGTGTCCTGCGTATCCTGTCCCTTCCTCTGTCCCCAGGGCTCATTCTTCCCCTCTTCCCTCTTCCCCTCTCCCAGGCCTGGAGTTCCAGACCTTTAGTCTCCCGTGGTCCTTCCTGGATCCTTGTCCCTCTTTTCCGAGTTTGGAGTTCCAGATTGCGAACCCAGCCTCCCTACACCCCCAGGGGAGTGCTTCCACGAAAATACCTCTCTAAAACATGAACATTTTGTAGAGACTACTCCAGTCTCTCTTCCCACTTGCTGACCCCTTGCTACCTATGTGCCAGGTTTTGCTCTCACTAAGCTAAGGGTCGAGGCCTGCTGGGCTGGGGAAGCAGCATGATGCATCTGTGGTCTGGCATCTGTGGCCTCTCTCCACCTCGGATCTTCCCTTCCTTACTTGTGGCGGTAGCTTTGGTGGGGCTGCTACCTGTTCTCAGCAGCCATGGCCTCCAGCCCAGCCCTACTGCCAGCACCATCCGAGGCTCAGAACCACCACGGGAACGCTCCATTGGGGATGTCACCACTGCTCCACCAGAGATCACCCCAGAGAGCCGCCCTGTTAACCATTCCGTCACTGACCATGACATGAAGCCGAGAAAGGCGTTTCCAGTCTTGGGCATCGACTACACACATGTGCGCACACCCTTCGAGATCTCCCTCTGGATCCTGCTGGCCTGCCTTATGAAGATAGGTAAGTCCAATTTGCTCTGATGCTACCATTGCCACCGGACTGGTGAGCTTCTTGCCCCATCTCTTACCATTTGCGACTGCCTAGGAATAAGGGTCTGAACTACTCCTGTAACGTTGGCAGGATCTTGGTTCTCCTCAAACTCCAGCTCTGGTCTGAGGCCTTCCAAGTTTGGAGCCAACATTGTGTACAGGAGAGAGAAGGATTAGAGGATGGGATGCGTCTGATACTGAGTACCTTCAGCAGGGCTTCCAGGCCTGGCAAGTCACCTCTGGCTG
This sequence comes from Eulemur rufifrons, assembly GCF_041146395.1. Taxonomy (NCBI): domain Eukaryota; kingdom Metazoa; phylum Chordata; class Mammalia; order Primates; family Lemuridae; genus Eulemur; species Eulemur rufifrons. The sequence continues at coordinate 18,194,435 of NC_090990.1, read as the reverse complement.
GGCCAGACCCCGAGGGGTGCCAGGCACCCAGCTGTGAGTGAGACAGAGAGGAGTATCTTCTGGCAAGTGGCACATGCTGCTCTGTCAACAGCAACCAGTACAATTTATTACAAGTTCAATGGGAGGGTGTTCCAGGATGGAGTGTATTTCTACTTAGCCTGTTTGAGAAGTTTAAGTATAGCAGGGACCTGGACATAGGAAATTTACAAGTGTGGTGAAACATGAGGGATCCCCATATTCTCACCTTCCTTCATCCCCAGAGTGGTATCTGTCAGCTTTGCCTGCCCAGGCTGGTTAGAAGCCCCTGAGTCAGTTTCCGGCCCAGGAATGCCAGCCTTTATAGTCTATGGGACAGGGGGCCCTGGCAATTTTTAAAGTCTGCTTTGGGGGTGGAGGGAGAGAGGAGGAGGCTGAGGCTTGGTTTGACCCCAGCTCACCCCTATGTTGGCACCCAGCTGTGTCTCAAGGTGCTGTCTGGGTCAGCCAGGCACCTTGGCCTGCTGCTCAGTAAAGTAGGCGAGGTACAGGGGCAGGGGCTAGGGGTGTTCTGGTCTGAAGAGACTTTGAAACATTCTTTCTGGGAGAAGGAAACAGAAAAATTGTTTCCTCCCGGAGGGTTTTTCTCCCTGTGGGGCCTGAGCACCCTGTTCTACTGGATTATTAGTGGAACTCACTGGAGCCTCCATAGCCCAGATGTCCCTGGAAGTGGTGTCAGGGGGCTTTGAAAACTGCCTGTGCTTTTTCAGCCTGCCCCTGCTCGCTGTGGAAGGCATGAGGTCCCTGGACTCCGCCATCCCCTTTGCTTGAGATTTGGGTTTGGGGAGTTTGAGACTCTTGGCAGGAAGCCTTGCAGCTCTCTCAAGGACATGCAGGAGCTGAGTGGCAATGCCAGGCTGGTGTGAGGCAGGCTCTGGGACATGCTGCCGGAGGGCACTGGTGCCTTTGATTTGATAGATCCAGGAGCTGGTTTCCTGGTGTGGGACTTTGGTGCTGAGCCGGTCCCAGTGACAGAGCCTTACATGGAGCTGGGCCATCAGCACCTATACCCTGATGGCAGCCAGTTTCCCAGAAAAAAAATCAAGGACTGGGCAAGTGGAAGCATATGTACTGATTCTGACATAAATGCATGACCTTGAACAGCTGGGACCTTTTTCTGTAGGTCTCCTTCACCTGTGAAATCTCAGTTTGACCATACCAATTGAATCATGAAACCTTGTGTCTTAATTTGTTGTAAGCTGAAGTGACTGTGATGTGTCATTTGACTCTGAGACCAGGAAGAGACCTCACAAGTCCTGTCTATAAATTGCCTCCTCTCTCCAACACCTTCACCTCCCAACCACACCTGGCATTGTATTAGGGCACTGGGCTGGCACACACACTGCAGGTCTCGATGCCTGCAGTGCATTGACAGCATGACACAGACCCCACTCTGGGCAGTCAGAAGTTTGTCCCTGCAGGCGTGATATCGCTAATCCTAATGGGGTCAGGCTTGGCCTGCTTTGTCACCACCTGAGTGCTGTGCCCAGGACCGTGGACAGCTGGAGAGCAGAGATGGTGCCATGGCAAGGATATCAGTTTAGAAGTCAGGAAACCTGGCTTCTCATCCCATCTCCCTCTGTGACCTTGGGCCAGTCATGCCTCCCTACGCGTCAGTTGATCTTTGTGGTCCCTTCCAGGTCTGATGTTTCTGCCATTCCACTGACTCTGGAAACCCTGACAAGTCACTCAGCCTTGGGCCTTAGTTTTTCCTGGGGCTGGATGTGATCCCCTTTGCAATTCCAGAAGTCTGTGTCTCTGACGTGGAAAGGCATTTTTCTGCCTCTGAAAATAGAGGAGCCCTAGCCTCTGGCCATTCTGGGGAAAGAAAATGGAGAGAAAGGTGGCCAAAAGATCTCAAGGGTCCCTGTTAGGGTGGCAAAATTGAAAGCCTATTTTTTTCCCCCTTCACCTTTGCAGTGTAGAGTTGAAGTTTTAGTGTAGGATTCAGCTACCACTGTGCCACTCACCCTCTCTGATCCTGTTTCCTAATGTATAAAATGGGAAATAGAGCAGCAGATCTTACAGGTTAAGAAAAAAAAGGGAGATAAAGTATCTAGCTATAGTGCCGCTGATGTGACAATGACATAAATAAATGCATATAGCCTGGGTGCAGTGGCACAGGCCTGTAGTTCCAGCTCCTCGGGAGGCTGAGGCAGGAGGATTGCTTGAGCCCAGGAGTTGCAGGTTGCAGTGAGCTATGATTGAGCCACTGCACTCTAGCCTGGGCAACAGAATGAGACCCTGTCTCAAAAAAAAAAAACCATATAAAGCTGATTTTGTATATACAGGAAGCGCTCAGTGAGTGGCAGTTGCCTCTGTCAGTATTTTAATCACCTAAGACAAATGCATCCCTACCTCAGCCTTCTACAGTCTTCCTCTGAGGCTGGGGGATTACAGATCTCTCAAACTGGCCTGGTGGCTCATGCTTGTAATCTTAGCACGCTGGGAGGCTGAGGTGGGAGGATCACTTGAGGTCAGGAGTTCGAGACCAGCTTGAGCAAGAGCGAGACCCCATCTCTACTAAGAGTAGAAAGAAGTTAGCCTGGCAACTAAAAATAGAAAAAATTAGCCAGGCGTGGTGGCGCATGCCTGTAGTCCCAGCTACTTGGGAGGCTGAGGCAGGAGGATCGCTTGAGCCCAGGAGTTTGAGGTTGCTGTGAGCTAGGCTGACGCCATGGCACTCTAGCCAGCGCAAGAGAGCAAGACTCTGTCTCAAAGAAAAAAAAAAAAAACACCAAAAACAAATCTCTCAAACCTAGGCTGCCACCAGGTGTCCTTCCTTAAAGTTTCTGGGTTTTGGGTATGTCCTAGTCTTCTGTTCACTTGGGTTGCCTCCAGAGCTGTTGTGGGGGGGGAGAGAAGATGGAACCAGTTGCCTTAGGGGGCAGAGTTGGGGGGTTGAGGCCATGCTTCCTCTGCACTTTCAGCTACCCAAGAGCCCAGGAGCTTATTTTGGGGTCTTGCCTCTTCTCAACATACCAGCGTGGGTAGCAGTTACGTTGGAGCCCTCATTCTGTCATGTTGGCAGCTGCTTCCCTTGCAAGGTACCCCTCCTTTAAGAATAGAAAGTGCTTTGTGCAGTTCTTCCTATCCTAATCATGGAGCAGAGCCTCAGGTAGATTCCTGCAGAGACTGGTGTGGGAGGGGTAAGGTGGGAGCTGAAGTTCTAGAGTAGATGCTTCTGGGTTCTATTCTGCCTCTGACTCAGTGGGTGACATTAGGCAAGTCACTTCCCTTGTTTGGGCCTCTATTCTCTCTGTGACAGTCAGGAATTCTTGCCTTTTCCTTGGTGGGGAGGGGCTGGTGGCCCGAGGGGGATTCAGGCTATTGGGAGAACTGTGAGAATGACCCTAAGCCTTAGGGTCAGGTCCACTCCCCACCCCAACCCCGCATTGTGGTTTGGACCCTGCATGAATTCTGCTTTGTTCCCAGTTCACCTGACTCCCAGTCCAGTGCTTGCTCCAGGGGACTACCTCACTGTAACCCAGCTCACCACTGGCATCCCTTGCGTTTATGTAGCCATATCTCTGACCCAGAATGGCTGGCAGAGGCCTGGGAGCCCATAAAGCAGGTATTCATCTTGTCTCCTGACCAGGGACAAAAAAGCCTTCTTTTGTCCCTTTGTATCCTATAGCTTTTTTTTTTTTTTTTTTTTTGCTTTTCCTTTTTGCAAGGCGTATCCTGCCATCTCCTCCTTAGAATGAGTCTATGAATAGAGGAGGTGGGGTCACTGCTCACTTCCCATTTGTGAATATCAGACCCAGTAACTAGTTTCCTGTAAAAAATGACGCTAGAACTCTCTCACTTCTCAAAAGAAGAGATGAACAAACACCTTAAAGGTCACCTTGAAATTGTCTCTAGAAGCCCAGGTGGAGGTGGTGGCTCATACCTGTAATCCCAGAACTTTGAGAGGCCCAGGGGGAGGATGGCTTCAGGTAGCACCTGTGTCTCCAGGAGTGCCGGGGCACTTTAAGGGCATAAGTTGGTCAGATGGCCTGGACTTCATTCAGCTGAGCACCCATGAGGCTCACCTTTCCTCTGGGTCCCAGCCAGCCCCACCCTATCCAGCTCATAAAGGAAAGACATCGTCAGAAACCCTGGGTTCTTCCCCTGACCCTGTGTCTTGGTACCTGTGTGTCCATGGACCTTGGGATTCATGCACCTCATTTCTCTGAATCTGACTTGCCTCATCAGTAAGGTGAAGATACTGTCTCCGCCTTCTAAGACCCAGGTAGAGATTGAATGCCCGGCTCACTGTAGCAGCTTTCAGAGCCCATTACGGTTCCTCTCCTTTAGGACGGGGGGGGGGGGGGGGGGGGGGGGGGGGGGTGTCTTCTCAGCTCACTCCAGCCCACGGCGTTTACTTTCTCCCCCTGAACCCTGCCCCCTTATTGTTTATCCGTAACTTTGACATTAGACCTAGTCTGCCCTGTGACATCTCCTCTGTTGGGGTATGTGTGTGTGTTTTAATAATAATTACCATTTATGGAGTATCTACAGAGTAGTGTCAGGCACTTTATAAAAGAAATCTCATTTAATCCCTACTAAAATCATACGAGATAAAGGCTATCCCTGTTTTGCAGATGAGGAAATAGCCCAGAGAGGTTATCTTCAGTGATGCTGAATTACGATTTATTTTCTATTACAGTCTTGGCATAGCCTCCCAGAGGGGTGCAGCTGCATCTTCTGCCTCTCGTGTTCCCCTCAGCAGCTGCACACATCCCTGCAGTGGGTAGTGCCCAGCTCACCGCACCTGCGCTCGGGAATTATGGGACTCCCTCCAGGGCTTGGGCTAATGTCAATGGTGGGAGCCCTCTCCCTGCCCTGAGAAAGCTGTAGGTGTTCCGTGCGTGGCTTTGGGCCTGTCCTCTGTCCCTGTGAGTGTGTATGGGTGCACCCAAATCCTGTAGTGAGGCTGGGCCTGTCCCTTGTTCTCTGGTAGTGACCATGACTGCCATTGCTCTGCTGGTGCCCTCTCAGCAGTCTGACCAAACCTTGCTTCTTCCCTGCTTGGGCAGGGGAATGCCAGCTAAAGGGTGGTTTTCTTTAGCTAGCAGGTGGTAGCTGACTGTGACCTCCTGCCTCTGAGCAGTAAGGGTGATGGGCTTCTTTGGGTTATCCTCAGGGCCCAGTAGGATCCCCTGAGAGGCAGCTTCTGTGTTGGGAGCAGGTGGCACAAATTTCTTTAGCTCTACAAAACAGGAGGAATTTAGTAGTAATTCTCATTAGAACTGAAATTTGTTGCCAGAGCACCTGCATGTGCAGTATTTAATTTTGATCTTCTCAATGGTCCTGTGGGTTAGCATAGCACGTGGTATTGATGTACCCATTTTACATCTAAGGAAACTGAGCCCTGGGTCACTTAGCTAACTAAGCTGAGGTCATTTAGCAAGTAAGTGGTAGAGGTCACAATCCCTGGACTCCTAACCCAAGGCCCCATCCTCTTTCCTACCAGGCTGATATATGGGGCTGTTGTAAGGATCAAGGGGAACAAGAAATCCAAAGGAGCTTTGAGGAGAGTAAATGACCAGACACTTCCACATTGGTAACCTGGATGTTTGTCAGGAGGGACACCAGATCCTCCTGTAGGAAGGAGGGGCTGAAGGAGCCGAGTGGTCTGGAGCCTTGGCTGGCTCAACTCCAAGTTCTCCAACCCCTCAAACAAACACACCTGCATTTGCATGAAGGAGGTGTTTGAGGGCTGAAGTCAGACTTGGAACTGTCATCCTTATAGCCCTTGTCTGTGAAGCAGCAAACCTTTGGAATAGAGGGCTTTTCCCTTCCCTCCAAGTGGCGTTATAGGCCCTCGGGGAGAGGAAAGGACAGGCAGGGAAGTGAATTACAATGGAGGATAAGAGACCTGACTGAAACTCTGTCTCAGCTCTTTGCTTCCCAGCTGTGTGACCTTAGGTAAGGCACAACCTCTCTGAGCCCCCGTTTCCTATTGGTAGTATTTTTGTTTAATACTTGTTAATAATATTAGCTGCCACTTATTAAGCTCCTGTTTCAGAGGCTGTGTTAGGAAGGTACTTGCACAGCTAGAAAACATTGGAATTTAAGCCCTCATCTGTCTGACTTCAGAGTCTGTGTTCTTTTCATCCTTATGCCCTGACTCCAAGGGCCTTTTCAGCGTAGAAATTTAGTTTTTCCCATAATCATTTTGAACTGGGTAGGTTTAAAGGTTTTAATATTTCAAGTCTTGGCTACTCTCTGTGGATCACTTCTTGGGTTTGGGGAAAAAACTGTGACCCCCTCCAAGTTCCACTGTGAAACAAATAGCCTTTCTCATAGATGGTGGCATTCGGAAACACACAGGAGTGACAGGGAACTGGAGCTAGGGGGCCGAAGCCTCCCTCTGGGAATGCCAGCCTGTGCAAAGCCTCCGTTTCTCCTCTCCCCCCTCCCCCACCTGCCCCCTTTCCTTCGGAGGCATGGGAAGAAGGCTCGCTCAGCAAACCCGGGACCTAGGTTATTCCTGAGTCATCCACTGCCTGTGTGGGCCTCATTTTGCAGCACTCACTCCCCCTGCAAATGTCTGAGTCAGACATGTCTCCCCAAGGTTGTCTGCACACACCGCACTGGGCCAAACCTTCTCTTTAGATGCCGATAAACATCAACTGATACTTCAAGGCAGCCTGTGATTATATGTGGGTATTTTTAATCTTATAGACTATTCTAATTTTAACTGAACTAAGTTTTGGGTTGGGCCTGGATCAGTGGGCTGTCCCCCTTCCCCCTAAAGCGCATCCAACATGCAGGACCAGTTTTGGGGTCTCAGCCAGACCTGAGCCCTGAGATCTAATACTACTTGCCGAGAATCTGGAGTTCCCCAAATTACCCCAGCAAGCTGTTTCCTGAAAAGATATGTCCTTAAGCAGCTCTGACTGTGGCTCAAGATGAGACGGGCTGTTCCTTTTCAGGCCCCCTTCCCAGTCCCTCAGGGGACACTTACCCCTAAGCCCAGACTGGCCTTTCCACAGTGCTGAGCCTGTTTGAGACTAGGGCACCGAAGGTGAAGGGGTGACACACAGCGGTGGGTAAGACAGAGCCCACAAGTTCACCAAAACAGTAAATAGCTAATACTTACATGGCACTTGCTGCACGCCAAGTAAAGCTCGAAAAGGCTGTGTCTTTGCACTGGCCACCCAGGACTAAGAGCAGCTTATTGAGAGCCTGGGTCCAAGAAGCAGGCCCACTGAAGTCAGCCAGCAGGAGTTTAGCATGTGGCCCCGCGGGGAACAAAGAGGAGTGAGATCCAGGCCTGATTATTAGGAGCTTCCAGTCTGCCCAGTGGGCAGACTCCTGGCAGAGGCGAGGTGCAGAGGGAGTGAGCAGTCCCTGAGGACTGGGGTGTTTAGAGAAGGCCTTTCAAAGGAGGTGGAACTTGAGCCCAACTCTAGAAGGATGGAAAGAATTAGATAAGCAAGCTATACTTAGTACCTATTCCCATAAGAATGTAAGCCTCTTGAGGCCAGGGGGCCTTTGTTCACCCTTCTTATCTGTGCCTGGCACAGAGTAAGGGCTCTGTAAATATTTGGGGAATGGATGAACAAATGAGCATGTGTCTGACTTCCATGAAGAGATACGGTCCCTGCAAAGCCTTGGGGCAGACAAGAAACCAGTTTGACTGCTCAGAGGAGGGAGGGCAAGGGTTGCAGAGGCTTCTTGGTGCCAGACTAAATGCCAGGCCAGAGAGTTTAACTGAGTTCATTGGGAAAATGACACTGACACTCACAGATTGATACTTTAGGCATCAGCCAGTGTTTTAGTGGTGCTGCTGCGCCACCTCCCTTGGCATGACTCTAATGGAGGGTCTGCGAGGGCATCCTCTCGGGCTGGGTGGGGTCTCTCTGGGAAGATCTGGGTCTGTTTGGTCTGCCCTCAATTTGTGTAAGTAAAAGGGAGATACCAGAGCTTCCTTGGGGAGCTGCCGAGAGCCCTAATTGAATTAAGCTTTTTCCGGGAAGATTCCTCAAGCCATAAACTGCACTGTGACTGTGAATTAATGAGACCAGTGGCCATAAACCATACAAGAAGGCAATCTTATTAATTTATAGTTATACCTGGACAGGTTTACTTATGGCTTCTCTTTGCTTTTATGTGTGTTGGGGTGGGCTGGGGCCAGAATCTCCTTTCTGTGGCAGATTTATTTTTATAATCTGAATAAATAAAGCACGTAAAACATGTTAATGGTAAAACAACAAAAAACAAAACAAAAACAAAAAAATAAAACCCAACAGTACAGAAAGGTATTACAGTAAAAAGTAAAAGTCCCCTCTTCACTTCTCTGACCACCCCCATTGTCATACTCCCTAGAGGTTACCACTGTTAACTTTCTTGTCCATATTTTTAGAAATTCTCTATGTATATATGAGTATGTGAGTGTGTGTGCACATGAGGCAAATTTAATTTTCATAAAGCCTTTGTGTAGGCCGAGAATAGTGGCTCATACCTATAATCCTAACACTTTGGGAAGCCGAGGCGGGAGGACTGCTTGAGGCCAGGAGTTCAAGACCAGCCTGAGCAACATAGCAAGACCTTGTCTCTACAAAAAAATTTTTTAAATTAGCTGGGTGTGGTGGCGCATGCCTGTAGTCCCAGCCACTCAGGAGGCTGAGGCAAGAGGATTGCTTGAGCCCAGGAGTTTGAGGTTGCAGTGAGCTATAACTGTACCATTGCACTCCAGCCTGGGTGACAGAGTGAGACTCTGTCTAAAAAAAAAAAAAAAAAAAAAAAAAAGCGGTTATATAAAGGGAAAGAGCTCTGGGCTGGGAATTGGGGACCTGAGTTCTAGTCCCAACTCTTCCTCTTTCCTGCATATTGACCTATGGTAGGTCATTTTGCTTCTCTGGGCGTTAGTTTACCTATCTGTTGATTTCATTGTGAAAGGCCTTTTGGGGCTTTCCAGTGGGAAGGGCAGTCATCCCAGGGGAGCCCCTGCTCTGTTGCGGCCTGGGCAGTTTCTGAGGTACTCAGAGAAGGAACTCTGCTACACAGCCCCATCCTTTGGAGGTAGGCCCGTTCTGTCTTCGAGCCCTGGCTTCAAAGCACCAATTTCTCAAGTACAGGATCATGATCATCTCGAACTCCAGATCAGTGTTATGAGATTGAAGAAATGGGCATTTATGTTTTACTGGCTGGGATGCTGGAGAGATCAGAGCAGAGGAGGAGAGATGAAGGAAGCTGCTGCCTTTTTTTTTTTTTTTTTTTTTTCCTTTTTTAAGAGATGGGATCTTGCTGTATTGCCCAGGCTGGAGTGCAGTGGTGTGGGCATAGCTCACTGCAGCCTCAAATTCCTGGGCTCAAGTGATCCTTCCACCTCAGCCTCCTGAGTAGCTGAGATTACAAGTGCAAACCACTGCACCCAAGGGAAGCTTCTTGAAGGAGGTGGTCTTGAGGTGGGCTAGGTGGAACATCATTTAGGAGGGGTTGCTTAGGGATTCTGGCTTAGGTGGGAGAATGGACTGGGTGACCTGTTGTTCTTCTAAGATCTAGGTTTCTAAGATTCTTCTGAGTCCATGATGGAGTTCATGGACCCTGCAAAACAGTCTGCAGACATTGTATATGGGCACTTTTATCAGGGGAAGAGAGCCCATAGCAGCCACAGATGGTTTTTTTTTTTAACAGGGTTGATTATCAGTGTGCAAGTAGCGATAGATTCTAAAGGTTAAGAGCTTCTGCCTTTTGTGCTGTGGGAATTTGAAGAAGGGTAAAGGACTAAGTAGTCTGAGGTGAATCCTTGGAGGAGGTGGTACTTAATTCTGGGATGAGTAGAGTTTGCCTGGGGGACTACAGAATGCCCTCTAGGCAGGCCAGGGGAAGGAACCCAGTCAGAATGAGTGAGCTGTGTCCTGAGGGAAGAGGAGGGAAAATGAGTCCTTAAGGTAGAGAAAAACTTTTCTGGGTTGGAGATCAAAGCAGACGTAGCAGGCTTCTCCTGCACCATGCAGGCAGGGAAGGTGCTGGCTTCCTTCTGCCCCCTGGGTCTGCTGGGTTGCCATGGGTGAGCCCATCTCACACCCCAGTAGGTGACTCAGGCCTCCCGCCCTTTTTCCTAAAGTGCCTGCGGCCCAAGCACACCTATGAGGCTCTGTTAGAGGAGGCAGCAGACACACAATAGAGAGCCTCTGAAGGTGGTCTGGCTTTGAGGGTACGGTGCTATGAAGCCCTGTCTGGCCTCTGCTGTGTCCCTGATCTCTGCTCTCACTGTGCCAGTGAGTGAAAGTATAGAATATGATGCCAAACCCAGTGGCTCATACCTGTAATCTAGCACTTTGGGTGGCCAAGGCAGGAGGATTGCTTGAGGCCAGGAGTTCAGGACCAATCTGGGCAACATAGTGAGACCCTGTCCCTACAGAAAAACCCCAAAAATTAGCCATTGTGGTGGCGTGTGCCTTTGTAGTCACAGCTACTCGGGAGACTAAGGCAAGAGGATCACTTGAGCCCAGGAGTTGGGGGCTGCAGTGAGCTATGACTACACCACTGCACTCCAGCCTGGGTGACAGAGCAAGACCCTGTGTCAAAAAAAACAACAACAAAACAACAATAACAACCCAAAACCCCCAAACGATATTCTAACTCTAGAATGTTAGAGGTAGAAAGAACCTTATCACAGCCTGTGGGGGGAACAGAGATGTTTTGATCCAGTCCTCCCATTTTCCAGTTGAGGCCCAGAAAGGACTGGCCCCAGGGCACACGTGAATTAATGGCAGAGGCAGAGCTCTTCTCTGCTCTATTAACTAACTGAGGGATCTCTAGGCAGTACAGTTAGGCAGGACCAAGAGGAGGGGCTGTGGTCTTTGGTCTTTGGCCTGGATGTTGGTATCTGAGCATTGGTAAATCTGTTTTCCCAGTGGGTCCTTTAAGCCTAAAGGCAGGCAGCTTCCTACTGGGGTATTTATCAGGGAACTGTCCCTGGCAGGGAAGCCGTTGTGCCTTAGCCACACTGGTCCTTACATGGGAACCAAGTACAGGGCTTGGGACCTTTGAGCCAGCCTGGAGACTTCTGCCCTCACTCACTGAATTCCTCAGGCCCAGTAGTCTATCACAAACCAATGTTGAGCTTGGGTGCTGTGCTTTTTATAGCATCTTTTCCATCAAGCCAGGGAACAAGATTCTATCTCCTGGGTCCTGGGTCCTGGGCCAGGGCCCACAGGAATCTGGATGCCGTACCAGGTAGGCAGCATGCCAGCATTGTGCGGGGCCTACTCACCTAGCTGAGCAAAGCCTAAAACTCAAGTTACAGCTAGATGGGGGAGGGTGAGCAGGCACCCCACCCCACCCTTCCCTAACTGAGCCCAGCCTGCCTGGCTGGTGGAAGAAGGTACAAAGATGTATGAGAACTGCTTCTCTTAAGGAGCTCAGGGACTGGTCTAAGAAATGCGATACAGATGCAGAAGAATCAGGCAGTAAAAAGTGGGTGTGATTTAAAGTGCAGATGGACTTTCATGGGAGTTTAGAGGTGGAAGAGAGGCCGTCCCACCTGGGAGGATCGGGGAGGCTTGTGCAAAAGTGATCTTTGAGGTAGGCCTAGATGAGATGCTTGAATGAGATCTCACTGGGCACAGTAGGAAGCTTCTACTTGGGTTAGAACCTCTGGTTTGCAGAAGAGTGTCCCAGTTCCCTCTGGAAACATGCCCACAAGCATGGTGGTCAGGAACACAAGTTTTATAGCCCCACAGACCTGGGTTCAAATCTCAGCTCCACCACTTTGTAGCACCATGACCTCGGGCAAGTCACTTACTCTTTTTGAGCCTCAAGTTGATCATCTGTAACATGGAATAACACTTACCTGGCAGAGCTGTTAGGGGGATTGGGGAAGTTTCTATGTAAAATAAATAGCACAGAGTTTGCCACATTCTGAACACACATAAATGGTGGCTCTTAGGAGTCCTTCTAGAATCAGGAAGAAGAGAAATACTGGCTTGTTTTCTCTGGCTCTTGTATCTCCCAACAACTGAAAAATCACTCAGCAAAACTTATCGGCACCTATTGGTGCCTTGCTGTGTGTCCAGTGATGTGCTAAGCACAAAGGTGAGCTGGCTATGGCGAGAGAATGTTGATCTTTTGGATGAGTATATCCCTTAGGTGGGTAGACCACTCCCCAGCTTCCATCAGGAAACCTTTAGTGGGAGATGATGCACTTATTTCTTTTTTTATAAATGAGGGAACAGGCCCAGAGAGGGAAGTGACCTGCCTAGGGTCCTAATGCCTGACAGTAGTACAGCTGAAGCCAGACCAAGGGCTTCCCATTCCAAGTCCTGTGCTATTTCTCCTGCGTAATATTTATGTTATGCTACCTAGCTGGAGTAGCAAGACCGATCGCCTAAAACATTTAATGAGCAAGGCACAACTTTGTATGACAACTTGATGTGTAGCTATAAAAGCATTCAATTTAGCAGAACAGATGATAGTTTTTAAAATAGGCTAAGCTATGGTAAGTGCCAGGTGCGCTATGCCAATGTAAAGGGCAGAAGTCTGCCACTTCCTGGTTGCATCGCCCTGTCTGAGCCTCAGTTTGTCCAGTCAAATGGGGTAATGTCTGTAAAGCCCTGACACATTGTATATGCTCAATAGTGGAGGTTGCTGCTATTCCTGTAGCATTGAAGGAAAAAGTGAGGGTGGAGTGGAGCCCTGGAGGATGGTTTTAGGTATATGGGCCAGAGGGCATTGGGGTGGGGCTGAATGTCACCAATAGTGGGGTTGGGGTACAAATGCCACCGTGAGCTGAATTGCCTGAATTTGGTCTTCATTTGGGAGAGGGAGAGACACAGGCTTAGCAAACATTGATTGGATAAATACTGTACTGAAGATGGAAAGATGAATAAATATAGTCATAGCCTCAAGGGAGAGACCAGCATGTAAACAGGCACTTGTGGAGAGCTGTGAATTGCCACAGCAGGGGCCCACAGAGCTGTGGGTACATGGGAGGGAGAAAGGGGGGTGGATCAGGGGAGGCTTCCCAGAGCTTTGAGCTGGGTCCTGAAGGTTAAGTAGGAGTTTGCTCATCTCATACGGAGGGGAGAACTGGAGAAAGGCACAGAGATGTGGATCATGTGGAACCATTGACCTTTGCTTTTCAAACTCATTGGGACGTTTCCAACCGTTCCGCCTCATCGCAAAACACACCTCACGCACCTGCTTGGCTGGGCAGAGAAGGCGGAGGAGCTAACCACACCTGTAAGCAGGTGAGCACCTGTGATGGCTGTCACCCTACGTAGGCAGTGAGGAGGGAGCTACCTACCCTACCACTTATTGAGACCCTGCCAGGGCCTGGCCTCGTGCTGAGGGCCTCACGTAGTGCATTGTTGTTTGATGCACTATGCAACAGTCCCGAAGGCTTCCAGTCTTGGTAGGTAGCTTTACCCGGCTTACAGCTACTTTGGGAAAGTGGAATGGAATAATTAAGTGCTTAATGATTGCTCTGCTACTGCCCCAAAGCACAGGAGGCCTTTATGGAGGGGAGAAGTGTGGCTGGAATGAGCAGGGAGCACAGGTTTGTGCAGACACCTTCACCAGACCCTTCTAAGAGGAAGGAAGGTGGCAGATCAGGCAAAGACCACGACAAGGCTCTGAACAGCAGGCCCAGCCAGCTGGGGGGGATGTTGGTGATGTCAGTGAGCATCTAGAACCCCAGCCAGAGGGGTGTAGACATGGCCAGGCTCCTCATGCTGGTGGCAGGCATGGCCACAGGTATCGAAGGCTTGCCCTTCACTCCATCTCCTTTTTGGCTCTCCCCGTCCACATGAGCATCTCCACCCCAGTGACTCCCGAGCCTCTAGCCTTGGAATGGTCTCCCCCTCCACTCCTGCCTGCCTGTAATCAGCTCTTCACAGAGCAGCCACAGGGAGCTTTTAGAAATGTAAACCAGAACATGATGTTCCCCTGCTGAAACCTTTCAAATGCTCTCTGATAAACTTGGGAGAAAATCCAAGCAAAGTGTGACCCACACCTTTCTGCACGTCATGCTCCACTGATCTTCCAGCTCCAGTCACGCTGGCCTTCCTACGTTCCTCAAACACACCTGCCTTGCCAGGCCCAGTCCTCTTTGTGGCCTGCAGCCTGGAGCATTGCCCTTAGGCTGCCGCAGGCCAGCGTTATCATTCAGGCCCCAGATCAAATGTCGTCCCTTCAGAGAGGCCGCCCTGACCACCCAGTCTAATGTGCAGCACACGCCCCGCCAGATGCCTCCCCTGTCATGTCAGACACTATTCGGGATCTGAGGACACAGCCAGAAACAATACAGAAGAGGCTCCTGATGTCAGGGGGCTCCCATGCCAGCATGGAGCATGGGACAGTGGACACAACAATGTTAGGCAGTGACAAGTGTCCTGAGGAAAATGGACAAAAGAGAGATGGGGTTACCGTGGATGGTCATCAAAGGTCTTCTAAGGAGGTGGCATTTGAACTGAGGCCTGAATGATGAGAAGGAGCCCACCTTTTGAAGACCAGGACCCCTTAAAAAAGGGTATGTTTGAGGAACCTGGAGTGGGGTAAGAGGGGAAGTGTAGCATGAGAGTGGAGAGGAAGGCAAGGGCCAGGTCACGTTGGGCCCGAGGGCCTTAGGTTAGGATTTGAGGTCTGTGTGGTGCCACCCAACGCTTTTTTTTTTTTTTTTGAGACAGAGTCTCACTCTGTCACCCCAGCTAGAGTGTAGTGGCAACATCGCAGCTCACTGGAACCTCAAATTCCTGGGCTCAAGTTATTCTCCTGCCGCAGCCTCCCAAGTAGGTGGGACTACAGGTACGTGCCCTGACACCTGGCTAATTTTTCTGTTTTTTTGTAGAGATGGGGTCTCACTCTTGCTCAGGCTGGTTGCAAACCACCAACGGCTTTTGAGCAGCATGACAGAGTCTGACCTGCGGAGGGATGTGCAGGCAGCCTGGGAGTCAGATGGAGAGTTGACTCGGGCTCTGGGCTGGCTCCAAAGTGAGCTGAGCAAATCAGGTCCCTGCCTAGCAGCAGCTCGGCCTGGGTCTGTGAGAACAGCAGAGCAAAGCTTCCCGGCAGGCACGGCTGGCCAGCCCAGCAGTGGAATGGAAGCTCCAGCCTCGGACAGCCGCTAGCAGGGAGGGTGCACAGGGCTCTGGGACAGAGTGGGAGGGGATGGGGCCGAGTGGGCGCCGGGCTCTGCTAGACTCCTGCTGGCCTGCCCCCTCCCCTGTCCAGCCTCAGCGCCTGCAGTCGGACGGTCACCAGACCTGTCATGTGGGAGGCGTGGTACTGCCGAGCACCAGAGCCGGACAGGCCTGTTCCCAGCTGAACCCTATGGTCACAGCCTGAGGAGTTGTCAGCCAGGAAAGGGCAGACCTGGAATCAGAGAATCAGACTTTAGAGCTGGGAGGGATCCTAGAGACAGAGCGGGGCATCCAGGAGGTGTAACAGAGAAGACGGGGTTTGGGAATCAAAAGACCTGGACTTGAACCCTGCTCTTTCACTTGCAGCTGTGCGGCCCCTGCAGAGGGTTGTGGAGGTTAATTGAGCACGCTGTGGTGAGCACCTAGCAGGAAGGACTCGTAAATGTCTGGTACATGATGACAGAGCCTGGCCCAACCCCCTCATCTCACGGAGGAGGAAGCAGAAGGCCAGAGCGGAAGGGACTTGCCCAAGGCCCACAGAGCTGGCACTGAGCTCAGCTCTCCTGACCCTTAGTCTGAGCTCATCTGTGATGATATGAGTGAGTGGTCCTTCGTCCCACACCATTTCCTCTGGAACAGTTCCCTGTTCCTTCTGCAGAGGTGAGGTGGCTTCCCTGGTGTACCACCTTCTTTTCCACCTGCCTTGAGCACCTACTATGTGGCAGGCACAGCTGCGTGGGAGGTGGTTCCTACCCTTGAGGCGCTGACACTTGTGTTGGAGACAGACACAATAAACAGCTAAAACACAAGGCAGGCTCAAGTGATGCAGGGATGTAGCACAATGCAGGTGGCCCAAACCTAACTTGGAACATGCCCACCTCGGATTCAGTGCAAGGGAGTATGGACTCTTTTCTGTAGATGGGGGAACTGCCAAGGCTCTGTGGGGAGGCATGACCGTGACCGGCCTTTGTTTAGGATGAAGGCCCTCCTGGCTGATGGGGAATGGGCTAGATAAAGTTTTTCCCTGGTGTTCTTGGCGCTGAGAATTTCCGCCTCCTCCCTCTGGATAATTATCCTTCCTAAGAAATTGATCAGATGGGAAACTGCAGGAGATGGTTTGGGACAGCGATTGTGTAGGAGTTATGGGGAGAGTGGAGAGGAAGTAGCAGGAGAGGGGGATCTGTGCCAAGCAGCAGGAGGTGGCTCCCTTCGGAGGGGAGAGAGGGAAGCCTGGTCAGGGCCAGGAACCTAAAGCAGGATGCAGGTGGCTCTGGGGGAGCTAAGTCCCTGGTTGGGGAGAGGGGCGAGGGTAACTGGCAGGGTCTGGCTGTTCTGGGTCCACAGGAGCTGGGGAAAGTGTGAGGCAGTGTGGCCCAGCAGTCGGAGCCAGGCCCAGCCCTGCAGCTTGGCTGTTACGTGGCCCCTACGGCCCTGGCCCTTCCCCATCAGAAATTCCCTTCCCAGGACCTATCAGGAGCAGTGGGTGTACAATAGGCACCCCCTCCTGGCACAGGGCATCCCTTCTCCTGCCCCTGCTCCCAGCACACCTGGAACTTGAGTTGTGGGCCTGGCTTCTGCCCCCATCTGGCCTTGCTGGGTTACACAGCAGCTCTCAGTGTGCTGAGGCTTCTGGCGGGCCAGGGTCCACTAAGTGACTGAGCCACAGTGGCCAGTGAGGAGCAGACGGCCCCCCACATCTGAGCCCAGGAGCCAGGCTGCCTCTGGAGGGGCCCTGATGGCTCTGCAGGTGGAGATTCAAGGCATCCTTCTGGACAGCCAGGGATCAGTAGAGCCTGGTATCTTTTTTTTTCTTTTTGAGACAGAATGTCACTCTGTTGCTCTGAGTAGAGTGCCATGGCATCAGCCTAGCTCACAGCAACCTCAAACTCCTGGGCTGAAGCAATCCTCTTGCCTCAGCCTCCTGAGTAGCTGGAACTACAGGCACATTCCACCACGTCTGGCTGATTCTTCTATTTTTAGTAGAAACGAGGTCTCTGTCTTGCTCAAGTTGGTCTCGAACTCCTGAGCTCAAGTCATCCTCCCATCTCTGCCTCTTAGAGTGCTAGGATTACAGGCATGAGCCACCACGCCTGGCCAGAGCCTGGTATCTTAAGGTCGCCAGAGTCGAAGAGATCTGTTTGAATCCCAGCTCCACTGTCCACCTGACCTGTGAGTGTCATTTTCTGCAGATAATTCTTGCCCCAGTGGTTTGTTTTTTTCTTTAAACCTTTCTACCCATATTAATTTGAGGAATTACATGCATACATATGTACACACCATAAATTGTACTAATCCTAAAACGTATAGGTGAATGATAATTTGCAAATGTTTGCATCTGTGTTAACCACCCAGGTCAAGATATAGACATCTGTACACCCCTGAGGTCCCCTCGTGCCCTTCCCTGTCTGTACCCCGGACTCCCCTGGAGCAACCACTGCTCTGACTTCTATAATTGTTGATTGATTTTTACCTGTTTTTCAACTTCTTATAAATGGACACATACAATAGGTGCTCTTTTGTGTCTGGCTTACTTCGTTCAGCGCATCTATGAGATTTCTCTTCCTCGTCACACCTACCAGAAGTTTGTTCTTTTCATTGGCGTTTGGTGTTGCCTCGTGTGAATATACCACAGTTGGCTCGTTCTCCTGTTGATGGGCTTTTGGGTTGGTTCCCTTTTTAACAATTATGAATAAAGCTGCTCTGAGCATTCTTATACTCCATTGGGCTTTTGTGAGAATTAAATGAAATAATCTATTATAGTAAAGTGTTTAATACTGAATTTGACTCAGATTTTTTTTTTTTGGTTCAGAAAAAGTAAGAAAGAAAAAAATTCAAACACTGCATAAATATATAAAGAAAAAAAGATGCGAGTCATACCCCTTTCGCTCCCCTGCTTCTCATGCTGAGCACTCTGAACAGTTCAGCGTTTCTGCCTGGGCTCTTCTCTATTGTGGTGTGAACTTTTTAATAAAAATAGCTGGCATAAAAACAATCATGCTGTCCATAGTCTTCTGCAACTAACTTTTTAAATTAAATCTGATCTTTTAAAAAAGTTCCCTTATCTGCATCGAGGGAGCAGCTTCGAGAGGGAGTCTGGGATGAGTGCCGGAAGCAGTCACATGGGCTGCCTGGCCTGGCCTGGCCTGGCCTGGCAGGGCCACTGTCACAGGCTTCACTAGGGTGGAACCTAGGGTTTGGTTTCCGGAGCCCCGGGTGCAAGTCTTGGCTCTGTTGCTCCCTGTCTGCGTGTGTTCTCGGGCTTAAATGCCCTGAGCTTTGATTTTCTTATCTTCGACTTAGGAGAACCCATACCTACCTCAGAGAGATGTCATGGGGCTTAAGTAAGATAATATACACGAAAGTACAAAGCAAAATGGAAAGTGATGTGTGTGCTAGTTATTACGGGCTCTCAAAGCTAGAAGAAGCCTCTGAGAACTTAACTCAGCCGTGTCATCTTATGTGTGAGGAAACTGCAGCCCAGGGAAGGCCACAAAGCCAGCAAGTAATGGAGCCAGAACCAAACCAAGGGTTTCTGACTCCCAAGAGTCTGCACTGCTGCTTCCTGGGCAGTGGGAACTCCCCTGAAGGGTTCTCTCTCTGGGCCGGAGCTTAGCTCTGACCCACACACTTCTTATCTATAGGCTCCCTGCTACGGAGGAAAAGCACTTTATAAAATGTCCAAGGCTAGTTGCCTCCTTAGCGCAGTAGGCAGCGAGTCAGTCTCATAAAATGTCCAAGGCTCTGCTGGGTGAGTGGCTCATGCCTATAATTCTAGCACTCTGTTAGGCGGAGGCGGGAGGGTCACTTGAGCTCAGGAGTTCAAGACCAGCCTGAGCAAGCGTGAGACCCTGTCACTACTAAAAATGGAAAAAATTAGCCAGGCATCTTGGTGTGCACCTGTAGTTCCAGCTACTCAGGAGGTTGAGGGAGAAGGATCCCTTGAGCCCAGGAGTTTGAGGTTGCTGTGAGCTAAGCTTACACCATGGCACTCACCTGGGCAACAGAGTGAGACTCTGTCTCAAAAAAAAAAGTGTCCAAGGCCCTGGCTGAAGCCACTGGGGTGACTAGAACTTCTGGGCTGTGAGGTATGTCCAACATCCTCTAGTGTAAGAAGGCAGAGAAGCAGGACGGTAGAGCAGAGATATGGGGGCTTGACTGGGAAGGGAGACGCTGCCACAATAGGCCCAGCAGCCCTTCTGTCCTAACTGTACCCGCAAACCTGGCCCTCAGTCAGTTCCCCAGTCCCACCAAGCTCACCCCCACCCGCCAAGAAGTCAAGCTAGGATCCCTGCTCCCTGCCCTCTTGGGCAGCTGATTTGAGTTGTCTCTTACACTTCTTCTAGCTCAGTGTTCAGATCTCCTGAATCTTCACCCTCACCTTCCACAGGAAGATAGGAAGAGGCCCCCAGACCTGTGAGATTACAGTTTACACTGAGGTCAAGAATCTGGAAACAAAACCTTGACTGGCTTGGGCTGGACCTTTGCCTCGCTCACCCTGCTCCTTCCCCGGAAGCATTTGGCATGATAAGATTTACGTGGACTGGCCCAGGTGGGTCCCATTCTCTCGGGTGTTTAGCTACCTCAACGGTACCAGGTACCAGGCCGTGGAAATGGCTTCTGGTGCTCCAGCTCCCGCCCTCTCTTGGAGCCGCAGCTCATTAAGAAAGCACCGTGGCTGTGATAACAAGGGAGCCAGACAGGGCCCACCCAGGAGTGCCCTGTTGGCCCAGGGCGGGGGTTGGAGAGGGACTTCGAGCCCTGCTATCTGCTTTCAGGGCGAGGTCATGGAGTGACATGTGAATGGCAGTGAACAGTGCTGAGAAAAAGTCCTGCACTCAGAGTAGGAGGTACCCCCAACTCATGCTGGGGCGCCTGCCTTCTCTGGCCCTGTGCTGGGCTTTCTGCCATCATCATCTAGGGTGGTCTTCACCTGACCCTGTTAGGTGGGTAGAGATATCCCCATCCTATAAATGAGGACTCCGAGGTCCAGAGAGATTAACTAACTAACCTAGTATCACACACCAAGAAAGTGGTGGAAATGAGTGACCCCGAATCCTAGGAAGTCAGAGTGAAAGAGCCATTTGAGGTTACCTAGTCCACTGCCTTCATTACGTGGCCAAGCAAACCCAAAGCCTAGAGTGTCACCTACTGAAAGAGTTAGGGCAATGTGGAGACTGGCATCCAAGATCAGTGTTCTTTCCATTCTGTTGATAACAACAGTCGTCCTTACCATACTGAGGCCCCCAGCTTGTTCCTTTGAACATTCTGAGACCGTTCTGATTATGTCCATCCTTTGGAGAATTGAGAAAATAAAACTCCTGCAGATCCTTTTCTCTGTGGCTCATGAGGAACCAGTTGAGAAATGCTCCAGCTCTGGAGTCAGCTTCCTGGGCTTGAATCCTGCTTGGCCCTGTAACCTACCCTCTCTGAGCCTCAGTTTCCTCATCTGTGATATGGGTATGCTAGTGCCTACCTCTTGGGGTCGCTGTGAGGATTAAGAAGCCCCCAGGAAGTGCCAGCTCCCATTATTGCTATCGTCTCCTCCTCGTGAGGAAGCTGGGTGACTGAGCTGATTAGAACCAGGGCCCCCGCCCGAGTTCCTGACCCTTCATATTCTCCACATCCTGCCCAGTGGTGGGTGCTTCCCCAGTTCCGGCTGCCACAGGCATCGCCCCTGCCCTACCGCAGGGAGGCGTGTGCACCTCGTGTCTGTGCCATGCGCAGGATCACACAACGTGCCCTGCCTGGACCCAGCAGCCAGCACAGGGCCAGGCGGAAACAAGCGCTGACAAAGGCTTCCTTATCTCCTTCCTGGGCACAGGGCGCTTAGTTCTATGGGGTGGCTGGCTGGCAGGCACATGAGCAGGCAGACAGCCTCTCGGTCTTCTGGGACCCTTGGCCCTCTGTGTTCGGCTCATCCCTGAAGGGCTCCCACCCAGCCTTCAGCCCGGATCTCGTGCTGGAACCTGTGCCCCGAGGACGAGAGCATCAGCGGGAAGCAGTTACTAGGCTTGGTAACCTGACGGCAGAGCTTGGCCTCTGGGATCAAGCAGTCCTGGGATCAGATAGCAGTTTGGTTTCTTACTGGCTGTGTGTCATGTCAGCAGGTTCTTTAAGCTCTGAGCCTCAGTTTCTCCACTGGAAAATGGAAGCAGTAGTGTCTGCCTCTCGGCATTGCTGAGGCTAAATGAGAAAGCATAGGGCTCGGTGGTAATTCTCCCTTCCCACAGTGGCGTGTAGCTGAAGTGCCACACTGTGTCCCCCAAGGCAGTGTACACAGGCCTGGAGCAGAGGCCTGCAGGCTAGACCCCGGCCTGGGAGGTGCTGCCAGCAGAGCTCCGCTCCCTGTTACTCGGGGCCAGACGGCTCCTGCTTCTCCCCTTGTGGGGCACACAGGGAACCAAGGCATGTCGGTGCTACCAGGGCTCTTAGAGAGACCAGCAGTTTAGGATGGGTGAGTGGCCTGCCCAAGGTCATGCAGCAAAGGAGTGACAGACCTGGCAGTGAGCAGGGCTCCTGCTCCTCACAGCCCCATTTGGTCCAGCAGCAAGACAAAGAAATCCAGGCTCAGAGCCATAGGCAGCATGGTTGGGGGTGTGGCTGTGGGGCCTGGGTTAATTTCTTTCACCTCTCTCTGCCTCAGTTTCCTTAGCTATAGAATGAGGGTGATGCCTACATCAGAGGGCTGCTAGGAGAGTCATGCAGTTAAAGTATACAAAGCATCAAAGGGAAGTGCTCAGTAAAAGGTGGTTAAAAAAAAGTGAAAGTGAGATGGGGGCTGGCACCATGTTCCAAGCAAGGACCAGTTTTGGGATGGATCATTCTGGGGTGTGAGTCCCAGGTCTGCTACCACTTTGCTGCACGACCTTGGCCAAGTTCCTGCCCCTCTCTGGGCTTCATCCTTTGCATGACTAAAACGGAGGGATTAGATTACATGGTCTCAGAGAGCCCTGGCTCTTCTAATCTCCTGTGGCTTCTTGCTGCCCCTCTTCTCCCCTAGAAGAGGTCTGACCTCCTGTTTCCTTGAACCTTGGGCCCTCCTGACACCAGGACCAAGCCCTGCAGCCGGCTATGTCCTCGTCTTTTCTCTGCAGTGTCCTCTAAAGGGCAGCCTCCTCTGAGCATGCTCAGCTCTGCCATCCACTCAGTACATCTTCTGGCTCCTAGCAGCCCGAGGTGACAAACTGTCCCCAGTGTGGTGGGATAGGAGGCAGGGAGAGGCTCTCCAAGCATGCCCTCCATGTCTCCCACCATGAGCAGGGCTCAGCCAGCTGTGCTGTTTTGGGGAGAAGTGTGTGGAAGACCCTCAGGGCTCCCCTGGAGACAGGTGCCTCAGGCACCTGCCTAGGGGGAAGCTCTGGCCTCCCCAGCCCCACCAGCCTGCCTCTGGGACCCTGTTGAGGGGTTCAGGGAACTACATCTGCAGGGGAGTGTTCAGCTTTTACAAAGTCCAGCCACTTTCACAGCTCTTGTGACCTGTACTCAAGGGACCCTGTGAGGGAGTTCAGCAGATTCTATGGGAGAAATGCAGCAGGTTCAGTGGGGCTCTAGAGGGCGTCTGCCTCCCCCAGCCTTCCTCAGCGTCTCTGGAGACTCCTGCCAGCCAGGCTGGGCCTGAAACTAGTTATGACAGGGACAGGCACAGGGTGCCAAGCTCTGCTTCTGCAGGGCTGCCTCCAAGTGCAGCCTGGTGGCAGGCCTGGGCCCGAGCGTGCAGAGATGGAACAGTTGAGATACATAATCTCATCCACTCTCAGAACAGCCTTTTGAGATGGAAATGATTATAAGCCCAGCTTTTCAGGCGAAGAAGGTGAGACTCAAAGGTTAAGTACCTGCCAAAGAGACGTGGCTAGTAGGTGGCAGGAAACTGGGCTGCCTGGTCCTCAAGCCTGTGCTCTCTCACTCACAGAGCTCTCCTGCCTGTCCTGCCTGGTAGCTGGATTTGGGTTGAAGTTTTGGACAGGTCCCTGAGTGACACCCCCACCCCGGCTAGTTTTTCTGGATGCCCCCCTTCCCAGCCACCTTCCTCAGGGTCTCCCAGCCTGCCTGTGGGACTGCCTCCCTCAGCCCAGCCATCCTTCTGGCCCGGGGCCCAGAGTGCTGCTCCCCAGCCCCCGAAAGAAGCTGCCCCTAGTGTAGGCTGCCGCCCCGGGCTGTGGGCTGGGCTGAGCCTCCAGCATGGGCCAGGCAGTGAGCAATCTCTGCTCCAGGGGAAGGCCCAGCCCCTCTGGCTTTCTTCTTCTTTTTTTTTTTTTAAGTCCCCTTCCCTGGCTTTCTTCTTGAACCCAAGAAAGTGGTGTCGGCCATGCTAGGCTGCAGAGTGGGTTGAGCCCCTGGGGGCAGACGTCCTCTGCTCCCTAAGAACAGAGAACCCCCTTGGCATCCCACTCCTCCATTCAAGATGCTGTCACCTACCCCCCCACCCCATGTCCTCCTTGAAAGCAGAGTTGTCATATAATTGCCCCTGTACATCTCTGGGTGTTTGTTGTTTTTGCTTCCTTCTGAGTGTTTTTACCTCCATACTCTCCTCTTTCTATAGCAACCCTGTGCCATTGCTTATCCCAATGTTAGAGAAGAAACTGAGGCTCAGGGCAGTGCCGTGATTTGCTGTAGGTCACAGAGAACTTGAGGTTTAGAACTGGGACAGAAACCAGCTCCTTTGTTGGCAAACCAGGGCTCTCTACACTGCCCTGCACTGGCTTGTGCCATCTTGCTGTGGCACGAACGCTGTTCTGGGCCCAGATGCCGTGCTTGTTGGCACGGACAGAGATAGTGAGTATTCTAGAGCCCCACGTTGTCCAGCAGCAGAGCTCATCGGTCAGTTGTCAGAGGTGGAGAGGCTCTCAACAAGCCCCTGAGGATGGGGAAACTGAGGCCAGAGAAAGGCAAGGCTTGTTCAAAGTACCCACTGCATTGGTGGCAGAGTCTAGCTTGCACCCCAGGTCTCCTAATCCTCAGTCTGTGCTTGGCTCCGGCCCTTCCTCCTCCTGAATACAGCTTTCTGGTCTCCTGAGGCTTTTGGAGGTGGAATGGGGGAGGCCTCGCCCACCGTGCTGGTATCAGGCAGAGGGCAGTGCTGGCTGTTCCCGGAGCCTAGACTCAATGGCTGTGCAGTTGGATGGCTCTGCCCCACCCCAGGGTGCTGAGGCTGGGTGGCCAGGGCCATTTCCTTTGACCATCTCCCCCGGGGTGTCTGTGGGGAGGACTTTCTCATTGTTCCTCGAGCCAGAGCCCTCCAGCGGCTCTGCTGGCTCAGCAGGCTATTTGGGAATTCCCTCCTCACAGGGTATCTAAGACCTGTCATGACATGGCCCTGGCTGAGCACTGGACTGGGAGTCAGCAGTCCTGGGTTTGTGACCCAGCCCCACTGCTATCCATGTGATCTGGCAGTATCTGGACATCTCTGAACTTTTGTTCCGTCATCACTGCCCGCTGCTCAGGCTTGTGAAGAGCAGAGAAAAGGCTGCTCTCTGAGCATCTAAGTAACGTTTTCCTCTCCAGCCTTCACTGTCATGCGCTCCCGGTAGAAATGCTCTACCTCCCCACACACATTCCTCTGTCCCGCCCGGCCAGACGCTGCTGCTTCACCTGCAGGGCCTTCCTGGTACCTCACTCTAACCCTTCCTTCAAGGCAGAGGCCAGTTCAGCTGGAGTTTAGTGTGCACGTGCTTAGTGCCTAACACTGGAGATTAAGTTAAACCAGGCAGGAATTCTGCCCTCAAATAGTCCTGCAGGCTGAACATGTAAGTCTTGATCCTTACCGTGTGCCAGGCTCTGGGCTACGTGCTGGAGAGTGAAAGATGAGTAGTGCAGCTTCCTACCCTTGCTTGCAGGTAGGAGCTTGCTTGTGGTCTGGAGGGGGAGACAAACCAGCCCTGCAGGGTCATCAGACTCTTGATAGAGGCTCTGCAGGACCACAGAACCAGTGAGTATGGCTGGTTTTTGCCCCAGGGTATTTAGAGAGAGCTACTGGGCAGCACCTTGGAGGAGGAGTGGCTCTCCAGGGACAAGCCTGCGGTGACCTACCCTGACAGGGTCTTGTGGTTTGCTCAGTGCTTTCATATGTGTGTCTCATGTGACCCTTACAACAACCTTGTTAGGTCACTGAGACTCAGCCATTCAGCAAGTATTGATTGTGAGCCTACTGTGTGCCAGGCACCACCCTAGGTGCCAGGGACATAGCGGTGATCGGGACAGAATCTGTCCTCACAAGGCTCACGTTCTGGGTGTGGTACCATTAGAAAGCACAAAGCGCATACAGGCTGTCCGGAAATGACAAGTGCTATGAAGGAGGAGAATGCGGACTGAGTGGGTAGGAGGGTTGGGGAAGACCTCCCTGGGGAGGCAGCATCTGAGCAGGGAAGGGAGGAACTGAGAGAAGGGAGGGACTCTGCCGCCCACGACCCTGAGGTGGAATCATATTTGTGCTCTAAAGAGCCAGTAGAGCTAGAGGGGAATGAATGGAGATTTAGGGTTGGTGGAAAGTCACTGGGGGGCTTTGTCTCCACCTTTCAAGAGTGCACTTACTTACCCGCCCTCCCCCCCCTTTTCTTTGAGACAGAGTCTTGCTCTGTTGCCGGGCTAGAGTGCCGTGGCGTCAGCCTCACTCACAGCAACCTCAAACTCCTGGGCTTAAGGGATCCTCCTGCCTCAGCCTCCCTAGTAGCTGGGACTACAGGCATGTGCCACCATGCCTGGCTAATTTTTTCTATATATTTTTAGTTGTCCAGATAATTTCCTTCTATTTTTTTAGTAGAGACAGGGTCTCGCTCTTGCTCAGGCTGGTCTCGAACTCCTGACCTTGAGCGATCCTCCCGCCTCGGCCTCCCAGAGTGTTAGGATTACAGGCGTGAGCCACCACGCCCGGCCTTACTTACTTCTTAAAAAGGTTCACTCTTGGCTGGCGTAGGAAGAGCCTGTGGACAAGAGTGGCTGCTGCTGCGGTGGTCTAGGCGGGCAGTCGTGGTGAGCAGTGTCAGGGTCTGCCCATGTCTAGAAGGTAGAGGCAGCGGGGTTTGCTGGTAGATTGCATATGGGCTGCAAGAGGAAGAAAGGAGTCAGGATGATTCCAGGGCCTGGGGCCTGAGCAGCTGTAGGAGGAACAGGTTTGGGAATGAAGAAGTAAGAGTCCCCGGCCAGGATCCCCCCGCTCCTGTGCTTTTGCCATTCCACAGTCCTCCCCGTGCACACTCAGACACACCTGCCCAAGGGTGCCCGTGCCCCACCCCTCCGGGACGGCTCCCCGTCTCCTGGCCCACTCCAAGTTCTGTCCTCTGAGAGTCATTTTCTCTTGATGATACCTTTCTGGCCCTTCAGAAAGGTCCAAAACGCCCAAGTTGAGGGTGGCTGACACCCTGTCATCCTGCCCCCAGACACTGTGAAGTGCACATAATAGAATAAAGTTGGCTGAGCTGCAAGGGGGAGGAGGACCCCAGTTGCCTCCCTGAGGCTGCTGGTCTCTCTCCGCCACCCAGCCAGTGCCACCTGAGTCTTGTTCTTCCTTTGCAGTCCCCTCTTCCCTGTAGCAGCTGAAAATAGGACGCCGTGACTTGCTTTCTGCAGGGCAATTGTCCTGGAAATTGTAGAATTTCTTTTTGTGTTGCTTTCCTACCGCCACCTCTCTCTACCTCACCTCTCTGTATCCAAGTATGATATTTTAAGCAAGTTCAAGTTATATATAATGGATTTAATACTTTGTTAAGCTTCTGGGCTAAACGACTTTTAAATGGAAGTGACACCAGGAACAACAGCTATTTGGTATATTCAATTTCAGTTTTCTCCCAAATTTGCATTTTTCAAGCTATACCCACTGAAAAGAAAAGAAAAATCTAGCTTTCCCATGGCTCTAACATTTCTAGAACTGGAGCCTCTCTTACTAAGCCCCTGTTTTCTCCCACGCCGATGCCCCACCCCAGGTGTGGGGCAAACTGGTGCTTGGCACCCCTGATACCATCGGCAAGTCCTGACAGCAGTCCCGCAGGAGGCCAGGCCAGGGCTGGGGATGGGTGTGGGGAGGGGAGCACCTCTGCTGGGGAGCCGCACACCTGGGGCGTCAGGAAAGGAGGGGGACGGTGGCTGGAAACCAGATGATTCCCAGATTCTTTTTCAGCTCAAACATTCTGTGCTTTCACCTCCTCCACACTCCAGGGTTGAAATCTGGGGATCTAAAAAGGGTCCCCTTTGCAAGGAATGTCATTTAGATCTTTCTAACGCCAGTGGTACCATAGAGTCCGATGAAGGGGCAGAGAAACCGGGAGCTGAGGCCCTCTGGTTTCACTGCCAGCGACATAGGCAAGGCCTGCCTGGGACTCTTAGTAGAGAACATCAGTATGAGAGACCAGCTTTATCCTAATGCCATTGTGGGGAACTGTTCAATGATCATGGTATAGGCAAGGCCATACATACAATGGGTTCGCTCCACAGGCAGGCTCGGAGGAGGAGGGGTGGGGTGCCCCCAAAACACTGCTCCATACCCCTGGCTGTGTGTCCGTGAGACAATTAAGTGGCCATCCTCTGACCTTCTCTTTACTTATCTCAAGAAGAGGATGATACTTGTACCTACTACCTGAGGGCTGTTGAGAGAATTAAATGAATACTTGGTGTAGTCTCTGCCCCATAGAAGCAGTTTTAGGACAGTATGTGTGATGCACCATTTACACATAACTTTAAAACTATAGATGCAGGAAAGTTTGGAAGTATGGATACCAAACTTAGTGTGGATTTTGGTGGAGGAACTGATACAGTAGGTCTAGGGAAAGGGGGAGATGGTTCTGGAAGATGATCCTCCTTCTATTTAAAGTACTTATATACCATTAGAAAAAAATTTTTAAATGACTGTGAGTTCTGTTTAAAATCACCAAAGAAATATATTTCCATTTTGAGAAAATCAAAAGAAACCATTGTGTAAATCACATGGTCACCTACCAGGGACCTAATTAAGCCATGAGAGTCTTTAGAGCTTCAGATCCTACTCCCATGTAAAGCCCACCCCCGAGCTGTCCCCCACTCCAGGTAACCACCCCCACGGGCTGCCTGGCACCTCTCCCTTGCCAGGCACTGTTGTGGAGCTCTGTCTGTTGTCAACACATGGGCTGTTTACCTCCGGTCCTGGTCCTGTCCCTCCCCCTGTGTGAGTCATCCTCACTGCACGGGGACTCTTGATCCAGCGCCTTTCCTGCAGGGGGGTGGGGAGGATCTGCCGGATAGAAATTCATTCAGCAAATGTTTATGGAGAGCTTGGATGACTAGGGAGCCGGGCTGGATAGCAAGAGGTGCTGCCCCAGTGTGGGGTGGGGGTAGGGTACTGAAATGGGTTTTTGAGACGCAGACAGAAGGCTGGTGGCAGTAGAACCTGGCTGCAGGCTGAGACAAGGGCGTTTGGGGCCAGGCCTGAAGGCCAAGGGACCCTCTGAGGCCTACAGCGTCGGCTGTGGCTACTCGGCTCAGTTCATGCCACAGTCTGCCCGCCTCAGGCCCGTGTGCCAGTGTCCCCCCCACTGTGCAGCCTCATTTCCAGGCTGACTTCAGGCTTCATGATCCTCAGAAGGCTTTTGACATTCCCTCTCTCTGTTCATTTGTTCACACTCTTCCCCCTCTGGGCTACCACCCTTGAGACCAAACTTTAATCCCACGTCCTTGAGGAAGCTCCTATCATTCCCTTAACCTGCTTTTCCTGAGTGTCACCTCTGTGGGGCCCAGGCTGTGTGCCCAGGATGCCATGCTGACTTGAGCACCAACCACAGATCTCCTCAGTTTGGAGCAGCACCTGACTCAGCCATGGGGTTTGGGAAGGCTTCCCAGAGGAGGTGACACATGCACTGGGTTTTGAAAGGTAGGTAGAAGTTCAAGACCAAGACAAAGAAGAGTTTCCCACTATTTGTGCAGAGGTGGGGTTTGAGGACTTCTGGCAAGCAGAGTCGAGGAGTTGATGGAGAGTAGAAGGGAGTGGAGAGACGAAAGGGCTGTAAATTGTGAGGGCTTTACCCAGTGCTAAGGCCCCTGGCCCTGGAATCCTTGATCGCGACATAGCTGCCTCTGGAGCAGCCTCTTTTGCCAGGTCTGTGAGCACAGACTGGGGCAGTCGCTGCTGGCGGAGTCACTCTGCTTGTTACTCCGGGAATCGCCTCGCTCCCTCCCACCTGCCTTACCTCTCTTTTATCAGTCGTCTCTGCCACCTCACAACATACAAAGTTCTCCTGTGTCTGGTCCCTTAATTCTCAGTTGTTTACATGCGAGGAAACTGAGGCCCTTCTGTGGTGTGGTGATTGCCCAAAACTCATGGTTTCTAAAGGGCAGAGCTGGTCCTGGACGCAGGGTTCTGGGCTCCTGCCTCAGTCTTCTCTTTTCCATGGCTCAGGGGGCCCAGGATATGTGGCATGTGTGTGTGGGGGGGGTTTTTTTAGGTTTTTTTTGCTTGGTTTGTGGGGTTTTTTTGTTTGGTTTGGTTTGAGTTTTTTGTTTTGAAACAGAGTCTCACTCTGTCACTCAGGCTGGTCTCAAACTCCTGGGCTCAAGCGATCCTCCAGCCTCTGCTCCCTGAGTAGCTAGCCGGACTACAGGTGTACACCACCACACCTGGCTAATTTTTTTATTTTTCGTAGAGACAGGGGTCTCACTGTGTTGTCCAGGCTGGTCTTAATCTCCTGGCCTCAAGTGATCTTCTCGCCTCAGCCTCCCGAAGTGCTGGGATTACAGGTGTGAGCCACCACTCCTGGCCCTGCTGCTTGTGTTTTCCGCTAGTTTTTTAGCTGCTTTCCTAACCAGACCTGATGTTCCAGAGGGTGGGATCCTGTCTCCCCAAGATAATAAGACCCCCTGAAATCTGGGTTGAAACAAACAAGAAGTAGAAGTGCCATTTGGAAGAATGATGGGGAAAGGAACAGAGGGAGAGACCAGCTCCCTTGGGTATGGGGAGTAACTCCCGTCCAGTTACTCGGAACAGATTTATTTGCGGCTGTTTGTGTGGGGGAGGCATGTCACAGACTTGTGAATTCTCTTCCTGGTGATCCTGGCAGGCTTGGTTTTCATCAAAGCAGCATGGCACTAAGAACTGGCGATTAGGAGACCTGGGTTCTAATGATGACTCTGCCCCTTCCTAGCTAGGTAGCCTTGGGGACGTCACTTTGCCTCGAGCCTTGATTCCTTTATCCGACAAATGGGGGTCAAGATATGATATGAAACAGGGAGATATATAAAAGCCCCCAGCACAGCACCTCACATCAGTTACTATTAAGTGTCCAGTAAGTGTTTTTCTCCTTCTCTGTGCTGGAGATTGTATCTTAATGTGGATCATGATCAAATGGGTTTACATTTTTTAAAAAGTGTTATTCATCCAGTTACTGCCATGAGCCAGGAGTTCTAGTTAAATTATCTCAGTGTTGCTTCCACCCACCTGGTGGCGGGGGTGGGGGGTGGGGGGGAGGATAGCGTCATCAACCCAGTTACAGAGAGGAAATGCAACTCAGAGACGCAAAGCCTGCTATCGTGCTAAGTGTTTTGCATGTACCATCTCATTTCATCTTCACAAGAGCCCTCACTTTGGACATTGGCACAAGCTTGGTACAGTCAGCCTGCCTTCCTGTTTGTTGTCGTCTTCCTTTGTTTTCCACACATTCATCACCCACGTTTGCTATGTGCAAGGCACTATACTAGACTTTTTAGAGGGTGCAGACACTTTCCTTCTTGCAAACTTTTATTGATCCTTCAAAGCCCAATTCAAATGACCCCTGCTCTGGGAACACTACTCTTAAAAGTTCAGAGCCGTCCCCACCTCCTTACTCTTTCTCATACTTCATATCTGACAAGGCAGATTTATTTCAATTCACAAATAATTGATGCCTATTCTGTGCTGGAAGCTGGAGACTCGGATGACTCTAGAAAGTTCCTACCTTCAGGGAGTTTATAGCCCAGTAATGGACACATGCACACCGAAAGGTCAAGATAAGATAGAGTGATTTATGTTATACTGAGGTTTTGAGGAAAATGACAATATAATAGTAGTCACCACTTTCGGCTAAGGTTGAGTACCACCATTGTTTGCCTTTCTTTATCCTTATTATCTCCTCCAGAAATCCCCTGAAATAGGCTTTTACATACATGGGGAAACTGAGGGTAGGAGATGAAAAGTAACCTGCTCAGGGCCACCCAGCAAGGCGGTGGCTACACCGGGATGGGAACCCGGTTTTCTAGCAGTGGGAACGTGGAGCTGGGCAGCTCGCACCACACAGCTGTGTCTGCTCTGCAGGTCTGGTTGTGGACCTGCTGAGGCCGCGGCTGAGTCTCTTCTAATCTGGATTATCTTTCTCCCTGGTCCTCGTAGCCTTCATTGATGGTAGGAAGAATCAACATTGAGAAGATCCAGACTCAAAAAGAATCTGAGCCTCCCCCACCCAAGGGCCCTGCAGCCCCAGTGGAGGCCAGGGCTGAGTGCAGACCAGGCGGGCAGGGGCTGAACGGTCTGAGTCATTTCCACCTCTCACCCTGAGAGTTTGATAGAGAAACTGACCCTTCCTGGCTGAGTTAACTTGGCTTTCTGGAGGGGGCAGGCTGAACAGATAGGAAGGATGTCATGAGGTCTTTACTAGGCCTCTAGAGTAGGAGGGAGCAGTGGGGAAACTTCCCTTGAGAAGAGCCCGTGGAGAGAAATGTGCACCTCTGGCCCTCTGGGAACTGCTTTGGGCCTCTTTAGTCCTGGGCTGATGCTGCCCTTAGAAGCAAAGCGAGAATAAAACAGGGATGAGGTGGCAGGTGGCTAAGAACACAGATTCTGGGCCAGACAGCCTGGGTTTGAATCTCACTTACCAGCTGTGCAACTTTGAGCAAGTTGCTTAACCTTTCTGTGCCTCAGTTTCTTCATCTGTAAAATGAAGAGTTGGTAATTGTGACCTCCCAGAGATGTGGTGAGGAGCAAATGCATTAAAAAGTGTCAGGGCGCAGTGCTATAAACTGTAGAGTGCTGGACTTTTATTGGGAAGTATTACCTTTCATTGCTGTAGTTGAGACTGGTTGCTGGGGCAGTTGAAGAGGGAATTAAAGAAATGGAATCGTTGTGCAACTAGGAATCCCTTGGGAGCTGGCCGAGTTGCAGCCCCAGAGCAGTCCTCAGGCCTGGAAGTAGGGCGGCAGAGCCCCCAGTGTGCCCTGGGTCCCTGGTGACCCAGCACTGGTGGGCCCAGGACGCCCCTCTTCCCCGCACTCCCCTCTAACTTCCCAGGCCAGGGGAGGAAGTGGGATCAGGGGTATCCGGTCACCCCGGCAACCCAGGGTGATGTGGGGCAGCCCTGCCTGTTCCAGTGCACCAGTCTCTCAGCAGATGGAGACAGTCGAGGAGACGTAAATAACACATTCTCAGGGGGGAGGGCAGAGCAGCTACCCAAGGGCTAACAGCCCCCTACCAATTCGGAGTTTGGTGATATGTCTGCTCAGCATGCCACTGCGTGCGTGCGTGCGTGCGTGCGTGCGTGCGTTTCCAGCTGCCACTTACGCAGGATAGAATGAGAAATACTTTTCCCTTCCCCCAGCCTCTTCTCTTAAAAGGGCAGCCGGCCCTGAATCACACTAGAGCTTGGCCTGAAGCTCAGAAATGCTGAATTCCACACCTTCTTGCCTCCTTGCTCTGACAGCACTGGATGCCCTCGAAAGTGTGTGGCTCAAGCAGACCACTGAACTTGGAGCGTCGTGGGCTGTCACGTTGGGACTGGTCATGTGACCACTGGCTCTCCTCGAGTCTCCGCCTCCCTCTCTGTGTAATGGAGAATTCAGATGCTCTCCAAGGTCCATTCCAGCTCTCATGTCTCTGCCTGGATCCCAACTGCCTCTGCCCCACCCCGGTTCCGTCTTGGTGACATCACCACTGGTGCAAGTCCGGGCCCTGGAAGTTTTGCCTCATTTCTTGACCTGCTGGGGTCTTGCCTCAATGCCTTTGTCAGGGTGCCAGCGGCCCCGACCATTCTTCCATGCCCCTTTCACCATACCTGGTGTCGGCAAGCTTCCTGCACTTTGAAAGGACTCCTCAGGGATTGTGGGGTGGGGACAATTGGTGGAGTCAGAGCCTTGGAGAAGGACAAGCCAGAGCAGGCCCACGGCTGTCCCTCCTTCCCTGAGCCACTGTGCCTTCAGGCGCCTCCTCCTGATGACAGAATCCACCCCTCCCCCAGCCCTGGAAGAGCTTTCCAGTAATGTGCCGTGTGCCGCCTACCCGTGGGCAAGGAGCCAAGAGTGGATCTCAGACCTTCCTCCTCAGCCTGGCCCGGCCCTCCCTTTCCCTCAGCCCAGAGAGCCCTCGGGGCCCGGATCTCCTGCTGACTGGGAGGCAGAGCAGGCAAGCCTGGGAGATCGGGAGCTGGCCTGGGAGCTGGCTCGTGCAGGAGAAAGGGCGCCAAACTGCAGTCGGGAGGCCCAGGACCTAGTCAAGCCTCCTCTCGGAGCTCCAGTTTTTCATCTGTCCAGTAGGAAAGCCAGCTATCACTTCACCTAGTGATGAGGGTCCCGAGGTCCGGAAACGTGGCCATCCCATGAGCTCCTGACGGAGGCTTGAAGTCAGCCTCAGTGCCCAACATGGCCTGGTTCAGAGAAGATACTGACCTTTTTTTTTTTTTTTTTTGAGACAGAGTCTTACTCTGTCACCCTGGGTAGAGTACAGTGGTGTCTTCGTAGCTCACAGCAACCTCAAACTCCTGGGCTCAAGGAATCCTCCGGCCTCAGCCTCCCGAGTAGCTGGGACTACAGGCATGTGCCACCACACCCGGCTGATTTTTCTGTTTTGAGTAAAGACGGGGTCTCGCTCTTGCTCAGGCTGGTCTGGAACTCCTGAGTTCAAGCGATCCTTCCTTCCCTGTTGGCCTATCAGAGTGCTAGCATTACAGGCGTTAGCCACCACGCCCGGCCGATGCTGACCTTTGAATAAAGGATTAATCAGTTCTCAGCTACCACCTATGCTGGCCGGAATGAGAAACACCTCTCTCTTTCCCCAGCCTCTTCTAAAAGAGCAATGGCCCTGAACCGGGTCAGAGGGTTTGGCCCCTGGCTTGGAGATGCTGAATTCTACACCTTCTTGCTCCCGACAGGACTAGAGAAGGAAGCCGTGTGGCTTTAGCAGACAGCTTGAGCCACAGGTGTGAGACACCCTAAGCTAGAGCAGACCTCCTCCCTTAGGCTCTAGGGACGCTGCCCAACCTTGCTGAACCTCAGCTTTGTCTTCTGCAAAATGGGGACAATAGCTAGCCTACAGGGCTGTCGTGAGGTCTGAATGAGATGGCATGTGCCAGGCTCCTGGCACGCCTTCAGAAATGATGAACATGCTTCAAGTTACTGCCCTTGGCTTGCTTCACACACCTTCTCCCTCCCCAGGAATGACTATGGCCCACTCATCTCTGGGTCTCCAGAGCACTGTCTTGTGTCATGGGGCCAGGAAAGCTCTATGGATTGGGCTGATGGCACAGAAGGGTGGGAGGCATTTTTAGGGCCTCACCTCCTAGGTAGAGGGAGAAGCCAAGAGGGAGGTGTTGGTGGGGGTCAGCTGGCTGGAGCTGGACTTCTGGCCTTGGGAAGCTGCTTTCTGGCTCGTGCCTACAGGAGCCTCTTAA
This sequence comes from Eulemur rufifrons, assembly GCF_041146395.1. Classification (NCBI taxonomy): domain Eukaryota; kingdom Metazoa; phylum Chordata; class Mammalia; order Primates; family Lemuridae; genus Eulemur; species Eulemur rufifrons. The sequence continues at coordinate 18,159,736 of NC_090990.1, read as the reverse complement.
GCCCCCATGCCCACCTGTCTCTTCCCCAGCACGGTGCAGGTCTTTGGGGTATGGTGCCCGTGTCCAGTCTTGCTGCATCTGCCTAAGTTGTCCGACTGACCTCAGTGAGTGCCAGGGAGAGAGGACCTGGGAGATGACTGTGGATTGAAGGTTATAGGAGAAGGAGGCACCAGAGAAGGACCCTTGCCCTAACCTGGGCAGGCCGGTGGTCAGGGAACACTGAGGAGGAGGCAGGCAGAAGGATATGGTGGGGCACAGTGGGGTAGAGGTAGAGAAATGGTGTTCCAGAAAGAGGAAATGGATGAAGGCCGGCAGGCAAAAGAGGATGTGACTCACGTGAGGCGGTTACAAGGAATTTGGCAAGGTGACACCAAAGAGACAGTGGGGAGAGTGGGACACGAGGCAAGACCAGATGACAGAGGCAGTACTGAAAGTTTGGGCTTTATCCTGTATAGCAAGAGAAACTTGGACTGAACATGACCCAGCCCTTCCCAGTGTAGCAGCCAGCTGCCCACTGGGTGTTACTGGTGGACACTGCAAACACTGGGGGACTTTTCAGCAAAAGAGGTGACTTTTGGTCAGGTATCTTTGGAAGTTAGGAGAATGTACATGGTGGCTCTGAGGTTCTCTCCTGGCCTAGGATGGAGACATATTTTTCCCAACATATTTTGAGTGTCTCCTTAGTACTTGGCACTGTGCCAGGGCTCTGGGCCCGGATGACGTTCAGAGTATGAGTCTTGTCTTGTAGCTGTGTTAACACTGCCCAGATCAGTACCTGAAAATAGGAGGGGCTTTGGGTGTGGGGAGAGAAGTCCCTCCTCCTTCCCAAGGATCTCAGGGGTAGGACGAGCAGAGGCCTGGCCAGATGGGTTATCCGGAATCGTGTGGGTGCTGTCCTATCCCTGTGTGTTTTCAAGTCAGCAGGTATTTGTTGAACACCTGCTACGTCCTCAGCCCTGGGCATACAGTGATAAACAGACGTGGAACCTGCCTGCACAGAGCTCACAGGCTAGGGAGGGGAAGAGGGAGAGCTTTCACCTTGAGCTTGGCCAAGCTGACCCTGGGGGTTATGGCACCCAACATGCAGCTCCATACTCCATCCACCTCCCCATCCAAAACCAAACAAACAAAAAAACAATGTGTAGGGAACTCGGGGCCTTGTGGCCAAACCTGGTATCGAGAGAGGCACTCTCTGGTGGGGATTTTTGCTACCTCTCGGCTCTGGGTTTGCAGCCCTGAGGTGGGCCATAGCAGGGAGTGGCTGCCTGCTGCTGGCCAGGACACAGCTTGGGGAGATGGTTGGTGGGTCTCAGGCAGAGGGCTATGTGGATGCCGTGATGCGGAGGAAGGCTAGAGAGCTTGCGTTACAGAACTGCAGAGTTTGATGGGAGCTCGGGGTCAGACCTGGGTTCTATCCTGGTTCTGCTACTAACTTGCTGTGTGATTTTGGTCAAGTCCCTTTCCCTTTCTGAGCCTCAGTCACCCCATCTCTGAAGTGGGTGGCATTGGGCTAGAAAAAATCTGGCAAATAGGTTTTATCTCACATGCCAAAACTGATCGGTTGCTGTTGACGTCTTTGAGCTCTGTCTCAAGCAGCTGTCTGGCTCAGCGGGAATGCCCGCTGTGATTATTTAGAGATGTCTGGGACTGGAGGTCGCCGCAAGTGTTCTGCAGGTTTGCAGACCCCAGGCCTTGTTATCTCCAAGTTCCTTCCTGCACTAATATTCTTTGATTCTTCTCTGCTTTCTTCTGTCTCCTGTGTTGCCTTCCTACCCGGGGGTTGTCTGTCTTCTGCTTGAACACCTCCGTGATGGGGACCTCTCCTTCCCTCAGATAGAATTGTTAGGTTGTTATTCCTTGTGTTGAGCCCTGATCTGCCTCCTGAACTTGTACCTGGAATGATGCCACGGTTCAGGCGTAGGCGATGCCCTTAGGTACCTCGTGCCTCAGTAATCGGTTTATAATTTCTGCCTTCTGGAGGCATACAGAACAGCTTTCTAACATTTCATGGCAGTGACAGAGATAGCACATGTATATCCTATGAAAGAAAGCACTTTGAAAACATCGTCACTTAGTTTCTACGACAACCCTGTGAAGCTGGTGTTAGCCCTTCCATTTTACAGGCGGGGAAGCGGAGGCTCAGAGAGTCAACAGAGCAGCCCTCTGAGACCAAGCCTGTGCACCTCTCTCCAGCTGCGTTCCTCGTCCCCGGCCCTGTCCCCAACCTCCTGTTCTGGCTCCCCCAAAAGCCCACGGCCTCCCGTTCTCTCGCCCTCCGCAGGTTTCCATGTGATCCCCACGATCTCGAGCATCGTCCCGGAGAGCTGCCTGCTGATCGTGGTGGGGCTGCTGGTGGGGGGCCTGATCAAGGGCGTGGGCGAGACGCCCCCCTTCCTGCAGTCGGATGTCTTCTTCCTCTTCCTGCTGCCACCCATCATCCTGGACGCGGGCTACTTCCTGCCGTTGCGGCAGTTCACAGAGAACCTGGGCACCATCCTGATCTTCGCGGTGGTGGGCACACTGTGGAACGCCTTCTTCCTGGGCGGCCTCATGTACGCTGTGTGCCTGGTGGGCGGCGAGCAGATCAACAACATCGGCCTCCTGGACAACCTGCTCTTCGGCAGCATCATCTCGGCCGTGGACCCCGTGGCCGTCCTAGCTGTCTTTGAGGAAATTCACATCAACGAGCTGCTGCATATCCTCGTCTTTGGGGAGTCTCTGCTCAATGACGCCGTCACTGTGGTGAGGGGGCCGGGGCCGCGCCCACACGCACACAGCACAGACCCGAATGCAGGTCCAGCAGGAATCCCTCATCCGCCCACCTCTAACAGTAACAAAAGCAGCTCTTCCCGTTGCTGCTCGCTGTGTGCCAGGCGCCACGCTGAGCCCTTTCACGTGGATTATCTCATTTAATGCTTATTATTCACATTTTCCAGAGGGAGAAACAGGCCCAAAGAAGTCAGATGATAACTTGCTAGAATGTGATAGAACCAATTTATGAATGAACCAGGTCTGTCTGACTCTAGGGCTTGAGCTCTTGGCTGTACCGGGTCATAGGCTCCCTCCTTGACTTGCATTTTGATGTGATCTTGAGCAAATTACTTGTCCTCTTTGTGCCTCAGTTTCCTCTTTATGGACCATTTAATCTGCGGGGCCTTTCTGCTCTCATGTTGACTATGTCTTAAGTTAGAATTTGGTTTTCCCAGAGTCTTAAGGTGAAGATTATGGGAAAAGGTCTTGCCCCTAAAACCTCCAGAAGGTAATAAGTAAAGTGGGTTGGCCTGCGATGGCCCCTTGCTGTGTGACCTTAAGCAAGTGACTGTACCTCACTAGTCCTCACATTTGGCAGCTGCGAAGTGGCAAAGTATTAGTGCTTTCCTCCCAGGGTCTAGTGAGCAGAGGACAGAGACCCCCAGCGCAGGGTCTACACAAGCCTTTCCTCCCTGCTGTTTCCTTGGGAGAGAGATATGTGCACATGCACACACGTTGTGTGGTGAGGACACCCGCACCCCTTCCTAAGCTGGCCCCCTCAGAGACAGCACGCACAGGAAAGCACAGGGCATGTGGCACGCTCACACACGCACTCCTTCTGCGTCCACGGCCCCTCAGGAAGCAACATATCAGAGCGGAGGCACTGTGGTGTTCAGCTGCTGGCTGCCTGTTTCCTCTTCCTTCCCTGCCTCGCTCGCCAGCTCCTCACGGGGTTGGGTAGAGCTGCAGCCTGGCCCGAGCAGGCAGGCCTCTGTCCCGGTCTGTTCCAGCACCAGCTCTTGCCCAGGGTTACTGCATAAGCCTCAGTTTCCCCACCTGTGACACAGGATTGCAGTACCCATCCTGTCATCCTCCCAGGGCTCCTACAGGCGCTACATTCACTGATGTCTTTGAAACCAGTGGGGACCAAAGACAAAACCCTCCCCAGTTGGATCTGGGTGTTGGGGTTCAGGTTGGCATTTCTGGGGAGCAGTGGGATTGTGCCAAGTGGGTAACTCAGATCCAGCCACTTTGGACGCGCAGCTGTGCCACCTGAAGGTGGTGGTTGTGACTGTGGTGTTCATCAGGTGCTTCCTGTCTGAATGTGCATCGCCTCATCTGATCTGCACAGCGACTCCATGAGGTTGGCATTGTTATTATCCCAGCTTTTTGAGAGGAGGAAACTGAGGCACTGAGAGGGTACATTAGCCTGATAAGTGGTGTAGCTGGGGTTCCCATCTACACGCTTATCACTGTCATACACTGCCTCTCTGTGGCTTCAGTGTCAATAGCACCAGGCCAGGAGCGCATTTAGGTAGCCCGGGGCTGAGTGCGCACCTGCTGACAAGGCTGTCTGCTTCCGGAGCCCGCCCCTCTCCCAGGCAGCTGTGGGCCAGGCAGCACCAGGCCTGGCCAGTGCGAGTCGGGCCTTTCTGGAGCTGTGGGCATGGCTGTGGGTGCCCTGTTTCCCAGACAGTAAAGCTGGAGGCTGCCCCTGAGCTGTCTGGTGTCAGGTCTATGCCATAGAGCCAGTCCCTTCTCGCACCGCATTCCCCCTGCCTCCAGGTCCTAGGGGCTTTGGAAGGTTCCCTGTCATGGATTCCCAGGTCTTCTCCTCCCTCTCCCCCAGGCCTAGAAACTTCCCACTGGTTCCTGGCAGAGCTGTCTAGGACCGGACTAGATAGGCCAGGCGGCCAGAGAGCCGCGCTAGGAGAAGGAAGGACCTTAAAGCTCAGCCTGCTGGGGTGGCCCCAACCCATGGCCAACAGGGGACAGGTTCTGGGCCCAGTCCTACTGAGATCGTCAAAGGGCTTTACAATGTGTGAAATGCCACTTAAAACACCTGACCATAACGTTACAGTGACCATCTATTTCCCAGTCCAGGAAATGGGGAAGCCTCAGAGAGCCTCCAGTTCTATAGCATCTGAACTTGGCTGTTCATTGCAACCGCCTGGGGAGCTTGTGAAATAGAGATTTCTGGTCCCCACCCCAGAGAGTCCAGTATGGCTTGGCCTTGTGTATTTTCAGAAAGCTTCAGAGGTTAAGAAATCACCTTCTAGTTCATGGTGTGAAGGACAAACTGGAACCCAGAGATGGGCGTGATGTGCCCAAAGTCAAACAGTGAGAGAGGCAGAGTTAATAGTACCAGTGGCAGCTAACACTGCGTCAAGCAAGGTTCTGAGCACTTTATTAACTAATTTAATGCTCACAACAGCCTTGTAAAGTTGGTACTATTATTATCCTCACTTTATAGATGGGGGACTGAAGCACAGGGAGATTGCATGATTTGCCCTCTGCGTACAGCTCAGGGGCGGCAGAGCCAGGCTTCCAGCCTGGGCAGTTTGGCTTCAGGGTCTGTCCCCTCACAGGTGGCAGGCTGCAGGCCCACAAAAGCCCCTCCAGCCCCAGGCCGTGGTTTTGAGCACTGCTTGGCACTAGGGTTTCTCTGCTTCCATGTGGCCTCTTCTTGTGACTGTGGTCAATGGAGGGGACAGGGTCTCTCTGGGTAGACCCCAAGGAGCCGTGGGCCAGGCCCCTGCCCCCCCACCCACTAGCCTGCACACCCTCCCCAGGTCCTGTATCACCTCTTTGAGGAGTTTGCCAACTATGACCATGTGGGCATCGTGGACATCGTCCTCGGCTTCCTGAGCTTCTTCGTGGTGGCCCTGGGCGGGGTGTTTGTGGGCGTGGTCTACGGGGTCATCGCAGCCTTCACCTCCCGATTTACCTCCCACATCCGCGTCATCGAGCCGCTCTTCGTCTTCCTCTACAGCTACATGGCCTACCTGTCAGCCGAGCTCTTCCACCTGTCAGGCATCATGGCGTGAGTCTGGGTGTGCCAGGCTTGGTGGGGGCTACCAGGCTTGTAGGGTCACGGAGCTCCCCAGGGCCCAACCTCCAGCTCCAGGGATGAGACACGAGCTCCAGGCTCCAGACCTACTTGGTAGCCATTTAAATGACCAAGGTCATCAGAGGTGTCCTAGAAGGGGTGCACTTCTGGGCTTTTCAGGATCCAGGTATCTGGATAGAGCATTTCTGTCTGTGAGCAGGTGCAGCAAGAGTGACCTGCGTTAGGGCAAGCCCAGGGCGCAGGAGGGCAGAACCTGGGGCTACTCTTGGAACTTGGAAGCCACTAAGCTTAAAGTTTGGGAAAGTCTCAGTTGTCCCAAAGGGAGGCCCATGGTCATTGCTAGACACAGGCTCTCATCACTCCTCCCTCAGCAGCCCCAGAAAGGGGCTATGAGGCCTCCGTCGAAGCAAAGTTCACCAGGCCTGAGTCCTGGAGGTCCTGCGCCCTCCGCTGGGTCTTGAAGTGGGGAGAGTGGATGTGGTGAGGTAGTGAGGTGCAGGCGTGTTCCTGATAGGGGAGGACACTGGAGGCACAGAGGCAGGACAGAACTGAGGGCTGCGGGGCAACAGTGAGGAAGCCGGGCTGGCAGGAGCAGAGCCCCGGTGTGGGTGCTGGGCTGGGAAGACTTGGGCTGCTGCTTGGAACAAACCCCGCTGTGGAGACCTCGGTGCACTGGGGGATGCCACACTCGGGGGAATAAACCCAAGAGACCACGGACATGTCACTGGCTCCCATTGGGCAGAACGGCAGCATGGCCTTGGGGTGAAGGCACAGGCCTTGCAGCTGGACAGACCATAGTTGCATCTTTACTCTGCCAGTCGCTGGCAGCGTGACAGTGAGCAGGTGACTTTATTTCTCCTAGAGTAAGATCTCTCATCTGAAAAAAGCAAGAGTACACCGTGCCTGCGGGGTTGATGCGAGTGTTGAGTGGGCGTAGCTGTGTGACCCACAGGCTCAGTGCGGGCACCTCATCGAGCGCGCTCAGTCCCCAGCAGTGGAGGGCTCAGGAAGGTGCGGCTCGATGCGGAGCCCTAATCTCCCCTCTTCCCGACCCCAGACTCATCGCCTCGGGAGTGGTGATGCGGCCCTACGTGGAGGCCAATATCTCCCACAAGTCCCACACTACTATCAAATATTTCCTGAAGATGTGGAGCAGCGTCAGTGAGACCCTCATCTTCATCTTCCTTGGCGTCTCCACCGTAGCCGGCTCCCACCACTGGAACTGGACCTTCGTCATCAGCACCCTGCTCTTCTGCCTCATCGCCCGAGTGCTGGGTGAGGACCGAGCCAGGGCTGGTGGGGAGTGTGCGTGTGTGCGCGTGTGTAGGGCGTTGTGTGGGGGGCCGGGCTGCAGGGGCTGTGGTGCACTGGGTGTTGGAGGGGCCCTGCTTGGCTCCTGGCTGCCCCAGCACAGCTGGACACGAGGGGCTTCCCATTCCTCCTCTGCAGGGCTGGCTGCGCAATCGGGCCTTTCTGAGACGAGCGTTAGGTCTGTGGTCCCCGAGCCTAGCTGGGCGTCACATCTACTTGGTGCACTTTTTAAAATCCCCTTTATTCCTGACCTCACCCCCTAGGGGTTCAGGTTTTGTTAAGGTTGGACCCTGCCCTCTGCATTCATTCATTCATTCATTCATTTATTTTTAAATTTTTCATTGAAGAATTTTTTTAGAGACAGGGTCTTGCTCTGCTGCGCAGGCTGGAGTGCAGTGGGCACAATCATAGCTCACGGCAGCCTTGAACTTCTGGACTCAAGCCATCCTCCCACCTCAGCCTCCCAAGTTGCTAGAATTACAGATGTGACCCATTGTGCCCAGCCTGCATTTTTAAGTGTTTTATTATGGAGATTTTCAAATCCATGGAAAAGTAGAGAGAGAAGGACAATGATCCCCCATGTACCCATCACATTTAGGAAGTATCAGCTTGTGATCAGTCTTGTTTCATCTCTTCTCCCTCCACCCTATTCTTCGGCCACCAGAGGCCTCTGTGACATCTCTAAAGCACATCCAGGTTGTAGAACCCACTTAAGGGTCCATCCAGCTCTTGGATTGAAGGAGTTAGAGCGCCGTAGGCTGAGGGACCCAGGAGATGGGTGAGCTGGGTGGGCTTAGTAGTGGAAGCTTCCTGGGTACTCAGAGAACTCACCAGTACATAAGCCAGGAGGGGCTGGAGACAGCCTGGCCTGACCCTCCCCTCCTCCCCTCCCCGGCAGGCGTGCTGGGCCTGACCTGGTTCATCAACAAGTTCCGCATCGTGAAGCTGACCCCCAAGGACCAGTTCATCATCGCCTACGGGGGCCTGCGAGGGGCCATCGCCTTCTCCCTGGGCTACCTCCTGGACAAGAAGCACTTCCCCATGTGTGACTTGTTCCTGACTGCCATCATCACTGTCATCTTCTTCACTGTCTTTGTGCAGGTGCTGGGCCAGGGCAGTGCAGGCCCTTCTCTTGGGGACCCTGACGCTGTTCCAGAGGAGAGGAAAGCATGTGACTCGAAATGGGGCCATGGGTTCTAGTCTCAGCTCCACCGCTAACTTGCTGCATGACCTTGGGCAAGCCACTCCCCCTTTCTGGGCCTCAGTTTCCCCAATTGTAAAGTGAGAATTGTGATAATGAGTCATTGTGAAGTGACTGATCAGAATGTAAAGTAACCAGAATGCTGCCCAATTTATTTAGGAGCCCAAATAGTATTAAGAGAAGGGGGTACAGTCAGCAGGCCCGAGATCTGCCTTTGCCACCAACTCATCGTAGGGCTTTAGGCAAGAGATTTCCTATCTAAGGATCTCCGCTTCTGTGTCTGTGAAATGGGAACAATAGCACTGCGTGGGGAACTGAGAGGGTCTTGCAGTCAGGCCAAGCTCTGCTGCTGTGTCCTTGTGACCCGCCTTCTGTGAAGTAAGGGGACTGGGCGAGATGATCTCCAAGAATCCAGCCTGCTGACCAGTGATTTCTGTACATTTAAATGACCCAGGCTCAGCTCAGAGCCCCCTGCCACCCCCGTTCCATGTCCCCAAGGAAGCCCAGCTCTGCCTTGCCTCTGTTTGGCCTTGGCAAATGAGAACCACTGTCAGGGCCTCCATTGCTGGACCATCTGTCTGTCTTTCTGGTCACTAATCCTTGCAGAGCCCTAGATGGGATACATCTTTGCATTCTCCTGAGAAAACAGATAGGGGAACCTCCTGCAGCCAGGCTTATTTTCTGTCCTTTGAAAGAAGGAGCTGCTTCTTTTGTCCTCCTGCCCTGCTTCCACTGTCAAAAGTATTTTTTTCACCTTGGCTTTGCAGTTACACGTGCTAATGGTTTTCCAAGCCCCTTTTCCTTTAAGGCAGCATTGGGATGGGGACCTCCGTGTGGAGCTAGCCTGCCAGGGTTTGAATCTTGGCTCTCCTACTTCTGTGGGACCTTGGAAAGTTGCTTAACCTCTCTGAGCCTCAGTTTCCTCATCCATAAAAGGGCGACAATGAAAGGACCTACATCTTAGGGTTGTTGTGGGCATTAAAGAGCTAATACTAATACGGCACTTGAAACTGGGTCTGTGGGCAAGTGTGCAGTTAAATCAGCCGCTGCTGTCATCACGAGGTCCTCTGCAGTCCTGGGGGCAGGCAGAGCAGAGCTGGTTCTCCCTGTGTGCCAGGCCCCAGGTGGGCAGAGCGAGTCTGCGGTGGAGCCTGCATGAGTGCCGGGGTGGAGGCTGGGAGTTCCAGCACCCTTCGGTCCTGGGAGAGGACAGAGCAGAGGGCATCCTGGCCTCGGGGCCTCCCTGCCTGGGTAGCACAGCTGGAGTACCTGACACCCACCTGCTCCCCCAGGGCATGACCATTCGGCCCCTGGTAGACCTGCTGGCTGTGAAGAAAAAGCAAGAAACGAAGCGTTCCATCAACGAGGAGATCCACACACAGGTACTGGGAGCTGGGGCTGGGCCCTGGGGTGCAGGGGAAGGCTCAGGAGCTGGGGGGCAGCTAGGCCTCCAGTCTCCGCCCTCCTCCCTTGCGCCAGTGCTGGGCTCGTCCCTCAGCCCCTTGAGGCTGCCAGGGTCTGGCCATAGGGAACGTGCTGTGTGAGCAGCTGGGAGCCTGAGGAGGGGGTACCATGCCATCTCTGCCTCTAGTTGGAACCTATCTCAGGCATCGGGCGTAGTTGGAGAAGGGGGCTCAGCCGGACACCAGGGGCAGAGGGTTTGGGGCACCCAGAGTTGGTGCCACTGGCTTTCAGGATGAGTGAGGTGTCGGCGCCACCTCCTGGCCACTCCTGGGACTGCAGGGCCAGGCTGAGCAGAGCTGCAGCTTGCAAGGAAGTGGTGGGGGGAGGCTGTTGGGTGGTTTTGGGAAGGAAAGTGCCCAGTAGTGACCCTTGACCTGGCTCTGGGCCCATTGCAGTTCCTGGACCACCTTCTGACAGGCATCGAGGACATCTGTGGCCACTACGGCCACCACCACTGGAAGGACAAGTAGGTGGCAGGCCTGGTGGGTGGGCAGGTGGGCAGGGAGGGGCAGGTGAGGGTCCCGGGACCTGGGCATCTCCCCACCCTGGAAGCTGGCTCCATCATCCATCCGTGTCCTCCCACCAGAATCAACCGGTTTAATAAGAAGTATGTGAAGAAGTGTCTGATAGCCGGCGAGCGCTCCAAGGAGCCCCAGCTGATCGCCTTCTACCACAAGATGGAGATGAAGCAGGCCATCGAGCTGGTGGAGAGCGGGGGCATGGGCAAGATCCCCTCGGCCGTCTCCACCGTCTCCATGCAGTGAGTGCCCATGGCGACACCCTGGCCCTGAGACCCTACTGGTTGCAGGCCACCTGGAGGAGTGGGGGAGCCCTCTGTTGTCCTGTCGGGGTGGGGAGAGAGCTGCGGGGCCACACCCACCTGGGTCATCACCAGGGGGACCTCCTGGCCCAGCCCAGCAGGCTCCAGGATCACAAGAATTTTCTTGGGGACCCAGTCTATACCCTGTTGTCCCAGGAACATCCATCCCAAATCCCTGCCTTCCGAGCGCATCCTGCCGGCATTGTCCAAGGACAAGGAGGAGGAGATCCGCAAAATCCTGAGGAACAACTTGCAGAAGACCAGGCAGCGGGTGAGAGCCTGCTCCGGGCCCGGCGCCCCTCTCCATGGCAGCCCTGCCCTGCACATGCCCCTCGGCTTGGTGCTCCTGAGCCCCAGCCCAGCCTCTAGCACTGTGCCCAGCCCTGCCCTGCACGCACGGCCAGAGCCTCCCAGGCTCAGCTTCTGGGGCCCATCCTGATGGCTGTTCCTCCCACAGCTGCGGTCCTACAACAGACACACGCTGGTGGCAGACCCCTACGAGGAGGCCTGGAACCAGATGCTGCTGCGGAGACAGAAGGCCCGGCAGCTGGAGCAGAAGGTGGCCCCTGCCTTTCCCTAGGAGTCTGGGTGGTTCTTCCCGCACCCCACCCACAGTGCTCTGCCGTACCCCTCTGAGGAAATGTGCCTGTTCTAGAAACCAGGAGGGTTTGGGCTTGATCCCAAGAGCGTGGAGAGCCATGAACCCTTGTCCTAAGCAAGGGAGTGACATGGGGGTAGGGCAGCAGTGGCCTGGATTAGGGCAGCGACAGGCAGATGCAGAGACGTGGGTAAGGGACACTGAGGAGGTGGAACTAGCAAGACTTGGTTGTCAGTTTGAGGTGGGCTGAGAGAAGAGGAAACGGAGTCAGGGTCACCTCTGGGCCTCTGACCGGGCTGGTAGGGAGAGGTGACTGCCGTGTGGGACCCCAAGGAGGGAACCAGGTTTCAAGGGAAGGGAAGGAGCTGAGCTCAGTTTCAAGGCATTTGATTTGAGCTACTTGGGGGCCATCTGGGGCCCAGGTGTCCACTCCCGAGCTGGCTTTAAGGGTCTGAGCCTTGGGGCAGGTGTGGACTGGAGCGAGAGGCTGGGGCAGTGGAAGTGTCTTCAGAGCTGCCCAGGGAGGTTGGTGGCTTGATGAGAGCCTGGGACAAGCCCACCCCTGAAGGGCCAACGTGGGTGCTGGCACAGGCACGGGGAAGAGGGGGTGAGCAGCCCCGAGCACACGGAAGGGGGCGCACTGGCCGTGGGCACCGTCCGGGGGGCTCCCGCTGCCCGGCTGCCCGACTCACCGCTGCTGTCTCTGTCAGATGAACAACTACCTGACGGTGCCGGCCCACAAGCTGGACTCGCCCACCATGTCGCGCGCTCGCATCGGCTCAGGTAAGGGCCTTGGGGCTGGGCGCTCATGCCGCCACCCCCTGAGGATGAGGCTCTGACAGGAACAGGCCTCAGAGAGCCATCAGGGAGGGCAGACCCGCCCCTCGCTGGCCTCCCCCCAAGCCATGAGCTGCTTCCAGGTCAGGTGTGGCTGGGGGTTCATAGAAGGGGGCAGGGGGCCCTGCTGCCACCCCCAGGGACAGGTACGCCCAGTGAGGACTGTGAAGGGAGCTGGGAGCAGACAGGCGCCTGGCAGGGAGGCGGGGGGCGGGGGGGGTCTGCGCTTTCCCGATCTCCAGCACGTGCGCGGGGAAACAAGGGCAGGCCTTCTCGAGGCCTGGGCCCTGGGCAGACAGTGACTCAGCAAGAGCCCTGATGCTTGGCCTGCGGAAGGACACCTGTGGTCTGAGGAGAGGACCCGTCTGAGGGATGAGAAGCTCTTCCCTTCTCTGGGGTGGAGGGTGGCAAAGGCCAGTGTAGACACAGACCGTGGATGGCTTTGTTCGAGGGAAGGCCCTGTGGGAGGTGCTGAGGTGACACGTGCTGGGCCAGGCTCAGGAGCAGAACCCAGCTTGTGCTTGCTCTTGGTCCCCAGACCCGCTGGCCTATGAGCCGAAGGCAGACTTGCCCGTCATCACCATCGACCCAGCGTCCCCGCAGTCGCCCGAGTCTGTGGACCTGGTCAACGAGGACCTGAAGGGCAAGGTCCTGGGGCTGGGCCAGGATCCAGCAAGGGTGGCCGAGGAAGACGAGGATGATGACGGGGGCATCATGATGCGGAGCAAGGAGCCTTCGTCCCCAGGCACCGACGACGTCTTCACCCCTGGGCCAAGTGACAGCCCCAGCTCCCAGAGGATACAGCGCTGCCTCAGTGACCCAGGCCCCCACCCTGAGCCTGGGGAAGGAGAGCCGTTCATCCCTAAGGGGCAGTAGCACCAGGGCCACGGGCAGCGCCCGTCCCACCAGACTCTCCCACCAGAGCAGGGGCTGCTGGGGGCCCGCCTCACCCTTCCTGACCTAGATTGGCCCTGCCCCTCCCCCACCGCATGGCAGCTGGGCCCAGAGGCCACCACACTCCCCCCACCCCCACCGCACGGCTTCCCCTGCCTCCTGGGAAGCGTCCTCCCGCCAGAACTGCCTCCCAACCCATGGGCAGAACTGCCGGGGCTGGTGAGGCAGACCCTACCCCTTCCCCAGGCCCAGGCCCCCCATACCTGGACTAGGGCCTCAGAGGCCCCTTACACTCCATCACCTCCCTGTTCAGACCAATCTGATTTCCAACCAAAGAGGCTCTGGCTCAGCTGTGGTCCCACCCAGGAAGGGAAGGTGCAGAGGCCTCCTTTATCAGGGGAAGCGTAGCCATGTGACTAGGGGAGGGATCGGTGACCTGTGGGGGTCTCACCCTGCTCCTGCCAGCTCTGTTACCTGGCTGGCCACTTCAACCCGTCCTCACTCAGAGCTGCTCTGCCTGGAGCTGGGGCGCTTTGTACAGAGACAGCGTCGTGACTCAGCTTTCCAAGCTGTGCTCCTGCGGGGACCACTGGGCCCTTCAGGGGCTGCTGCCAGGGGAGAGACTGTCTGGGCTCCAGAAAGTGCCGCCTTTTTATGTCTTGTCTGTTCGTGCTTCCGTGTGGGATTCTGTCTGCACAGAGGGCACTCCTGTTTTTAAAATGTTTTGAAAACCCCTGGCCGAAGAGAGCTCTGCCCTCTATCTTCCTCCTCCCACTCCAGAGAATTACTCCTCATCATTCATGCCCGTCTGCCCGGCCCCTCCCGTCAGTCCTCTGCCTGCTGGGCTCTTAAGTGCTGCCCGAAAGCTCTGATTGCAGCAGTGACCCCCCACCCCCACCCCTAATCATGATTCTCTCCAACCTCACAGACGCTGGGCCTCTTGGCGCCTGCCTGGCTCTGGGGCCTGACCCTAAGTTCCTGCTGGCCTGGTCTTTCACATTTCCCCCACCCCAGGGTTGGCCCCAGGAACCTTTCCCTTGTGTCTACCGCACCCAGCTGCCATGGAGCCCAGTCCTGGGAGAGGAGGCCTCCCCTGAGGATCTTTTGTCGCCAGGGCTGGTAGGTTGGGCAGAATGCCGGGCCCCCAGCGGCCTTTGCTCACAAGCACTCCCCACCCCTAGCCCCACCACGGCCAGGCCTGTTGGTGTTTGTCCTCCCCCAGGGCACTCCCTTCCCCAGGATCGTGCAATAGTCAGAGTGTCCCTCTTTCCAGTGGACTGGGCCACAGGTCCTTGGCCCATGTGTCCACCCTCTCCATGCAAGTGCTGTTTTGAGCAGGAGTCACCATACAAGGGTGACGTCGACAACCATGTACGAAGCCACCACAGCTGCTGCCGCTCTGCCGCCTGTACAGAAGAAACTGAATCTTTTTCATATTCTAATAAATCAATGTGAGTTTTTGATAGAGTCAAGAGCTGCTTCCTGGGGATTAGGGGCTTTAAGAAGGAGGGCATCCTGTGGGCCTGGAGTACTCAGCTCAAGGCTGGCACAGAACCACTTAGTAGCCATGAGCTGCTGGTGTGGATGTTCCCAAGTGCCAGGCACCGAGACACAGCAGTGAGCAAAGCATGACACCCCCCACCCTGCCCCAGGAGCCCTCAGCTCAGCAGGAAGAGCAGCCTGGAAAAGCCCAGTGTGTGTGTGAGGTGAATAAAAGGCGGAGGGTGAGGAGGGGATGGCACAGAGGACTTTCCTGCGTAAGTGATATCCCAGTACAGGACTAAGAAATGAGCCAGGGTAACCAGGTGGGGAAGGTCTCAGAGATCCCAAACACACTAATTGGGAGCTGCACACACAACACCCTGGGATGTGAGAAAAGGTAGGGGTGGCCAGGTCAGAGAGTGACAGCAGCAGGCAAGGATGGGACCTTGAGGTCCATGGTTATAATTTTGGTCTTATACCAAGGGCAGTGGGAGGTCACTGAAGCCCTTGTGTTCTCACCTGTAAAGTGGGGACAGCAACCCCTGGGCGAGATATGCTTAGGTGTGTACGGTTGAGCATGTCCAATCTGAAAATCAGCAATCTGGAATGCTCCAAAAGCCAGAACTTTCTAGGCTCCAACATGACTCCACAAGTGGAAAATTCTACACCTGATCTCATGTGACAGGTTGCAGTCAAAACACAAAACTGTTTCATGCACAAAATTATTTAAAATATTGTATAAAATTACCTTCAAGCTATAGCATAAGCTGTATATGAAACATAAATGAATTTCATGTTTAGACTTGGATCCCATCCCCAAGATATCTCCTTATGTATGTGCAAATATTCCAAAATCCCAAATCTGAAATGCTTCTCTTCCCAAGCACTTTGGGAAGGGCTACGTACGTAGCTCAGTTCAGAAGTTGGACCTCTGAGGTGCATTTCCTGGAGTGACCACCAGAGGGCAGTGGGGCCTTGGTGCACACCCCAGGCACCCTTAGAACATGGACTGTCCAGGAAAGCTCTCCGGGCCACCTGGGACCTGAGTGTGATGCGCTTTGACTCCAATTCTGAAGTGGTCAGTGCCAAAAGGATTGGAGTCAGGGACCTCACTGTCCTTTCCTACCAGTGTCCCAACAGGAAATGAATGTGACAGTTATCCCTCTGTATTTTCTGGGGATTGGTTCCAGGACTCCCATGGATACCAAAGTCCTGGGATGCTCAGGTTCCTGGATATAAAATGATGCGGTACCGTTGGCCCTCTGCATCCATGCAGTCCGTATCCATGGATTCAACCAACTGTGGATTGAAAATATTTGAGGCCAGGTGTGGTGGCTCACACCTGTAATCCTAACACTGAGAGGCTGAATCGGGAGGACCACTTGAGCTCAGGAGTTCGAGACCTGCCTGAGCAAGAGCAAGACTCTGTCTCTACTAAAACTAGAAAGAAATTAGCCGGGCAACTAAAAATAGGAAAAAAATTAGCTGGTTATGGTGGTGCATGCCTGTAATCCCAGCCACTTGGGAGGCTGAGGCAGGAGGATCGCTTGAGCCCAGGAGTTTGAGGTTGCTATGAGCTAGGCTGACGCCACGGCACACTAGCTGGGATGACAGAGTGAGACTCTGTCTTAAAAAAAAAAAAAAAAAAAATATTTGAGGAAAAAGGCCAGGCACAGTGGCTCACACCTATAATCCTAGCACTCTGGGAGACTGAGGTGGGAGGATCACTCAAGGTCAGGAGTTCGAGACCAGCCTGAGCAAGAGCGAGACCCCCGTCTCTACTAAAAATAGAAAGAAATTATATGGTAAACTAAAAAATATATATATAGAAAAATTAGCCGGGCATGGTGGCACATGCCTGTAATCTCAGTTACTTGGGAGGCTGAGGCAGAAGGATCACTTGAGCCCAGGAGTTTGAGGTTGCTGTGAGCTAGGAGGATAACACAGCACTCTAGCCAGGGCAACAGAGTGAGACTCTGTCTAAAAAAAAAAAAAAGACTGTCTCTACAAAAAACAGAAAAAAAAAGCCAGGCATGGTGGCGCACACCTGTAGTCCTAGCTACTTGGGAGGCTGAAGCAGGAGGATCACTTGAGCCCAGGAGTTTGAAGTTGCAGTGAGCTATGATGGCGCCACGGCACTGTAGCCTGGGTAACAGAGCAAGACCTTGTCAGACAATACTTGGAAAAATAAAAAAAAAAAACACAACGAAAGATAATACAAATAGTATAACAAGTATTTACATAGTATTTACGTTGTATTAGATATAAGTGATCCAGAGATGATTTAAAGTATGCAGGAGGGTGTGCACAGGTCATATACAAATGCTGCACCATTTTATAAAAGGGACTTGAGCACCCTTGGATTTTAGTATCTTTGGGGTTCCTGGGACAAATCCTCACAATTACCGAGAGATGAATGTATTTACGTATAACCTACACACAGCCTCCTATATACTTTAAATTAACTCTAGGTTACTTATAATACCTAATACAATGTAAATGTCGTGTAAATAGTTGTCATGCTATATGGATTTTTTATAATTCGTATTTTTAATAGTATTTTGTATATGTTTTAAATCTGTGGTTGGTTGAATCTGTGGATGCGGAGCCCAAGGGTCCAGAGGCCTTTTGTGGCTGGAGTTTGGCCAGCAGCAGACGTGCAGGGGAGGTAGGCAATGGTAGATGACACAGGCGTCACAGGCCAGAGGGGAACGGATTCTATCTGAAGCACATTGAGAAATTACTCACATGATCTAAGGAGATGAGTTAGCTGATACTGGCCGCTGAAGGATGACTCTGGGCTGTGTGGAGGATGGATGGAGGGACAGGGACGGAAGCAGGAGTCGGGAGACTGGGCCAGAGGTCCAGGTAAGAGGCGATGGTGCTGACACAGCCGTGGGTGATTTCGGGGTGTGACGACACGCTCTGGTGGGCTGAATGTGGGGAGTGAGGCAGAGGCGGGTCCTCACTGAGTGAGCGGAGGCAGGAGGCAGGAGGCAGGCCTGGGAAGCAGGGAAGGCGGAGCTCCCGAGTCTGAGACGCAGGCGAGAGCTGGGCAGAACCCCCACAGATGTCCACATCCATGAGCCTGGAGCGGGGGGATGCTGGGCCAGAGAAGAAATGTTGGGGGTATCCGAGCGGCATTTATAGCTGCAGAACTGGCGGAGGGAACCTGGCAGACAGAGGCTGCAGGAAGGAACAGGGCCTGAAGAACCACCAGGGGACCACCAGCGTTTCAAGGTTAGATGGGAGAGGACTGGCCAGAGGGGCAGAAGAAAGATCAGGAGGGTCTGGTCTCAAAGCCCGGAGGGGAGGGCACCTCGAGGAGGAAAGAGTGGCCGAGTGTTAAATGCTGCCAAGAGGATGAGTTTGCTGGTAAAGGGAAAGGCCCAGTGGACAGAGGAATGTGTTAAACACCACAAGGGTCCGATCAGCCAGACCCAGAAGGTGGGGAATTCTCCAGAAACATTAACCCCTTTCTTCAAAACCTAAGTGGCAAGACAAAAAAAAAAAAAAAAAAAAAGCAAAAGGAGAACTGTTAAAGATTAAACGAAATTCAAGGAACATATGAGCCAAATGCAATGAATGGCTCTTGTTTGGATCTTGAATCAAACTAAACCATTGGAAAAGACATTTATGGAGCAATCGGGGAAATTTGAAGACTGATATTAGGTAATATTAAGGAATCACTTAATTTTTTTTCAGGACCATGCTACTGTGGTTATATTTTAAAGAGTCATTATCTTTTAGATATTCATACTCAATAGTGATTTATTAACTAGTAATACAAATAAGTGAGATTTGCTTTAAAATAGCCCAGAAGAACAGAGGGGAGGGAAGCTGTGGGGTGCAGGTGAGACTCTGGCCCTCCGTTGATGGTTACTCACGCTGGGTGTTTCAGTTCATGGATGTTCATTACATTATGTTTTTTGTTAATTATTGAAAATTTGCATAATAAAGTTAATGAAAAAAACTCAAAAGAAAAGTGCTTATTGGGTTTGGCAAGAATGGTATCAGTAACCCGACAAGTTCAATCTCAGTAGATGGAAGTCAAACTGGAGTGGGAAGATGGCCGCCAAGATTCCTGTGTCTTGGTACAATTCCCTCCCCTTAAGAAAGGGCAGAACTGGCCGGGCGCGGTGGCTCATGCCTGTAATCCTAGCACTCTGGGAGGCTGAGGCAGGAGGATCATTTGAGGTCAGGAGATCGAGGCCAGCCTGAGCAGGAGCAAGACCCCGTCTCTACTAAACATAGAAAAAATTAGCCAGGTATGGTGATGCATGCCTGTAGTCCCAGTACTTGGGAGGCTGAGGCAGAAGGATCACTTGAACCCAGGAGTTGGAGGTTGCAGTGAGCTATGATGACACCATTGCACTCCAGCCTGGGGGATAGAGCCAAACTTGGTCTCAAAAAAATACAAATAAAAAATAAAGAATGGGCAGAACCTGTGCATATGATGGGATGTTGCTGTGGTTAGGTTACATTATATAACAAAGGTGACTTTTGCAGATATAATTAAGGTCCCTAATCAGTTAACTTTGAGTCAAAGGGAGACTATTGCAGTGGGCCTGACCTAATCAGGTGAGCTCTTAAAAGAGAGAGACTCAGGCCGGGCGCGGTGGCTCACGCCTGTAATCCTAGCACTCTGGGAGGCCGAGGTGGGCGGATCGCTCAAGGTCAGGAGTTCGAGACCAGCCTGAGCAAGAGCGAGACCCCGTCTCTACTAAAAATAGAAAGAAATTATCTGGCCAACTAAAATATATATAGAAAAAATTAGCCAGGCATGGTGGCACATGCCTGTAGTCCCAGCTACTCGGGAGGCTGAGGCAGTAGGATCGCTTAAGCCCAGGAGTTTAAGGTTGCTGTGAGCTAGGCTGACGCCATGGCACTCACTCTAGCCAGGGCAACAAAGCGACACTCTGTCTCAAAAAAAAAAAAAGAGAGAGAGAGACTCTACTGTTGGCCTTGAAGGAGCAAACTGCCCTTCTGTGAAGAGGGCCACATGTCAGGGAACAGCTAGTGGCCCGTAGGAGCTAAGAATGGCCCCCTGTTAGCAGCCAGCAAGAAAAGTGGGGACTTGAGCCTTACAATCACAGAGAACTGAATTCTGCCAGCAACCAGTGAGCTTGGAAGATGATCTCGAGTCACAGCAGAGGCCATGGCCTGGGCCAGGACTTCAGCCTGGTGCGGTACTGAGCAGAGGACCCGGTGAAAACATGCTGGACTTCTGACCCACAGAAACCATGACAGAATAAATTTGTGTTGGTTTAAGTCACTAAGTCTGTGGTAATATATTATGCAGCCATGGAAAATTAATATAGGTGTCTGTTTTGGGTTTGTGGGGGTAGGGGCAGGCAAGGAGATATTAGAAATATTTGTAAACTATTGGGAAATGACCCAGTAGAGAAGGAAATACTTTGAGAAAGTAAAAGGGGGAGGTAGAGAGCCAGGGTCAGGACACCTGTGAGACAGCTGGGCATGGTGACTCATGTCTGTAATCACAGCACTTTGGAAGCCCAAGGCAGGAGGATGGCTTGAAGCCAGGAGTTCCAGACCAGCCTGAGCAACACAGTGAGATACTATCTTTGCAAAAAATTTTAAACAATAGCTGGGCGTGGTGGCACACACTTGTAGTCCTAGATACTAGGGAGGCTGAGGCAAGAGGATCGCTTGAGCCCAGGAGTTGGAGGCTGCAGTGAGCCATGATCGCACCACTGCACACCAGCCTGGGCAACAGAGCAAGACCCTGTCTCTAAGAAATAAAAATAATGAATAAATAAACAAACAAATAAAAAAGACACCCTTGAGAGGAGCAGGGATGGCTTCTCCAAGGTATGAGGAAGCAGATAGGTTTGCAGACTTAGTGGAGGAAAAACGAGGAAGCGTCTGTGTAGTTGAAGGCTTTAATTCTCTCAATGTGAGGCAAAAATCATCAAATGAGAATGAATCTAGGAAGGTAGGTAGGAAATTTGAAGAAAGAGGAAAAGAAATGAAAGAGTTAGCTTGAGAGAGATGAGAAGAAGGAAATGTGCTTCTTTGAAAATCAGTCGAGTTTTCCAGGTCGAGTCCATTTCGTGTTTGAGGACAGTGAAACTGCTGAGCCCAGTCATATGATTTTGTCAGTGATCTTCAGATATGTGAGTACAGGCACGAGGAAGGATGGGTTTTGCCAGGCAAATAAGATGAAAATCTGATGAAGTGAAGGGTGTTTGCAAGGATGTGATTATGATGGTAAACCGCAGAGCCTGGAAGGCCAAAGAGAAGTGGGGACTGGAGGAGGCTAAGAACTAGCGCCAGTGGACGGGACCGCGCCACGAGACGGACCATCACTCAGTGGGTGTGTGTTTTTTGGGGGAAGACAGAGACATCCCAAAATACAGCGGCCCCACAGAAGTTAATTTTCTTCTTGGGCAACAGTAAGAACCTGTCTCTACAAAAAAAAAAAAAATTAGCCGGGCATGGTGGCGCACACCTGTAGTCCCAGCTACTCGGGAGGCTGAGGCAGGAGGATTCCTTGAGCCCAGGAGTTCGAGACTGTAGTGAGCTATGATTGCGACACTACGTTCCAGCCTAGGTGAGAGAGCAAGACCCTGTCTCCAAAAACAAAAACAAAAACAAAAACAAAAACCAGGGTCCATTAGCCCATTGGAAGGAAATGGGCATGAGGGGAACGCCCTAAGTTTTAAGGCCTGTACTTGTAGGTGACACATATCACTTCACTCACATCCATCGCCGATAGCTTATCACATAGCCCCACCCAGCCACAGGGAGGCTGGGAAATGTAGTCTCTATGGGGACAGCCAAATAATTCTATTAATCCAGAAGGAGAGACTGGATTTTGGTGGACATCCAGCAGTCTTTGCCATGGTGGGAGTTTAGCAAATGAGCATGATAATTGTAATATGTGATCTCACAATGTATTTAATAATTCCCCCTTTTTGAACATGTAAGTTGTTTTACCTATTATAATTAGTTTGCCAATAAACACTTTAGCTGATGGTTTATAAGTTTTTGGGGGAGTGCAGTTTCTGGTAAGCATCTTCCTAAAAACATCTTCCTAAAAAGAAATGACAGGCTAATAATGAACAACCAGGCAAAACTGAAGTGAAAAGAGAGGTAAGCCCAGGTCTGGAGCGTGTTGTCCTGAGGTCATTTGCTAACTGGGTACGTTGGGGCCTCAGGTTGGACGTCACAAAGTCCAGAACTTAACCAAGAAGGAGAATCTGACATGAGACCCCAAAGGGCCATACTCTTCGGGTACAGGTGAACCAGAAGAAACCAACAGCTCACGCCTAGGGGACTGCCAGAAAATATGCCATGGTGCCAAAAAGAGCAGGAATTTAAAAATCATACCCCTGAGAAGTTGCATCCCGGAGCAACTTCTTTTGCTCAGCATTTCATACCAAATTCACATTACCTATGATGGTCTACAAATCTTCAAACTGCATATTTAGTTTGAAATGATCCTGGGCTTCTAATGCTTCTAGTACCTGATAGAAGCAAATGCAAAAGCTCTCTGAAGAAATGCACTGTCATCTTGAGCCTCAACATTTCAACAAATGACGCTTTTTAAAATGTGAATTGTTACTCATGCAAGCAAGGGATCGAGATGACCATAAAGGAAAAGATAGATACCTTTAGGTATATTAAAATTCAGAGACTCTATAAAGAAAATGAAAAAACAAGCCATACAATCTAATAATACTTGAACACATGAAACTGCTAAAGGAGTCGTATCCCAAATAGATAAAGAACTCCCACAAATCAACAAGAAAAAGCCAAACGGACAAATACATTTAATACACACTTTACCAAGAAAAAGGAAATCCAAATGGCCAATAAATGTATGGAAAAATGCTTAACTTCATAAATAATCAGGGAAATGCAAAACCTATAATGTAACACCACTATACACACACCAATCAGGTAAAATTCAAGTCTGCCAACACCAAGTAGTGACAAGGGTGTGGTGCACCCGGGAATCCCATACACTGCTGGTGTATATTAGTACAACCACTCTGGGGGAGAGTTTGGAACCTTCTAGTAAGTGCTATAAACACTCATGCCCTATGATGTAGCAACACCACTAAAAAAATCCCCTAAGAAGTGTATACACTATGTACCAAGAAATATTGTACAAAAATGTTCAGAGTAGAATTGTTTATGTATACCCAAACTGGAAACAGTTCAAATGCCTGTCCATAGCAAAGTGGATAAATTTTTTTTTTTTTTTTTGAGATAGAGTCTTGCTTTGTTGCCTGGGCTAAAGTGCCGTGGCGTCAGGCTAGCTCACAGCAAACTCAGATTCCTGGGCTCAGCAATCCTCCTGCCTCAGCCTCCCAGGTAACTGGGACTACAGGCATGTGCCACTGCGCCTGGCCAAATTTTTTATAATTATACTATGGAGTTTTAAACAGCAATGAAAATAAACAAACTAGAACTTCACAACAACAACGTAGATTGATGTCGTAAATACAATGCTGAGTCAAAGAAGAAAAGCACGAGAGATATACAGGGAATGATTTCATTTACATGAAGTTCAAAACCAGAAAAATCTACATTATATTGTACAGGGATGGATAAACTGTAAAGAACCATAAAACTATAATGATAGACAGAGATTATCATAAAACTACAAGGATGATTGCCCTTAAGAGGAAGGGAGGGGTGTGACTGGGAAGGGGAACGGGGGAGCCCTGTGGTGCTGGCAATATTTTATTTCTTGAGTGGGGTGGTGAAGGCACAGATGTTTGTTTTATAATTACACATTATACTATGCATTTCTATTCTATGCACCTTTCTACACGAGTCATATCTTACAATTCCAAGTTTTCAGACAGAAAGATGTCATGAATAGCTTTATGCAATATATTAGAAAATTTAGGCAAAATGGACAAATTGCTAGAAAACTATTACTTCCCAAAATTGAATCAAAAAGAAACAAAGTATCTGAATGGTTTTATAACTAGTTGTATTAGTTATCTATTGCTATGTAACAAATTACCACAAACTTAGCAATTTGAAAACACACATTTATTATCTTATAATTTCTGCAGGTTAGGAGTCTAGGCATGGTTTGCATAGTTGAGTGTTCTATGTTGAGGTCTCTCACAAGACTGCAGTTGTTGTCCAGGGTTGGGGTCTCATCTGAAGGCTCAACTGGGGAAGGATCCACATCCAAGTTCATGTAATTGTTGGCAGAATCCAGTTACTGAAGGGTTCCTGGACTGCGGGCCTCAGTTTCTAGCTGGCTGTTGGCCAGAGGCCACTGTCTGTTTCTTGCTAGATGGCCCTCCCCAACACAGCCACGTGCTTCGACAAAGTGTGCAAGCCAAAAAGGCAACAGGGAGGGTCTGCCAGCAAGACAGAAGTTACAATCTCACGTAATCTAATTGTGGAAGTGACATTCTATTACCTTTGCCGTATTCTATTAGTTAGAAGTAAATCACACACCCCCCACCCACACTCAAGGGTAGAGGATTATACAAAGGGTTGATCCAGGAGGCAGAGATCTCTGGGGGCCATCTTGGAGTCTGCCCACAGCATGACTAAAGGAATTGAATCAGTAGTCAAATATCTTCCCATAAAGAAAACTCTAGCCATCCCTGCTAAGTTCTGCCAAGAATTAAAGCAATGATTCCAAACTTACATAAATCTTTGTCCTCATTTCCAATTATTGCCTTAGAATAGGGAAATTAATGAGGCATTTTTGCTGCTGAATTTTTTCCCCAGGTATGTTGTACTAATTTACACTTCTATTTTTCTTTTCTTTTTGAGACAGGGTTTTCCCGGGCTGGAGTGCAGTGGTGCGGTCATAGCTCACTGCAACCTCACACTCCTGGGCTCAAGTGATCCTCTCACCTCGGCCTCTCAAAGTGCTAGGATTACAGGTGTGAGCGACCTCACCCAGCCTATTTTTCTACACCTAATTTTTCCAATATTTTATTATGAAAACTTTCAAACTGTACTTAACTGTACCATGAACACACATGTACTCATCACCCTGATTCTAGAGTTGGTAACATTTTGCTCTGTTTTCTTTATCATAGATCTATCCCCTCTATTTATCCATCAATGCATCTTTTTTGGTTTATTTTTAACTGTGGAAAAATATACATAAAATTGACCATTTTGGCTGGGCACGGGAGCTCACGCCTGTAATCCTAGCACTCTGTGAGGCTGAGGTGGGTGGATCGTTTGAGCTCAGGAGTTTGAGATCGGCCTGAGCAAGAGCGAGACCCCGTCTCTACTAAAAATAGAAAGAAATTATATGGACAACTAAAAATATATACAGAAAAATTTAGCCGGGCATGGTGGCACATGCTTGTAGTCCCAGCTACTTGGGAGGCTGAGGCAGGAGGATCACTTGAGCCCAGGAGTTTGAGGTTGCTGTGAGGTAGGCAAGACCCTATCTCAAAAAAAATTTATTTTTATTTTTAATTATTACACAATAATGCACAATAGTTATTGTGCAATAGTGCACAATAGTTATATATCTTTACAGGGTACCTGTGATGTTTTGATACAGGCATATTATATGAATTAATCAAATCAGGGTAATTGGCATATCCATCACCTCAGGCAAAAAAATGCATTTATTTTTAATGCAATTTGCAGATATCAGTATACTTCATTCCTAAACACTTCAGCATGAATAGCATTGACTAGAGTCCAATTTTTGCTTACAGTTTTTTTTTCCCTTTTGAGATAAAATTTAGACACAGTGAAACACACAGATCCAAGTATGCCACTAGATGAGTCTGGACAAATGCATATATCCATGGTCC
Source organism: Eulemur rufifrons (assembly GCF_041146395.1). NCBI lineage: Eukaryota > Metazoa > Chordata > Mammalia > Primates > Lemuridae > Eulemur > Eulemur rufifrons. The sequence goes on along the minus strand of NC_090990.1, from coordinate 18,134,521 downwards.
CCAGCCCTCATCAGTAAGTAGAATATTTCTGTGAGTTTTCCTCGTCAGTTCCCAGCCACCCTTGCCCCCAGTCATGAAGCGGCCACTATTATGGGTTTTTTAAAATGATAGATTGGTTTTGCCTGTTCTAGAACTTCACACAATAAGTACTCTTTTGTGTCTGTCTTCTGTCACTCAGCAGAATGTTTTTGAGACACATCCAGGTGGCCGCATGTAGCAGCAATCCCTTCTGTTTTCTTGATGAGTGATATTCTATTGTTTGGACACAATAGACTCCATTCTCCTGTTGATGAACACCTGGCCTGTTTCCAGTTTGGGCTGTTGTGAATAGAGCTGCTACGAACCTTGTACAGATCTTTTTGTGGACGTGTATTTTCATTTCTCTTTGGTAAGTCCCTGTAAGTGGAATTACTGGCCATGAGGTACGGGAATACTTAGTTTCATCCAAAAATGCCCCACCAGAATGGCTGAGCTGTTTTCTCCTCCCACCAACAACACATGAGCGTTCCAGTTTCTCCTCATCCTCGACAACACTGGGTGTTGGCAGTTTTTTCATTTTTAGCCCTTCCAATGGGTCGTCTCATTCAGTGGCATCTCACAGAGGTTTTTTGATTTGCATTTCCTTGGTGACTCACGACATTGAATATCTTGCCTTAGCTTATCGGCCGTGCACATATCTTTCTTTGTGAAGTATCTGTTCAACTCGTTTGCTCATTTTAAAATTGGGTGTTTGTCTTTTTACTATTGAGTTTTAGAAGTTCTATATGTATCCTGGGAACAAGTCATTTGTCAAGATACATGCTTCGTGGGTATTTTCTTTCACTCTGGGGCTTGTCTATTCATAATGACTTTTGATGAGCAGTAGTTTTAAATTATGGTGCAGTCTAATTTACCATGCTTTAATGGTTATTGCTTTCCATGTCTAGTCCAAGAAACCTTTGCCTACCTCCAGATTGCTAAGCTTTTTCTCCTGGGTTTTTTTTTTTTGAGTCTCACTTTGTTGCCCGGATTAGAGTGCCATGGCGTCAGCCTAGCTCACAGCAACCTCAAACTCCTGGGCTCAAGCAATCCTCCTGCCTCAGCCTCCCGAGTAGCTGGGACTACAGGCATGCACCACCCTGCCCGGCTAATTTTTATATGTATATATATGTATTTTTTTTTAGTTGTCCAGTTAATTTCTTTCTATTTTTCAGTAGAGATGGGGTCTCGCTCTTGCTCAGGCTGGTCTTGAACTCCTGAGCTCAAACGATCCACCTGCCTCGGCCTCCCAGAGTGCTAGGATTACAGGCGTGAGCCACTGCTCCCGGCCTTTTCTCCTGTTTTCTTCTAGAGCTTTATGGTTTTAGTTCTATGTTTAATTTTGACAACAACTTTTTTTTTTTTTTTTTTTTTTGAGACAGAGTCTCACTCTGTTGTCTGGGCTAGAGTGAGTGCCGTGGCGTCAGTCTAGCTCACAGCAACCTCAAACTCCTGGGCTTAAGCGATCCTACTGCCTCGGCCTCCCGAGTAGCTGGGACTACAGGCATGCACCACCATGCCCGGCTAATTTTTTGTATATATATATTTTAGTTGTCCATATAATTTCTTTCTATTTTTAGTAGAGACGGGGTCTCACTCTTGCTCAGGCTGGTCTCGAACTCCTGACCTCGAGCGATCCACCCGCCTCGGCCTCCCAGAGTGCTAGGATTACAGGCGTGAGCCACCGCGCCTGGCCAACAACTTTTAAGATTTAGATACTGTTTTCCCCCTTTCTAGGGGAGGAAACTAAGGACAAGGAAAGGCTAAGTAACTTGCGCGCGTGCACGCTCGCACATACACTCCTACTGAGCCATTGTCCTGGGGTTGGAGTCCGGGAAGTCTGACGCTGCACGAGGCACCACTCCCAAAAGGTGCTGTGGGGCTTCCTCCACAAAGGAGTAGGTTTTCTGGAGGGAAGAATCCAGACCAAGCTATTCCCTAGGGCCAGTGGCCTTGTCCTTTCCTATAGAAAGAGAGAGCTGGCACCGGGGGCTGCAGAAGGCAGGAGAGGCTGGAGTGACCCAGGAGGAGCCGGGCTGGCCTGGCTCCCTCTGACTGCGCCAGCCTAGCCCCCCACACCCTCCACAGGCCACGCCAAGGGGCCTCCAATCCTGCTGGTCCCCTGAGGGCAGTATTTCTCTCCGGCACTGCCTATTTATGTTCCTTCTGCCTTTGGCCAGCACCACAGCTACAGGATCCGTTCATGACGCGAACCTTCACTCAGGAAGAACCTCAGCCCCTGGGTGCACTTTTGCCCACGTCGGGTGAAAATCCCCCGCTGGCCTTACCGCGAGGCGTGGAGGACGCTGCCCTGCCCCGGCTCTCTGCAGATCCTCCCTGTTCCTGCTTTAGAGCAGCCTCCGTGTCCCTTTGGCACTCAGGGTCAACACCGCAGCCAACCCCACAAGGCACCCTCTTGTCTGTTTCCTCAGCTGCGGTGACAGTCCCAGAGGAATCATTTTTGCATCTCTGGATGGACCCAGGCCTCCCCAGGGGACTAAGTATGTGCCCCTCCTGCCACCGCTCACTGCCTCTCAGACCCCTGGGCTTTGACTCCAGGAGAAACAGCATCACGTGTTGTCACTGGCTCCAAGCATGTGCCACTTCCTACAGCTCACAGGAGGGCATCCCACCATGCAGTGAGGCCACCTCGTCCTGGGTCGCCGGTACAAGGGAAGACTCGTGCAACCCAGGGGCACTGGCCCATTGTTGTGCGTCTTCACAGAAACGTGAGCTTCTCTGTGGGAGGCGGTGCCGTGCAGGACACCCGAGCAGGGGCATTCAGTAAGGTGACGAGTGCGGGCGCAGGGGGAGGACGGGAAAGCGAGCCCGACTGTACCGTGAGGAGCTGATGCAGGTGCACAAGTCACTGCTCCTCCATGAAGGAAGGCGCTTGTGTAAAGTAATCAAGCAGTCACCAGATGGCCGGCTGAGCCCCGAGGGCACAGGTGTGGCCACACAGAGGTGACGGGAACCAGGTTGCCGTGGGTGGGTGGAAGCTCCGGCTGCAGAGGCCAGGCTGAGCCCCCTGCCCCCTCCGTGGCCACTTTGTTCGTGGCCCATCGATTAGGCTCTTGATTAGCAGAGGCTTATGGGAGACTCTAAGAACCCCCAGACAGCGCCATGTAACAATTTGTCCTCCTCTTGGGAAGCAGATGGAATAAACAAACTGTGACTATGAAGCAAGTTATACCAGGAGATAAATTACACATATTGCAACAAGGAGGAAGAGAACATGTGATGTCTGCAAAATTCCTAAGGGAATTTGTCCTTGTCCTGGAAAAAAAAAAATGCTGGCTTGCTGTTTAACATTTCTATTAGAAAATTAAGGCTCCTTGTGCCTCAAATAAGATAAGAAAGTCATGCTGGGATGTCACCCTGAACGCTGCCTCAGATGAGGTAGAGTCACGACCTAGTTATGACCAGTTCTGTCTCCAGCAAACAATGGTCAGATGTTGCTGGGCATTGTTAGCACAGGACAATGGACCAGGAGAAGCTCCGTATCGCTGTCTAAAGGTCTGTATCTCTTGTTCCAAAATGTAAGTTTCATTGCCATGGGAAGTATCAAAGGTAAGGCCTGGGTGTGGCTGGGATGTCCTCTTGAATTTATCCAGGTCCTATTAACAGAGAAAAGGATGATGGTGACACCCACAGTTATCACCTGACTGTAAAGCGCCTCCTTGGGGGGTGGGGGGCTCTGATGAACAGTCACTTGGGACAAGTGTTCTCTCGCAATCTGAGCCCATTGAGAGCCCGGCCATGTAGCACTAACCCAGCACCTTGTCACCAACCCTCCCACCTGGCAAGACCACCAGCCACTTCCCACAGCTGCGCAAAGCCCAACCTCAGGTCACCTCTCCTTCCACACAAAACGGACCCCACCCTGCGCTGCTGCAGACCCTGGAAGGGTCTCTCCTGGCTGTCGCTGGGGGAGGCAGGCGTCAGTGTCTCAGCGACGGATTTCGGGCTGGGGCTGACTGCTGCAGGACCATCTGTTCACAGGCTGTGGAGAGAGCTCAGAGTTGTCTGAGGAATGACCTCGAAGGCTCATCCTGGGTTGCCTGGCAACTAGCAAGCGGGGACCAGTGGCTCCCTGTCCCTGAAGGAGGGGCAGTGCCTGCACTCAGCTTCCCACGGGAGGAGGGCGGGGTGGGGCAGCCAGTCCCAGGCCTCCAGGCGGGCGGCACTCGCAGGCCTGCTGACATTTCAGTTCAGCCTGCTGAGCATCTGAGCTCAGGACGCAGGCGATCCCCACCCCACTGCCCCAAGGTCATTCTCATACCTGCCTATGAAAAGGGAGGACATGGGGGGGACAGCCTCCCTCTGCTCCATGCTGCCTCCGGGTGTCTGTCAGCGTGAGATCCAGTCTTCACCAAGTGTCGCTGCAAGCGTCCACCCGAGCTCTTAGCATGGCACAGGCTCGAGTGCTCAGCTGGTCCTAGGGTGTGGGTGGAGGCAGGGACAGCTGGGCAGCCCGAGAAGGGACTCTGGGGAAGGAGCCACCTGCTCTGCAGCTCACCTGGGCTTCAGGACATGCCTGCACTCAGCCCTTGCCCACGTGTGCCTTCTCCCCTTGGAGGACAGAGGCTGCTGGGCACACCTGACTTTGCAGCAAGGTCAGACAGCACTCAGCTCTTGTCACGAGGTCCCCAGGTGCCACATGTCAGGCTTTTCATCTCCCAGCTTACCAAAGGCATGAGCAGTTTCTCAAAGGGAGAACCGTGGCTTGAGGAAGGGGCGCAGCTCTGCACTAAAATCCTGGCTGCCAAGCTGAGTTTTGCCTCCTGGGGCTTGTCCCAGGCTCCATTAGGGCATCTCAATATGCCATAGGCGCTCAGGGGCCTCAGATGGTTCCAGCAAGCTTTGGTGCCACTGCTGTGTGTGAGGGCAGGGGGTGGAGGCTGCAGTTCCACACCACCCATGACCCCCCTACCCCCAGAAAGAGCTGCCTCCTCTGGGAGGGCTGCTCAGCTCCTGCCTCAGCGGATGGACACAGATGACCTGAGACCCTGGGTGCTCGACCCCTGCCCTCAACCTCTCCCTGCCTGCCCCAAGTCCCCTGAGTTCCACCTGCATTTAGTTCCACCCAAGGAATCCGAATGGACTCCTGATTTTTCTTAAGAATTACAAGAGGAAATAGCATGAAGCTCAGTGTTCCCAGGTTTGAGTGTGCATCAGAATTCTCAGGGTGGGAACTTGTTTCAAACAGAACTGCCAGGTTCCGACTCCAGAGAGTGTAATTCAGCAGAGCTGAGGTGGTGCCCTGGAATGTGCATTTTAAACAAGCTCCCCACCCCATGATTCTGATTCAGGTACTTGGCTATCCACAGTTTGAGAAACACTGGTAGAGTGTCTCAGGGTCAGGCAAGCCTGGGTCTAAATCCAAGTTCTATTCCTGTATTAGCTGGAATTCATTTAAGCTATGAGTAATGGATACCTGAAATAGCAGGAGCCTCAATGTGATAGAAATTTATTTCTCTCATTTAAACGTCTAGGAATACAATCCAGGCTGGTATGGTGATACTGCAATTATTAGGGACCTATATTTTTTCTGTCTTGTTGCTCCCAAATCCTCCAAATTCACCTTTTCCTTCATGGTTCAAAATGGCTGCTCCAGCTCCAGCCATCGTGGCTACATTTCATCCAGCAGGAAAGAAGAAAGAGGAGGAGAAAGGCACAATCCCTCTGTTGCATACACTCCCAATCCCTGGAAGTCACATATACTACTTCTACTTATATTCCGCTTGCCAGAACTTGGTCATTATGGCTAGATCTACTACTGTAAGGCAGGTGGCAAAAGTGTAGAAATGTATTTAGCTGTTTTTAAATGGTGATTTAAGGCACAAAAAGAGTGTCTAAAGTAGCTGAAAAGGAGAGAGGCTGCAAGCTAAAGATAAAATCAGCTAACATCAATCATATACTTCCTGAATGCCAGTTACAGTTCTAAGCATTTCATGTGTAACCATGAATTTAATTCTTCCAACAATCCTGAGGCTTGTTGTTTTCTAGAATAGGGACACACGTACACTCCTAAACCACACAGATTGAAGGATTAGCTTTGCCTGCTTACTCTCTGAGTGGCTCTGAGCAAGTTCTTCGCTGACAAAAGAGAATGAAGAAACCAGACCAGACACAACTCAGCACCCTAGACCTGGTGTGTTGCCAACAACACCTTGACAGAGTCAGGCCTCTACCAGCCAGGAGGAAGGAGCACATTCTGCCCTAGTATTTATAAATCAGGTGTCGGCAGGGGTGTCCCATGAGACTGGGGAAAGTTTTGCTCAAATCCCTTCCTGTGCCCTGTGGTCATGTGAAGCTTTCCCTACGTTCTCTGTACACCTTGGGAGTTTTGTTCTCAGAGTACTTCTAGCTATGAAGCCAGAATTCTTGCTTCTGCTGAGTTCTTATGTCTATCTTATGCCTGTGCGAGTTTGGAGCCTGGAAGTGCAATTAATTGCTGGGCTCTGGCTCCTCCAGTGGGTCTGCTATTGGCACAGTGCCGGGCACAAAGTAGATGCTCAATAAATGCTTCTTGAATAATAATGCTAATAGCCATCATTTAAGAAGTGCTTTCCACATTCCAGGCTTTGTGCTAAGAGCCTGATATATATTATACCATTTGATCCTGACAACTGCCGAGATCTTCATTTTACCAATAAAGAAACTGACTCACAGGGTTAGGTACTTGCCAAAGGTCTCACAACGGGTAAGTGGTAGAGCTGGGGTTTGAAGCTGCAAAGTTTTAACCACAGTGCTCAGCTGTCCACAGCCACATGCACTATGAATGACCCAGGAGCCTGGCGTCCTGAGACATGCAGAGCCTGTCTAGGCTGATGGCTTTGTGGGCTTCCAAGGATTCTAACAACCGCAGGACACTCTTGTCCAATCTCTTCTATTTCTTGCCCCCAGGTCCCCAACACCTGCCCCCCTCTGCCCCATCAGTGATCGTATGCAGCACAGAATGGCGGCCACTTACGCTGAGGAGGGAGCGGGGAGGACAAGCCTTTCATCCCCAGGAGAATTGGAAACCATTTCCAGAAAAGCCGCAGAGTGGGCAGCTGAGAGGCTGGCCTCTCGCCTGCCACTCTTTGGCTGCCACCAAGCCAGTGGGGATTAAATGAGTTCACACAGGTCACAGAAAGCACTTAGAAAGCAGCTGGCGCCCTACCCACCCTCAAGGGTTAGCCATCGTGATGACGATACCAGCAAAAGCTGGTCCCTGCAGAAGTCACCCTCCCTGGAGAGAGGGACAGGTGCCCCTCGTCTCTCTTTTATAAATAATAAAATGGTTTTTAAATAGCATGTGATACATGGTCAACTAGAGAAAATGTAAAAATTCAGATTAAAAAAAAAATCACTGCCAGGCGCGGTGGCTCACGCCTGTAATCCTAGCACTCTGGGAGGCCGAGGTGGGCGGATCATTTGAGTTCAGGAGTTCAAGACCAACCTGAGCAAGAGCAAGACCCCATCTCTACTAAAAATAGAAAGAAATTATATGGACACCTAAAAATATATATAGAAAAATTAGCCGGGCATGGTGGCGCATGCCTGTAGTTCCAGCTACTCGGGAGGCTGAGACAGGAGGATCGCTTGAGCTCAGGAGTTTGAGGTTGCTGTGAGCTAGGCTGATGCCACGGCACTCACTCTAGCCTGGGCAACAGAGTGAGACTCTGGGTCTCAAAAAAAAAAAAAAAAAAAAAAAAAAAAATCACCTATAATTCCACTCTCCAAAGACCATCTTTCTAGTCTTCTATTTGACTAATATCTTCGTGATTTGGTGGTGACTGGGATGTGCGGTCCTGTCACCCCGTCAGCATCTGCCTGTCACCCTGTCCCAGTCACCCAAGATGCTGGTTTGCGAAGGGAGTGACGTCTCAGGGAAGAAAGGCTGAAGAACAGGCCGTGCGAGTGTGACTGGCCTGTGCCCAACAGAGAATTTTATGAGCAAAGCATCTCAGTGACGTTAAAATGGTGAATCAGAGCTGCCAACCCTGCTTAAAACCTTTCAGCAGCCTCTCGCGGTGCTAAAGTAGCGGGCAGTGCCTGTACCCAGGCTGCGTCTGAGTCCTGGCCTGCATGTGTTAGCCGTATGGCTTCAGACAAGTCATTTAAACCTGTCTGTGCCTCAGTTTCCTACTGTAAAGTGGTAAGAACAGAACCTACCTCACAGGACTGTTATGAAGGTGAAAGACGCTAAGTGAGGTGCTCGGCACAGCGCCTGGCGCATGGCAGGTCCTTGGTAAAGATGAGCCCCTGCGACTGTTATTATTTTGTCCCTTCCTCCCGCTGTTGTCTTCCCCAGGACCACACCCAGCGGCCCAACTGTGGAGCCCCCACCTCCAACCCCTCTGCCGCTCGGCCTGTGACAGCAACACGCCAAGGTGGAAGGACAGGGCGACGCATCTCCTCAGATGTCGTTCTTGTTTTATGAGGGGCAGGGGTCGGGGTGGAGGATCTTTCCAGAACCCCCTTCTGTCTCATTGACCAGAACAAGGTCCTACACCTGCCCCCCAACAAATGATTGGCAGAGAGGAGCGGGAGAACCGTTGTTACACAACACTGAACAAAGTCAGGCTCTGTCAGCATTGACTAGTGGTTCTCAACTTCGGGTGCGTGAAAACCACCTGAGGGTTAAAAAGCAGATTGCCAGGCCCCACCCCCAGAGGTCTAAGATGAAGAATTTGCGTTTCTCACTAGTTTGCAGATGCTGCTGGGGGGACCACACTCTGGAATCGCAGCATGAGGAGGGACCGAGGTGTAGCCCCATCTCTGACTGCAGCCCCGCCCTAGAGATTGGGGTGAGGCGAGAGGGGCCCCTAGAGATTGGGGTGAGGCGAGAGCAAACCCGGCGTGACCAGACACCTCCACGATTTCTGCCGGCCCTCAAGGCTTTCCTTCTCATGGCCACTGTCCTGCTTCTGCTGATTTCTTGCAGCTGTTGCCTTTATTTCTGCCCTGGACTTGACCCAAATAAGGGACAGGGATGGAGAATATTTTCTCTGGCTCCCAGAGCCACTGCGGGGCCAAGGCCATTGTGGGAATGGGATTTTGGAGGCTGCCCCACACCGGGGTTCTCAAAGGCCTTCCTTTCCTCCCTTCCTCCTCTGTCCCCTGGGCAACCAGGACAATCCAGCTCTAGTCCTGCCTGTGGCCAAACCCCTGAACAGAGAGACCAGGGCTGGAGAGTCCCCCCACTGTGGGGAGCCTTTCTGAGGGCACCGAGGCAGGGCCCCAGCCTGGGGAAGGGCGTGTTCCCTATCTGCGCAACCATGAACACAGACAGAGAGGAGACAGCCACGGCCTGGGCTGGGTGCTCCCAAACACCTGCGTCCCAGAGGCTGCGTGGGGCTGCACTGGCTCCAGGATGGGGCCTGGGCCTCGAGCCTGCGCTATTCTGGTCCCAAGGTGGCACCTAGGAACACTGGTGGGGGCACCCAGACTTCTGCAAAAGTAGGACGGGGCTCCCTCCCACTTCTTCAGCTCTCAGAGTTGGTCACAACAGGCTCCTAAAAGAAATCACTGAGGCTTTTGAGCCTCGGAGGCGGAAAACCTGCAGGCCAGGCAAAGGCATCCCCCGGGGTGTCCTGAGGCACCAGTTTGGGGGACGGGGGTTTAGAAAACTCAAGAAGGCTGGTATTTGGATTTTACCTTCGTGCTTTCTGGAAAAGTGACTGTGCCCTTTTCTGTGCTTCCTAAGGACTCTGAGGGGCTTAGGCCCCGGTGGGGAGGGGAGGGGGGGGCCCTTGGCTGTCAGCTTATTCTGAAATTTGAATTTGCAACACAGGGAGAGGAGCCCAGAGGGGTCAATTGTTATTTATAACCACAGCTTCCCTCCAAGGAGAGCAGATCCTGCTTCATTAAATAAAAGGCCCTTTTGTTCTGAGGCCCCTCGTTGGGTTTGGCCTGGCAAAGGCAGCCTGGTTTGGGGGCAGAGGGAGGGGCTGGGGAGAGCGGAATTGCCGGGTGTCCTGTGTGAGGACCCTGGAGGGCCCCGCGGGCACGAGGTGGCAGGCAGGGCTGACGGGAAGGGCAGACGATGGGGAGCCGGCAGCCCCGCGTGGGCAGTGCGTGGCGGGGCTGAAGGGTGAGGGAGGAACCAGCTTGCGGGAACAGGGGTGTCCCAGGGCCCCTCCGGCTGTGTGCTGAGCAGCTCTATAGCTCTTCCAGGGCCCCACGAATCTTCCATGCAATTCTGCTTACCGAGCAGTCTGGTATTCATGGTTTCTTGGGTGAAGAAACAGGCTGCGTCCTACGTTTGAGTCAATTCCAGGGCAGAAATAAAGGGAACAGCTGCTAGAATTCAGCAGAAACAGGAAACCGGAGCCGAGCGATTATATGCCTGAGAAACTGCAGGCTTTTCTTTTCCAGAACCCGAGAAGGTAAAATCAAACATTAGAAAGATACAGGCCTCCTTGGGTTTTCCAAAGCCCTGTCCCCAGGACTGGTGCCTCTGGACACCTCGAGGGGCTTTGCCTGGCCGGCTCAAACGCCTCCGTGATTTTCTTTGTGGGGCCTGTTGTGAGCCATTTTGAGAGCTGTGGAAAGTAGGGGTTGGGGCTGGAGCCAACTTTATTTTAACCCCGGTGGACTGGCAGACCCCAGCCACCAGCCATGGGTCCCGCCCCGGGGGCAGACCCCTGTGTGCCCCCGCCCTGTTTGGTTCAGGCGACAGGGCGTGTACCTAACGACCCCCAGGCAGATGGTGACTGCTGAGAGAACCGCATTTGCTCCACTCCCCTCTCTGGTGATGGGTTGGGGGGAAGCGTCTGACCCTGTTCTGGCCAATGAGTCAGGAGGGGGCGTTGTTGGGGGCTTCTGGGAAGGAGTTTCCTCTCTGATAAAAAGAGAGAGAGATGTTTTAGGACAAGCCTTCTTCCCTGGGGTGCTGCCTGTGGTGACGCAGCTGAGCAGTTAAAAGTGGGGGGCCCAGAGTCGAACCACCTGGGTTAAAAGCAAGGCTCACCTGAGTAGCTGTGTTGTCCCAAGCAGGTTACTGGACCTTTTTATACCTCATGTTCCTCATCTGCAACATGAAAATAATAATTGTACTTTCCTCACAGGTTGCTGTGAAGATCAGATGAGTGACCACACCTAAAATGTTTAGACAGTTCCAGCACGTGGTTAGCACTGGATACGTAATAGCTGTTATTTTGTTGTTGTCATGTGTGGATATGGTTGGGACCACAGTAGTCATCTTTCAGCCACAAAAGGCTTGACATAGAAGATGAGAGGGAAGAAAGAAGAAAAGAATATTGACTCAAAAATGGTCTATCTTAAGATAAAGCTCCCAGCAAAGTGTGGTGACTCATACCTGTAATCCTAGCATTTTGGGGAGGGCAAGGCAGAATAGCTTGAACCCAGGACTTTGAGACCAGCCTGAGCAACATAGCAAGACCCTGTCTCTACAAAAAATAGAAAAATTAGCCAGGCGTGGTGGCGCTTGCCTGTAGTCCCGGCTACTCAGGAGACTGAGGCAGGAGGATCTCTTGAGCCCAGCAGTTTGAGGTTGCTGTGAGCTAGGCTGATGCCACAGCACTCTAGCCCAGGCGACAGAGGGAGACTCTATCTCAAAAAAAAAAAAAAAAAAAACAACTGCCATGTTATAGCTGGGCACACACTTCTTGGCTAGAAACTACATTTCCTAGTCTCCCTTGCAACTAAGTGAAGCCACGAACCCAAGTTTTAGTAAAGAAATAGGAATAGAAGTGATGTGTACCAAACGACTGGGCATGTTCCAACCTCACTCTTCTCTCTTTTTGCTGGCAGGAAGGGAGCAAGAGCCAGAGCGCTCACCTTTTTTTTTTTTTTTCCATGGAGACAGGGTCTCGCTCTTGCTCAGGCTGGTCTTGAACTCCTGACCTCAAGTGATCCTCCTGCCTTGGCCTCCCAGGGTGCTAGGATTACAGGTGTGAGCCACCGTGCCCAGCCTAGGAGTACTCACTGTTGATTCAGGTGCAGAAGAGCCATTGTAAGGGTGGGCAGAGTTATCCCACCAGACCTGAACCACTTACCCCTGACCTCTTGCATGCAAGAAAATAAACGATCTTGTTTAAGCCACTGTATTTTTGGATTGCTTCATTGTAGCCGATCTACATGAGGCTCCAGAATATGGAGTGGAAATTGTGGCACAGAAATAAGGTTCTGTGAGTACGACTGTGACCCTTCTTAGGGTCAGTTAGCTGTTGCTGCATAACAAACCACCAAAAATTTAGGGCTTAAAACAGTAATGCTTTATTATTTATTTACTTATTTTGGAAACAGGGTCTTGCTATGTTGCCTGCCCAGGCTGCACTTGATCGAACTCCTGAAGTCTCAGCCTCTGAGTAGCTGGGACTACAGGCATGCGCCGTGATGGCCAGCTAGTAATGATTTATTATTTCTAATGGTTCTTTTGGTTGGCTGCAATGTCCTGCTAATTTTTCCAGACCCTACTTGTGTGGCTACATTCAGCTGGAAGAATAGCTGTGGGCTGGGTTCAGCTGGGACAGTGGGGACAGTTTGTCCTCACTCTCCATGAGCTCTTTCATCCTCCAGGAAGAGAGTCTAGACTAGGTTTCCTCTCATGGTGGTTCCATGAAAGTTACAAGAGAATAAGCCCCAAAGCGCAAACACTTATCGAGCCTCTGTGTCCCACTGGCCAAAGGAAGTCACACAACCAAGTCCAGAGTCAACATGTGAGGGGCCTACACAAGGGCATAGATATCAGGAAGCTTGATTCATTGGGCCATTTGAGTAACAATCAACCTCACTCTATGATGCCCCATGAATTTTAGAAGCTCATTAAGGATAATTAGAAATCCTAGTGCAGTACTCATTAGGCCCATCTGCACAGAGACTAATATAGGATTAGGGACAATTGAAATTCATTCCCCTATTTGGTTATTCATCACCTAGCTCCAAAAAAAAAAAAAAAAGAAGAGTTTCAGGTTGTTTACATAAATACAAAAGACTTTTAAATGATAAAATTAAAATAGGTGTTGTAGAGAATCAGAAGGAAAATAAAGGTAGAAATAAAAGATGGTACCAGGAGTAGGGCAAGAACTAAAAAATGCGTGTCCCAGGAGCCCATGCTCCTGCTAAGAGGGGGACATGATGCACCAATGGACAGTGCTGGGACAAGATCAAGAAGGTGGTCAGGGGATGGTGGAGGAAACGAGGGGTGAGGATATGGGCCTCCAGGGAGCTCTAGCACTTTGTGGGACTTCGGGAGCTGGGATGAGGCCACATCTGAAACACTTTAAGGTAGTGTGTCTCAATCTTTGTTGTGCATCAGGATCACTTGCAGAGCAGGTGTAAGTACAGGTTCCTAGGCTCAATGCCCAGGACCTGAATTTTTAACACACTGCCCAGGTGATTCTGAAGCAAGTGGTCTTTGAACCACATTTTAATTGACTTTGAAGCCCATAAGTGGGTGCCAGAATCTGGGAAGGGTATTCATAGGGAAAGAACAGGCAAGAGAAAACCTTCTTTAATTAAGTGAGTGGCCCTCAGAGTTTCAGGAAGATTCTAGAAAGGGGAGAGGGATGCCATGTGCTCTTGAAGCACCCTAATACCTCAAACACTATTTCTGCACAGAACAAACCTCTTCCCTGAATAGCCATCTCTTGGTGAGCTTCTCGGCCCTCAGCGATATGACCTGCCCCAGGACCTGCCCCCCAACTCCTACACCACCACCCCAGCTGGGATTCCTCCCCTTCCAGCCATCACTGATTGGACCAGGGGTGTACACCTGACTCCGCTGGGCCAATCAGACTCTCTCTGCTGGGAAATTGGAGCAGCTAAACTGCACCTGGATGAAAGAGGTCTTTGGGAGTGTGTTCATGTGACCATGGTCCACAGCGGGAGCCCATGAACCCCACTGCTGGGTCTCCAGGACTGCTCTGGTTCCCACCCTCCTGGATCTTGGCTCCTTAGCTTCCCTCCACCCTGTGACAAACACTGGCATCCTTCCACTAAAATTCCACTTTTGGCCAAGTTAACTTTTGTCACTGACCTCCAAAAGAACCTTCACTGCAGCAGGCTGGCAGTGAGATGGGGACAGATTTGGTGGGTCCCTATGGTTTCAAACCAGCTGGCCCTAAGAAATGGGCCCATCTAATCAGTTTCCTGAGGAAACCATGGGATGCCAAAGGCTGAGGCTGTTGTGTGAAGAGCTGTGGGAATCTCAGGAAGACATCTCTGTGCTACATCTGGAACTCACTACTGAGACACAGGAAGCATAGACCAGTGAAGGGCAAAGGAAGAAGCAAGCCCTTGGGAAGCTGGTCGGCCCTGTATGGGTGTTAGCCTCATCTCTCTTCAGACAGATCCATCATGGATAGAAGAGATGCTTAAGATCCCTTAGATAGTTCCAGGGGGCAGGGAAACTGCAGCATATGAAGTTGATGTTTCTGAAGATTCACCTGAAGGCTGGTAGCCAGCCTCCAAGATGGCTCCAGCAATCTCTACCTCCCGATAGTTCTGCCCTTGGGTGGCCTTCTCTACATTAAATAGGGCTGACCTGGGTGACCAAAGGGGTGCAGCAGGAGTGATAGTGTGGTCATTTTCAAGGCTAGGTCATGAAAGACATTGGTGGCTTCAACCTGGCCATCTTGGACCACTTCCTTTGAGGGAAGCCAGCCACCATATTGTGAGGATGCACAAGCAGCCCTGTGGAGAAGCCCCCAAGGTGAGGACCTGAGGCCACTTGCCATCCATCAGCACTAACTTGCCAACAAAGTGAGCTGCCTTAGGAGCAGACCCTCCAGCCCCAGTCAGGCCTTCGGGTGACATAGTCCGACACCTTGACCACAACTTCACCAGAGACCCGGAGTGAGAACCACCCAGCTAAGCTGTTCCTGGATTCCTGATCTACAGAAACTGAGTGAGAGAATAAATGTGTATCGTGGGATAGTTTGTGCCCCTGCAATAGATAAATATTTAATAATACATCTGAGGATAAGAATGGGCTGGACTTGGAACATCTCCGGAAAGCAGTCACAAAGGGGATGACAGTGTTAATGGGGGGAAAACACCCAAACTCTGTAATATAATTCCATGAGGTTTATTCTGAGCCAATATGAGTGCCCATAGCCCAGGATCCATAAACCCAAGAAGCCTTGAGTCAGTGGTCCCAAGGCGGTTGGGTTACAATTTGGTTTCATGTATTTTAGGGAGACAGGAATTATAGGTAAAATTGTAAATTCCATGTACTGGAAGATAAACATTGGTTTGGCCTGAAAAGCCAGAACATGTAGAAGTGGGGACTTACAGGTTATAGGTAGGTTCGGAGACTCTTTGTCATTGGTTACGGAAATAAAGCTTTGTCTAAAGACTTGGAGTCAGCAGAAAGGAATGCTCGAGTTGAGATAGGGGGTCTGCTGTCAGGTGATGCTATACCAGAGTCAGGTTGGAAAGTAAGCCACATTACACCGGGTTAATTAAAACAAAACAAAACAAAACCTGTTTAACAAGATTTTATGGTTTGTAAGGTGTGACTTAACCTCTGCCTTGCATGGCCTTAGGGCCTGTTTGCAATTGGTCGAAACTCCAAAAGGGAAGGGGTATAATGAGGTGTGTCCAACCTGCCTTCCCTTTATGGCCAAAAACTCAGTTTTAAGGTTTTTCCAGGGTCCCCTTGGCCAAGAGGGAGTCCATGCAGTCGGCAGGGGGCTTAGGATTTTATTTTCAGTTTACAAGGATCAGGCTGTGTGGCCCAGGTCTGCCTCAGTGGGACTTCAGGCAGCAAAGGCAGCCATGCAGAGTCCCCCAACTTCTCCTATGCTGGGGAGAAGGGGAAGGGAAGCCCCTTGGGAAATTGAGGGAAGGCGCCCTGTCCACTGGAAACAGCACTCATTCCCGTGGCCTTTTCAGGCATGTCCTGCTACATCATCACGAGAGCCAAAACAAGTTCCCAGGTCCCCTGATATTCAAACTACCAGATTTTTGAGTGCTTTTGCTATTAATGGAAATAAGTCTACCTTTTCTTCTCCTGAGGTAGGTCCAAGGATCCCAAAGTATCTTGTCTAACAGACCAAAGGGGGCCATCCTGGTTAGTTTTGCCCAGCCTTCCTCAAACCAGACATTCCAGCAGTTTCTCAGAGCACATCCTGCCTTTGCAAAACACCCAGGGACCTATCCAGGTGGAACGGCTCAGGGATGTGGCTATGGTTTGAATATTTGTCCCTTCCAAAACCCATGTTGAAGTTTATTCCCCATTGTGACAGTATTGAGAGGTGGGGCCTTTAAGAGGTGATTGTGTCATGAGGGATTAATGTCACAAATGGATTAATCTATTCGTGGATTAATGGATTAATGGGTCATCGTGGGAGTAGGACTAGTGGCTTTATAAGGGGAAGACAGACCTGGGCTAGCACCCAGCCTCCTCACCATGTGATGCCCTGCACCTCCTCAGGACTCTGCGGAGAGTCCCCACCAGCAAGAAGGCCCTCACCAGAGGTGGCCTATCGACCTTGACTTCTCAGACTACATAACCATAAAAAATTAATTCGTTTTCTTTATGAATTACCTAGTTTCGGTTATACTAAGGAACAGAAAACAGACTAAGACGGATGTCCCAATTTGTCCAAGCAAAGAAGTCCAGGCCACGGTACAAGCTGTCCTCCCGGAACGCTGAGTCAGGCTGCCTCCTTCCCGGGAAAGGAAGGGAGACTTCTCCCGGCCTGTTTGGCCGCCTTTTCACTCAGGGAACCGTAGGCCTCCAAGGCTTTCATGAACCTTCTTCCCCTGCCCGCCTTCTAATTCTCCCGTGCACAGGTGCTGTGCACCCACCGCCCACCTCACCGCCCCGATCCGCTGCCTCAGGCCCACGTGCTCAGAGACCAGGGGCCCTGCCCCAGGAGCCCCTTCCCAAACATCCCCACTCTTTCCTCTCAGAGATTCTCCTTTCAGGAAATTCCTGAGAGGCTTGCCAACAGCACTGTGGTGACCTCTGTCCTGCTGGTGTCCCAGGCATGGGCTGGGGACAGAGACCCTCACCCTAACTCACTCCCCACCTCCCGTTGTGGGAAGGAGGTTTTCTTCCCCCATGTCCCACAATCCTGGACCCAGCATATAAGGAAGGGCCAAGGGGCCAGGGAAACCATGTCCCATCCCCAGTAAGACAGACATATCCTCTGGTGGCCCCATGGCACAGCCCCAGCCACCACTCTTGCAGTGCCCCAGCACAGGCCTCACTGCCATGATGGCCTTCAGGACCCTGCCTGCTCACCTCCATTCCCTGGGCCGCTGCGCCTACCCCAGAGCAGGGCCTCAGCTGAGGAGGGAAGGAGGTCACTGCAGAGCCCCTTGCCTGCCGAGATGGGACGGGCCTGTGCGGTTCGTCCCACTACATCCTGGAGAACTTTTCAGACCCCTGGGAAGGCCCGGGAGGTGCCTCTTCTGCTGCAGGATTCTGAGTGTGAGCTTATAGGAAGGCTGGGGGACGGGGGAGGCCGGGGGGCATCTCGGCCATCCTCCGGCCTAGGTGACGGTGGAGTGTAGCAAAGTGGCATGGAGACACAGCCCACATCCCATTCGGGACAGCCCCAGAGAGGAGCAGGAGCCTGTGTTCTCGCCTGTAAAATGGGAACAATATGAGCTTGAAAGGAGATTATAGAAGTCAAGCCCCTCATTCGACCTCTGCGAGGTGAATTTCTAGAGCAGTGGACACAGCACGAGGCAGGGCGGGTTGCGGCAAGGCCAGGCAAGCAGAGACGGACACATAAGAACTCCTGGAGAACCTCAAGAATAGGATTTGTTTATCAGATGAGAGAACAACTGACTCGGTGAACGACTGAATACACCGCCCTGTGAAGTCCTGACATTCTGAACCCCGACCCTGGAGGCCAAGGGTCAAGAATTTCCCTCTGCTACAGCGAAGGATTGGCCTCGGCGCCACCTGCTGGCGGGCGCTGACTGGCAACGCCTGCTACGGGGGAAGATGTCACCTGAATGGAGAAGGGGACCCTGGAAGGAGAGGGACTAGGCTCTCTCCAGATGTCTTGTTCCCCCAGAAACTGCTGCTACCTGATTCGCCCCGGCCCTTCCGAGGGTCAGCCAAGAAAACATACCGAAGCCTCTGAAAAGGCAAAAGAGATTGCTTGGTGTCTGTGCTTTTGGAGAAGGGCTGGGTGTCAGCTAGGTGACCTTCAATCATCTGATCCCAGTCTGTCGGGGTGGGTGCTTTTAGACTGTCTTTGATTGACTTTATAACTCTGTAGGGACAGAGGCAACTATTAGAAAACAGATCATAGCACACATGATGCCTGTTCGGAACCACGCAAAGGAATTTTGTCCAGTAGAGAATGTGAATACCTGCAAGTGAAATTCTCATTTAAACTAGTTTTAACATCTTGCTGATTCCTTGCCAATTAATGAGTCAAAGAACATCTTTGACACATTCTCATTTTTATTTGTATGAAGGTCATGATTTTACCTTTTTGAAAATTATACTCAAGCAAGTCCTTGGTCCCTAAGGGATCTACAAAGTCTCTCACACCTTCCTTCCCTTCACCCCCAACCTGCTCAGGTGGGACCAGCAACTGCACCTCCTGGGTCCCCACTGTGCCCAGACCCAGCCTCACCCTCCAGACTGCCAGCTCCCCAGGGCGTGGCCAGGGCTGATCCTCACTGGAAGGACAGAGCTTCATAGATGCTGCCGAATGAATTTATGCACGTACTTAATTTGGGCCACACCTGGCTACTGAGGGAGGGTACAAGGGAAGGGTGATTCCTGCACGTGGCCTAACACTTCTGAGTCTGAGTTTCTGCAACTGCGAAATGAGGATAATGTTTCCTATGTGTGCAGCATACAGATGGAAGGAAGTAACGCCTACATGTTTTCCATTTCCCTCTTTTGGTTTCTTTTCCCACCTCCTCCCCTCCCCCCAGGATGCTGCAAACAGGAACCGGGACATTTCCTCTGGCTGCACCCTGAAGGGCCCGTGACCTGTGTTCAGTTACGTCCTCCTGCCTGGTTCATGAATGACAAGGGGAGAGGAGATGGGCCGGGTGCCCGTCATCAGGACGACAAGGAGCAGGGCCTGCGCAGCAGAAGACTTGGGCTCCCATGCTGGGGGACTGTGGGGAGAGGGTAGGGGCCGGGCTCTTGAATACCGACAAGGAAACCCTAAAAGACAAACCGAAGGGGGACAGAGGCTGGAAGTGGCTGGATTTCAAGCAGATCCATGTCCTGGCACAAAGCCCCAATCCACCCCAAACCCAAGGAGTCCACCTGTTTCTTTGGCCCCTCCTGCCCCAAAGCGCTTCGTCTGCTAAAAAGAGCCGCCGATCCCGAATAACTGGGATTCAGGCGTCACCTCGTGGCCGTTCCTGGGAACTGCCGGCCCAAGCTGAGCGGAGCCCAGAGGTTAGAGAGCAGCCAGGCCAACCCTTCTCTAAGTGTCCTGTGCTCCATCCTCCTCATCCCCCATCTTCTCCTTTCCATTTATTGAGCACTGACTGTATACCAGGCTCTTTGTAACCCTTTTGCAGGCCTTTAGCACATTTATTTCTTGGAATAGTCTTAATTATACTTAAGGTATACTTAATGCCATTTTACAGATGAGGAAACTGAGGCACAGAGAGATGAGGGTGTTTTCCCAAGGCCACACAGCTAGGAGATTGATCAGAATAGCTTTTCTTTGTGCAGGAGAGGGACAGTGAGGCAGTTGGTCCTGCCTTTTAACAGCCAGTTGGCCCTGGGATCTTTTAGCTCTAACTCAAATACGTTTTTGGGCCGACTCTGTGTGAGACCCTGCCCTGGGCACTGGGACCTGCTGTAAAGCTATGTCAGTCCCTGTTAATCCCCTTCGCAGCACCTATCAATGGTCATCTGGCCTGACTCATTTGTTAAGTGTCTGTCTCCCACCCAAGACTGTGGGCTTCCCGAGGGCAGGGACCTCGTCTGTCTTCTTCACTGCTGTGTCCCCAGACTCAACATGGATTTCGGAACACAGAATCGGAGTTCAATAAACATCTGTGAATGAACTACTAATCCTCAGGATGAACACAAGATTAACAAAAGACTTGCCCCTGCCCCGCCTTCAAGGCGCTCACAGGCTAGTGAGGAGGACAGACTGGTACAGGGCAGATGTGGTCCCCTCCCCAACCCCACCTTCCCCCACTCAGTACTCTGCAAGAGGCAAGCACAGGAGCCCCGAGGAGGCGCCTACCCTGGCCTGGGGCCCTCAGGGCAGGCTGGTGGGAAGGACAACGAAGCAGAGCTGAGACCCATGAGGAAAGGCAGAGAAAGGAACGCCAGGTAGAGGCCACAGCTCGAGCAAGCAGAGAAGCAGCATGGTGAGCGCTGGGAATTCAAGCCTCAATGAAACACCTGGGGGAGGAAGCGAGGTCTGCAGGGCACTTAGCAAGTGAGCCGTGAAAAGCAAACTCCTCCCTTGACGATGCCTCGGGCTTCTCATCCACAGGGTGGGGCTAATGTGAGGTTGGAACGAGTTGGGAAATACAAAAGCACTGGACGCAGGGCCTGGCGCACAGTCACCTTCAGGCCTCCCTAGCACGCCAGATGCACTTAGGGGCAGGACCGCCAGGGGCTAGTAGTGGGGTCCCAGAAGCCACAGGGGAATGGCTGAGACGGAGCTGGAGGAGATCCGGAGCCCAGCTGGTTTAAATCATGGCCTCTGAGGCGGCAGCACCAGGAGGCTTCTTGGGGTCCAGTATCCAACCCCCAGGAGACAGCAGAGCTGCCGTGGCTGCCTCGGGGCCGTTGAGCAAAGGACACTGAGTACCTGCAATGCCCAGCGCAGGTCAAAGAACTGGGGAGGCTTCCAGAGAACATGCAAGCAGTGAGAAAGAAAGAAAGAGAGAGAGAGAGAAGAAAGAAAGAGAGAGAGAGAAAAGAAGGAAGGAAGGAAAGAAAGAAAAGAAAAGAAAAGAAAATAGAAAAAGAAGTGGGGTGGGCCTCACATGGAGGTGTCAGATAGAGACCTTTGACATAACCAGTAACTCATCTTTTCCCCCCAAAAATGTTTATTAAGCACCTATTATGCTCCAGCTGTTAAAAGCACTGGGGATGCAGCAGACAATAAACCAGAATAGTGTGTGTGTGCATGCACGTATGTCTGTGAGCATGCATGTGTGTGTGGTGTGCATGCATGTTTATGTTTGTGTGTGCACATGTATATGTGTGTATATGTGTGTATGCTTTAAACTCCTGGGCTCAAGAGATCCTCCTGCCTCAGCCTTCCAAGTAGCTGGGACTACAAATGCGTGCCACCACACCTGGCTAATTTTTTTAAAATATTTTTGTAGAGACAGGGTCTCGCTATGGTGCCCAGGCTGGTCTCAAACTCCTGGCCTCAAGCTATCCTCCTGTTTCAGCCTCCTATAGTGCTGGGATGACAGGCGTGAGCCACGGCGCCCAGCCTAGTTTGCAATTTTAAATAGGATGATGTGGCAAGGCCTTCCTGAGAAAGGACCTTTGACTAGAGACCAGAAGACGCAGTGGAGCAAGCCGTGAGGATGTCTGAGGGAGGAGCTTTCCAGGTAGAGGAGACAGTGAGTGCAACAGCCCTGGGACAACACTGTGCCTGCCCGTGGTTCGAAGAGCAGTGAAGAAGCCAGAGAGGGGGCTGGCTGGGGGGAGGTGGCATCAGGGAGGGAAAATGAGGAGGGAGCCAGACGGAGTAAGGTCACAGGCCATGGGGATTTCCAAACGAGGATGTAACACGTGGTGACAGAGGCACACAGTGGGAGAGAAGCACAGAGCCACTCATTAGGCGGCGCTACGAGTGTCTCATTACCCAACCAAACCTCCCATAGTGCACTATGAATTAATATTTTCTATAAATCCTGTAATTATCTTGTGAATAGCACAATTATATTGCATTGCATTGTGTGTTAAAAAACATTCATTTGTTAAACGTAAACATTTAAAATGTAGCATGTTTTCTGCAACTCTTTTTACTTTTTTCTTTAGTATACTGGAAGCCTTAAAATTGGAAGCATGGGGGCTTCTCTTGACCTCCAAGAAGCCCTGGGAGCAGGTTTATACTCACACTCACCCTCACCCACACCGTCACATAGCCTCCCACACTCACACTCACTCACCCCAGGGCCGGGAGACAGAAGCCTGTTCCCCTCCTGCCTCAGGGTGACCTTGGGCAGGTCACTTCAGCACCTACCTTGCCCTCACCCCTTGACAGTTCACACAGAACATTCCTATCCTCGTGGACCTTCACTACAACATGGATAAGGACACACTTGTCCATTTTACAGATAGGTAAACTGAGTCTCTGAGAGGTGCCTGCTCAAAGCTGCTGAGGCGGGAGGAACCAAGATGGGATGGGGAAGACTGAAAAGTTTAGAGGTGAAGAGAGGGGCAGGAGAGGGACCGTGGTAACCCTCTGATGGACCATGACCATAGACAGACCTGAGTTTGAATCCCAGTCCCATCGTTTATTTATCTTAGGCAAATGACTTAAGCTCCCTGAGCCTCAGTTTCCAAATCTTTACAATGGGAATAGTGACAGTACTCACCTCATGACTTTCTTACCCAGATTGAATGAAGCAGTGTGGATGAATATTGTTATTTTCAGTCTTGCCAAGTCTCATGACCCTGGAGTGCGGGATGGGGAGGGGTGGGGAGGAGGCTGCTTAGATTAGACCCTGCCCAGCCACATGCTGGCGACACTCCTGCTGTGTTGCTTCTTCTGCCTGTGTAGACAGCAGTTACTTTATGATTATCACTGTTCATCCTTTCCCGGCACTCCCGATTCCTAGTTTATAAAGTGCTTTCATTCATTCATCCCTCCATGGGTTCCTCCAGCATTTACCAAGTGCTTCCTGTATAAACCAGGCACAGTGCCGGGTTCTGGCTATGTGCTGGTGAACAAGGCAGGCCCTGTCCCTGTGCCCAGAGAGCTTACAGACATCAAGTAGTTAATCACACTCCTAAATAAACAGTTAATATTTGGGTTAAGAGCAAGGGAGCCTGGGAGAGAGAATCATGGGGCCCCCAATCTACCCCAGCAAACCTGCACACTAGCGGCCAAGGCAACTCTCACTCTCACCCCTCCTGCCTGAAGATCACACCAGTCAGGCTCTTGCTCAACGGCACCAATGAGATGGGAGGAAGGAATTAGAAGGCAGCACATCAGCTGACTCTTTCTCCTACCCAAACTGGCCCAGGAGCAGGAGAGCCCTGCCAAAGGTTTCCCTGGCCTGCAAGAGCAGCCAGGCAAGTGAGTGAGCCTGCCTAGGGTCCTGTGTCCCCTTCATGCCTCCTTTGTGTCTCCTGTGGGGTGAGGGAGAGGGCTCAGGCCCAGGTGGGGACAGGTCTGAAGGGCAGAATGTACCCTCCCCTCGGGCACCAGCCTGGGCACCTGTGCCTACACTTTTGGCATAGCTGTTCCAAGCTTGGACCCCTCTGGGCTCCAGGGGGCCAGACTGTGAGTGGGGGGAGGGTTGCTTCCTAGGGAGGCTATGCCAAGGCTGACACGGCAACATGCCCACACTGCGGGCACAGCAGGCTAGAAGCTGTGCTGGTTCTGAGTTGAGTCTGTCAAGCCGCTGTTTGGTAATGACCCCAAGGCCACCAGCCTGTGGGCTCTGTTTTGCCACTTGCAAAGCCCTTGCACAACCCCATCTCCTTTGATCCACATGCGACACATCGTGAATGTCTTGAAGGGCATGTTATCAACATTCATGAAACAGCTACTGTGTACCAGGTAATACGCTAAACTCAGCGAGCAAAAACAGACCAGACGAGGTTCCTGCTGCCCTGGACAGAAAGGAAGAGAAAGTACTCAAGTCATCCCATGAAAATCAGGGCTCCATTCACAACGTCATCCCTGCAGTGTCTCTCTCGTTCACGTCTCAGCCAACCCACAGGCATGTCCCGAGTCCAGCCACTTACCACTGGCACTGCCCCCCACCCCCGCCATTGGGTCTCTCATGATGACTGCATTGTCCCTCTGATGGGCCCCAGCTTCCCTCCTGCAGACGGTTCTCTACACGGCCAGAGCAAGCTCCCTGCACACTCTTCCTCTGGGCCCTCCATGGGCCCCTTTCGGAATAGAATCCAAACTCCTCTGGTGACTTAGGAGGCCCCACACGATGAGGCATCCTGCTACCTCTCCCATGTGATTTCCTGCCACTCTGGCCCTCACTCGCTCCACCCTGGACACACTGGCCTCCTTGTATCTCAAGTGCGTGGGCACATTCCAGCCTCAGGGTCCTTTGCACTTGCTGTTCCCCCTGCCTGGAATGTTCCAGGCCTGGATGTCCCTGTAGCTTCCTCTCTCGCATCACGTGGGCCTCTGTTGAAGTGCTACTGTCTCAAGACAGCACTTTCTTCCTGCTCTCTCTGGCCCTGCTCTCTTTCCTCCACCACCCCACCTTGCAGTGTGGTTATCATCTGTCTCCTCGTCCGGAGCAGGATTCTCGTCGCTTTGTCCACTACTGTATCGGTGCCTAGAACATGCCTAGAATATGCCTGGTACATTGGAGGTGTTCAATGGATATTTGTTAAATGAATGAAGACAGTTACAAAGTGTGGAGAAGGGCTAGGAATGAAAAACATAGGAAGCCCGTGGATGACATCACAGGAGTCGCCCCTAACAGGTGGGGAGGGGTCAGGAGAGGTTCCCCGAGAGGCTGGGACAGGACGGCCCTTCAGGCTTACTGGGGGCTGGGCTCGGGACCACCCTGCAAGGGAGTGAGGAGCAGGAGAAGCCGCAGCAGAGGCCTCAGCCTGTCCCGGAGGGAGCTCTGGGGCTAAAAGGGCCCTTCAGAGGCAACACAAGCTGAGGCGAGGAGGCCGGGCCTCTGGACCTCCCTGCTGGCTTTCCACCAGGCTCTCTCCCGCCCCCTGTATTTGTGGGAACTTCACGGGTGTTTACTGATGTCCAGGAACCCACCCCGGTCAGCCTCAACTCTGGGCACTACTCAGCCTGGTACACAGTAAGCGCTCACTAAATGTTAGATGGTGGGGACAGAGTGTGGAGGGCGAGAGAGGGACAAGTCTAGGGAGACTCACAGCTTTCTTTGTGGTTTGGGCCCCGGGCTAAGACGGAGGCCAAATGGAGAAAGAAGATGTGGTGGGTTTGGGACACGCCAAGGCTGTGGTGTCCCTGAGATGCACAGGCCATGGTCCAGTGCCAGCTCCCCAAGAAGGCCCACCATGACAGGGGAAGAGGGGAAGAAACCAAGAGGAGAGGAGCAGGGCAGGGAGGAGCCCGGGAGGGAGAGATTCAGAACCCGGAGCTGGCGGCGGGGTCAGACACTGAGCAAGGGCAGAGAAGACGGGGCTCAGGAAGTGGCAGGGACTGGTGAGGCACTGGCGAGCGTGGGGCAGGGGCTCAGCGAGGGGCCTGCAGGTGCGGTGAGGGCTCCGGAGGTCCCTGGTGCAGTCGTGGAGGGGCGAGGAAAACAAGGCCCGCTGGAGGCAGCTAACAGCGCTTCCTACCCCAGAGCTCTGCCCCCGCTCCCGTGCCCAGAACCCACCCACCCCCAGAGCCCAGGGTCAAGTCCCCTCCTTCCTACCACGTCTCCTGAGGCCTCTTTCTCGAGGAATCCTGGCTGAGGAGCTTCCTCTCTGGGAACTGCTGCCTCAGCCCAGACTCAAGTCGGACAACAGGAAGGACTTCCTGACTTCGAGGGATGGGAGGCCCTGGACAAGGTAAATAGGGGCATTTCTGTCCCAAGACAGGGGACTGACTTCTGGAGGCCCTTTTCCAAATGCTGGACCAAAAGAGCAGTGTCTTCTCCAACCTGGACTGGGCAGGGAGGAAGGTTGTCTACAACAGGGTGAAGCAGTTGCTCAGACTCTGGAGCTAGAGTCCCTGTGTCAAAATCCTAGCCATGTCACTAACTAGCTGTACAACCTCTCGCTTTCCTCGTGTATAGAATGGGAGCAATAGTAGTGCCTAGCTCACAGGGATCCCAGTGAGGTTTAGATTAATGAATTGAAATGTGTAAAGTGCTCAGAACAGTGCCCGGCACAGAGTGAGCACGACGTGAGTGTTTGACAAAAGCGAGCAAAGATCCTAGCGGCTTCCATTCGAGTGTCCTGGGCGGCCAGACCGTGCCAGGCTGTCCATCTGCATTACTCCTAAGCCCCCATCACTCTGTGAAGGAGTTCTTTCTCGTTGCCATCCTGCAGATGAAGAAACTGAGGCCCAGAGAGGGGAAGCCACTTGCCTAAGTGACCTGGATGGACTCTTCCAGCACCCTGCATGATCACCCTCTGTTGCTTTTCTCCACCCCACAGGCAGAGCCCTGGTGGGGCAAGGCGTGGACCGAATGGCCTCCCAGAGGCGCTCTCGGACCCTCGGAGCTGCACGTAGCCACACGGCCCTGTAGCCCACAATCCCTCCCCGCCTGGGAAGAGTTCCCGCTTGTGCAGGGTCACTAGCAAGCTCCGGCCGCAACCATCTAATTAAGCAATTACCTCTGGGAGCACCAAGGCGAGGAAGTGACCTCACTGCCATCCTGACACCACCCTGCAGCTGGGGAGGGAGTAATGGGGATAATCATGGCGGTGGTGGTAGTGACGTTGATGGTGACGGCTCTGTTTCACCTTGACATTGGTGGAGGTGAGGGGGCTGGTAATGACCTGCTGGTGGCTCAGGGCATGGACAATGGTGGTGGCAGGTCACAGCCTTGATGGAAAGGGGACAGTGGTGGGGATGGTTTGTGGAGCGGACACTGTGGCTTGGCTCTCTCAACCTCTGGGGCACCCTCCTAGCGGGGGAGGCTGGACTGCTAACAGCTGCCTTTCCCCTCCCTGTGGCATTTGTGTGTGGAACAGGCTCCACCACTGAGAGTCACTGGAGCAGGATCTGGAAGGCGGAAGTGAGGCTCACTCCTCTCTGCGCTTCTGTTTCGTTTATAAACTAGGGATAATAGCAGAACAGCCCCTTGCACATAAGCACTAGGTAAGTGTTGGTGGATGATGCTATTATTATTTTATTATTTTTTATTATTTCTTACCCTTGGCTGTGTCTATCGGCCAGCAAGGTCACAGTAGCGTGAGGTTTTTCTGCAGCGCAATCCGGTGTCAGGTATCCAGCACTTGGGACTCCAGCTTTCTGTTTGCTTAGAGGCAAGTTGCAGCACTGAAAACAGTAATAGCAGCTTATTAAATCCAGCTTCCTGATCCCTGGATTGAAGCTTCAGGGGTGTGTTCTGGAATTCATAGCTCCTGTGTTGGTGGTGGCTCTCAGCTCATCGAGCTTCTCTGATGATTATATAAGTACCTACCACTCTGTATTAAATACCTTCCTGCTAAAAATACCAAGGGACTTTTTATTTGCTGCACTGAACCCTTGAGATCGATGGAGATGGTGATCATGACAATATCTGGTGGTGGAGGTAGGTGGCAATTAGAGTTCCTGGGTGCAAGCAATAGACGCTTACCTGTGAAGAAAAGGAAGATACTGGGGAGCTCCCGGAATTGATGCAAAGCCTGGTGATCCAGGTTCAGATAAAGAGCAGAAACCAAGGAAGCGACAGCATTGGACAGGCCAAGCCCACTGCAAGACACTTGGACACCACTGTCACCATCAGACACCACATTGACCACTGCAACCAAAGGCCACCTTTCTGAGCGAATTCTTACCCTCTTGGCTCTGTGTCACTCACTGCAAGCCCTGGGCTTAAGCATCCACTTGGCTGAGCCCAGGGTACATGCCCATGTCCTCTCTGCCAGGCAGTGGGCAGAGGGGTCTGTGGTCCCCTTCAGCTTCAGTACTAGGCAGTGGGGCCCTGATGTGCATCAAGACTCATGCAGTGGGGGCTTCTCCCCAAAGAGAAAGGACGTGTGGATGCAGGGCAGCCAGAAATCAATCAACATCCACTCAGTGAGGAAGCCTGGGGGCTGGGGCGGAATAGAGAAACGGACAGGAGATGCCGCCTCTTTATTAAAACCAAGACAAATCAAGGTTGGACGCCACTGGCCCTCTCAACCCCAGCAAGACTCAAAGTCCCTTGAGATCACCCAGGAACTTCTGCTGCCACTATCACAGGGGCCCCTGCAGGGCACTGGTCCATCTTTCACACTATGGCCCCAGTGCAGAGAAGACCTTTGTCCCTTCCCTGTATAGCCCGGTGAAGAGAAGAAACCAGGTCTGACATTCAAACAAGATATCACCAAAGTCCCAGAGATAACAAAGGGGAAACAAACACAGACAGTTATTTATTTATTCCATATCCACTTATTAATATTTGGCACCACCAAATACCAGGGGCAGCAGAGAATGAGGTCGCTACCCTCATGGAGCTTACACTCCAGCGGGGAAGACAGTCAAACCGGTAACACTTCGGTGAACAAGGAAAGGCAGATGAGAGCCGTGGTGGGTGCCAGTGGTGAGGGCGACAGTAACTGGGGAGCCCCTTCAGAGGGAGCAGTCGAGGAGAATGAACAGCCAGCCAGGCATGGGAGAACTGGGGCAAGTGTAGGCTCGAAGTCCCTGAGGCAGAAACAAGCTTGCTGTGTTTGGAGAACAGAAAAGTGACCGAGTGTAGCTAGAACATAAGGAGCCAGGGGTGGGAGGAGGAGATGAGGTTAGAGTCAGCCCTGGAAAGAACCGGCATTTTTTTCCAGTCCATGGGAGGCCACCAAGGGCTGTCCTTTGACAAGAGGAGGGACTCGTCCTCAGGTCCGAGTCAGGAGGGAGAAGTTGGGCACAGCGCAGGTGGGACTACAGATTCCGGAGTGGCAAGGTGAGGGAGGGCATCGCCCATGCCGGGCGCTGGGCTCCTGTCTCCTCCACGCAGCAGGAGGCCAGGTGTGGGGGAAGAGTGGCTGGAGGCGTGTTGATGAGGTACATCAGGTTTCCAGTGTCCCAGACAGAGCTGTGATACAGCCCTCATGCTCCTGGGTACCCGGCCGTTTCCCTTGAGGGACACAGGCACTTTCTTGACTGGCCCCTCCCCTGTCACTGAGAGGACACTAATAACTGAAGCCTCAACCATCACAATCACAATGTCAACTACAGCCACAATCATAATCACAGTCACCTCCACACCAGCAGGCACAGGGACAGGAGGAGACACCCTCGAGGGCTTCTGATCCAGCAAGCCAGCAGGACCCCAGCCCATTCCTGGGCCCTGGAAGGCAATGGGACTGTCCTGGGACAGGCAGTGGCACATTGGAGCCAGCATCCACTGACTTCTGAGGGCCGATAATGTGCATCTCTTCCAACTCCGCATTCAGTGACGTCACGTGGGTAGCTTGAAATTGGCCGTGGTGGAGGGCTTTTGGTTCTTTTTTCCAGTTCGCCGGTTTACCAGCACACATACCTCTGGACCCCCAAGGACAGTTAGAGAAGCTGACCCCCTACAGCTGCCACTAGAAAGAGCTGCTTGTGGCACCACTTGCTTCTGTAAGCACAAAGGCCTTGAGCAGGAACAGCGGGAGGAGACGGCCAACCGTGTCCATAGGGCCCCGGTGGGTAGGCTGTACCGTGGGGAATGTGGCTGAAAATGACAGGTTCATCTGCCCTCGGGACCCACCCAGTGGTGATCCAGGGACCCTGGGCCTTAGCTCAGGACGTCAACTTCACCCAGAGCCTATGCTCCAGCCCAGGAACCTAAGATCCGTGGGCTCCCAGCCAGCTGCCTGACTTGCCCTCTTGGAGTAGAATCCTGGGCTGGTTCGGTCCTGGGAGGGACCAAGAGCTTCTCCCTATTCCCTGATCCCAGGATGAGCCCTGACCTTGGTCATAACCTGGGCTCAGTGACAAAGTTCTCCACCCAGGCCCAGACACAGCCCCTCCTCTTCTGGGCTGTGCCCTGATGAGGCCACTGAAAACACACTCTCACAGACCTGCTCAACCCCAAAACCGCGGCAAGGCCTGGCCCTTGTGCTCAAACAGGCCTGGAGTTGGAGTGCCCAGCATCTCCCACCTCTGCAGTTGAGCTTGAGCCTCCTGCCTGGGAGGCAAAACATTGAAGAACAAAACCAGATTCAAACCCACTATCAGCTCCTTCTTGCTTTAGTGACACATCTCTGTCTTAGGAAATAAAGCCTAAAGGCAAAGTATATTTTCTGGGGCATTAAATCTCCCCTCCCCTTCTGGGTTCCCTCTTTGATTTGGAGGATTCTTGCCTTTTAAACCCTCCCTCCCCACTGTACCCTAAAACAGGCCCCAGGTCCCCAAGTAGGACAGGGAGCTGTGAAAGCCCCAGAAACGTCATCTGAGGGCCTGAGGAATAGGGGCCGGGGCCTTGTATGGCTTGTGAACTTGGGCAAGACCTTTCCCCTCTCTGGGCTTCAGTGTCCCAAGTTAAGGATCCTGATGGAAGTTTAGAGCCCCATGTTCAGGGTTGGATGGGTTGAGTAGGCTGGACTTTCTGGATAACTCAGGCCCAGGAGACCCAGGAAGCTTCTCCTAAAACATGTACAGCATACCAGGTTCAAGTCCTGGAATGTCCTCTTAGCTCTGGCACCTTGTGCTAGTGACTTGGCCTCTCTGAGCCTCACTTTTGTCATTTGCCAAGTGGCAATAACACCAAGTTTGTGTGGATGAAACGTGATGGTAGCAACAAAAGTGCCTTGTAGAGTGCGGTCCTCCTGGGAGGGAAGGGAAGTTGTTACCGTTGTTATGGTTACCGTTTTCACTCCCAGCAGCCTCCAGAGAGCAATCAGCCTGGCCTCACTCTCACAGCCTCCCCACTGCTTCTGCCCTGCCCAGACCAGCAGTAGCCCTACGCAAGCCTCCTTCCTGCAGGGAGGGAGGGCAGGAACAGCTGGGTCATCTTGAGCTCCCCACCACAGGGACCCAGCTCTTACTGGGGGCAAAGGGGATGAGGGAACCACGGGAGAGGAGAAGGAGGGAGGGAGGAGGAAAAGAGGGGCAAGTGAATCAAAGCTGCGGGGAGGCCGGGCGCGGTGGCTCACGCCTGTAATCCTAGCACTCTGGGAGGCCGAGGCGGGTGGATCGCTCGAGGTCAGGAGTTCGAGACCAGCCTGAGCAAGAGTGAGACCCCGTCTCTACTAAAAATAGAAAGAAATTATATGGACAACTAAAATATATATATACAAAAAATTAGCCGGGCATGGTGGTGCATGCCTGTAGTCCCAGCTACTCGGGAGGCTGAGGCAGGAGGATCGCTTAAGCCCAGGAGTTTGAGGTTGCTGTGAGCTAGGCTGACGCCACGGCACTCACTCTAGCCCGGGCAACAGAGTGAGACTCTGTCTCAAAAAAAAAAAAAAAAAAAAAAAAAGCTGCGGGGATTTACTGACCCCAGCCGGGGCAGGGACAAGGGTGGGGACGGCAGGGCGGGGGACGCGGAGGCCCCGCCCCCTGGACGTCAATTTGCGGGACGGGGCCGCCCTCCCTCCCCCGCGGCCTTCTCCCCCGGGCGGGCTCCTCCCATGGGAACTGCTGTCTCGGCAGCCGGCGCCCCGCCACGTGGATGCCGGGAACCAGGCAAGGTGGAGGGCGGGCGCTTTCCTGGGCAGCAGGGCAGGGCTGCCTGGGGAGGGGGCGGCTGTGGGCGGGACACCCCACCCCTCGACCCTGCAAGGAACTGGAGGCCCTCGGCCCCTCGGATCTGCATCCCGGGAGCAGCGGCTGGCGACACCTAGGAGCGGATTAGAAACCCGGTCCTTCCCCAGACTTGCTGACTCCGAATCTGCATTTTCACAAGATCCCCAGGTGACTCTCACGCACATTCAAATTTGAGAAGCCCCGTTCTGCAAGAGTCTGCCTGAGTTTTTTTTTTGTTTGTTTGTTTTGTGTTTTTGCTTCTGGTTTTGTTTTGTTGACAAGGTCTCCGTCTATCGCCCAGACTAGAGTGCAGTGGCATCATCATCATTCACCGAAACCTCTAGCTCCCGGGCTCAAGCGATCCTCCTGCCTCAGCCTCCCTAGTAGTTGGGACTACAGGTGCCCATCACCACGCCCCGCTAATTTTTCTATTTTTAGTAGAGACAGGGTCTCACTCCTACTCAGGCTGGTTTCAAACTCCTGAGTTCAAGCAATCCTTCGACCTTGGCCTCCCAGAGTGCTAGGATTACAGGCGTGAGCCACCCTGCCAGGCCTGAGTTTTTACAGGTTTATAAAAGAGAAACACAGATTTTTCCTTTTATTTCTTTACATTTCAGCTGGACATTGTTGTTTTTTTTTTAATTAGGGGTGTATAAGTAAGATGTATTATCTGTTTCTTACAATGAATTGCATTCCATTACAGGAAAGATGAATGCAAGATACTTGTTACAAAAGGGGCTGTGGGATCTGCCAGGGCCTACTTCTGTTTGCAGTCAGCAGCACCGGCCCTGATGAGACAAGTGGGAGACGGCGGCGCTGGAACCTGAGGAGCTTGGGAGCTAGCAGGGGAGATGAGGCAGACACAAATCACCACCTTCCTGAGCCTCAGTTTCCTCACCCATGAAATGGGCTTGCTCACCACTCCCCACAGGGTTGGACGGGCTGACTGGGCTGTGGGCAGGGAGGGGCTGTGTGAGCTGTGCCACACCTAGGAGAAGCAAGGTCAAAACACTGGCCCTGGCTCCCTGGCTGGGCGCGCTGGCTCATGCCTGTAATCCTAGTACTCTGGGAGGCCAAGGCAGGAGTATTGCTTGAGTCCAGGAGTTTGAGGTTGCTGTGAGCTAGGCTGATGCCACAGCACTCTAGCCCGGGCAACAGAGTGAGGCTCTGTCTCAGAAAAAACCCAGCAGCCCTGCTGACATCTCACGAGGGCAGCTCTGCCTCCTGGTGCTCTCCTGTCCTTCAGAACCCACCCTTCAGCCCTCCTGGTTCTCTCTCACAGCCTCGTCTTCTCTGATCTCCCTCTCTCTTCCCCTCTTCCTTACCCATGCCCCTGCCCCCTAAAAACACCCACTCCTGTCTGAGGCTTGCACCAAGTTAGCAAGTTAGCCCTGGTCCTGGGGAAGGCAAGCAGGCTCACACACTGGGTCTTTTATGCCAGCCCTGAGAGGTAGGTGATGATGTCAAAATGAACAGATGAGGACTCTCAGGCTCAGCGAAGGGAAGGGATTTGCACCCAGGTCCCCGAGCCAGGAGGAGGCCAAGAAGGGATAAGAACCGGAGCTTTGGGCTCCCACTACACCAGACTTCCTGAGCTGGGGAAACAGAAACCAATTTTCAGGGACCTTGGGGAGGGCTCAGTTCAAAGTCCCACCACCACAGGCATCTGGCTATGGCCACACTCCGCCACACCCTGCAGGATCTGGTTATCTAAGAGTGCCCCTTCCTCTCTTCCTCAAGCATCCCGTCACTCATCCTACGAATGTTTATTGAGCATCCACACGTTTCCCGGTGCTGCATTACACAGAAAGCAAAACCAGACAACATCCCTGCCCTCCTGGAGCTTCTGTTCCAAGGGAGACACAGGCAGTGAGTAGGCAAATACTCAGCATGGCGGGCAGCATTGGTGGCCATGGAACAACAGAGGAGAGGCTACAGCTGCCATAGGGAGGGGGCGCAGCTCTAATTGGGTAGTGGGAAAAGGCTCCCTGAGAACAGGGCAGCTGAGGAAAAGACTGGAGAGATGGAGAAAGCAGCCATGTGGGGTTCGAAGGAGAGCGGTCGCCAAGGCCCCAAGATGGGAGTGGGCCTGGCACATTTGAGGAACATCAGGGAGGCCAGTGTGGCTGCCACTGGTGAGGGAGGGGAGGGTGGAAGCAGATCACAGCCTCCAGGCGACTTGGAAGGACTTGGCTTTTACTCCAAGTGAGAGGGAGCGTTAAAATGGCATGATCTGACTTGCGCTTTAAAAAGATAACTCTGGCTTGCCGAGTTGAAAACAGACTATGGGAGACACGCCCAATAGCCAGGAAGCTCGGAAAATCCTGGAGAGATGGCGATGGCTCGGACGTGGAGGTGGCAGTAAGCTGCGGGTTGGAGAGACACCTGGTCAGATTCTGGCTGTGTCCTGAAGGTAGACCCCAAAGGTCTTGCTGACAAATTGGAAGGTGGAGTATGAGAGAGAAGGGAGTGGAAAGTGGCTTCAGGTTTTTGGCCCAAGATCTAGAAGTTGCCATTTGCTAGGGGAGGAGTAATTCAGTTCGAGGAGTCAGCTTTGGATGTGCAAAGTTGGAGATGACTATAAACATACACGTAGAGATGCTGAGTAAAATTAGATAAATGAGTCGAGCCTGGTGTTTGAGAGAGAGAGTTCTGGACTGGAACATATAAATTTGGGATTTGCCAGCACAGAGATGGTATTTAAAGCTTGAGACTGGATGAGATCACCAAGGGAGTGTCTGTAGACAGCAAAGAGAAGGGAACCAGGGAGTGAGTCCTGGGGCATTTCACTCTTGAGAGGTTGAGCAGACCAGGGGGAGACCACATAAAGCAGTCAGTGAAGTCAGAGAAAAACCAGGACCTCGAGGTGTCTTAGAAACCAAGTAACCAAGTGAAGAAAGTATTTCTTTTTTTTCTTTTTTGGTTCTCTGACCAGAACAAACCCAGGCTGTGGTTGTGGCTGTGAATGCATCAAATCCTAACCACTAGACCACCAGGGAAAGAAAGTATTTCAAAGAGGAAAGGATCAGCTGTGTCACAGGCAATTTAGACGTCAAGTAAAATATGAATACAATTAGAATGGGAGAAAAATTTGTAAATGATATATCTGATAAAGGACTGATATCTACAATATATAGAGAACCCTTACAACTCAATAATAGTAAATAGCACAATTTAAAAATGGGAAAAGGAGGCTGGGTGCAGTAGCTCACACCTGTAATCCTAGCATTCTAGGAGGCCAAGGTGGGAGGATCGCTTGAGCTCAGAAGTTTGAGACCAGCCTGAGCAAGAGCGAGACCCCCATCTCTACAAAAAATAGGAAAATTAGTCGGGTACGGTGGCATACACCTGTAGTCCCAGCTACTCGGGAAGCTGAGGCAGAAGGATCACTTGAGCCAGGAGTTTGAGGTTGCAGTGACCTATGATGATGCCACTGTACTCTAGCCCGGGCAACAGAGCAAGACCCTATCTCAAAAATTAATTAGTTAACTAATTAATTAATTAAATGGGCAAAGGATCTGAAGAGACATTTCTCCAAAGATCCAAATGGCCAATAATCACATGAAAAGATGCTCAACATCATTAGTCCTCAGGACAATGCAAACCAAAACCACAATGAGATACGATTTCACACCCACTAAGGTGGCTATAATCAAAAAGAACGGATAATAACAAGTGTTGGTGGGGAGAAGCTGGAGTCCTCAGACACTGCTAGTGAGAATGTAAAATGGTGCAACTGCTTTGGAAAACAGTCTGACAGCTCCTCAAATGGTTAAATAAAAAATTTTCTAATGACCAGCAATTCTACTCCTCAGCATATATCCAAGAGACATGAGCACATATATCCACACAAAAATTCGTGCATGAATGTCCACAGGAGAATTCTACATAATAACCCAAAAGTGGAAACAACCCAAATGTCCATCAACTGGTGAATGGATAAAGTGTGGCAATCATAGATCCATAGGCTATTATTGGGCAATAAAGAAAAAAATGGAGCACTCATGCATGCCACAACATAGATGAACCTCGAAAACATGCCAAGTAAGAGAAACCAGTCATGAAAGGCCACATACTGTATGATTCCATTTACATGAAATGTCCAGAATAAACAAATCCACAGAGACAGTAGATTAGTGGTTGCCTGGCGCTGGGAGCTGAGGGGAAAACAGGGAGTGACTGCTAAAGGGTACAGGTTTCTTTTTGGGGTGATGAAAATGCTCTCAAATTGATTATGGTGCTGGTTGCACAACTCTGAAAGTACACTAACAGCTATTGAATTGAATACTTTATTTTCCTTTTTATTTATTTATTGAGACAAAAATCTCCCTCTGTCACCCAGGCTACAGTGCCGTGGAGTCAGCATAGCTCACAGCAACCTCAAACTCCTGGCCTCAAGTGATCCTCCTGCCTCAGCCTCCCAAGTAGCTGGGACTACAGGCACTCGCCACCACGCCTGGCTAATTTTTTCTATTTTTAGTAGAGATGGTGTCTCACTCTTGCTCAGGCTGGTCTCAAACTCCTGAGCTCAAGCTATGCCTCCCGCCTCAGCCTCCCAAAGTGCTAGGATTACAAGCATGAGCCACCGCGCCAGGCCAAATTGAACAGTTTAAATGGGTGAACTGTATGTTATATGAATCATATTTCAGTAAAGTGAAAAAAAAGGAATTGATGATTCTGTTTGGCAATGTGAAGGTCACTGGTGACCTTGACTACAGCAGTTTTGGTGGAGCGGTGGGAACAGAACCCTGATGAAGTGTGTGCAGGAGAGAACAGGAGAGCCCTGAGGTGGCAAGTGCAGATGCTTTCAAAGAGTTTTGCTATATAGACAAAGGGGGTAGAAGGGGATGGAGATTTGGGGTCAAGAGGGGTTTTTTGGTTTTTGTTGTGGTTTTTTGAGATGCAAGAAATGATGTATTAATGCTGATTGGAATGATCTAGTCAGGGAGAGAGGGAAACTGGCTGGAGTGAGGGCCTTGAGCAGGTGAGAAGGATAGGTTTTCGTGTGTAAATGGAGGGGTAGCTCCAGAGAGGACCAGGTAGGTTCATCCCCAGTGACAGGAAGGGAGGCTGAAAATGAAGCCCAGG
Source organism: Eulemur rufifrons (assembly GCF_041146395.1). Taxonomy (NCBI): domain Eukaryota; kingdom Metazoa; phylum Chordata; class Mammalia; order Primates; family Lemuridae; genus Eulemur; species Eulemur rufifrons. The sequence continues at coordinate 18,097,979 of NC_090990.1, read as the reverse complement.
GCCAGTGAACAGGTAGAGGGCTGTTGAGAGTCCAAGGAAATGACGTTTGGATGGCTTCTGTTTGCTTAGTAGAAAGCAGAGTGTTCAGCTGAGAGGAGGATAGAGGAGAAAGAAGGTATGACATGGTCCTACACACCGTGGGAGAGTGAAAACCCTGGGTCATATGGCAGGATTGGCAGACAGCAAGTGCCAAGGGGCCACCCTGGAGGGTGGTGGGCATGAAATTCAAGTGAGACCAGTCAGCAGGGCTGTGTCTGTCTCCAGCCTCAGTCAGCCGTGTGGGATTAACCAGGGCGTGGTTTTGCCAGGTGGATACAATTTAATGAGAGAGGAGCAAGGGGGTTGAGGCTGAGCAAGGAAGTAACTAAAGCAATGGTCCATGGAATCTAAGCTGGTTAAGGAGGAAAGTCAGGACTTGAGGGATGCAAGAAACAGTGACCAAAAAATGGAAAGATCAATGGATTGAAGGTCCCGGTGGGTCAAGGAACCACTGGAGTTGGGTCTACAAGGAGTGGGCAGGAAAGGCAGGAGGTAGTATTAGGGTGGCAGGATACTTGGTATTGAAATTACATGGGGTAGGGGTACAATTATTGGTAATGGCAAGGTCCATTACCTTGGCCATAAGCACATGAGGTGGGGTGGAGGACAAGAACAACAGGAGGAGGGGATGGGTGATCCTCTTTGGGGAGGATCATCTGCATGTGACTGAACTCACGAAGTCACCCTCAGAGGGAGGGCCCTGCTAGAGCAAGGGCCTGGATTCAGCCAGACCTGGGTATGAAGTCCCTCTTTCCAACTGTGGGGCCTTGCACAAATTACTGAGCTCCGAGCCTCAGTTTCCACTCCTGCAAAGTAAAAGATCGCTCCTTTGTTATAAGATTATGTCTGGAAAATTGAAAGGCTGTGTGGAAACACCTAGCATGGTTCCAGGCATGGAGGGCCCTCAGTGACGTGGGCTGGTGGTAGAGCTACACAGCAGTTCCCAGAGTGCCTGTCTGGGGTCCCGAAGCTGAGGAGGGGCCAATGTAGGGACCAAAACTCTCCCCAGGACCGCTTCTCCTTCCCACCATCTCAAATCATAGCAGGTGTGAATGGAAGAGGCTGAATTCTGTTTCAGTCCCATTTTACAGAATAGGAAACTAGGGTCCAGACAGAGAAAGTAATTATATCACTAAGACTCAACTATCATATAAGTTCCCTTTTAAAACCAGTTGGATTTGTAATGAGAAAAGTGATTAAAGTAAAAAATAAATAAATGAAATGAAATCAGTTGGAGTCATAATTAAGACAGGGTGGGGGAAAGGAGAAATCTCATACATAACATCTGAAAGCCAACTAGACTCTTCAGGATGTGCCCCAGCTGATGTTCCCTTCCATTCACTAGGACAACTAAAAGCTGGTCTTGGTGAAAATGAAAGACCCTATTGGGTAGACCCCCGCTCTCTCTCAGCTTCCCACATCCCCAAGTCACCCCCACCCCCCATCACAGTGATGGTCAGGCCCTGTGATTGGGCAAACACTGAAACAATGAGCTTTAGGAATAGAAGTGTCAACAGAAGGGTGATTCACAACTTGACAACCCATGAATTTGTTAATTGCTCTTCCTAGCCCAGAGTAAGGAAGGAGAGAGGAAAAGGATCTCAGAGTTTCCTTCCTCAGAAAACTTGAGCTACTACTAGGCTGTTTGGGTGTTAAAAAGAAAAGAAAACTTGATTCAAATGTGAAAGGTGGGCATAGCACCAGGGGTCCCCACAAGGCCCTGCCCCCTGACTGGTTTCCAGCCTAGCTAGTCCCTCTGGGGTAAACCCCTCCTGCTTTCTACCCAGTTTCCACATCTATAAAGTGACAAGAGGGTGAACAAAAAATGATTCAAAGTCCCCTCCCAGCTCAAGCCTTCAGAGTTCTAGGAATATATGGCCTGGCACCTTCTCTGCTGCCCTGGGTCAAAAGTGGATTCCTAAGACCCAGAGGAAATGTCACCTAATTAGGGAGGCCTTTCATGATCACAACATCTAACAATGTGCATCAGTAGCTCTAGTTCTCTCTGTCTTGCTGTATCTCTTTCTCTCACACTCATACATGTTGTTCTCTCTCCCATACCCCTACTATATTTTCTTCTTAGCACTATCAGAAATGTCTAATTTATTTGTTTACTTGACTATTGTCTTTCTACATTAGAAATTTCTAGAAGGGCAGGGCTTTGCCTATTGTTTCTCAGGGCCTAGCCCAGTACCTGGTACACAGTAGGTGCTCAGTGCATGCATGTTGGCTGATAAATGGATGAATGGATGGATCTTGTGGATGGTGCCAGGGCTGTGCCAAGCACGACTCTAATCTGTGCCAACTTTTGTAAGAGGAGTGGTTGAAAAATAGGAGTCTAGAGTCAGAAGACCTTGATTTGAGTCCCATACTGCCAATTAGTGGTTGTATGACCTTAGGCATGTCACTTGACCTCTCTAAGCCTCGGTTTCTTCATCTGTAAATTGGGGATAATGATCCCACATCTTGAGGTGTATCTTTAGGAAGTAAAGGTTATGTATGTAAAGTGATTTGTTGCATAGTAGCTATTCAGTAAATGTGAGTTTCCTTTTTTCCCCCTACCTCTGCCGGAGCATGGAGGTGGAGGTAAGACACAATCCTGTGGTTGAGCTTCAAGCTCTTTCATCAGTAGCCTTAGGGAGACTTGGTAGGTCAAGGGTTTGGAGACTCTGGACTCAGCCAAAGCAGATTTCTTCTCTTTCTTACCTTTCAAGAGAAGGTAAAACAAAGCAAGCAACTGCACTGAAGACAGTGGAAGGGACTTGGCCAAGGTCAAATGGCCAAGGACCATGACAAGCAGTGGGTTCCCTCCCTGAGGACCAGAGGAAGCCCCTGATCCCAGACAAGATAAGGAGAGGGAACATGGGCAAAATCTTGCTTGGCCTGGCCTCCAGAAACAGGAAGTGGCTGCTGTTCCCAGAGTCAGGTTCCTGGATTCTAGTCTCAGAGGTCTGTCAAAGTCAAGCTGGTGACCTTGGGATATAGTTGACTGTTTTTGTGTCTGGGTTTTTCCTTCTGTAAATTGGTGTATTACTCCTTCCTAGCCTGCCTTACAGGAGAATGGGAGAATGTTAGGAGAATGATATTCAAGATAAAATATTACAGTGATAAATCAGAATCAATTCTGAACTTTTGCCATGGCACATACATTTAAAACTAGAAAAAAATGAATTTAAAAGTAACAATAAGCTGCCTCCTCTAGGCTCAGTAAAGTGTGGGAGAAAAACATGTAAACATACCATGCAACCTCTAGCCCCAGAAAGGTGTTGGGCCTGTGCAGTCTCCGTGGCAAGAGTATGCCACAGATTCTAGACCCCTGGTTCAACACCAGGGCTGGACTAGTTTGCTATGTGACACTCACACCGCCTCCCTGAGCAGATTTTCTCTTCAATGCTGGCCGTGCTGTGGCGTGCAAGGACCAGTCAAGAGGGTGTGTTAGTTAGAAAGCATCTACCTCAGTAAACCCAGTTTGTTACCTTTCCTTGACTCTGGAGACCGCCAGCGCCTGAGTGCTGGGCGGAGGTGAGCAGTGGCGCTCTCTCTTTGGGTTTCTGAAAATAGCAGATGACCAGGACGAGGGCAGGTGATTTCTCAATTTCTTCTAGCGCAAAAACATAACTACATAAACAAAAAATCTGGAATTTCTCAGCGGTCTGACTCCACTACAAATTCCACAGATCACTTTCCTCCCGCCTGCCCCTGGAGGGCGCTGTCCCTTTAAGTCTAGGCTCGCTCGGGCCAATCACAGTGCACAGAAGTTCTTTAAGGACCAAAGGAGGGAATTCAGCCTGAGAAGGGGGCGGGGCAGGGGCGTGCCTTCCAGCCAATCGGAATCTTCCTAGAGAGCAGCGACTCACGTGCAACACTCTACTGACCAATGGCAGGGGCGTCGAGAGGCGGGGCAGCTCCCGCTGCGTGACAGCTGCCTGGACCAATAGGCATGTCGCCCGCGGCCTATAAGAGTCAGCAGGGCCCCGGGCTACTGGCTCTGGGGTCGGTTAGTCGTCGCCGTCTGAGGTTTACCGTGGGTTTGCCTCACCGTCGCGGTCGCCTTGTCCCTGCCTCCGCACCCCCCGCCTTGGCCCCTGCGCAGCCGCTCTCCCTGCCCTCCTCCCCGTAGCCACCTCCCGGGTTTCTGTCGTCTGAGCCCCGGGGCCGGGTGAATGATGCCGTCGGAGAGTGGAGCTGAGCGCCGGGACCAGGGGGCTGCGCAGGCGGGGACGGCTGCGGGCTCGGCGGTGACCACGGTGACCGCGGCAGGCGGCGGCCCCGACCCGGAGGTCTCGTCGGCCTTCCTCGGACGGCACCTGAGCGGGCTGGGCTGGCCACAGGTGAAGCGACTGGACGCGCTCCTGAGCGAGCCGATTCCCATTCACGGGCGCGGCAACTTCCCCACGCTGAGCGTGCAGCCCCGGCAGATCGTGCAGGTGACAGGGCGCTGGCGGGGGTGCGGGGGATCTATCCTGAGGCTCTTGTGGCTGTAAGGCACTTGGAATCTGTGATTCTCTGGACAGCTAGGGAAATTAAGGAACCGGGTCAGGGGCTGTAACAATTGCACAGTGCATTAATGGTAGACCAGAACTCTTTCCTCTGCATTAATAATTCTTCCCCACTTGACTTTTCTGTCCCCTTTCCTGGGAAACCCTGATTCCCCGCCGACTAATCACCCAGGGCCTGGCTGGGAGAGAGGAGGAGAATGGAGAAAGCCTCAGGGGAAGAACAACCCTGCCTGCTAGGACAAAAGATGCCAGACAGCCCTGGATAGATAGGTGTGCATGCTTGGGTCCAAAATAGCTTTTTGGACTCTTCCCCAACTTGGCAAACCTGGACCTCACCCCACCTTCCCTTTCTCTACGTTCTAGGGGCAGACTCTGTCCTTGTAGCTCCCACAGCCCTTGGCTCAAGAACCTACACACACACACCCCCCACCCCCTCAGGAAAAGCCCAGAAATCCTGGCAGGTACTCCCTCCCGAAGATTGGAAATGAAGGCCAAGCCAGGTCTCAGGCCACAAGCTCCACATCCTCTCTCCTGAGAAACAGAAGAGAATTCTGGCAGCCCTCCTTCCTTCTTCAGACTCTAACTCTCCCCTTTACCTGACCCTCAATGATCCCCAAAGTGCTCTTTCATCTATATAGCCCAGGTACTGTCATTTTCTGAAATACTAGAATATGGTAATTGTTGTACCCATTTTATAGATGAGGAAACTCAGGCCTTAAGAAGGACAGTGAGTTACCTAAGATTACCTAATAAGGTGAAAACCAAACCCAAGGAATCCTGGGTCTTCCCAGGAGCAAGTTACTACTGCAGGTTCAAGGTTTTTGTACCCCTTCCCTAGCTTCTAAGTCACAGGGGAGTCCCCTGATAAAAGAAACCAGTAAATCCAGGGACAGTTCCTGTGACTCCCTGCCAGCTGATGGACTTTCTTTCTGGGGAAGCAGCCAATACAAGCTAGAGGAAGAAAGCCTTTCCCCTGCCTCCTACCTTAGCTTCCAGCAGAGGGGGAAGGGTGCCTGCTGGGGGATTACCTCTCCCTCACTCCCAAGGAACAAGGAATGGGAGGGGGGTGGGGGGAGGCAGATTCTCCTGGGCTGACTCACTGCAGCCCAGTGGTGCTCACTGAGGCATTCCTCGGCTGCTCTGCTCTCTGTCATCTGGGTGATTGGAAACCAGTCAAGGGTTTTCTCCCCAGGACAGTGAGGTCAACCCTGGAGCCCCAGCTGCTGCACCTCCAGGATGGTGGCCCCAAGCATGGTGGGGGAGGGGAAGGTGGAGCCCAGTGTGGCAGCTCCCCTCTGCAGGGACAAGGGGTGTCCTGGAGGGGCAGTCCATGCCCTTGTCAGTATGGTCCAAACTGCCTTTACGGGTAGCTGCTTTGTGCTAAGCCCTGTCAGTACACTAGGGGCACAGATGTGACTAGGACCCAGCCTCCTTGCCTTCAGGTGCTCCCAGCCAGGTGGGGACGACTACAGGTCAATAAGAGCTGACTTTACAATGTGATGGTAGTACCATGTCCTTCTAGACCAGGGTCAGAGATATCACAGTACAAGGAGCTGTTGGCTATGGTGGGGAAGGGTGGTGGAGACCTCAGAGCTGGAGTGAGAAGTGGACATCTGGATTCACAGCCTGGACTGTTGTTGGTTTCCTTTGCTGGGCTCAATGTCCCCATCTGTTCAGTTGGGACAGATTGGGCTGCTCTCCAATACCCTTTCTGGTTCCAGAGTCCAAAGGAAACAGGTGCCTTCACCTGGCCTGTACAGCTGCCTCCACAGGGAAGAAAGTCAGAGGGAATCCGGGGCTGGCAGCTGCAAAATCTGTTGGAGTGGGTGTTGTGGTGGGAGAGGAGGAGGAGGGGCAGGGCGGTGCTTGTTGTTGCCTTTGGACTTTTCAATAGTGCTGAGTTGTCCTATGGCTGAAGAATTGAAACCTTTCTCCCTCTCCACCCCGACAAGGCTTTGCCTACAGCTGCAATCTGAGCAGCTGGAGATGTTCTTGCTTGTACCTGAGCTAAAGGGACCCACCCTCCCGTAGGAGGGCCCCCCTGCCTGTAGCTCTCAGAGGCATGGTTCTAATTAAGCTCAGCCACTTATTGGTGTGTGACCTTGGACAAGTCCTTTGCCTTCTGTGGGCCCAGAGGATTGAACTAGACAATCTGATCTCTGCAGCTGCAGCCAGAGGGCCTGCATTAGGTGGCGCTGGCTGCGAGTTGTGTAAGCCTGCTGCCTGACCGTGCCTATTGGTCTCCCTGCAGGTCTCAGCAGCCACCTGGAGCAGAGCGGTGCAATCACTGCCCCTCCATGGCTGGAAAGTCTGATTCAGGAGCCTCCAAGCTGCCCTGCAGTCCTTGGGTGTGGCAGTATCTGGGGACTGCCTGCCAAACTGGCTGTAGTCACACCTGGGAAAGAGACAACAGCCGCTGGCTGGCTGACACAGCTGGCCCCATGGCCCTGACGCAGGGGATTTAACGAGGGTACTGCTACCTAGTCACCAGGCCAGATGCCATGCCCCAGGGCGGGGGGTACAAGCCTGGGAGCAGGAGCTGGCACTGAGTAAGGCTCAGTGAGCTCTAATGGGACTTAGGGAGGGGGCTGGTCTGCTCTACAGGTCTGGCAGGGTCCTTGGACCAAGGTCTTTGTCCCATGTAGGCACAGCTGCCAGCTGACAGGTGTGGGTTTGAAGTGTCACAGGCTGGACAGATAGCAACTAGCCCTATCTGTCTAGCCAAGGCACCCCCCAACCCTCACCTTCCTGTTCTCCATCTATTCCAGCTCTGGGCTTCAGTGACTTGAGGGTTGCCCTCATTTTGACATGTTGAAAGGAAAGGAGGATTAGAACACTAGTCTCTAGTCTCTGCTCCTTCTGAACCGTAGGGCTGTAATGTGGTAGAAAGAGGGTAGGCTTTGGGGTCAGCCATACCTGGGTTTGAAGGCACCTCTGTACGATCTTGGGCAGGTGGCTGCATGATCTTGGGCAGGCGGCTTCACTCTGTGAGCCTCGGTTTCCCCATCTGTAGCATGGAGTTCATAAGATCTTTCCCTGATAGATTCTGGTAGAAGGTCCAGTGCCTGGCAATCACTAGGTGCCTAACCTCCCCTCCTCCCCACCCCCATCCCCCACCATGTTCCTGATGGCCCGTTTCTTACCCCGGTTGCCATCACAATATCTTCCCCTGGTACAGGTCCTCCTCCCGGAAGTCTTCCTAGAGGGCGCCGCCCGCCTCAGATTGCCCCACCACGCTTGCCTCCTCAGCACTTAGTGCATTCTTTGCAGTAATTCCCTGGGAGGCAAGGACAGCCCGGCCAGGAGCTGGGTGCTGACTTGGCAGCAAGGTGGGGCTGCAGAAGCGCTCAGGGCAGGAATGCTGTCTGGTCGCTTCTGGGACAACTTTGGGTTGCTGAGAAAGCTGAATGTCTGACCCCCAACTTCACTCTTCTCCCGACCTGGGGCCTCAGCCCGGGGAGATGCCTCTAGCTAAAGGAACAGGTTCAAGAAGATTTGTAGGTTTACCTGTCATGTTTCTGTGCCATCAGACCTGGGGGCAGCCCTCCGACAGGGTCCGTCATCTCTTCCCACTTGGTGTGGGCACCTTCCTGAGATCTCGACCCATCCTCTCTCCCAACAGTGCAACAAAGGGGGTCTGGCTTTACCTTCTAGCCCCATCTCTTCTGAGTGGCTTCTCCTCTGAGCAAAATGAGTATATTCGCCTCACTGGGTCCTAGTAAGGATTGGGATGAGTGCATTGTAGTCAAAAGAACATGCGTTCTTTGCGTTAGTTGAGAATCCAACTAACCTGGGTTCTAGTCTCAGGTTGGCTGCTCTATGACCTTGGACGTGTTTCTCAACCCCTGTGCCTCAGGTCCTCCATCTGTGAGTTAGAATAATAATACTCAAACATAGGATTATTGTGAGGGTTAATGTGGCAATGAATGTGAACTGCTAACAATATTTCCAACACATTTGAGTAGTTAGGCTGGGTGTGGTGGCTCATGCCTGTAATCCTAGCACTCTGGGAGGCCGAGGCAGGAAGATCGCTTGAGCTCAGGAGTTCGAGACCAGCCTGAGCAAGAGCGAGACCCTGTCTCTACTACAAATAGAAAAAATTACCAGCCTGAGCAAGAGCAAGACCCCATCTCTACTAAAAAATAGAAATAAAATTAGCTGGACAACTAAAAAATATATAGAAAAAATTAGCCGGGCATGGTGGCGCATGCCTGTAGTCCCAGCTACTCGGGAGGCCGAGGCAGAAGGATCACTTGAGCCCAGGAGTTTGAGGTTGCTGTGAGCTAAGCTGATGCCATGGCACTCTAGCCCAGGCAACAGAGTGAGACTCTGTCTCAAAAACAAAAAAAGAAAAAGAAAAAATTAGCTGGGCAACTAATATATAATTAAAAAAATTTTTTTTTAAAATGAAAAAAAATTTGAGCAATTAGCACAGTGCCTGGCACAAAACTCTTTTCTTTGCAGTTTCAGAGAGGTAGAATAGCATAGTATTAATAGTTAAGACCTGGACTCTGAGTGCAATTCCCAACTCTGCATTCACCAGCTGTGTGCCTCTGGACTCATTCCTTGGCCCCTCTGGACTTCCATCTGTAAAGTGGGAATAATAGGGTTACTGTGAGCATTAGGTGAGTTTCTATCTTAATGTGCTGATGCTTAGATCAGGACCTGGTGCTTAGTAAATTCTGTGGATGGGTTTGCTATCATTATTGCTGTTCTGAGTCATTGCTCCAATTGGGCCATTCTCCAGATTAGGAAATCAAGGCTTAGAGAGTTAAATGACTTTCCAAAGGCACAACAGCTGGTTAGTGGCCAACAGCGGCTGATATTACTGTGACGGTTACAAATCTTTAGTGGGCTGTTTGGGTGCAGGCTCCTGACACCTCTCCCTCCTGCCCTCCCCTCTGCAGGTGGTCCGCAGCAGCCTGGAGGAACAGGGACTACGAGTGCACAGTGTGCGGCTGCACGGCTCTGCTGCCAGCCACGTGCTGCACCCTGAGAGTGGCCTGGGCTACAAGGACCTGGACCTGGTGTTCCAGGTGGACCTGCGCAGTGAGGCGTCCTTCCAGCTGACCAAGGCAGTGGTGCTGGCCTGCCTGTTAGACTTCCTGCCGGCTGGTGTGAGCCGGGCCAAGATCACACCACTGACACTCAAGGAGGCATACGTGCAGAAGCTGGTAAAAGTGTGCACGGACACGGACCGCTGGAGCCTCATTTCACTGTCCAACAACAGCGGCAAGAACGTAGAGCTCAAGTTTGTGGACTCCGTGAGACGCCAGTTCGAGTTCAGCGTAGACTCCTTCCAGATCATCCTGGACTCGCTGCTGCTCTTTGGCCAGTGCTCATCCACGCCCATGTCTGAGGCCTTCCACCCAACAGTGACAGGCGAGAGCCTGTACGGGGACTTCGCCGAGGCCCTGGAGCATCTGCGGCACCGTGTCATTGCCACACGCAGCCCCGAGGAGATCCGTGGTGGCGGCCTCCTCAAGTACTGCCACCTCCTGGTGCGGGGCTTCCGGCCACGGCCCAGCACCGACGTGCGCGCCCTGCAACGGTACATGTGCTCCCGCTTCTTCATCGACTTCCCGGACCTGGCGGAGCAGCAGCGCACGCTGGAGCGCTACCTGGAGGCCCACTTCGGTGGGGCTGACGCGGCCCGCCGTTACGCCTGCCTGGTGACGCTGCACCGGGTGGTCAACGAGAGCACCGTGTGCCTCATGAACCACGAGCGCCGCCAGACCCTGGACCTCATTGCCATGCTGGCGCTCCAGGCGCTGGCTGAGCAGGGCCCGGCTGCCACTGCTGCCCTCGCCTGGCACCTTCCAGGCCCTGACGGCGTTGTGCCGGCCACTGTCAATTACTACGTGACCCCTGTGCAGCCTCTGCTGGCTCGGGCCCACTCCTATCCCACCTGGCTGCCTTGTAACTGACTCGGACCCTGGCCAGAAGGGAAGGGACTGGGCCTAACAGTGTGGGGTGGGGCCTCCGGGAGTATGTGGAGGACATGACCAGAGACAGGAAGCCTGTGCCAGGTGGCCCAGCACTGCTGCAGGGTTGGGCCTTCAATGGGACAGACCAGACTTCCCCGGTTGAGGCCCCTGTGGGCCTAAGGGCAAGCTGGGGTTCTCGGCAGGAGGACCCCTTGGTGGCTGTACCGCACTTTGGGACCAGCACGATTGTGGGTGCAGAGCCTATTTGTCTTGAGAATCAATTGCCCTCAGGAGACAAAGCAATTCAGGATGGTAGCCTCAGCGCCTAACACCTGGGGTTGATTTCCATGGCCTAAAAGGGTCTTTTTGACTAGAGCGAGCGCACAGTGATCCCAGCAGACTCTGGGGGCCTGGAGCCCACACATTGGCTAAAATATGGTATGTTATGGGGACTACTCTCTTCGGGTCAGGCTGGGCCACTAACAGGGCCTGGTGGTCCAACCTGGCTCATCACTGTGAGGAGGAGAATTGAGGCACGAGGCAGATACCTGGGTTTGGGGAGGGATGGGTTTAGCCCAGTCTCCTGAAACCCACGCCCCAAGCTGTGAAGTGAGGTGTGCCATGTACAGGAGCCCAGCAGCCCAGGTGGGCCACAGCCCAGGCCCCTTCCAGTGTGTCGTTCCCTTCCCTTGTGTTGTGAGGAGCCTTCTGCCTGGAGTTTGTTCTTTGGAGGGTGCTGGGCCCAAATTTGCCACAGTAAAGTCAAGTGCGCCCACCCTACTGGCTTGGTTACAAGCTCTCAGATGGGGGAAGGGAGCCACCCCCCACCTCCTTCTCTATCCCTCTGGATTTGTTGCTGTTTTGCACTCTTAACACCTGCCAATAAAGATTGTCTACACTGAGCCTGGTGCCATGCTTTCTCCCAGGAGAAGGACCTTCCATGGCTGTGGGGGCTGCAGTTGCCTGCCCCAGTCTGAGCGTGGCTTGTGTTGTAGGAGGGGACACCTGGGAGGGGGGATTTAAGCCTGGGCTGTGGCTGGGGAACTGGCTCTCCTTCCCTCCACACCAGCCCCAGCCTGACAACTGTATACTGGGAGCTCATGTCTACATGCGTGACTTGTACCTGCACGTTGCCTCAGCAGACCTAGGACTCTTGTTAAAGAGTAAATATTTCGATGTCTTCTACCTGGAATCCTAATAGCTCTGGACTGGCCTTGTACTCCAGTGCTCAGGGCTGCTTGACCGCAGCTCTGCTCCCCATCTCTGCCCAGGGGGCAGCTGAAGAACAAGCTGGCGGAATCTGGACTGGAAGCTCCTCTAATAATGGCTGCTGCAACTGGGGGACTTCTAGGGTCCCCCAGAGCCTGAGCCCAGGCAGGGCCTCTCTACCTGGAGAGGCTCCCTCAATCCTTCGGCTCCCTCCCTCACCCCCAAATGACAGGTGTGCCCTGGCTTGCTCTAAGCAGATCCCCTGGAGGGACAGGGTCTCTTCAAACCCAGTTGGGGCCATGCCAGGCTGTCTGAGAGTGTCAGCTGAAAGCTGCTAAGGAGCTGTTCCCTCAGGGCACTGGCCAGTCATGGCCTGGACGCTGCCCACTGTTTACCCAGCCTCTTTGATCCAGGGATTGCAAAGCCCTTAACAGATTCAGCCTCATTAGGGTCCTGTGAAGTGGTGACTTTGATGGTTCCAGCCAGAGTGGAAAAAACAAGGCCACAGATGAGGCCCCAGGTTACCAGGGTGAATCCAGTCACCTCACCTGCTCTGTGGGTCCCTGGTGGGTGCCCTAACATCTTCTGTTGCTGGGCTCAAAATGGCTAGAAGGGCTGGTGGAAAGGCTTCCTTTGTTTGGTGACGGAAAACAGCCTCCCACCCCAATCCCAGCTGTGCCCACCCAACTAGGTCCTGGGAAGGACTAAGTCTGTCCCACCACCTGCTCTGGCCATCCGAGCCTTGGCGTGAGGGCATACTCACAGTGTAAACACAGCAGGTGTGGCTGTTGGGCTGGGGAGTGGGTTCACCTGGATGTGCTTGTTTTAGGGGTGAAAAAGCCAGAAAGCCATGTGAGACATGTGCGCATACACTGCATTTAGCCCATTGTGTGCCAGATGCCATTCTGGGGTTGGGAATGCATCAGCAAGCAAGAGTCAGAGATCCCTAGCTGTGTGAAAATTACATTCTAATGTGGTAGACAGAAAACAAATTACATGGTCTTAGAAGGCCAGTGATATGTAAAAATCTACATAGCAGGGTAAGAGATTGGAAGTGCTGGGCTTTGCATACTGAAAGAGAAATCAGGGTGCACCTCATTGAAAGGTGAAGGGAAGTGAGCCATGCAGACATCTAGGGAAAGAGCTTTCCAGGCCCAGCTAACTTGCCTGTGAACGTACATGCGTCTGGCTGGCCTCATGCGGGTGCATGTGCTCACTAGTGCTGGTACGCACACGCACGCAGGCGTGAGGAATCAGGGGTATGTGAGACCGGAGTTCACAGTACCAGCCCCCATTCCTGGCATGCTTAACTCCAGATCAGCCACTGTGTCAAGGTCTTCCTGATCATGATCTTTTTTGTTTGTTTGTTTTTGAGACAAAGTCTCGCTCTGTTGCCCAGGCTAGAGTGCCGTGGCATCAGCCTAGCTCACAGCAACCTCAAACTCCTGGGCTCAAGCGATCCTCCTGCCTCAGCCTCCTGAGTAGCTGGGACTACAAATGCACACCACCGTGCCCAGCTAATTTTTTCTATTTTTAATTGCCCCACTAATTTTTTCTAGTTTTAGTAGAGATGGAGTCTTGTTCATGCTCAGGCTGGTCTCGAGCAAGACCTCAAGCGATCCTCCCGCCAGGGCCTCCCAGAGTGCTAGGATTACAGGCGTGAGACACCACACCCGGCCATGATCTCTCATTTCATTCTTGCAAAAATGCCACACTAGAGAAATGTTATTTCCATCTTACAGACATGGAAACAGACCAGAGAGGTCAAAGAGGTTTGTCTGATCCCAAAGCCATTGCTGTTAGCCCCTGCACCATCCTGCGCCTACACTGTGATTTCACAGGATGATCATGACAGTACGTCTCCGATACATATATGTGACAACAGGGCATATTTGACATTACTATGACATTTGTCATTTTATATACTATGGCAGAGTGTAACAGTGTGCCAAGACGTACATTTTCTTGATGGACATGTGACACTAGCCATGGCTTGTGGTGACTGGGGCCCATGGTAGCAAAAGCATGCCTCTGAATGTGTTTGGGAGTGGTGCAGTGTTTCCGGGTGTAAGAAAAACACTGACTCAGTGGCTGACATTGTTCCTCTCATGGACAATTCCTGTAGCCATCTAAGTCACCAGGACAGGCAGAAATCAGAAACTGGGATGAGAACCAGCAAGGGGAAGACTGGGAGGAAAGCCCTGTTCTCCACCTTCCAACCCCATGGTGCTCTCCAAGCCACAATCCACCCATGTCTTCTGCTGCAGTGGGTGGAGGGAGCTCCTGAGGGAGCAGCAGCATTGCTGTGGACTCTGGGGAAAAAGACACTCCCCCAGGCAGTTACATGATACACTGGCCCCTCCAGATCCACTCTCCCCGCTTCTCCCTGCTCTGGGCGCTAGGGAGGCTGACATCTAGGGACTCTGCATCAATGGCTCCCTTGTTCCCTGGCTTCCTTATTGGGTTTGCCAATGACAGGCCCCAGCAGGAGACTGAAGGGAGGAGGAGGAGGAGGTGTTTATTCTTCTTGCTCCCTCCCCACCAGGCTGTCATGGTTGGCCACATCCCTCACCCAAAGGCCACTGTCCCTGTCAGGGGCCCTCTCCACAAGCTGCCTCCCCGTATCCCGTCAAGGCCCAGCAGTTGTAAAGGTTTCCCACTGTTGTCAGCCCCAGAAAGCTGCACCATCTCAGCCCACACCTTTGGAAATAGTCCCTTTTTATTTTTATTTTATTTTTTTTTGAGTCAGAGTTTCGCTCTGTTTCCCGGGCTAGAGTGCCATGGCATCAGCCTAGCTCACAGCAACTTCAGACTCCTGGGCTCAGCCTCCTGAGTAGCTGGGACTGCAGGCACGCACCACCATGCCCAGCTAATTTGTTTCTATTTTTAGTAGAGATGGGTCTCTCGCTTGCTCAGCCTGGATAGTCGCTTTTTAAAACTCATCCCAGTTTGACTGTGCCAGGTCTCCTGCTGGGACCCTGACTGACAAACAGGTCTGTACAGTCACCAGCACAGTCAATCCCCACTGGCCACCATGCTGCCATGTTGTCACCAATGTGCACAGCCTCCCTCCGTGTCATCCAGTCTCACATCCCTGAACTTCCTCATCTCGTTCTTTAATGGGAAAGACTTCCTGTGGGGGGATCAGCTGTGAGCCAGGCCAAGGGAGAAATCACTCTCCAACCAGTCAACAGGTCCAGATTGCCAAACGAAACTAACCAGAAGCCACCGAGGAACTGCCAACTTAAAGAGCTGTGACAGACAGGAAGGAAAGGCAGCAAGGACACTTGCAAAGTCAACCTCAGAACCAAACGCATTTGCCTCACATTATTGCAATTTATTCTTCCTGAATGTAGAAATCAAGAGACTGATTCAATATACATTCACTTTGCAGAATTCTACAAGTTCTGGGTTGTGTGTGAGTAAATGTGCCCCCCTTCCCTCTATTATCAGGATATTTGAATAAGTATGTTTCCTTTTTCCTTTTAAAACTTTGCTTAGTTTTATGTTGCCACCACCTCTTCCTGGGAAAGAGGTGTGTCCCCCACCAGGAGACAGCTGATTGTCTGAGGGGCCACAGCCATGCTCCGCGTGGGGAGAACAAGGACAGTGCATGAAGGCAACTGAGGGACTTCTCAGACCACCGTTTTTCCTCAAACAGGCCTCCCATAAACTTCAAAGCAATGACATCTACCAAAATGGGGACCCCAGCTGTGCCATGACTTAAGAATGATGACAATATCTTTAAAAGGAATCCTTTTCATTCCACATTGGCAATGCTTGGTGCACTCTTAAATAATCTGATTGCATCTCAGGGACCTGTAGTAACATCTCCAATTGTACAGCTGAAGTCAAATCTGGCGCATATAAAGAAATTCATAGTGCGGACAAGTTTCCCAGGACCCAGTCCCTTGCCCTGGCGAAGTGAAGGGCTCCCGTAAGGAGGGCACTGAGGTTGTGTAGGGTCAATTCTCGAAGTCTTCCTGAAGGAAGTGCCCAGGGAAGAAGCAGAATCCAGGAGTCCAGAGCCATAGAGTCGAGGCTCTCAGGAGCTGGGCGGAGCTGGAAAGGATAATTCCAAGAGCTTCAATTACCTCTTTCCCACAGCCACCCTGCCCCACCCAAACCCTTCAATCTCTGCCTCCAGAGGGGCCATTGTGGAGAGAAGCTGCAGGAGGCAGTGTTACGGAATGGGGCTCCACTGGCTCTGGAGGCAGAGGTTCCCTTGGGCCTTTGTCCTTGGCTGGGATCCCCACTGGTCTGAGCAGCTGGAATGGAATGTTCCTGGGATGAAAAGCCCGCCCCTCCTCCACCTCTCCCCTTATGGAGTTCCCCAGGGCCCTCTCCAGGGACTCCCGATATGGAGATGCTCTAGAGGAGCAAAGGCCCACGCCGCCTGGGGGGTGTCCTGGCAGCCTCTCCTCACCCAGGGAGAGTGGCTCTATCATGTACAGATCTCCTCCACTATGTGCTAGGCACTCAGTGTGACTTCTCATTTAATTCTCAGAAGTGATCTCCTCCCCAGCTCTTCTCAAAAATACAAAACAAAAACACACAAACAGAAGAAACTGGCTCAGAAAAGCGAAGTCATTGCCCAAGTTCCCTCAGCTGAGAGGTACCAAGCTAAGACTGAATCCCAGGCCTGTCATGTTCCACCTGGGACCCTTTCTGCTCCCACCATGGAGGAGTGTGTCACCCTTCTCCTCTGCCACCCCAGGCTCTTTGCTCTCCTTGGCACCAAACTTTCCAGCCCAGATGTGCAGGGAGAGGAGACAGCCCTCCAAGGCAAGCCCTTGGGAGGCCTGAGCCCTGAGCATCTTTGGCCCACCCTCGCCAGAAGCCAAGTGTGCTGACTCAGACTGACTCACCCCCCATGGCCCAGACAACCAGGCTGGGGTGAGTCCAGACTCCGGGGAGTGGGGGCACCTTCTGCCACCCCCATGGCATCCCATCACATCCCTCCTCAGAACCAACTAGAGGTCACTACACACAGCCTTCAAGGTGGGGGCCCAGAAATCTCCCTACATGGAGCCCTCATTAGCCTGATGAATGAATCACCGCATAGCCTGATGCTTAAGGGATCTCCCACTTACAGGTTCTATGTCTTTGGGCAAGTCACCTGCCTTCCCTGTTTCCTCATCTGTGGAAATGGGGATAATAACCCTTACTTCGCAGAGTGGTTGGGAGGACTGAGCCAGATAATGAGGGTAAAGTGCTTAGCACAGCGCCCCACATAGAGAAGGTGGTTAATTAACATATTATGCCAGAACTAAGGGTTCCCCTCCCCCATAACTGCCAGCCAGGGTGCGGTCAAGGACTAATGAGGAAAGAAACAGGTTGGGGATCTCCAGGCTTTCCCAAATACTCCCTCCCTGCTGGCCATGAGGCAGGGAGCCTCTCCTTCAGCTCTAAGAAACCTGGGCACCTGAGTCGGTCTAGAGGAACTCGGAGGAAAGGGTCAGGGGAGGGGATCCTCCCAGACACTGCCCACTGCAGGCTTGGAGCACCTTGGCCATGTCCTGTCACTTCAGCCTAATCTCTAGGAGGCAACCTTGGTCTCCACTGGCAGCAGACCTGGTGTTCTGATCAATTAGGTGTAACAAACCTGTGAATAGAGAAATGACTCTAGTCTTTTGCTGACGGTGACCGCCAGCAAGGGCAACTTCTCTTTCCAGGAAGTTTTACCTGATGGACCTTCTCCCTGGGGTCCGGGGCTTGGCCCAGCCAAAGGGGTCTCCTTTGCTCCCCTTTCCAAGTGGACCCCAATCCCTAGGGAGCCAGCCATGGGCACAGCTCTAGCCTCCAACCCCCCCTAACTAGGAAGCCATCACTGGAGCCACACCGCCACCCTCAGGCCACGCTGACCTACTACACTTCCAGATCCCTACAGCTCAAGGCTTAGGAAGCCCCGGGACTACTGGGAAGGGAGATGATTGGGGGCGGGGACAATGGGGACCGAACCTGCTCCAGGCCACGCCCCAATGTCTCAAGAAGCAGCCCCACACTGCCCTCTGGTGGAGCTGCCCACATACAGTTATGGGGGTGAGTGGCAGTTTCCAGACTAGAACCCTGAACTGGTCTCCCAGCCCCAGGCGCCACCATAAAGAAATGTTCCTTTTCCTCTCATTTCCCTTGGTTGAGATCCCAGAGTCACTGGTGGCCATCAATATTCTCAATGCACAGGTCCCCCAAGATCCCTGTACTCAGTCTAGTCCCCAGGGCTGGAGGCCACCAAGAAAATGTTCCAGAAGTCATGGAGGGAAAGGGGCAGTGACAGTCTCATGCCCAGGGGCTAGAGTACTTAGAGCAGGCCTAAAAATAGCCCTCCAACACCACAAACTACCCAGTCCCCAGGGGGTGCCTAGGATGGTGACAATCAGGGAAGGCTGCCTGGAGGAGGTCTGGGAGACATAAGCCCTTAAAAGCAGAGAGGCCCTCTGATTCAGCTCTGCTTCCTGAGCCCCTGGACTGAGTCGCTATCAATGTTTGTTGAATGAGAAGAAAATGGAGCCAGGCTGGCGAGCTCTAGAGGGGGCTCTGGGGGAGCCAGACAGGTGTGAGAAGGTAACATTTCTTAGGTGGCTGAGGGGTGGTGGACAGAGCACTGACCAGGAGCTGGGATTCAAGTCTCTGAGTGCTGTGTGCCCTAGCCAAGGCCCTTGGTGAGGAGCAGTGGGCCATCTGGAAGTGGAGGAAGGGGACACAGCTGTCACCAGGACCAATCTCCATTTGCCCCCACACATACACCATTTCTCCAGCCAGTGTCATCTCTAATTCTCTACCCACCTACCCCACCCCCAAACCGGACAAAGCTGATTACCAGTAAATCCTGGAGAAATGCAAAACTGGGATGATGCAGAGCACTTTACACCATTAGCTAAAAGCCTTTCTGGACAAAGTGCCCCCTCCCATGCAACCCAGTAAACAGTCCTGGCTGCAGCCCAGCACTGCGGTCTGAGCTCCTCTCTGTGTCACCTCTAGGAAGTCCCTATCCTCTCTGGGCCTCTAGAGCCCAAATGACCTAAGTGGCTTTGGAAGATCTGCCCTGCCTGGGGAGGCCAGAGGATGCCAGCCCCCCCATACATACACACACGGTTCCCCTGGTCCCCAAGCTTTCCCAGAGGCCCAGACACTTCCTCCTAGTCCCTTCCCCAGCTAAGAATGGGTTCAGAAAGTCCTGGCTGTTAGCTGAGAAACCAGCCAAGAAGTTTGGTACGCAGTGAGAGGAAGGGCTGATGGGGGAGGATCAGGTGAGGGCCCTGGGGCTCAGCCTGTCAGAGCAGTATCCCTGACCCTCAGGACTTGTCAGATTAAACCAGATTCTTGTGACTCTGACATTATCATCTTCCCCCCCTCATCCCATTCCCAAGCCCGGATATGAGGGACTGAGGAAACAGGCCCAGAGAGGGGACAGAATTGTTCTAGGTCACACAGCAGACAGGGACCAGAGGCCAGCTCTCCCTAGCCCCTACCCAAGACACTGTGGGAAGGGCACACACAGGCCTGGGACCTGAGTCTGTCCCTTATGCTGGCATGTGACCTTGAGAAATCCCCTCTCCACTCTGTAAAATGAGAACTTTAAATTAGTTCTGGCTCCGTCAGCAAAAGCAGTGCCTGTTTCTAGGTGTGACTGAAAGGAATAAAATATCTTTCCACGACTTATGAGGGAAGAAGACAGACCTCTGCCCTGCATTGACCTCACCACAGCCCTTCAGGGAGATGACGAGCTCCACTTCACAGACTGACAGGGCTGCAGGCAACTCAGATGCTGAGCAGCAATGCAGCAGCCAGGTCATTCACAGCTGAGGGGGGACAGGAATAGGGGCTGAAGGGCATTTGTACAGGAAGAGAAACAGATCTCATCTCGGGTCTGGCCCTTTAAGGCCTCCCTTTCTGGAAGCCAATAATATACCTGCCTTCTTGGGGCCTGTTAAAGGATGTCACCTGGTTCCATCCCTGGCAGAGCCATCTTAGAGACAGGCTGCAGGGGGGCGGGGGAGCCTAGGTGAGCAGATGCCAAACACCAGTCCTGGTTATCTGCATGTCTTAGCGAAGCTGCATGAGGGCACGAGAAAAGGTCTGCCTCCTGTAAGCAGAAGGGCCCAAGTATGATGGGAACGAATTCTCAATTTCTCTGGGATTCCGTCTCCTCAAATGGGGAGCAGGGACTTAGAGGAGGAGAACTCAATCATAGAGCCCTGTGCCAGCCCCCGCACCATCCTGGGACCTCATTTTTCTGCCCTGGCAAAGGTATGGAGCTGGGTGGTGGCAGAAGGCAGAAGCCCCAAGGGACCCGGGAAAGGCAAAACAAGTCGGGGTGAGAATGGAGTTGCTGCATCAGTACCGCAGGCTCCAAGTGGTAAAAGTTTGCCACCAACCCCCTCGTGGAATCTGAGCACCCTCAATTTGTCCAACTCTATAGTGGAGACTTGGTGCTACCACCTCGCTCCCCAGGTGGTCTATGGGAGGCAGACGCCAGAAGCCCCAGGAAAGAGAGGTCCCAGGCCCTGTACCACTCCACACCCCGCCCCTCAAATGTACCAGCTGCTAAGACCGCACCTCAACCTCCTTTACAGGGACCCTGGCCCCCCGACTGTCTCTTCCTGCAGATCAGTCCGTCCATCCGTGCAGGTGACGCCGTCCGTCCGGCATCCGCAATCTGTGGTCCGCACCTTAGCGATGGGCCTGTCCGGGGTGGCCAGGGGTCCGGGCGTGGAGGTCAGCGCTGGGGGGAGGCGGGGCCGCGGGGCGGGCTGCGGCGGAAGGGCGAGTCGGGTTCCGGGCCGTGGCCTCGCCGCAGGCGCCCGGCGCCCCAGGGCACGCAGCTACCCAGGCCGAGCGCCGAGGCCAGCAGCGCGGGTGGGCGGCCGCGGCGGCCGCGGCGCTGGCCCTTCTTGAGGCGCGACCCGTGCGCCGCCAGGTAGAGCTCGGCCTGCGCCACGCCGCCGCTCAGGCGGCCCAGGCTCTCCGCGCGATGAGCCAGGCGCAGCTCGGCAGCCAGGAAAACGCGGTGCAGCTGCAGCACGCGGCTCTCCAGCTCCGACACCAAGCGCCGGCGGCCCTCCACCTCCAGCAGCCGCCGCCGTGCTTCGGCCAGCTCCAGAGCGCGGCCCCCCGCCCCCGCCGCCGCGCCCGAGCCGCCGCCGGGCCCGGTGACCCCCGCGCCCCCGCTAGCGCTCTGGCGCCAGCGCTGTAGCTCCTGCCCCTCGGCCGCACCTGCGGAGGCCCGGGCTGCCTCCGGCAGCTGCGGGGCCTGAGCCCGGGTCGGGGTCAAGGTCGGAGTTGGGGGCGGGGGCTGAGGGGATGGCTGGGGCTCCCGGGGCGGCGGCGGCGGGGACCCCGGTTCTGCCGTCCCTTCCTGGGCCCCGGGGCCGCAGGCGCTGATGCGGCAGCCCGGCATCCCCCGCCCCCCGGCGGTTCGCGGCTGTCGGTCCGCGGGGAGGACGGACGCTGCGCTGCTGTAGAGAGACACGGCTGCAGTCCCCAACCCGGCGCCTCACCCGCCGCCGCGCATCTTATAGAGCACGGGGCGGAGCGACGGACAGCACAGCCAATCAGAGACTAGCAGGCCCTGAACCCGCCTCCCCCCTCCCCGCCGCTCGCGTTGGGGTTATTCCCCAAACCCTGTCAGGTCCCTGTCCTTCGCCCGGCTCTGTCCCGCTAGCGCATGCTGTCCCCATCCGCCTCTCCCTAAGTTTTGAGTGGAAAGGGGGCCGCATCTTCCCTGATCTGGCCCTTTGGAGTGATAATCTCTGGTAGCTGATGCTTAGAAATCATGGGATCCAGTCTCCACCTGGGGGAAGGATTTGCCTGAAACCTGAACTAGAGCTCAGGAGGCTTGACTCCTTGCGCAGTGCTCCTTCCCGTACCTCTTGCTGGCCCTTGGTGAAATCAGTTCTGCCTGGTCTCCTGGGCCACAGGACTCGCCAGGACCCCTTTCTCCTATGTCCCCATGTCGCTAGGGCAAAGCCGATGGGATGGGGATCTGGCTGGGCTGATTCCACGCTAAGTAGTCCCTTCGTTTGCAGGACAAACGCCACAGCGCTGCCGCTGAGCCCGAAAACCTTAGTGACCCCATAGAGAAGCCCTGGATCCCAAGATGTGCAAAGTTTCTTCCCTGTCCCTGCTCCTGATTTGCTTCTCCCAGCAGGTGTTCCCACACCTTTCACTCAGAGGGGGAAACTGAGACCCAGAAGGTGCAGTGATACCTTGCCCAAATGTCACATTGCCAGTTGGTGTCCGAATCTGGACAGAAATGCACCAGCTCAGCCATTCATGTCTTCTGGGGGCTCAGATACCTGGATCTCCTCCCCATGGCAAAATGATAGGCTGAGCCTGCCTACTTTCCCCTCAACAGAAGTGACCCTGCCAGACCCCTTCCAAACACCGGCCCACACACTGTGGCTCTGCTTTGAAGGTGCCATCAGAAATGGGAGGTCTCTGTGGGGGTTGGAGGCAAGGGTGGGAGGGCCAGAAACCAGCTGTGAAGCTGACTGGGAAGGAGTGCAGCAGACCCTGGGCTCCCGAGGGCCTGCCAAAGGTGTGGCCCATGTGACAACTGCCTGAAGAGGAGGCAGATGGTGGAGCTGCACTTGCTTGATGATGATGATGAGGAGGAGGAGGAGGAGGAGGAGGAGGAGGACCGATCCTCCTCCTCCTCCCTCCACACGTTCTCTAAGTGCTTTCACGTGCCCTAGACTGAGTGAGACTGAGTGATGGGGATGCATGGGCGGGACAACTTCGCTCCGGAGAGGCAGCTCAGAAGGGGCTCAGAGAGGAGGGTGGGTGGGTGGATGAGGGGCACCAAGCTCAGTGAAGAAGAAGGGAGGGGGCTCAGGGCAGGATGGAGAGGGGCTTGGGGGATGACTGGGAGAGAGGTCTCAGCGAGGGAAGGAAGGACCGTCAGTGAGTGTGATGGGACTCAGTGAGGGGGAGGGGTTTAGTGGGTGCCAAGGTGCTGGAGGCTCATAGTGGGGGAAGGGAGGATCAGGGAGGGGCATGGGGACTCAAGGAGCCAAAGGGACTCAGTAAGGATGAGGGAGGTTCAGGAGGCAAGGAGGATCTCCTTGCTGAATTGTGGGGTCCCTTTAAATGGTCTCCTTTGTGTCATGCAACCTTGAGTCTCAGTGTAGAAGCAACCCCCCCCCACCATCATGTGGGGAGATTAGCAGGCATTTTGCCTGCATCAGGCAGGTCACTGCTCCCAGCTCCTGGGGGAATAAGTCAAGGGGAAGAAGACCAGGACTTACCCCCAGCCCCACCATCGGCCAGATCCACAGATCCAGTCAGGCCTCAGTTTGAAACCCATGCACACTGCCCATCTGGGTAACCTTGGGCAAGTAATTTCTCTGAGTGGGAGGAGGTGCTCCACGTACATTTATTGAATGAAGGATGTTCTCTGTTTCCTCACATCATCTCTAAGAGAGGGAGGTAAGCAGCTTTTTCTTCCTGATGAGAAACCAAAGCCCAGAGGAGGTCACGTGGCAAGTAAGTGGCCAAGCAAGGATTCAAACACAGATCTGACCCACCCCAAAGTCACTCCTCACCTCCCTGTTATCTTCCAACAATGTTCCCTGTTCCACTAGAGTCCCCGGAGTTAAGTAGAGTGCCTGGCCCCATAAAGCACTCAATAAACATTTGTTTGAATTGAAAAATTACACAAGGTTAGAGCTTGCTGAAGATGGAGAAGCCCCCTTCCCCATTCATTCATTCTTTATTTCACTCATTCAGCAACTGCTCATCACCTCCTCTGCTGAGCTCGCTGCTGGAGGTACAGAGATGATCAGATGGGCCCTGACCTTGATGAGTCTGGGAGGACACAGACAGGTGATGGGGGCAGTTCAGTGAGGTCTCTACTGGGATGGGGAAAGCACAGAGACTGCGGGAACACGAAGCACTGAGCCCAGCCGGGTGGGGAGGGGATTAGGCAGGGTTTCCTATAGGAGATAATATTTAAACTGAGACCTGAAAGATGGATCAAAGTGAGTGATACAGAGGTGGTGGAGGAAGGGAGGATTCCAGATGGGAACACCACGTACAAGGACCAGAGGTGAGAGGGGTTTGGCCTCTGCCAGCTCTCTTGTGGGCTTCCTTAGGGGCCTAACCTCTACACTCCCAGCGTGGGCAAGGGCCACAGCCAACCATCTATTAGTGCACAGCCAGCCAGCAAACCAAGATTTGGAATGACGGAAGGCATTTTTAAACTATAAAGATGATTGTAGTTTTCTGATCTTTTATATTTTTTTGAATTAAAAAAACTAGGGTGATGTGATGGCTCATACCTGTAATCCTAGCACTCTGGAAGGTTGAGACAGGAGGATCCCTTGAGCTCAGGAGTTCGAGACCAGCCTGAGCAAGAATGAGACCCAGTCTCTATTAAAAAAATAGAAAAAATTAGTCAGGTGTGGTGGTGTGCGCCTGTAGTACCAGCTACTCGGGAGGCTGAGGCAGCAGGATCCCTTGAGCCCAGGAATTTAAGGTTGCTGTGAGCTGGGCTCACAATACAGCACTCTACCCCGGGAAACAGAGCGAGACTCTGTCTCAAAAAAAAAAAAAAAAAATTAAAGAAACTTTTTTTTCTGATTTTTATAAAAGTTATAAAGTACATGTGTTTTGTAGAAAATCTAGTAAACTATAACAAAAGCAGCGTGGGCAATAGAGAGAGGAAAAGGGCTTGAAATCAGAGAGGTTTGTGTTTGAATCGGAGTTCAGTCCTTCCCTAGCTATGCTACCCTGAGATAGTCACCTTTCCTCTCTGTACTTCAGGGTCCTCATCTGAGAAATGGAACTGCTGATATCTATGGCATGGACAAGGACACCCATAGGTGCAAGAATTTGCCCCAAATCTCATAACCTGGTCATATCTATCTGACTCGAAACCTGTGGTCTGACTCGGAGACCCTGAAAGAGAAGAGGCAGCCCAGACAGGACCAGGTTCCAGAGTCTGGTCCAGTCTGTGTCCACCCGCTGCCAAGACAGCAGCCAGCAGAGAGCCTTGCAGAGAGGATGGCGAGTGTGGCTGTGGCCCAAGCAGGATCCCCTCCAGCCGCTGAGTGTGGGCTGGGGAAGGGGTCCAGGCCTGAGGAGTCCACTTCCAGCCCAGCCTAGATTTGAGGCCTCTGCTAAGAGATCTAACACTTCCTTTTCAGTCTCTCCCTGGCAACCTGGCCCGGCACCCTCTAGGATGTGATCTCAGTTTAATAATTTAGCAGATGCAGACAAAGATAGCAGCTCTGAAAATAACCCAGTCAGGCCCCAGCCTCCATCTCCCCTTTCCCCAACAGACTCCCCCGCCCTCCCCCCAAGGTCTCTGGTTGCCCTACACCTGTCCATGCCCTGCCTGCCAGTGAACCCCTGATTCCACACCTCCTCATCCTCCTAGTCCTTCTCCTCCTTCTTCTTTCTTCTCTTCACCTTTCCTTTCTCCTATTCTCATGTTAAGAGGTTTTACGTCATGACGTCATTACATCATTAGGGCTTAAAGGAATTTTCCTAGAAGCAGAAGATTTGGGTTTAATTCACTGTGTGGACTCCAGCAAGTCCTTCTCTCTGAGCCTCTGTCCCTGCATTTGTAAAATGAGGACTCCGGATTCCTAAATGTGGCATGAACAAAATGTGGGGGGCGAGGGGGGGGGAATAATTACCTGGACAGGGGACTGCATGTCTTCCCCAGGAAGGCACAACTGCAGTGTCAATGTCATCTCTGTCTTCAGCACTATAATTTATCCTGCTGCTTCATAGCAAGAACTCAGGTTTTCTTTGTTCTTAATTTCTCTTGTGATGAAATTTTTTTTTTTTTTTTTTTTTTTTGAGACAGAGTCTCGCTCTTTTGCCCTGGCTAGAGTGCCGTGGCATCAGCCTAGCTCACGGCAACCTCAAACTCCTGGGCTTAAGCGATCCTCCTGCCTCAACTTCCCAAGTAGCTGGGACTACAGGCATGCACCACCATGCCCGGCTAATTTTTTTCTATATATATTTTTAGCTGTCCAAATCATTTCTTTCTATTTTCAGTAGAGATGGGGTCTCACTCTTGCTCAGGCTGGTCTCGAACACCTGACCTTGAGCGATCCTCCCGCCTCGGCCTCCCAGAGTGCTAGGATTACAGGCGTGAGCCACCTCGCCCAGCCTTGTGATAAAATTTTTGCCCTAGTTATTATTCCTAGAATAAAAGGCTGTGACTTGTGTTCACAATGGAGGTAACAGGTTCCATGTGTTTTTGATGCTTCATCATTTTTTTTTTTGCAGTTTTCATGGTTTGATTTAAACACAAGTACAACATACACATGAACTGTCTATTCATTTTCTTCACTGCACAACCTAGCATTGGGATTGGTGACTGAGGTGGCCAGCTGGGCTGTGCTTTCCAGGATGGCTTTGTGCTTCTTGGAGGAAACACTGTGAACAATCTCAGCACAGTAAAATGTGTCGCACATCAGCAGCACTTCCAGCTCCTTGACCTTGTGAACCAGGAACTTCCAGGAGCCACCGGGCAGCATGTGCTGTGTGTTCTTATTGATGCCATAACCAATATTAGGCACCAGGATCTGGCGCTTGAATATTCTGCACCCTATTGTCAGTACCTCTGGGTTTCTGCCAGTTATGCTTAATTTTGACAAATCAGTCCAGCTGGTGCCGGATGAACTTCTTGGTCCTCTTTTTGATGATCTTGGGCTTCACGGGCTCGAGAGCAGCCATCATGCCGAGTAGATGACTGGCACCTCCATAGGCAGTGCCAAAGAAGAGAGAGTTTCATCACATTTCTGACAAGTAGAAATTATACCCCTTCCCCCTTGAAACATGGCTCAAACCACCCCACTTTTTGGGTCTCAGTTTCCACATCTCTAAAATAGGTGTTGAGGGGTAAGTAGGACGAGGTCAGCTCCATAACGGCTGAGATTGTGTATTCCCACGCATTCATTCAACAACGTAATTAAGCACCTCCCATGCAGCAGGCACTGTGCTAGGGCCACAGCAGTAAATACGAGAGGCACGATCCCTGTTTCCACAAGGCTGACCTCTCAGAAATCAAAATAATTAAACCCCAAGAAGTGTGCCATGAAGGAATAATAAAATACCTGCTATTATTTACTTAGTGCTTGCTCTGTGCCGGGTACTGATCCTATGAGGTACTAGTATTAGCATGCCCCATTTTACAGATGAGGAAGCTGAAGGAGAGAGAGAGATGAATGGTCACGTGGTTGAGGAGCGGTGGAACTAGGCAGCGTGCCTCCACAGTGCTTCCTAGAGATCATGATCAAGGACTAAACTAGTGATATGATGGAAAAGGGAGTCAGGGAGGGCTTCTCCTTAGGAGGCGACATTGAAGCTGAGACCTGAAAGATGAGCAGGAATCAGTCATGTGGAATTGGGGAGCGAGATTTCCCAGCAGAAAAAATAGCCAGTGCAAAGGCCCCGAGACAGGAAGATCAGTGTGTTCGGTGCCTGGTGAACCAGCAGGAAAATGGGGAAGACTAAGGTCGAAACGCAACCTGGGCCTGGAGGCCGGGGTCAGGGTTTCAGATTTTACTCTAAGTGCAGGGAAGCCGTTGAAAGGTTTATGTCTGGGATCAACATGATCTGATTAGTTTTAAAAGATCATGCTGTCTGCTATGTAGAGAGTGGATTGAAAGGGACCATGAGGGGAATGAGGAAGACCAGTTAGGAGATTACGGCGGTAATCCCCCCGAGAGAGCGCAATGCCAGGCATGCTGGCAAGGGCTGGGAGGGGGGACGGATCTGAGGTTTATTTGGAGATGAACCAGAGGACTTGTGGATGGATTAGTGTGGGGATGAGGGAATGCCCTCTGGGTTTGTGGATGAAGCAGCAGGATGGATTATGGTACCCTTGACTGAACGTGAGGAAAACCAATGAAGGAGCAATTTTGGCAAAAAAATAAAGGTCAAGAATTTGTTTTCCCTAAATGATAATTACTTTACTACAAAAATAACAAAAAGGGAAGCCTACTGTGATAGCCCATTATACCTTCCTATGTTTTAGCACAACTAAGAGATATTCTACCTTGCAGGGGGTATATATATTCATTTTGTTTGTTTGTTTTTTATTTTTATTTTTTAGAGACTGGGTCTTGCTCTGTCACCCAGACTGGAATGCAGTGGCCCAATCATAGCTCACTGAAGCTTTGAACTCCTCCTGGGCTCAAGCAATCCTCCTACCTCAGCCTCCTCAATAACTAGGACTACAGGTGTGTGCCACTATGCCCAGCTAATTTTTTTTATTTTTTGTAGAGATGGGTCTCACTAAGTTGCCCAGGCTGGCCTGGAACTCCTGAGCTCAAGCAATCCTTCTGCCTCACCCTCCCAGAGTGCTAGGATTATAGGCATGAGACACCACGCCCGGCCTCCAGCTGAATCTAATTGCTCACTGATACAGTAATAAAATTGAGAAACTCCTAGCAAAATTGATCAAGAAAAAGAAAGGGAAGTGGCACAAATCAACAATGTTAGGTTTGATGAAAGGGACATAACTATAGCTGTAGCAGAGATTTAAAAGATAAAAGAAGAGTATTATAAACAACTTTATGACAATAAATTTAAAACAAAAGTACAAAGACAAATTCCTGGAGAGAGAAAATTCATGATATCAAAAAGAAAAATTACAGAATAATACCACTGTAAGGACATAGATGTAAATTTCCTAAACAAAATATTAGCAAACCAAATCTAGCAATATATTTAAAAGATAATAAATACAGCATGACCAAGTTGAGCTTATTCCAGAAAGTTTGACTCAGTATTAGAATATCTACTAATACAATTAATCATAATAATATGTTAGAGGAGAAAAACCAAGTAAACATTTCAATTATACAGAAAACACATCTGATAATTCAATAATCTTTTACATTAAAAATTCGTAGCAGGCTGGGCGTGGAGGCTCAACTCTGTAATCCCAACACTCTGGGAAGCTGAGGCAGGAGGATCACTTGAGCCCAGGAATTTGAGGTTGCAGTGAGCTGTGATGATGCCATTGCACTCTAGTCTGGGCGACAAAATGAGACCGTCTCAAAAAAAAAAAAAAAAAAAAAAAAAAAAAAAAAAAAAGGCCGGGCATGGTAGCTCACACCTGTAATCCTAGCACTCTGGGAGGCCAAAGCGGGAGGATCGCTCGAGGTCAGGAGTTCGAGACCAGCCTGAGCAAGAGCCAGATCCCGTCTCTACTAAAAATAGAAAGAAATTATCGGGACAACTAAAAAATATACATAGAAAAAATTAGCCAGGCATGGTGGTGTATGCCTGTAGTCCCAGCTACTTGGGAGGCTGAGGCAGAGGGATTGCTTGAGCCCAGGAGTTTGAGGTTGCTGTGAGCTAGGCTGACACCACGGCACTCTAGCCTGGGTAACAAGGCCAGACTTTGTCTCAAAAAAAAAAAAAAAAAAAAAAAATTCTAGACGAAAGAGGGGAGGAGCGGCGGTGGCTCATGCCTGTAATCCTAGCACTCTGGGAGGCCGAGGTGGGAGGATCACTTGAGCCCAGGAGACCAACCTGAGCAATAGCAGGACCCTGTCTTTACCAAAAATAGAGAAAATTAGCCAAGCGTGGTGGTGCGCACCTGTAGTCCTAGCTACTCAGGAGCTGAGGCAGGAAGATCACTTGAGCCCAGCAGTTTGAGGTTGCAGTGAGCTATGATGACACCACTGCACTCTACCCAGGGCTATCGAGGGAGAATCTGTCTCAAAAAAATAAATAAATAAATAAATAAAATAAATTTCTTAGTAAACTAGGTATAGAGCACAGTTAACATGATAAAGTGCCCCCTCTTGGAAGGGGGAGTATCTACATTTATTTGGAATTCTTCTGTAAGGAAAATGTCTCTTCTCCCCCATTTATTTATTTATTCAATCATCTTCTGATTTTAAAAGAAATTAAAACATTTTTGTGGATCCCTAAAAGTGCTGTGGGTCCTAGACACTATGCCTACTGTGCCCAGTGGAAAAGTCAGTGCAAAAACGAGGGAATGATTAATGCCATTTTCAGGGTAGTGTTTTCCTCTGGAAGCATAAGGAAAGGGAGGAAACAGGGGAGGGCCACACAGAGGGCTTCAAAAGTACCGGAATGTCCTGTTAAGCTAGCGATGGGTGCCTGGGCACTCATTATATTCTTACTATTTAAATGATACAATACTTTTTATATAGAGATATATATAAGTATATATTATTTTATATGTTTGTATACATACATGTATACATATACTTGTATACATACACACATATAGTCTTCTAAATGTAGGCAATATTTTACAATAAAAATTGCCAGGTCACGGTGCCTTGTAGTCTAGGGCCCACTGCAGACACATCATAAACATGCACTGAATAATTTACTGACCATCTGGTTCTGGACCAGGTCCCTCCCGCTCACTCATGATGAGGCTCCAGCTCTGGCTGTCTGCCATCCCCCTACACCCAGGGGTGGCTGCTAGATGTTTTGGCATCTGTCCCACAAGGCTCTCTTCTTGGCCCTGAAACCTGTACGCCCAAGAGAGACTGCTGGGCTGGTCCCAGCTGCTCATTTGTAGGATGCTGAGAGAGAAGGACTCTGATAAGGGGCAGGTCCCCAGACCCAGGGGCCAGAGGGACACAGGGGTATGGCTCTGGGACAGACAACTGCCTTGGGCTTCTAGGGACCAGAGTGGGAGACTTCCTCCCCAATCTTAGGTGGGGGTGGCAGTTAAGGCTCCCTAATTCCAGGGAATGGGTGGGATCTAGGCCCTGGATGAGTGGCATTCAGAAGGCTGGATCTCATATAGTGTGGCTCCTAGACCACCAAAGATCCCATGCCCCATGCAAAGCTGGCATCAAATGGCATAGTCCCTGACCTGACCACCACGCTGACCAGGTGACCAGGGTGGCCAGGTGGCCAGACTGAAGGGTCTTGTTCACGTCTGGTTCTGCAACACCTCTGGGCCTTGGCCCAGCTCTAGGTGCTGTCATGGGTTGCGACTGCCCAACAGTCATGGAGATCAGACTTCCCACCAGCCTGGTGGAATGAGAGGTCTGAGTGGGTTTAAAAAAATAAGCAGCCCATTTCTGGCCTAGCTGAACATGGGCACCAGTACTCCCCCACTGCAGCTGCTCCTGCCTTTTTTCTCCCTTCCCCTCTTTTGACTCTCTAGGTCTCTGTCTCCACCTCTCCACCCACATCTTTCTGGGGTTCTGCCTGCCCCTCCTTCAGCCCCCTCCCCCGCCAATACCTTGCCAATACCTGCTACCCACTGGGCTGGCTTCCAGCGCTCTGGTCCCTGGGAAAAGGGGCTTTTGCTGTGAGCGCATTAGCTGCCAGGACCTCCTCTCCCCCTCCCTCCAGCCCTTCCATTCCCCTCCTGCCCTTTCTGAGGCTGCCCGCCCCCCCCACCACAAGCTGGGAGGAAGGAACCACAGGGCCAGGCTGGGGTCGGATGTGGGGCTGCCTTTTCCTTCCGTGGTGCCAGAGCTCAGGTGGCTCATGTATTACTGGGCTCCTGTTTTAGCAGCTCCATTTGGCAGAATGCTGGAGACCCTTGGGACCAGCCTAGTAAAGCAGGACAAACTCAAGGTCATGCAGACCACAGAAGGCAGACTGAGGCTGAGCTGCACCAGATTCTCAGCCTCCTCCTACCCCACTGACTTGAGGCCCCAGGGCTGAACCTGGCAACCACCCCTCTTCCCCACTTGATAGGAACCCTGCCCAGACCTAGCTAGAGATACCCCATGCTCTCCCTGACCTCTGACCTCTGACCTCCACAGAGCTCCCCTCCATCCTTCATCTCTCTAGACTGGGGGTCCCTGAGATCAGTCCTATGCTTCCCCCACCCCCTCAGACAGGGGGCCTGAGGGCAAGGCTGGGGTTCCCTCCTCAGACGGGGGCCTCCTTGAGGACAAGTCTGGGTCTGCCCGTGCCAGTCCATGGCACCACCACCCTTCAAGTCTCACAGGGCTCTGCTCACAGTGAGAAAATGCCGGGCTTCCTCGGGGGAGGTGGCACAAGTCCAGGGCAGAAGGAAGGTCCCCCCCGCCCCCGCCAACACAGTTCTCCCCTCCACCCTATGGTCTCGGCAAGAACAGGACAATGTAGAAAGAAACCCAGGCTGTTTGGAGTTGGACCTGGGTTGAGTTACTTCTCCACTCAGAGCCTCAGTCTGCTCATCCACGAAATGGAAAGAACACTATCTTCAGATGGCCTTCCCTTGTGGGTCTGCTTTCGCCCCTTCATGGCCAGGGTTGGAGGGTGGCTGGCCTCTCCCTGCCCTGCTCCCCCATCTTGCCTGACCGACAACCAGTTATTCTTCCCGCTCTTCTTGAATCTCTGCCCGGGGACCCAAAGGGCCCTGGACAGCCTTGCACCACAGCACTGAACTGTCACCTCTCACACTGTTGGCATCTCTGGAGCAAGGTCTGTCTCCTACCACGCACTGTGGGCTCCCTCGGCCACTTGCCGAGTCTTGTCCCCCTCTGTACCCACACTGGTCAGCCCAGGGCAAGGCACACAGTAGGGGCTCGGTGAGAATCCTTAGTTTCCCCACCTTGATGACTTGGTGGCTACCCCTCCTACCCCCACTCCCAGCCCACCCCAGCCTTAGCACACCTGCCGGGGACTTTGTGTCTCCACTGCTGCTGGCTCAGCCAAGCCCACTATGCTCCTCAGTGTCTGATTTGGGAGGTCCTGGAACCTCTGGCAAATCCCGCTCATTCCCCTCTGCCCTTGAATTTCAGGTTTCCTCAGGCCAAACCCAGGGGGTTGTGCTCAACTGTTACACTGGTGGCCTCCAATGAACCAGGCCTCCATGTATCCATGCCCTTGTGTGGTCCCTTTCCATGATGACTCTGGGCTTGGCTGTATGTATGACTTGCTTTGGCCAAGGGGTCATCAGAAAGTATGAGGCTTCCGGTAGACCATATCTCCTGAACAAAAGAAGCATGAAACAAGCAGAGGTTTGATCAGCATCTGCACATGGGGCTCATCCTCTTGGAAGGCAGCTGCCATCTGTGAAAAACATCAGCTAGGCCAGGTATGGTGGTGCACACCTTAGTCCCAGCTACTCGGGAGGCTGAGGCAAGAGGATACTTGAGTCCAGGTGTTTGAGGCTGCAGTGAGCTATGATCGCACCTGTGAATATTATAGCCACTGCACTCCAGCCTGGGCAACATAGCAAGACCCGTATCTTTAAAATATAAAAATAGGCCGGGCGCGGTGGCTCACGCCTGTAATCCTAGCACTCTGGGAGGCCGAGGTGGGCGGATCGTTTGAGCTCAGGAGTTCGAGACCAGCCTGAGCAAGAGTGAGACCCCACCTCTACTAAAAATAGAAAGAAATCATATGGACAGCTAAAAATATATATAGAAAAAATTAGCCGGGCATGGTGGCGCATGCCTGTAGTCCCAGCTACTCGGGAGGCTGAGGCAGGAGGATCGCTTGAGCCCAGGAGTTTGAGGTTGCTGTGAGCTCGGCTGACGCCACGGCACTCACTCTAGCCTGGGCAACAAAGTGAGACACTGTCTCAAAAAAATAAATAAATAAATAAAAATAAAATAAAATATAAAAATAAAAAAGGTCTGCTAGACTTCTGAATGACGAGCGCCATGGAGGAGGACAAGCCGTCCTGGACAATCCAGCCCCAGCCAAGCTCCCAGCTGAGCGTAGCCACACAAACGACCCCAGGTGAAGCCAGCAGGATTGCCCTGCCGAGCCCCAAACCACAGAATTTTTAGAAATAATATATCATTCTTGTTTTAAGCTACTAAGTTTTGGGGGTAGTTTGTTTCCCTAAAACAAGGGACTTCCACGTCCGGTCCTGTGGGATCTGCCTCCAGAGTACATCGTGGACCCGACCACGTCTCACCCTGTCCCGGGCTCCATCGTCTCTCCCCCGGGTCACTACATCAGCCTCCTCCCTGGACTCCCTGCGTCCACCGTGCCCTCCTGCAATCGCCACACAGCAACCAGAGAGTGGCTTTTGAGGCACTGGTCGGATCAAGCCACTCCCCTGCTCAGGACCCTCCAGTCTGATGAAAGACAGTCTCCCCAGTAGCCTTGAGAGCCCTGTGCCACCCAAAGCCCACGCCTCTGTCTGTCCCCATCTCCACTCCCTCTCCCCTTGCTCCCTGCGCTCCAGTGCCATGGGCCTCCTTCCTGTTCCTTGACTGCGCCACATTCGTCCCCACCTCAGGGCCCTGCCCCAGCCATTTACTCTGCCTGGAAGACTCTTCCTCTCCATCTTTTAGTTCTCAGCTTAAATGTCTCCCTCCAGGAAGGCTATTTACAGAAGAGGAAACTGAGGCTTGGAGAAGGAAGTGAGGTCATTTCCCAAGTTCACACAGTTAGGAAGAGGCTGGGCCAAGATTCTATCCTAGGTCTGTTTGACCCCCACTCGCAGCTTTTTCTGTCACGCCACTGGTTTGGGAGGTGAATGTGGTGGTCATGGGCTCTTGAGAGAGGGGAAGGGTCGGGGGACTTACTCCTTCCACAAACACTGCCAGCTGTGGCCTTTGGCCCTGGCTCTGAGCTGGGTGCTGGAGACTCGGGTCTTAATCAGACCTGACCTTGCCCTCTGAAGCTCCAGTCGGGAGATGGAAAGCAGCAGGGGAAGTTGAGGCCGCACAGGCTCAGACAGCCCCTGAGTGAGCTCAGGGAGACAGCCTCCTAGCTGGGGGCTCTCTGGGAGGGCTTCAGAGAGGGCATGCGGTTGGCTGGGGTGGGCAGAAAATGGGGGTGGTGTTCAGTGACCAAGGCGGCCTCTAGCTGCCTGTGAGCGACCAGGAGACTCAGCATTGGCCATGCGTAACCACGCCACTGTGTGTGCGTGTGTGCATGTGTGTGTGGGTGGGCAGGTGTGTGTCAGAGTGAGGGAGCAGTGTGGCGGGGGGAGATGTGTAGGCAAGAGAAAGGCTGAAAGAAACTAAAGCCCAGAGTCTGAGTGTCTTGCCCCAGCTCACAAAGCCCAAAGCCACTAACTAGTAAAGGCAGGATTTGAACCCCACAGAGCCAGGTGAAGGAGCAAGGTCCACCTTCACCAGGACCCACAACTTACTACTTGACCTCGACTAAGCCAGCTCCCCCCTGAGCCTCATTTCCTCATCAGCAAATTGAAGGGGTTGGATGAAGTTTCTTTTAGTACAAGGACGCTGTGGAAAATACTTCTACGGGGGCTTGAAATCAAATTCAGAACCAAAGAAGCAGCCCCTGCCTCAACCCAGTACAAGATGGCTCCTCAGCCTGCAGCTCCAGGCCCAGTAACTAGTGGACTTGGAGCCTCCCACCCAACAGTGCACCCTACAGTTCCAGAAGCTCCTACAGCCCAGCTCCTGAGAATTCCCAGGCTCTAGCTGCACCTCTATCCATGGTGTCCCCCTAGCCCACAGCCCAGCTCACCGGCACCTACTCTGCCAGGGTAACACCTAGCTTCCAGTGGTTCTCTCCAGCATCTAGGGCACACCATCCTTTGGTCACTGACAGAAAAGGGGGTCTGGGGGAAGTGGCTCAGACCTGTAATCCCAGCACTTTAGGAGGCAGAGGCGGGAGGACAGGAGTTCAAGACCAGCCTGGGCAACACAGCAAGACCCCATCTCTAAAAATAAAAAATTAAAAGTTAGCTAGACGTAGTGGCTCATGCCTATAGTCCCAGCTACTTGGGAGGCTGAGGTGGGAGGATAGCTTGGGTTCAAAAAAAAAAAAAAAAAAAAAAAACGAGATCACTTTACAAGGGTTTAATTTGAACAACTGAAAAAAAAAAAAAACCCCAAAACAAAAAAAGTTAATCAGTAAAAAAATATATACACCGACCAAACAAAATAAAATATAATGCAAAAAAAGAAAAGAAAAGAAAACGAAAGAAAGAAAGAAAAAAAGGGAAGGGAAACTCTGAATGGTCCCTGGCCCATTGTCTGACCTATGGAGACAACCTGACCAATCAGAGCAGCTGAGGCAGCGTCATGTCACACATTCCAATTCTGTCCGTTGGTTCCATTCCATTTATTCCATTTAGAATTCCAGGAAATTCTACCTGAGGAAAGAAGAGTAAAACAGGCAGAATTGGAACCAATTTATAAGAGGGAATTTTTTTTTTAATTTCAAAATATTAAGGCAGTACAAGTGTTTCAGTTTACATGGATTGCTTTTGTAATGCCTCAGTCCTAGCTATAGGTGTGCCCGTCATCCAAATAGTGTTCAAAGTACCCATTAGATAGGTTTTTTTCCTGTCCCCTCTCTCCTTCCCCCTACAAAGTATAATATAATTTCAGAAAGCAATTCATGGGCAGAGAACCCTCTGTTCTGCTGGGGCATGGGGCAGCCTCCAAGGGTCCAGTGTCTGGGGTACCCAGCGGAACACTGCAAAGAGCTCAAGCTCTGAACCAGAATGAACTTGGGCTCAGCTCTGGGCTCTGCCACTTACTTGCTGTGTGACCCTGGGCAAGTGGCTCAAATCTCTGAGCCTCTGTTTTTCTTAGCTATAAAACGGGGCTTTGGGATCTATTTACTGAGTTGTTGTGAGGATTAAATGGAATAAGGCACATCATACACCTAACACCGCAGGCGGTCATGGTCAGTCATAGTAATCTGTTCTGCTTATTCTCAGAGGCAGCCGTCTTGCCCTTGAGAGTCCTGGCCCCGGAATGGCTAGGAGGTGAAGGTGGGGAGAAGCAGGTAAAATAAAATAGCTAACATCTATTTAGCACTTACCATGTGCTGGTCTCTGTGTAATCACCACAAGAAAAGAAACTGTTACTACCTACACTTTACAGATGAGGAGTCTGAGGCACAGAGAAGTTCAATAACTGGCCAAAGTCACATAGGTGGGAAGAGTATGAGTTGGGGCACAAATTCAGGCCACTGTGCTGTCCTGCCTCATGTTAAACCCCTTTTCGCATGAGAAATGCTGAGGTTCAAAGAAATTAAGTTCACACCCCAGCTGAACAGGGTAGCATCTAGCATTCCAAGTCAGATGCCGTGACTGTGAAGTTCTGGCAATTTCTACTGTTGTGTGCTGCCCCCTACAGCCCCTGTGGGAGAAGCACACCAGAGGCAAGGCGCAGATCACCAAGGAAGAGAGGGAGAGAGGAGGAGACAGAGGTGGGCTTCACATGCCACCGCCCACATTCTCCTGACCCACTGCTCCTCCCAGCCCCAAAGCTGCAGGTGTTGCAGCTTCTAAATAGCATTCTGAGTGGCATCCATGTATGCAATGGTGATATGTCCTGACTATCTCACAAATCCTCAAATTCAACAGGTCTAACACTACGTTTGCATTCTTACACCCCAAACTTGTCCTCCCCAGTCATCTGCATCCACCCAGTAACACAGCCAGAAACCCAGAGTCATCCTTGACATCTCCCTCTTTCTCCCAAGCTGTCACCAGCTCAGGAGTCTAAATGGCGACTGAGGAAGGTGACCAGAAAAGTAAAAATTGCACACAGCAGAGCAACCGTGGTCAAAGCAGAGGATCAGGACAATGGTCCCAGGTCAAGACCAAAAGGCAGAACCGAGCTCAGGAGACTCTGATTACAAAGGCAGGCCTCTGATCCACCAGGAAAGAAGCCCAAACACAGCTTTGAGGGCTTGGAGGGGGCACAATATGGAGCATTGCACGGTGAGCCCAAAGGATGGGGTTCCCCCCAGCTCCCATCTCCACTCACAGTATGGCCTTGGGCAAATGGCCTAACCTTGATGGACCTCAGTTTCCCCATCTGTAAAATGAACATGACAATGCCTATCTCAAAGGGCTGTGGTAGGGATCAAATAAAAATGTGTTTGTTTTGAAGACTGTCAAGGAAAATGCACAGGAGAAGTAGGTAGTTCTCCGAAAAATTTATCCCAGTAGATAATTTATTTTATTTTTTTAGCCAACTTAGTCTAATATCAACATGCAAAGAATGACCTCTTTTTCCTTTGTCACGCTGAATGCTGAACTCATAAGCTACTCTGTTTTGTTTTCAAAGTATCATCTGGTAGTTTTGTTTTATATATTATTTTATTTATTTAATTTTTAAATTTTTTATGTTTTTTGAAGTCAGGGTCTCACTCTGTTGCCCAGGCTAGAGTGTAATGGCATCATCATAGCTCACTGCAACCTCGAACTCCTGGGTTCCAATGATCCTCCTGCCTCAACCCCCCAAGTAGGTGGGACTATGGGCACGTGCCACCATACCCAACTAATTTTTGTATTTTGTAGAGATGGCATCTATGTTGCTCAAGCTGGTCTCGAACTCCTGGGCTCAAGTGATCCTCCTGCCTTAGGCTCCCAAAGTGCTGGGATTACAGGGGTGAGCCACTGCACCCAGCCCCGTTGCTCTTTTCTTAAATAGTTTCTTTCACATATAAATTAGGCTGAACCATATGAATTTGCCATTTTTTTCAAATCAAAACAGGTCAAATAACAACAATTTCATATGGTCCAACCTAATATTATGACTAAACATAGAAGTTCCAGTTAATTTTGAACCGTATGAAAAGGATCACATTCCATATATAATCTTCTGGGACTTGCCTTTTTCCACTCAATATTATCTTACCACAATCCAGCCATGTTGCTGTTTTTCATTCATTTTTTATTGCTATATAATTAATTCCTTTGCATGAATATTTCACATTTCTTTATCTCCTGTCAGTGGCATTTGGGTGTTTTCAGTTTGGGGCTACCATGAACAATGTTTCTACTAACATCCTTTTTTTTTTTTAGTTCAGTCTCCATGAAGACTGTTGAAAATTGGCAATGCCAACTGTATTGCAACTCATCATAGAGGGGTATTGGGAAAAGTTTTTAATTAGCAATAATTGAGCCTCGGATAAACCTCATTGGCTACGATACTGCCACTGCGCAAAGCTCTCCTAACATTCTTCTACACATTCCCTCTTGGTGCATGTGTACAAGAGCTTCTTGTGGCTGTACCCTAGGAATGGACTTGCTGGGTCTTAAAGCACACAGATGTTCAGCTACACATGATGTGACATCCTCTGAGCTGCACATGAGAAAAAATTGTGTCACTTTCCCCAGAAAGGAGTGTGGACAAGATGTGATGGGAGGGGCTGCCATGGAGGGTCTCCGGTGAAAACTGAACACCTATGCCTAACTCACTCTGGTAATCTCTTCCTACATCCATTATCTTTTTTTTCTTGTTCTTTTTTGCTTCTCTTTTTTTTTTCTCCATTATCTTTTTTAATCCTCCCAGTTGGAGAGAGGTACTGTTATTTCCACAGATGAGGCCTAGAGAAGGAAAGCGTCTTGCCCAAAGTCAAACAGTTTGTGCCAACTGCTTGAGTAAACAACGTCTTGTAAACTTCAGTTTCTTCATCTGTAGAATGGGAATAATACCTGACCCACCTCACAGATTAGTGGAAGGACTAAATAATACTGCGCAAGTAAGGGGTTTAGCATGGATCCTGGAGATGATCCTTAAAAGTCACTTGTTTCTTGGCAGTACTGTTAAGCCATTCAGTTGTTATTAAGGAGCAGGAACCCAGGATAGTCTGAGTTGCAGAGGCACCCTCAGGATGTGGTCATGGCCCGTTTGGGCCACCTCTGCTGATCCAGGATGTGTCTTTCAGGACTGCATAGCCTGGCCCCCTCCTCCACCCCCACCCTACTCTGAACCCCAGCGGCAGGTACTTGTCTTCACCTACAGATTTCCTTGAACAGAAGAGAAGGCGAACTGACCAGCAGGCAAAGGAAGAAATCGGAGCCCAGAGACTCACTCAGTTGAAAATAGTTGTTGAGCACCTAGCACGTGCCACAACCTGTGCTGAGTACAAGGAGTGTGCGGGAACAAGACCAGACCCTATCCTCAAGGTCAGAGGCTAAAGGAGGAAATAGAAGACAAGAAAACAACAGTGTGTTGGATATTACGTAGGATAAAGAGGTACAGCTGGGCATGGTGGCACGCACCTGCAGTCCCAGCTACTCAGGAGGCTATAATCAGGAGGATCGCTTGAGGCCAGGAGTTCGGGGCTGTAGTTTGCGCATGATCGTGCCTGTAACTAGACACTGCACTCCAGCCTGGGCAACATAGCGAGACCCTGTCTTAAAAAAACAAAACAAAACAAAAAAAACAGAGGTACAGGGAATTGTTCCACATAAAAGAAAACCAGTCAGGCTCAGGGGTCAGGGAGAGCTTTCCTGAGCTAGAGCTTTAAGGTCTGGCAGGAACTCCGCAGACGCTCCGAGGCTGCTGGGACCCCCAGCCGGTTTAGGAGAAGAGGAGACTGGGCCCCAGAGCCTCTCTGCCACCCGCCAGGCCTCATTAGCCCGGACTAGGCCCAGCCGAGCCAAACGGCGGTGCTCGCCCAGGGCCCAGGGGCGGGGCCTCAGCCCAGGTGAGCTGCAGCGGCGCTTCGCGGAGGCAGGAAGTGTGTCCCCAGCGGCGGCCCGTGCAGCGCTCCCGCGAGACGCTTACCTGCGACCCAGGTGAGCGGTGAGGGGGACGAGGGAGGGGTTGAGCCGGAGGCGGCTCACCTGGCGGGACAGGTAAGGCCCGCGCGGGCCCGAGGGGGCGCAAACCAGGGCAGTACCAGTGCGGGGAGCCCCCCGAGGCTGCGCCCGGACGGGGGAGGGTCCTGGGCCCGGTTCCTCGGGGGCCACCCTCCTACTTCCGGGGTGCGCGGGCCGGGCCGGGGAGCGGCCTGAGCGGGCCCCCGGGCTAGGCGGGCACGGTGGGGTGAGGGGGGCCGCGTTCGCCCTTAGGGCTGCACTGCTGTGGCGGGAGCCGCTCTCGCCCGGCGGGCAGTGTCGGCATCGGGGAGAGGCCGAGCTCACCCCGAGGAACAGTGTCAGGACCGGAGGGAGGCTGGGTCCGCCCGGGGCGGAGGGCCCTTGCAGCTGAGAGGGTGGTGCTCGCCCCGAGGGCGGTGCTGGCATAGGGGCTGTGCTCGTCCGGGGGGCAGTGCCGGGGGCTGGTTCTCCCTGCCTCCGGGACTAGGTGCCTGCGGGTGGGGGAGTCTCGGGCTGCACCTTAGGGGCAGGAGACCGAGGGTGCAAGGCTGCCCCACGCCCAAGCCGACGGCTGTTTCGTGCTCAGGGCTGGAGTGTGCGAGGCTTGGCAGAGTTTGGTGCGGCCGGGCCTGTCCTGGGGACTCTGGGAGGAGGGAACGGTACAGATACAGACCCCTGAGTGTTTGTGTGTTCTCGGGAACTAAGGGGGAAGAAGGGAGCATCATTGAAAAGTCTGGGGAAGACGTCCTGGCCCCGGGGAAGATCCCTGCAGTGCCTTGGAGGGCCCAGTGACCGAGCCCCTCCCAGGTGCCAGGCCTTGCTCTGCACGCAACATTTCATTTAAACTCCCCGTTTTGGGAGGGCGGGGCATGAAGATACTAATCTCTCTTTTTAAAGATGAGGAAACTGAGGCTAACAGTCTTGCCCCAGGTCATACAGCAGCAGGGATCCTCCCCTCACTAAGCCAAGTGACCAAGGTTGTTAGAATTTCGGAGGTGGGGGGCAGCAGTGGGGAGGGGTAAACATAGCCTGGAAAAAGCAGGCTGAGTTTGACTTCAGGAGAGTTCAAGGGCTAGAGGGGAGGAGGAAACTGAAGCCAGGCATTGTCCTTATCTCAAGTTTGTTTCTCTCCTTCTCCCACCCATTGGAGATGTGTGGCACATGGGCTCAAGAGGCTGGCAGATCATGCTACAAATCCTGCTCCATCCCTTTCCAGCTAGGTGTCTCTGGGCAAGGCACTTCACGTCTGTGAGCTTCAGATTCCTGATCTGTAAAGTGGAGATATAATCCTATTCACAGAGCATTTGTGGGAGTTAAATAAGGTGAAAGTCCTCTGGCCCATTCACTGCTGTTTTCTCAGCATTTAGCACAGTGCTGGGCACCTAGTGGGTGTTCAATAAATATTTGTTGTATGAATTTAATCAATAGTAGTGAGTCCTAAAGCCTTGGAGGTAGGGAAGAGACAATTACCCAGTCCATCATCTGTAACCCCTTGATACTCTTACAATCCCAGATA
Source organism: Eulemur rufifrons (assembly GCF_041146395.1). Taxonomy (NCBI): domain Eukaryota; kingdom Metazoa; phylum Chordata; class Mammalia; order Primates; family Lemuridae; genus Eulemur; species Eulemur rufifrons. The sequence continues at coordinate 18,056,378 of NC_090990.1, read as the reverse complement.
CCTCAGAGCTCAGTGTGGTTGAACAGTGTGGATGTGCCCACCCTCTTCATGAAGGCCTGAGCCTGGGAGACTCAGGGCTTACAACGAGGGCCCTCCTTGGGCAAACACTTGTCCATGGAGCTGGCAGCTTTGACTGTCTATTTCCTCTCAAGTAACAGATGGGATAGGGAAGTGGATCAGAGTCCTCTTTTAAGAGATGGGAGGAGGGTAGTGGATAAGAGTCTGGGGCCCAGCTGATTGTGTACAAATAGATGTGTGGCTTTGGACAATTTATTTAACCTGTGTGTGCCTCAGTACAGGAATACAGGTGATAATACTCCAAAAAGGGTTGTGAGAATTCATTGTTTATTATATCTAAAGCACTTAGAACAATGTAAACCATCAATAATCAACTCTTTCACTACAGTACAAACTCCTGAGGTTAGGGAATTTTATCTGTTTTACCACTGTATCCACAGAATTTGGAACAATGTCTGGCACATGGTAAATATTTGTTAATTGAGCGAATGAATGAATCCATCCCAGCCCCGCATTTCTCAAACCCAGGCAGATTTAACCACTTGCCTCTGGGTTGTAAGGGACTTTAGTGTTGCCTATTTCAATTTCAGTTTGCGTAACTTTGTAGATGATAAGACTGCTGGTCCCTACTCTGGTCAGCCTAGAACCTAAGTCCTTTTTCTTTCCACCCAATGGTCTTGGTTCTACCCTGAGGTCACATAGAATGTGTCAGTCCCCTGAAGCTCCTAGTGTACCAAGACACTGAGGCAGAAAGGAATTAGACACAGTCCCTGCACTTCAGGGTCATGGTCCTTAGGGAGACGCTTATCTTCAAACAATAGGTACAAGGCAGACTCAGCTGACAGAGACTCCAGCTGAAGGCCATGGGGAGAGGGTCTCCCACCTGACTAGGGGTTCTGGAAGTCCCTGGAAAAGGAGTTCTGAGTAGGGCCAGGGGAGTAGGTTGAGGAATTGTAGGAATAAAGAACTGTATTCTTCACATCCCCACTCAACAGTGGCTAACATTCCCTTCCTCTCTTTCTTTCTCTACACACACCTACATTCTGGTTTTTTGTGTTTGAGCCGTTGGAGATTAGGCTGCAGACATCATGCCCCTTTACTCCTAAATGCTTCAGTGTATATTTCCTAAGAATACGCCATTATCTCATATAACCATAGTAATAAAATTCAGAAAATTTAACATTGATTATAATAGTATTAAATAATATATAGTCTGTTTTCAAATTTCACAAATTATCCACATTATCCAATTTCTAATTTTTCCTCCTAATCCTGGAAACATTCTGGGATCACATTGCATTTAGTTGTTATGTCCCTCAGTTTGGGCTTATCTGATATTTATTTCCTCATGATTACATTCAGGTTTTGCATTTTTGGCAGGAATACTTCATAAATGATGTTGTATCCTTCTTAGTGCATAGATTCGGGAGGAGCGTGATGTCAGTTCAACCCATTGTTGGTGATACTAACTTTGATCCTTTGATTAGAGTGGTGTCTGTAAGTGTTTGCTGGCAGCAAGTAGGGAGGAATGGAGGTAGCCAGAATGGAGGCCTTGACGGTATTTGGGTGAGAGATGATGATGGTGCTGTTTAGGGAGGTGGCATTGATTTGCCCAAGGCACATAGCCTCTTAGGGCCAGAACTGGGACTAGAACACAGATATCCTGATGCCGGATCCATGTTCCTCACATACCTCCAATTTAAGACCCCAGTGCCATTAAATCAGGGATAAAAAGATAGGGGACCAGTGTCTTAGGAAATCCAAGCTAAGGAGAGTTCTTACCCAGCAAACCCCTACACATGATCAAAGACTCTTCTAAATATCACTGTATAATCTTCCCTGACTTCTGCAGACAGAGTTATTTACTCCTGCAATGCCTTTTATAAGCTTTTAAGCAACTGTTTTCCCTACAAAACCATGTATGAATCATCAAGAACAGGGTCTGTAGTTCATTCATCTTTGGTTCTACAGTACCCAACACAGGGCCAGACTCAGTGTTTATAGAGTGAATTAAGTCTTAACTCTGAGCTTCCTAGCAACCAAGGCAGAAGGGGAAAGATCTGTTTTGTGGTTCAGCTTTCTTGTCTAATCAAAGGAAGAAAAACAGTGCTTGGTGTTAAGTGTTGCTAATAGGAAAAATCTGAGTCAGACAAATATTAACAGGGTACCTGTTACATTCGTACGTCTGATTTGAAGGATGAAGAGGAGGCAAAAAGGTGTAAATGATCAGGTTCCATAGCAAGTGTCATGGAAAGGCATTTTCCACAGGAGCTTACCAGCAGTAGGAAGAAACTGAGGGAAGCCATTTTGTGGTAAAATATACATAACATTTACCATTTTAACCTTTCTAAAACCATATTTAAGCATACATTCCTGTGGCATTAAATACATTCACATTGTTGGACAGCTATCACAATCATCCATCTCCAGAACTTTTATTTTTTGAGACAGAGTCTCGCTCTGTCACCCTGGATACAGTGCAGTGGCATAGTCATAGCTCACTGCAGCCTCAAACTCCTGGGCTCAAGTGATCCTCCTGCCTCAGCCTCCGGAGTAGCTGGGACTACAGGCACACCACCATACCCAGCTAATTTTTTCTATTTTTAATAGAAACAGCGTCTCACTCTTGCTCAGGCTGGTCCAGAGCTTTTTCATCTTCCCCAGCTGAAACTCTTGACTCATTCAATACTCCCCATTCCCTGCCTGCCCCCAGCCCCTGGCAACCACCAGACAGAACTATTTTCTGTCTCTATGAATTTGACTATTTTAGAGCTTTCATATAAGAGGGACCATATAATATTTGTTCTTTTGGGTCTGGTTTATTTAACTTAGCATAAGGTCTTCAACGTTCACTCATGTTGTAGCATGTATCAGAATTTCATTCCTTTTTAAGGCTCAGTAATATTTCATTGTATGTATATACCACATTTTGTTTAGTCATTCATCCATTGGTGGACATTTGAGTTGTCTCTACCTTTTGGCTAATGTGAACAATGCTGCTGTGAACATTGGCATATAAACCTCTGTTTGAGTCCCTGCTTTCATTTCTTTCTTTTTTTTTTTTTTTTGACAGAGTCTCACTCTGTTGCCCAGGCTAGAGTGCCGTGGCGTCAGCCTAGCTCACAGCAACCTCAAACTCCTGGGCTCAAGCCATCCTCCTGCCTCAGCCTCCCAAGTAGCTGGGACTACAGGCTTGCGCCACCATGCCTGGCTAATTTTTTCTATATGTTTTTAGTTGTCCGTCTAATTTCTTTCTATTTTTAGTAGAGACAGGGTCTTGCTCTTGCTCAGGCTGGTCTCGAACTCCTGAGCTCAAATGATCCACCTGCCTCGGCCTCCCAGAGTGCTAGGATTACAGGCGTGAGCTACCGTGCCCAGCCTGCTTTCATTTCTTTTGGGCACATGCCCAAAAGTGGAATTGCTAGTGATGTGGTAATTCTATGTTTAATGTTTTGAGGAACCGCCATACCGTTTTCCACAGCAGCTGCTCCATTTTATATTCCTGCCAGCAATGCAAGGGTTCCAGTGTCTCTACATCCTTGCCAACACTTGTTATTTTCTGTTTGTTTTTTTGTACAAATTGAATTTCTCTATTCTGAACATCCAAAGTCCAAAGTGCTCCAAAATTTGAAACGTTTTGAGCGCTGACATGATGCTCAAAGGAAATGCTCACTGGAGCATTTTGGATTTCAGATTTTTGGATTAGGAATATTCAACTGGTAAGTATAATGTATGTAATCCAAAAGCCAAAAAAAATCCCAAACCCAAAATATTTCTAGACGCAAGATTTCAGATAAGGGATGTTCATCCCAAAGGGTATGAAGTCCCTGGAGATTTTGAAATCTGGGTTAGACCACAGAGAGAACTTCCTCTTTGCAGAGGGAGGGGCACAATAGATTAGGGGTTATGGGCATACTTGGGCCTGTCTACATCACAAGCTTCTCAGAAACCAGAAGTGTGAAGTTCCTCAGGTCAGCCCAGGAGCTTGTCCCTGACCTCTGATCCTGACTCCTTCCTGGCTCCCTGCAGGTGCCTGGCTGCAGCAGACCATGCAATGAACCATGCCCCGCCCTGGACACCCCCGCCCATCATCTGGGCCTCCACGCTTGGGACCCTGGGAGCAGCCAGCGGAGCTATGTCTGGAGACGTATGACAAGCCATCCCAGCCCCCACCAAGCCGCCGCACTCGTAGGCCAGACCCCAAGGACCCTGGTCACCATGGGCCAGAGAGCATTACCTTCATCTCCGGCACTGCTGAGCCTGCCACTGAGCCCCCCACCTGCTGCCTGCTATGGCGACCCTGGGTGTGGGACTGGTGCCGGGCTGCCTTCTGCTTCCGCCGCTGCCGGGATTGTCTCCAGCGCTGTGGAGTCTGTGTGCGGGGCTGCAGCCCCTGCTTGTCTGCTGGGGACTCCACTGAAGGGGCTGCTGAAGCCAGCTGGGCCAAGGAGCACAATGGCGTGCCCCCTAGCCCCGACCGTGCGCCCGCCAGCCGGCGGGATGGCCAGCGGCTCAAGTCAACCATGGGCAGCAGCTTTAGCTACCCTGATGTCAAGCTCAAAGGCATCCCTGTATATCCCTACCGCACCACCACCTCCCCAGCCCCTGACGCGGACTCCTGCTGCAAGGAGCCACTGGCCGAGCCCCCACCCACACGGCACAGCCTGCCGAGCACCCTTGCCAGCAGTCCCCGTGGCTCTGAGGAATATTACTCCTTCCACGAGTCGGACCTGGACCTGCCCGAGATGGGCAGCGGCTCCATGTCGAGCCGAGAGATCGATGTGCTCATCTTCAAGAAGCTGACGGAGCTGTTCAGCGTGCACCAGATCGATGAGCTGGCCAAGTGCACATCAGACACCGTGTTCCTGGAGAAGACCAGTAAGATCTCGGACCTCATCAGCAGCATCACGCAGGACTATCACCTGGATGAGCAAGATGCTGAGGGCCGCCTGGTACGCGGCATCATTCGCATCAGTACCCGAAAGAGCCGTGCCCGCCCACAGACCTCAGAGGGACGTTCGACTCGGGCTGCTGCTGCCCCTGACAGTGGCCATGAGACCATGGTGGGCTCAGGTCTCAGCCAGGATGGTAGGTGGCGCCCCATGGGACCAAGGGGCAGAGTAGGGGAGGCTCTGGCCAAGGGAGGGTTGGACTGGGCTCTCTGGCCATTGTGGGCCACCCCTCAGCAGGTCCTCACTCCTCCTTTCTCACAACTCTTGTGTCCTCCTCCCCAGCTCCCTCCCTGGCCCTTCCCAGTGAGGTCTGAGCCAGGTTGAGAGACATGCAGACCCTGGCAGCTCTCTGGCCATTGTTGCTGTCCCCAGAAAGGACAAGGTTCTCTCTCCATTCAACAAGCTCACCTAACAGGCTCCTCCTTCCCTGCTATCACCTGCCAGAGTAGCTTCTAGGCCTGGCCTGGTTAACAAGACTGGGGGACCCACATGAATTTAGACCTCTGACCCCATCTGGCCTAACCAAAGCAACTACCCAACACAGCATGTGTGCGCACACACCATCTATGTGTCTTTGTTTTAAGCATTATTGTTTTAGCCCTGCCCAGGGGTGAGAGGCTCCTCCCTCATTGGGCTGGGAGCAGAAATGGAGAGTGGGGATGTGATAATGACCATTGCCCTCCCCATGTTCCCTCCCTAGAACTGACAGTGCAGATCTCCCAGGAGACGACAGCAGATGCCATCGCCCGGAAGCTGAGGCCTTATGGAGCCCCAGGTGTGGTCCTGAGCTGATGAGGAGTACAAAGGGTGGGGGGACTACCCTAGTGGACCCTCACATGCCCCTCTCCCAGCTTCCTTCCTGGGGTGGTGAACATGGCATCAAAGGTACAAGGGGCCTGAGCAGCCACAGACCCATCCCAGTCCTGCAAACTGGCTTAAAGCAGAGGCCAGGTGCCCAAGAACAGGCAAGTGGGAAGTGATCAGACCCCAACCTTTAAGTCCAGGTCACTGGGGAGGAAGGTGGCAGGTGGGAGGCCATCCAGCCTGGTGCTAGAAAGGCACCCTATGTGGATTCTGCTGCTGTCTTCTTGCCCTTCACAGCAAGCCCCTGGGAGCAAGGTCATTATCCTTTTACAGAGAGGGAGGCCAGGGCTCAGAAAGGTCCAGAAACTGAGTCACCCAGCCAGGATCAGACTGACCCAGGCTCAAGTCCTGCTCTGCTCCTTCTCAGCAGGCTTCTCCTTGGCTATGGACTCTGGATGAGCTGTCCCCTGAGCCTGTTTCCTCCTCTCCCTTCCCCCTCAGGGTACCCAGCCAGCCACGACTCATCCTTCCAGGGCACCGACACAGACTCGTCAGGGGCACCCCTGCTCCAGGTGTACTGCTAACTCCCACCGGCCCCAGCAGCCACAACCCCTTCTGGGAGAAGCACAGCCTGCAGAATGAAGAGGGGGACCAGGAACCCCTTTGGGGGAGGCTGAGCCATGAGCCCAGAAGCAGTGCCCACTCTGGCTCCTCCTGCCTTGGCTGACTGGCTCCTGGACCACGTGCATTTCACTGGGCCTTAATGTCCACCTCTCCTTCACCCCCAGCTGGCCTGACCCCTGCCTGGGCCTGTTCCTTCCTGCCTATGGTCTTCAGGTGGCATGATCATGGGAAGCAAAGACTTAGGAATTACCTCCTGGGACTGAATCCTGACTCCATCCCTGTAACATAATGCCCTAACCAACCATGCAGACTTCACCCTCTTTGGGGTATCCAACAGTTAAAAGAAGTTTGTCTTAAATGTGTTGGGTTGGGGAGCGGGCAGTGCCCAACTCTGTTCTGTTCTGTCGAGCAGTTTGTTCTTGTTCTTCGCTGATGTTCCGTGTTAACATGACCATAGTTTGTAAGCACAAAGGTAACAGACATCTGCCTGGTCATCTCAGTCGTCACACTGTCCTTTCTCTCTTAATTGCTTTGTGTAACTGCTGCTCAGAGTAGGAGACAGGATCTGGTGTTCAGTGTGGCTTAGTGTTGTGGGGCTGAAGTCAGAAGGGTAAAATAGGAGCAATGGTGCCCACGTCTCAGGTTCACTGAGTTCCAGAAGACAAAGAGCCAGACAGTATCTGTACCTGAGAAAGGTTTGACCAGCAGTTCTGTCATTGTTGAGAGGTTGTTCTGCTTCTGTCCATCCATCCCTCAGTTCCCCCAGATCCCTGATCCTTTTTCAGTCCCCGCCAGCCTTGGGCCTGCTGCTCCCCTCTGCCTCTCCACGGTGCTAACAGAGCACTGTGGTTTTCACCGTTACCTTCTCAGCCTTTCCAACAGCCTCGGAGTGGGGTCATTATTCTTCCAGAGACAGAACCTGTGGCTCAGAGAGGCCAAGGAACTTAGTGGGACATGCAGTAACTGTGGCTCATGGGATCCCTTTGTTTGGATACCAGAGCCCTGCTGGGTTCGGAGAGATCCTTTAGTCAGTCCATGCCTGACTAAGGAACAATCTGGAACATATTCATGACTGCCGCCACAGCCCATTTTATTGTTCCCACCAGTATCGTTTGGGAAGTGACAATTTGTTTATCCAGTTTCCTATCAGATACACAAGATGGTCCCTTGGGGCTATGACCACAGGCCCAGTTGTGCCTCCAGCTCCAGCAGTAAAACTGGCCCCTTAGGCTCTGCTCTCCTCCAGGTCAAGGCCTCTCCAAGACTGAAATAACCACAGGGCAGAGCAGAACGGCCACAGTCCTTCCACTCTGGCCTTGGCCTGAGAGCACCATTTTCCAAACTCAACCTTGCAAACCACTATTTGCATTCCCAAAAAAAGGGTTTATCGAGTTTGGGAAACAGACAAAGCCAGGTACTGCATGAACTCTGAAATCCTTAAGCTATTCTGAAATTCAAAAAAGGACACACTGTTCCAGAAATTCAGGGGTCTCAGGGGCTACAGAACAAAGCACTCAGGGCAAGTCAACCTAGACATTCGTGCTATAACCTCTGTGGCTCCTGCACTCAGGGTTCACCCTCTGGCCAAAGCAGAGCAGGAGTCGGCTCTGTGGGCTTGATCCTCAGCTCTGGCGCTACCCTAGGCTGGCTCTGAGAAGGCCTAGAATCTGCAGAGGTCCAGGTCAGAGACACACACGATGGGGCCCCACTGGACTTTACCCTGTCCTCCTGGCCAGGTGCCTGTACCACTCACAGAGCAGCTCTGAGGCCTGGGCTGGTCCCCTGGCCCCCCCCTTCCCATAAGTTAGGCAGCGTCACCCCGGCCCTTGCTGCTCTTCTCCTCCGGGAAACAAGAGTTCATAGTCTGAAAAACACCTGATTCAGGGTTGGAAGGCAGACCCACAGCAGTGGGAAGTTGTCTTAGAAACTGAATCAACAAGTCCAGCTGGTCTTAAATTTTACAGAGTCATGAGCCCCCTTTGATAATCTGACATATGTTCTAGTCTCTGTAGCCAGAAAAACTTACCTTTGCTCAGAATCATGCACAGACTAAACGCCTTGTTTTAAATCCCTCTTTAAGTAATGAAGAGGGACAAGAACTTGTCCTAGGTCACATGGCATCATTTGGGCTAGAAGCCAAACCCCCGTTCCCCACTGCAGCCATAACAGGTCTGTCCCCCAGGGAAAGGCCAGAGGGAGGAGAAGACACAGGTGAAGCTGGGCAAATAGCTTTAATGTGTAACAGTAGGCAAACTGGGGAGGACAAGGCCCCAGCCCTTCTCCTGATGCCCTGGGACCTGTGTGCCTGGGCCAGTTCCATGCCTGCCCCAGCCCTGAGGCCCTCAAGTCCCAGGGAAGGGTGGGAAAGAAAGCTGGATGTCTGGGAGCTCGGCCCCAAGAGTTCAAAGAGGCAAACAGGGGCTAGTTGAATTTGGCCTTGGAAAAATCCATCTCTGGATGCTGATCCATGAACCTGGGGAAGGGGAAGAAGGAAGGTGAAACAAGGTTGTTCCTTCCCCCAAAAGCTAGTCCCTTCTCTCAGCCCCCCATGTCAAGTCAGATTAGACTTTAGACATTGAGCAACCTGGAGCCGGCCCCAGGGTATCCAAGCCTCATTCAAACCCGACTGGAAGCTGAGGTGCCAACGCTGGCACTGTTTTCCTGTAGGTAGCAATGACCGCGTATTGCCCCTTCCCTCCTACCCTGAGCTGCTGGCCTTGCCCTCAAGATGACCTGTGCAAGTGATAAGGGCAGGCCAAAGGCATGAGGCCATAAACTTGGCTGGCTCATCTTGGAAGGGGGCAGGGCAGCGCCTGAGCCGGGCTCAGTGATTCACTTGCTGCTGTTGCCCAGGTCTCATCCCCCAGGAACCCACCCTCCCTACATCCCCATCACTGAATTGCTCACTTCTTCAAAATTTCCTGTTTCTTCTGTTCATCCGAGGTAGGCAGCCCCATGGACTTCTGTCTCTGGTCATACATCATCTTTTCCACCATGCTGCGGGTCTCACTGTCTAGGTCTGACAGCTGAAGGCAGGCAGTGACAGGGATGGGTGAAGCTCTGGGACCACCCAGACCTCTCAACCTTCCCACTGAAGCTCTCCCAACCAGCCAGGGCTCACCTTAGAGTTCTCAGGATTAATCTTCTTGGTATTGATCTCAGGGTCACTGGCCACCAAGCGGCTCCACCACTCCATCTTATTGATCTGCAAAGCGGAAGACAGCCACGGGATAGGAGGCGGCATCCTCTATACCCCAGGAGTAACCCCTCAACCCTTCCACAACCAAACTCTCTCCCACCCACATCCTGCACCTGAGACCCATGCAGGCCTGTGTCAGACGCTGCCCACCCAGCAGCTAGGGAGACAGACACAGAGGCAAACAGTTACTCATCAGTGTGATAAGGGAAAGAAAAAAGCATAAAGGGGAGATACTCATCCAGAATGCAGGGAGAGAAGTCAGAAAGTGACACTTGGGTGGAGCCTTATGACACAAGCAATATACCAGATTAAAAAATGGAAAGGAAAAGCAGCAAAGCAGGGAAGGACATTCCAGTTAGGAGGAAAAGCAAGTGCAAAGGCATGGAGGTGCAAGCAAGAGGCAGCCAGTGCCAGTCAGGCAGCTGGGACCGGGCCTATGTACCATGGGAAGTTTTCCTTGGACCCTTAGTCCTTTAGAGAGACCTCCTTTATTTACAGGTGTCTGTGTCCTATAGCTCTGTGAAGGTAGTGCGGTAGACAACATAGGCTTCCTAAGGGTACATATTTTTCTACATTTTGTTCACTGTTCTCTCTCCAGCACTTAGAGCAGTACCTGGCACTGTTCTAAGTGTTCCGATATTTGATGAACTGAATGTGTGCACTACCCTGATGGAAAGGCAAAGGCTCTGATACCAAAGACTGTCTCAGTTCTGACTCCACCCCTTCTTAAAGGTAGGAGCTTGGGCAAATCACTGAGCTCTTTTCCTGACTCTAAAATGGGAACGAGTCTTGTTGTGGGGATGAAATAAGACAACTCCACAAGGCCCCCAGCGTGGCCCCCGAACAAATAAGCGCACACCCTCTCCTCTTCCTCCATCAACACCCAGGCTGGGAGCCAGGCCTCGCACCTTCTCCAGATGCACAGTCACCACCTTGCCATCCTCAATGAGCCACGAGCTCTCCTCCACCTTCACTTCGTTGTAGAGCTCCCCGTCAATGATTGCCGGCTGCCCCTTGAGCCCCACACGGAGGTGCCGCCGCTGGATATCCACAACCACATCCTTCCCCTTCAGCCGGAAGTTCACTCGGAAGGGCACTGCCAGCTGCATGGAGCAGAGGCAGTCAGGAGGGGCCACGGGGCTGCCAGGACCCCAGGCTGGTTCCCTAACCTTCACCCCGGCCCCTGCCACTCACGTCCAGCTCCGACAGGGTCTGGGTCCAGCGGTAATTGGGCAGGTCTGCCCCGTTGCCTAGGTTGGGCTTCAGTTTTCCTTTGTCCTTCTCGTCTTCCTCCTCTTCATCCTCCTCAGCCTCCTGCTCACAGTCAGGGGTGCTCAGCTACTTACTTGACAGACACAGACTGAACCCTCACTGGGACAGGCCCAGGGCATACAGCCACAAAACCAAACAGAGCTGGTCTCTGCCCACTCCATGAGGGACAGACCCCCAAGCCTTGGTCCATTGGGAACCAGAGGAAAACCTGGTTCTGATCTCTGCCTGAGAGGAGCTCAGACTATTATACCATGTGACAAAGGACAGGGCTGGGCCCCCAGACCCCAGCCAACTTCAGATGGGACCTGTAACAGGCACTGTCCTCTCTGGCTCTTGGGCTTTACTGCCCAAGACTTAAGGCCAGAGGGTTTTTGTGTTTTTAACCTGGATCCTTCGGTCCAATGTCTCTGAGTGGGATCTTGAAGTATAGGGAAAATCCCCAGAGCTGGGAGGGGGGTAGGGAGATAGGGGAGGATACTCCAGAGAAAGGGGAAGGCTGGAGTCTCTGGACGTTCCCAAGCCTCTGGCCCATCTCACCTGCTTCCCCGGTGAGCTAAGGCTGCCGTTCTTGAGCTGGGCCTCATGGGTCTCTGCATCCTTTTTCTGTGGCAAAGAGCACAGCAGTTGGCAATAGGATCCCCACTGCCAAGTGCCAATGAGGACCTGAGGGGTGGAAGAGAGAAGCCCAGCCCCACCTGGTCAATCTCCAGCTGTAGCCTCTCTGCCTCCTCCTCAGTCAGCTCCTTGATCTGGGGCCCAGGCGGCTCTGACTTGGCTTCTTTGGCCAGCCTGGCTGCCCGCTCTGCCTTCTCCCGCCGCTCAGCCTCCTGCCGAGCTCTCTTTTCCCGCCGGGCCTTCTGTGCCAGCTGATTATGGTGGCTGAAGGTCTGTGTGATAAGCTGGAGAAGGAAAAGAAGGGGATGAGGCATCAGAGCAGGGGACAGTGTCCCAAGGCCTAGAGTCCAGCCTCATCTCTACCTGCTGGGTGCCTGGGGAAAGCACTGCACTCGGAACCTCGGTCTCCTCATCTGCAAAATGGAGGTAACAAGCCTGTCTCACAGGGTTGCAGTGAGAATACCTGCAAAGTACCTGGCTCAGTAAACTGGCTATTTTAGAGATGGCATCTCTTTATTGTCCAGCAGGCTGGTCTTCAACTTCTGGCCTCAAGCGATCCTCCCAATGGTACCCAGCCGATAAACTGGCTATTTTACAAGTAAAGCTGTTAAAGCAGAACTGAAACGTTAGCTCCTCTTAGAAGCCTTTCCTGAGCTCTCAGGCCAATAATGACCTGCCCCTCTGACTGATTTCTCTTCCCGAGTCCATCCTGTCTCCAGGACCACAGCCCCCCAGCTGTGCAGCACTCGACACCACACCCAGAAAGGCCATGCTAGCAGGAAGCCAGAGAGCTTTCTTGAGGGAAGAAGCTGGCTCCTCTCCAGCCAGCAAGCTATCCATTTCAAGTCCTTCCTCTCCTGCTACACCTTCCCAGGATGTTTCCACCCACAGCCTGCTAGCTGGCCTCCCTGCCACCAAAGCGCACCCCAGTATTATTGCCACCTGTCACCATTTAGCTTTGTGGCCTTAAGAAAAGTGAACTCAGACTTTTTCTAAGCCTCAGTTTCCTTATCTGTCATGAGGATTGAATAGGGCAGTACTCATCAAGAGGCTGGTGTGGTCCTTGCCACACGATAGCCACATATAAACCGTTGGCTTCCCAACACCCCTTGCCTGGCTGGGGCTGTGCACGGCTGGGTACACCTTCTTCACTGTAAAAGCAGAGGAAGAGAGATGGTGCTGCCTCGGTGGGTACACCAGTAGCTCCCTGAGTGTGGTTCCTGTGACCTCCAGCACCAGCATCACCCAGAACCTGTTAGAAATGCTAAATCTTAAGCCCCACCCCTGACCTGCTCAATCAGAAATCCTGGGGTGTGGCCAGGCCAATTTGTATTTTTAATAAGCCTGCCTGGCCAATTCTCGAGAATGTACATTTGAGAGTCACACATACTGGCCGGGCATGGTGGCTCATGCCTGTAATCCTAGCACTCTGGGAGGCCGAGGCAAGCGGATCATCTGGGCTCAGGAGTTCGAGACCAGCCTGAGCAAGAGCCAGACCCCGTCTCTACTAAAAATAGAAAGCATCTGGACAACTAAAAATATATATAAAAAATTATCTGGGCATGGTGGCGCATGCCTGTAGTCCCAGCTACTCAGGAGGCTGAGGCAGAAGGATCAGTTGAGCCCCGGAGTTTGAGGTTGCTGTCAGCTAGGCTGATGCCATGGCACAGTAGCCCGGGCAACAGCGTGAGACTCTGTCTCAAAAAAAAAAAAAAAGAGAGTCACACATAGATTTGAATTCCTGGTCTATACCTTCTACCTGTGTGACCCTGTGGTCATCTCTCTGTGCTTCAATTTTATTTCTAAAAGCAGCCTTGTCATGTGCTATTCTTCCTTGTCCTCACTCAAAGGTCACCTGGCAAACTCCTATTCATCCTCCAGGACCAGCTGAAGTATTGAGTTTCATCTCTGGCACTTCGGCAGGCCAGGAACATACTCTTAGGAAACTCAGCTCTCTGCCAGCCCACGTGCACATGCGCAGCCCTGGAAGCCTCAGAGGGCACCCACCATGTGACTGGTGGTCCATAAACCACCTTTCAAGAATCTCTAAGCCAGAGCTGGAGGGAAGGGTCTGCAAGGGCTCGGGGTCACAGAAGTCACCATGGGCCCCCAAACCTAGGGTCCTGCAAGTGTCCTGTGGGTTCTCACTCATCTGAGGCCAAGTCCTCCTGCTACTCCCAATCCCCCAGCCCCACGCCACACTGCAGTAGTTCCATAGTCTGCAAGGTTAAAGGGCACCAAAAGTATCTCCTGGACCACATGAGTTAACAAACTGGGGGGGGGGGGGGGGTGGTGAGAGAAATGAGCCACCTGAAAGGCCAGTCTGCTGTCAATAAAAACAATAGGTCATGAGACAGTTATGCCAGCGGAGGCTATTCCACCGCAGGGCCTTAGTCCCAAGTCCCTAATCAGAGAGACCTTGAACTCAAGCCATTTGCCAACCAGTGGCCAAGGGGAGGTGGGAGCAAGGCCCTCCCCTCTCCCAGCTCCAGTGAATCATGTCATATCCCATTCGTCCTGTTCCTTCCTAGCTCCGGGAGGTTAAGTGAGGACAGAGCTAAACCAGCAGGCACAGTCAAAGCCAATCACAGCAGCCTCTGACCCCTCCTCCCACCAGCCTTACCCAGGCCCAGCCTCAGACAGACAACCTTGAGGGTGAGGTAGCTTACCCAGAGGTGCCAGCCCAGACGCTGTCAGAGTCCAGCTTTAGTCACTGAATGTATCCTAGGGAACCACAGCCCAGCAGGGTGGGGAAGGAGTGAGGAGGGCTGGGCCTGCTCTAAGCCAAGCCTGTTGCTCGCCCCTGGAAGAGGCCCTGGAGGACAGGCCCCAGACTGCTCAGTGCCCCATGTGAGCACAGGCTTTCCCTGACTTAGGCTGGGTGGCGAGGGAACAGAGTGGTTCCCACCAGCCTGGCCAAGGAACACCGTGAGAGGTATTTAAGCTGAACTCGAAGGTGTGAGGTCTTGAACCTGAACACCCTGGGGTGGCGGGTGGGAGGTGGGAGGAATCCCCCAACACACCCGAGAGAGAAGACATACTACAAACCGTGAACAACAGTGGGTAACTGGGGCAGAGATTCTCAACCAGCAGGCCCTGCTGAATTCCTCCCCACCTGAGAAACTCTCCTCTTCCCCATCTCCTACCCCATGCTTACCCCTCACCCCAGGCTAGAAAGCACCATGCTAGAGCAGTGCCCTCGGCCTCCAACCCTGTCACCACTTCCTAGCTGCCCTGACCCAGGACCCCTGGGGAAATAAGGACTGCAAGGTGGCAGCTGTAGGAATGCCTAGAGGCAAGGGAAATGGGAGGAGTAGGCCACATCAGAGACACAGGTCCAACAGGTCCCCAACAGCACAGATGCCCGAACATCACTGGGGACCACTACTAGGATCCCCAGAGCCAAGCGGGGGTCTCCCTATCCTCACCCAAAAGTCAGTGCCCTCAGCAGCCTTCTCCTCTTCCTGTGGTTCCTATCTCGAGGAGTGGCAGCACCATCCATCCAGGTGCCCAAGGAGAAAGCAGAGAGTCACCTGCTTTATCTACTACCCACCTGGTACAAATCCTAGAGACATACCATTCCACTGTCCTTGCCACCCAAGCCAATCACTTGTCCGGGCCTCCCGCAAAAACATTAGAAGCCCAAATGTAAAAAAGACCACAGTCCCCATGGCCTGCATTGCAGAGCCCATACTCCTCAGCTACTCTCTGCACAGGATCCTTCTGCCTGGCCTGCTCCTTGCTGACCTTGATCTCCTGGAGTTCCTCCTCAGCCCTCAAGAAGAGACACAATTTGTGGTCACAGCCACGCCCTCTCCCAGGTATATTTAGGCTTTTCCTCTCTAATTCTATTCTTACCACCTGCTTCTCCACCTCTGGGCCTCGTTCAAGCTGTTTCCTGCACGGGGAACACCTTTCTGATCATCTGAGCCATCCAAACCCCACTTCCTAACTTTTAAGGCCGCTCAGACACTGCATCCTCCCCAAACCTTTCCAGATTCTAAGTGCTTGCTGCTCTCCTCCCTGTGAACGCCCACAGGACTTTGCCCCAACCCTTTTTACAGCACTTTCCTCCTCGGGTTTCATTTTCAGGGGCTGTGCCTTGTCACCTTGGAAAGCAGGATCCTCACCTGATCTATCTTTGTAGCACCAAAAGTACCCCAGATATTTTTCAGAAGGCAGAAGAATTTTCTAAAACAGCTCTTATTAA
Organism: Eulemur rufifrons; assembly: GCF_041146395.1. NCBI lineage: Eukaryota > Metazoa > Chordata > Mammalia > Primates > Lemuridae > Eulemur > Eulemur rufifrons. Next base: position 18,040,684 of record NC_090990.1, on the reverse strand, counting down.
AATGCTAAGCTGGTGGGGAATTATATCTGTACAAATATAGAAACCTTACAGAATCCAATGATACAAAGAACCCTCAGGTATCTTCTACTGAGAGCCAAAGGGGAAAAAAAAGGAAGCAGACTCACCTCAAAGCAGGGAGAGGGGACTGAAGTGTGGTGAGGCGTAACAGAGAAAGTGCCTGATGCTGGGGCCTGCACAGGGAACGGGGACAGGGCTGTGCACTGGTGCTGGTGCTGAGTCCCATGCTAGTAGCAGAAGCCAAACTAGTCTAACGTCCTCTGACAGAGATCTCCACTTTGACTGACCCAGTAACAATAACTGCAATGGCTTGAAACAAAGTGTACTTAACTCTATGAGTTTATGACGACAATAGGAAAAAAAAAAAAACCCCACCTTGCTGGTCACCTTGGAAGATGCTGGGGAACCAAGTACCGTGAAAGCCGTGAGTGAAGGGCTATCCCTGTATATCCTCTCAAGGTAACAAAACAGTTAAAGAGGGAAAGTTTCAGCTCATAAAGGAAAAAAAATATCAGCATTTTGCAAACCTCTAAGAATGAAATAATGGATTCAGGCATGATCAATGACTGCTAATACCACAAAAAGAGAAACCACCAAACATAGTTATGTGCTTCCTGGTGGAGTACACCAGATCATCCACAAAGTAGTCCTGGGACACAAACAAAAAATCCAACTGAATCAGATCAAGCCTCTAAATCTAACCTACCAAAAAAAAAATCAAAAGGACAAAGAAACATGTTAAACACCACCACGGGGATGTGTGATACAAGAGAAACATATTTAGTCTTTGTCCCAGGTTCCTGACACGGAGCTCCTAAATCTTTTGGAATTTCCTGAGTGTTAACAGCATCTTTTGTTCTAATGAGGCAACTCCTGTTGCCCCTACATAGCTTCACGATGGGGGCTGGTCACCTGTGCTAACTCTGGGCAGTTGTCAGAAATGATTGAATTAAATTACAAGACACCCAGTTGGTGTACAGAGAATCGGTTGTTGGTGGAGGAAAAAACCCACACATTTGGTGTCAGAAGCATTTTGAGTAAAGACAGCTCAGAGGATGTAATACGCAAAATCTAGATTATGGGAAACTTGCCAGGACAAACAACCAGGTTTCTTCAAAAAAATAAATTCCAAGGAAAAAAAAGAAGGTCTCTTAACCTACAGGGTCCTCCTATCAACCAATGTAATGTGTGGGCCGTGTTTGAATTATCAATCAAAGAAATGGTAATCAAATAACCCAATTAAAAAAGGGACAAAGGACTTGAACAGACATTTTGCCAAAGATGATATACAAATAGCCAACAAACATATGAAAAGATGCTCAACACCACTAATCATCAGAGAAATGCAAATTAAAACCACAATGAGATACTACCTCACACCATTACAATGGCTTCTATTAGAAAATCAAAACAGGCTGCCTATAATCCTAGTACTCTGGGAGGCCCAGGCGGGAGGATCACTTGAGCTCAGGAGTTCAAGACCAGCCTGAGCAAGAGCGAGACCTCGTCTCTACTAAAAATAAAAAGAAATTATCCAGGCGTGGTGATGCATCCCTGTAGTCCCAGCTACTTGGGAGGCTGAGGCACTGCTTGAGCCCAGGAGTTTGAGGTTGCTGTGAGCTAGGCTGATGCCCTGGCACACAGTGACTCTTTAAAAAAAAAAAAAAAAAAAAAAAAGTTTAAGATGGTAAATTTTATAATGTGTGTTTTAACCACTTTTTTTTTTTTAAACAGTCAGGGTCTTGCTCTGTCACCCAGGCTGGAGTGCAGTGGCTATTCACAGGCGGGATCATATAGTTCACTGCAGCCTCAAGCTCCTGGGCTCAAGCCATCCTCCTGCCTCAGCCTTTGGAGTAGCTGGGGGTACACAGGCACACCACCATGCCTGGCTTTTTTTCCCATTTTTAGAGACAGGGTCTTGCTATGTTGCCCAGGCTGGTCTTTTACCATAATTAAAAAAACAAAACAAAAAACCAACAGTAAGAAAGCATTGAGGGAAATTGAAACCCTGAAATCTTTGGTAACATTTAAAGAAACACGGCCAACATTTAAAGAACCACTACACAATATTCATATTGTTGTGTAACACTCCTGTAATCCTAGCACTCTGTGAGGCCGAGGCGAGAGGAGCGCTCGAGATCAGGAGTTCGAGGCCAGCCTGAGCAAGAGCGAGACCCTGTCTCTACCAAAAAAAATAGAAAGAAATTAACCCGACAACTAAAACTATATAGAAAAAAATTAGCCGGGCATGGTGGCACATGCCTGTAGTCCCAGCTACTCGGGAGGCTGAGGCAGGAGGATTGCTTGAGCCCTGGAGTTTGAGGTTGCTGTGAGCTAGGCTGATGCCACGGCACTCTAGCCCGGGCAACAGAGTGAGACTCTGTCTCAAAAAAAAAAAAGAATCACTATTCCTCTTTGGAGTTAATATTATAGTTATGTTTTAAAACAATAACTTCTAGATAGTCACAAAATATATACTAATCTAAAAATATGCCTTCAATTTTTTTAAATTATGGTTAAAAAAACAAAATTTACCATCTTAACCATTTTTAAATGTACAATTCAATAGTGTTAAGTATATTCATATTGTTGTATAACAGATCTGCAGACCTCTTTTCAGCTTGCAAAACTGAAACTCTTTACCCATTAAACTCCCCTTTGCCGCCTCCTCCCAGCCCCTGGCAACCACCATTCTACTTTCTGCCTCTATGGATCTGACTACTCTATGTATGTCCTATATATATGTTTTATATGTATAAAAGTCGTATAAGTCTTATGTAACTTTCACTTATATCAGCAGACCCCAACCTTTTTGGCACCAGGGACCATTTTCATGGAAGACTATTTTCCACGGACCAGGGAGGGGGAGCTGGTTTTAGGATGATTCAAGTGCATTACATTTATTGTGCACTTTATTTCTATTATTATCACATTGTAATATATAATGAAATAATTATATGACTCACCATAGGTTGGGGACCTCTGACGTATATAATACTTCATCTTAAGTAGAATATAGCACGGTTGTCCCTTGGTATCCACAGGCGATTAGTTCTGGGATTCCTCCCCAACCCTCAATACCAAAATCCTCGGATGCTCAAGTCCCTCATATAAAATGCAATGCAAATGCCATATAAATAGTGGTACTATGTTGTTTTTAATTTGTATCATGTTTATTATTGTTTTTATTTTTATTTTTTAATAAAATTGTTGTTTATTATTGTTTTTATTTTTTAATTATTTTCTTTACTTTTTGAGGCAGGGTCTCACTCTGTTGCCAGGGCCAGAGTGCAGTGGCATCATCACAGCTCACTGCATCCTCAAACTCCTAGGCTCAAGCGATCCTCCCACCTCAGCCTCCTGAATAGCTGGGACCACAGGAGGGCCACCACAACTGGCTAATGTTTTTATTTTTTTGTAGAGGTGGGGGTCTCATCATGTAGCCCAGGCTGGTCTGGAACTCCTGACCTCAAGTAATTCTCCTGCCTCAGCCTTCCAAAGTACTAAGATTACCGGTGTGAGTCACCACATCTGGCCTACTTTTTATTTTAATTTTTCCAAATATTTTCGATGCACAGTTGATTAAATCCACATATGCTGAATCCATAGATACAGAAGGCTGACTACATTTGTCCTTTTGTGACTAGCTTATTTCACTTAACACAAAGTTCTCAAAGGTTTATCCCTGTAGCAATGGACAGTATTTCCTTCCCTTTCAAGGCTGAATAACATGCCATTGTGTATATATACCACATTCCACTTATCCATTCATCCACTGATGAATACTCTGGTTGCTTCCAACTTTTGGCCATTGTAAACAATACTGCTGTGAACACAGATAGGTGTGCAAATAAATCTGAGATCCTGCTTTCAGTTCTTTTGGGGACAAACCCACAAGTAGGGCCAGGTGAGGTGGCTCATGCCTGTAATCCTAGCACTCTGGGAGGCCCAGGGGGGAGGATGGCTCAAGGTCAGGAATTCCAGACCAGCCTAAACAAGAGCGAGACCCCGTCTCTACTAAAAAAATAGAAAGAAATTATCTGAACAACTAAAAATATATACAAAAAATTAGCTGGGCATGGTGGTGCATGCCTATAGTCCCAGCTACTCACTCGGGAGGCTGAGGCAGAAGGATCTCTTGAGCCCAGGAGTTTGAGGTTGCTGTGAGCTAGGCTGACGCCACGGCACTCTAGCCCAGCCAACAAAGTGAGACTCTGTCTCAAAAAAGAAAAAAAAGGCAAACCCACAAGTAGGATTGCTGGATCCCACTTGGTAGTTCTATTTTTAATTTTTTAAGAAACTGCCATGCTGTTTTCCACAGCAGATGCACCATTTGACAGTCCCATAGGTTCCTATTTTTCCACATCTTTGTCAATACTATTTTGATTTTTTAACAGAAGCCATCCTAATGGGTGTGAGGTGGCATCTCATTGTAGTTTTAATTTGCATGTCCTTAATTAATGACATTGAGCATCTCTCTCTCTCTTTCTCTCTCTCTATGTATATACATGTGAAGGGATGGGGTGTTGTGAGGAGGGGTGTTCAGTTGCCTGGCAATTTTTTGTTGAGATAGGGTTTCACCCTGTCGCCCTGGGAACAGTGTAGTGGCATCATTGTAGCTCAAAGCAACCTCCAACTCCTGGGCTCTAAGCGATCCTTCTGCCTCAGCCTCCCAGGTGTACACTGCAACACTCGGCTTGGGTTTTTTTTCCTTTCTTTTTGGTAAAGATGGGGTCTTGCTCTTGCTCAGGCTGGTCTCAAACTTCTGACCTCAAGTGATCCTCCTGGCCGGGCGTGGTGGCTCACGCCTGTAATCCTAGCACTCTGGGAGGCCGAGGTGGGCGGATCGTTTGAGCTCAGGAGTTCGAGACCAGCCTGAGCAAGAGCGAGACCCCATCTCTACTAAAAATAGAAAGAAATTATATGGACAGCTAAAAATATATATAGAAAAAATTAGCCGGGCATGGTGGCACATGCCTGTAGTCCCAGCTACTCGGGAGGCTGAGACAGGAGGATCGCTTGAGCTCAGGAGTTTGAGGTTGCTGTGAGCTAGGCTAACGCCACGGCACTCACTCTAGCCTGGGCAACAGAGTGAGACTCTGTCTCAAAAAAAAAAAAAAAAAAAAAAAAAAGTGATCCTCCTACCTCGGCCTCTCAGAGTGCTAGGATTACAGGCGTGAGCCACCACACCCGCCCAAGCATCTTTTATAATAAAAAGTTTTTAAAGAGCTTCAATTCACTTTTACCAGAAATGTCCAAGAATATCCTTTTCTCCACATCCCTGCAAGCAATGTTCTTTGTATTTTTGTCAGTCTGACAGGAAAAGGGCATCTCACTGTTTAACTTATATTTCCTTGACTACTAGTGAATTTGAGCATCTTTTTATAAGTTTTTGGATTTGCTCTTCTTGGAATTGGCCATCTTTCTGTTTATCCTCTTCTTGTCAATTTATAAGAGTTCTTGCATATTAAATGAACAAATTTTATCGGCATTGCACATTTTTTTCCAGCGTTCAATTGACTTTATGTATCAGCATGTCTCTTTTACCAAACACAAATTTTCAATGTTTAGGAGGCAAACAGCTACCTCTTATTTTATAGCTTCCTGTTTTTTAATCTTTTTTTTTTTTTTTTGAGACAGAGTCTCACTCTGTTGCCCGGGCTAGAGTGCTTTGGCGTCAGCCTAGCTCACAGCAACCTCAAACTCCTGGGCTCAAGCAATCCTACTGCCTCAGCCTCCCCAGTAGCTGAGACTACAGGCATGCACCACCATGCCCGGCTAATTTTTTCTATATATTTTTAGTAGTCCGGTAAATTTCTTTCTATTTTTTGGTAGAGACGAGGTCCCACTCTTGCTCAGGCTGGTCTCGAACTCCTGACCTCGAGCGATCCTCCCACCTCGGCCTCCCAGAGCGCTAGGATTACAGGCGTGAGTGAGCCACCGCGCCTGGCCCCGTTTTTTAATCTTGAAAAGCTTCCCCCAACAAGATTGTACAGTTTCCTAACTTTCCTTGGAAGACTTTTCTTGATCTGCAAATTTATTTTTATATGTGAATAAAACAGTACAATTTTTTTATATCCTAGATTTTATTTCTAGATTCTCTATTCTGTTTCACAGGTCTGTTTTCTCTTCTATGACAAAACCACACCAACTTGATCATTATGACTGTACGGAGGTCCACAATTCCTTATCCATAATTCCAAGCCCCAAAAGATACAACAACTACAAGTATTTTTATACTTTTTCTAAGTTTCTCTCACTTGGTAAGAATATTCATATATATTTCTCTGTAGCAGTATTAACGTGTTTGATTACAGGATGCTGCTCCTGACGCTGGATTGGGATACTGTTAAAATGTACAATATATACACTATATTGCCTTCCTAGCAATCCAAAGAATTCTAAATCTCAAAGCACATCTGGCCCCAAGGGGTTCAGAAGAGGGACTGTGGACTTGTATTCTCCTTTGCCAGCCACTTCATCTACATTACCTTTTTTTATCCTTACAACAGCCCTTTGAGGTAAAGATTACCCCCTTATAGGTATGAAAACTTTGGCTCAGAGATTTCACAACTCATCCAAGGCCACACAGCTGTAAAGTGAGGGGGATGGAGTCAGACTGACTGCACAGCCCACGCTCTTAATCACTGCACTTGGAAATGAGCACACAGCAGGTGCTCAACACAAAAGAGTTACCGTATCACAACTGAAGACCAAGTAGGAAGGTTTCTGCCTGCCTGAGTCTGACCAACCTTCCTGGGAAAGAGCTGACCTCAAGGGAACAAAGAGTCCAGACACATAGCAAGGGATAAGAAAGGACCAGTACACATCCAACATATGATAACTATCACCATCTCCATGACACTTCTGAGATACTACTTCTTCTTCCTCTTTTTTTACTTATTTTTTTCTTTTTTTCCTAGACTTGCACTGTATCCTGAACCATTTCCTAATGTTACTAAGAGTTCATCTTTGGGCTGGTCACAGTGGCTCATGCTGTAATCCTAGCATGCTGGGAGGCTGAGGCAGGAAGATCGCTTGAGCCCAGGAGTTTGAGGTTGCTGTGAGCTAGGCTGACACCATGGCACTCTAGCCTGGGCAACAGAGCAAGACTCTGTCTCAAAAAAAAAAAAAAAAAAAGTTCATCTTTGGCCAGGTGCACTGGCTCACGCCTGTAATCCTAGCATTCTGGGTGGCCGAGGCAGCAGGATCGCTTGAGGTCAGGAGTTCAATACCAGCCTGAGGAAGCACAAGACCTCATCTCTACCAAAAATAGAAAAAATTATCCAGGCGTGGTGGTGAACGCCTGTAGTCCCAACTACTTCGGAGGCTGAGGCAGGAGGATCGCTTGAGCCCAAGAGTTGGAGGTTGCTGTGAGCTACAGTGACAACCTAGGGAAAAGAGGAAGACTCCAACTCAAAAAAGGGGAAAAAAAGAAAAAAAAAAAAAGAGTTCACCGCTTGTGGAGATTAAGTATGTTTTAATGTTAAAAATAAAAAGGAGATTAAGTATGTTTCAATATGAAAACATTTTTTAAAAAAAAGAAGAGTTCATCTCTCACTGTCTCTGTTCTTGAAGCTATTCATCCTTCATATCCCTAGCATTACTTCCTCAGGAAGTCTTTCCTGAGCTCCCAACCTATGTTAGTCCTTGTTTTATGTCCCCAGGGATTCTGTCCTAATGCCCACCACTTTTTTATTGTTTTTTTTTTGGGGGGGGGGGGCTACATTATGAGATGCATAAAAACAAAGACCATGTCTGTATTCACCTCTGTAATCTCAAGGGGTTTGACATAAGAGGACCTAATGACTGCTGATATTGCAGGGCAGTCTAGCCCACAAAAAAACTGGAGGTGTTAGTGCTAACACAAAAAATCTGAGCTAGAAGGGGTCTACCTGCTCTCATTTTACAGATGTGAAGATTGAAAGGAGCAGGGAATTGGTGGGAACTCAACCAAGTCACACAGCTAGACCAAGAACCTTGGATTCCGACTCCCAGGCGATATATCTTTGACAGAGGCCTCAGATCGTCAAGACACATTATAGAGCACAATAGCTTGTAAGAGGCCAGGAGCGGTGGCTCACGCCTGTAATCCTAGCACTCTAGGAGGCCAAGGTGGGCGGATCACTTGAGCTCAGGAGTTCGAGACCAGCCTGAGAGAGAGAGAGATCCTGTCTCTACTAAAAATAGAAAGAAATGATCTGGACAGCTAAAATTATACATATAGAAAAAAATTAGCCAGGCATGGTGGTGCATGCCTATAGTCCCAGCTACTCAGGAGGCTGAGGCACAAGGATTGCTTGAGCCCTCAGAGTTTGGTTAGTGTGAGCTAGGCTGACGCAAGGGCACTCTAGCCCGGGCAACAGAGTGAGACTGTGTCTCAAAAAAAAAAAAAAAAAAAAAAAAGATAGCTTGTAAGAATCCTGAAGTCACAGGAAGCAGTCTGCAAAATGTCTCCTCCTTGTTACTGTCTCTTAAGTTAAAGTAAAAACAAACATCAAGGTTATAAAGATCACAATTTAAAAAAAAAAAAAATCACACTTGAGGTACCATCCTCATGATTTATTAATCTTTAAAAATCTAATTATAACCCAAGGAATCAGTAAGCAGTTCAAAGTCTCAGAATCAGTACCACAAAATGCAACTCCCAAATTCTTGAACTTTTGGGTCACAGCATCTGGGAAGGCATGGATTGGTTGGGTTTGAGTTTTCCTAAATTTCTGTCTAAGCCTCCATTTCTAACATTTGCCCATTCTCATCTCCCAGTGGGGTATTTAGTTAAAACCTCCTCAGTGGAAAAGGAACCGAGAGGCTTGGCATCAGGGCAGAAACAGGTTTACAACAGACTCTGGTTTCAACCTGGTTCTCTCACAGCTCAGCTCAAGATTTTGGACAAGGTGCAAAACATCCCCAAGCCAATTTCTCCACTTGTAGAATGGGAATAGTTTTAACACCTGCCCATCTTGTAGACCTGCTAAACAATCCTGGGAAATGAGGAGGGTAAAGCACTGAGTAAGGAGTGGAGCTTCAAGAAATAACAGCTTGCTTCCCTTGCCCTATTCCTCCCCCTTGGCATTTTGTTCTGCAGAAGATTACTATCATGCCAAAGGAAGGCTAGGTGGGCTTTTCTTCTGAAGAGACAGAGCTGGCCAAACGACAGTGGTCTCCAACACTCACCTTCTCTGCCATCCCCTCTTCTCCTCCAATGAAAAAGTCTGTTTTGCGTCGAAGGAAGCTGAAGAAGGTGTTCACAAGCTGAAAGAGGGAGAAGACTGAAGTTGTGGAGGTGCCATATTGGGAGTCCCTCAACTGTGCAGGAGTCAAGTTCCTTAGTCTAGGAGGGGAGTTGGGACTTGACTATTTGACCTGAGAGCCTCCCAATTGAGGAGACATCCTCCTCAAAAGGCCCCCTTAGTCACCCCCACCATGAAACCTACCCCAACCTCACCTAGATCACCAGAAGACAAATTTCTCATTTCTTGCGTGTATGCACATGTCTCACTTTCCTTGTGGTGTATCCAGGGCATGAAATGCTTTCCTCTCCAGAAAGTAAAATAGCCCATCAAGTTACCAGGGCATAGCCAGAAGGAGGAGAGCAAATGAAGCCACTTTAATGAAGGCTAAGATGGACTAACTCTGGCAGGGTACCAGTATAGCCAAGTGGTTAAGTGCATGGGTTTGAGTATCAGACTGATACATATTAGCTTTGTGACTCCAGAGAAGTTACTTAACTCTGTAAATCAGAAATAAGCTGCAGGACCATTTCTAGGGACCTTGTGAGGATCAGATGAGGTAATGAAGGTGAGGCTTTTAACAAACTTCAGCTGGCCCAGAGCAAGAGCCCCACTGGCAGAGAGTAAACTCCTCCCAAGTAGGAACCGTGAACCATGGCTTATTCTGTCTACATCCACAAGGATGGGCACCATATATGACTATGGGTACATGCTCAGTAAAATTCTTGCTGAATCAATCTAGTGATGACCTAAGGTTAGCACACACAAGCCCTTTTCTTTGCCCAAGTGAATGGTTCTAAATCTGACGCTAGAACTTATCTCAATGGCTTCAATTCCTGCTTCTGGACGCTTTTTCAATTCACTCAAAAATGAACTCTTTCAAATCCAGTTTCATGTAAACAATTTAGGGGAATGCTGACAGGACACCTTTTCTCATTTGCAAATTAGAAACACTCTCCCCACCTCGAAGGGCTTAGAAGTTGTTGGTCACCACAGGCACCTAGGTGAAAGAATGGGAATGGAAAGCTCAATGAAAATCTGTCTCCAGGCCGGGCGCGGTGGCTCACGCCTGTAATCCTAGCACTCTGGGAGGCCGAGGTGGGCGGATCGTTTGAGCTCAGGAGTTCGAGACCAGCCTGAGCAAGATCGAGACCCCATCTCTACTAAAAATAGAAAGAAATTATATAGACAGCTAAATATATATACAGAAAAAATTAGCCGGGCATGGAGGCACATGCCTGTAGTCCCAGCTACTCGGGAGGCTGAGGCAGGAGGATTGCTTGAGCCTAGGAGTTTGAGGTTGCTGTGAGCTAGGCTGACGCCACGGCACTCACTCTAGCCCGGGCAACAGAGCGAGACTCTGTCTCAAAAAAAAAAGAAAATCTGTCTCCAGTGAGACAGAGAATCAGCAATGGACTGTGGAAAGCACACTGGCCTGAGGAGTCTGGTCCTGTCTAGGTCAGGAGCCTGTTGGATGATCCCTGCCACTCTCTGGCTGCCGGCTGCTTTACAGATTGAGAGCTGTGGACTAACCCTGACAGGCTTTTCTACCTCAAACCTCCTGTTTCTGTTCCAAAAATCCAACTCCAGAATCTATGCTAGTTGGTCCTTACCATTCACACACTATGTGTTCCCGTGTCTGATGGTGCTCAGCATGAATTATGCTTTTGAAATGCTCTTTGTAAGCTCCATGAAGGCAAGGACAGGTTTCTGTATCTCCAGGACCCGGTCACGTGAATGTCTGGCACATACTAATCACTCAGCAAATACTCGCTGAATGAACAAGCCTGATTATTAACAACTCACTGTCCTTTGCTTCAAGACACTACTCTCCTATGATTCAGGAAAACGGGGATTCGTGGTTTCATCTCATACACGAGGAAACTGTGTGGAGAGTTGGAGAGGTCTCAAGCTTTGTGTTGTAAACAGATTGTGAACAAAGGCCTCCTTTCCCCCCATTCAAGGCCTAAAATTACCATGCGCTAACATCACCCCGCACCCCACGGCACACATTCCTTGGCTCGCTCCAAGTCTGCGTAGATGCAAATCACGATGTCTGGGATGGTTAGTACAGAATGATGCTCTTTGGGGGCGGCCATCAAAGGGGAAGCGGGGCCGGAAGCATCTGTGATACCAAGGGGGCCTCCCTAGGGCTCGAGGGGAATTCCAGGGGCGCGTTCAGGGATGCCGGAGGCCGGGGACTGATACGAGACTGGGAAGACCCGCTGGCAGGTGGCCGGACCCAGAAGCCAGGGCGCAGTGAGAACGTGGGGGCATCCCAGAAACCCACGAGGTCCAGGGGTGGATCTCAGCCCTCGAAGGCAAAGAAGGGCCGAAGGAGCGTAGCTGGGCCAGCCTGGCCGACGCCGCGCGGGCGGTTACCTCCTGCACGCCGCCCTCGTGCTGCTGCGCCATGGCCAGCAACATGCCATCGAACCGTTCCTCCTCCTGCTCCCCGCCCATCGCGCCGGCCCGGATCCACGTTCAGAACTCCACACTCTCGTCCCGCGCTCTCCCAGCTCTTTCAGGCCGCGTCGGGCCCAACGGCTCCAGTCGTCCGCCTTCCGCAGCGGAGCCGGAAATACGCACGTACGCACGCGCCCCACCGCCCAGGCCCGCCTTCTCCCCCTCCCTTCCCGCCCGGCCCGCGGCCATTGATCGCGCGGCAAACAGCCCGCTTCGCCGGCCATTGGTCGACTTGCTGAGCCAATCAACGAGGGCGTCCATGAAGCGGTGGGAGGAGCCGAGGGCCCAGGAGTTTGGCATAAGTTGCTATGGTCACCCTATGCTTTGGAGCCTTCTAGAAAGCTCTAGGCTCAAGCCTGGCGGAATTGAAAGTTAAAGAGAATCTTTGCTTCGTTCCCTTGCTAATGACCTCCCAGCTTGTAGAACAGTGAAACTGAAAGTGCGCTTAGCCATCTCTTCCAATTCTTCCGTGAGGTAACTGAGGCCCACGAAGAAGGGACTTGCCCAAAGGACAGCCTAAGTCCTTCATTGTCCTTATCCCGTACTCGGCCAGGCCGGACTTCATGGGCAGTCCCAGGCTTAGAAGGGCTTCATGCTCGGTTTAATGCTCTTCTGTTGCAGCCTTGAAATTCTTAATAATTTTTGAATAAGGGGCCCCACAGTTTCATTTTGCACTGGGCCCTGGAAATTATGTAACAGGTGCTGTAATTGACCTTCGTTTCTGTTAATGTGGGGGACAGGTCCCAGCCATCCAAGGCTAACCCCGGCACTTGTGCAATGAATCACATCATCTTAGTGTCTCCAGGAATTCTATCTCTGTAATTATCCTTTTGCTAGCTCCTGCATCACGTATTTCTTTGTTCTTGATAATTCATGACCCTTAAACTTACAAGCACGCTTTAATGTCACTGACTCCTTTACTATTCCGTGACTGCACTGTTTTCTGCTGCTACCACTCCAATTCTCAGCTCTTATTCAAAGCAAAACTTGAAACGATTGCTATGCTTGTTTCTCCACTCCCTCACTTTCCATTGCCCTTCAGTGTACTCTAAATATTCTTAAAAGGCTCTGATAAGGTTACAATGATGCATATTGCCAAAGCCAATGAACCGCTATTATCTTACTTTCTCTCCATGGCATTTACACAATTTACAACTTTTTCTTTCTGGAAACACTTTTTTTCCTTTAGGCTTCTGTTATGGTTGATATTGTGTGTTTCCCCCCTTTAGACTAGAGACTCCTGAGGGTTGACCTGCGTCTTTCCCATCAGGCTGAGGGCCCCTGAGGGCAGGGCTGTGTCTCCCCCTTCAGACTCAGGGCAGAGGGTGGCTGATGGACCATCTCCCTCACAGAAGCCTTCCACCTATCTAAGAAAATGGCCCCAGTCAGGCTCTGGGCTGTAGCAATCCCAACCAAGGCCTTTCCTCACACTCCAGGGACTCCAGGACTGAAACCCTGGCCATCAGACCACATACAAGGCTCAGAAACCACAGTTTTCCACAGTGCAGAAAACTCAAGTCTTTTTTTTTTTTTTCAAGGCAGTATATTTCCAGGAAAAACTCAAAACTCGGGAACCTAGCTTCTAGTCCAGCGGAGGGGTCTCCTCCCTTCTCTGGGTCTCTTCCTCCTTAATTTCCTCTTACAGAAAATGACAATGATAGCAACAGCAATAATAATAAGTGCCATCCCTTATGGAGCACCTGCTGTGTGCCAGGCACTTTGTGTCCTCACACACACCTCATTTGGGCCTCACAAACACCTCGGAAAGAGGTAGCAGAGGCAGATTTCCTGCAAAGCTAATGAAGGGCCTTGTACTTGCAGGGGCCTATCCTAGGTGCTGGAAGAGATGTTGATAGGATCAAACACATATTTTTTTCTTTTAACTTGTCAAAGTAAAATTTTAAAACTTCAATTGGTTAAGACCACTATTTATTCCCATTCTATCCCACTTTCCCTTGAATTAGGTGATGATAAAGAGGCCATAAGGATTTTGGGATCCAGCTAAGCGGAAGTTGAGTTGGGGAGAAGTTTTAGTCTGGATTTGGTGGAATATAGTTAGGTAGTTGGCAATCACTTCTGCATGTAGTTAAATCATTGTGAGCTGTCCTGGTGTAGGAAGGGCTTCCAGGAATGCTCCTACCACTCCCTGCGCATCATGACCCTCACTATACAGGATCAGAAGTCTTGCCCCAACATAAGTGGGTTCCAAGAGGGAAACTTAAATAGGCTCTGAGATTAGATGGTGAAATGTATGTTAATTTCCTTATTTTAATAGTTGCATTATGGTGATATAGAATATCCTTGTTTGGAGGCATTACACACTCAAGTATTCCAGGGTTATGGGGCATCAGGTTGATAACTTACTCTCAAATGGTTCAAAATTAAAAAAGAAAAAAGTTCCCTGTACTGTACTCGAAACACTTTCTGTGTCTGTGATTGTTTCAAAATAAAAATAATTAAATCATCAATTGATGAAGAAGCAAGCAAAGAATGTGTGACTAAACCGCACAGGCAATTGATCAGTAATAGTATTTTGTTACTCTCTTGGGTTTGTGTTTTCTGTCAGTTTATTTTAATTTGTAATTTGTAGTGATTTATTTTCTCACTCTATTCAGTTTCATGCCTAATTTTCTATTCTTTTCTTAAAGAGGACCCTTCACTTTGCATAAGCCTCAGGCCCCATAAAACCAGTATCTACTTCTGGACACTCTTGTCACCATTTTAAAGATGAGGAAACTGAGGCACAGAGAGAGAGAAAGTGACTTGCCCAAAGTCATTCAGTTAAGTGATGAATTAGAATTTGGACTCAAGCAGTCTGACTCCAGAGTCTCCTTTGAGGGGATGCTATGAGGATTCAGTAACATTAAAGGACATGAAAGGAACTTTATAAATGTAAGGGTAAATATTATTTGCAGTCAAATGAAAGATGTGTGCCTGTTTGTCCGCTGGCAGAGAAAGGGGGATGCAAAATCCCCCTACTGTAACTGCTGGAAATTTGACAATCAGGACCTAACTTTATCCTCACGGCAGCCTGCAGGCAGGCATTATTGTCCCAGAGAGGCTCCCGAGGCTCACAGAGGTTTGGGAATCAGCCCAAAGTCACACAACCAGAAAGTGATGGAGCTAGGAGCAGATGCCAGGGCTGGTGATGCCAGAGCCTCTCTCTCCCCATCCAGGGCACCAGGCTGCCCCACGGTGTGGCAACAGAAGACTTGCCAGGCTGGGCTAGCCAAGGTCCAGGGACATAACACAACTCAGGGCCTTCCCACCCCCTCTCATACCCTGTGCCCCATCATCTGAGACAGATGCCCAGAACATTGGAGCCACGTGGCAGCAGAGCATTCCTGCCCAGATCACAGGTGGGTAACATCTGCAGAGCAGGAGGGGGCCAGCTCTGGGAAACTCGGGCTCTGGCTGCACAATCAGGCCAGAGGGTCCAGAGGAACAAACAAGGACTTTGGAGGCAGACAGAACTGGGGTCTGTCCCTTCCTGGAGGGATGACCTTGGGCAAGTTGCTTTACCTCTTTGAGTCTCACAAAGTAAGAATGTAGCCTCAAAGGGAAGCTCTCAATATTAGAGTGGAAAGTGCCTGACACACACTAAGTGCTCAGTAAATGGCAGCCGTGTTGGATTGTCATTCTGTGAGGATTTCTCAGCAGACACGGCATTTTGGGAGCTGTGAGGATCCATGCTGGGGATGGGGCTTCTGAAGGACCTTATTCCTGTAGGACCCCAGAACTGGAGTCAGAGGAAGGGGGCCACCCAGACAGCACACTGGGCAAAGTCCACCCAGCCCCCCAGGGTCCTGGCTCCCTTCCCTGAAGCCTGTTCCTTGCCGACAACAGGCACAGGGCCCCAAGGTTAGGCAAACAAGCTAGCGATAAGGAGCTTCCAGGTTGGGCCTTGCATTCAAGGCCTGTCCAGCTCTGGGGCTGGCTTCCTGGCTTAGCGAGAGTGCTGGTCTGTGTGTGCACAGAGCGGGCACCAATAGGGACACCTGCCATAGTCACCTGCTGATTGTGCACCTGAGGCCTTTGTGCCCTGGTACAGCCTGGGTTAATGACCCTGTTTATCCACTTGAGTCATCCGATAAGGGGGAGCTGGGGGAGCGGGCAGGTGGCCCTGTGCCCTGCACTGGGCCGCTTCATTGACTGAAGTGATATCAGCGCCACGTGGGACTCCCAATGTCCCCTCCCCCACCACTTCCCCACTAGTCCTGCCAGGGTCAGTGTGTGTGTGTGTTTTTTCAATGAACATGACTTCTGGAGTCAAGGTTGTCGGGCCATTCCCCCCTCCCACCACTGGGGACATAAATAGCACCCAGAGCGCAGAACAGAGGGCCAGAGAGCTGGGAGGAAGTAGGAGCAGAGCCCCAGCCATGAGCTCCAGCCAACCAGGGCCCTGCCCATGCCGGGGTGCTGCAGCGCGCCCAGCCATTTTGTATGCACTTCTGAGTCCCAGCCTCAGGCCTGTCCCCCCGCCCCGTAGCCACTGCCTGTGCAGGCAGCACCGGCCTGTCCGGCTGTGTGCACCGCATCGCACCTGCCGGGAGGCCTTGGATGTTCTGGCCAAGACGGTGGCCTTCCTCAGGAACCTGCCATCCTTCTGTCAGCTGCCTCTCCAGGATCAGCGGCGGCTGCTGCAGGGTGGCTGGGGCCCCCTTTTCCTGCTTGGGTTGGCCCAAGACACTGTGACCTTCGAGGTGGCTGAGGCCCCAGTGCCCAGCATACTCAAGAAGATCCTGCTGGAGGAGCCCAGCAGCAGTGGAGGCAGCGGCCAGCCAGACAGACCCCAGCCCTCACTGGCTGCGGTGCAGTGGCTTCAGTGCTGCCTGGAGTCCTTCTGGAGCCTGGAGCTGGGCCCCAAGGAATATGCCTACCTGAAAGGGACCATCCTCTTCAACCCTGGTAAGCTCCCAGACACTCCTGGATGGGGGCTAAGGCTGGTGGGGGGACAGGGCCTAGGCAGGGAAGGTACCTTCTAAGGGTTTAACACCTGTTATCTCACTGGGTCCTCGTTTTCATCAAATAGCCATCTCACAGAAGAGGTGCAGAGAAGCTAAATGACTAGGTTAAGGCCACACAGCCAGGCAGAAGCAGAGCAGGGCTGGCGACTCAGGTCACTCCAGAGACTGGCCCTTGCCACTCTACCTGAGAAATTTGCCCTGACCCTTGGGGAAGACGGGAGTGGTGGGAGCGGGGATGGGCAGACACAGCTGTGTCTCAGTCACATCTTAAAGGGCAGAATGCAGGGTGAAATTCTGAAGGTAAAACTCTTCCATGGGTTCAGAAAGATCACATAGGAGTGGGGAATGAAAGGAGCTGGGAGAGGACAGGGAGGGAGTCCTTGTGAAATTCAGCCAGGAAAACAACGGGTGGAGATAGTGTTCTTTGGAACCTGGAGAGCATCTGTGATGAGAATTCCCCACCAAAAATCCCTCATGGCAGGAATAAATGACAGCAATTAATTCTAATAATAGTAGCAAATATTCATATTACACTTACCATATGTTAGGCCCTATTCTAATGGTTTTAGAATCATTCATTCTAGGACAACTGTCTAGGAATCATCATTCAGGCCTTTTTCTAAGGCCCCCAGATTAGGACCACAGCTAAATTGGCCACATATTAGGTCATTTAGACCTCATAAAAAGCACAGTAGATAGGTACTGTTATTATCCCCATTTTACAGATAAAGAAACTGAGGCACAGAGATTAAGTAAGTTGCCCAAGGACACTGAGCTAATAAGTGACAATGCTGAGATTCAAACTCAGGCAGCCCAGTTCTTAACCATTACTCCACACTGCCTCTCCATAAATGGATGGGATGAATAAAATGATAAATAAATAAACGAACTATCTTCTCCAAAGGAGAGGTAGTAGTGGGGCCTCGAAGGCTGAGCAAAGGAGGCAGAAGAGTGTCTGCTGGTGGTCTCAGATCTTGGGCCAGTCTCGTCTTTCAGTGGCTGGGAGTGGGGTGCTCACCAGCCCTCTTCTCCCTCTCTGCCCACAGACGTGCCAGGCCTCCACGCCTCCTCCCACATTGGGCACCTGCAGCAGGAGGCTCACTGGGCACTGTGTGAAGTCCTGGAGCCTTGGTGCCCAGCAGGCCAAGGCCGCTTGGCCCGTGTCCTCCTCACAGCCTCCACCCTCAAGTCCATTCCACCCAGCCTGCTTGGGGACCTCTTCTTTCGTCCTATCATTGGAGAAGTTGACATCGCTGGCCTTCTTGAGGACATGCTTTTGCTGAGGTGATCTGCTCCGGCTCAGGCGGAGATCAGGTGTAGGACCAGCAGAGGCCGGCAGTGCTGATTCAACCTGGATGTCCCCAGGGGTGACCAATGCTCCTGGAGGGGGAAAGGCTGTACAGACAGCACTTGGCTCCTCTGGAGCAGCCCCTCACTCAGCCACACCCTGTCCAGGACTGCCTTGGTTTGGACACAATGCCTAGCAGGCCCTTGGTGGTCCCCAGAGCCTCTGAGCCAAGACTCCTGTCCCCTCCTGAGATGGGAATGAAAGCTTGGGCTGTTCATTGGACCAGAAATCCTACTAACTTTATACAGAACTGAATTAAATTATTGATTTTTATAATAAAAGGTGTGACACCCTTAGAGGCTGATACTATCTTTTGTGCATGTGGAAGGGACTGCCTCATCTCCAGGGCCCACCCTGCCCCTATCAGAGGGAGCCCAAGGGAAATGAACCTTAGGGGTGCAGGAGCCAGGCCTCAAGGAACTGGGATATTAAGTTTTCAGGGTGGGATGGTGATTTCATTTCTGGGGATGGGATTTATTTTACATCTTGGTCTGAATCCAGGGGTAATATCAGTTCACAACCTCATTACCTTCTTGCCTTTATCTTCTGGGGGAGGGGGTTGCTCTCCCTATCACTAAACCCTTCACTAACCCCTCCGCTGGCCCCCACCGCCACAGGCTCCCTTTCACTTCAGTGCAAGTCCGATCACAGACAATCAGGAAGCAGCCCATTCCCAAACTGAAACAGATACAGTCACTGCAATTTCTGCAATTTGGAATCATTCATTTCTCCCATTTCAGCAGATGGCAGAATAAGGTGGTCTTCTCCCAGTGGAAGAAGACAAGGGCACCCCGGGCTGGCCTGGCAGCTGCTTGGAGGCCAAGGCAGGCCAAGGTTTAGTTGGCCCACATGCTATGGCTATATTAGTTGTTAAAGTCTGAAACATTTCCATGACAGCTGGTTCACAGCCACTTCCCTGAGGCCCCCTGAGTTTCCTTCCACTATTCCTCTGCCCCTGCCCTTCTCCTAGGCTCCTCCTCCCAGACATTCTCATTGTCTAGCAACTAGAGAGGCAATGCTTGGCATGGCCATGACCTCCAGGACTGCTCCATTCAGAGCATGGCTTGCATTTGTTCTGATTGGTCAATGCCTGTGTCTCCATGTTTTGTTAAATATTTTGACACAGTCACTCTGGGGCAGGGTGAGTGACCTGAAGGGTGGGCAGGAGGAAATGATAACAACACACATGCCTATAGGACTTCCACGCCTCCTCCTTTCTCCAGCAATACGTCCTACCCTGACCAGACCCCACCACCTTCACTGCCACAGTTTGGATTCTTCCATAGGGGTCACGTTAATTATTGCTCAATGAGAGATCATTCATTCTAGGACAACTGTCTAGGAGTCAGCATTCAGGCCTTTTTCTAAGGCCCCCAGGTTAGGACCACAGCTGAACTGGCCATTCACCCACATGGGCATCCAGCGCCGGCAACATGTGCAGCCCTGTCCCTTACCCAACCTCACACTCATAACTCAGATACTAGAAAGAGACAGAAACACACAGTTCAGACCTACAAGTGGGACACACACGCACTAAGATGTATAACTCAGATACACCTATGCAGACCCATAAAACAGACCCTTTGTCCACCCACATACAGTCCAGAAAAGCATGGCCCAGATACACTCACTCAGCAACATACAGCACATCCCAACTCATTCACACAACAAAGACATGCACCCCTGTACCTGAGATATGCAACGTGGAGATACCCTCATGCCAGGGTTTGTTCATCTTCCCTGTGTCCCAGTAAAGGGAAAAGTGGTCCCCAAAGTAGACAGACCTGCGTCTACACATCTTCAGGGTTTACCCAGAGGCTCCAAATCCAAGTCAAATTGCTCTGCCTTGAATTTGGGGCTTCAACTACCCAATCATCCCCTTTCCCCATGGTGACCCCAACATCCACCCTCCTCTCTTGTGTTGAGCCACACCCTGCTCAACTCCCCCCAGCCAGGACCTAATCAAATCCCCAGATAGAGGCATCCTTTAGCGCAGTGGTCCCCAACTCCCGGGCCATGGACTAATACCTCTCTCCGACCTGCCCTCCCCAGCCCTCTGGCATACGCTGCCCTGTCTAGCCTTGCAGACACGTGAGGCACCCTCAAGAGCAGAAGCCTTGTTTCTCACACAGCACCCACATCCAGAAGATTCAGGGATTTGGGTCATTGTATGTCTTTGATGCCCTTTCACTAACTGCCTCCATTAGTTAACTGCTGCACCTCTCTGCATCCCCAGGCTGAGTCCTCCCACCTCTCACCGCTCCCCTCCTCCAACCCCAAATAACCAATAGGAAGCATTCGTCTCCATGCCCCACCCCAGCCTTTCCCCCTCAACTTAATTTTTTCCATCATCCAAATAGCTTCTCTTGTTAACTCCTTTCTTGATCCTTTTCAAATTTCTTCCCTACTCTCCACATGGTTGAGGAGTTACACTTTCATCTGTTTTTCTTGAGTCACTCCCCATGCCCTACTTCCAAGCCTTGTGCAAGGAACATAAAGACAAATATAGCAAAACTAAAGAGATAATAATTGGCTGGGTTCGGTGGCTCATGCCTGTAATCTTAGCACTCTCGGAGGCCAAGGCAGGAGGATTGCTTGAGCTCAGGAGTTTGAGACCAGCCTGAGCAATAGTGAGACCCCATTTCTACTAAAAATAGAAAAATTAGCCAGGTATGGTGGTGTGCACCTGTAGTCCCAGCTACTCGGGAGGCTGAGGCAGGAGGATTGCTTGAACCCAGGAGTTTGAGGTTGCTGTGAGCTAGGCTGACACCACAGCACTCTAGCCCAGGTGACAGAGTGAGACTCTGTCTCTAAATAAATACATAAATAAATAAAGAGATAATTATGGTACAATGTAATAAGGGCAATAATCCTCTGTCTGTGAGACTGCAGGCTTTGCAAAAGTGGAGAACTCTGTCTCCATTATCAGCAACCTGGAGTGGGACCTGTGTCTCATTTCTACAGAGGCAAGAGGAGGAAACAGGCTCAGACAGAGTATGTAACTTGCTCAAGTTCTGAGCCAATCACTGTGCTGAGATTTGAGCTCAGACCTGTGTGATTCTGGATGGTTCTCACCATCAGCACAAGCTGGAGTGAGTCATGGCCAGAATCAGGCTATCTGGAGCCAGCTCAGCCACTGTATACTGACCATCTACCTCTCAGCCATTGATCCCTGTCCTCAGGCTCATCCAGGGATGACTCACTGGAAAGAAGGAGAGTGGCTGTGGCTCAGCCCAGGGTACCATTTTATTGCCATCATTATCTATATCTTCATTAGCCAAATCACTGACTGTTTGTTAAGCAGTCAGGCAGCTGACGCATGCTGTACCCTTCACTGACCTGCCCTGTCCTTGGGACATCTGAATATCCTAGAACCTGTGATGCCAGTAAAAAGCCAACACCCACTACCCATCCATTCATTCCATCACTCAACATCTGACTTCCACTTGTACCGAACCCTGTGCTGGATACTGGGGGAAGAGGGCACAGAGTAAACAAGATACATTCCCTGCCTTCACGAACCATCCGGACTATGGCAGAGGAAGACACATAAGTCACTGTAACACAGAGTGATCTGAACTGTGAGAGAGGAACATACAACAGGGAACAGGAGTGATTAAATCTGCCTGGAGGTGGGAAAAATGCTTCACCCAAGTGGTGACTGGTTTGAGCTAGAGAATGAATAGGGGTTTGCTAGGTAAGCCAAGGGATGGACATTCCAGACAGAGGAATGATAAGTGCGAAGGCACAGAGGTGCCAGACGACAAGGGGTGCTTAGATAACTGCAAGTAGTCTGGGGAATGTGAGGCCCAGGGCAGCAGAAGCTGGGCCTAGAGAGGTGACAGGAACCACATCACAGAACAAAATAGTGGAGTAAGGAAATCCCAATGAAACTGATGGAGGCGCCAAGGCTAAGGTTTCAGGGGAGGCAGAGTTAACAAAGGGGAACTCCTGTTCCTGGTAGGGCATGGCCAGAGGAAACCCCAAGCTGTGAGTGTTCACTCTGAGTAGCTACTAAAACAATAAGCAGCTAACAGTTATTGAGAGCTGTGCTCTAAACACATTACATGGGTTATGCTATTTAGTTCTCACAACTCTGTGCTGGAAGTACTATCATCACCTCCACCTCACAGATGAAGAAACTGTAGCAATGAAGGACATGACATCCCAAAATGTGCCAAATTGGCATAATGATTGAGTTAAAAATATTCGGGAAATTGTAGTTTCAGAAACAGCTAGTTGACCTCTCTTCCTGCATTCAGCAAGCCATGAAGATTCCTGTGGGAGAGGCACCCTCCCCATAGCAGGGCAGAAATTTAGCCCTTTACCAGAGACTGGGATTGGGGGCTGCAATGGACCTGAATAAATACACTTCTCAAAGTAACCCTTGCTTTCCCCTAGTTTTACACTCCTCCACTTCTGTCCTAGAGACTCCCAGCAGAGAAAAATGCTCCTTCCCCACCACAGAAGAGAAACACTGTAGGAGCCTGGAGCACTCAGCAAAACTGTTACAAAGTAGCCTAAGCAGGTACCAAGATAACTACTGGGCCCAGAGAAGTGTCTCAGCACTTACTGCCCTGAAATGGCTAGCTCAAACCGGCCCTGGCTGTTTTAATTTACTAATTTATTTCAAAATATTAAGGGGGTACAAATGTTTTTGTTATATGGATACCTTGCATAAGGCTTAATTTGGGGCTTTTAATGTGCCGATCACCAGAATAGTGTTCATTGTACCCCAGAGGTAAGTTTTTACCTCTCACCCCTTTGTACTCTCTGCCCTTCTTGGTTTCCAATGTGCTTTACATCTCTTTGTGCCCATGTGTGCCCCTCATTTGGCTCCCAATTGTTAGAGAGTACGCTGGCTGCTTTAAAACTGCTTTGGCTGTCCTATAATGTCCTTTAGCTAGTTGTAATACTAAAATCCCTGCCCAGTGAAAAACTGTAATATAATTAACATAACATGGGTTGTATGATGGTACTGCACATTGATTTGTTTCACTGTGAACAAGCAAAGATACAATGTAAAAGCTCTGCATCACTCGCTGCAAAGGGATTTAAGGCAACACCACAGGGTGGGCAAATGCAGATGTTACAGGCAAGAAGGCACCTGTGGAAGAAATTCCTGTGCTGCTCAGGAGCAAGTGCCCTTGTTAGTAACCTCTAATAAACTCATCTAACTCGTCAAACTTGTCTGAGTCATTCTTTGGTCTCTCCGCTCCCTCTCAGTTTAGGGGTGGTTTTTCTATACTGTTCCAGGATTTTCCTGAACCACTCCCCTAGAAATTTACTGCTGCTAGCCAGATCTCCTTTGTCCTGTCATTTATTCTCAAATTTGTTGTTCTTTACCTAAAAAGCATAAAAGCATCTTGCTTTGACCATTTCTTTGGACTGCACTCTCTTGTGAAGATCCCATGTGCATGTAAAATGAATAATATTTGTATGCTTTTCTCTTGTTAATCTGCCTTGTGTCAATTTAGTTTCTTGATCCAGTTGAAGAGCCCACGTAAGAGCTAAGGGAAGTTGGAGGTGATCTCTTACTCCCCTACAATTTTCAGAGGTTAAGTAAGGTGCTCAAGGTTACACAGCTAATAAGTGGCAGTCAGGATTTCAACTCAGATGATCTGTTTTCAGGGTCTATGCTCTTAAGCACTGTATTGTCTTGCATCTTTAAAAATCAGGATGGGCTGGGTGTGGTGGCTCACATCTGTAATCCTAGCACTCTGGGAGCCCACAGCAGGAGGATCGCCTGAGGGCAGGAGTTCAAGACCAACCTGATGAAGAGTGAGACACCATCTCTACTAAAAACAGAAAAAATTAGCTGGCCAACTAAAAATAGAAACAAAAAATTAGCCAGGTGTGGTGGCGAGTGCCTGTAGTCGCAGCTACTTAGGAGGCTGAGGCAGGAGGATCACCTGAGCCCAGGAGTTTGAGGTTGCTGTGAGCTAGGCTGACGCTACTGCATTCTAGCCTGGGCAACAGAGTGAGACTCTGTCTCAAAAAAAGAAAAAGAAAAAAAAAAAAGAAATAGAGCATTAGAGCATTAACAACATTCTCAGAATCTCTCCCCATCATCACCCCCTCCCTCCTCCCCAAAGCTCAGCACTACCCATATTTCTAACATCATAAATGAGATTACTGGTCTTAAACTTTATATGTATATAGGCATATTTGCATGTACTGTTTTGTGTTTATCTTCTTTCACTCAACATTATGTCTGTGAGATTCATCCAGGTGCTCTGTGTGGAACCTATTCACATTCATTGCTTAAAGTATCCCATTATACCATAATTCATTTATCCATTACGATGCTGATGAACATTTGGTTTGTTTCCCATTTTTGCCTATTGCAAATAAGTTGCTAGAATTATTCCTGCACCTGTTTTTCAATGCACAGATATTTGCAGATCTATAATACGACTATATACAACTGGAATTACCAAGGCATAGAATCAACTCAAAGGCTGGGCGAGGTGGCTCACACCTGTAATCCCAGCACTCTGGGAGGCTGAGGTGGGAGCCTCCTTGAGGCTAGGATTTCAAGATCAGCCTGAGCAAGAGCAAGACCCCATCTCTACAAAAAAAAAAAAAAAAATTAAAAAATAGAATCAACTCAAGTTTAATAGATCTTGCCAGTTTTTCAAAGTGGTTGTACCAATCCAGATTTCCATGAGCAGATTTTAAAATTCACATATGAATTGTCCCTATCTATAATTATCCAAACACTCATTAGAACTGTTTTTCTTTTCTCTCTCTCTCTCTCTTTTTTTTTTTTTTTTTTTGAGACCAAGTCTCTCTCTGTACCCCTGGGTAGGATGTAGTGGCATCATTATAGCTCACTGCAACCTCAAACTCCTGGGCTCAAGCGATCTTCCTGCCTCAGCCTCCCCAATAGCTGGGTCTACAGGCACGTGCCACCATGCCTGGCTAATTTTTCTATTTTTAGTAGAGATGGGAGTCTTGCTCTTGCTCAGCTTGGTCTGGAACTCCTGAGCTCAAGCTATCCTCCTGCCTTGGATCCTCCCAGAGCGCTAGGATTATAGGCATGAGCCACCCTCAAACGGGCTTGTTTTTTATTTTTTCATTCATCATATAGTTGTATATTTGTGATCACCACAAGGTCACCACTTGCTTTGTTGCCTTTGAGTTATTTTCCCTTTTAAGATGTTTTAAATTAAATATTGAGCAAAACAAAATAGTATTCATAAAAGATTTGTAAAGTTTAAGGAATAACAGTACAATGAACCCTCATTATTGTTTCATAGGTCATTATTACCATCACCTTGGAGGTCCCTTTCTAAATCTATCATTTCTCTCCCAGAGGTAATGACTACCCTGAATTTCAAGTTAATCATTTTTTTGCTTCTCTTTCTCATTTTAAAGCATGCTTATTTATATATCCCTAAAAATACTTTTCAATTCACATTTTTAGAACTTATAGAAATGGAATATTTCAGTGTTTTCTGACTTACATTACCTGAGATTATCAGTACAAAAATGCCAGTTTTTTTTTTTCTCTTACAAACACTGCAGCTATGAATATTCATATATACTGTGAAATAAGAAACAAATCTGGACTTGGTCAGGAGAGACTTTATTTGAAAGGATTATTGCAAGGGAAGAAAGGAACTATTGCCATAGGGGAGGGGGGGCATTGCGGTGGGGAGAACTCTGATCATGAGATGTGCGAGTGTCTCACGGGTTAGGCAAAATGGGGTTTTTCTTTCATAGGGAAGAGTAAACAAGGCTAGAAAGAACTGGGTGGGAGGCAGTCGGATGTCCAGGAGTGGCATGATGGAAAGGTAGATCAGAGAATGTTTAATCCCGAAGCTAGCCTATTCTCAGGAGGGACTGTTAAGGCGGAGTTCTGCGCTGGCTCAAGGTGAAGCCAGGCCAAAGTTCAGGAACCTGGAGGAAGGAGAGAAACTTAACCAAAGTTTGTTACAGCTGATCAGTGGGGACAAGAAGTCCATGAGCCAAAGAATTGGAATTTGGAATCTGAGTCTGGCCTCGTCATAGGTAAACAAAGGGACACCCACAAGTTTTTTTCTAAGTCATATGGGCAAGGGTGTTTCTTTGCAGTATGCTGTGTTCCAGAACACAAAAGGGTGGATTTGTTAACCTTCACTGTTTGGCAGGATCACAGGGCTCAGGTCAAGTTCAACATTGTCAATACATCTCCTGATAAACATGTGCAAGAATTACTATCTACCTAGAAGTGAAATTGCTGGGTCAAAAAATGTGTAGCTTTGCTTTTTACTAGATAATGCCAAATTGTTTTCCAAAGTAGTTTAACAATTTACGTTTCCACTAACAGTGACTGAGACCTCCAGTTGTGCCACATCATTGCTAACATTCAAGGGGTTTAAAAGTTTGCCAATGTGGTAGATGTGAAGTCAAGTCTCACTGCATTTCCTTCATTATTGAGACTGAGCATCTTTCACTGTTAATTGGACGTGGATGTTTCTTCTCTGTAAAGCATCTTTGGCCCATTTTTCTATTGTGTTCATCTTTTTCTTACTGATTTGTGGGCGTTCATCACTATGTTTTGGAAGGATAAATGGAAGAATGACTGAAAAGGTACTAAACTGAGGAAGACTGAAATTAGGATTGGGAGATCCACAACTGTAACCAGCTCTATAAACAAATTTCAGTGACCCCATATGACTTTTATAATCCTTTACCTCTCATGTTTTAGATTCTCAGGCCAGTAGGGCTCGATGACCTTTCTGAGTTGTTTCCCAGAAATAACAGAATTTCTGGAAGACACAAGAGTGGAAATTCTGAAGGTCCCTGAGTAAGCTCCCCGATGCCAAGACTCACCATCACTCACCATGTTCCCTCAATGCACAATAGCCCCTTAAAGGTTACACCACGACCTGCCCCAATGCACGTGGCCCCTCCTTAAAAAGCCCATGATCTCTGTTGGTCGGAGATGGATTTGAGGCTGCTTCTCCCACTTTCCGCACGTCTTTTTCATTAAAATTTTCTTTCGGCTTTGGCAATTCTGTTGCCTCAATAATTGGCTTTTTGTGTGGCAAGTAACTCGACCTAGGGGGAAACACTTTTGCGGATAACACAACCAAATTATCTTAATTCCTTCATTGGAAGGAAAAAAAATCCCTCCCACAGGCTTCTTATTTCATCCTCATGAGAGCTTTATGAAAGAGCTCTAGAACCTCATTTTCCAGGTAAGTTTTTCCATCATCGCCGGCTTCCCTCTGCTGAAATAAAACCCAAATCCCAACGGACCAGTCATGGGTTTTGCAATTTCGCAACCCCGGCGCTATTTCGCTGTGTTCTCGCGAGAGTTGGTTCTGCCATATCATGTGACAATCCAAAATGGCGGCCCCCAGCGAAGCGGAGGAGGAGGCGGTAGTTTACCTGGTAGTGAGCGGTATCCCCTCTCAGTTGCGCTCGGCCCAGCTACGGAGCTACTTTAGCCAGTTCCGGGAACAGCGAGGCGGTGGCTTCCTCTGTTTCCACTACCGGCATCGGCCTGAGCGGGCCCCTCCCCAAGCCCTTCCTGACTCTGCCCTGACTCCTATCGACCCTGCCGCTGAGGGCCAGCTTCTCGCCCAGACTTCGACCACTGATGCCCGGGCTCTCCCCACGCGAGACTCTGCTCCGATCCAGACTCGTACCTGCTGCTGCGTCATCTCAGTACGGGGGTTGGCTCAAGCCCAGAGGTTTCTTCACATGTACTCGGGCCGCCGGTGGCTGGATTCTCAAGGGACTTGGCTTCCGGGTCGCTGTCTCATCCGCAGACTCCGACTACCTACTGAGGCATCAGGTACCAATGAGAAAGTTAATACTGGGCTTACCGGTCCTGGAACAGAGGCATCTTTCGTGAGGGATGGTGAAGATAAGTCAGGCCTCTGTTTACGATTCTTCAGGAGTTCAGGTCATTTCTGGACAGAGCTTCAGGCTCAACTTGCACGTTAGTTTAAAGCAGGGAGAAAAAAAATCAGAGAGGCTACATAGATGATCTTCCATTTTATTAGGTCCCTTCTAAGATCCTTTTCTCTGCAGGAGGCGTTGATTTTGCACTGACACAGAAGGGAAAAAAGGAAATCAGGTTTTTAACCCTCATTGTTTTTCCCTCATGCACTCTCTTTTTGCTCCCCACCCAGTCTTCTGGGCAAGATGTAGATGAAGAGATAATCTGTTTTCTGTGGACAGCTCCCACTTTCATGGGAAATCACTTTCGTGGGAAAACAGGAAACAGTGCAGAGCCCTCCAATTCATTCATTCAACAAATGCTTGTACTGCTAGACCTAGTGTGATTCTAGGTGGATATGCAGAGAACAATTGGACACAATCTGTGCTCAGAATCCACAGAGGAAGACAGGTTTTAAAAAAAGGTAATTGTCGGCCGGGCGCTGTGGCTCACGCCTGTAATCCTAGCACTCTGGGAGGCCGAGGTGGGTGGATCGTTTGAGCTCAGGAGTTCGAGACCTGCCTGAGCAAGAGCGAGACCCCATCTCTACTAAAAATAGAAAGAATTATACAGACAGCTAAATATATATATAGAAAAAATTAGCCGGGCATGGTGGCACATGCCTGTAGTCCCAGCTACTCGGGAGGCTGAGACAGGAGGATCCCTTGAGCTCAGGAGTTTGAGGTTGCTGTGAGCTAGGCTGATGCTACGGCACTCACTCTAGCCTGGGCAAAAGAGTGAGACTCTGTCTCAAAAAAAAAAAAAAAAAAGGTAATTGTCACAGAGATGTCATTCTAATTGTTAACATTTACTGAGCACACTATGTGTACTTACTAGGCACTTTTCTAAGCCTTTGTTGACCCCTCACAACAATTCTATGAGATAGGAGCTATTGTTACTCCACTTTAGAGGTTAGGAAATTGAGGGATGCAGAAGTTATGTGACTTGCCCAAGGTTACAGAGATGTTAAATGGCAGATCTACAAGACAAACCTGGGCATTCTGCTCCAGAACTTCTGCTGTTTATCACCAAGTGCCATGAGATGACAGAGGGCAGAGAAACTGACTTAGCTGGATCAGGAAATACATCTTTTCATTTGGATCTTGTAAACTAAGTAGGAGTTTGAAGGAAAGAATGATGTTTAAGGTAAATGACATTGACATGGTCACAGACAGACTTGAAAGCCTGTGAAACTTTCAGGGTATGTTAAATTGTTTGGTGTGGATGGAGCACATGGTATGAGAGCATGCAGGAAGTGGCAGTTGGTGACAGTCGAGAATCAGAAGGTCAGCAGGAGCCTGAAAAGTGTATGTCCAGCTGAGGTGATGAGAATTGGCATGAAATTGTTAGGTGGTTCTGGTTGGGAAGGGTGAAAGGGACTCCAGAGAAGTTTGAAAGGAAGGAACAGCATTGGGCTATCAGATTTAAACCTTGGCCAATTTCTTGTTCCAGTGTTGCTGGACACTTCTGGGTTTCAGTGTACACTCTTCTCCTTTCTTCCCAAGGTTTGAGCTCCTTTCCCTTTAAGACCCGGAAGGAGCTGCAGAGGCAGAAGGCTGAGAATGAAGCCTTTACACTGGCTGACCTGAGGCAACTGCCAGAGTTGAACCCACCAGTGCTGATGCCCAATGGGAATGTTGGGACTCCCCTGCGGGTCTTTCTGGAGTTGATTCGGGCCTGCCGTCTACCCCCTCGGATCATCACCCAGCTGCAACTCCAGTTCCCCAAGACAGGTTCCTCCCGGCGCTATGGCAATGTGCCCTTCAAGTACGTGGACTCAGAGACTGTGGAGCAGGAGGAGCTCGTGTACACAGCAGAGGGTGAGGAAATTCCCCAGGGCACCTGCCTGGCGGATATACCAGCCAGTCCCTATGGAGAGCCTGAGGAGGAAGGGGGAAAGGAGGAGGAAGAAGAGTCTAACTCAGATGATGTAAGTACAGTGTGCCACCCTGTAAAGCAATCACCTCTGTTTTCTTTCTTTTTTTTTTTTTTAAATGAAGGGGTGGGGGGGATTGTGAGAAGGGGTGCTCAGTTTCCTTGTTTTTTTTTTTTTTGTTGTTGTTGTTGTTGAGACAGAGCGGTGGCGTCATTGTAGCTCACTGCAACCTCCAACTCCTGGGCTTTAAGTGATCCTTCTGCCTTGCTTTAAACAATCCTTCTGCTTCAGCCTCATGAGTAGCTGGGACTATGGGTGCATGCCACAATGCCCAGCTGTTTTTTTTTTTTCTTTTTTCTTCTTTTTGGTAGAGATGGGGGTCTCACTCTTCTTCAGGCTGGTCTCGAACTCCTAAGCTCAAGCAATCCTCCCGCCTGCCAGAGTGCTAGGATTACAAGTGTGAGCCATCGCGCCAGACCACTCACCTCAGTTTTCTGACCTAGAGTCGGTGGATTGAACACCAGGCACTGCTCTATCAGTGAAATAGACATTTCATTGGTTCCTTTCTCCAAAGTTGATTGTTCACCCAAAATCAAATGAGGTATAATTTGTTTTAAATGTGTACTCCAGGTAAAAAGTAATTCACCCATATTTCAAAACTTCCAGCCTAGAGTTGCTAACACATCCTTAGTGTGGTACCATCCTGATTTTTCTCCAGCACTTGCTCTGTGATTCCTGAGGCTTCCTGGAGATTAACCAAGACAAAGCCCCCCAGGGTTTCAAGTCAGGAGTCATCCTGTCATTCCACAAGTCCAGTCAAGCAGTTGTAAGCCAAGGGCTAGTGCAGGACTCCAATGCCATTTTAAGACCCATTTTCTGCCCTTAAAGAGCCTAAAATCTTCCCCAAAGAGAAAGAACCAGCATCTCGAGAAGCTGCATGGTGTGGTGACCTCGGTTTGCATGCTGGCTCTGCTACTCTGTCTTGGTGTACTATCTTGGACAAATAGTACTCCTCTGAACCCAGGTTTCCTTTCCTCATCTGTAGAATGGGTACTTATCTCACAGGGCTGTTAGGATGATTGGAGGAGCTAAGTTACGGGAAGGGCCTGACACATGGTAGATAGTAAGTGTTAGTTCTTGTCCTTTCTTTATGACAACATGTACAAAGGCCTAAACAGTGTGCACTGATTAGTACTGAGAGTTCAGAAACTGGTGGGAGAGCTGTGGGCCTAAGAGTGAGGGGCTTCATGTAAGCTGGAGGACTTGAGGGACAAGGACTTCACTAAGTGGAGGAGAAAAGGGACAAGGACTTCACTAAGTGGAGGCGGGCAGATATTTCTTTCAGGCAGGGGGAACAACATGGCCAAAAGCACAGAGATGAGAATGAGGCTTGTGGGGAAAGGAGCAAACTATGTTGAGAAACATCAGGGGATGGAGAGGTGTGTTGGTCAAGGGCCAATAAGTGCTGCTTCTCAGAGAAATTTGAAGGAATGGAGCTGAGGGCCTGTCTCACGTGCCGCCTGTGCCCTGAGCTTCCCTCCCTCTGGGCATGAGGTCATGAAGGTGGAGAGGCAAGTCAGATCTCCCCGCCTTCTCCCAGGACAATGACCGAGGTGAGGAGTGGGAGCGGCATGAAGCACTGCACGAGGATGTGACCAGGCAGGATCGGACCACTGAACGCCTTTTTGAGGAGGAGATCGAGCTCAAGTGGGAGAAGGGTGGCTCTGGCCTGGTGTTCTACACTGACGCCCAGTTCTGGCAGGAGGAAGAAGGAGGTAATGCTGGCACGGGGGCAAGGGAAGGGGTGATCCCTGCTACATTCTTTCAGGGCTCTCTGTTCCACAAGGTGGATTCCCTGGCAGTGAGCCCAAACAAAAGGCCAGGGGACAGGCTGACATTTGTTGTGTATGAGACCAGTCATCCTCTTTAGGAGTAGGGGATCAGTGAGGTGGAGAGAAAATTCTGCTCCCCTCCCTTGATTCTAAATAACCCTCCCAGAAGAGAGATTTAAAGATACAAACAAAAGCCCCAAGTTCTGAAACTTGTGTCTAACTCTAGGTTTAGCTTTCAGTATTACTGAGTCCTTAACCCACTGTGCTGGATGCTTTCATATCCCTGCAGACTTTGATGAACAGACAGCCGATGACTGGGATGTGGACATGAGTGTGTACTACGACACAGGTACTGGGCAAGGGGTGGCAGTAGTGGGAGTTGGAACTGGTGCCCTAGTCTTGCAGTGACACTTTGGCAGAGATGCTTAGCAGAGGCTGAGATGGGACCAGTTCCCTTGGGGTAGCCCACTGTGAAAGGGTTCCTCTCTTGAAATACCTATGGTTGAGTACATTGAGTGCCAGCTGTGGACAGAGCTTTGTCCTTTCCTGGTAGAGAAGGCTGACCACCTGGGAAATCCCTCAGGGAGCTCTAGGTCTGAGGGGCAGGCCCTGGTAGAGTGGTCAGGAGTTCAGGCTCTGGTGAGAGTTTAGATTTTGGAGTCAAAAATGGCCTGGGGGGTGGGGAGAGAAGACCTGGGTCCTAATCCTGTCTCTGTCATATGTTGGCTCTACGACTTTTCTACACCACAATCTCCTAATCCATAAGGTGGGGGAGAGCCACAGTTTCCACTTTTGATGAGCTTCCAGTCTAATGAGAGATAACAGAACACCATTCAAATGAATAAGTAAATCTTGTGAGGGGGGTTCTAGAAACCTGGTTTCCCCCACTTCTGCTGCAAGGGACCCTTCCACAAACTGGGCTTTGATTCCTCAGATGGTGGAGACAAAGACGCCCGAGACTCTGTCCAAATGCGTCTGGAACGGAGACTCCGAGATGGCCAGGAAGATGGCTCTGTGATCAGACGCCAGGTGGGCACCTTTGAGCGCCACACCAAGGTGAGTAAGCACTGTGCCCAGCCCACTGGCCCTCCCTTTTCCTCTCTACCTGCATTCTTTCTTCTCCTCCCATCCCATCTCCCCTGCTCCTAGCAGGAGCCCCACTTCCTGAGTCTTGCCCCTTCCCTCTACAGGGCATTGGGCGGAAGGTGATGGAGCGGCAGGGCTGGGCGGAGGGCCAGGGCCTGGGCAGCAGGTGCTCAGGGTTGCCTGAGGCCCTGGATGGTGATGGCCAGCACCCCAGATGCAAACATGGATTGGGGTGAGTGTGGCTGAGTGATTTCCCTGGGGCCCAAGCCTTTCATCTGTGCCCTGGTTTCCCTCTTCGCACTGGTCTTGGGATGGGTGCTGGGATGAACTTCAGAGTTAGAAGAAGAAAAAAGTAGATTTAAGCAGGTCACAGTGGCTCACGCCTATAATCCTAACACTCTGGCAGGCCAAGGTGGGAGGATTGCTTGAGCTCAGGAGTTCCGAGACCAGCCTGAGCAAGAGCGAGGCCCTATCTCTACAAAAAATAGAAAAATTAGCCAGGCATGGTGGCACACTCCTGTAGTCCCCGCTACCCTGGAGGCTGAGGCACGAGGATTACTTGAGGCCAGGAGTTTGAGGCTGCAGTGAGCTATGATGATGCCACTGCACTCTACCCAGGGTAACAGAGTGAGACTCAAAAAAGAAAAAGAAAAAAATGGATTTAGTACTTTTTTTTTTTTTTAGACCAAGCCCTAAGGCTTAACAGGATCATCGATCTCCTGAGAGTTATTCCGCCATCTGAGGAGTGTGGACTTGATGATTGCCATTAGGGCGTCTATAGTGACAGAATGAAAATTGTGTCAGAGGCCCCTGATTGCTGGCACTGCCTGTCAATGGATAGATAAGGGAGCTGGAGAGCAAAGATCCCGATTTAAAGCCTCTGTCTTTGGACAAACCAGATATGTAGTAGCTACTTCTCTGTCCTTTCCCAACCCCTGTCCTGGGGTTTGAGAGAGCAGCCCTCATTGAGAGCCCTTTTTTATCCAGGTACCATGGAGAGAAGCTGCAGCCATTTGGCCAACTGAAGAGGCCCCGTGGAACTGGCTTGGGGCTCATCTCCACCATCTATGATGAACCTCTACCCCAGGACCAGAGGGAGTCACTGCTCCGCCGCCAACCTCCCACCAGCATGAAGTTTCGGACAGACATGGCCTTTGTGAGGGGTTCCAGTTGTGTCTCGCACAGCCCCTCAGAGCCTGAGTGACTGGATTGGGCGCTTCCTTGGTCAGAATCACTCAGAGCTGCAGGAAAACCCTCTTCCCGGGCCTTATCTACCACTGAAGCAGAAAGGAGCCAGGGAGCAGCAAACTTCGTGGCTTGTTCAGGGTGTTTTGCTCTGAGCTTGCCCATAAGTTCTCTACCTCAAGGGCATTTTTGCAGAATCCTTGGATACTGTAAAGGGCTTACTGACCTCTCGTTATTGGTCTCCTAACCCTAGCCTGTGTTGCCCACCACAGTACCTTGAAAAGCTGGATTGGGCACAGTCTTCCTTGGGGAGTCTGAAGGGGGTTACCATGGGGCCAGAAAGGGGGCGCATTTGTGGTGCTCACAGGAAGAGGCGGTCCTGGGGCAGGCCCCTCACCGCCGCTATCCTCATTGGCTGAAGCCGAGCGGCGCAGAGTCCGCGGAGGTGGCTCGGGTCTGCCACGTAGCGGAAGAATAAAGTTTACTGCTGGCTCTCCCTTTCTCTCCTAATTCGATCCTGAAGGAAGGTCGGGGAAAATCCTAAGAGGGAATTTCCCCGCGAGGTCCCCATGTCCGATCCGTCCCTCGACGGGAGAAACGCGGCTGCGTCGCCACGCCCCCCGGCGCTGAGGTGCGCCGCTACCGTGAGGGCGGGACATCCTCTTCGGAGCCCGCCGCTTCCGGCGCCGTCCGGACTTCGAGAGCTGGTGTCTCAGTGCGGACCCGTTAGCTCCCCTTGCGTAGTGGGTTCAGGCTCTTCCACCTTAGGCGATCCCGGCCATAGCTGCTCCCCCAACGAAGTGCACGTCGCGGATTCCCCGCCCTCGGTCTTATCCCCGGCGCGGCTGCTCGGCCCGTTTTCCGGCTGAGCTGACTTGCCGCGCTCCGATCTGCGTTCCGCCCATGGCTGGCGCCGCCCCGACCACGGCTTTTGGGCAGGCAGTGATCGGCCCGCCGGGCTCGGGGAAGACCACATACTGCCTGGGCATGAGTGAGTTCTTGCGCGCGCTAGGCCGGCGCGTAGCCGTAGTGAACCTGGACCCGGCCAACGAGGGACTGCCGTACGAGTGCGCCGTGGACGTGGGCGAGTTGGTGGGGCTGGGCGACGTGATGGACGCGCTGCGGCTGGGGCCCAATGGCGGCCTGCTCTACTGCATGGAGTACCTGGAAGCCAACCTGGACTGGCTGCGTGCCAAGCTCGATCCCCTCCGCGGCCACTACTTCCTCTTCGACTGCCCAGGCCAGGTGGAGCTCTGCACGCATCATGGCGCCTTACGCAGCATCTTCTCCCAAATGGCAAAGTGGGACCTTAGGGTGCGTCCTGGGTTGGGCAGTCCCAATTTGCAGATGGAGGAACTGAGACAGGGAGGACAGATGCCACGCCCCCATGTTATACAGCGAGGTACCGGCTGAGTTGCTTTGGAGTAAAACAGATGTGAGTTCGAATTCTGGCTCTGCCACTGACTCGCTGTGTGGTGTGGGTAAGCCAGTTAATTTCTCTGAACTTCAGTTTTCTCATCTGTAAAAAATGGATATGTTAGTAGCCAACTCGAGAGGTTTGGAAGAATGGAAAGGGTTATGTAGGCAGTGGCATGGCAGTGGCGCTTGTAAGTTGGGCAAAAGTAAATGAAAGTGGAGTCATGCAGTGGAATTTGGCCCTTTTGCCTACCGGGTGGCTCAGTGCAATGCATCTTGTAAGAAATACGTCATATTTCCTGGGAGAAGGAAATGAGTGTGGCCATTAGAACAGAACAGAAGCAGGCGGAGATTAATGGGGAAGGCTTACACTCTGTCCTCAGTCCCCCATTCTGACAAGGGAGACAAAGGCCCTGATGTTTCCTGCTTCCCCAGGCCACTCTCAACCTGTTTCTTCCTCCCCTCCCAGCTGACTGCTGTCCACCTCGTGGATTCTCACTACTGCACAGACCCAGCCAAGTTCATTTCAGTACTGTGCACCTCTCTGGCCACCATGCTGCACGTGGAGCTGCCACATGTCAACCTCCTCTCCAAGATGGACCTCATTGAGCACTATGGGAAGCTGGGTAAGAGCTCCTATTCAGGCAGGCAAGAAGTAGGACAGCAGCTGGGGCCAGAGTACAGCAGAGATCTCAGGTGAAGGAAATTGCCTCTGGGACCATGCATGGTCTGGTGATAGCCGTAAGCAGGTTCTGACTCCTACCCATTTATTTTGTGCCATTCTGTGCCAGATACTGATGTAGATTTTAGAGACAAGGGAGCTTCTGTGGGTGATATGTGTTATGAAGGAATTAAAACAAGGTGATGTGACAGTGAATGACTGGAAGTGAGGGAAGTGAGCAGTGCCTCACTGCTCTGAGGCAGTGGCATCTGAGCTGACACCTGAATAGTGAGAAAGAGCCAGCCAAGGGAGGACTGTTCTAGGCAGAGGGACCAGCAGGGATAAAGGCCTTGTCTTAGTCCATGCTGCTATAACAAAAATACCAGATGGTTTAAACAACAAACATTTATTTCTCACTGTTCTGGAGGCTGGGAAGACCAAGATTAAGGCACCAGCAGATCTACTGTCTGATGAGAGCCTGCTTCTGGCTTCTAGACAGATGCCTTGTGTCCATACAGAAAAAGACCATTGTTTAAGCCCATGTGGCAGAAAGACAGGGAGCGGGAGGCCAGGCACAAGGTAGGGAATATAGAGGGAGAAGCAGGCTGGGAGTTGCCTAGGACCCCAGTGGCCAGCATTTTTTTCCTGCCAAATTAGTGCTCTCTTGAGCTCGGGGCATAGTTTGCTAAATAGCATCTCTAATCACAAAGGAACCTAGAGAAGACAGCTAAAATGACCAGCACATGAGCAGGGAGAGAGGTTGAAGTTTCCTGGGGGAAATGGGCCAGTACAGGGAGGCCCACCTTCCTCTTGGTAGTGGGAAATAGTTTACAGAATAATCTAGTCTGGTCTCCTCATTTTACATTAAGAAGAAACTGGCCCAGAAAAGGAAAGTGATTTACTCAAGAGGCCACCCTGCTAGAATGTAGCATTCATTCAATTTAACCAGCATTTATAGGGTCTTAAAATGTGTGTGCCAGGTCCTGGGGTAATTATCTGTGTTCTTGGTATATGTTCAGTTATGTTCAGTATCATCATTTCCTACCATTGATCGAGCACTTCTCTGTACCAGGCACTGGGGTTTATAGCATTTAATCCTCACAGCAGTTCCGTGAGGTAGATACTGGCCCATATAGCTAGTAAATGGCAGAGCCAGCAGGTGAAAGCAACTATTTTCCTTCTTAGTTACTTCATTTTGCTCTGTTAACAAATATTTGAGTGAATGAAGATAAAGAAAAAAGAAAGAAAATATGGTCCCAGTCCTTAGATCTTTAGCCTGATGCTAGCTGCTCCTGAACCCTGGTTTCTCTCCTTAGCCTTCAACTTGGACTACTACACAGAGGTCCTGGACCTCTCCTACCTACTTGATCACCTGGCATCTGACCCTTTCTTCCGCCACTACCGCCAGCTCAATGAGAAACTGGTGCAGCTCATTGAAGACTATAGCCTAGTCTCCTTCATCCCTCTGAACATCCAGGTACTGGGGACTAAGAGGCCTCTTTCCTCTGGCCATAGGCTCTGACAGTGCCCTGGACTCAACAAGCTAAGGGCACAGGAAGTTCTGAAAACTTACAGTGGTCTTTTTTCTGTATGTCACTATCATTGGGTTCCCTTGGTTTCAGGCCCAGGGGCTATGGTAGGAAGGATTCCAGTAAAGAGGGTGGACCAAACTTTTGCCCTGTGTATTCTGTATCGTCAGGCCCTCTCTACACATGTTCATTCCCTCCTCAGTGAAAATGAATGAGTTCAGAAAGTCATCAGCAAGGGACTTGACCAGGACCAGAAACAAGTCTCTTAGGCCCATTCAACTGGGCAACTGCCTGTTGACTTTGCAATATGGTACCTAACCCCTGTACCACTCACCTCACACCCTACAAAAATAACCTGGGAGACACATGGGTGCATATTAGATTTTTTTCTTGAGGTAATTTATATCTCCCTTTCTAATGCCACACTTTTCCTCTCTGATAGGAGGTGGACTCTATAATATTAATCATAATAACTACTACTTATTTATGGCTTTATTTGCTGGGCACTGTGCTAAAGACTGTACATGCATTATTTTCATCTGTCCTTACCATATGATATATGGACTATTCTTATCACTGTATGTGGATGAGGAAACAGTTATAGGTTAAATAACATGCATATTTATTGGTTGCCTACTTAAGAGTAGTACTGTGCCAGGCACTGGGGATACCTTGACAAATGAGTCCCTGACCTTAAGGGGTGCTTGGTTGAATAGGGGAGGCAGATTATAGTAGGCATTTATAAGATGGTAGAAATACCATCTGCAATAGGGATAAACCCAGAGGACTGTGGGTGTACATAGAGGAGTTTATCTGGTCTAATCTGGGTGGGTTGGTGGTCAGGAAAGATGGGAATTAGCCAGGCTTCTGGGGACATGTAGAATTCCAGGCCAAGGAAGCTACATTTACAGGGACAAGATGGAGGAGGGTGTATTTAGAGACTGCAGGCAGTTCTACACACCTCTATTTCACTCACAGAGCTATTTCTCTCCTCCCTGCTCAGGACAAGGAGAGCATTCAACGAGTCCTGCAGGCTGTGGATAAAGCCAATGGCTACTGTTTCGGGGTCCAAGAGGAGCGAAGTCTGGAGGCCATGATGTCTGCCGCAGTGGGAGCGGACTTCCATTTCTCCTCGTATCCTTGCTCTCTAGCCTAACCTGCTTCCTGGTCATAACCAAGAGAGTGAGACGTGGGGCTCAGGAATGGCCACAGGCGGTGCAGTCACCACCCTTGTGGATGACTGATTTCATATTGACCTAGCTGGGCTCCCTGGTGACTGTCTTTCATTTGCAAAGGCTAGTCCCTTAGGAGGTTTCAGGGTTGGTTGTACTGACAAGGGAGGATATCGATCAGCAGGAACAACAAATACAGAGGGCATTGGTCACTGGGAGCAATGCAAGTTGTTCAGTCTGATCGGTGTGTTGCATGTAAAGGGGCGTGGAGGAGGTAGGCAGGGCCCTGCTAAGGAGTGTGGACTCCAGCTCATAGGTGGGAACCAGTGTTCAGTGAGTACCATTGACAGGGTATGG
This sequence comes from Eulemur rufifrons, assembly GCF_041146395.1. Taxonomy (NCBI): domain Eukaryota; kingdom Metazoa; phylum Chordata; class Mammalia; order Primates; family Lemuridae; genus Eulemur; species Eulemur rufifrons. The sequence continues at coordinate 18,001,601 of NC_090990.1, read as the reverse complement.
CATGAGCAGATGTGCATCTGAGAGAAGCCCCTGCAAGTGCGGAAAATGCATTTAAGGCATATGATTGGGGGCAAGAGAGTTTTTTAGTCTTGCTGAGCGAGAAAGGATGAAACATTTGTTTTGTGAGAATAGAAAGAAGAGTGTGGATTGGAAAAATTTTAAGGAGATCAACTACAAGAGTCAGTGACTGAATGGTTATGGGATGGATGGACCAGAACTTAGCCTCCAAGGTAGAACACAGGGCTTCGTGTGCCCTGCTCGGGGATGTGGGCTTCAGGCCAGAGACAAACAAGATGATTCCACTGATCCTGAGTGATCCTTCAGGCTACCTTGCACAGAAACAAGGCCATTATCTCCTGAGGAAAAGTAAACAGGAGGGGCATGCGGGTTAAGAAAGAGGCAGTTTGAGCAGGGGTGAGATGGATTTTGATTGATGGATACATGAGGGATGGTAAAGAAAGCTCTGTAACCCAAACATCATTTGGTGGGCTAAGTACTTAACTTGCAGGGTCATTTAATCCTCATTCCAACCCCTTTTACAAGTGAGGCAAACAGGGCTCTGAAAGTGACAGGCCCAAGGTCCCTCCATCTCAATTTCTGACATTGGAGTCATCTAGTAGCACAGCAGTGGTATCCTAACATGGCCAACCTAGCTCTGGCTAGCCCCCATCTCCTAGTCAGACCTCATATCCAGACATCAGGCCAGCCAGCCTCACAGGACTCCATCAGCAGTGTCACTGTCTTTTCCTTTGTGAATCTGACTTGTGTCCTTCCAGCTCCATTTTCCTGCTGTCCTGGAGAGTGAGAAGAGGTACTCTATGACCCAAGAAGAAATTTTTCATTTTCTTTGAGCTTCCCTCCCTTGGCAGGAAAAGAGAAGTCACAACGTTAATTGAGCACCTACTGTGTGCCAGGTGCCCTGCTAGGCATTTGATACTGTCTCATTTGATCCTCACAACAATTCTCAATATTTTATGGACAAGAAAAAGGAAGTGGCAGATTCAGGATTTGAACCCCCTTGGTCTGACTCCAGAACATGTGCTATAACAAAGCTGGAAGGTTAGCACTCTTCTGGTTCTTACATCTTCAGCAATGTGGGGAAGAGGCAAATATATAAGAACATTTGGGTCTGGGTGCTTTTGGAGACTTCTCATACCCAATTGGTCCCTGTTGCCTATGGCCTGAAGCTATAATTAGGAGGTAGAGAGAGGAATGGAAGGAATTTGCCAAACACGGTTGGAAGGTAGGCATCAGTAGAGGTCAGATCCTGCCCAGACTAATTGCCCATCCTTTGCCTATGCTATCAGCCTTGACGCACCCTCCCTCAGCACGCTGGGCATCCAGGAGAAGTACTTGGCTCCCTCAGACCAGTCAGTGGAGCAGGAAGCCATGCAGCTATAGCAGCAAGCTGGGCCCTGGAGAGCAGGATGCATAACCCAGCAGTGGGGAAAGTGGAGGCTCCTGGTGAGCAGCGGACAGCTCAGCAAGCTGCAGACCCAAGAGCAAGTCCAGCCAAAGTTGGGAGGCTGGCAAGGGGACACCCAGCTCTGCAAAGGACTTCTGGCCAAAGAGCCAGACATGGCACCAAGCAGAGCACCTGCCACAGCCTCCATGGTGCCCATGAACTCTGGGCTCTGTCACCAGGAAGTTGAGCACTGATCCCACTCAGGCTGTGATGGAATGAGACTTTATTTTCTCCTTTTTATGGCTTCCAAACTTTTCTTCAATCCTCCAGGCCCATGGAATTGGGGCAGAACAAGAGAATGTCACCTTCCCTTGCAAGAGTCCTGTTTCTTCATACAGGTCACTGCTTCTCCAAAGCACAGGATCCATCATACTAGAGGATTGACACTCAGTCTCCAATTGTGCGTTTTGTTAATCTTGAGTTTTCGTTTTTGGTTTTTATTTTTTTAGAGACGGTCTTGCTATGTTGCCCAGGCTGGATTTGAATTCCTGGGCTCAAATGAACCTCCCGCCTCACCCTCCCGAGTAGCCAGGGCAGCAGGCATGCTGCTGCACTGAGCAATCTTCAGTTTTAACAGTGAACCTCAAGCTCAAGCTTTCATAGGCAACACTTCTAGCTAGACCTTATTAATGTTTTAGTTTCTTTGTATTTATTTTATGATTTTGTTCTATTTTTGATAAGTATTAACTAGTTTTCCATTTGCAGTAGTGATTAAAAGTTTACTTCAAAAATGAAATTTATACAAAGTGAGTTGTTTAGGGAAGTACATTAAGTATGTAATATGACAGTTGTTATGAGGTTGTGGCAAAAATTAAGAGGGCTTAAAGTTGGGAAATACTGGTGTTTGGCTTACTTTGTTCTTGCAGCTGGTCGCATGCAGTTCATATTTTCAACCAGTAGGTGGCGTCCCAGACTTACTTTTTACAGTTGTAACGTGGCAGCAGAAGGACAGGGACTGATGGCCTGGGGAAGACTCTTGTGCCACAAGTCCTATTTGCAGATATTCCGGCATTTAACACATGTGAAGGGCTTAGCCTTTTGCAAAGTTCTTCCACACACATCCTCATTAAAGATAGACAAAATGGGGACTGTTACTAAGCCATCACTCATTTTATAGTGAGGAGCCAGAAAGATGAGGAGTTGAGCTTTGGTCAGCCTGACTCTCATAGCCCACTTTGCTGAGTGAATTGTGAGTGTCCCTCCTTTGGTATACTTATCAGTGAAGAATCACGGCCCTTATCCCACAGGATTTGTAGCCAATCAGGAGAAAGAATTTAGGCAGCTGAAAAATGTTATTACTGAATCATAAATCAAGGGAAAGATAGGTCACAGATGGTTTAGGCAGTTGGTGAATTCAGTTTAGGAAAATCTTTTCTGAAACAGCATCGAAATACGGGCGTCTAAGCTTTGCTTTCCGGTTTTGACAGCCAGAGCTGAAGGCAGAAGAGTAAGGGGCCATGAGGAAGCTACTGTGGCTGGAACAGTATGAAAGCAGCCGACCGCAGCTCCCACGCCTGACTGCATAGGGGATAATAACTGGGTGCTGCTTCCCAGCTTCTTTAATCTGAGGAGTTCAAAGCACCTCACCCCTATTAACACCCTGCCCAGTAGGTGGGGAGTATCAACAGAGCGAGCCAGGGAAACTGAGGCCAGGAGGCACAGCCCAGGGCTGGCTGTGAGTCACATGTGGGTCCTGGAGCCCAGGAATTCTGACGCCCAGGCTGCCGGACAATTTCTTGAGGGCATAAGGGTAGATGCTATGTTTTTGAAAACAGTACCTATAGCTGTGGTCATGGGTTTTGATGCTTACCCATCACAAAAGTCCCAGTTCTCACTGAAACAAACCAGGTGTGGGGGCTGGAAGGCGTCATTTAGAGCTTTATGGCCTCGTATCCAAGCACTCAGCATTTACTCTCTATAGTCATGGAGTGTAGAGGGATGGGAGTAAGCCAGAACTTTATTTTCCTGCCTTGATGTGACAGCATGGGTATTTTCTTCCCCAATAAATGTCGCGTCTGTCTACCTCCCACTGGTAGCAAAATAATTTTGTTCTGCATACACTGTGGTGATGGGGAGGGGATAGCACAATACAGAAAGGGAGAGATGTCTGGGTTCCACGTGTGGCCCATTCGGTGTGAAATGTGTAGGGTAGGAGAGACCATCCTCCAGTATGGTTGGCACATAGCAGTCATCTTTAAGATTAGTTTTTTCTTTCCTAACAAAAATAGAAAAGTAGGCTGGGCATGGTGGCTCACACCTATAATCCCAGCATTTTGGGAGGCCAAGGCAGGAGGATTGCTTGAGCTCAGGAGTTTGACCAGCTTGAGCAACATAGGTAGACCCTGTCTCTACAAAAAATACAAAAATTAGCTGGGGGTGGTAGCGAATGCCGTGGTCCCAGCTAGTTGGTAGGCTGAGGCGGAAGGATCACTTGAGCCCAGGAGTCTGAGGTTGCAGTGAGGTACAACACCACCACTGCACTCCAGCCTGGGAGACAGAGCAAGACCCTGTTTAAAGAAAAAAACAGTAAAAAATTTTGAAAAGAGAAAGGAAGTCACCCACAATCCCATAACAGAAATAATTATTAATATTTATTATCAAATTTTCTATTCAAATGTATAAATATATTTTGTGTATCTTTCTGTCTTATTTTTCTATACATACATGGGGTGGAGATTACGTTTATGTAAGTGGGATATTTTATAATTGTTTTATATCCTGCTTTGTTCAGTTAACACTATCCCATGTAATTAAAAAAATATAAAAACCTTTGTAACGTCTACATAGTAATTAATATTCCATGGTATGGCTATAACATTGTTTACCTATCCATCCTCCCATGGTTAGCCTACAAGTCATTACCAATTTTTTGCTGTTGTAAATAGTGCTGTGATTAACATTTTTGTACCCAAATCTTTGAGTCTCTGGTTTTCAACTTACGATAAAGTCCTAGAAATGAAATAGCTGACTTTTCCCAGGTTTTGGATTCATATCGCTGAAATGTTTTCCCAAAAAGTGCCACTTTACATCTCACAGATAGTGTCTGAAATTGTTCTTCTCACCTCCAGATCTCACTTGACAATTGTAAACAACTTCTGGAGGAAGGAACCCCTCTCTGAGTGCCTCAGAAGGGACCTTCCTGGTCATCCCTGTTAACTAATCACTGACATTAGGATATATGCATTTCTTGGTCTGAACTGGGGACTCTAACAATTGGAAGATAGCATGGAATTGGAAGAACTTAACCAGGGATCACAGGTAAGTTGGAAAGGCTTCCAGCCCAACAAAGAGGCTTAGGAGTGAGGGTGAGGCCCTAAAGCCCACAGAGCCGAAGCATACCCAGTCTGCCTGGATTAGCAAAATGCTCACCCAGAGTTGGCTGAGCATAGGAAGTTTGATCCCGTTAGGATCTATGGGAAGGAGAAAGGGAAGGTAGATTTGAGGGATTTTCTGTCCTTTCTCAAGAATCCTGAAGAGGGGAGAGGGTGGCTTCAGACCCACCCCAGCATTACTAAGGCCCATGCCATATTTGGAAGCAGTGAGGCGGCTCAACCCAGAATCCTGGAGGGAAAGTCTCAAGCAAGCAGTAATTGCTTTCCTCTGCCTCCCTTTTCTTCTCTCTTGTCCCTGGCCATTGAGTCCTTACCCAGCCTGGTCTGGGCTGCTCACTCCCTCTTCTTGTCCCATTTAGAAGAAAAAGTCCCAGATTAGCACATTCCTCCCTGGTGTCAGGCCTGCCAAGGATGGGGGAAGCCATGTGCCATGAACCTATTTTATCTGCCTTTTCCAGCCCCAGAAGCCCAGGTGTCCAGGTGGGCTAAGACTGAGGGCTGTGAGGGGATGGGCTGTGGGTTTGGGGCCCAACTGAGGTGAAAAAAGATAAGTACTGGCAAAATGCTCTGGATGAGAATACACAGCAAGGGTTTAATTTTTTTCTCCTTGTTCCAAAACCCTGAAGCAATTGTGGAGGAGGGAGATGAGAAGCCCCGTCAGAGCCATGCCACATGAACATAAAATCTACAGCAGTGTGCTTGCTGTGTAAATTCAGCTAAAAGAAATGTCCCACACTGCTTCCCTTTGCACTGGACTATCACCTTTAAGTTATTCCTATATATTAATCCTGGATCCTCCACATTGTGGGGTCACAAAAACATCAAAGAAGGGGAAATTGGGACATAGGTTAAGATTTCTCCTAACTCATAACTCATATCAGAGGTCATGTAATCTTTTTTGAGCTAAAAATCAGTTACTTCTATAGTCAGACAAGGAAATTTCAGATTAGCTTTACTGTGGAGGAGGAAAGGGAGAAAACGTCTTCCTCCCTCCCTTCTTTGGACAACTATTTACTGAATACCATAATCTGATATATTAAGTGCTGTACATAGCCTCAGATTTTACTAAAGACTCCATGCTTTTCAGAATCCCTCTTTTATTTCCAGACAAAGAGTTAAATTTCCCAGAGAGCTGTAAGGAAAAGAATGGGTGGAGATGAGAGATGAATCAGCCTCTGACACCCCCAGGGTGACATACCTGTCTGCTGCCCCCACAGACATTCTTGGCTCCTGACTCAGTGGCTAGGTGGGGCTAGGGGGGTTCTGACGGGAGGGGACCTTTCCTGCAGAAACCTGCCTCCACCTCCTCCTCCCCAACCCTCTCACCCACCCACACACAGCTGGGATGGAGGATGGACCCTCTGAACAGGGTGAAGAATTTATTTATTTATTTTTTTTTTTTGTTGAGACAGAGTCTCACTTTGTTGCCCAGGCTAGAGTGAGTGCCGTGGCGTCAGCTTAGCTCACAGCAACCTCAGACTCCTCGGCTTAAGCGATCCTACTGCCTCAGCCTCCCGAGTAGCTGGGACTACAGGCATGCGCCACTATGCCCGGCTAATTTTTTCTATATAGATTTTTAGTTGTCCATATAATGTTTTTCCATTTTTAGTAGAGACGGGGTCTCGCTCAGGCTGGTCTTGAACTCCTGACCTTGAGCAATCCACCCGCCTCGGCCTCCCAGAGTGCTAGGATTACAGGCGTGAGCCACCGCGCCCGGCCCAGGGTGAAGAATTTAAAGGAACAAAGAGCGGAACCAGGTTAAAGAAACCTAAACTTGGTTGGTCCAAGTGCAGTGGTGTTTACAACTAATTGATCACAACCAGTTACAGATTCCTTTGTTTCTTCTCCACTCCCACTGCTTCATTTGACCAGCCTTTAAAAGAAAAAAAATAATTTGAAAAAAAAATTAAAGAAAAAAAAAGAAACCTAAACTTGGTGAGTAAGCCAGGAAATTGGTCCACTTCAGTCTTTTTCTCATTTAAGACAATTCCTTTCTCCCAGGTGGGGCCAGAGTGGAGTCAGGTTGAAAGTAGGGTAAGAAGAAGGCTTTCTTGATTCTTAGAAAGTCCAAGATAGGAGCAGGGCAACACAGCATAATGGTTCTTTTCAAAATTATTTTTAACTCTTGAAACTCCAATATACAAAATAGACATGTGTGGCTATTTTCACCAGTGTGTAGAAACAGGAAATCCTGACCACGGGGCAGCTTCTGGGGAACCCTCTGAACTCAGTTTGAAAATAACTATTGTAGTTTAAAAATCATGGGTCTTAGAGTTGGACCCTATTCCACTCCCCAGCACATAGTAGTTGTATAACCTTGGTTATTAGGTTATTTGCCAGCTCTGAGCCCCAGTCTCTTCATTTGCAAAACAAAGTGTGATAATAAGTATTGCTGTGAGGATAAAGGCATGAAACTGCCTGGCACACAGTTGTCCTGCCAGCTGCTGTTACTACTGTACTCTGTTCTCTACAAAGAAGCAGGAGTGGATCACTTGATCAGAAGAGTGATCTTGGTGAAAGCCTCTGAAATTAGGTTTTCCTGAAAAAGCACTGGACATTTGGACATTGGACTTGTGTGTGGTGGCGGCAGGAAAGAAGGAGCCACAGCAGCCTGCCTGACCCTAATGCCTCACCCTCCTTAGGGTGCCTGGTTGTTTCTGAGAAGAAAGTCTTGGCCTCCATCACCCACTTCTGTGGATCTACAGAGCCAATTTGGACTTTGCCTTCTAAAGTAACTACATAAGAGAAGAGCAGATACCTCTTCTAGAAAATTTTAGGTTGCAGATTTTCCCCATACTACTTAAATCTTGGGGAGGAGAAGATCTTTGCAAGCCCTGGGCCTCCTTTCCTGTGGGATAATCTGGCAGTGTAGAAAGGATAGGGTTGGGGTTGCTCAAATTGGTGTGAGCCCATCTCTGTCTAGACAGGCCTTCCTCATCCCAGGACCAGCTGTATTTCCATTTCTGTAAGAGGATCTGGCACTAAACCTGGTTTCCAGGCATTCGGAAGGATGGTTTTAAACCACCCTAAGATGTGAGCACATTCTGGTACACAACGCCTTGCTGGAGTCACAGTGAGAAGAAAGGAGGAATAATGGGACAAAGTTACCATTCTTAGGGAGCTCTCTGAGGGGATAAGAAAATAAACCCAGGCTGGGTGTGGTGGCTCACGCCTGTAATCCTAGCACTCTGGGAGGCTGAGGCAGGAGGATAGCTTGAGCTCAGGAGTTCAACATAAGCCTGAGCAAGAGTGAGAGCCCATCTCTACTAAAAAATAGAAATTAGCTGGACAACTAAAAATATATAGATAAAATTAGTCGGGTGTGGTGGCACATGCCTGTAGTCCTCACTACTCGGGGGGCTGAGGCAGGAGGATTGCTTGAACCCAGGAGTTTGAGGTTGCTGTGAGCTAGGCTGATGCCACAGCACGCTAGCCCGGGCAACGGAGTACGACTCTGTCTCAAAAAAAAAAAAAAAAAAAAAAAGAAAGAAAGAAACCCAGGACATAGCTACAAACCCAGAGGTAGAATCAAGTAGATAAGAAATCGGAACTGAGTAAATGCACCTACATAAATGTAAGGGGTTGGTAAAACAGCATATCCAAAACACATATCCACAGTATGTGTGTCAAAGGGAGGGGAGAGGTGGCTAGTCAAGTTTTGACCTGAAGATGGGCTTTGAAATTTGGAAAGATTAAAAGAACGTGATCAAGTAGAGGGGACAATGGGAAAGGGAGAATGGTCACCAAGAAATTTCCAATGGAACTTGGCATTCTTAACTGCTTTGCCTTCTAAGACATATTTTTAAATGTAGCTAAAATTCACCTATTATAAAATTCATCCTTCTGAAGTGTAAAATTCAGTGGTTTTTAGTATATTGACAAAGTTGTACAGCTATCACTATTTAAATCCAGAACATTTCATCGCCCCAGAAGAAACTGTACCCATTAACAGTGGGACTGAAATTTTTTGAATGTCAAACCTAGGCCAGGAAAAATGGCAAGAAATCCTCACTGAGAGACTTTTTTTTTTTCAGATTAAAAAAAATATATATATGTCATGGACAAAAGGTCTGGGACTCTACTGGGCATGCTGGCTCACACTTATAATCCCAGCACTTTGGGAGGCTGAGGCAGGAGGATTGTTTGAGGCTAGGAGTTCAAGACCAGCCCGGGCAATGTAGTGAGACCCTGTCTCTACAAAAAATACAAAAGTTAGCCTGGCACAGTGGTGCACGCCTATAGTTCCAGCTACTCGGGAGGCTGAGACAGAAGGATTGGTTGAGCCCAGGAGTTTTAGGTTACAGTGAGCTATGATGACACTACTGCACTCCAGCCTGGGCGACAGAGCGAGACCCTGTCTCAAAGAAACAAAAACAAAAAAGTTCTGGACCCTTGTGGTCAGAAGCTGGTGCCTAATATGTACAACTATTATGTATTGATAAAAATTAAAAATAAAAAGTACAAAGAAGCTGGTGCCTAAGCCAGCTCACATGTAGCCCTTGTAAGCATCCAATTTAGTGATCTTCAATCCACAGCATCTGCTTTTAAAATTCTTCAGCTCCAACACACTACCTAGGGTAGCTCATTTCTTCTCATATGGGGCAACCACGAGTGTCCAGAGCCGACAGACAAAAGTCAGAGGCTGAGAGAAAAGACAAAAAGTTCCTTTCCCAGGACCTACCCCACTAAGAGAAAGTCACCAGACCTGTCAGGTAAGAGAAACCAGGTCACCTCCAGAGCTGACAGGAGTCACTTGCCCTAGCCTAGAGTCTCTCTGGTTTGGATCCCTGAAACCTGACACACCTCCAGGAAAGGAGGGGAGAGGACAGGGGACCCAGAAAGCATTAGTGGCCCTGCCAACTTCCCCTGTAGAATTAGGAGCTCTGAAAAGAGCCCTTCAGTTTTCAGTCCCATGGGTGTGGCCAAACTTGGACTCTGGGGACCCTGAGGAGGCTGGACCGAGTTCCCTCAACCTTGCCAGGGGGTGGAGTGACCACCTGAGGTGAGCCAGCATTCTCAGGTGGCCCAGCAGCCCCCAGGTCAGCCAAGGCAGTGAGGCTGCTCCTCAGGACGGGGTCTGGCTCATCATTCTGCTTTGGGCACAAATGCTGGTGAAATCCTAGACTTACTGATGCTGGAAGGAATAATTAATAGCTGACATTTGCTGAGCAGGTATTATGGGCTGCTTTACGTGCATTTCTTTTCTCAAATTCCACAGCTACTCTAGGAGGAAGGCTTTTTAATCCTCCTCTTTACAAATGAGGACACAAAGAAAAGCAGGGTTGAGAGCCTTGGCCAAGGCAGGCTGGGAATCAAACCCAGGCAGTTTAAACCCAGAACCCCCAATGTTCACTCTTACGGTAGAGCCTTTAGTCCAAGCCCCTTATACAGAAGGGAAACTGAGGCCTAGGGAGGTATAATGGCATTTCCAAGGTCGCATAGCTGGTCAGGGACACAATCCAAGCCTCTTGGCGACTGGCTCAGGGCTGCCTGGACTCTGGAAAGTGGTGGGGGCATCTTGGGGGCCTTTTCCCAGCCCACCCCGCCGCCTGGCCCGGCCTGGGCTCAGCCAGGTGAGAGGATGACTCAGAGGCCGGGGACTGCATTTTGCCAACGGCACTCCCCGTCCTGCTGCTCTGAGGGAGCCGAGCTCTAGGGCCGGGCTGGTGGCAACTTGTCTGAGTGAAACCAGGAAGGGCCGCCCCTCGGCGCTCGGCGGGTGGCGGGAGCCCTCAGTCAGTCAGCGAATCGCCGCGGCGGCCCGGCCTAGCGGACGGCGGGAAGACTCGCTGCGAGCCTTCCGCCGCTCACTGCCCTATTGGCTGGCCGGGCCCCGAGGGCGGTACCCTTGGTGGGGCTGGGTCAACGCCCTCCCGTGATTGGGCGGGATCGGCCTCAGGCCCCGCCTTCGGTCCTGGGCGGTAAGGGCGGGACGGAGCCGGGCGGCCGCAGGTTCTGGCATGTTTCTGGCGGCTGCGAGCGGAGGCGGCGGGCTCGGCCGACCAGACTCCCCGGGGCTCTTTTCACCCAGCTTGCTTTTCTTCCGTCAGCCTGTTTCGTTTTGTCTCCATCTCCGAACTCTGGGGGACGTTCCCCTCTCCTCAGACTTGGGCTTTTAATGGCGGCACCATACCCTTCCCTCAGATCATACTTTCCTCCCCTGGGATCTGAGCACTTGATAAGACTGTTCCCCGCTTTCAAATCTGGGGTGCTCAGTGCAGCTCACTGCAGCGCGTCCCTGCGGCGGTGCCCTCAGCCTCACGCCTGAGACTTCACCAGTGTCCTGCCGCACCCCATTGCGCTCTTAAGCCTCCCACACCGCGTCCCCACTCACCTCTCCTCCGCAGCCTTTGCGTTCGCCTGACCCTCCCGGGACTGGCCCGGTTTCATGGGGGCCGCCTTGATGGAGAGGGCTGGACCCAGCCTCTCACCTGGAGTCAGCGGCCCTAAGTCTTGCCTGAGAGTCACTGAGCCAGCCCCAGGGGAGGTCAGGGCCCTAACTAAGAAATCCAAAGTCAGGATCTCTAAACCATTTTCGAATCCCACTCCCAGCCCATCGCCAATAACTAGAAAAGACAGGAGGAGTGTCATAGAGGAACTTTATTGAGAGAAAACATGGTCACATCCAGCAGACATGCTTTCCCTCCCTTGGTCTCGGTCCTGCTCTCGCTCTCACACACAGTCACACACGCACACACCCATGTCCAGCCTCTGCCACATGGTCCAGTTCTCAGCCACCAGGGTGGGACACTCCTCAATTCCTAAGATCCAGAGGCTGCAAGGGCAGGAGGAAGGAAAGGAGGGGGAACAAGTGGGGTCCAGAGGAAGGGGGTGCGGAGAGCAGGGTTGAGTGGGATGATCAGGGGTTAGGAGCACTCGACAGCTGCAGGAAGAGTGGAACCCCGGCCCCAGGTGGCCTCAGCTCTGCAGGTACTCTCCATGGGGCCCTTCTGAGCTGGGGCAGTGCCTTGGGGAGAAGGGTGGGGCCTCCCACCCCATACTAGTCCTCTCCGCGGGGTGGGGGACTGGAGCAGGCAGGGCAGGGTAGGGCGGGTGGTGGCCTGACTCAGCTCTGGGGCTCCTCGGAAGCCTCGCCCCCCTCTTCCCCGGCGTTGTCGGCTGTCCACAGTGTCAGGTTGTCTCGCAGCAGCTGCATGATGAGGGTGCTGTCTTTGTAGGAGTCCTCGCTGAGGGTGTGCAGGTCAGCCATGGCCTCATCGAAAGTGGTCTTGGCCAGAGAGATGGCCTCTTCGGGGCTATTGGCGATCTCGTAGTGGAAGACAGAAAAGTTCAGGGCCAGGCCCAGGCGGATGGGGTTGGTGGGTGGCATCTCCTTCTTGCTTATGTCCATGGCCTCCTGGTAGGCTGCCCGGGCTGAGTCGATGATGCGCTTCTTGTCGTCCCCGGTGGCCACCTCCGCCAGGTAGCGGTAGTAGTCACCCTTCATCTTCAGGTAGAAGACCCGGCTCTCGGCATCCCCAGCCTCCTTGATGAGGTGGCTGTCCAGCAGGCCCAGCACAGTGTTGCACACGCCCCGGAGCTCAGTCTCCACCTTCTCGCGGTACTCTCGCACCTCGGGGCCCTTGTCTTCTGAGCCTTCCTCGTTGCTCTTCTGCTCAATGCTGGACAGGACCCTCCAGCCAGCCCTCAGGCCGCCCACCACATTCTTGTAGGCCACTGAGAGCAGGTTTCGCTCTTCGCAGGAGAGCTCCTCACCCTTTTCCACAGCGCCCTTCATGAAGGCTGCCATGTCCTCATAGCGTTCAGCCTGCTCTGCCAACTTGGCCTTCTGGATCAGATTGGCTCTCTCCATGGCTCTGGGGACTGACAGCTGGGCGGCGGGCTAACTGGCTGCCTTGGGACCAATGCCGGACTCTGTGCCTCTCCTGCTCTCGGCCTGCCTTTTGGCTGGGTGGCCTGGCCCAGGGAAGGGGAGGGACGGGCCGGGGGAGGGACTGAGGCCCAGGACCTGCCTCCCTCTCCTCTTCTCCCCACACCCTTTCCGGCTCTTCCATAAAGGTAAAAGGGCTGGGATGTGGGGGTGAGTCAGCAGGACAGTCAGCAGGAGAAATCTGGGTGTGGCCCCACCTGCACAGGCACCTCTTGGGGCTCCAGGCTGCCCCCTCTCGTTCAGGGCTGTCACCACATGGCTGCCTACAGTAGGAAGCTGCCCTGGTTCCTCAAAGCAGATCCTCCTTCACAGTGTCCTTCCAGACGGTGAGGTTGGCATTAGCCACCTGGCTGCTTTAACCTAAGCAGAGCCCATAAATGTGCAGGAGGATGGGGTTCTTAATCCAGCCAGGTGCGTTCCTCACTTGGTTCAGGTGAGATAATTCACGTTTAGGCAGGGCTATACAGTTTCCCAAGCACTTTCATATCCATGATCTAATTTAATCCCTATTACGTCTCCATGAGGAACACAGGGCTATAGAGATGGGAACACTTGAGTCTCAGAGAGGGGTGAGCTTTGCTGCAAGTTACATAGTTCCCAATTCCCTCAAACTTTTCCCTCTGTATCTGACTTCCTTTGGCTCTCCTCCTACTGAGGCCTCTGACCTATGAGCTCCAGGCTTTATTTGCAAGTGAGATCCAAGCTTCTTCCTGAGCCTACCTGAAAATGGTTCCATCCCCAAGCCCTCACTCTCCCTCAGGGTCACATCTGAGCTCCCAGAATGCACAGGTTGCAGCTTTCAGGGTGCCACTTCATGAAGTGTTTAACAAGCAGCCTCTGACGCTGCAGCCCAGCCTTTGTAATTAGTCACCCAGTAGGTTTATTGGACATATTTCCCATTGCTGCACAATTTTCCCTTTCAAGTTGGTGGCCTGTTGCCACTTGTTTGAGGACTTATGCTCTGGCTCTCCATGCCAGGTCACCTGCCCCTCCAAGCCACCTGCTATCATGTATCAGCGGGGCTCATGGAGGGTGCGGGCCCAGCTTCCTAGCTGTCCCACTTTCCTGCCTGACTCAGCCTGTCTTCTGTCTGAGGCTGGGAAGCAGGCCACCTGGGTGCTCAGTCCAGTTTGGTCCCCCAGGGGGGGACGCTAGCAACCTGGGGAGAGACACAGGGCTGAGAAAATGTGGTGGCAGTGACACATACCATTTTGTTTTATGGGGCAGCGAGCCCAGCTGAGTGACGCCTCCCCCAGCCTGGCTCTCAGAAGTTTCCTTGTCGCTTCTCTTTGACCACGGCCCCACCTCTGACCACTGGCAGAGGCCTCAGAGGAGACCTCTCTGTTGCCAACCTTCTGTCCCTGTTTGGTGGGGCCCTCTCCTCAAGTTTCATCAAGAGTTTCACCTGGCCTGGCGGGGTGGCTCACGCCTGTAATCCTAGCACTCTGGGAGGCCGAGGCGGGAGGATCGCTCAAGGTCAGGAGTTCGAGACCAGCCTGAGCAAGAGCGAGCAAGACCCCCATCTCTACTAAAAATAGAAAGAAATGATCTGGACAGCTAAATATATATATATAAAATTAGCCGGGCATGGTGGCACATGCCTGTAGTCCCAGCTACTCAGGAGACTGAGGCAGAAGGATTGCTTAGGCCCAGGAGCTTGAGGTTGCTGTGAGCTAGGCTGACGCCACAGCACTCTAGCCCGGGCAACCAGCAAGACTCTGTCTCAAAAAAAAAAAAAAAAAAAAAAGATTAAATAAGAGTTTCACCTAAGGGTGCTGGCACTGAACCTGTAAGGGTGGGTTCCTGCTATCTGCCCCGCCCCTAGCCCAAGCTTAGATGGGGCTCGGGGGTGGGGCTCCCTTTGCTGGGATTCAGCCAGCCTAATCCTTGGCCAGGATCATGTCACAGGCCTGTGTTGGCCCCCCACCCCCCCAACCTGGTTCCTCTGAATGTCTAAACATTCACCTTGGCCTTCTGGAGAGAGGCTTGGGCCAGAACTCTAAGGACCAAAGACAGGATCCTCCCCTTTGCGGAAGAGTAGGGACGTGTCTGGGCGAATGCTACAGGGTTTCTAAGGAAGCAGAAGGGATTTTGGGCTCGATATCCCAAAGGCTTTGTTCAAATCGGAGCACTAACACAGAAAACGATGGAAAGGAACTACACTAAAATACCACCTCACAGAATGTACCTTTAGGTAGTGAGACTCCAAGTGATTTTGCTTCCTTTTAATTTTCCCATTCTCTCCAAGTTATGAATGGGGAATATGCATTATTTTCCTATGAGAGACAGAATAGCCTCATATCTTTGGAATCAGACTGCCTGAGTTTAATTCTTACCAGCTGTTGTGGCCTTGGCCAAGTGGTTATTCTGAGTCTCAGTTCTGTAGCTGTAAAATGGGGCTTGTTGTGAGGATTAAATGAACTAATGGAAAGCATGGGAGAGTGGATGGTAACTATTATTACGTGAAAAAATCCCATGAACTTTATTATTATAACATATACACACACACAGCACTAACACAGAGCTGGGCTCTGGGAAATGAAGAAGGGCTCCAAGCCAGGCCTTAGCTGTAGACCAGACCTTGCCCAGCCTGGTGTTCGTGGGAGAGAGAAAGGGACACAGTTTGCCCACAGCCTTCACTCTCCAGATGGATGACTGGCCAGATATGCTCAGCACCCTTCCTCACCACCTAGGACATTCCTCTGGCTTCAGCGGGCCCTGGGCCCTCAAGGGCCTTCCTTGACACTAGTCATCCATCCCGGGCTGCCCCAAGTCCTGGAGGAAATCTGGAGATCCCAAGACACTGAGAACCTGGAAGGCAGGGCCTGGCAGGCCCAGGAACTTTGGAGCTTCTTCTGAATCTAGGGAGGCAGCGTTCTTTTCCTGCCATTTAAGCCAGGGGACATGGTAGTGGTTCATACCATGAGCTGCACACCCTCAGCACAGCTCCAAGCAAGGGCAAGGAAGCCCCTTCACTCCGGTTCCTCCCCAGTTGAAGCTCAGGGGTGTATCTGGGAGCCAGGATGCCTGACACCTCCTGCCCACTCTGGCCTGTTGGTCCTGACTCAGTTCCTGTCTCGGGTACCTCCCTTTGCCTCCAGGCCTCCATTTCCCAAGTCCAGGAGCCTAGGCGGGCAGGAAGCAGCAGGCCCTGGCAGGGTGCAGAGCTCCACAGTCAGCTGCCTGAGTCAGCAGGACAAGAGCTGGGGCTGCAGCCCAAAGGGGCTCTCCTAATCCTGCCTGCCAACCCCCCCATCTCTGTAGAGCATCCATCCTACCAGCAGGCTCAAGGCCTCTGGGCCCAGAGTCAACCAATCCTTCTTAGCTGGTAATCACAGGCTTTGAAGGGTTGTGACAGAGAGAAGGCAGCAACTAGTTGCTATCTACCTCCACTGAAAACAGAGGACAGGGCTCTGATAGCAGCAGGAGGGACTCCGGTTAGATTGCAGAAAGAAGCTAAGAAATTTTTCAGTCTTTTGGAATGATCAAATTAAACAGGTGACTAGAGGAGGCTCAAACCCCTTCTTCCCCTGGTTAGTTATGAACAGGAGTCCAGTCAACTAGCCAAGAGCTCACTCTACTATTAAACAGCTGCCTTTGGGAAGGGATATTAGATTACTTTTAATTGATTCAGCTGCTCTGAGTCCTTTACTCCTGAAGGCACTGCTGTTCAGAGTATCCCACATCTCCCAAACCAGTCCAGTCTAGGAGACTGTGTGGAATGTATGAAAAGAGAATGGAATGAGGTCAGGGTGTGGGACTGCATCCCAGTTCTGTTATAAGGCCTTGGGCAGGTCCCTTCCTGCCTCTGGGCTTCAATTTCCCCATCAGTAAAACGAGGATGCTGGCCCAGATAAACTCTAAGCCCTCTACTGGCTATGACATTCTCTAATTTTAGGGTCTCTGAGAGCCCATCCTCCCACAGCTGTATTTATTCCTTGGGTAGTGCATATGGGTCAGAGGTTGGGGCAGCAATCAGGTTCCAATCCTGGATTTGCTGCTTTACCAGTGGGGTGACCTTGGGCAGCTCCTGTACCTTCCCTGAGCCTCAGTTCCCGCATCTGTAAAAGGGCTGACATCACTTTCCTTGTAGGTTAAGATGAGCAAACGGACCTGGTGCTTGGCAAGCCCTTGCTCAATGTTAACGGTAATTATTCTTTAGCACACAGGACAGTGTGTGGGCCTGTGTGTGCCTCAATGTAGGGCGGCAGCTGGGGAGAGGGAAGGTTCTGTGGGATTGTTACCCTGGGCTGGGCTTGCTTCAGGTGAGTGACAGTCCCCGACTGGTGTTAAACCCTCTGTCTCAGCATGGGCTGGGACCTCTGAAAGGTTCAGAGGTCAGCTAAGGCTTGGAGGTCTCTGGAATTGAGACCAGGAGTTCTGGAGGGGCAGAGAGAAAAGGACACAGGCCACTCTTCCCATGTCCCTTCTGGCTTCACTGTGCCTCTTTTAACTGTCCACTGGAGCACAGACCAGCTGAAGCAGAGCTGGAAGTGAGGGTAAAATGTTCTTCTGCCGACCCACTGCTAGCCCCGCCCCCAGGCCCCAAAGTAAAGGTGGCACCAGACAGCCAAGGGTATGGCAAGAAGAGGGGAATCTTTATTTTGCTTAAAAAAGGTACAAGATAGCAGACAAGCAGCCCCCAGCCCTGGGCTCAGCGGATTTGCCTTGGCCCGGCTCATTTCCTTTAGTTCCCCTGAAGAATGCCGGCCCGTGCAGCTAGCTCAGTCCCTCCGTGCCTGGATACAAGCACCCTTTGCGCATCCTACCTGCTCCAGGTCAGGGGTGGGGGTGGACGGCGGCCGTGGGAACAGTGTCAAGCCAGTTGTGCTTAGAACAGTCACCAAACTTGTTCAGCAGCGTCATCCACCATCAACACCCCAGACGGCTCCTGAAGAAACCTGCTCAGCTTGACTATGGCTATGCCTGGTTTTGTTTTTTTTTTGTGCAGGGGGGCAGGGGGCAAGCTGTGAGGCAAGATTCCTAAAGAGTCTTGACACCTCACAAATCTGGGGAAGGAGAAGGAAGTTGGGGGGGGGTGTTTCAGCATAGTATGACATTATTGTGCCAACGGCCGCACTATGGCTTTCTACACTCTGGCCAGCATGGAGGGGGTGAGGGCAGAGGCCAGCCCCTGTGGGGGCCTTAGGAGCACACACGTAGGGCAGGCTGGAGGGCAGACCCTGTAGGCACAGACGGTGGCAGATAGGCCACAGGTTAGGCAGGTGGAGGTGCCGGGTGCCTGGCTCCCCCCAGGCCACTCCTGGAGAGGCAGAGAGCAGCGGTCCTCAGGAGGTCCTTAAGCCCCTGCACACACTGGAGATCCCGGGCAGGACAGCAGAGGAGGAGAAGAGAGAGGGTTAGCGGGATTGGGAGGAGAGAGGTAGCCTGCAGGGGCCCCGGTTGTGGGGATAGGTGCTGCCACAACACGTGCCTCTCCCCCAGAGAAGGGCCAAGGCTCGGCAGCAGGCAATGAAGCAGGAGAGAAAACGGGTAGGTGAGAGAAAGCTCAGCAGGGACAGAAAGCCAGGACGCAAGAGTGTTAGTGCCCGAGGGCCCCTGCACACCACCAGGACAGGCCCGAGAGCCTCAGAGCAGGTACACCCTCCTCTCCCCAGCCTCACCCTTCACCTTCTTTTCCAGTTGGAGAGCTGCTTGGTGCAAAGCTACCTCCTCAGTCCAGACGGGGCTGGGTTCTTGGCCCTGTCCCATACCCCAATCCTGCTTAGAGGGGAGTCCTGGGGACCCTACCACCGCCAGCACACACACCACAGCACACACCAGATGGATGGATGGGCTCTGTGGGGCTGCGAGGCATGCGATGAGGATGAGATGGTGTGTGAGGGCAGCGGGCAGTGCTGGCCAACAGGGGCGATATGGTCTTACCAGCTAACCCTCTGCAAAGAGGCCTGTTAGCTCCCCTCAGGCTGTGCAGGAGATGGCAAAATCCTGACAGGTGTCCTCCTGGGGGAGATATCAGAGAAGTGGGCCAGTGTTATGAGCTGCCTGGCCTGGCTCTGCTGCCCAGGCAGGAGGTGGTGGCCAGGAGGGCTTCAGCTCTCAAACTCAAATCTACTGTCTCCAACATTTTCTTAGCTGAGCAGTCACTAGGAATCAGAGTGGAAAAGGCAGAAGAACTTGGGAGTCTCCCAGCCCCTGAGGCACGAGGAGGTGGAGGGAGCAAGACAGGATGGCCTCTTCCCATGTGCCCATGGGGGCTCAGCTGCAGCCCCCTCTGCTCTGCCTCCAGCAGACACAGCTCCAGCCAGGAGAGGGGAGCTTTAGCCAGATCACCAGGCTGCCTGCCTTCTCTGTATCCCCAGGGAAGACCCAAGTTTGTCTGAAAGAACAGAGGACTGCCAGCCGGGGCCTCAGCAAAGGAAAAGCAAACAAAAACCAAACCAAAGCAAATCAACTCTTAAAAACGAAAGTTTTATTACAAGCAGGAACAAAGAATACCGGCTTAAATAAAACGCAGGTGGGAGCCCCCTCCTCTAGCCAGCTTCCTTCTCACCTCCCACGGCTACTGCAGTGATGGCCCAGGGCCCTGAAGCCAGGGCAAAGCTGTTTCTCCCAGAGGGAACCCTCTGTGGCTGTCATTCCCAGCTCCGTCTGTGACCACTAGCCTTTGGAGCGAGGAAGGGCAAGATCCAGGGACTTCCTATGCCATTTTCCAAGGGCTTCAGCCCAGTTGAAGGGCCAAGGAGGGGATAGAGGGACAATTCTCTATTTTGATGAGAAACTATAGCTCCCAGCAGAGGAGGGACATCCTCTGAGTTTCTGGCCCAGGCTGAGGCCAACCTTCACCTGCCCCTGCTCTTCCCTCCTCTTCTCTGGATGGAGGCCCCACTTGGCAGGAACACCTTATCCTCAGTCTCTGGCCCTGGGTCCCATAGTCAGAGCTCAGAGAAGGGGTGTGGCTTGTAGGATGGCAGCCGCTCCCCACAGCCATCACCCCACCCACCATGCCCAGCCTCAGCCTGTCTGGGCAGGACCCAGCTGGAAGTCTAACCTGGGGGCTGGGTGGCAGGGGTGGGGTGGGGGAGTTGGGTGGGAGAGTCTCCAGCCACAGGTGTCTGAAGTCCATGGAGGAAGGGAAGATAAGAGGGTGGGGCTAGGCCCCAGCTCGAGCCCATGGGCCTCTTGTGACTGCTGCAGATGCTCCTACCCCATGGCTCAGGCTGTTCCTGACACCCAAGGGTGGATGGGGGAAGGCAGCCCAGGGGATGTGGGAGCCAGCCACATTTGTACAGGGGCACATGTGAAACACACACACACACACACACACACACACGCACACATTCACAGCCAGAAGGTCTTTTGTAATAAACTTAATAAAACTAACCAGCCTTCTGATAACCCTTCACCTGGCACTACACAGATAGCGATGTGGCCAACTTTATCTTCTTCCATTTAAAAAAGGATATGTAGAAAAGAGGTCTATAAAATTGTGCAAAATACCCAGCATTAATAAACCCGTTTCAAGTATTGCCAGCATGAGCATAGCCTGCCCATCCCCAGGCCTATCCTGGGAGAGAGGTGGGGGCATGCTGGGATCCCTTGGAGAGCCCTCCACGGGCAGGGGGAGGATGAGGCCCCCACTTCCTGCTGTGCTGCCCAGGAATCGTACAGGAGCTAGGTTTTGGGTGCCTAGCTGGCTGATTCAATTTCCTCTGACACAGGCTTCCCCACCCACCGCCAACCCTGCCCTCTCTGCTGGAACCCCAGCTCTATCCTATTGGCCAACTCCATACAAAAAAAGAAAAAAAAAATCCACAGAAGAAAGAACAATGATCATCACAAAGAGAATGAAGGAGCCCACAAGCCAAAGCAGCCCATGGAGGCTTCCTCTCCCACAGCCCTGTCCAGAGCTGACGGCTCAGCAGTCCTGCTTTGCTCTGAGGACCCTGGCTCAGCAAGGCCCAAGCAGTTCCCCCAACTTGGAGGCCTCACGCTCAGTTCATACCTCCACTCACACAGGGCTAACCCTGGTTCAGGCAGAAACTTGGCACGGTCCCCTTGCTGGCCTCCAGAGGCTCTGGCCTCTCCTGTCCATTCTGCCATTGATCAGCTGGAGGCACCCAGGGCCCAAGGCTGCAGGAACCCGGGTTTGGGGAGCAGAGGGCACAGCCACGGAAGAGTTCAGGGAAAGCCACGCAGGGTGGGAAATAAATACGAAAAGACTTCAGTCTTTGGCAGCCCTGCTTCCCTCAGATGGAATGGGAAGGGTCCCCGCAGGTGTGGAGGGCGGCAGGTGAGTGCAGAGGGGCAGACAGGCCAGCAGGTGGCAAGTACTGAGTCCCGGTCAGGGGTGGCCTCCTACCATGCTGGCGTCGGGCTTGGCTCTGCAGGCTGGATCGTCACTTCTGATGGGCGAGGGCAACACGGTGTCGGACTGCACAAATCCCCTCCGGTCAATCAGGCTTCCAAAACACAACGGGGACACACATGAAGGCTCTGCTCAATGCCAAAGCTCCAGGCCAGGGGCTGGATGGCAGAGTCCATCTCCTAGCCAAGGAAAGACCCAGTCCAAGAAAGGCTGAGGAAAGGGGAGCTGTTCTCTTTCTGGGGGCTTCAGACCCTTCCCTTCTGGAAGGCCTCTCTGTGCCCTCCGGCCACCTGGCTATTGGCCACAGAATTTATTCACTGTTAATTCAAACTGGCCCACCTGTCTGGCTGGCTGCCAAGAAGCCAGGTTGCAGGGGAGGAGGAAAGCAAGGATGAATAGGCATTTGGCAATGATGAGATTCCTACTTTCCCTTCCCCCCTCCAGGCAAGTTGTGTGACAGGAATACTAGGTGGGACAGGGGACACAACTGTGGGGAAGTCATCTCCAGCAGTGTCCACAGCAATTGAATTACTGTTCTGGAGTTCTGGTGCCCCCTGGTGTCAGGGTGGACAGGGAGCTTCCCTGCGGGACTGTGACAACAGCCTTCCCTGCTGCCAGGGGAGGATGGAGGCCCACTCGGTCAGGGCAGTGGGCAACCAGAAGGACAGCATCACTCAAGCATGGCCAAAATGGTCACTTATAGTTATCCCTGGGGAGTAGGATTACATATAATATCTAATGCTTTGCTTTTTTTAATATAAATTTTTTCTACAATGTGCATGTGATTAAACATTACGACTTTCCACAGAATTCCTTTACATGACAAATGCCCTGAGTGCATTCAGCAGGGGGTGGTGGACAGAGGGCATCCGTGGTATGGGGAGAGATCTGCTCACTTACCTGGGAGGTAGGGGGCCGCAGAGCACAGCACAGCAGTTGGTGATAATACTTTTATGGCTGTAGGGGTTGACAGAGGCCTCACCACCCCTCTTGCTGGACCACGAGCCTTTGATCTGCAAGCAGGAAGGAGGCCTGGGTCAAGGACCTCCTTTTGCTTTACTTTTCTAGGAGGGAGGTCTAGAGGCTGGGGAAAGCTGGCCAATTCTGAAACCTCTTTAATGTGGGCCATTCAACAAGGGTGGGGGGCCCTTCACAGAGATTAGTAGGCCCCAGCTAGGATGGAAGACAGAGCAGAGCCAAAGAGAAGCCTCTAGAGAAAACTTTTTGGGTGAATCCTCCCTTCTCTGGCCAGCTACCTCCAAAGGAGGGTAGCACAAGGGCACAGGGCTGAGGCTGACCTGGGTGTGAGCCCTGGCCCTCCCACTCACTAACTGTATGGCCCTGAACAAGATCACCACTTCTCTGAGTTTCAGTCCTCCTCTGAAAATAGGGACAATGATAATAATACTAATTCTCAGGTGGCGCTGTTGGAGCATTAGACAAAATCTTGCCAGACTCTATAGCTCTGAGAAGTCAGCTACTGAAGACTCTGAGGAGTTTTGCAGGAAGGAATCCCTCGTGACTTTAACCTGGTTTCCTACACTTATTTGGTCACAGCACTCCTTTTTGCTTAACTCCTGGCAACAACCTGCAGAATCAGCACCCAGGAAACCACTTCAGGGATGCTGGCTGATGTCATTTCTGCTCTTACCAATCACCTAGCACATCATACCCTGTCATGTGTGTTAAGTTTTGTTCCCCTGAATGATAGGCTGAAGTGAGCAAATGTATTTCCTGTTGGATGATGTGTCCCTGATTAGTATCAGATGGCAGGCCCTGAAACACATGCTCTTCTTTGCTTTTTTATTGTTTGGAGGATGGGGAGGGGAGGTCAGTCTGGCCCAGGGCTGGGCACACAGTGGGTGCTCAAACAATGCTTGCTGGGGGTGGTCTGCAAGGCAGCAGGTAGGGAGGGTCATTGGAGCCCCACTCTCCTGTCCTGGCTTCCTCCCTGCCAAAGCATGCCTCAGGGAGCCCCAGAGACCCCCTAAGAACAGTCACGGCTCTGCTGCCTGAACAGGGAGAGCATGCCCACAACTTGGCACCAACCCTGGCTCTGCTCCTGCCCAGCTGTGTGACCCTGGGGCATGTTTCCTGGCCATCGAATGGAGAAAAGGCATCCCTGCACCTTCTGCCTCAGGCTTGGCAAAAGGACCCGAGGAGAACATGGGAAGGGAGAGATTCTGTAAGCAGTAATGTGCTGGCCAAACACAATGTGTGCCATGGTGTGAGTACTGCCTCCTGTGGGGCTGTGGGGAAAAGCAACTTGGGGCCTTGGAAGCCTGCATCAAGGGACCAAAACACATGGGGGTACTTGGAAGCCTGCATCGGGTCTCCCAGGGCCAAGCCTCGAGCACTGGGAGGTGTCTGGCCGTCTCACCCCTCCACCCATGTTTCCCCCGCAGTCCAAGAGTCAGGACTGCACTTGGCTGCCCCAAGATCCCTCAGCCCCATCTCCTTCTGAGGCTCCTGCCCAGGAACGGAGGGCTGCTCCAGCCTTACTCACGTCTTCGTTAGTCGTCAGGTTGGAGGCGACGAGG
Organism: Eulemur rufifrons; assembly: GCF_041146395.1. NCBI lineage: Eukaryota > Metazoa > Chordata > Mammalia > Primates > Lemuridae > Eulemur > Eulemur rufifrons. The sequence goes on along the minus strand of NC_090990.1, from coordinate 17,978,044 downwards.
TAAGTGTGAAACCCTGAGAGGCCCAGGATGGACCAGATGGAGAAGAAGCAGATCACCAGCTCCAACACGGTGAGGGCAGTCAAGGACCCACACGGGGTGGCGGGCGGGGAGCCTCCCAGGCACACGTATCCTTCTGTGGAGCTGTTTCCCCTGCGAGCTGGTGAGTTTTGGAACCTTCCTGTGGCCCACCCACCACTTCTCAGCAGGGTCACCTCCTGGGCCCCACGGAGGGATCAGGTGTCCCACTCGAGAGCAAGACAAGATCAGGATGATGGACGGCCGAGGGGCTGAGGATTCCAAGCACAAAGAGCCTCGGGCATGACATGGTCCAGAGAGCTTGGCATCTTAAGGGACATGCTCTCTTCCAGGCCCCTGAAGGTGTGCCTCCTGAGGGTCCTCGGCCACCCCAGCCCCACAATGCCCCCCTTAGGATAAGATCTAGCCTAGGTGTGAACAGAAGCTGCTGGTACACCGGATTCTAGAAGACGAATGTGGGCTCTACACCATTCTCTTCTGTTTATAGGATGAGGCGTGGGGACCTGCCCCAGTGAAGGAGCCTTGGTTCCCACAGGGGTGTCCACTAGCTGACAAAGGATATCTCGCTGGTGTCTCCTTCAGAGTGGAGAGGAAGTTGCTTCCCTGAGAGCCTGGGGAAGAAGACACAGGAGAGGACACAGCTCAGAGGGACAGCGACTACCTGCCTTGACCAGGCCAACCTTGCTGGCAATCCCCTCCCATTCGCCCTGCCCTCACCCCTAACTCACGCAGCGTCAGGTGGGTGACCACACAGGCAAAGATGAAGGCTGTCAGGAATGACAGGGAGAGAATAAACGCGTAGAAGAAGCGGTAGTTCCGTCTCCCCACACAGTTGCCCACCCAGGGGCAGTGATGGTCAAACCGTTCTGGAAAAGGGCAAAGGGCATGGGTTAGTGAGGGTCTGGCCGGCAATCGGCACAGGTGTTCAGAGGCCTCGCCCCACAGTTGGGCCTTCCCTCCCCATCCCTCCCTCCCTCTGCACCAGGTGGCTCCCAGGCCCCAAGACACACCCTGCTTCTGGTCCTCTGCATACCAGTTCCCACCGGCTGACACACTCTTTCCTGTCTCTCTACCTGGTCAATAATAACTCCTTCATGTCTCAGCTGCGAAGCCATTTCCTTAAGAAAGTCTCCTCCTACCCTAGACTAGGTGGGGGGGCGTCCCCTGCTATCTGCCCCATCACTTCTCTTTTGCTGTAGTTTCCCCATATGTATTTACATACTTATTTATTATTATTGGATTGGCCAATCACCCTCCTTGACTGCAAGGTCCATGAGGGGGGCCTGTGTTGGCCTCACACTGTGCTGAATCCCCAGGACCCAGGGCAGCACCTGGTACAAAGGCCTGACCTACTACCCCAGCCACATGCCAACAGCCGAAGACCCCTGTCCCTTGCTCTCAGACTAGCGGCTCAGAGAGGGGCTGGGCCGCTATGTTACTCATGGACAGCTGGCATCAGAGGCCAGGTCAGAGGGCTGGGCTCACACACACACTGTGTCCCTGGGGGTGGGGCCACACCCAGAGTGGTGAGGAAAGTCCCCATGGGAATGTGGGTCACAAGCCCGATGCAGGCCTCATGCCAAGGTTAGCGCCCTTTGCAGGGGGTGGGTGGGGCAGATCTTCAGAGATGAATGATGCCCATTGAGTCACCCACTTCCCTGCCTGCCGTCATGGGGTGTTCCCCACTGTTCTCTTGCTCAGGGAGTGCTGAGCTAGCACAATGAGCTCACTGCCCTGAGAACTGTGCACAGTCACTGTGGCTCAGCTCACCTGGGTCTTCTCACGCAGCGTTTCCCTTACAACACCCTCCCAGGGGATCACCCTTGGTCCCCGTCAGAGCTTCGTGGCCTCTGGAGAGTAGGGAGAGGGCACAAAACCATCACCACAGTTGCGGGTCAGGAGCCTAAGCTTCCAGTCCTGGTTACCTCCTCTGCACCTCACCAGCTTAAATTCCTCTGTTCCCAGATGCTTATCCCTCTCAAACCCTGGGAATCAGATCAAAGTCTTCCAGTATTGCTGGTCCTGGGTCACTGGATAGCTAATCATTCTTTCTGGCCCAAGCACATCTGGAATGTTATTGTTCTAGTCTCTGGTTCCTGGGAACTTGGACCTACTGAGGACCAAGCTGAAGGATGGGAGAAGGGTTCGAGGCTTCTCTGTGTCTGCCCCGTACTTCAGAGCTGGGGAGAACTGGGCTGAAGCCAAAGCACCATGGGTCACATTCAGCCCCTGCGCCAGGACCCTCCTCAGTCAGGACGAATCTGGGTGAACCAGATTTCCTGGCCAGCCCTGGATATTTAAGACACTGCCCACCCCCACCCCCATGTGTGACCCCATCCTCAGGACTCAGTATCTCTCAGGAATCCCTGCATCCCCGTCTGCTGCCTTCTACTCACCCACACAGTTGTCACAGACACTGCAGTGGGAGGTCCGGGGTGGCCGAAACATCTTGCAGGTGAAGCAGTACTTCAGCTTCACCATCTGCCCGTTGATCATCACCTCTCGAGTCCGAGGGGGCGGCCGGTATGTGGAACTGCCGGTGTTGTCTGGGGCAGGAGGAGAGAAAGACGGGGAATGCCCAGGGCAGCCCAGGGCCAGGAGCCCCAGTGGGGCAGCTAGTGCTGCTTGGCCAGGATAGGAGAAGCCTCAGGAAAACTGATTCCGAGAAACAAATGGGGTAAAACGTCTGGCCTAAGGCAGGGACAAATACTGGGAGCTGCTACCATGTACTGAGACTTCCTCTGTGCCAGGCACTGTGCTAAAACTTTACATTACCTGCTCACACAACTGCCGGCCTTTCACAACTCTAAGAAAGGCCATCAGAGGAGACCCCAGGAAGCCTTAGTGAGGTTTAGCTGCATCTAATCAAGCCCAGATCTAGGTTCCTGTTTACAGGAGGATCAGCAGATAGAGGAACAAAGTAAATAACACTATGAGGAAATGGTCAGATCTGGAATGTGGGAAATCTACAAGGCCACTGGACTGATCTCTAACAAAAATCAGTGTCACTTCTAAGAAGAGAAGGGATATGGTTCTAAATTAAAAGAGATTTAGGAGACAAACAAATGCAATACATGGCCCCTTGAATGGATCTTCATTTTCAAAATAAAACAAAACACAGCAACAAAAGCTATCTGGGGGGCAATTAGGGAAACTTGACTATAGGTTAAAAATGAAGGGCTGGGTGAGGTGGCTCACACTTGTAATCCTAGTACTCTGGGAGGCCGAGACGGGAGGATCGCTTTGAGCTCAGGAGTTCAAGACCAGCCTGAGCAAGAGCAAGACTCCATCTCTACCAAAAATAGGAAAAATTAGCCGGACGTGGTGGCACTCGCCTGTAGTCCCAGCTACTGGGGAGGCTGAGGCAAGAGGATCACTTGAGCCCAGGAGTTTGAGGCTGCTGTGAGCTGTGACTGCACCACGGGACTCCAGCGCAAGCAACAGAGTAAAGACTTTGTCTCCAAAAAAAAAAAAAGTTTTTTTCAAATAATAAAAAATTAGAGAATAACTAATTTTCCTAGATATGACAATGGAATTATGGTTATATAGGAGACTGTCCTTAGATTTTGAAGTTACCTGTTGAAATATTTATGAGTAAAGTGTCTATGATGTCTATCTATGATGTCTATAATTTACTGTGAAATGGTTTAATAAGAATAAAAGTATATATATACGTATGACACAAACAAGACACACTATTAACATCCATCAAATTGAGATGGTGAATGTAAAGGAATTCAATGTAATTCTTCCCATTTTTCTATACGTTTGAAAATTTTCACAATAAAAAAATTAAGAGAAAAGAGAAAAATATGTCACATTCATAGACTGGAAGATCAATATTATTAAAGGATTTATCCTCCCTAAATTAACCTGTAGATTGAACATAATCCCAGTCAAAATTCCCGTAGGATTTTTTGTGAAAATTGACAAACTCATTCTAAAATTCATATGAGACTGCTAAGGGCCAAGAATAGCTAGGGCATTCTTGAAGAACAAAACTAGAGGACTTATACTATCAGACATTAAGATTTATGATAAAGCTACAGCACTTAAGACAGCCTGGTCTCCGTGCGAGGGTCAAAATGCTGACCAAATGGAACAGAAGAGAATTCAGAAACAGACCCAACATGTCTAAGATCAGGTGCTTTATGACAAAGGCAATGCAGTGTGGCAAAGATAGTCTTTTCCTAATAAACATCGCTGGGCCCACTGGATGCGTGAATGGGGGCGGGGGAAATCGATCTGCACCCATGCTTCCCACCAAACACAAAATTCAATTCCAGATGGACTGCAGTTCTCAGTGTAAAAGTTTTGGATAAAAAAATGGAAGAAGGCCGGGTGTGGTGGCTCACGCCTGTAATCCTAGCACTCTGGGAGGCCGAGGCGGGTGGATCGCTCGAAGTCAGGAGCTCGAGACCAGCCTGAGCAAGAGCGAGATCCCGTCTCTATTAAAAAATAGAAAGAAATTATCTGGCCAACTAAAATACATATAGAAAAAATTAGCCGGGCATGGTGGAGCATGCCTGTAGTCCCAGCTACTAGGGAGGCTGAGGCAGGAGGATCGCTTGAGCCCAGGAGTTTGAGGTTGCTGTGAGCTAGGCTGACGCCACGGCACTCACTCTAGCCCGGGCAACAAAGCGAGACGCTGTTTCAAAAAAAAAAAAAAAAAAGAATATTTTCATGACTATGGAGTAGACAAAGATTTCTTAAGACAAAGGGGCTAATCATAGAAGAGCAACTTATCTGATAAACTACATTATATCAAAATTAAAAACTTTTCTTCATCTAAAGATATCACTAAAAGAATGAAAAGGTAATTTTCAGAGCAGAAGATATTACAATATGTTCATCTGACAAAGAACTTATAACCAGAATATATAAAGAATTCTTCTAAGTTGGTAAGTTTTTAAAAGGTCAAACAATTGAATACAAATGTGGACAGAAGATTTAAGTAGACATTTTCTAAAAGAGGCTGTCCAAACAGACAATAAACACATGAAAAGGTGCTTTCATGTGTTATATATCCATTAGTCAGCAGGGAAATGCAAATTAAAACCACAATATGCTACCACTACACATGCACCAGAATGGCTAAAATGAAAAAAATAAAAACATAGCAAGTGTTGGCAAAAAAGTAAAACAACTAGAAATCTCATACGACCACTTTGGACAACTGTTTGGCAACAACTACCAAAGCTGAACATATGCACACCCAGCAATCCCACTCTCAGGCATCTACCCAAAAGAAATGTGCATGAGATGATGTGCACCAAAAGACACAAGAATGTTCACTGTGACAATTCTCATGACAGCCAAACTCCGCAACTACCCAAACACTCCAATAGTAGAATGGATTAAAAAAAAAGTAGCATGAATTCATACAATGAGATTCTATACAACAATGAGAATGAAACTCCTCAGCCATACACAACAATATGAATCAAACTCCTAAACAATGTGTACAGCGGGAAACCAGACACAACACGAAATGTTCAAAGACAGCCAAAAGTAACCTATGGGCCAGGTGTGGTGGCTCACGCCTGTAATCCTAGCATTCTGGGAGGCCGAGGCGGGCAGATTGTTTGAGCTCAGGAGTTCGAGACCAGCCTGAGCAAGAGCAAGACCCTGTCTCTACTAAAAATAGAAAGAAATTATATGGACAGCTAAAAATATATATAGAAAAAATTAGCCGGGCATGGTGGAGCATGCCTGTAGTCCTAGCTACTCAGGAAGCTGAGGCAGGAGGATCACTTGAGCCCAGGAGTTTGAGGTTGCTGTGAGCTAGGCTGACGCCACGGCACTCTAGCCCGGGAAACAGAGACTCTGTCTCAAAAAAAAAATGTAACCTGTGGTGTTAGAAATCAGGATCAATGGCCAGGCGCGGTGGCTCATGCCTATAATTTTAGCACTCTGGGAGGCAAAGGCGGGAGGATCGCTTGAGATCAGGAGTATGAGACCAGCCTGAGCAAGAGGGAGACCCCGTCTCTACTAAAAATAGAAAAAAAATTAGCCGGGCAACTCAAAATAGAAAAAAATTAGCCGGGCGTGGCGGCATGCGCCTGTAGTCCCAGCTACTCGGGAGGCTGAGGCAGTAGGAGGTGCTTGAGCCCAGGAGTTTGAGGTTGCTGTGAGCTAGGCTGATGCCACAGCACTCCAGCCTGAGCCACAGAGCAAGACTGTCTAAAAACAAGAAAAGAAATCAGGATCATGGTTACCCTTGGAGGGTGATAGTGACTGGAAAAGGGCACAGGGGGGCCTGCTGGGATGCCAGTCATATACTGCTTCTTGATCTGGGCTCAAGTTACATGTGTGTTCAGTTTGTGAATATTCATCAAACAGAACACTTACAATTTGTGCACTTTTAGTAAGCCTGTTATACCCATTAAAAAGAGAAAGAGAGAGAGAAAAGAAAGGTTTACATAACTTATTTGAGGTCCTGTAGCTAGTATGCTGGCAGAGCAGGAGTCTAAGCCCAGGTCTGCCATATGCAAAGCCCAAAATTTCATGCACTAAAGCTTCTTGGTACCCTAGGCCACAGAGGACCAAAGTTCCCAGAATAGTGGCTCCTTCCCAGAGGAAGGTCTGAGAGTCCCATGGGACAGCCTGTGATCCACAGCCCACAGCCATGCTCCTAGCCATCACTTCCACTGGATCAACTCCCCAGGTAATGTCTCCAGTTTGGCCACTTGCCCCCAATGAATATTAACTGTGCCTACCAATGTGCCAGGCTCTATTCTAGGTGCTTGTCCATATATCAGTGAAGCAAACAGACTCCATTCTCACATTTCCAATTACCAAAAAGACTTCTGTTAGGTTGCTTCACCATCACCTCTACTATAGCGTGTTTAGAACGGAACTAAGCATCTGCATTTCCTCCTTAAAACTGCCAGTATGGGCCAGGTACTGTAGCTCACACCTGTAATCCCAGTGCTTTGGGAGGCCAAGGCTGGAGGATTGCTTGAGGCCTGGAGTTTGAGACCAGCCTGGGCAACATAGCAAGACCCCATCTCTATCCTCCCAAAATAAAAAACTGGCAGCACGATAAAGGGTGGGGGATCTAGAGGCCAGTGGACACACTCTGAAACCTGGTTTTGTCACTGACTGGTTGTGTGTTAAGGTTGAAGTCAAATGAAACTTCTCAGAGCCTCAGTTTTCTCATCTGTACAACAGGAGTAACAGGTAGAACAGTGAATGAATCCAGGCTCCATCTTACTAGCTGGGTTTCTCCTGATGATACGATTTGCTAAATGTGTGACTAGGCAAATCATTTCACCTCTCTGTGCCTCGGTTTCCCCAGTCACTGAAATAGGGGTAAGAGTACCCACTCTCATAGGGTTGTTGTGAGGATTAAATTAATTAATATATGTGAAGTGGCACAAAGCAAATGCTTAACAAGTGTGAGCTGTTATGATTAGCTCACAGAATTGCTGAGAGGAAGGGAAGAGGCTCGGGAAAGGGAGCACTTCCGAGTGCCCACGACATGCTGAGCACCTTGCAGACATGATCTCCTTCGATCCCGATAACATTCTCTCACGGTAAGATTATCATGATCATCTCCAAGTTACAGCTAAGGAAACTTGTTCAGTGAGAATAAGTGACTTGCCCAAGGCCACACAACCAGCATGCGATAGAATCAGGATGTAAACCTGTTTCCAAAGCTTGGGCTTGAGGTCTTTTTGTAAATTAAAAAAAAAAATTTTCTGGAAACATTTTTAGAGAGATGAGGTCTCACTATGTTGCCCAGGCTGGAGTGCAGTGGCTATTCACAGGTGCGATCATAGTGCACTGCACCCTCAAACTCCTGGGCTCAAGCGATCCTCCCACCTCAGCCTCCCAAGTAGCTGGGACTTCAGGCATGTGCCACTGTGTTTGGCTAATTTTTGCAAATTTTAAAGTGTCATGATGGGTGTTATTTATCTGTGTCTGGTTCCTTATTTCTGCTGATGGCACAATCTAAGAGCTGGAAGGAAGCTCAGAGAGCATGTAACACAGCCCCTGGTGCGTAGCAGACACGTGATAAATGCCCCTCTGCTGCCTCTGTTCTAACCCTTCAGTTTACAAACAAGAAAACAGAGGCCCAGAGAGACTAGATTAGCCCAAGGCCATACCCTGGCAGAGGCAGGGGGGCCAGTCAGGAGTCTTTGTAGACACTTTCCTTTCCTCCTCCCTGCCTGGCCAGTCGCCAAGTCTGGTGAGGTTCTTCCTTCATAATCCTTTGCCGTCCACTCCCAATACCCCAACGCAGACCGGGCCCATGTCGCCAGCCTCCCTAGAGGCTCCCTGCTCCTGGCCCCTCAGCCTTCCAACTCACCTTACACACACCGCACATCCCTCTAAGTACCCCTTTCAAGTCACTTGCCAACTCAAAACCCTTTCCTGGCCTCCCCTAAAACAACAAGATAAAGGATAAATTTCTTGTCCTCACATGTAGGGCCCTTCACGATGGTGCCCAAGCCCCTTCCTGGCTTTTCTCCCACTCCTCCCGTAGGCCCCAGGGTCCCAGCTCCAGGGCCTTCCTGCCCCTTCTCCCACCAGGCCCTGCCCCCTTCCTCATTGCTCCCCAGGACCTGCTCAAGCCCCACGGAGCCTCCAGCAGTTTCTCTGACCACTTCAGCCCTGGCAGACCCCCTGCCTTGCACACAGCACCTGACCGCACTCGTCACTGCTTTGTGCTGTGTGGGGATGGGATGTTGTGTGTGTGTGTGTGCGCGTGCGTGGACCTCGTCTAACTAGACTGTAAACCCCTCGAGCAGGGAGTCGTGGCCCTATGAACTATGAGGCAGCAGGCAAAGAGGAGACAAAACATGCTTTGGGTTCAGACGGACCTGGGGTTCAAATCCTGACCCTTCTATTTATGAGCTGGTGCCCTCAGGGAAGTTCCTTAACCTCTGTGAGCCTGTTGCTGCATCTGTGAAAGCAGCTGAATAACTAACAACTACCTTCAAAGGTCGTAAAGATCAGTAAAGGGACTGGCACTTGGTAAGTACTTACTAGCAGCTGTTTTCATGAGGGGCGGCAAGGCACAGGGTCTGGAGTCTGAGAAAACGGGGTTCAAATCCTGGCTGGAATCCTACCTACTTGCTACTTAAGGAAGTCCCTTCTCCACTCTGAGCCTCAGTTTCTTCATCTGTAAAATGGAGATAAGTCAAGTGTCACCCTCGTAGGGTTGTGCAAGGGCTGAATGAGATGCTTTGAGGACAGCCCTGAGCACAGTGCGCTAGATTCACGGGAACCACTGACATTGGTCCTGGCCACGGAACCAACGCCTGATCATGGCACTGGTTCATGTCATGACACTTCAGTGTGCCGACGCCCCAGCTCTTTCCAAAGCTGGTGCTGCTACTCCAAGCCAAACCCCTAATCCTGCCCCACAGTCCCCAGGGTCCCTGTTCCTGGCCCCATGCCCACTGCTGTCTCCCCAACTTGGATGCGGGCTTTGGAGCCAGACAGACACATGGATATGAATCTCGGCTGCAACTTACTAGCTGAGTGAAAGGGGTCAAGTCACTGAACTTCTCTGTGCCTTCATCTGCTAAAAAAATAAAATAGATCATCAAATCCACTCTTGGGAGGATTAGACGAGAATTCACCAAGTGGCTTTAGCAAAGTGTCTAGCACCTGCAAGAACTTAATAAATACTAGCTATTATTATTGTTGTTATTTCTATGAAATACCTATATCCCAAACAATTGAGCTATGAAGAAACCTTCAGAACAAACCCATCTGTGAGTGAAGACAGCCATAGACCCTCTTCAGCACTGAGAAGTTACTGGAATCCTCAATGGATTCCCACAGGTCCTCTCCAGGGCAGAGGGTAACCCAGGCCTCTCTCTGAGGCGGGGAGGAAAGCCCTGGCCCCTGGCAACCAGGCTTCCTAAGAGGAAGTGAAACTCTGCACACCCAACTTCCTTAGGCTGCCAAGAGCCAGGGGAGGCGAAGAGGGAGGTGCCGTGCTGGGGCTGAGGCCCACATGCGGGACACAAGTAGCTGTCCCACTGCTCATCCTCAGACCAGAGAGTACTGACCAATCACCACCCCAGACTCAGCCTCAGAATCTTTCTCAACCTTCTCCTTTCGGCAGCCACTACCAAAGGCAGCTTCCCAGCACCATTTGCCATTCCTGACCAAAAGGCTCAAGCCTCTGAAGTTTCAATAGAGAAAATGATTTTCTTTCTTTTTCCGTTGTTTTATCTTTTTTTCCCCTAACCACTAGACCATCAGGAGAGAAAAATGATCTCGAAGTGTTTTGACACCCTGTCTCACTTGTTACAGACGGGAAACTGAGTCCACTCCAATGGCATACGGTGGGGCTGCAATGAGAACCTTTATCTTCCAGGGCACTAAACACGAGCACCTACTATGTGCAAGATACCATGCAAGGCCTGGGGGTGGCAGATAAGGGGCCAGTAGATACAGATGAGTCAGAGATATTTGCTTTGTTCACCCTGTGCCTGCCCCACACATTGTAGACATCCAAAAAATATCTGTTGCAGAAACGAAGGAAGAAGGGAGTGAGAAGAGACACTGTCCCTGGCCTAAGGGAACCTAGGATTCACTCAATGGCTCTTTCCGCTAGGTCTTCCCCTCATGGCTCTTCCCCTAGAAGTGAAAAGGTGCCCTCACCCTAGCGAGGCCCTCCTGCTGCCTTCCAGGTGGAAAGGGGGATGCTGAGGCCGTGATAATGAGGGAAGACTCCTTGCTGACAGCTGCAAGAAGCAAATGAATCTCCCCCGACCTGGGGGCATGCGTGGGTCTCCCCACCCCAAGAAAGCCCCGGGGAAGGAGCAGGCAGGCATTCTGCAGTCAGAGCCTGAGTGGCTGGGGCTGGCCGTGGGCTACTGAAAGGGTAAGTGAGGGAAGGCCCTGCCTGAACCTCTGCCCTGCCACTGTCGCCACCTGTGGAGGAAACGGCTGCAGGCTTGTGGTTTCCCAGCTTCCGGGGCCAGCTCAAGGTCAGCCACAGGGCCCAGGCTTTGAGTGCCTGGTCACTGTCCTCCCCAGACCATTTCTGTCCATCTCAGAGGTTTATGGAGCCCCTACCACATAGCAGGCTTAGCGCCAGGCCTGGGGCTACAGGAAGAGCTCAGCCTAAGGGCAGAGTCGGACAGAAGCGGATCCTCGTAGGAGGTACTGCGACTCTGGATCAGCCTGAGCTTATTTTCAAACGTGGCATGACCACTTATAAGCCTGTGACTTTGAGGAAGCTGCTCAACCTCTAAGAGCCTGTTTCCTCGCCTGTGAAATAGGTAGTGACAATAGCAACCTTGTAAAACTATACAAATGAGCGATGATATAACATCAAAGTCTAACCCATAGTCAGTCAATGACATCACTGGTGTATCTGTACCCCATGCCTTGAGGACACGGGAAATCTGTAGGGGCAGGAGGCAGCGTTCAAGGAAGCAACAAAGAAACAGCAACTCAGACGGGTCAGCAAGAACGAAAGCTCTGGTCCCCTGGGGCAGGTGGCATGGCAAGAGGGGACGGAGCAAGAACAGGAAAGGCACTGTGGCAGTTACGTGTGCAGTGTGGCCGGGGGCTGCGGAGTGGGGGGAGCTGAGGGGGAGGGTGGGCTGCAGCTTGCCTCCATCGCGTGGGTGAGTTTTCAGGAAGACAGAAGAGGATTTGTTTCCTAGACATGACACTAAGCAACACTGAATCACACAGTGAGAAAGTTATTCCCGTTTTAATTCTATTTCAAGCCTTTGACTCCATCAAGGGGAAAGTCTCAACTTCTAATACCCCATACTTGTGAGCCTCACCTGCCTAAAGTGACTTCTTTCCAAAGGCAACCGGAACCACCAAGAAATCTGGAATGTTGTTTTTGTTTTTAAGATGATTTCTATTCACAACAAGTGAGTCTTGCTTCCCACTTACGGGGGGATATACATTTTCCTTTTAAAATATATTTAAGCAGAGCACAGTGGCTGGCACTTATAATCCCAGCTACTTGGGAGGCTAAGGTGGGAGGACTGCTTGAAGCCAGGAGTTGAAGACTAGCCTGGGCAACATTGCGAGACTGTCTCTAAAAACAATTTTTAAAAAATTAGCCGGGTACAGTGGCACGTGCCTATAGTCCCAGCTGCTTGGGTGGCTGAGGTGGAAGGAAGCCCAGGAGCTCATGGCCATCTTGGGTGATATAACGAGATTCTGTCTCAAAAATAAATAAATAAATAAATCGGCCGGACGTGGTGGCTCAAGTCCATAATCCTAGCACTCTGGGAGGCCGAGGTGGGAGGATCACTGAACGTCAGGAGTTCGAGACCAGCCTCTGCTAAAAATAGAAAGAAATTAGCTGCACCACTAAAAGCATAAGAAAAAATTAGCCGGGCATGTTGGCGCATGCCTGTAGTCCCAGCTACTCGGGAGGCTGAGGCAGGAGGATTGCTTGAGCCCAGGAGTTTGAGGTTGCTGTGAGCCAGGCTAATGCCACGGAACTCTAGCCCAGGCAACAGAGCGAGACTCTGTCTCAAAAAAAAAAAAGAAAGAAAAGAAAAGAAATAATAAATAAATAAAAATCTTTTAAAAGTAAGCCATTGAAAGGAAAATACTAAAGAAATAAAGGTACAAAGTGGGATGCAGAAAGGGCAAAAATCACAAAGATTGAACTCAAATGACTGGTATTCAGGAAATAATGCTGAAGGCACTACAGAGTCACCCAAATTCTGAGCCAGGCAGGGCCGAGGACGAATTTGGGTCTTGGAGAGACAACTACAACTGAAGGAAAAGGCCAGGCATGGGGGACTGTTCAGCAGAGCCCTGAGCCAACTCAGTTGGAAAATGAGGCAGGTGTGTCTAGGGGAAGTAGGCTTTGGGACAAGGACCTGGGGAACGTCCTGGAGACAGACAGGATGAGGTCTGTGAGCTGCTGTGTGGGAGCGGAGGGAGAGGCAGCCTCTGCGTCTGCCCTGTGAACTGTAACTGGGTCTAGGTGAGCAGCTGTCACTCAGATTCAGATGTCTCTATCATCGCCCTCAGATCGGGAGCTTCCTGGGAACAACATTCCTATCTCTTCTTCAACTGCCTAGAGCCCGCAGGGTAACCCAGCACAGCCCAACAGCCGGCCAGTCAGAATCTCAGACTAGAGTGACCAACCTCCCCGTCCGCCCAGGGCTGAGGAGTTTTCCTGAGACAGGAGACTTTCTATGCTAAAACGGAGCAGTCCTGGACAAACGGAGGAGCTGGTCACCCTACCTCAGACTGTCCTTGCAGGGCAGGAGCCCCAGGCCACAACCTGTTGGGCTGGAGATGCCGGTCCGTGGGGCTGCAGTGAGAAGCCCACACTGTCCGCACGGGCCTGGGACCAGAAATCAGTGCATGTTTCTATGAACAGCACCACCCACCTCAGAGACAGCCCCCAACCTTCTCGAAAAGGCTCAGTGACCTTAGTCCTTTTCAGGGAAATATGTTTCACCTTGGTTAGAAGTTTCCTGGCCACACCACCAAATTTGGCTTCTATTCAAGTTTGAGAATTCAAAGGCCCCCAAAATGCCACTTTTAGGCTTGGCAACTGTTCTCAAAGAAAAGTCATAGGCCCTGACGTTCAAGGTCCTATGAGACTGGTTCCATCCCCACCCTAACCACTAGAGTTTCCATACCTGCCCCTCCCCCTTGCCACTGCTGTCCTCTCTTCCCTCTGCTCCGGCTGCCTGAAGGACCCCTCCACATATCCTCCTGGGCTGGAATCATCCACCCAGACTTTGAGGATTGGCTCAAGTGTCACTTCTCCAGGAAGTCTCTCCAAGTTCTCCGGATTTCTCCAACCCTATTCTAAAGCCCGGCCCCATCCCCACCTCCACCTGTGGGGCGGGTTAGGCCTTCCACCTGGGACGGACTAGACTGGAATCCACCAGAGGGCAGGGCTCACGCCAGCTTCATTTTTGGCCTGTCTCCTTTCCCTCTGCTTTCAGCGGTCAGCACACAGAATGAACACACAAACGAACACGCCTGTAGTGCCTAAGTGGGAGGAGTTCTAGCTGTCTCCTGACCTGCTACCTCGGGAGAGCAAGAAAGGCCTTCGCAGAAGTTCATCCAGTCTTCATTCATTCATTCGTTCGGCCAACATGGCAACAAGGTGAACGAGACACTCGTGTCCTGTGCTGTCACAGCCCAGCAGAAAGGGCAATTTCATAATCACCACCGTGCAGCACAGGGACAGAGAAGGAAGGAGAAGGTGCTCTGGGGATGGGGCCTGGAGGGCCCGCCCTGACCGGAGTCGGGAAGGCTTCCCAGAGCACAGAACACTGGAGCGGAGGCATACGGATAAAGGGGACGTGTCCCTGCTGCCACCTCAGAAGACAAAGCAAGGGGTTTGGGACTCGAAGGCATCCCTGCTCCTTCACTCTCCGGATATGGGTCACCTGCCTCAGTTTCTGCATCGGCACAACTGGTTAACAGGGTCATCCTGACTGGGTGACCGTAAAGACGTGTGGGGAGGATGGACGGAAAGCACTCAGCAAACACGGGGATTACTGCTGTCATTAGCCACGCAGCTCACAGGAGGCCGAGGACTCCAGGCAGCCAGACCTGAGTCCGGCTGAGCTGGACAATAATCCTGCCTGGCGATTAGCCCCAGCCTGAAGTGGAGGAGGAACAGGTGCGGCCGAACCCGCCCAGCTGCCAGGCAGGCCGGCCCAGGTCAGACTGCGGGGTTCTGAAGGAGAGGCCAGTGGCCTGGCTGTCAGGGGAAGGAAGTTGGACATGGGCAAGAAGAAGGTGACGGCCTGGGGCGTGGCTGGGGACGGGCCTGGGCAGAGGAAGGAGACAAAGAGCAGACAGAGCTTGAGAGAGCATCCTCCCCCCGCTGCCCGCCCTCCATCCCTAGCTGCTCCAGAGAATTAGTGAAACGATTTCCAGCAATGGATGCAGCAGGGCTCTGACATTTACAGGCTGCTAGATCTCTTCAGGGCCAGCTGGGTGTTTCAAAGCCTGAGTGAACGCCACCCTGTTAGGGGAAGAAGCAACCACGTACCGGAAACCTCCGAGGTCGCGGTGTGCAAAGAGCCACGTCATTTCTCAGCAGGAAGGAGTTGGGGTGAAGCAAGCTAGGATCAAGGCCCTGGCCCCGGTGCCAGCCACCCAGAAGGAGGAGTTGAGGGCCACTGGGGTGCCTAGGGGCACAGGTTCTCTCTGGTCACACTGGCCTTCCTGCTGTTCCTCAAACACGCCCAGCTGGTTCGCCACTCTGGACTTTTGCTTTTACTGTTTCCACATGTTTGTGTTCCTACCACACCATTCAGGGCCCATCCCCAGTGCCACCTCCTCCCCAAGGCTCCCCTGCCCACCTAATCTAAATTAGCCCACTGCTCCACACTTACTGTGCTCTTCCCCAGATGCCCCACAGCCCAAGCCCTCCTCTCCTCATTGCTCAGACGTCACCTCCTTCACAAGACCTTCCCTGATCACCCTATTTAAAATCACACGCCCTCCCCCCAGTGCTCATCCTCCCTCCCTGCCTTCTTCTCTGACATCCTAGATATTTAATTATTTGTTTATTTATCCTGTTTCCTCCTGCTAGAATGTCAGTTCCATGAGGACAGGTATTGTCAGTTCTGTGCACTGCTATATCGCCAGCACCTAGAAGGGTTCCTGGGTCATAGCAGGGGCTCAATAAATGTTTGACGAGTAAATGAATAAGCGTATACAAATATTTAAGAGCAGGGGCTCCGGCCAGTCTCCTTGGGGTCTCATCCCAACTCTTCCACTTACTGTGTGATCTTGGACCATTTACTTAACCTCTCTGTGCCTCGATTTAATTAATCAGTAAAAGGAGAATAACAACAGTACCTGCCTCATAGGATTATTGGAGGGTTCAATAAGATCATGCATATAAAGAGCTGAAAACAGTTCCTGGCCCCCAGGGAGCACTCAGGTCCATGCTGGCTGCCACCAGGGCCCTGGCTTGCCAGCACTTCTTATTTGCTCCCTTGATTATCACCTGTCTTCCTCTACTCCAGCATCAGCTCCAGCCTGGCTCACTGCTGTACCCCCAGTTTCCAGCATAGTGTCGGAGGAGAAAATCAGGCATCCTCCTGAGTCAGGGAATGTGGAGCTATGGAGACCCAGCTTTGGCTGGGAGGAGGAGCCTCACCGATCTGTTTCTCCAGGGCAGCTGCTTCACAGACAGTGGCCCGGGGCAGGATGCCGGGGTCGGTGAAACTCGTCTGCAGCAGGCAGCTCATGACGAAGAAGAAGAGGATGGCAGCGATGATGGGGATGGCAAGGGTCAGTTTGCGGGCCAGGTAGGGGCAGCTAGAACAAGAGATGGAGAGAGAGAGATCAGCAGACATCCCAAGGGCTCCCTGGGGCACAGGGCTCCAGCACCACGCAGGTGTTGTCACTCCAGCAAATACCACCACATTCCTGAACAGAGCCTCTCCCCAAAGAAAAGGTGCAGCTCCTTGGTGAGTGTGGCCACTCCCCCTACAAGTGCCTGAACAGACATCACTAATCGATCCTTATACCCCACCCCCACAGCAGATGTGCTCAATAGATCCCAGCACTTAACCCCTGCACTCAGCTGCAGCCTGAGAATCCTTCTAAACACAGAGCTTCAGGCAGACACTACCAATTGAGTGGACTCATTTGAGACAAACCATCTAGCAATGTTCATTCATTCATTCATTCATTTAGTCACCCACTCCACAAATGTTTTCTGAGGTCTTCTTTGGGCCAGGCAACACCTTCAATAAGCAGCAGGGATAACACAGCAGTGTTTAGACAAGACTCCCTCCCCCGTGTGACTTATGGTCCAGTGGAGAAAACAGATACGCAAACAGGGAACTGCCACACGGGGTGATGCCTGTTCTAATGGGGGAGGGTAAAGCAGTGTAACAGTCAGAAAAGCCTCCCTGAAGGACACAACGCCTAAACTCGAGCATGAAGAATGAGTAGAGGGTTGGGGGAAACAGCACGGTCCAGCCACTGCCATTGTTCTAGAAGGGGAGAAACACCCAACATATAAACCAACAAGTAACTGAAATTTATAGCAAATGCTATGCAGGAAATAAAGGGCATTGGGGAGGCCTGCTTTGTACAGAGTCGTCAAGAAAGGTCCTTCTGAGGAGGGAAGAGGATTCCAGAGAAAAGGAACAGCAAGTGCAAAGGCCCTGAGGTAGGAAAGGTAGGGTGTCTCCAAGATAGTTCTTTTTTTTTTGAGACAGGGTCACACCTGGCTCATTTTTTAATTTTTTGTAGAGATGGGGTTTTGCTGTGTTGCCCAGGCTGGTCTTGAACTACTGGCCTCAAGTGATCCTCCCGCCTTAGCCTCCAAAGTGCTGGTATTACAGGCATGAGCCACTGCACTTGGCTTCCAAGGCAGTGCGGTTAGGCCCCAACCCTAGTTGACTCAGAGAACAGCCTGGGCCTGCTGAAGGCCTGTGCCTCTTCTTCCACCACACAGGCCTCCTACCATAGGATTCCACATCCCTCTTCAAGCCCCTTCCCCGTCTTAGGGCTAGAACATTCTAGAAGTCCTGGACACTGGTGGGAGCATGGCTTTATTATGGAGTGAACCTATCATGGCTCTCTACGGTCAATCTTCTCTGTTGTCACACCACTGTCCACCCAGAAGCCAGAGACATCTTTTGTAAATGTGAATCAGATCATGCCATTTCTCTGCTTAAAACATTCCAATGGCTTCCCATTACACACTAAATAAAATCCAGACTCCCTACCATGGCCTAGGCTAGGCATGATCTGGACCCAACTGAAGACTTCTCCAGTCTCATTCCGTGAAATTCTCCCCTCGCTCCCTCTATTTCCACTGCAATGGCCTTATGATAGTTCCTAGAATAAGCCTGGCTCTTCCCTACCTCAGGGCCTTTGCATTTGTTGTTCTTTCTCTCTGGAATCCTCTTCCCTCCTCCGAAGGACCTTTCTTGACGACTCTGTACAAAGCAGGCCTCCCCAATGCCCTTTATTTCCTGCATAGCATTTACTATAAATTTCAGTTACTTGTTGGTTTATGTGTTGGCTGTTTCTCTCCTGCTAGAACATGAGCTCCTCTGTGGGTATGGACTATGCTCTCTGGTTCACCCTTATGTTTCCAGCACACTGCACTGCACCTGGCACCAAGGGGGTGCCAAGTAACTGTTGAATGACTGAATGGTTTTCCCCTGGTGCCAGGGGACAGAAAAATAGCTACTATCTTTTAAAGGCTTACTAAATACCAGACACTGCCCTAGTTAATAAATTATTATTATTATTTTAAGAGACAGGGTCTCACTATGTTGCCCAGGCTGGTCTTGAACTCGTGGGCTCAAGAGATGCTCCTGCCTCAGCCTCCCAAGTAGCTGGTTCTACAGGAACATGCCAATTTAAGCTGTGTTAAATTACTATTAATAATATCTGAAGTACAGATAGCTACTTTGTGCCAGGTACTATGCTAAGCACTTCACATGCATTTTCTCATCAAATCCTCATCGTGACCTTCTAAAGTTATGCTCCTGATTTTACAGATGAGGAAACTAAGGCTCAGAGAACTTAAGCGACCTGTCTGAGGTCACGTGGCTCAGGAGTGCTAAAGTGGGACCCAAGCCAGGTCTGACTCTGAGGCCCATACCATTATCCACCATCCTATGCTGCCTCCCCTCCAGAGCCACAGCCGCACCTGATGGGGTGAGGAGCTGATATTTGGGAGATGACCGGCCACTGGGAGGCCTGAGGTCAACCAAGCTTCCAAGAGCTGGCACAGCTGCAGGAAGCAAACCTGTGGGCATATGCACTCTATTCCTGAAGCCTCCACCATCAGATGCTCTGGCCTCCAGAGAGGCCCTTCCCCTGAGGCACAGAGACTGCCAAGGCCAAGGGCTCCCACGGGCCATGCTCTCCTCCGTGTATCTCGGTGCTCCCTGGCTCCAACCCTCAAACAGAACCAGCTGGGCCCTCGGTGTCACCCACATGGCAACTCATCCAGTTCATGTACAACCAGACTTCTTTGGAGGATGGAGAAGACTTGAAATCTGAGACTTGCAAAGCCCACAAGAACCACCATGTCCTAGCCTCCTGACTTTCCAGAGGGGGACCCTTAGCCCCACAGCCAGATTGAAGGTCACCCAGCCAGCCAATGACAGGAGCTGGGTTTCCAGGGTCCCAGCAAATGCTCTGTTTGTTCATTCATTCATCCATTCAACAAATGTTTACTGTATTGAGTAGCACTGGTTCTAGGTGCTAAGCATACAACAGCGAGGAGAACAATGCCCTACTCTCATGGACAAAGACAAGCAAGAAACTAACAAGTATACATATAAGACATCAGATGGCCTGGGCATGGTGGCTCATGCCTATAATCCCAGCACTTTGGGAGGCGGGAGGATTACTTGAGGCCAGAAGTCCGAGACCAGCCTGGGCAACGTAGCGAGACTCAGTCTCTATAAAAAACTTTTAAAAATTATCAGGACATGGTGGTGCACACCTGTAGTCCCAGCTACTCAGGAGGATCGCTTGAGCCCAGGAGTTTGAGGCTGCAGTGAGTTATGACTGCACCATTGCACTCCAGCCGGGCAACAGAGCAAGACCCTATCCCTAAATACATAAATTAAATAATAATAAACAAAAAAGATGTCGGATGGTGGCAAGTGCTTCAGAGAACAACAAATGAGGGTGGAGAGGACAGGCTGGAGGGGAGTGGCTTGCTATGCTGTACAGATGGACAGAAAAGGGCAAAAGTGAGAGAGTGAGCTATGAGGCTCCCTAAAGGCAGGATATTCCAGACAGTGCAAAGGCCCTGAGGTATGAATGTGCAAGGAGGACAGCGTGCCTGAAGGGCATGCACAGCCAGGGGGTGGGGGAAGATGAAGACAGAAAGGGAGCAGGGGCCAGAGGCCAGGGAGGATTGGGACCTGACTTAGAATTAAAGGAGCACTCTGGCTCCTGTGTCAGGCGGGAAGTAGGGCAGAAGCTGGGAGGCCTGTGCAACAATCCACCAAACCAAACAATGAAGTAAAACCACTCACAACAGGAAAGACCCCAGAGAGCACCTTTACCTTTTCCCAGAGCAATGAGGGAGGACAACAGTGTCTCCCACCTTTCTTGCCCTCACTAAGGGCATTTCCACCATGCCAGGCCCCTGCTGGGGTTTCACACCAGTCCAGACCCAGGTGAGCTCTCGGCCCAAATCCAAACCCTCCTGCCAAATCCACCACCCCAAGTGAGGATGAGCAGAGACAAAAGACAAGATGATTCACAAGCTCTCCCCGAACCCAGAAGCCCTTGCTTCCTTCCTCCCTTGCTGGAGACAAATCAGTCACCAGTGGAAGGTACCCACACAGCCCAGAGAATGTCCTGCTTTCGA
Source organism: Eulemur rufifrons (assembly GCF_041146395.1). Lineage (NCBI taxonomy): Eukaryota > Metazoa > Chordata > Mammalia > Primates > Lemuridae > Eulemur > Eulemur rufifrons. The sequence goes on along the minus strand of NC_090990.1, from coordinate 17,957,712 downwards.
ACGGACCAAATCTCATGCTGCAGGGTCACATGGGCCAACCACAATAAGCACCGCTTCCTCCTGCCTCGGCTGAAGCCCTGGGCATAGGGACTGAGAGGACAACCCAGGGGACAGGGAAAAGGCACTTCCAAAACACTCACGTGGCCCGCCCAGTGAAGTGGATCTGAAACTCAGCACAGGGGCCATGCTGGGGGCTCCCAGAGCTTCTGCTTGTAAATCATCCCTGAACTTTTTATCAACCCTCAGAAAGGAAGGGCAGCATGTTTCCTGGAAGGGTGAAGGGAGAAGCTAATTTACAGGAAGTTTTCACCTTGCCTTAAAGGGAAACCCAAGGTTGCAGATACATGATCTGGCAGCTGGAAAGGGTACCTGGGGGCTGGTGTCTTTATGACAGCCTGGCCACATGCCCTTGGGAAGTGTCTTTTAGCAAAGACAACAAGTACTAACAGCAGCCAATTAAGTGCCTGTTACTGGGCTACAAGCTTGCATGTGTGACCTCATGCCATCCTCAGGACAACCTTAGGGGTGGATACTATTATAAACCCCATTTTACAGATGAGGAAACCGGGACTCTGAGGGTGAAGTGACTTCCTCGAGGTTACACAATTAGTGCACAGTGGAGCTGAGATGTGAACCAGGTCTGCTGGCTCCAGAGATAGAGTTTTCAACTGCACCATAGGATGAAGGAAGATGAGCACAGAGGATGGGGAGAACGAGGAGGGGACATGGGGCTTGTGCAGCACAGGGTGGGTGTGCAGGCAGCGAATCACAGGGCAGGGCGCTCAGGCTGCAGACCAAGGGGTGGAAAACTTCCAATACAAAGATGCGACTCTGGGAAAGGATAAGCATCCACTGCTGCATCCATAAAACGGAGATGCCATGTGGGCCAGTCCTGGGTCACTGAGGATGTGAAGAGGTCAGAAACCCATGGGGGCAAATATGACCTGTCACACAAAAGCACTCTGGACTCTTCCTCGAAAAACAACAAGGCGCTGCAGCTGTTCCTGATGTGGAACAGGTCACAGGGATGTTCCGGAATGCTGAGAAGGGAAAGCAAGCCAGGTGGGCAGGAGAGGGCAAGGGGCCTGGGAGACGCCTGGGGGGCGAGGGAAGGACAGGAAGCTCTGGAGAAACTAAGGAAGGTGCTGAAGAAGGAAAGGAGGCCTGACAGGCCCAAAGACGTTTCAGGGAAGATGCCTGGGGGCCTAGGCAGGGTCTGAGAGTAGAGAAGAGAGGAGAGGACTCTGGAGGGAGCAGAGAGGATGACTAGGAAATTTATGGTGGGTGTACATAGCCAAAGGACACGAGAAATGTAGAAGTTGTCTGGAAGGGATAGGGAAGGCCAGAGAGAACTGGGGTGGTGGTGGCAGGGTGGGCGAGAGATGGTCGGTCAGGGACAGGTGAGCAGGAGAGGTGTGCCCAAGGAGCCGGGGGCAGGTTCCGAGAGGGCAGAGAGGATGGGGCCGTGGAGGGCGGTGTTCCCGGCGGAGGCAGGCTGACAAGTGCCAGGGCGGGGCCAAAGAGGACGGGGCGGCTGAGAGAGCGGAGGAGACCAGCGCAGAAGGGGTCCCCAATGCACAATGTGGGAGGATGGGGGTCTGGGAGGGGTGGCGGCGACCAGGGAGGACAGACGAGATGTGCGAGAAGACTGGAGAGGCCTGCGGGTCGACCCGAGAGGGGCGGGGAAGAGGGAGGCGTAGGGAAGGGACGGGGAGGATGAGGGCGCCGGGGACCAGAAGACTCACTCGAAGACGAAGAAGAGTCCGGTGGTGGTGAGGATGAGCAGCAGCGTGAGCGCGAAGACCCCGCCGTGGCCGGCCAGCATGAGGCGGCCGCCGCAGTAGAAGCGGTTGCGGCCCGGGAACACCTCCCACTTGCGCCGCGGGCGGCGGCCGAGGCTGCCGCTGCCGCTGCCGCTGCCACTACCGCTGCTGCTCCAGCGCGGCGGGGCGGAGGCGGCGGGCGGCGCGGGCCCGGGGCCCGGGGCGGGGGGCGCGGCGGGGCCGGGGCGGCGCGCCCCGGGGGAGGCGGGCGGCGGGGCGGCCCCGGGGCTGATCTGCTGGTACTCGCAGTCCTTCATGCGGCCGGCCGCAGGCCTCGGCTCCGCGCCCGGCGGGCCGGCCGGGCCGCACCGGGACCGGGCCGTGCAGCGAAGGAGTAGGCGGCGGCGGCGCGCGCGGCGCTCGCTCGCTCGCTCGCTCGCTGGGGGCGGCCCCGCCGCCGCTCCGCCCCCGGCCCGCCGCGGCCTCCCGCCGCAGCGCCCCCTCCGCCTGGGCCGGGGATGGCACTTGCCGAGGCCTGGCCCTGACCTGCCGGGGAACCGGGGCAAGTCCCTGGCGCTTCCTGAGACGCCCTTTTCCCTTCTGCACAAAGAGGGGGGCAGCAGATGCAGCGGTGCGAGTGTGCGCACTGGAGGGCTCTCTCTGTTCTTTTGCAATTAGACCATTTGTCGGGCGTCCGTTGTGTGCCAGGCACTGTGCCAAGCGCCGAGATTCAGGTGGTGGACATGGTGATCTACTTCTGGCAATCTGTGACTCCAGAGCCAGGCTTTGCCCATCTCTGAGGACTGACTGACTGACTGGACAGGCATTTTGGGAGGCAGGCAGGCGTGGGGGTAGGGGACACAATTTGCTTTGAAAGCCAGGGCCTCATAACTTCTGCCTTGAAGTTCAAAGGGCTCAATGGGTGTGTGTGGCACACCCTCTGGTATATTAGTGTCTCCTGCTGTGTAACAAATTACCACAAACGTAAAACAAACACACTTTGTTAGGTCAGGATCCCAGGAACAACTTAGCTGGGTCTGTTGCTTAGAGTCTCGCAAGACTACAGTCAAGGTGTCAGTCAGGCTGCATTCTCATCTGGAGACTCAGCTGGGGAAGAATCCACTTGCGAGCCCATTCACGTTGTTGGCAGAATGCATTTCCTTGCAACTGTATGACTATGGCTGAGGGCCTGGAGTTTTTGCTGGCTGTCTGCTGGAGGTCTCCCTCAGGTTCCAGAGGCCACCTGCAATCCTAGATATACCACAGTTCTTGCCATGTAGGCTTCTCCTATGCAGCTGTCACGAAGGTGACAGGGAGAGTCTCTAGCTCTAGACTGCTAAGAAACAGTGTTATATAACTTACTATTATATGTGATGGGGGTGACATGCCATCACCTTTGCCATATTCTATGGTTAGAAGCAAGACACAGATCCCACTTGCACTCAAGAGGAAGGGCTCACACAAGGCATGAATACCAGGAGGCAGGAATCATTGGGGGTTGCCTTAGGGTCTCTTCATCAAGCTGAGGTTACTGTTAGACATAAGGAAAAGTATAAGAATAAGTAAAGTGTTATAGAAGTTAAAAACGAAGAAAAAGAAAAAAAAGGAAAAGCAGGCCAAGTGAGGTGGCCCACGCCTGTAATCCTAGCACTCTGGGAGGCCGAGGTGGGTGGATCGTTTGCACTCAGGAGTTGGAGACCAGCCTGAGCAAGACCAAGACCCCGTCTCTACTAAAAAAATAAAAAGAAATTAGCTGGACAGCTAAAAATATATAGAAAAAATTAGCCACCAAGGCAGTAGGATTGCTTGAGCCCAGGAATCTGAAGTTGCTGTGAGCTAGGCTGAAGCCATGGCACTCTAGCTCGGGCAACAGAGTGAGACTCTGCCTCAAAAAAAAAAAAAAAAAAAAATTAAAAAAAAATTTTTTTTAATTAGCTGGGTGTGGTGGCACATTCCTGTAGTCCCAGCTACTCAGGAGGCTGAGGCAGGAGGATCTACTTGAGCCCAAGAGTTTGAGGTTACAGAGAACTAGGATCACACCACTGCACTCCAGCCTGGGCAACAGAGTGAGACCCTGTCTCAAAAAACAAAAACAAACAAAACCAAAAAAAAACCACAATGGGGAGGAGTAGGAAGCCAACAACAATGACCTCGACAATCGCTATTTGGCATATATACCAAAGGCTGCCCAGCCAAGCCCTCCATGTCAAAGGTGAGCCCCACCTTGGAGCAAGCCACACTGTGAGTGTCCTCCCCTTTTGCTCCTTGATGGTGGAACAAAGTTACAAAACTAGGCAATCTGGTTCCGGTCCAGATTTCTGTTGTCCCACCTCAACTGGGTCCTCTTGCAACCCTAAACATTCTCTTGTTCCTCCTCATTTTACAGGACAAAGCTATCCTACTTGATTTTCAGTTTTCCTTCTCTATCTCATAATTCCTATTTGCATCTATCCTTTCTTCTTAGCAGATATGAGCCTCCTTCTGCCCATAGCCAACCCTCCACACATGTCCTCTCTCTCTTCCTGGTCATTGAGACTGTAAACACATGCTCAATTCTCTATCAGTTAAAAAACAAAACAAACCTAAAAAAACCAACAGAACTTTCCATGGTTGGCTATGTCCACTCTCTAGTTCAGGTTTATCTTTTTCGTTCTCATTAGGGTTATACTAAAGGGTAGCTACCACTTTCTTGTCACCTATGATTTCTTAACATTTTACAATTTGGCCTCTATCTACATCATTCCCTTAAAACTTCTTCTTCTCCTTCTTCTTTTTTTTTTTCTTTCTTTTTTTTTTTTTTTTTTTTGAGACAGAGTCTCACTCTCTTGCCTGGGCTAGCGTGCTATAGCATCAGCCTAGCTCACAGCAACCTCAAACTCCTGGGCTCAAGCAATCCTTCTGCCTCAGCCTCCCAAGTAGCTGGGACTACAGGCATGTGCCACCATGCCCGGCTAATTTTTCTATATATTTTTAGATGTCCAGCTAATTTCTATTTTTTTTTTTTTAGTAGAGACGGGGTCTCGCTCTTGCTCAGGCTGGTCTCGAACTGCTGAGCTCAAAGATCCGCCCACCTCGGCCTCCCAGAGTGCTAGGATTACAGGCGTGAGCCACCGCGCCCGGCCAGGATTTGAATCTTAAATGGGAGTATACCACTGTCCTTCGGGGCCACCTCCGAGCGGAGACGGTGGATGTATCCACCATCGTGTGGTGCCAATAGATTGCGCAGAACCATCTGTAAACCAGGCTGTAGTTTTCTCCTCTTTGGTCATAAGGAACTCCCCATGAGAAGGCAGTGCAGCAGGAGCTGGGGTCAAAGGAAAATTACCTGCTCATGCCTTCCAGACTGGCTTGAGCCTCATTTCTTTCTTTCCTTTTTTTTTTAAAAAATTCTATACCCATTTTACAGATGAAAGCCTCATTTCTTATATACCATTTGCACCTGGAGATAGATTTGCTGCTGTGCATGTCCAACCTCATGGTCTGGTGGGTAGAATGTCACCTAACTCATAATGGGAGGCTCAGGTCACATGGTGACTTAATACCTCATGGTTAATGGCTTTCAACCTCTACCAGGGCCTAGAAGCAAGCAAAAAGAGAATAGTTATCTGCACAAAAGGGTGTGTATTTACTCCATAATCCTGGAGGTTAGCACTGTGATTCACCTGTTGGTGCTTGCCAGGGGCCCCAGACAACATCCCTATTTGACATAAACACTTGGAGTATCATTGGATCTGCTGGCTCATAAGGTCCAAGTGAAGAGCAGCTTGTACTGCATCCTGGATTTATAGAATCTGGGACCCCCAAATACCTCTCTGAAGTAGCAGGCCCATGAATTTCTGTGTTTATCTTCCACCTTTTATTTTGCATGTTTTACTAAGGCATCTAAAGTGCTTGCTACTTTTGGCTTGCCAGACCCAATCAGCATAATGTCATCAGTGTAGTGATGTTGTGTTATATGCAATGTCAAAATAATCAAGATCCCTGTAAACGACATTGTGGCAGAGAACCAAAGAGTTGATGACCCTGAGACAAGACTGTGCAGGAGTACTTTGAGCCCTATCAGGTAAAAGCAAACTGCTTCTGGTGTTTCTTACAAATATAAAGGAAAAAAGTTATTTGCCAGGTCAATAGCTGAACAGCAAATGCCAGGAGCACTACCTACAACTAGAACAGCAGCTGTAATTGCAGCCATTGCCTGATTAAATTTGTGCTACTTTACGGTCATTCCCCAAGATCCAGTTGCGTTATTTACAGGCCAAATGTGAGTTAAATAGAAAAGTGATAGGTTGCACCACCTTAGCATCTTTCAAGTCTTTGATGATGACACTAATATCTGCAACTTCTCCAATAAATTAGTCAGCTAGGGCTGCCAGAACAGAATACACAGACTGTGGCTTGAACAACAGAAATTTATTTTCTCACAGTTCTGGAGGCTGGAAGTCCAAGATCAAGGTGTCAGCAGGGTTGGTTTATGGTGAGGCTTCTCTCTGGCTTGCAGACGACCACCTTCTTGCTGTGTCCTCACAGAGTCTTTTCTTTCTGTGTACGCACACTCCCGGTGTTTCTTCTTCTTATAAGGATCCCAGCCCTATTGCATTAGAGTACCACCCTTAGGACCTCATTTAACTTATTGCCTCCTGTAAGGCCCTGTCTCCAGATACAGTCACACTGGAGAGTTAGGGCTTCAATATATGAATTTGGTGGGGGGCGGGGGGGACACAATTCAGTCCGTAACACCCAGGTATGCAGTTTACTTCTGGGTTGCTACCCTCATAGAAAGGGGAATCTCTAGGGGCATCCACTTGGCCTTTCCTATTATAATGGCCCTTACTCTACAGTCAGAGACCCATACCCATGTTAATTGCTAAATATGTCCATTCTAATTATAAATTCAGGAACTGGGGAAATAACCCCAAGGTGTGTTCAGAGAGGTCACCAAGATCTCCTACTTTGACTGGTAGGCCACAGTGGCATTTTGAGTCCCAAGGAATTAGCATCAATGCAGAGCCCATGTTTAGTAATCCCCTAAATATCTGGATATTTCCTTTTCCCCACTGCACAGTTGCTTCTGTAGAGAGTCACAGGTGTCTATGAGGAAAAACTGAAGGAAAATTTACCATATATATTTTGGCATTGTTGCAGGGTTCTTTCTTAAGAGGAGTTGGCCTCCCTTTCAATCAAGGGGCTTTAGGTCTGTTCACTGACTTAGGTCTGGAAACTGGATGAGAGGCTGTGACTCTCCATTGTGGTGACTCACATCGTTATTTTTCGCCACTAGACTTCTCGACCACAAGACTCTACTGCTCATTGGGCACAGTGGTTCATGCCTGTAATCCTAGCACTGTAGGAGGCTGAGGCAGGAGGATCGCTTAAAGTCAGAGTTCGAGGCCAGCCTGAGCAAGAACAAGATTCCATCTTTACTAAAAATAGAAAAAATTAGCTGGGTGTGGTGGTACATGCCTGTAGTCTCAGCTACTTAGAAAGCTGATGCAGGAGGATCACTTGAGCCCAGGAGTTTGAGGTTGCTTTGAGGTAGGCTGACTCCACAGCACTCTAGCCCAGGTGACAGAGCAAGACTCTGTCTCAAAAAGGAAAAGAAAAAAAGAGAGAGCAAAAAAAGAAAATATTTAAAAGGGAAAAAAAAGACTCTATTGCTTTTGGCCAGGTGTGGTGGCTCACGTCTGTAATCCTAACACTCTGGGATGCTGAGGCAGGAGGATTGCTTGAGGTCAGCATTTCGAGATCAGCCTGAGCAAGAGCAAGATCCATTGCTACCATTTAAAATTTAACACACACACACACACACACACACACACTCTATTGCTCTTGATGGCCAATGTACTCACCTTGTCTTTGTCAGTTAAGCACTACTACTTGGCTCTGATATGCTGAGATCCTGTCATCTCTACTGAAACTAGGGAGCCTATCCCACTGGCAGAATCTCTAGCCACCTTTCCTGAATTACAGAGGAGAGTCCCCACAGAGCTTTTCAAGGGTGCAGATGCTCCCTTCCCCAATATATTTCTCAACGCTGCAGTGAACAGAGTGTCCTCTGGACCCTCATGGGGGACAAATAGGCTGTTTAGGTCACATATGATAAATCTGTTACAACATTCCTTTGAATTTCTTCCTCTCCACCATTCCAGTAAATTTCTCACATTTCAACCTTGTTAAACATGGGTACCACTAAGTCAAATTTTTAGTCAACCAACTGAGTAAACCATTACAGCCACTTGTAGCTGCATGAGGTAACACTTTAAATTCAGAATCCCTGACAAGTGCATAGACAGCAATGAACATGGCTCAGTCTAGTGCTGTATTTCATCCTCACAGGTCTGACACTCTAAGAATCCACTCCCACATGTATTCCCCAGATTTCTGTCTATATGTCAGCAAAATCTTGTAATTATTTTGGTGTACAAGTTATTTCCTTCTGAGTCAGATTTTGTACTTGCCCCCTTGGAGAATGCTGAGATTCGATCCTAGTTATGGGTCTCGTGGCAACAAGGGGTGGTTTGGGTGGATCTTCAGGAGAATGGCCTGTCTTTGCAAGGTGTATCTTCTGCTCCAGGAGAGGGTATTACAGAGCTTGCAAGCAAGGGAAGGCTGGTCTCCTCAGACACAAGTGAATAAGATCCTTCCACTGGCAAGAGAAGCTCAGAGAGAAATGAGAATCTAAGATTTTCAGATTTGTCTGAGTCAAATAAGATGGCCCCATGCCAAGTTTTAGGGTCCTACTCCTTCCCAATCACAGGAAAGACTTAGTTAAACTGTGAATTTGATGATGTAATTCTCCAACATGCACAATTTTCGTGTTTTATTTGCAGCAAATCAGTCTGGTAGCTACAAGAAATAAGAGATTCTTTTATGGCTATCATGGAAGCTCTACAGTTCTCTGACCACGACTTGAGCTGAGAGTTTAAAGACTTGAGCTTGTCATTTTCTTTCTGCAAGGACTGTGATGCAACTGAAAGAATCTGTCCCATACTATAGTCCCCATGATTATTGTCACTGCCATAACAGTCAACTGTGACAACCACTTGGGCCCCCAAGGCACTTGCTTTACTTGGCACTTGCTTTAGTTGGCACTTCATCACAAATAACCACAGGTGATAATTTGATTAACTATGATTCCACAGCATGCCATGGATTGGCAGCATCACATTTCTCATTGGCAAAGAGCTTAGAACATTCAAACCTAGTGACACAACCACGCCAGTTCTCTAACCCCATCTTTTGGGATCTATTTCCTGGGACCATTTCAAGTACCAATTTCTGTATCAGTTAGGGTGCAGAAACCACCCCAGTCATTAAGACAGAAACCACACCAGTTATTGACAGAATTTAATATAAAGAATGGTTAGAATGATTAACTAAGTATAGTTGTTAACTAGATAACCATAGAGGCAAAAAGAAAACTCTGAGATATCACGGAGGCAGCAACAGACAGCAGGAAGCACCTGTAATTCCTAGGGCTAGGAGAACAAAGGAAAGAGTTTGGAATTACTAAAACTTAGAAACTTAGAGGAGGGGCCCTGCAGAGCCGAAACTGAGACCTCTAAGTATGATGCTGGTATCTAGTCTCTGAGCTTGGAGGAGGAACCCAGACCTCTGAGGAAGTATACTACCCAGCTGGTGCTGGTATCTCGAGTGGGACAGAATGGAGCTGGTACTGCAGTTGTTGGGAAAAGCTGCAAAGTGGATTCAGGTGCTGCTACAGGCAGGCCTTGCTGCTGCTGGGGTGCAGGAGTGTTTCTAGAGTGACCCTCACTGGACTAGGAAGCAAACAAGAGAGTCCCTTCTTCCTCTGGCCTGATGATCTCCCTCTGGTAGCCCTTATTGGCAGAGCCAAACATAGAGCCTACTGACCAAACAAAAATATGATTTGCGGAGCCCCAGCCAGTATTTCATGGTAGCGACTAGAAGGGTAGGGCCAGGTGTGGTGGCTCACTCCTGTAATGCCAGCACTTTGAGAGGCCAAGGCAGGATGATCATTTGAGACCAGGAGTTCAAGAACATCCTGGGCAACATAGCAGAACCCCGTCTTTACTAAAAATAGAAAAATTAGCCTGGTGTGGTGACTCATGCATGTAGTCCCAGCTATTCTGAAGCTTGAGCCTGGGCACCAGGTATGGAGGTTACAGTGAGCTATGATCATGCCACTGCACTCTAGCCTGGGCAACAGAGCAAGACCTTGTCTCAAAAAAGAAAGAAAGAAAAGAAAAAGAAAAAAAAAGAAAGAGAGAGAGCCGGGCGCGGTAGCTCATGCTTATACTCCTAGCACTCTGGGAGGCCAAGGTGGGCAGATCGTTTGAGCTCAGGAGTTCAAGACTAGCCTGAGCAAGAGCAAGATCCTGTCTCTACTAAAAATAGAAAGAAATTAGCTGGACAACTAAAAAATATATATATACAAAAATTAGCCGGGCATGGTGGCACATGCCTGTAGTCCCAGCTACTCGGGAGGCTGAGGCAGAAGGATTGCTTAAGCCCAGGAGTTTGAGGTTGCTGTGAGCTAGGCTGACGCCATGCCACTCTAGCCCAGGCAACAGAATGAGACTCTGTCTCAAAAAAAAAAAAAAAAAAAAAAAGTTTACAAAAAGAGAGAGAGAATAGAAGGGCAGGTTTGGAGCTGAGGGACAATAACTTATTAACTAGCACAGACGTCTTTATAAAGTATTCCAAGAAAGAAGCGAGCGTAGGTGAGAATTAGCTGGTTTTCTTTTCTTTTCTTTTTTATTGCTGGGTTGAATGGTAAATGAGCCGGTTTTCAAGCAGAGATGGAAGGTATATAAAGTCCAGAGATCATGGGCCTTTCAGGGTTGGAAAAGCTGACCACTTCTGGACAACAAATAGCACAAGGTAAAACAGAAAAGGTCTGGAACAACATGAGTTGAAAGATGTTATCATCTCTAAAGCAAACATCAAGTTATCAGTGTGGTCTTCCTACTTATTATTTCACATGGCTTCAACGTGGCCACCCATTAAGGGTAAGGCAAGCAGGTGACAAAGCAAATAAATACTGTCAGAATACTGACCCAGATATTTGGTCAAACATTATTCAAGATGTTTCTGTGATGTTTTAGATGAGATTAATCTTTAAATCAGTAGACTTTGAAAAACAGATTATCCTCCATAATGAAGGTGGGCCTCATCCAATCAGTTGAAGGCCTTAATAGAAAAAAGAATGACTCCCCAAAGAAGGAAGAAATTCTATCAGCAGACTGCTGTCAGACTCCAACTGCAACATCAACTCCCCCATGGGACCCCAAATAGCCAAAACAATTTTGAACAAGAACAAAGTTGGAAGTCTCACACTTCCTGATTTCAGAATTTACTACAAAGCTACAATAATCAAAATAATGTGGTATTGACCTACAGACAGCCATATAGGCCAATGGAATAAAATAGAGTCCAGAAATAAACCCTTGCATATATAGTCAAATATTAACAGCTAATAATTTTTTTTTGAGACAGAGTCTTGCTCTGTCACCCAGGCTAGAGTACCATGGCATCAGCCTAGCTCACAGCAACCTCAAACTCCTGGGCTCAAGCAAGCTTCCTGCCTCAGCCTCTTGAGTAGCTGGGCCTACAGGTGTGTGCCACCACGCCCAGCTAATTTTTTCTATTTTCGGTTGTCTGGCTAATTTTTTCTATTTTTATTTTTTTTATTTTTGGAGATAGACTCACTCTTTTGTCCTGGCTAGAGTGTCGTGGCATTAGCCTAGCTCATAGTAACCTCAAACTTCTGGGTTTAAGCAATCCTTCTGCCTCAGCCTCCCAAGTAGCTGGGACTACAGGCATATGCCACCATGCCCGGCTAATTTTTTCTATATATTTTTAGTTGTCCAGCTAATTTCTTTCTATTTCTTTAGTAGAGACAGGGTCTCACTCTTGCTCAGGCTGGTCTCGAACTCCTGACCTCAAGTGATCCTCCCATCTCGGCCTCCCAGAGTGCTAGGATTACAGGCGTGAGCCACCGCACCCGGCCAATTTTTTCTATTTTTAGTACAGAAGGGGTCTCACTCTAGCTCAGGCTGTGACAGCTAATAATTTTCGACCAGGATGCCAGGACCATTCAATGGGGAAAGTTCAGTCAAATGATGCTGGGAAAATTGGGTATCCACATGTAAAAGAATGAAATTGCAACCTTATCTTACAACATATACCAAAATTAACCCAAAATGGATCAAAGATCTAAACGTAAGAGCTGAAACGATAAAACTCTTAGAAGATAACTTCATGACAATTGGATTTGGCATGATTTCTTGGATATGACACCAAAATCACAGGCAACAAAAGAAAAGAAGATAAATTAAGAATATACTTTCAGGGATCATTTCTACAGTTTCTTATTAGAGAAATTTCTCTGAATGTATAGAGCACCAGAAACCACCAGAAGGAGGCGCAGCATTCTCTTCTGAGCGTGAAGCCTTCTCTTGGTGTTGCTTGGCTACAACAGCCATTTCCCATTGATAATCCTTCTCTACCTTCCAGGGAGTTAGAGGGAGAGGACACAGTCTGAGTGATTCCTTTTAAAAAAGAAAGAAAGGAAGAAAATAAGTGGGTAAGTTCAACTTCAACAAAACTAAAAACTTTTGTGCATCAAAGGACACTATCAACAGGGTGAAAAGGCAACCCACAGAATGGGAGAAAATATTTGCAAATCATATATCTGATAAGGGATTAATATCCAAAATATATAAAGCACTCCAACAGCTCAACAGAAAAACTAGACCCTGTTGAGCTTAAAAAAAAGAAACCCTCAAAATGGGCAAAGGACCTGAAGAGAGATTTCTCCAAAGATACACGAATGGCCAATAAGCACACGAAATCATGTTCAAGGCCACTAATCATCAAGGAAATGTAATTAAAACCAAAATGAAGTACCACTTCACACTGATAATAGCCAATAGGGTGGCTATTATTTTTTAAAATGACAGAAAATAACAAGTGTTTGTGAGGATATAGAGAAACTGGAACTCTTTTGCATTGCTGGTGGAAAACAGTATGGTAGTTCCTCAAAAAATTAAATTACAGAATTGCCGTATGCTTCAATAATTCTACTTCTGGCTATATACCCAAAAGAATGGAAATCAAGGATTTGAACATATATTTGTATACCCATGTTCATAACAGCATTATTCATAATGGCCACGAGGTGGAAGTTATCCGAGTGTTCACTGATGGATAAATGGATAAACAAGATGTGGTACAAAGGAATAATATTCAGTCTTAAAAATAAAGGAAATTCTGATACAAGCTACAATATGGATGAACCTTGAAGACATTATGAAATAATGTCTTAGGTCATAAGTGAAATAAGTCAGACACAAAAAGACAAATACTGTATGATGCCACTTATATATATGAGGTACCTAGAGTAGCCAAATTTATACAGACAGAAAGTTGAATGGTGGTTGCCAGGGGTTAGAAAGTAGGAGGAATGTAAAGTTATTGTTTAAGGGGTATGGAGTTTCGGTATCAGATGAAAGAGTTCTGGAGGTGGATGGTGGTGATGGTTGCACAACAATGTGAATGTACTTAAGCCACAGAACTGTTAATAACTGTTAAAATGGTAAATTTTATGTTATGTATATTTTACCACAACTTTTTAAATGGTTAAAAATGGCAAGTTTTATGTGTATGTTACCACATGCACACACACATAGAGACTTTAGGGCCCTATGCTTTCACCAGTAGGAAGTAGCTGATGAAAGCTGAGCATTCTCCAAGAAGTAGGTCATATTCCCCAAGGCCCACCTCAGATGTGGCCATGAAGGGTGTCAACAAGGAAAAGCATCCTGAGGCACATCCAGGAGCCCATGAAGAACAATGGATGGGGTCTAATCAAGGAAATTCCCTCAGCCCCAGGGAAGGCGGCTTTGATATGCCTGGCCAGCGGGAGTTCAGACCTGCTTTGGACCAGTTGCTGTTGAACCTCTTCCATGCTTTCCTTTTCTGGACGGGAGTTTATACTGACATTATCCTTTTCTGGCTCAACCAATATTTATTGGGTATGTTTGTGAAGTGCAGATAACTTGGTTTTTCAGTTCATAAATCAGCATAAGGAACCATATCTGAAGCTGATTAAGAGACTTTGAGCTGAATATAGTGACTAGATGAGATCTGGGGCTATTTCCCTTGGGAAGGAGTAAGTGTATTCTGTGAGGAGAAACAGGTATTTGACTCAGAAAGACTGTGACATACAAACATCTGTGTTTTCTTCTTGAACCCACAGCCAGGCTTCACTTCCCAATAGGGCTGCCAGATTTAGCAAATAAAAATACAGGATGTCCAGTTATATTTGAATTCCAGTAAACAATGAAGAAATTCTTAGTAGAAGTATGCCCCATGCAATATTTGGAACATAATTATACCAAAAAATTATTTGTCGTTTACCTGAAATGCAAATGTTAACTGGGCATGTTGTATTTTACCTGGGAACCCTACTTCCCACCTCCTTTGCAGTTAGATGTGGCCATGTGACTAAGTTCTAGACAGTGAAAATGATGTACATCTATTCTAGGCTGGCCTCTTAAAACCGCTCTGAAAGTAGATGACTCTAAGGACCCAGAAGAGGGCAGTGTCACAAAATGGAGAAGACTGGGTGCAACAGGCCTCCCTTCCCAAATCTGCACTAGACTACCATAAACAAGAAAGGAACTTTTATTATTAAGCCACTGAGTTTGGGGAGTTGTTTGGTATAGCAGTTAGCCTACCTTGAGTAATGTCCCTAAGCCCTAAATTCAATAGCTTTTCTTATCCTTTCCTTTTTTTTTTTTTTTAAGTCTAAAGAATGTGCTTTATAACTTTTTACTGATTTATTTTTTAGAGACAGGGTCTTGCTTTGTTGCCCAGGCTGGAGTACAGTGGCCTGACTATAGGTCACTGTAGCCTCAACTTTCTGGGCTCAAGTGATCCACCCACCTCAGCCTCCTGAGTAGCTGGGAATACAGGAGCACACCACCACACTCAGCTAATTTTTTAATTTTTTGTGTTTGTAGAGAAGGGGTCTCACTATGTTGCCCAGGCTGGTCTTGAACTCCTGGGCTCAAGTGATCCTCCTGCTCTGGGCTCCCAAAGTTCTGGGATTATAGGCATGAGCCATCGTGCCCGGCCTCTTATTCTTTTCTTATTTTTTTTTTTTTTTTTTTTTTGTTGAGACAGAGTCTCACTTTGTTGCCCAGGCTAGAGTGAGTGCCGTGGCGTCAGCTTAGCTCACAGCAACCTCAGACTCCTGGGCTTAAGCGATCCTACTGCCTCAGCCTCCCGAGTAGCTGGGACTACAGGCATGCGCCACTATGCCCGGCTAATTTTTTCTATATAGATTTTTAGTTGTCCATATAATGTCTTTCTATTTTTAGTAGAGACGGGGTCTCGCTCAGGCTGGTCTCGAACTCCTGACCTTGAGCGATCCACCCGCCTCGGCCTCCCAGAGTGCTAGGATTACAGGCGTGAGCCACCGCGCCCGGCCTTTATTCTTTTCTTAAACTTAATACCATATGACCCTGGTAACCATTTCTTTCTTTTTGAAACTCTCTTTCCCCCCAACAATCTGACTTATTTATGGTCCTTTAATGATAATAAAATAGCTACCATTCATGAAGTTCTTACTATATGCCAGGTACTGTGCTAAGTGCTTTATCTTCCTAAATATTCTATGTGGTAGATGCTGTCACTCCCATTTTACAGATGAGAAAAGAGGTTTGAGAGGTTGAGCCCCTTGCCCAAAGTCTTACAGCCCCTCCTCCTTCTCCGTCTCTACTCTTTCTTTTGACAATCCCACCCAAATCATGGCTGCTGTGATTGTCACGTCTGTGTGGATGGCTCCCTGATCCCTCTCCTCATCTCCAGTTCCACATTTCCTGGCACATGAAAGTGCTGCTGGCATCGTAAATTCAACATGTCCAAAATGCAGCTATCCCTTTGTTAGCACTGTTCTAGACACTTTTTTTTTTTTTTGAGACAGGTTCTCGCTCTATCACTCGGGCTAGAGTGGAGTGGTGCCATCATAGCTCACAGCAACCTCAAACTCCTGAGCTTAAGTGATCCTCCTGCCTCAGCCTACCAAGTAAGCTGGGACTACAAGCATGTGCCACCATGCCTGGCTAATTTTTTTACATTTTGTAGAGACAGGGTCTTGCTATGTTGCCCAGGCTGGTCTCAAACTCCCGACCTCAAGCGATCCTCCCACCTCAACCTCCCAAAGTTCTGGGATTACAGGCATGAGCCACCAGGCCTGTCCTGTTCTAGATACTTTTCATGTGGTAATAGTTAATTCCCAGAGCTACTCTATGAGATGTTATTATTCATATCTATAAGGTAGATAGTATTATCTACATTTTACAGATGAGTAAACTAAGGCTTAGAGATTCAGTATCCAGCTCAAGTTTACCCAGCTTGTACACAGTAGAGCTGGGTTGAGGGCTGATTTCAAGGCCTAGATGGCAGTAATAACACCTCAGCTCTGCTCACACTGAGCTCTCCCTGTCCTGTCCTGTTCCATTTCCTGCCTTCTGTATTCATTCTCTACCCCTAACTTTCAAATCCTACCTCCCCTTCAAAGTTCAGCTCAACTGCCATTTCTCCACCAAGTCTTTTCGGCTATCTCAAGCTGGAAGGGATTTCCACCTTGTGTGAATTTACAGAAGACATGCTCTATACTTCACCTTTTTCTAAGTACACAAGTAAAACTTTAATTCATCCTCATCATTAAAAGTTCAAATAGCAAAATATAGAGCAAGAAGTTTAAGTGTCCTTTCACTCCCCACATTTGCTCACTTTCTACCTTGATTAATGTTTCTGTGTATCTGCTAGCAATTCTATTAGACAGTTATTTGAGGACAGGAGGCATAGCTGAGTCATCTTTATTCCCCTAAAATAGGCATTAATAAACAATTGCTGAAAGAATCAATTAATTTCAAATCCCTTGAGCCCGCACATATTACATTTTTAGCTGACAGTGAGAGGGTCTGTTCAAGAAGTGATTTTTTTTTTCCAGGGAGACTGGTAAAGACATGTCAAATGCACCCTCTCCTCCCACCTTTATTAAAGAACAAAAAAGCATCTACTTCCAGGTACGTGAGGCATCTGGTTTCTGTTTCAGCAGGGTCTCAGAAGGAAATGACTTTTCTCTGAAATTGTAGACACCCCACCCAGCTGTGGCATTGTTGGACCTCAGGGTAAACAGGAAGCTTCCTGCCTTGGGCTGTTCATGTCCCTCTCCCAGACTATTAAAGACTGTTAATAGGACGATAAAAGGACAGCTGCTGGCCATAAAATCAGCCCATTCCTTAGATCCTTAGAGAACAGCAACTAAAGCCCTCCAAGGCCATAGAGAAAACTGTGTCTGTCTCCAGGCTGTACCAGGAGCGTCCACCTAGCTGGGGTCCTCAGTTGTAGGGTTTCTGGGCACGAGGAGATCTAGTGTGGAGGTTAAGCGGAGACTGTCAGAGCAGTGAAATTACACCTATCCTGTGGGGTTTGAGTCACCTCTTCCAGCAGGGGAATTATCAGTCCTGATTACCCCCCAAAAGGAGGCAAAGAGGAGAATCCGAGAGCAAAGAACCCAGCGGTCCTACCTTAGCAATAAAGAGCTGAAACAGGACCCTAACTCCTCCTGTACACAGGGCGGAAGTCCCTGGATTTGCAGCTGTTGGCGAGGAGAGAGCGAACAGCTTCTGCCAACTGGAGAGACACTAGGGCAGGGGTGATCATCTTTTGCCAGGAAGGGCACTCGGTGTCTTGGCAGAAAGCAGAGGGCTGCCCCGATCTGTGTGTACATTTTCAGAAGCATTTGACTCTGGACCAAATTCTCTCAGCTGTGCTAACGCTGCGGCGGCGATGGATGGGAAATGCTTATTGGCCAGGCTGACCAGAAGCTCCAACAGAGGGTGCTGGGGCTCAGCCAGGAGCTTCCCTTCAGCTGGCAAGTTTAGCTTTCTGTCACGGTCGGAGGGAGTGTGTCAAAATTCCAATTCTCAGGGCTCTCCAGAAGCTGCTTGTGATTACCCATCTGTTTTGAAGAGTTTCTGCTTATTGGAATTTTTGGCTCAAATCGGGAGTAAGAGAGGTGATGATACAAAGCCGAACTCTGGCTCAAGGAATAGGCAAAAATAGCTCAGCAGGGGTCAATGATCTTACTACAATTAGAGTGACAGGCTCAACACCAAACGGGGGCCAGGAAGCACAAGGCAAATACCATTTCATTCAACCTTGGACTTGCTTACAATTTACCAATTCATGCTGCTGTGGCAGCTCCTCTGACCCATGTCTACCAATCAAGCAAGCACAGGCGCCAGAGAACGGCAGGGCAAGGAGCCTTATTTGCCAGGTGTCACTGCTTTCCCTCATTCAAAGGAAAGATCACGTAAGTTACTCCTTAGAGCCACACGCCAGGGTGGAGGAAGAGTTTCTTCTAATTGCTGAAAACAGGAGAACTAGAGATATTTTCTCCTAAAATCACATGTTTAAGCCTCCCCCTAAGTGTTGAGACTGGGATGATTCTGTTGTTTAGGGCAGTTCCTAAGATCTCACCACTGAACCAGTCTGAGCAAGAGCGAGACCCCGTCTCTACTAAAAACATAGAAATTATCTGGACATCTAAAAATATATATACAAAAAATTAGCCGGGCATGGTGGTACATGCCTGTAGTCCCAGCTACTCAGGAGGCTGAGGCAGTAGGATTGCTTAAGCCCAGGAGTTTGAAGTTGCTGTGAGCTACGCTGACGCCAAGGCACTCTAGCCTGGGCAACAGAGTGAGAGTGAGACTCTGACTCAAAAAAAAAAAAAAAAAAATCTTACGGTTGAAAAGGATCTACAGGAGACTATATGGTTCACCACCTCCACCCACCACCTCGAAGAATAACAGCATTTCCCCTAGTTTCAGAGGAGGTCACCAAGGCTCTGAAACACTCCCAAGGTCACACAGGGTGTTCACAGGGTTTTACTGAGACAACCGTTTGGGGACTTGCTCCTGCCACATTCTTCTTACCCTGACTTTTTTTTCCCAAGTGATTTGTATTATTTTTAAAAAGGTAATTCATTGCATGTATAATTGAAAGTAGTTTAATTTGCATATCTTTGTAAGATTTTTCATATAAATAAACGTACAAACCACGAAAAAATCATCAGAAACAATGTCTATTTAGAAAAGATGGTCCTACTTTACCACTGCCACTGCACTGTTGAGGCCTGCACCATCTTGTGGGGACTACCACCAGCCTGTCAGCAAAAGCCTTTGATGAAATTCGCTTTTAATAATTTACATTTAAATTTATGCATGGGTCAGTGGTAGGTTTAAGACTGTCCCTTCACTGACTGAGTAAAAAGATCCAGGTGTACTTTAGACTTGGAATAAGATAATCTTCACTTACAGTAAAAATAGTTACTATTCTAAAATTTGACCAAAGGAGGACCAGAAAGGGCTCTCTATGGCTCACACTTCTCCCATTCCTGACCAGCCTTCAAAGAGAGATTCAAACGGACACAGTAATGATCCCAGGACAGTGCAGGAAGTCCCAGTGTGTATTTTTACTTTCAGATCCCTGAGTAAAGTTGGCTTCCAGCCTGTCCCTGGAGACTCCAAGTCATGTCCAAGGCAGGAAGTTGCAATGTAGGAGTAGTCCCAGGAGCCAGTAACTCAGGAAGTAGCCTAGAATGTATCGTGTGACTGGAGAACAGGTCTTCCAGTTGTACAAAAGTCCCATGATAGAATTTCTGGGGACCTTTTGTCCTGGTGGGGAATCTCCTGCAGGAGGCTTCCAAGGCACAGTCTCTAGAGATCTCAACAGCGGCTCTTGATCCTGAAGCAAGTGAGCTGGAAACCAGTACACAATGGGAGTGGAGGAGCCCAAAAACCTGGTGAGAACCTAGAAATCATGAGAGGGGGGAACCCACACATTTATTGTAGTGTCACTGACTCAAATTGGACCAGCCTGGGGACTTCTCTGCTGCTGGGTGAACTATGGTCCCCCATAACTAGAAATGTATTATGCTGGAAAAGAAATTCAGCAGAGTTTAGGGTCTATCTTATAAAGATAAGTGTGATACCAGCTAGGCAACCTCTGTGTTACAAATAAACATAGATAGCTAAAGACTAATTAACCACAATAATGGGCCAATCAATACTAAAACTCTATGGGGTCTAATTTTAGTCCAGGGCCTGGACTCTAAACTCTGGGCTGTTGACTTGGGAACCTAAGACGGTTCCCTTACCCCACGGGGGTGGCAGAGCAGACAGAAAGGGTAGGTCATCCTGTGGTTCAACATTCTCCCTCTTTGGGGAGTTCAGAGCCCAGTCTCCAAATGGCCTCCCTCATCTAACCTGGAGACCCTAAGCTTTGCTGGCACTCACTCTACTACTGGCCAATCCAGCTACAAACACAGAGTGCTACTTTCTCTTTCTCCTGTTCCTCTTAGCCACACAGCCAATATACACCTCTAAGAGGCAGAAACTGCTAAGGAGAGGTTGGTAAGGGGAAAAAAGACTTCCTGGAGTGTGGCCAGAGCTAAGGACAAATATTCAGATGTAAGATCAAACCCTTCCCATCCCTCTTTATTGTTACCTCAAATATTGGAAAAGATACCTCCTCAGAAAATTGGGCATCTGCCTGGGCTCAGAGTACCTCAAGAAGCCAATGTTCAAGAAGCCAATGTGGGTATACCTATATACTAGGGGAAGCTCCCAGAGATCTCCTCTGTGCTTATTCCTGTATCTCAGTTGAATCGGGTCCTTTCACAGCCCTCATGTCTTCACACGTGCCCTTCCATTTGCCTAGAATGCTCCTCCTCTGCTTCTTGTATGGTAAATCCCTTTTTACTCTTCAGGACCCAGCTTAAATATGATGCTTTCCTCAACTCCTCCAGCGAGTTAGCTACTTTTTCCTTTCTGCTTCCACCATACTTTAGCTGAGCCTTTTTTTTTTTTTTTTAACATCTCAAAACAGTAACCCCCCTTCCATCCCACTGTACTATAATTTTGTCAGTTGAATCTTTGTCTCCGTATTTATACCATGAGACCCACTAGGGCAGCAATTTTATCTTACTCATGTTCCATCCTCACAGGTCTAACCCAGGGTCTGGCACAAAGAACACCCCCAAATAGTTGCTGAATGAATAAATTAGGTACGGGTTACTCAAATGGGAGAAGTTAGCTGTCTTCCCTGTCCTTGGCCAAGGGGTTTTGAGTGTGTTCACATCCTTATCCCAGCCAGGAATCCACCTCACCTGAACATGCATGCACAAACTTCCAAACAGCAGCAACACTACAGCGTGGACCAGGTACACAAACACCTGAGGACTGAGGAATCCAGGATCAGGCTTCTCTAAGGTCTTACTGTTCTTGCTCCTTTGCAGCCCAAGTGTAAGGCAGAGCCGAGGGTGGGTGGTCACGTATGTCCATGTTGCCCAGGCAACCAGTATAGCCATCGGTGTGGCCAACAGAAAATTGGGCACCTGCCTGAGCTCATAGTATTTCAAAAAGCCAACATTCCAGTAGACATCCTGGATATAGCTGTATATCAGTGGAAGGTCCCAGGAGCACCAGGGGGGCTCATTTCCCTCTGCAATCCGGTAGCCCTTGTCCATAGCTAACTGTACCAAGGGCTCAGGAATGGGGTGAGCCGAGCCTGGCAGACAGAATTGAGTGTAGGCATAATATTGAAAAAGGGCAAAGGGAAGGCCAAGTGTAAGCACTGACAGAAACAGAGAGGCCATCAGCTTCAAGAGTTGTCTCAGGGGATTCAGCACCGTAAGAGAAGAGAAAAAGCCTCGACACTGAGAATACATGAGGAAGCCAACACTGACCAGCCCGTTGGAGCGCACACCCGTGGCAAGGGCAAAGAGGAGTCCACTAGTCCAGACTCGGCCCCTCTCCAGCTGCCCCATAGCACTGAATGTCAGGAGGGCAAACAAAGCTTCTGAATAACCAGCTGCCAGGAAGACACTGGCAGGGCTGAGGCAGAAGAGCAGTGCTGCGTAAAAGGCCTGGTGGGGACAGTGCAAAACCAGACAGCCTAGGTCATGAAGCGCGACTGCGGCCAGCACAGAGAACAAGGAATTGAGCAATGCTACTGAAATCAGCAGGCAACTCCGGAAGCTCAAGAACCACCGCAAGGGTCTTAGCAGTTCAGTCGTCACCAGCAGGGCCAAGGGGAAACCAGGAAAGAAGGCAAAGTTGTGCTCATACAGGTACCCATGCTCAGCAATGAACAGGAAGTGTTCAGCATCCCAGCGAGACAGGCCACCTAGAAGACCTTCCACAAGTTGGTCCACAGAGCCTGAGGGGGCTAGTCGAGGAGGACAGAAGGCTTCTGCATGGTGATCTGGGATGATGGCATTGAAGATGGCCTGTGGGGTAAAGAAAAATGAGGATTTTGGGTGAGTAACTAGAAGAAAAGAATTGCCATTTAATAAAATGAGGAAGAACATACCTGTGGGGGAATCAAGAGTTCAGTTTTGTACTAGCTAAGTTTGAACTGGACACTCTAGAAGTCAACTATGCAGTGAGCTATAATGAGTCTGTGGGTCAGAAGAGAGATCAGGACAGGAAATAGAAATTTAGGAGTTATAAGTACATGGCTGGTATTTAAAGAAGACTGAATGAGATCTCCTAGGGAGGAAGTACAGACAGAGGAAAGAAGAGATCGAGGTCTGAGTGTCAACATTTAGAGGCTAGAAAAAGGGTGAGAATCTAGCAATGAAGATAAAGAAGGCACAGTCAGTGAGATAGGGGGAAAGCCAGGAGCATGGTATCTTTGAATCAAGTGAAGCAAAGGAGTGATCAACTCTGCTAAATGCTGCAGATAGGTCAAGTAAGATGGGGACTGAAAACCAACCACTGGATTTAGCAATGTGAAGGTCACTGGTGACTTTGACGAGAGCTATTTCAATGGAATGAAGGAGAGTGAAGCCTGCCTAGACTGAGTTCAACAGAATGGGAGAAGGGCAACTGGAGACAGTACAGACAGACAATGATTTTGAGTTTTGTTGTAAGGAGAGCAAAGAAATTGGGTAGTAGGTGAATAACAAAGTAGAGTCAAGAGAAAAATTTTTTAAAGTGGGAGATAAGAGTTTGTATGCTAGTGAAAATAATCCAGTGAAAAGGAAACCACTGAATATGCAGGAGAGAGAGGGGAGGATTGCTGGGCAGGCAAAAGGGGATGGAGTCCTGCCACACAGATGGAGGACCTACCTTAGAGAAGAGGACAGACAGTTCATCCAACCTTCAGTACTGAAGGCACAGAGATGCAGACATAGGTAGACAGATGAATATGGGGGGAGCATGTGGAAGTTCTCTTCTAATGCCTTCTTTTTTTCTGAGTTTTCATTCAGGAAAGCAAGTTATCAATTGAGATTGAGTACTGGGGAAAATGTGTAACCCAAGTCATCTATGACTCTGGTTCTCCAAATAGACTGTGCACTGGAATCACCCAGGGGGTTTCAAAAACTATTGATGCCTGGGTCCCTTCCTCAGAGTTAATGATTTAAATGGTATGGGGCACGGCCTGGGCATTGGAATTTTCTTTTAAAGCTTCCCCAGGTGATTCTGATGTGCAGAAAACTTTGAGAATGGGAGGGTGACTGGTCTAGGAAAATACACTAAGATTGCTAGGTAGCACAAAGGACTCACTTGCGTTAGTGATCTTGAATTAAAAAAGACTAGTTAGTGGAGTTGTGTGTTTTTCTCTGGGCAGATGCAGGCAAGGAGTAGGCAGAGAATTGGATTTAATGAAGGTTGGGCTTTTGTCTTGTGACTAAGACAGGGAAAAGGGAGCAAGAGAGACAGGGAAAAGGGAGCAAGAGAGTTGAGTGTATATACATAGGGATGACCACCATGATGGACCATGGAATCTTAGCTGGGTAAGAAGGGGAGTTGAAGCCATGCAGTGGGTGAGGGACAGTGAAACAGTGGTAGGATCAATGGATTATAAATCCTGACAGGGTGGAAGAATCGTTAGAGCTGAGGTACTAGAGAGGGTGAGCTGGAAAGATAGGAGATAGTGGTCAAAGAATGGGATGCATGAAACTGAGATTATTTGGCAGGGGTTAGGGGTTTTGGGTATGATTATGAGAATGCTGAGGACAAGATCACTAGAAAGTAGCAGGACAAGGAAGTCAGAGACCAGGGCACTGCATGCATCATCTTCATTAATATTGAAACCACTAAAAAAATCGAAGGAAGTAGTGCTGGGAAGAGTGACAAGTGAACCAGGAGCTAAAACCTTCAAGGAATAGCTGTCACTGACAGAAAAATGACAGCAACAATGAACAGTAACTAGGGATATAATCTGAGGGCTTGAGCTTATTAAAGTGGGGATGAGGGAGGGAGGGATAATGAAATTGCATTTATTGTTAAATGTCTTTTTGCCCCCTTAGATTGTCAGCTACTTAAGGGAAAAGAGGCCATGACTTTTTACCACCTAGCATAGTTCCTGGAACACAATAGGTACTTCAAAAATTTTTGGTTGGTGAGTGAACTGCCGAGAGGAAACATACTATTTCCAAAATCACCACCTGAATTAGAATCCAGCTGCCCTGGCTATCCCAGATACCTATGCCGGGCAACTTCCTGATACTGATCTGCAGTATTGCTCCTTTGGCTCTGTTAATAACTCAGCTAATACTGAGCTATCACTGACTCAGTCTCCCCAGCCTGGCAACAGGAACATAGCCCCATTTTTAAGGCTCTTTCCCTTTTTGGTCAGTTTCCTTATCAGGCTACTTCAAACAGTGAAAACAAATGGGACAGGAGTGACAGTCATAGATAACAGCCCTAGCCTCCAGGTTGAGGACTTGTTTAACTAACCCCTGAACCCAAAAGAGCCTGCTATGCCGCAGATAGTGGGGGAGGAGAGAGGAAAGGAGGTTTCTGCAAAGGAACCAGCTTAGAGCCTCAGAGGGAATGGTGCTTTGATAAAAGGCACACATAATTATGTTAATATAACATCCCTAGGGTGTTGCCATACATTCAACAACATTCATTTATTTACGAACATATATACTGAGGACCTAAGCAACAGGCACTGTGCTAGGCACCAAATCATTCATTTATATGTGAAATTAAAAAAAAATATGTATCAAGGGCAGCCTTGGAGAGGCAAAGGGAGGTGTAAAAGGGCACAGGCATGGAGGGCTGTACATGGGTGAGGCAGCAAGGGGAGGTTCCTGGGGGAGAAGAGGAGCCATTACTGATTAGTGAGTACATACAGATGATCTCAGGATTTACACAGTGCCACCTCTGTCCCACTCAACTGACTGATACAGTGCTCAGTCCCCTGGTAACGGGGCCCAAAGCAATGCTTTGAGCTGTCACACTGTAAAAGTATCTATGGGTACAAAACATCATAGTCTGTTAGAAAGACCACTGGCTCAGGAGTTAGGAAATATGGGGTCTGACTCTGGTCCTTCTCTATCTTGCTATGTGGCTTTAGGGAAGTCATTTAACCTTTCTGGGCCTCTGTTGCTTCATGTGTAAACCAAGGGATTAATATACTGTTTCTAAGATTCCTGACCACTTTTCAGTCCATGGTTCCCTCCAATCACATGGAGGGGCACACCCTAGCCCAGTCATGTAGCAATGGCACATTCAGGACAAAAGATCAGAGACCGACCTGCAGCATCAGAGTCAGGACACGGCAGCTGACTGCAAACCTCAGCACCTCCTTCTGGGATGGGTCCGGGGGCCACATCCTCTCAACACCAGGAATTCAGGGGCTGCTACCAGGACTGAGCTCCCTCAGGCTTCTAAACTCTAAAACCCAAGGAAGAAAATGTCATACATGGGTTGAAAGCAAATTCTTGAAGGAATTCTTCATAGGAACCGCCCCCTTCAGCATTACCATAGCAAACTTAATCCCTAACTTCCCGGATGAGGGAAAAGAATCTTGAAGGCAGAAGGGTTCACTAAGTGTCACTCTGAAGCACTGTATTCTTGTCAGAAAACTTCCACACAGATATGCATGAAGCTGGAAAGAAAGCTAAGCTCACAGAAAATCTTTAAAAGCCTGCTGAGTGCTCCTATGCACTGAAGACCTGGGTTCAAGTTCTGACTCTGTCACTTACAAGTTCTCTTTAGTCCCTCTGAGCCTCAGTTCTTTACGTAAAAAATGAGATCAGTCTACCTTTTTATTTGCCTGTCTCACAAAATTGTCATAATGGTGAAATGGACCAAAGTGTGAAGTACTACACAAATCTATGTTGTAGCTGCTATTATTTGGTGTGTGCCCTTTTCTTCTTGCCCAGAATAATAAACTAGGTCCCAAACCAGAGTCCCAAAAGTGGGGCATAAAACCATATTGGAAGACCATAATGACTACACACTCCAGCTTAGCTCTTTGATGTGTGTTCAGCTGGTCTGTTAAATTAAGTGGAGAAGGAAAAGAAAACCACCACTCAGCAGGACTTCAGCCAGCTCACATTGCTGAAACAAACTTAGGATGAAGACAGAGTCCTCTACTAGGGATGGAGAAAAACTGTTATTTCCATCTCTTTGTAGGAATGGCAGCAATGTATAAACAACTGCAAGGCCATTCTGAGGTAAAGAATGCACTTTAAGACTTCTTTTTTTTTTTTTTTTTTTTTTTTTTACAATTCCTTGGGCTAAAAGAAGTAGCAATGGCTCCTACAGAACTTTCAAACACCAGCCTGAGAAATCCAAAAGGAGAGCAAGAGCATCAGAGGCAGCTCATCGATCTGGGGTGAAGAACTACAGGAAAAAGATATTTAAACTGCGAAATTTAACAAGGAGGGCTGGAAAACTCTTCTTTCTTATCTGGCTAATACCCATCAAACCTTTAGGTTGGTTACCACTTGTTTCTGGAATTCTTCTCTGATCCTCACTAGACTACGTGCTATGCTTTCATAATACGCTCTTATTGCCCTCTGCTCTGTCGTATTTATTGATAGTGCTTATTTAAGTTGCTGGTGAGGGCAAGCGCTTTATATCACAACTATATCCCCAGGGCCTAACATGCAAATACACATCTTAAACCTATGTTCTGAATGAACGGAAATGGTAGGGACAGAATACACCATCACCAGTTCACTGACTCTAGATGCATTCCTCCCATGTTAAGAGCAAGACAACAAAAGTCACAGAAGCCACAGGAAAATAAAATTTCCCCAGAAAGGGAGCAAGGTTGGCCAACAGCAACAGTACTCCTTCCGCAACACAAGGGGGCGCCCGCTGCTTACTCCATCTCCAGGGGGCCTGAAGGAAGGGAGGGGCCGCCAACTTCACACCGGTTCGCTCACGAAAATTCAGTTCGAAGGCAAGCTTCCGAAAACGCCAGAGAGTAGCGGTAGTTTGTGAATCTACCCAACATTTCCAAAGTATGACTCGCTAAATCGAAAGAAATCACGGAAACAGGCACAACCCAGCTTCACACAGCTATCCTTCCCTACCCTAGGGTGAATTCGCTCTTTTTCCCTTCGTTGGCTTCCCACCCACATGCAGAAGAGACGTTGGGAACAGAAAAGCACTTAACCCACCTCTGCCTGTTGACCAGGCTGGCATTCTTCCTTTCCTCTCTCCAGAGTCAAGCTCTAGCCTCAGCGACCACAGAAGATTTGTAGCCTACTCTTAGCTTATAGGTAAACCAAGTAAAAACAAAGCTAGTCAATTCTCCTTCTCAGCTAATTGTCAGCCTCACTTCCCAACAACCCTTTTGCAAAATCAGACACTCAACTGGCAGGACACCTGTAGATCAACTAGTTTCACTCTTATTTTCCCATGAGATAAATAGGCCCCAGAGACCTCATTAGACACTGTGAGGCCAGCATAATTACCATCGCCATTTTATGGATGTGGACACTGAGGCTTACCAGGGTCAAGTGACACACCCAACGCTACTTAAAGAGGGTGTCATGTTTCTTGCTTCTGAAACATGGTATCAGCCTGCATCCCGGCCAAGGGTATGCACTCTTCCCTGGCCAGGATTATGACCCAGATCTCCCAACGCCTAGCCCAGTACTTCCTCCAATGACAGAGCATGCTCTTGCTGGGTATGCTTAGGGCAGGTGGACCCTATCTGAGAATTTGGGAAAGCCTGCTGAATTGGAGCCCTGGACCCTCTGAATAAGACTAACATTCTCCGTGTTTTGGCTAAGTCGCTCTGACCCAGCGTTCTCAGGGCCAAAGGCCTCACGGGCCGTCCCGAGCCAGGGGCCGCCGTCTGACAGCCCAGCCGTGTCTGAAGCCCGTTCTGGCCGGCTCCGTCCCGACACAGTCCCCACCGGGCACCAGGCATCTACCCCTCACCCTAGAGAGGCCAGGGCCCGGCGGCTACTCCCTAGGGAGCCTACGCAGCCCGGTCAGGCCACAGCGCCGGAAGCTGACGAGGGTGGGAGGCTGAAAAGGAAGAGGCGGCGCCCTAGGCCGCTATGGCGGAGGGGCGGGGCTCCCGGCTTCTTCGCGGCCTTCGCCTCATTTCTCTCAGTCTCCGTTTGACAGCTTCCCTCCCCCAAGAACGCCAGGGCTCCCAAGCTGCCGCCAGGTCCTCCGCGCCTGCCGGTCCCGACCTCCCCGGCTGGGCCCGAACCGCGGCTCCTCCATCCGGGACCCGTGCAGCCCGCGCCTGCGCGCTGGCTCCGCCGACGGCGGCCCCGCCCCGCTCCTGCCCGGACTCAGAGCCGCCCCGCCTCCCCCTGCGGCGGCCATGTTGACTTCGGGCGGGCTGGGCGGGGACCGCGGTTCCGCGCCTCGGCGCGTAGCACCTTCCCACCTTGGTGACACTTGAAGAGCTCTTTCTTGCACTTCGCCCTCCTCCAACTCTGGCCCCTTGCCGCCACCTTCAGTTAGCGCGCCGGGGCAGCTGTCTCAGAGTCGGTGCTCTTGCCCCAGTTCCATGCCCCAGACGTTCACCGAGTTCCCGATGTGGGCCAAGACTCTCGTGGTTGGGGGCTGAACCGCGCGCGGCCTCTTCACAGAAGCCAGAGCCGCGCTTTTCCTGCTGTCAGGCAACAACGGCTTAGCACTGGGTCTGGCACACAATAGATGTTCTCTGAATAGTCAAAGAAAAGCCTTCTTGGGGTTTCTGTGGCCAGCAGTGGCACCCTGCGTCCTGGGTGTGAAGAAAGTAGGGGATCCCCCTGATTTTCCCCTCCCCTGGCTACCAGGGACCTTCTGTCCCACTTCAGTCCTCAGCCCCACCTCAGTGGCTAGCGAGGATGGTGAGGAAAACCTCAGAATATCCCCAGGACTCCTTTCAGCTCTCTCACTCAAGCAGCTTCTCTTATAGGAAGTGGGGCCAAAAAAGAAGAAAAAAAGAAGCAAACTCAACAAAACCGTCTGTTTGGGGGGAGGGGAGCGGCCAGTTGGTACCCCTGTAACGGAAACTGTTAGAACAACTTTGCACCTTCCTTAAAGGAAACAGATAATAAATCCTTCTCCGTTGGTGGATTTCTTGTTTTTCAGGATTCCAAAGCCTTCTGTGGTTTCAGTTATCTGCCCTGCAAACCAAGCCAGGGTCTGGGTTAGCCTCTGGCCACAGCCCTGACTGAGGAAGGGGTTTATCTTCTGCAACAGCTACTAATGTGGGTGGGAACAAAGAGATGGCTGCTACCTCTCCAGGCAAAGACTAGCCCACATCAGTTCTGTGGGGGCCTGGGACTGTATCTTTTGATTCTTTATAATGCATTTCACACCCTGAGACCTAAACTGCCCTCAGATATTTGTTGTGTGTAAGGTGAATAAAGTACAAATCACATTTGGTCCTGTGTTGGAGAAGGGGGAAAAATGGAGTTTAGAAGGCTCTTCCCCCAGAATTTTCAGTGACTCACAACTTGTTCTCAGGCCAGAAGCCTGTGAGTGAAACGGCAAAGCCTAGGGGCACACTTGTGACTGGGGCCTGAGGTTGTGACTTGAATCTCTAGAAGTCCACCATGAGGCTCCAGGCAGCACTCTGCAGACAAACTGAAAAATGAACTGTCCTTGCTCTGTAAATTCACAGGGCAAAAAGACATACATTCTAGGGTTCCCCCTGTTCCCACCAGATTCCCTCAAAAATCTATTTGTAAAAGGGCAGGGATCTCTTGTGACAAGTCAGAATGTTTTCTAAAAGCTCAGCTCTCACCCTGTGGAGGTAGAACTTTGTCCAGATCTTCAGCTCTACTTTCCTGCTATTTCTCCTTCCCTTCCTTCTCTGCTACCCAACCCCCTCCTCTTCCGCTCTGTTTCCTGTTTCATTTTCGGGCTCCTGAGCTGACAGGAAAACAAGGAAGCTGAATCTTGTGTTCTCAAAGCCCTGGCTCCCTGGCTCATGAGGTTGGAGAAGGCTAGGTGGGATGGGAGGGGGTTCTGGGGCTCTAAGGCTGAGAGGAGTGCAGGAGGCAGCTCTCTCCAGTCTGCTTGTAGAGTCTGCAGCTAAAATGGAGCCTGCATCTACAGAGAGCCAGCGAGCTACCAGAATTGTGGAAAGCGAGCGAGACACAGCCATATCTCAGGGCTCCAGAAAGGCTCCACACCTCCTAGCCACTTCTATTAAGAAGCGAATATCCCACACCACCAAGAAACAATTTCATATACAAATCCCTAACCCAAACAATGAAAGCAATGCATCACTATTTCTAGAATCTTAGACTTTAAGAGGGTTACATCACTTCTATTCCTTGAATTTGCCTATCTCTGTTCTTGCTATTTTCCATTTGCCCTGCTTGAAACACTCTTCCACCAGACACCACCCGTTGGCCAGCCCACTATATTTGGGTCTCAGCAGAGATGTCGCCTACTCAGAGAGGCTCTCCCTGACTATGCAGCCACACCACTGCCCTGTACTATCCCATCACTCTGTTCTGTTTTCTTCATAGCACTTAACATCATCTGTCCCGTCTGTGCGTTTTACTCGATTCAATGTCTGTTTCCCTCTTAGGAATGTGAGCTTCTGAATGTAATGGAAGAACAGGGGCTCTGTTCGCCAATGTATTCCCCATGCTTAGAACAGTGCCTTGCATACTGTGTGTCTTCAGTGAAGATCTGATGGCTAAATCAATTTGTTTAATCTGTTACCTATATTTTATGGATGAGCGAACTAAGGATCACAAAGGGGAAGTGACTGGCCTGAAGTCACACAGCTAGTGGCAGAGCTGGAACTTGAATTCAGATCTCTAGCCTCCCTGGCTGGTTCTTACTACCGCTCCACACTGTTTTACTCTTTCACAGGTTTACCTCTTTCCCTCTTTTCCTTTTATCCACATGCCCAAGAGTCTTTGCAGGCTATGTTAAGAATCCTATATAGGGCACACCAAGTCTCAGCAGCTCCTGCTTACTCTTTCCTCCACCCAATTCTTACCTTCCTTGTTTGATTTATTCAACAATATAGGAATGCCTACTATGAAGGGATGAGGATGCGACAATGAGCAAGACAGACACAGTGCCTGACTTCATGGAGATGATAATAATATCTGCCTCACAGGAATTATAGTGCTTGGCATAAAGTGCTCAATAAAGATGGGCTGCTATAACTCACTGAACAAAAAAGAGCGAGTGATTTTCCCACTGAAGGTGTAGAGAAGAAAGGTCGTTCCCATGGAATACTTACCTCCCTGGAGCAACTGACTACTTATTTCTCTCTGTAGCTGCCTTGCCTTGACCTGCCTCCACATCTGGAGGTGGCCTTGGCCCCAGACAGGGCAGAGGGACAGCCCAGGATAGGGTATATCTACTCTCAGCAGCTCAATTTCCAGACACTCAACTTTCGATGGCCCCAATCCTATGGGATTGGAATAGCTGACCCTGATCTGGGATGTTGGCTCTGAGGCCATGCCATTGTGGGGCAAAAGTGACTACACTGGCCTCTTATTCCTGTCACTATCAACTATTTTTTTTTAATGTTCTCTCTCAGCAGAGTCAAAATATTTACCTTTTTTTTTTTTTTTTTTTTAAAGAGACAAGGTCTCACTATGTTGCCCAGGCTGGCCTTGAACCCCTGGGCTCAAGTTACCCTCCTGCCTCAGCCTCCAGAATAGCTGGGACAACCAACAGGAGCCACTGAGCCCAAATTATTATTTTTATTTATTTATTTTTTTTTTTGTTGAGACAGAGTCTCACTTTGTTGCCCAGGCTAGAGTGAGTGCCGTGGCGTCAGGTTAGCTCACAGCAACCTCAAACTCCTGGGCTTAAGCGATCCTACTGCCTCAGCCTCCCGAGTAGCTGGGACTACAGGCATGCGCCACTATGCCCGGCTAATTTTTTCTATATAGATTTTTAGGTGTCCATATAATGTCTTTCTATTTTTAGTAGAGACGGGGTCTCGCTCAGGCTGGTCTCGAACTCCTGATCTTGAGCAATCCACCCGCCTCGGCCTCCCAGAGTGCTAGGATTACAGGCGTGAGCCACCGCGCCCGGCCTATTATTTTTATTTTTAAATTTATTTCTTTAGAGATGGGGTCTGACTATGTTGCCCAGGCTGGAGTGCAGTGGTTATTCACAGGGGCAGTCATAGCACACTACAGCTTAAAACTCCTGGTCTCAAGTGACCCTCAGCCTCCTGAGTAGCTGGGACAACAGGACTGTGCCACTGTGCCCTCTGTCACTATCAACTATTAACAGGCAGAGCCAATGGCTGTGATGACAGGCAGCTGTGCCTTACCAGAACTTTATGCTACTTCTTTTTGCTGTGGATAAAAGAGCATTCCTTGGCAGTTTCTTCGGATGCTGGGTGACAGTTACATCTATCCTAACACCTGGGGTGACACCAGTCAGGTCTCGGACATTTACCAAAAGCATCCTTTTTGGCCTTTGCAGGATTGCTTGAAGATGTCCATCCACCCCAGGACAAAGACCCTGCCCCACCTCCAATTGCAGGAACCAAACACTGATCCTTTAAAGCCCATGGGCACTAGATATTTTTCACCCTTCCTTCAGTGTTTGCCTTTCAGTAGTCAGAAAACCTTGACCCCACTGAGAGGCCTAGCGGGAAGGCCTTAGCCACTTGTGGGTGGCAGTGGCTGCAAGGCAAAAGAGCCAATGAGGTTGAGAGTATTGTTTAGGCTGGACTTGGCTGCTCTCCAGCTATGAAAGAAGGTTAAGGTCATTTGGGGGGTGAGGAGGGAGGAGCCTGGGAAAAGAACTACTGGCCACACCCCTGGGTTCTCTGCTGGCGAGGTTCTATTTACTTCTCAAAAGCAAATTACTCACAGCTCAGTGGCTAGCAGTTCCCTTGGCCCATGGTAACTCCAGGCAGAAACCGGAGACCAGGCTAGGCGCCCCCTGCATTGCAGGAGAGCAGATGAAAGGAACCCAGGAAACCGAACTCCTAGGTAATGCTCCACACACAGCCCAGAAATGCACTTTCTAGACTAGAAAATGGAGCTCAAGAGGCCCAGGGTAAAAATAGCCATTAGCAATATTGCTTACCAAAATGTAGATATGAAAAGCTTGCCATCCAGTTTTTTCCAGACGAGTCCTAGGAAGGCATCTTGGTTGGCA
Source organism: Eulemur rufifrons (assembly GCF_041146395.1). Taxonomy (NCBI): domain Eukaryota; kingdom Metazoa; phylum Chordata; class Mammalia; order Primates; family Lemuridae; genus Eulemur; species Eulemur rufifrons. Next base: position 17,924,522 of record NC_090990.1, on the reverse strand, counting down.
AAGGTTTTTCTCTCTCAGTAGAAAAAAATACTACTTATTCATTTCTACCCCTGATGCAAATATTAACAGCCACACTTCATTTGATGAACACTTGATTGAAATTCTTAGGATAATTTTGCCTCATGTTAAATACAATAAAAACAAACCTTGCTTGCTGGGCTCCACAGCTAGGTCCGGTTACCCCTGTCATCCAGAAAGGAGGTACAGTGTGGTGTGTTGGGAAGCGCATGGGCCTTGGAGCCAGGTGAACCTTGCTTGGTGTATGAACTCAGACAAGCCTTTCACTTTTCTCAGCCTCTTTCCCAAACTGTAAAATAGCCACCAGAATCCTAACCTCACAGGCATAGGACTGTTGTAGGATTATTCATGATGTACAATGTCCAACATACAAATAGGTGCTCAACAGAAAACTGTTGTTTCAAGTTTCACTTCTTAGTGTCCACGATAACAGCATTTTCTGTTACTGCTTCTGATTTCTCCTGAGAAACCTGAACTTGAGGTTTCTCCACTGTTTCCCTAAGGAAGGAGATGTACACAGAAGCTATATATAGTGACATTAACCTACCTCTCATAAAAGCAACTCCATCTGGTCAACATCTATTTCGTTCGAGAACTACTTGAGTAGGTACTACGTGCCAGGCTGTGTGTTAGGACAGGGATGTAGCAGTGAATAATACACACCCCCCACCCCAGGTTTTACATTCCAGTGGAAGATGACAGGTAAGTACAATATACAATAGGCCAGGTGGTAACAAGAGCAGTAAGAGAAACAAGGCACAGAAGGGCAATTGAAGCAGGGGAGCAGAGACTATTTTAAATAAGGTGGCCAGAAAAAGCCTCACTTGTGTGACACTTGAACAACTCCCTGAAGGAGGTGAGGACTCGAATCATGCAGATATCTGATAAAAGAATGTTCCAGGCAGAGGGAATAGAAAGTACAAAGACTCCAAGGTGGAAACAGCCCTGTAGAGTGAAGAATGGGAAAGAGAGAAGATGGTGCCAGAAAGGTAGCAGCGAGGTAACCGAGGGCCTTGTTAGGCCATCATAAGGCTCTGGACTTCTGCTTACTGAGAAGCACTGATGGAGTTTGGTCTGACTTAATGTTCTATAGGGATCCTTTAGGTTGCTATGTTGAGAGTAGGTTCAACCAGGCAAGGCAGAAGCAGGGAGGTCAGTTTGGAGGTATTTCAAGAATCCAAGACAGAGAGTATCTTGAACTATGGTGGTAGTGGGTGGATTGAGGATTATTTTCTCAAGAGTGCTAACAGACTGGATGTGGAAATGAATGATTTTTTTGGCTAAGTGACAGAAGGATGGAGTTGCCATTTACTAAAAAACCTGTGGGAGAAGCAGGTTTCCAGAGGGAAAGACAGGGCATCTTAGCTTGAGCATGTTCACATTCAACTTCCAAGCAGAGATGGCAAGAAGGCAACTGAATTCTAGTCTGGAGTCAGGGAAAAGAACCAATCTGGAGATATTTGTGATTAAGTTGGAGGCTGCCTCCAGATAAATGGGTATCTCGTTGTTAAAAATTTCTAGCTAGGGCTGGGCACAGTGGCTAACGCCTGTAATCCTAGCACTTTGGGAGGTTAAGGTTCAAGGATTGCTTGATACCCAGGAGGCTGAGGCTGTAGTGAGGTACGATCACACCACTGCACTCCAGGCTGGGTAGACCTCGTTTCTTTAAAAAAAAAAAAAAAAAGAAAGAAAGAAAGAAAAAGAAAACAGAGATCCTCCTTTTGCCAACTATTTCTGAACATTTTTTTCTAGATTATCATCAATTCCTTTGTTATTTAAACCCACTTTATTTCAAGTGGTAACATGCTTTTTATGCCCAGAACTTCCTCTTGCAGGTTAGATAATCTCAGAGCTTTTTTAGACGTACAGTGTAGAGCAGCAGTCCCCAACCTTTTTGGCACCAGGGACCGGTTTCATGGAAGACAATTTTTCCATGGACTGGGTGTGTGTATGGGAGGTGCGGGGGCAGAGGGAGCTGTAAATACAGATGAAGCTTCTCTCCCTCCCTGGCCGCTCACCTCCTGCTGTGTGGCCTGGTTCCTAAGTTTCATGAAAGACAATTTTTCCATGGACAGGTAGGGGAGCACAGGGAGGCAGAGCTCAGGTGGTGATGCACAGCCCGGCTCCTAACAGGCCACGGCCCAGTACTGGACCACAGCCCAGGAGTTGGGGGCTGCAGCTGTAGAGGTTAAAGTAGAATACAGTAAAGAAATAACAAGGTCCAGAATGCCACCATTTAGGGGAGAGAGCACACTATGGGAGGTTTGCAAGAACAGGACTAACCCTCCCAACCGCCCCCCACTCCCTCCCAAAAGTCAAAGTTTTAAATAGTTTGAAAACAATAAAAAGCCTCACAAAAGTCTTACCAAGATTTAATGTACATTTATTCTTAACACGTGGAACATATAGTATAAAGATTTCATACTGAATAAATGATATTCATTAAGCCAAAAAAGGAAAAAAAGGAGGAATTTACATCAAGTTTTAGCTACATTGTTGAAATACAAATATGCAGATTTTATCACTGAAAAAATCTCAATTGTGTTTCTTCATCAGAACTTCAACTGAACCTAGAACTTTTTCACACCTCGATTAGAAAGAAAACAAAACAAACAAAAACCCAGAAAAAAATAAACTATAAGTTGATTGGCTGCTGAGACAGCAAGGACTTTTTACAGAGACCTGTACAGCATCGCGCCAAGAGGGGCGATGTCTGGCAAGAGATTAAATAGCTGTGTCTCGCTTTGTGCAGGTCACCAACTTGTTAACTCGTCATACTATAAAGGGGTAGCTGGGAAGGGGACCAAACTGTGGGGATTCAAGGGTATGTGCAATGTACAACGTCATATATATACACACGTGGCAGCGCAGCCGCTGCAGCTAAAGGTTAAAACCAGTTCTAAGAGGTGATCTCAGGGTTATTCATACAATCAAGGAGGAGAGAAAGAGGTCAGGGTGTTGTAGGTTCACACATGATACTTTGGGGGAAAAGCCTTTTTTTTTTTCTCCTCAACGTTTAACTAAAAACATTTTTAAAAACTACAGCTTGCTGCTGACCCAGCGTTTTCTCTTGTTTCCATGTGAGACATTATTATTACAGTATGTTTACAGTATCAGGTGTACAGTACAGTACATGAAAGGGTCTACACTCTACTGCACAGGCCTCTCCAGTGAACAGGGTCTGTCCACAACTGCGAACTTCTTGGCTCCTGCAAGATTGTGAATGTACAACAATAAACCACACACAGTTCAGCAGTCACCTTTTTTGTCCTTCAGAGTTTTTTTTTGTATTTTTTCCTTTTTTTTTTTTTTACCATTAAAAACAGTTATGAAATGTGGCGTCCCGTTGATGCAAGGGCCGGGAAAGCCATTTTTGTTTTATTTTTTTCCCCAAACTCACTGTAAACAACAGTAACTTTGGTTAAAATAAAAAAGTCTTCTATGTAGGCAGACCTTTGTCTTTTCAAACAGGGTGGGGTCCTGAGGGGAGTAAAGTGAGGACAAGGAACAGAAAGGTGTAAGGTGGGGAGGGGGTGGAAGGAGGAAAGAGAAACAGGAGAGACTTTTTTCCCAAGGGAGAAGCTGGACAGCACAGGGTAAACTGGATTCTGAGGTGGTTTTGCATAAATAAAGGGCAACAGTCAGTTTCTAAGTTCTCCACACACGCACACACACACAGGGGGGGAGATGTCCCACGGCTGTCATGACTGGCCAATCAAAAACAGTACATCACAAATGACTTGTGAAACCAATGAGTTCATCAATGGTGATACCGAGATGTCCAACAGCCGTGACTCGTACAGAGTAAACTCTGAGTGGTTCTCATCCACCTTGGCCAAGGCAAGCAGCGCGCGGGCAGCCCGTCGCATCATGTCCACACTAGTTGGCTCAAAGGGCGGGTTCTGCATGTGGAGGAGGCTGGCCTGGCTCTGCTGGAACTGCGTGGCAGCAAGGCTGTCCTCTAGGAAGCCCAGGAGGTTGCCGATGCTGCCCTTCTGTACTGCGATGGCGCGGGCTGCCAGGCTGTCCCCCTGCGCCAGGTTGGCCAGCAGTACCACGGCCATCTCCCGGCACACTGGGTTCTTTCGGTCACTGAGGAAGCGCACCATGGTGCTATACAACTTCTCCAGGCGGCTGAAGGGGGGTGTGGCCAGGATCAGGTCCACATTGTTGTCCTGGATGCTGAGTTTGCTAAGGGTTTCCAAGACTAGTCTCTGGGGGGAGAGGACGGCGTTGGGGCCCAGGGTGGAGAAGGGGTCCTGGGCTTCAGCTGAAGGGCAAACTGCCCAGTGTAGGAGTCCGTCCAGGACAGGCAGGCAAATGCTCTCAGGGTATGGGGAGAGGTCCAACTGCCCCGAGATGTTGGCGAGTGTGACCAAGGTGTTTTCCCGGAGCATCTCCAAGCAGTCCCACCACCACTCCACTTTGTTGCAGCTCACCCCTTGGTCCTGTTCCTCCTCCTTCTCATAAGTTAGTGGTGCCTGCTTCCGTTCTGGGTGCTTGTGGTGCAGCAGGATCAGCTTCCCTAGGATGAGCAGCAGCCCTGGGTGTTTGGACATCTCAAAGTCGTTGCCTGGCACAAACGACAGGCTTCGGATGGTATTGGAGACACAGACACAGCGCTTGGCCAGGGAATCCTGCCAGTCCAGAAGGGTACACAGTGGGGTCTCATCCTTACTGTGGGGTTCATCCTCTAGGATCTTGATGTTCCGGTGGCTCTGCGCTGGGCTAATGCCAAATGGAAACTTGCTGCTCTCCTTGATGGCCTCTGCAGTCTTAGCTGCCTCCTCGGACAATGTGCTAGACCGGGTAGACAACATGTCATCCATAGTGGCTGTGATCCGTTTTTCTGGAGGGCCATCAGGCGGGGGCCCCTCCTGTTCTGTTGTCCCTGGCATACCCTCTGCTGTTGTGACATGTCTCCGGGGAGCTGGTGGGCAGGGTGCATGAGGCCGGGAAGGCAGTAGATCTTTCCTGCTCTCAAAGTGGGTCTGGATATGCTCAGTCGTGTCCCCCCCACCAATCCGCCAGTGCAGCAGACCACTGTCAAACTCTTGCACGCGCCCAAGCTTATCTGAGCAGTCCACCACAAATGGGTCATTCTTCTGCACGATCTTTACTGGAAGCTTATCAAACTTACTGATCAGCTTCTCCTCACTACTCTCTGAAGCTGGCTTGTCCTTGCCCGAAAAGGCCATCTCCTCATCATTTTCAACTACTTCCTCTTCTTCTTCCTCAAGTTTAGGACCTAGAAGTTCTTCATCTTCTTCCCCTTCCGTGGGGGCTGGACTAGACACCTTGCTGAATCTCACAGGGTCCAGCAGTGTTCTCTGGCCTGGGTCACCCACCTCATACTCCTTTAAAATGCCAAAGATCTCGATCAGGCATCGTCGGAAATATTCCACAAGGAGCTCTAGCAACCCTGGGAGCTAAAAAGAGAAAGAACAGGAAATAAATTAAGGAAGAAAAGTGACCAAAGAAGGGAATCCTTGATTTGAGAGCCCCAAAGTCTTCCATCTAATTACCCTCACTTTCCTTCTAGGACAGATATCTGAATCACTCAGGAGAAGCAGAGTTGCTCTTTTCCCAAAGGTTCTCCAGAGAGAAAACTGTTTACCTTCGTCTCTCCTATACCCAGCATAAAGTTCTTCCTTCTGCCCAACCTACCTTCACTAAGCCTGTCGACACTAGCCAATAGCTTTGCACCTCACCCACCAGTTCCACCCCTCAGCCTCGTCTTTCCCAACCAATCTTCTGCTTTCCTTCACCAGGCCAGTTTCCTACCAGGTGGTCATTGTCATTATCTCTCTTAGAACACTTTCTACGTCCCACTGCCTAGTGGAGTCCAAGCCTAGGGACGGTGGGATGACCCAACACAAGTTTAGAGGAGAGAATGTGATGCAGGCAGATATTCATCTGCTCCCTTCTCCAAGCTCCCCAACATTCCGTGAGGCTGGACTTCCATGAATCTTGCACCATAATGAGTGGGATGAGGCTTCAGCTCTTCAAACATTGGGCTAAGCTGGTGTTAAGGAAACCCAAATTCCAGCATGGATTACTATATAGACTATTTATTTACCTCTAGAAGGAAATATTACTTTCCAGTCAGATTAATCTTTGGTTGAACAGTACAGCAAAGTGGCAAAAAATAAGGACTATAGAATTAGATCTAGGTTTGAATTCTGGCTTTTTCAGGAACTAGCTGCATGAAATGATGGAAATCTCTAAACTTTACAGGGTTGTCTGAGGTCTAAATGGAATATGTCAAATGCCTGGCATATGGAAATTGCTCAATCAAAATTTGTTCCTTTCCTTTCTCATGGGAGGCAATATTATGCAATGGAAATAAAATCAGGCTTTGGAATCAGATAGATCCTGCTGACAGCTGTGTGAACCTGGGCAATGGTAAGACTTTGACATCTCTAAATGGCCACATATCCTGTCTCTGAGGGCTACTATAAGGATGACATGAAAAAAAAATTAAGGACCTGCCACAAAAAACGGTAACTACTACTAACAATGTCCTCCTAGTCAGTTCCTTTATAGATGAGTTGGTAGGTACTAACAATGATCAAAAGAAAGAGTAGGATGGTGTAGCACAAACTCTTCCCAGCTACTGAGAAAACACAAGGTGTACATCCTGTGCAGGGTGGGTCTGGAGAATCAGCTTTGCAAGAATATCACTAAACAAACCTCCCACCCATTTTACACCTAAGGAAACTGGGATCAACAAAGACCCCTTCTATTCAGAGTAAAAGAAGAAAGGGAAAAACGGAAAAAATCGCTCTATTTACTAATTAAAAAAAAAAAAAAAAAAAGACCACAGGTTGTCCTGGGTAGTCTAGAAAATAAGGTGTCCTCACATCAATAGAATCTGCACTTTTTTTTTTTTTGGAGACAGGGTCGCATTCTGTCGCCCAGGCTGGAGTGCAGTGGCATAATCACAGCTGACTGCAGCCTCGAACTCATGAGGATCAAGTAATCCTCCTGCCTAAGTCTCCCAAAGTGCTGAGATTATACACATGAGCCCCCTCACTTGGCCAGAATCTGCATTTATTAACGATACCAAAAAGTGTCTCCCAAATTCTCTTTGAATTCATTACTATTATCAACATGATGCCTTACAAAAATTATTATTGTTCTCAATATCCTGGGCCCATGCCCAGTGGCAAGAGAAGAAAAACAAAGTACTGGCATGGAAGATATGAGAGAGTGAGAGGACCATGGTAACTAGGAATGGCTTCATTTCTCAGTGTCACTTACTACTGTCCTTTTTTTTTTTTTGAGACAGAGTCTTGCTCTGTCACACAGGCTAGAGTACAATGGCATCATCATAGCTCATTGCAACTTCAAACTCCTGGGTTCAAGTCATCCTCATGCCTCAGCCTCCCGAGTAGCTGGGACTAGAGGCGCACACAACCACACCCAGTTAAATTTTTTTTTTTGTAGTAGAGACAGGGTCTCGCTCTTGCTCAGGCTGGTCTTGAACTCCTGAGCTCAAGTGATCTTCCTGCCTCAGCCTCCCAGAGTGCTAGGATTACAGGTGCGAGCCACTGTGCCCGGCCTATTATTACTGTCTTAAGATCCCAGGCCCTCTCAATCTTCCCGAGCCACCTGTACTCACCTGACTGAGGTTGAAGGTCATGATGCTGTTGTCATCATATAGCAGGATGTTAATGGTGTCTAATGCCCACGTGCTCTCTGCCAGGAGCCCAGACTTGAGGGACATCATTACCCGCCATGCCTCCGGGGTTCCTGAAACAAACCTCCATGTCGTCCATCCACCAAGCCCAGGTTGGCTGGAGGCACCCCCAGGGCTGCCCCATCAGACAGGCTACTCTGAAGATAACACAAGGTGGAAGGCAGTTCCTATCTGGGAGGTGACACACATCTGCCCCTCTTGGCTTCTTCAGGTAAGAGATCACTGCATGACAATGCTTTGAGGGAAAACCTGAAATCAGCTTATTTCTTCCTTACCCGAAGTCCTTTCAACACTGGACCAGATTTAACCTAATCCAGAATATGAGACAGAGGGAACAATGGACAGGATGGTAAGGGGCAGATTAGGCAACCCAATTAGGGAGGTCTCCTTACCAATGTCTTTCATCGTGAGCCGCCTCCTCTGCTTCAACACAGGCTGTGTGGCTTCAACAGAGCCAGGTGGAAAGGTGATATCCCGTCGAATCATGGGGGGCTGCACAGGGGCAGGTGCTATGTGCGAGGCAGGTACTGGGGGTCCTGCCTTCTGCATTTTCATCCCAGAGTGTAGGAATGGAGACTTGCTAGGAGAGGTACGGTTCTCCATTGGCCGGGGCAGGGGAGCGGGGCTGGATACCTGAGGAATGTGATTCTGCATGCTTGGCGAGGGCTGGTAGTTAGATGGAGGGGGCCTTGTCATGGGGGGCACGGGGGCAGAAGGACCATATGGGGGTTGGCGTGTGCCATGGGAAGGCCACGGGCCTTCATGGTTGGCCCTCTGATCCGTGTGCAGCATTTCATCTGTTCGGTTCACACCATGATAGGCAGGGCCCTGGGGGGCAGAGCCCGTGCTCTGCCTATTGGCATAATTATAGGTCATGTCATTACGCCCCTGCCACATGGTGCCTTGCTGAGAAACCTCAGCTGAAGCCTGTATGGGGCCGCCCATCATTTGTGGTGGCATGTTCTGCTGGGCACTGGAGCCAGGGGGTACAGAGAGACGGTCTCGGCCAAACTGGAATGGAAATTGGTTCTGGGGGCCGCCTGTTGGTCGGCGCTCAGTAGCAGCGGTGGCAGTGGCAGGATAGGCATTGCCATACTGGTTGTATACATCTTGCTGAGGGGAAGGCTGGGCAGCTTGTTGCTGGCTGGCAGGCTGGGGCTGGGCTGGGGGCAGCTGCTGCTGCTGCTGCTGCCCCTGGCCGGTGCTGTACGGCACGCTGTACATGTCCCCTTCGTGTCGCTTGGCAGGAGGGCCGTATGCACCATCCATCGGCCGCTTGTAATTCTAAGAGAGACAAGCACGGGTGAAGTTAATACTCTGCACTCAGGGACACAAAGTCCACAGATGCCAAGATGGCTACACCAGAAACTTGCTTGGTTTACTTCTGTCCCTCTAGAAAAGAGGATATAGACTCCAGGGATTCACCTTTACAAAGTATCTTTTGCAGTTATTTCTGAAAGCAACCACCACTCTTTCTCTCTGGCTATCCCTTGCTTTAAGGCAGAAAAATGTACAAAACCTCAAAAATCAAAATAAGGTCTATTTCTAGTACTTGTGGAGAACTAGGGAGACTGGACTCCAAACGGAAGAGACTGAGAGGACTTGGCTCTTCGGGCTAGTTGGGTGAAAGAACACCAAAGCATCTAAAGTGCAATTCTTAGACTTCAACACATTAGATTAGTTTACTAACTAGCTTTCAAGGAGAATCTGCACGCCAGTTCATTCCCAGCTACCCTCCTCACCTGCTGCTGCTGCTGATACATTGTGGTCTGCTGGCTGGGAAAGGGGCTGCCGGAAGGGGTGCCTTGGGTGGAGAACTGATTGCCATAGGAATCATGTCTATAGGAGGGAGAGAAACAGAGGATCAGGGTGGGAAATGGCAAAGCTGAACCACAGCAGCACCGAGACCAGGTTTACTCACCGTTGCTGCTGCTGCTGCTGCTGCTGCTGCTGCTGCTGCTGCTGCGGGGGGTAGCGGCTAGGGGAATACATCCCCGAGTCTGGGGTGGAAGGCATAAGATTCGGCTGGGGGGCCCCAGTGCCCATGTTTCCCTCGGGCCCTATTCCAGGCTCCGTCCTAAAGAAAATTGGAGAGGCAGACTGAGTGCGCTATAGCTGTGGGGTGCTGGAGATGGCAGGAGCAGGGGTCATGCTTACCTCACTCTGTCATAAGGACCTCCATAGGGATAGTGCTGTCGTGGTCCCATCGCCACATTTCCCAGCCCAGGGCCGGCAGCACGGCTGTAAGGGTCACCCATCCCGCCGTTGGGGCCCTGCCCTGAGGACATGAAGGGATCACCCCCTGGAGCTGAGTGCAGAAAAGCAGGCTGTGAGCAAACTGGTAGGTCAGCAGGCCTAGCAATCTACAGCTTGCCTGCTCCAAAGACCTAGGCCCTCTTCAGAGTAATGGGTTTGATCTCACTGTTTTCCTGATAGGTCTGAAACAGATCTAAAGAGGCCCCAAACAGCAAAAAAAACATGTACTTGTTAAGGGGTGACAAGGTGAGGCCAAGAAGAGAGAGATAAGAGAGGAGGTAGGGATGAAGAAGGATGGGTAGGTCAGGCGGTTAAGTCAGGAAATACTTCATTTCAGAGGATGGTGCCACAAGAACTCTGAGCCACTCTCAAGATATCCCCCTATGGCCCTGGCCTTGGCTTCAAGGGAATAAGGTCAACAGCGGTTGGTCACCTTTCCTCATGCTGCCATAAGGATCCTTATTTGGCTCGTAGGACATGCGCCCCATCATGTCAGAGGTATTCATACTGGGCTGGTACCCAGGGTTTGGAGTCATGGAATTCCGCTTCTGGAATGTGGAGTCACTTCCATCAGGAAAGGCATCCTGGATCCCAACTGAATTGCTCCTGCTCCAGAGTGAGGAAAACCAATTAAACCCCAAACAGACCAATTCCTTTGATATAACACAGGCCACACAGGAGTCAGTGGCTGGGCAGGCAGCAGCAGGGACCACCCTTGGGCTCCACAGAAGTTCCAATGCACTTAGCCCCAGGGTCCCCCAAACCACCTGCCCCTGATCTTGGCCTTACCTTATGCCTGGCAAGGGGGGGATCTGACTATGTGGTGTGGATGCTGGAGTTGGTGGCTTCAGGTCTCCTCCTTCTGCCATGGAACTGCTGGTTGACTGAGGAGTCTGTGGCCCCTGCATAGACCCTGATCCCGCTGTGGACAGAGATGCAGGGTGAGCAGTTTGCTTGACAGGAATGTTTAACTTTCATAGAAATATACAAATGCCCCAGAATCTCTTTGGAAAAGATCTTTTTAAGGCCTTTGAAACCTCCATCACCCTCATCAGCAGGGGATCTGCAAGACCAGGTCCTAATAAGGGGAATTTGAGGTTTCTGTTGCCCCTTGTTTTTGTTTTACATTTAGAGAAGAGAAGTGACATGCCATGACATTATGCTGGTGATTTCTCAAGTCACTGCCAGCATCCCCGGCTATTTCTCTTTACTGCTCCAAGGATCTTGTCTAATTTATTAAACCCTGCAGTGCTGGTGCACGAGCTCCCAGTCAGAGCCCCAAAATCCAGGGTGGGGAGAGTCCATCTTGTCCCGAACCAGTAGCTCATTTCAGGAGCCAAGAAGCTACTAAGCTCAAGTATCCAGCACAGTGTCATCGCTCAGGTTCAAATGCTACTCTAAGCTGACGTGCACAGAACTACCAGTAATTAACGTTTCCATTAGTTACCATTCCCAGCAGTAGATATCCCACTGCTGAGGCCTCCCCAGTGGATGAGTCATCTCAGGCACTCATTACACCCTCAGAGGTCAACACCAGGGCACATGTGTTTACACCCACCTTCCAGCCACCCTGGCCTTCTTCCCTCCCCAGGCTCGCCTAGGCCCCAGCCTCCTCTCAGAAAGAAGGGTGGGCAGACGCACTCCCATCAGAGTTCCATTCATATCCCCTCTCCACTCTCTCCTTCCCATTCATTACCATCTCAGCTCCCTGGAGAATTCAGGGCTCTAGTCTGAGCTGCATTCTAAGGTGCTGACATCAGTGGGCCAAAGCTCCCAGATGGCCCTGTCTTGCTGCGATTTGTCAGTTTTCTCCTACTCATATGTCCCTCCCACTTGCCAGTTTACAAACATTTGGCAAGATGCCAGGTGCACAACAAAAATTGAAACTTAAGGGCTGGGCTGGGCATGGTGGCTCACGCCTGCAATCCCAGGCCTTTGGGAGGATCACTTGAGGCCAGCAGTTCCAGGCCAGCTTGGGAAACATAGCAAGACCCCTGTCTCTACAAAAAATAAGGAAAATTAGCTGGGTATGGTGGCACATGACTGTAGTCCTAGCTATTCAAGAGGCCAAGGCAGGAAGATTGCTTGAGCCCAGGAGTTCAAGGCTGCAGTGTGCTACGATTGCACCACTGCACTCCAGCCTGGATGACAACTCCACCTTTTTAAAAAACAAACAACCCCCGCCCCACAAACAACATTAAGAGCTGCTGCAGAGTACTGTCCATGGGAGTTGCCAGTGCCCACTCTTTAGTCTGCCAACCTGTTAAGCCCTGTGGTAGGGCAGGGAAGAGCACACATCCCTGGCATCTCCTCTGCTACCCTAAAGGCGGCAGGCACCACTGCCAGGGTAACAGGCCCTCAGCCTTGGTGGGGCTGCTCACCGATCCTTACCAGGAGAGGGAGGCTGGATCTTGGCCTGGGACTTCTTGGAATCAGCAGCTGCAAAGATGTCTGGGGGAGGGTCTTCTCCCCGTTCAATCTTGCACTCAAAGGCATAGAGACACTGGATATACTGCTTTTTCAAGGAGCTGGCAGCACTGCTTGATGTGCCTACATTCAGATTGGTCGCGAGTTCCCGCCATTTTTTGTTCTTGTTGACCTGTATAACCAACCAGAAGAGTCGGGGTATATCTTCTACCTGGTTTTCCTGCCCATAATCCCCAAACCCCATCAGGCTGCAAGACACTCATCTCTTATGGAATCACCATTTTTAAGTAATTGCAAAAGTTAATACTGCTTGGTGAATAGCCCACAACAAATGTTAAATCTGTGGCTGGTTCCCTCTACCCTCAGAATGCTCCACTGCAACTATCAGAACGTGATTGTTCAAAATAGGGCAAATCCCACATTCCTATTAGAACGGAGTTCAGAGAGTCTGGTTTTTGCCTTACACAAATAACACTGCTGAAAAATGGTGTGCAAATCACCTGCAGATCCAAATCCTATCTTAAATGCACTAATAAAAACTAACATTTTATGAAATGGAGACTCTTGGGGTAATATCAATGACCACCCTGCTTAACTTATTTTTTCAAACTGTGAATTTTCACATCTGATTTTTTTCTCAGTGTGCAGCTTCTTGCAAATTTAACATTCCTGTGCTGCGGCTCCCCTGCATCTTAGGGACATATAACCACAGGTTCCTTTCCCTCACCAGTCACTGTCTCAAGTGTCCAGATGTTCATGGCCTCATGACTTCTTTTGTACCTCCCCAGCAGCCAGCCTATAGGCCTGTCTCCTTCCCTCAGCTTCAGGGCACATTGACTAAGACTATTCCCCAAATGCTCCCTAAAATTAGTCTTTCTGCTTTAGCCTGGTAGGTTTCCTTCTTCATGGGTTCTTATAGGTATTAATCCACCATATGGTAAGCCTGTCCCCCCAAGGCTGGGAACAAGGGCTTTCCAGTCCTGATCCACAAAGGAAGTTCAATAGGTTGTGACACTTGTTGATATGGTACCTGTGATACCAGAGAGAAGAGTTTAAGGAAGCACAGAGGGGGATGACCTACATGAAGGGGAAATGACCAGAAATAACTTCCTAGGGCGGGTAACACCTGAGCTGAGTCTACATGGTTGGAGATGGCCTTGGTGGAGGAAATTCCAGACTTTTCCCCATACCCATGCCATCTGGGCCAGTCTATTAGAATGGCTCATCCCTCTACCTAAACACCACTAATCCTTTAGAAAATCTCAAGACTCCATCTTTTGCCTTCTTGGAACCTTCACAGACTAACTTATAATAGCACTCTTTTACCTCTGAATTCTCATTGACTTTAGAGTTCAATACAAAGCAGTGCCTAAAAGGTTTGCATCCTTTTGCAAACTAGAAGTCAGGGCTAGGCATTAGGATTCCTCCTGTGCCTCATCCTAGGTTCACTGAGTCCAGAAGCCCACCTAATCCTAACCCAATGCGCCCTTTACCCCACAAGCAAGAGAGGCCTGGTTATGAGTATCAGAACGGCAGGAATAAGCCCAGGGTCACCTCAGAAGACTTCTGTGGCTTTGCTTCCCACGCCAGTTATGTGGCAGTATGCACGTGTCTTGTTTTGTTTTGTTTTCCTTTGTGGGGGAGGGGAATAAAGCCTGAAGGGAGAAGGAATTCATAACTGACTGTTGGTTGGCTTCATTCCAATCACTTTTCTTTTCTGCTGGTGACAGCTGTTTTCCTCTTCTGATTTAGAAGGTTTAGAATAAGTCCCTCCCGCCACGCCTCCCTCTGAGCTCAGCCACAAACTCTGATCCAACAGCAGGTTTCTGGTCTGGTGACTACAGAACATACACAGGAGGGAATTCTGCAAGGCACAGTGTGCTGTCTGTCAGTGTTGCCTCACCTGTTTGCCTCCTGGGCTGAGTCTAAAACAAAATTGTAAGGTACCAGTGTAAGTGCAAGCTCTGGGTGATGTCCAATTCAGAGGTTTTCACCAAGGATTAGTCTATTCACTTAAGTCTTCTATACAGAGTAACTAAACACATAATTTTCCACCACTTCTTCCTTCATAAACTATTTCTATTAAGCAGCTCCTGAAATCCTATCTCTACTGGGAAGCTTCCGGAATGAGAAGCTCAACAACTGCTCTGGTCGCTCCTGTACCATCTTGCAGACCAATTTATGTGGCAGAAACCTTGCTGAAAGCTTTAATATTATTACTAACTTTTGACAGCCTAGCAGAATATACACTGGCCGTACTTTACAAACAAGGAAACTAAGTTCAGAGTGGTTATATACCTTGATTAAGGTCATATATGTTATAAGTGGCTAAGACAGGATCAAAGCCAGGCTCATCTCTCCAAATCCTGCCCTTGCTACTGTGCCAAATTGCTTCCCATGGAATCAGAATGCCCAGACTCTCCCTATCTTTGTACCTCAGTGGGATCCTAGATATATGGTAAACTTACTGCTAATACCTCATACTACCAGGAAGGTCTCAGCCTCCTGACTCCGCCTTATTTTCTAAGACCTGTGCTCCCTGGTCTGACAGTATGCGATTCAGAGAGTGGGAGAGGGTGACGTCCCTATGGGATGCATGGTACCACATGAAGCCAATGAGTACCTAGAGAGGAAGCTTGTTGAAACCACAGGGGAAGTCAAGTGTCAGGCACTCACTCACCTGAGTCAATCCACCAATCTCCTTCACAGACACATAGAGGCGATAGAGGTCCAGAGGTTTCCTACCCACAGCAGGCAGATTTGTCATGCCCATGGCCTTCTCCTCTGTGAAGGCCAGATAACGGTCCACCCACATCTTCCTCTCAGGCTCACCACCCAGCTCATACAACTTGGTGATCTTCTCATTGGTTGTAGTAGAAGAACTGGATTTCTGGAAGGTTCAGGTCAAAATTCATAGGAATGGGTCAGATTCAAGGCCCATGCTAAGGGTCTCAGAAGTCTCTTGATGAGGGCAGTGATAAAGCTTCTTACTCTGGGATGGTCACTAACACCTGCACTCCCTTCACCAGGTTGAAGGGCCAAAAGGGAGCTAGACTTTCTTTCTACAAAGGAAGGATGCTAATACTGACTATATGTTATGTACCAGGAGCTGTGCTAGATGCCTTTACATATGAGGTATTATAAATTATCCCCATTTTTAAAGATAAGGAAGAAGGCACAAGGAAGCAAAACCTAAGATCTCACAGCTTTTAAGTGGCAGTGCTGAGTGCCAAACCCTTATTCACCTGACATCAAAGCCAATACTACCCCCACACTACTACCCAGGAGCCTGGACACACTTAGGTACTGTGTTTTAGAGAATTTGAGAAATTCAAAACACAATCTTGAGGCCATGGGATAGATTAAAATGAAAAGAAATTCTTTCTCCTCACAAGAGAGGAAGGGTGTCCCACCTGGCTGAAGGCTTTGGATATCATCCTGTCCAAGACAGGAGGATGGCCAGAAGGGCTGGGAGCCAGAGGTGAAGATTCACAGGAGATGGCAGCTGTGATTTTTTTATTTTCTCTCCTTATATAGATAGGGGAAGTGAGGTATGGCTAAAGATGGAAATGTTTCAAATAACCCAAATGCTGAGCAGGTTCCAAGGCTACCACACAGCCTAACAGACAGCACACCCAGGACCAACCTACAGGGAGGCCAAGGACCCAAGACCCATCTGCCTCATCTCCTCCTTTACAGAACACAGGGCACCAACCATTCCTATTGTTATGAGTAAGGCTGAGGAAGAGAAGAGCAACTGGTTGCCCATGGCATACCCCATCTATCAGTGCTTGAGTACAGGAAGCACAATTTCACACAGGGCACCAGCCAAACAGGAGAGAGAACTCTATAATGCAGGGTCTGGCATTTCCTCCATAACATGCAGCTCTGAGAATATTATGTTATTTACGTCAGGATCCCGTAGGCTAACTCTAGCCTAATTCAATGAGCTATTATTCTGGGACCCTTCTTGATAAGAAGGGTCAACAGCAGCTTTTACAGAGACTTTTTTTTTTTTTTTTGAGACAGAGTCTCACTCTGTTGCCCGGGCTAGAGTGCCATGGCATCAGCCTAGCTCACAGCAACCTCAAACTCCTGGGCTCAAGCGATCCTCCTGCCTCAGCCTCCCGAGTAGCTGGGACTACAGGCATGCGCCACCATGCCCGGCTAATTTTTCTATATACATTTTTAGCTGTCCATATAATTTCTTTCTATTTTTAGTAGAGACGGGGTCTCGCTCTTGCTCAGGCTGGTCTCAAACTCCTGAGCTCAAGTGATCCTCCTGCCTCGGCCTCCCAGAGTGCTAGGATTACAGGCGTGAGCCACCACGCCCGGCCTACAGAGACTTTCTAATTGGTGTCATAAAAGGCTGGAATCTTCTCCCTCTTTTCTTTTTCCCTCCTATCATTGAAAAGGATAGTACACAAAGTTGAAAGGATTCAAGACAAAAACCATTACCTTGGATTTGGATTCTGTCTTGGGTGTCCCATCTGCCTTGTTGTTCATTTTGGTGGCTGGAGTTAATTTGACATCCCCAAGGCCCATCATCTCTGGGCTGGCTGCCATCCCTGTAAAAGAGAAAAAAATTCTCAAGCCCAATAAGTTTAGCTAAGATGTGACAATCACCCTTCTTCTTTTTCTTCTTTTTATGAGATAGGGTCTTGCTCTGTCACCCAGGCTGGAATGCAGTGGCATGATCATAGCTCACTTCAACCTAAAACTCCTGGGCTCGCGCAATCCTGTCTCGGCCTCCTGAATAGCTGGGACTACAGGCATGCAACACCATGCCCAGCTATTTTTCTATTTTTTTTTTTTTTTGTACAGACAGAGGTCTTGTTATGTTGCTCAGGCTGGTCTAGAACTCCTGGGCTCAAGTGATCCTTCTGCCCTGGCCTCCCAAAGTGCTGGGATTTCAGGCTGGAGCCACTGTGCTTTGGCCAAAGATCACGCTTGAAGAAATCACTGGGGTGAGCAATGACTACAACTTACCTGCAGAATTGTTGGCCATGGTTCCACCCATGGAATATGGGGGTCCCTGAGGGTTGATCATGCCAGCCATACTATTAATCCCTTGTCCATAGGGAGGTCCAGTTCCCATCATGCCCCCTTGATTCATATTGGGGTAGCCTGGTGGCCTGAAGAAGAGGGATAGTGGAAGAGAGACTAGGGTTAGAGACTCTAAGCTTTCAGATTGGGACTTGAGCTAAATGGGGTTGTATGATCATCTATTTAGGCTTAAAAGGAAAAATTTATGAGTCCCAAAAACCAGAACTATGCAACACCCAGGTATTTTTTTTTTTTTTTTTGAGACAGAGTCTTGCTCTGTTGTCCAGGCTAGGGTGCCGTGGCATCAGCCTAGCTCACAGCAGCCTCAAACTCCTGAGCTTAAGCAATCCTCCTACCTCAGCCTCCTGAGTAGGTGGAACTACAGGCATGTACCACCATGCCCAGCTAATTTTTTTACACACACACACACACACACACGCACACACACACGCACACATTTTTTAGTTGCCCAGCTAATTTCCTTCTATTTTTTTAGTACAGATGGGGTCTCGCTCTTGCTGAGGCTGGTCTCAAACTCCTGATCTCAAGCGATCCTCCCACCTCAGCCTCCCAGAGTGCTAGGATTACAGGCGTGAGCCACCACGCTTGGCCCAGATATTCTTATCTTTTACCTCCCACAAAAGGTTCTAAGAGGGTTCAAGCTCCACATAGCAAACAATAGCTCAATTTTAAGGGACATACTGTTTGAAGAACAGAGCCCTATTATGTCTTGTAAGTACCACCTTCCTCAAAGTCACCTCTAAAGTCAAGATGTATCTCCACATAAGGGCCCTCTCTATGGCAAAAGGCCTAGAAGAAATGCTCAATTGTACCACTCTTTGTCATGCCAAACCCCAACCAGACTGGACTGGAACTATCAGCAGAGCACCTGAAGGTGGCTTTGCATTCTTTCCTGATGAGCCTAATGCAAACTCTGCACTTCCATCATTCTGAAGTTCTACCAGATCCACCTCTTTACAGACAAATCACTCTGCTCTAACTGGGTTCATCAACAGCTCAATAAGATTTACTTTAAGAATGGTGGGCATCACAGGCCAAGTGACGCCAAGTTTAAAAAAAAATAAAATAAGTAGAATAAAAAAAGGTGGGCATCAAAAACAGGGAGTGGAGATGGAGCTTTGAATAACAACGGAATCATAGTCAGTGAAGTCCATGGCCAAAGAAGAGATGAATCTTTAAGTCACTAAATCTAATCATACAAGCCTTCTGCACTTCAGCACACAGGACCACATAGAGCAGTAGGAGAAACAGCAAACCACAACCCTACCATCCTGTTTCTCATACCATAGATTCAGGTCACGTGTATCATTAAGAATCCTTTTGGAAACCAAAAAAATTGATTGATAGGTATGAAGCCACCTACTCTGAAGAGATTTTTTTTTAAATTCAAATAACCTCTTCTTTCCTTCATAGTACTTAAAAACACAGAAACAAAATAACCTGTCCTTTATAAGCTCTTTATGTATGATATTTGGTCATGTGAAATTTCATACCAGTCTAAGATGCTTGAAACCCAGTTTTCTAAAGAGCTCTCACACCCCGCTCCTGGTTTAGGTCCAGAAGCATCTCAATGTCCTGAATGGCTCTACGATGGAACAAGTAGAATTTCTTGCACTGACACGCTATTCACTTCCCAGGCTTTACCTGTTTTGGATAGAATTGGCAGCAACATGCATGGCGACAGCAGTTTCTTGAGTTTTCCGGTTCATGCCCCCTGGTGGGGGACACATCCCTGACCCAACCTGAGGTGGCATATTGGCCATATTAGGGCCATAAGGCCGGTTGCCCATGGAGGTGTGACTCATTCTCCCTGGAGGAAGTGTGCCATAAGGTGGGATGCCCGGCTGTCCATGCATCTGACCTCCAGCACCCATGGGATTCATGCTTCCAGCCATGCCTGCACTGGGGTAGTTGGCGTTGGGCAAGGCATTATAGTTTGGCTGCCTGGGGTAGCCTCCTGAGAGGGAAGGGAGAGAAGACACAGAGACTTGGTTAGTGACTCACTAACAACTCATTAGTATTTCTCAACTCTCTAACTCCAAACGATGGGAATCATTTGATATTTTGGTCAGGAAAGAGATCAACTGCATGGTAGCCTTTACCTCCATGGGAAAAAAAAAAAAAAAGGAAAGAGGAGGCTAGGATCATATAAAGGCAGCAAAAGCAAGGTTGGCTTTGCTACTATCCAGGCCCTTCAATTCCTAGAATTATTTCTTTTCTATACATTCTTTCCTTTCTTGCTTTCTATTCCATGCTCTGTGTAAGATATTCAGTTTTAGATCTGCCTAGGGCTAATTTTGAGCAAAGAACTATTAGGACTTATTTACTAAAAAAATAATTGTAATAACCAGTGGCTATCATATATTAAGTGTGTGTGCTCAGTGGTGGGCTAAAACACTCTATCTCAATTTTTTTTTTTTTTTTTTTTTTTGAGACAGGGTCTCTGTTGCCCAAGCTGGAATGCCGTGACACAATCATAGCTCACTGCAACCTCCAATTCCCAGACTCAAGTGATACTCCTGCCTCAGCCTCTCCAGTAGCGGAGACTACAAAAATTTTTTGTAGAGACAGGGTCTTGCTATATTGCCCAGGCTGGTCTTGAACTCCTAGCCTCAAGTCATCCTCTCACCTTGGCCTTCCAAAGTGCTGGGATTACAGGTAGGATCCACCATGTCTGGCCTATAATTTCATTTTTATAGATGAAATAGAGGCTCAGGAAAATTCAAAGACTTTCCTGAATAAGGAAAGACAGATTAAGTGGAGACAAGATGGAACCCTGTCCTGCCCCTACTTCAGGACCCAGGCTGGGTGGATGTAAGGCAAAGGATAGTTCTATTCTTACAACCCAGATGGCAGCATATCAGACAAGGAACTGTTCTCTCCTCTAAACTCTACTCCTAACTGGGCAGAGTATACTCACCTTGTGGGCCATACTGACCACCCTGGGGACCATAGCTCCCCATGGAGTTCTGCTGGTAGGAGCCCATGCCTGTGTGCATCTGTCCTCCGGAAGGCTGACGCGGAGATAAGGCTGAGCCGGGCTGGGGGGAACTGTACTGGGGCATCTGGGGGTTCCTCTGCATATAACCTATTTGTGGGTGGTATTCACACAGTTATTAGCTCAGTACAATGGGAACAAATGCTCCCCCCCTTATTCTGGGACTTTACCATATACATTTTCTTTAGCAGCTACTTGCATGGAGTCTCTATCTGGTTTGCTATATAGTCATGTGCCCTTTTAGGCACCTCCAAAGTGACATAAGCCATTAAACAGGGCATGCCAACTGTTTCTACTAAATGGAGGTTTAGAAAGACAAGGAATGATGACAAAGATCAAAATGGTGAATGACTTAATGGGTGAAGATTCAATGCTGAGTCTTCAGCAATTGCTGACCAAATGAGGTATAATGTAGGAGGAAATCTATCAAAACACAGACAAGCACTGAGAAATGAAGAATGACTGCTGGGGAACATGATTTTGGAGAGAGCAACATGGCCAAGCCCACACTAATTTCACAATTTGCTGCTAGGTTCCATTACAAAGAAATAATAAATATTTAAGATGATGGATATGCTAATTACCCTGATATGATCACTATACATGTATTGAAACATCACTATGTACCCCATAAATATACACAATTATTACATCAACTTTAGAAAAATGTAAAAACAGTTTGATATTGGGATTGTCCTAAGCTTCATGGTCATACAGTTCTCTAAAAGCTAATGTATAGGCTACTCAAGTGTCTACCTTAGCTCCCTGGCCCTCCCCAAAGCCTAGGCCCTCACCTCGATCTTGGGCAATGCTTGATTGGTTCATGGAAGGATGCATGATGCTGTCCGACTGGCCACTGGGTGGCCGAGGTGGCATCTGGTTGCCTGCTCCAGACAAAGAAAGATATAAGCAAATCATGGCTAAGCCTGGGAATTCTAGCTAGGAGGACAATTCAGAGCTGTGAAATAGCTCATGGAGAAGCCAAGCACCTCTCAGTATCTCATACAGAGAGATCCAGCCAGAGTTCCCATCTCCCTTCTTTAAATGGTAAGGGGAAACCATCTAGACATGAGCCAGAGATGCTCCCTCTGCCAATAGAAAACTGGGGCTCCTTAATGTCACTGAGACCAGTCACCTTTCCCTCTCCCCAAAGCCCAGCACTTGAGGGTACCTGGCACTGCAGCAGGCGAGAGTGGTCCTGAGCGAGATTGAGCAACACTGGCGGGAGAGCCAACAGGGGATGGGGAGGGGCCTCGGATGCCAGGCAGGTGAGGGGAGGTATGAGGAGAGAATGGAGACTGAGCTGGATTACTCTGCTCTCCTTGGCTGCTGGAAATCCCTGATGTGCTCACTCCAGGGCTCAGAGCTCCTTCTGTCCCCATGGGGAGATCATCTATTGAACCAGACAGATCCTAGAACATACATACAAGAACATGGATTAATATATTAGGTAGAAAGATTCTTCTGTCAATAATCCCACTACTTGTTTAGCATTTTCCTTAAATAACCAAGAGAAAACACACACACTCGTTAGTCATGATACTATAGCTTATATATGGCAAACTCTGTTAATGAGTAGGCAGAAAATATTTTAGACTTGATTGGTCATATAGTCTTTGTCAAAACTACTTAACTTTGCCACTGTGGTAAAATCGTAATCACAGACAATATGTAAACAAATGGGTGTGGCTGTGTTTTAGTAAAACTTTATAAAAACCTACCTATGGTTTGCTGACCCCTATTCCATGCCCTCAGAAGCAGATTAAATACTTTCGATTTTTTTCCCAGTCCTAATCTCTATAGTCATAAGAAAGCAGCTATTTCAGGGAGCCTTTAGTTTTTTTCCAATGGGGAAACTTTACAAAATGCTGCTAGTATGGCACCAGGAGCTATGAGAGAATGTTAACAAATCTGGGCAACATTTTCAGATCCCTCTCTCCTTCCACTGTATATTATAATGGTTATTATAGATTATTACTATTACTACAGATTATCATAACTTCCATTTACCAAGGACTCACTCCAAGTCACCATGCTTTGCAACATAAGGGGTAGGAGGTGACAAAGGGATACAATGCACGGCAAAGAATTTCTTAACTGCCAAGAAGGTCTGGGACTATATTCCTAACACCTGGTCTACAACAGGGATAAACAAATGTCTGCCAACTGAACAAATTCAGTTCTTTTTCCAGGTTTAAGTTCTTCAGTGAGAACTTGGTTGTAGGCTTTACTTGTCTTGAATTAATCAGTAAAGAGTTCACTCTAGGTCAGGCATGGCGGCTCACACCTATAATCCTAGCACTCTGGGAGGCTGAGGCTGGAGGATCTCTTGAGGCCAGGAGTTCAAGACCAGCCTGACCAAGAGTGAGACCCCTTCTCTACCAAAAAAAAAAAAAAAAAGGAAGAAGAAGAAAAAGAAAAAATTAGCCAGGTGTAGTGGCGAGACCCTGCTCTACTAAAAATTGGAAAATTAGCCAGATGTGATGGTGTGTGCCTGTAGTCCCAGCTCCTTGGGAGGCTGAGGCAGGAGAATCACTTGAGCCTAGGAGTTTGAGATTATAGTGAGCTATGATGACACCATTGCACTCTAACCTGGGAGACAGAGCTAGACTCTGTCTCAAAAAAAAAAAAAAAAAAAAAAGTTCACTCTAGGTCAATAAACTCCACTATTAGCAACTGGGAACTCAATTTGAAAAATATTCATCCCAAGAAATGCACTCCCAACCCACTTGCCCCATGTTTACTCTCTAGCAATACCATTCCAGGGTAGGAACTAACTGCTGAATAAAGGATGAAAACCCTAGTACTTAAAGTTAAGAAAAGAGTTCTGGCTGGTTGCAGTAGCTCACTATAATCCTAGCACTTTGGGAGGCCAGGAGTTTGAGACTAGCCTGAGCAACACAGCAGAGACCCCCGTATCTACAAAAAATACAAAATTTAGCCAGGCATGGTGGTCCACACTCATGATGTCCCAGCTACTCAGGAGGCTGAGGCAGGAGGATCGCTTGAGCCCAGTAGTTTGAGGCTGTAGCAACCTATGCTGATGCCACTGCACTCTAGCCCAAGTAACAGAGTGAGACTCTGTCTCCAAAAAAAAAAAAAAAGAGTTCTCTGAAAGAAACACATCTAAAGAAGGAGATACAACCTGGCCTGATTTGAGCCTTTTCCTACTCACATAGACAATCTCACCTTGGAAAGATCAGTTCAAAGTGACTCTGACCCTGGAATCTCACAATCACATTGGAGGTTAGAGGGCACCTATTAGGATCTCCCTCAAGTATCCAGGCTGGTTGGACCTTCCACAAACCATTTGGCAACTTCTCTAGGCTGGAAGCATTTCTGCTGAGTTCCATGGAAGCAAAGTTTGCTTTGAAGGCAAGGCAGGTCAGTAGGTGTGCACTGGTGTCTGTGTCCAGCTCTCCATGTTAGCTGAGAAGTCAGAAAATCCTAACTTTCTTGTTGATAAGTAGACCCACTGTACCATAGCATACTTTGAAAATACAATTAGAATTAGTTCCAGTGCAGTAGAGAACTCAAGAAGCCAACCTCTAGGTAACAGCAAAGGACATCTTCTCAAAGGACTAAAGTTCCTGGAGCTATTAAGAGCCCCAAGTTCATCCCAAGAGAGGGTTTCCATCCCTGTTCTGAGGGCTAAGTTATAACAGGGACACCTGGCCTCTGAGCCAAGGAGAACAAACTCAAAGAGGTAGTAGTAAGATGACAAGAGGAGCCAATTGTGTAGGAAAGGCCTACCTGTTAGACCCTACAGTCTGTAACATAACCCATAGTCCAATGCTCTGTTATAGGGATCAGGAGGTTTCCTCATGCCCTCTCACCCAGTCTCCACTCCTTACCAAGCTGTGGCTTCTGATAATAAGAGCTACTTGCTTATGGGAAGAAGAAATCTGTGTATTTCAGAATAGAATAGGAATTAAGGGGCCATCCATAAGATAATAATTTAGCTTTGTTCAAACGGCTTTGAAAAATTAAGTGTTTTGCTTTGAAATGTTTTTGTCTTTAATTATACAAATAAAACATGAACACTCTCATGGTAAAAACATTTCAGTTATTACAGGTAAAGCCAAAGTCCCCTGTGACTGTCCTTCTGTTGCCCTCAACGGAGGAACCCCTGTTCAATTTGGTGTATATCCTGTGACCTACTGAAGAATTGAGGGGAAAAAACCAAACACAAATAAATAAAACACCAAAACCCACCAACCACTGCTATCAGATCAGGGCAGAGACTAACGAGGTTCCTTCAGCCACATTTCTGTTAAAAAAAAAAACAACAGGCTCACCATAGATCCACAAGGTGAATGTCCCCGGTCCAGCTGAGGGATCCTAGGGGCCTAAAGAAAATTCCTGCAGCCCTTCGGGCGGGGGTCTCAGGACCTTGGAGGCATCTGTGGCTAGCAAAGAGGTAGCTTCTACTTCATCAGAGTGACAAAGGCACAGTTTTGGTAAAGTGTCCTAGGCTTGAGAAAAAGTGCTAAATAAACCACTGTCAACAGAAGCCCCACATGGGTCGGGATGCTTGGGCACAGAGTAATACTAGGGAAGGAAGCAGCATTAATCTTATTTCTCTGATTTGGTTGGCTTGAAGCCAATCTCTCAAACTGTCATTTGCATTAGATGGCAACTGGTCAGCATTGGGGTAGTTGGTTTAAAATCATTTTAAGAACAAGAATGTTAGCATACAAAGGGACAAATCATCTACTATTAATGTCATCTATTATTAACAATAGCTACCATTTGAGTATTTACTATATGCCAGGCATTTTGTAGAGTTACTTTATTTTCTGTAATTCTTGGTTATAGATACTACTACCACTACCATTTTGAAGATGAGTAAGCTGATGCCCAAAGAGATTGGGATGCTGAATTCATCCAGCAAGTAAGTGGTGGAAACTAGATCTTGAACCTCAGCCTGCTGAACTCCAAAGCCTATGCTCACGCTCTCTCTACTATGCTGTGATACTATATGAATGGAGGAAAAAGCACTGTGCCTTTGAGTCAGGAGACTAAGTCCCAGCTTTTGGTACTTAGCAGTTGTAACCTTGGGCAAGCTGGCAACAGCTGGGCTTCAGTTTTCTCACTTATACAATGAGAGGGCTGGACAAATCTGAGTTCGCTGACACCCCTAGGGCACACACATGAAATCCCCTAGCACCATATGGTCAGAGCCAAATGACCAGCTGCAATACTCTAGAGTGAGAGATTAACAATATATAAGCAGTGGCCGGGCACGGTGGCTCACGCCTGTAATCCTAGCACTCTGGGAGGCCGAGGCGGGTGGATAGTTCGAGGTTAGGAGTTCGAGACCAGCCTGAGCAAGAACGAGACCCCCCCGTCTCTACTAAAAATAGAAAGAAATTATCTGGCCAACTAAAATATATATAGAAAAAATTAGCTGGGCATGGTGGCACATGCCTGTAGTCCCAGCTACCCAGAGGCTGAGGGAGTAGGATTGCTTAAGCCCAGGAGTTTGAGGTTGCTGTGAGCTAGGCTGACGCCACAGCACTCACTCTAGCCCGGGCAACAGAGCGAGACTGTGTCTCAAAAAAAAAAAAAAAAAAACAATATACAAGCAGCGTAAGATCTAAGACAAACCCACCAGTCCCAGTGGCTGATCACAGTAAATTTGGGGGCTTGTGGGGGAGTGAGAGTGAGTGGTAAGGGCAGAAGTCTCCAAAAGACGTCTCCCCCCTCTATCTACATAGACAGATATTCCTCTGAGCTCATGTCCTTTTATGACATAGGACACACCTCTGCTTTCTACCCTACAAAAAGCCAGTTTTTCAGGTCTTTTGTTCCACAAAAAGGCAGATGTCTGATTGTTGAGTCAGATCTCAATGTGCCTAACAAGTTCAGTTTTCTATAACACACTCACCATAAAGAAAAACTTCAATCAATCCAAGCCCCTATTCTCCCTGGTGGAGGTCGCCTTTGGCATTTCAGGACTCTGAGGTTTTCAGTTCTCCCAAAAGGGCACACCTAACAGGCATCCTTCTATGAGGACTACTGAAAGATTTGTAGCAATGTCCCTTTAGTGGAAAGATTTCTTTTCCCGGGTTTGCTCTCCTCCAAGTATAATCCTGCTGAGAGATGGGAGGTGAGGATCAGCCCACTCAGTGCCCTGCCAGTTCCAAGGAAGCAGCAGGGCCAGGAGAATTTCCTCACGTGTTTCCAACGTGTTTCATGCATTTTACTGCTCATCTACCATGCAGATCAAAAGCGCTGGAGCAGGTCCAACTATTTCACACAGAATCTCACACTCCAGGCTGGCTACAGCCCCGAAAGCCTTCATTTCTTCACTTGAAATACTGCCCAATGTTATTTTGGGATGTGACCTGATAGAGGAAGCCCACAGGGACTCCATGACGATAACTGTTCCAGCTGTGATTGGTTGCCCAGCCCCCGTGAGTGCCAGCATGAGTTTGTCAGGCTCTGCTGACAAACAGAACTCAGCAGCTAACACCTTCTCTTTACACCATAACAAAACCATGCCTGAAATCACACAGTCCATACCTCATTGGGGGCGGGGGTGGGGTGGGGGTGGGGGAGGTGCTGATACTCTCACAGGAAGAATCACAAGTTCTAACACGAATTGGCTGCCTGATGAAGTACATTTTCAAGCAGGAAAGTACCAGATCAGGGTTAGGAGGGAGATTTAAATGATCTCCCAATAGAGCCGCATGAGGATGACATCAGTTCATTTTGCAGAACAGACTAAATAATGGCAATAGGCAAGTGTAAAGAACAGGCTCATGGCAATGCGCAGATTCAGGGTTTTCCCATACATTTGGCTGAATCCTTGAGACGCCCCACATGGAGTTCTTGAATCCATTTAGTTGTAAAAAGCTTTTGCTGAGTTGTGCTGATTACTGGCAGGTAAACCACTCATCAAGAGAACCAGGTAAATCTTAAACACATGCTTGTAGTTAAGTGTGTGTATGTGAGTGTTGGGGATTTGGGGGGGGAGGTGTGTAACGCAGCCATCCCTACTTAAATGACAATCCTTAAACAAAAAAAAAAAGCCCCAAATGACCAAATCTACACTAGCAATTTGCCAGGTTCCCCACCCCCACTCAGGCTGATCCCATGCTGGAGAATGGGAGGAAATCCTGAAGAACACAGAAGAGATTGGGAAACATCTCTTGAAGAAAAGGAAAAGGTAGGAAAAGAGGCAACAGCTTTAACAAACTCCAAGGAAAAAGGACTAAGACAAAACTAATTACTTAAAGCAAACACATTTTTGGGAGATTTGGTTTTTCATGAAACTTTCCTTAAGCAACACAATTTGTCTAGGGTGGCAGGGGAGAAGGTATCTTTATCAAACATTTCTAAAAAAATTTTCAGTACAATAGTTTCAGCTGCAGGCTCTTTTTTTCTCTTTAGTCTTTGCTATAAATGTAAGGAAGGGCAATCTGACCCACCCCAGACTGTTAGGGAATCCAGGGTTACAGAATTCCTGCACTGTTGTCCAAGGAGTGGTCTCAGTCCAACAGATTAACTACCATCTATGCCTAGAGAGCAGGCTAACTGGTGTTGGCTGAAATGCCAAGAAGGAATCAACACACAGAATAGGCTGCCTGCCCCTTACTCCTGGTGGTACTTCCAGGTCAAGGCTTAAGCATATTGGAAGGAAGGGGAAGAAAAGATGTAGAGCTTGGCACCATCCTTTTAGTTTAGGAACAGGCACCATTTCCTGCTTGGACTACCCTCACTGTTTAGAACAGCAGAAACTGTTCCAGGAAAGGCTCAGAAAAATCTATTTCCTATACCCACCCCTCCACCAAGTTTCCAAAAACTTGGTTTGTATCCTAGAAACCACTGCTTAGGAAGAGACCCCCCACCAAACTCCCTCTTCTCTCTTTTTACAATAGGCTATTGTTCTGGAGATAATGGTTCATTCTTTCATTCTTCCTGGTACCTTCTGGCTGCCTGGTGGGTAATGCACAGCAGAGAAGGGTTGTCTTCAGAATGCTTTTCAGGGGCCTTCCTTGAAGAAGAAATCATATATATATATACACACACACACACACACACACATATTTTTTTTTCATAAAGAAAGCTCTGGGAGACCAGATCTCCAAATTCAAAGAAGGTTGGAAAAAAGTTAATAAAGCAACTCCCTTTATTATCCACCCTCCGCTTTTTTTGATATAGGATCTCACTCTATTGCCTGGGCTGGAGTGCAGTGGCATCATCATGGTTCACAGCAACCTCAAACTTCTGGGCTCCAGCGATCCTCCTGCCTCTGCCTCAGCCTTCCCAGTAGCTGGGACTACAGGGACACGCCATCACACCTGGCTTTTTTTTTTGTTTGTAGAGACGAGGTCTTAATATGTTGCTCAGGTTAGTCTCAAACCCCTGGCCTCAAGCAATTTTCTCACACTGGCCTCCCAAAGTGCTAGGATTACAGGAGTGAGCCACTGTGCCTGGCCTATATCTCTCTTTTGAAAGGAAGCAGAATTGACATGAATATATGACTGCTATGTGCCCAACCCTAAGGTTGACTCACATTTAGTTTTCACAACCATCTGATGTAGTTATCACCCCACTTTAACAAAGCAGCAGCAGGCTCTAAAGTTAAATGACTTGCCCAAGGACAGAAAGCTATTAAACAGAAGAACTGGGGTTCAAATCCATATTACTCTGAACTCTCTCCATAAGGTAGAAGCTTGACACTATCAAAGGCTGAGATCCACATTCTCATTGAGGTAAGGCAACAACCTGTCTCCAGACATGCTGGATGATTAGCTACCTGACTCTGGACAGCTACTCTCACAAGGCTTCACTTAGCTCCTTTATAAAAGGAAAAACTGATACTAAATAATCCAACTCTACAAGTCTATAATGCCATGTGCTCCCCTCTTTCCTAACTACTCTTCCTATAACTTTCATAGTTTATTCCAAATCAGCCCATTCACATATAACCCTCTTAACTTAAACTTTTTCTATGCTAAATTAAAGGGAATAGTGCTTTTTCTCACCCCTGGGTTTTCAGAAGGGTATTTAATATATGATGGGGCAGACGGGTGTGGGGAGGGTGACTTTGAATACAGGGAAACAAAAAGGAAGTTGAGTTCCATGAAGGCAAGAGGCTGGGCTCTGCTGGGTATTCAAACTGAATGTGTTCTAATCTTATTACCAAGCACAAGGGTGTGGCTCAGAGAGAGAAATTAAGATATTCCTGGTCTCTAAATGGTCACATCCTAGGCCATTTCAAACCCTCACAATATTCTCCTCACCCAGTCCTGCAGCCATCTTTCCAAACTGCAGGACAACTGGGTCTTGTTTAGGGTCCCATTCCCTAAGCTACAAGATGGGAAGGCTCTTTTCTGGAGGCAAAAGCCAAGCAAGCTCCACAATGGGACAACAGAGCTTTCCTTTAACACACATCAGGTTGGTTGATTTTTACAGCCACCAAAAAGTAGAACTGGGTGGAAGGACAAATTGCTCGACGGTGCATTATAGGTGCAACAATATACTAATCTTGCTTTTAGTCTTGGAAACTTCAAAGATGAGAAATGCTTTGTGGGGGCAGTGAAGGAATCAGAAGCCTCCACCATCCTAGCAGAGATCTGCTAGCCATTCTGTTAAACTATCTACTTTAAACCAAGGCCACAAGACAATTTTCCTAGCCTCCTACCCTGCCCCCAGCCCCCCATAGGCAGGACCCAGAGTTCCTCTGAGGCTCCTTTAGACTCAGTGTTACAGGACTGATGGCACTGTGCTGTATCTGCCTTTTTTTCCTCCACTAGCATGTAGGACCAAGGCTAGATCAGGCTACTAGTGACCAGAAAAATACCAGGCACACAAAAGATAAGACGCTTGATAAATGTTGCTCAGTGAATTATCTACTAAAAATCATCCTCTTTAGACCCAATGTTTATTAGTCTTCTCTCTTTCCCTCAATTTCCATTCTTCCACCCTAACCTGGAACCTGAATTCTAGACCTACACAATGAGGGAGGGACTCTTGGGTGCTGGCATCAAAGGAACCAACTCTCCTATCTAAAACTGAGAAGTACAATCCCGAATGAGCCCTGGAAACAGGTAAGAGCTGTAGCTAGAACTGCAGCAGTGCAGGGAAGGAATGTCTGGAAAGGAGGCTATTAGGAGGCAGGGCTTTATGTCACTGGAGAAATTTCAATCTAATTGCAAAAATACAAGAACGTGCTGTTCTAACCCACCTCAGCAAAATCTCTTGAGGTTGGTCTGACCCTTTGGGTAGAGGCTGAGGGCACTGCTGAGGTAAAAAAGGGGGAGAAGAAAGACTGCTGGGCTGCTTGCATTCCTGTGGTGGGAGCCCCTGCAAACAGCAGCTGGGCCACTGCAGCAGCCATTGATTTTCCAGAGGTCGATATTCTACTCCCACAGATCTGCTCAGCCGGAGGTTTAATCACATCGAGGGCTTCTGCTCAACATCTCCCCTACATGTGCCTCCCCAAACCAATAAAACAACAAACACAATCGAGAACTGGCAAAGGATAGATGAGATGGTGGTCCTTACAGCTGTCCCCCACCCCCAAGAAATTCTAGGAACCAGCTAGGAAGGAATAAATAGGAGAGGGAGCCAAAGCTACATGGGGCAGTCTGCAAGAAGCTCCAGGGGTGGGCGCAGTGGCTCGCCTATAATCCCAGCTACTCAGGAGGCTGAGGTGGGAAGATCACTTGAGGCCAGGAGTTCGGGATCAGCCTCGACAACACAGTGAGGACCCCATCTCTAAGGGTGGGGGAGGGTGGGAAAGCTTCAGGGATAGACCCATGGGCCCCAAAGAACCTTTCAATTCATTGTCTAACACCTCCATACAGACTAATCTAAAATTGGAAGATTTTACATAAACCCAGGCTTCAGGGCAATCACTCTGTGATTCTCCCTATGCACACAATAAATATATTTGTATGCCTTTTCTCCAATTAAAAATAATCCAATTTCTAAAAATAAAACAAACCAAAAAAATTAGAAGATAATACCCTGTCACCTGCCTGACCAGCCCCCATGCACACACACTCTGCCCCCAAAAGGCTTCTCACTGTCCTACCCTGTCAGTAACCACCTCTTGGCCAAAAATGTACAGAATGTTTTGAGGGTCACTAGTTAACAGACTCAAATCTGAAAAAAAATGAAACTGGGTCAGAGCTGGGCCTGAGTTAGAGCAGCCAAGAGCAGTGCATATTTATGGAATAGGGCTGTTCTAATCCCAGCAGGAAACAAGAGCACTGTAAAGCTAGAGAAGGCAAAGAAGTTAGGAACCCCCTACTTTCTCATTCCCTGTTAGGAAGGCCAACCTCACAGAGCTTGTTGCGTGATGATCATCAGCTGTAATCCTAGAACTTGAGCAAAGAGGGCAAGAAAGGGGGTATGGGGAGAGTGAAAGGAAAGGAACACAGAAAAGCAAGCAGAGTTCTCAGTATGAGAGGTCTAACAGGGAGGGGTATTGTCTTAGGCTTCCATATCATCAGTTTCTCATCTCGATAGCAAGCCTGGCTGCCCCTCAGAATGACAGCAACCAAAAAGCAAGCAAGGATGACTGAGGAAGGCAAAGCTGGTACTATGCTGAACATGGCTTAGAACTAGAGGGCTGCATGGCCTCCATGGTTCAGGAGTTAAGGTTCTAAATTTATATTCGTCAGTGGTCTTCCCTACCATAGCCTACTGGTCTAGATCAAATCCAAATATTTGGAGGGAAGGGGTAGAACAATCTGAGAGTGAGGAATGGATAGAATCTTAAACCAGAAAAGACAGCCATCAACCCAAAGGAATTTAAAACCAAAAGAACAACTCTGAACACAGGAGAGCATACTCAAGTTCTAGAAGTAGAAGCTGAGGGATAAAAACCCAAATATTCTCAATAACGGTTCCTCTGAACATTGATCCCTTCTATATGAAACTTGGTTTCTCTCCTACCTTCCCCAAAATGTCAGGAAATTACCTTTACCCCTTTCAGTAAACAGCATTCAATATTCCTCCTACATCAAAGCTAGCCTTAAGGAATAGGTTCCCTGACTGTCAAGACTGGGCCTTCAACTCCTAGTTCCCACCTTCAGCAAGGCACAGCTTCTCAACTTCCTTGGGAAAGGTAAAATGAGAGGGAAGCCTGCAGCTTAGAGGTGAGCTCCGCCTCATGACAACCAGAGCTGATGTCACAATCCCAGCCAATTCTATGCTGATAGCAGGTGGGAAGATGAAACAAGTTCAGGCCATGGAAGTGGACAGATCAAGAGACCAAGCACTCACTGGTGCCTAAAGGGGCAGCACTAGAATACATGCCAGTTTCACCATAGCTTTCAGGTAGAACACCAAATGTCTTGGAAACATGAAAAAAAGACAACAGAGCTAGTTCTACACTTGATTTATGAAGTATGGTAACAGACCTCCACAACTACAGCTCCCTCCCTGTGGGCCAGGTCTGAAGGCAAAGATTCTCACCTTGGCTTAAGGGGCCCTACTGGTTTCTGTAAAGAGCATTTCTACTAGGTGGACTTGTTTCATTTCTTGCTCAAAGGCTCAAGTCCCCCAAGAATAGACATAAAAAAGCTTGGCCACATATCTGGGGGCGGGTTTTCTGATTTTTGGTTGGTCTTTTTTGCAGAAGGACAACAGGAAAAGCCAGGGCATGTGCTTCACTGAAGTGAATCTTCTAGTCAGTTCTACAGGTCAGAAAAGCACTAATAGGCTGGGTGCAGTGGCTCACACCTGTAAGCCCAGCACTTTGGAGGCTGATGTGGGAGGATTGCTTGAGGCCAGGAGTTCAAGACCTGCCTGGGCAACACAGTGAGACCCTGTCTCTACAGAAAAATTTAAAACTTAGTCAGGCATGGTGGTGTGTGCCTGCAGTCTCAGCTATTCTGGAGGCTGAGGCAGGAGGATCGCTTAAGCCTGGGAGTTAGAGGTTGCAGTGTGCTGTGATCATGCCACTGCACTCCAGCCTGGGTAACAGAGCAGGACCCTATCTCATAAAAAAACAAAAAACAAAACCAAAACAAAACACAAGAAACAAACAAAAAAACACCACCCCAAAACAAACAAAACAAAAAACCAGAAAAACACCAATAGGAGGGAAAGGGAAACATGAATGGGTGAAGGTAAGCCACTGTCACTATGGCAACTGAGTTCATCCATATATTGACTCAGGAATTTCAGAATTCTGGGTTTTGAGGATTTTTCCTTCTAGAGTAAATGCTTCCAACATCCTCCTCAAGAGCAGACCTAAATCCAGAAGCTACAGTATCATTAATTTTGCCTAGAAATCTCAACATCATATTTCTCCATACCTCCTTCCCTTTTTCCAAAGAGAAGAAAATATGGAAGGTAAAGTCTATTTTCTGAATATAGCATTCTTTCTTCTTTCTCTCTCTCTTTTTTTATGTTTTTATTTTTTTGAAGAGACAGGGTTTTGTTATGTTGCCCAGGCTGGTCTTGAACTCCTGGCC
Source organism: Eulemur rufifrons (assembly GCF_041146395.1). NCBI lineage: Eukaryota > Metazoa > Chordata > Mammalia > Primates > Lemuridae > Eulemur > Eulemur rufifrons. The sequence continues at coordinate 17,890,612 of NC_090990.1, read as the reverse complement.
TTAAGTGATCCTCCTGCCTCGGCCTCTCAAAGTGGTGGGATTACAGGAGTGAGCCACTGTGTCCAGCCTCTTCCTTCTCTTAAAAGATCTTTTTGCTGATCCTTTACAGGAGTTGGTCCTAACAGTAAAAACACTAGACTAAAAGTGAGGGAACCCAACCTTCTCATTTACTGAATGACCTTGGGCAAGTCCCTTACCCTTTCTGGGCCTTATGTTCCTCAAATGTAAAGTGGGGAGTAGGAGGGAAGATAGGGGAGCGGGGGTTTTAGTGTTGGGAATATTCTGTTGGACTGTCTCATGCTGTGTCCATGCTACTCTTTCCCTAATTGTAGAGGTTGAAAAGCTTAAAAACTAAATTTCCAAGAATCCCTTACAGATGGGATTTGTTAATTAGATGTGGACTCGTGAGATTTGATTAAAGTATAGCAGAAACCATATTTCCGTCTCCTTCATGTGTTTCTATAGGAGCATTTTGGTTCTATTCTCCAATTAACTGGGTGCTGTTTCTGACAGCAGCAGCTACTGCTTGATTTCAGCTTACTGATCCCTGGATCACAGGTTTAGAGGAGTGATTTAAGAGCAATCCATCCAATAGTGGCTCAGAGGTAGGAGTTCCTCTGGTGGGTCAAATTTGGGTCCCATTCCTGGAAGCCAAGCCTAGAGTATTCTCCTTCATTCCTTCCAGTGATTTTGTCAGCCCAAATTCCCTACATTAAATCCCTATTAAATATACCTAGGCCTAAGGTTCAGTACAGAAACACTTTATCTATTATCAAATGATCCCAAAAGAGCAGTTGTGAAGGAGAGAAAACAGATTTACTCACAAAGCATATTCTCTGCTAAGCTAGTGCTTTTCTGGGGGAAATGAGCAAGAGCGGGCAGCCTTAGACCTCTAAACACATTTGTCCAGGATACTCTCCCTCACTTCTTCTACAACCTCCTTGCATTTCTCTTCCTACCCTAAGCTTTGTCGGGGAAGCGGGTGACTTGCTCACACAGAATGAAAGGTTGAGTCAGCACATGCTTTCTTTTCCATCTCTGTGTTCTGTTATTCTGCTGAGGATGGCATTACCTGCCCAATCCAAAGTAAGTATCATCTGGGCTTCAGGGAGGCTTAGGCTAGATAGAGTACCAGCAGCAGGAAATGTTTATAAGCTCCAGGTACAAAAGAGCCAGGGTATATCAGTCCTGACACCCCTGTGGGGCTGATGAGTAAGGACAAGTCTGACCCAACTTATCTCTTATACCAATTTCTGGTCTACAGCTTCCTGTAGCAGAGATGGGGACAAACAAAAAAACAAGGTCAAATTCAAATGGTGTGCTTAGTGAGGAGGAGGTTCTTCCCTCCAGTCCTCTGTAGGACTCACTGACTCCAGGAGCCTTGATATTAGAGGTAAGGCTCAGCTGCTTTTCAGACTGAGCTTGTTCTGAAGAAAACAAAAGGTTCCAGCAAGAGGAATCTGTGTGAGACACACAGGCAGGAAGCAGAGCTGAGCCATGAGTGACTAGAATAGAAACAGGAAATGGGCCCAGGAACAAGCATACAGTAATCTGCTGCAAGCAGCACAGGCTCCAGCAGGCACCAGGCAATATCAGGGCTGGAGCAGCGTGACTAAGATGGAGAAACGGATTGGTCAGCCCTGCCAGAGAACTAGCGTTCTAGAGAAGGGATGGCTACATGCACAGAGCACAAACTACATGCTGCTCTTAGCAGTCTGGGCAGATATGACAGAAGGGGTGGGGATTTCCTTTCTGAGACTTTGTGAGAGCACCTGGGTTACAATTCAAGGGAAGCAAGCACAGACACATGGTCAGCTATAAAGAAAACAGGTCACCAACCTCAGAAAGGCCTCGCCTCTTTGGTTATCAAACTTGCTAGTGGCATGTTATCCCTTTGAAAATAAACCATCAGAAACTTAGGCAAGGACTGCCGGCCCTCTCTCCTTGTACGATGAAATGAATAAAAGAGAAGAGAAACTATAAAATTAAAATCCTTCAAACATTCCAATTTTTTAAGCATTTGGAGAATTTTTGTCACTCCTTCTCAATAAACCTAGACAACAAGAACTCTCAGCTAGGTAGCAAGAACCTACGGGCTATTCAACAAGGGTTTACTGAATATCTGCCTGTGCTGGGCACATGACAGGTATCAGATACAGGCCCAAGTGCTCAAACAGAGGTACCAGCATAAGGCTACAACTATATGAAGAAAATGGGGAAGAAGTCCGAAAGGTATTTTGCCTAGATTCTGAAGCCAAAGTAGATGTTTGCTGGGTTTTAGAGAGCGAGCGAGAGAAACAGAGAGAAATATCTTAAACAAGAGGACCAGGAGTTGTGAGGAGCTTAAGGTACAGCTGAGTAGCTGGAGATGAGGCTGCAGAGGTACACTGGGAGCTGTGATGGCTCCACTACGGGCTCTGAACTGTAGGCATGGGGAGCCAGGATTCCAAAAAGCACCCACAAAACAATTGGTGGCTGTCTCCCATACTCAGAGATTATCTAAATCTTGAGAGACACGGTCAGTAAAATTCATTGCATTCCCAAGTCTTTGGTTTGGTATTTCATTTGAAAATTTTACTCTCAGCTCTTAGGTTTTAACTCTGTGCTTCTAAACCATTAGACATATGAATCACTCGGGGAGCTTGTTAACAGTCAGATCCAATAAATCTGAAAATCTGTTTGAGGTGATTCTCTAGTTGGTTAGTTCCTCCAAGTAGGTCCTATAGGTTTGGCCACCCCCTGCCCTTTTCACAACTCATCTGTGCCTCCATCAAGGACTGGGACTGGGAAAACAAAAGTGAAATGGAAATTAATTTATATTCCTTGCTTTCGGACAAGTCTAGTAAATGTTAAATGGCAAAGAGTGCACGCTTTTGTCTAAAAACGAAGGGATCAGATAGTCCATACTTTTCCTCTACTAGGTAGAATGCTAGATGAAATATTTCATGTGAAATACCAGAGCTAAATTCAAATCTTGATTCTGATCCTTGATTTTTCATATGTAAAACAGGAGTGGATGCTCAGTACATTTCAATTCCTGTCCTTCCAGAACAACTGGTGTTGACTATAGCTCCTTTCCCTCTAAATTTTTTTTTTTTTTGGAGACAGAGTCTCACTCTGTTGCCCAGGCTCGAGTGAGTGCCGTGGCGTCAGCCTAGCTCACAGCAACCTCAAACTCCTGAGCTCAAGCGATCCTCCTGTCTCAGCCTCCCGAGTAGCTGGGACTACAGGCATGCACCACCATGCCCGGCTAATTTTTTCTATATATTTTTAGCTGTCCATATAATTTCTTTCTATTTTTAGTAGAGATGGGGTCTCGCTCTTGCTCAGGCTGGTCTCGAACTCCTGAGCTCAAACGATCCGCCCACCTCGGCCTCCCAGAGTGCTAGGATTACAGGCGTGAGCCACCGCGCCCGGCCTCCCTCTAAAATTTAGATTCTACAGGAACAGCATAGCTCCCCTACATTTCCTTTTTCCAGACCACCATAATGCCAAGCTCTGAGAGTCTGAGAACATCACAGAAGTAAAATATGAGTGGTAACAGCCACTATGTTGGTTAAGTGAAATCTAAAGATTTCACTTGGAAGACTTGGCTCAGAAACCCCAGAAATAAAAGAATACCTATGGATAATTTGATAGACATTAAATACCCTAATCCTATTCTCCACCTCCCTCCCAGCATCAATGATGTCCACTTCTACCTAACCAGAGGAAACAAGTATGATCCCGATCTTCAACAGCAGCCTCTATCTTTTTTCAACCAAGGATACAGTGTCCCTTGTAAACTAATCCAGTGGACGCCTTTGATTACTTTTTCTCACAACTTCAGAAAGAAGTACCTGTTTATACTCTCCAAATACTCTGCCAGCATCTTTCTCCATCCCCCTTCTATCTGCCTTACACACATGTGGATTTTGAGATGAAGGTGAGGAACCTGGACTAATTTGGCCACCTCCTCTTCTTTCTAGTGCCTTTCAGGAGTGCTCTTTCCCTTTCCCTTGTTCATTTCCTTTCCTCACGCCCTCAGAAATCTGCCCCTTTCCTTATCTAAAAAGGATCCCAATAAAATGCTTCATGACAAATCCAATTGCCTATTTTCCTTAAAATATAAATTTGATGTAGACCATCTTCCCCCTTTCCCTTGGCTTCCAGAAATTTCCTGGTCCTCCTCAGATCTCTCCAACTCCCTGTTGGCTGCTTCCACCTAATGACCTCAGGCACTGTCCAGGGCTCCATCTGGCTCCTCTCTCCATACTCCACAGCCTGGGAGGCCTATTCTACTTCATTCCATAGTTTATTAACTATAGTTTAACACAGACAGCTCTCAAACTCTTATCTGGACTCAGCTCTTAACAAAGTTAAAGTCTCCTATCTCCAACTAGTAACTAGGCATTTGTTTTTGGACATCTTACTATATCATATTCCACAAAATAAAAATGGAACTTAACTTCTCAAACTTCTTAAAAATGAGTTTCCCTTTTTATCTCTGTCAATGAGACTTCTTCCCCGCTACACCAGTCAATCAAGATCTTTAAATATTCCACCCAATAGAATCCACTTATTCTCAGTTCTATATTCTTTCCTGCATGTTTCATATGTGTGACTGACTAGGTAGCTATGCACATGAGATAGAAGAGGTAGAACTCCACACCTCTTGCCAGAATTAATTCAATAGTTTAACTCATTCTTTTGCTTTCAGACTCTCCTTTTTCCAAATCGTATCACACATCAAGGAATCATTTTTGTAAAATATTAGTTTTATCATGTTATCGCCCTAATTACCTATCTGCATGCCTGTAAGAGCAGATCCAAATGGCTTACTTAGCTCCCCAGGGCCCCAAGTCCTGTGATCTAGCTTTTCTTCCTATTATTTCCCACCCACGGAAGCCTGACCAGCTCCCAAATATCATCTATACTGAACCTCATCCCCATCCCCGGTTGGCTTCTGCTCGTGCCGGACGTTTCCTTTTTAATCACTCAAATAATACTAACTTCTTCCATGATATCTTCCCTTAACTACTTAGACATAAATGGACCACTGACTTCACCACACTCTGACAGCACTCATTATTAACATTTAGGCATATGTTCTTTATGTCTGTCTATTTTACTAATGAAACAGAAGAGGATCCTTGAGGACAGCAACCATGTCATATTCAGAATCACGGACCTAAGAGTTCAGAAGCCATTCAAGTTCAACCCTTGTAAAATACCTATTTGCCTTCTATATAACATCCATAGCAAAAACTATACCAGGTTTTATTCCAGGGACAAGGAACCTATCTACACTTTATTTATTTATTAAATATCCTTATCCTCCGGATCACAAAGGAATTCATATGTCATGCTTTGACTTAAACCTATAGACAAGAGTTAGCTAGAGTTTTTAAAACAGTAATGTAACTTGGCCAGGTTTGTTTTTTTAAGATGATCACTCTGGTGATTATGTTGAGGAAAGACTTGGAAGGAAAAGAAACAGAAGAGTCAGGGGTCTGTAGTAAGATACCAGGTAAGAGATAATAGGGATCTGGAGAAAAAAGGCAGTGGGGAAGAAGAGGGGAAACCAGATTCAAAAGCCATTTCAAGTCTGGGCGCGGTGGCTCATGCCTGTAATCCTAGCACTCTGGGAGACTGAGGTGGCAGGATCGTTGAGCCCAGGAGTTCGAGACCAGCCTGAGCAAGAGTGAGACCTCGTCTCTGCTAAAAAAATAGAAAGAAATTATCTGGACAACTAAAAATATATACAGGGGAAAAAAAATTAGCCAGGCATGGTGGCACATGCCTGTAGTCCCAGCTACCTGGGAGGCTGAGGCAGGAGGATTGCTTGAGCCCATGAGTTTGAGGTTGCCGTGAGCGAGGCTGACGCCACGGCACTCTAGCCTGGCCAACAGAATGAGACTCTGTCAAAAAAAAAAAAAAAAAAAAAAAGCCATTTCACGACCAACTAAGTGTGGCCCCACTAATGGAAGGGATCCAGTGATGAGCACCATAGAGCGCTCAGGGTGGCACTGGCAGTACAAGGGCTCCCCTAACCCAGGAATAAACTGCACTGAGGCCACAGCTGTAAGGCAATCTTGCTTCTTCTAAGACTCTTTTTTCCCCGCCATTCTCAACCCACAGCCTGCCCTCAAGATCATCAAGAGTCAAACTATAGTGTAAATCACCCCTATTATTCAAGCTACCTCTGTGGCTTCCTAGTCTAATAAATTTTTTTCTTACCCTTTCAGAGAGCTACCTACCTCAGTATTATTCCAGTTGTGGTCTTCTGAACTGGCAGCATCTGTACCACTAGAGAGCTTATTAGAAATACAAATTCTTGGGTCCCAACCCACACCTACTGAATCAGAATCTAAGGTAGAGCTCAGTAATCTGTTTTAATTAACCTCTAGGTGATTCTTAATACATGCTAAAGTTTGAGAAGCACTAGCTAACCTCTCAGATCAGAGCTTTCAATCCTATATCCATTTTCCATCACTCTATACCAGGTACACTTTCAAGACCAAAATGTAAACTTACAAATGTGCCTCAGTAAGAAAAATTAGGGAAGCATTCACTATTCTAGGGAAACCACATACACTTGGATGAGTCATTTAAATAGAAGCTTTTAAAGATACAACTCCATGTCGGTCTCAAAAATGACTATCATCAAAAGTCAGATACCAATTCTCAGGTAAGTCCCTTAAAGATTTTACCCCATAATGAAGAAAATTAAAGACCTTAATGAAACACCTAGAGATTTGCTCACCCATCCCTTACAAGAACCTTCTTAACATAAGGTGAAGTGAGAGATATTTTACAAGACAGATGACAAACCCTAATCTCACTTCTTCTTAAGGTCACTGTCAGTAAGCACAGATAAATCAATCTACCTTTTAAAATGGAGTTTGGGCCCTCCCATAACAGTCTGTGGTACCCACTTTGCCCAGCAGTGGAAACAACATTCTAGTAATATGGTCAAGCTGTCCTCTGTCAGACATATACTTCCTGAATGAGCATCGTAATGGACACTGCTCAGGTTCATTTGTCCAATGAGTTGGCACCTACTGTATGCCAGGAACTATGATAGCAACAAGCAAGACAGCAAATCAGCCTCCACTAAGCCTGCATTAAATAAGTAATTTAAATTACATTTGAGGTAAGCACTGACAAGTATAGGTGCTAAGCGTCTACTATAGCAAAGGAACCTGACACAATCTGGAATAGTAGAGCTCTACCCACAAATCACAATCACCTGGGACAGCTTCCAATGACACCGACGCCCAAGCCCCATCCCACATCAAACAAATCAGAACACTATGAACCTGGACAATGGTTTTTAAAGATAATTCACTTCTCCAGGTAATTCTAACATGCAGCCATGGTAGACAACCACTGGTCTTGGGCATCACACTATAGGTGTTGGGGGCATAAAGGTCAAGAACACAGTGCCTGCCCTCTAGGAGCTTACCATTCAAGTAAGCAGAGGCATCAATAAAATGCTCTGTCAGCATGGAGCAAAGAAACTTCAAATACAAGATAGTGCTTCTCTGGGTAAAGAGAGAGACAAGTAATCCTAGAGGGCTATATAAGGTTTTACCTGTGTTAACAAAGTTTGGTTTCTAAAGATGGGTACTCAGGCACTGAATTTTTCTTTAAACTTTTTTTGTTTTTAAAGAGATGGAGTCTCACCCTCTTGCTCAGGCTGGAGTGCAGTGGTGAAATCATAGCTCACTGTAGCCTCAAACTCCTGGGCTCAAGTGATCCTCTTGCCTTGGCCTTCCAAGTAGCTTGGACTACAGGTACACACCACCACATCCAGCTTCTTTATACCTTTTTGTATGTCTTAAATATTGCAGGATTTTTTTTTTTTTTTTAAGATAAAAACCACCTTTAGTCAGTAAAGTCATCATGGAAGTTATTTAAACTGAGTCTTGAAGCTTGATTAGGAAGAAGTTTTCTAAGGAAATGATCTTAAAGTCTGAAAAATGAACAGGAGGAGTTGGGGGGAAAGTAAAAAACAAAGGGAAGAGTGTGTGCAAAGGTCTGAAAGCAAAAAAAAAAAAAAAGCATATGGGGCCTTAGAGAAACTGAAAGAAAGCCACGAGGAAGACAGACAAAAAAAGAATAAAGCAGAGGTTCTCAAACTGCCATCCCTGGTCCAATAGCATCAGAATCACTGAAGAACTTGTCAGAAATGCGAATCCACATGCCCCACTCCAGATCTACTGAATGAGAAGGTGTGTGTTCAGGGCAGGGGGACAGCAATCTGTGTTTCTGATGCCTGGGTAATATTAAGGATTTTGGACTTTATTTTAAGATTAATGGGAAAATATTGAGACCTTTAAATACAGGGATAACATGTTCAGGATAATAGCAGCTAAATGGTTTGGCATTAATAATTGAGCAAAAACTCCTCAAAATTGAATTTTTGCAATAACCAAGGTCACAATCATAATGCCTTTAGGGCCAAGCAGGTAAGGTGAATGAGTGAAGAAGTCAACAGGAAACTGGAGGGGCTGCTCTCTAGTCAGCCAAGAATCTGCTCTGATGTCAAGCACAAATAGGTGCCTCATAAACATCTGTTTAGTGAAGAAATGCACCGGCAAACTTAGGGATCTTTGAACATCTGGTTAAGAAAGGAGAGGGCCCTTGTAAGGAATCTGACTTCTCGTTTCTTCAGATGTGACTATTTCCTAGCCTGGGTAGGCAAAATCAAAATTTCAAAGAATAACTACTTTTTGTTTCTTGTCCAAGTAGCAGAGGGATAAAAAGCAATTCAAAAAAACAAGATGCCAATAACCCAGCCAGCTCACCTCCCACATAGAGCTCCTACCACAGAGCAAATGACCCATTTGGATGAATCTTTAGTGGAAGTCTAAACTTGGGAATGTTCCTTGTGATAGGCTTCCCAGGAACATCCCTCCCCTGGGCCTAAAAAGCTGCCAACACCTTCATTTCAGTAGGTCAAATCAGAAGCTCTTGGATTCCCAACCCTCAGAACACATGCAGGATCTTCGTATATGAGCCTTCCCAGGACTGAAAAATACCAAATACAGTTCTATTGAAAGGTCACCAGAAGCAAGCAAAAACTTTTTGAAGGGAAGCAACTTACAGCACTGACAGAAATCCATCGATTTGGGTTCTTGACACAATAACACCTCACCCCGATTTAGCCACAGACCACAGATGATGAGGGAGTGGTTACATATTTCTGACTGAATCAGGTTAAAAAGCACATTCCAGTGAAGTTCAGGATGCAGAAAAGGATTGCAACAGACACTAATGAGAAGGGAACAAAGAGTGATCGCTTTATTCAGACACTTCCTTCCCTCAGTTCCTTAGCTGAGAAAGTCAACAGCCTCAGAAGTCCTATCTGACAGAGTGGCTCTTCATCCAGGCCTTGGAAGCCTGAACACCAGGTAGTGAGGGACTCTATAGATCTTGCCCTACCTAAGGTCATGTCTCAGACATCTTTAGGGGAAGCCAATGGAGGTTTCATAATGAAGAGAGTTTCTGCCTTCTACCCATTCCTTAAAGATCCAGAAACTGAGTCAGAATAACTGAAAAGACAGGCTTCAAATCCAAGTAGAGTCAAAATTTTAGAAGACTATTATCTGGGCACATGTGGCTAAATTTCTATTTCCTAACTGAAATAGGATTTGTGATGCAGGGCTTGCTACCTACCATCTTACTAGATTTCAGAGTCGCCTATTTTATTTCTGTGCCCACCAGATTAATTTTCAGAGGCTGAGTGACTTGCCCACAGAGCTAAGACTAATGGTAAATGTTCCCAGAACCAGCCTACAATTAAATAGTGGTGTTAACTGTCTTTCAGATATCAAGCACAGTCCCTATGCCCTCCGAGACAACGATTATAAAAGCTGACATTTATGAAGTGCTTGTAATGTGCCGATGCCCATGCTTGCTTGCTCTCTATTAACCTATTTAATGTTAATCACCACCCCATGAAGCAGATATTTTTAGATTCATTTTACAGATGTGAAAACTAAGGCACGGAGAGGTGAAATGACTTGCCCCAGGCTACAGAGTTAGTGGCAGAATCAAGATGCAAACTCAGGAACTCTGGCTCTAGAGCTCAAGCTCTTAATCATCAGACTATACTGCCCTTCTCAGGATATGATCAGTCCATTCCATAAACAAGCCCCTGATTCCATAATCAAGCACCTGGGCACCAAGCACGCTACTAGAAAAAAAAGCACCTATTCATACAAAACCACCACCAGAAAAACCGCTTAGTGTTTACCTACCTCCTAGGTAAACACTAAGCCAAAAACCTGAAAATTAAGCCCTCAAGAGTAAAGTCAAGAAACAGACTTTTTTCAGCTTTGATGGAGAATGGTGCTTCTAAAATCTCCATCTTCTCTGCCCTTCATGAGTTCATGCCTAAGAGCCCAAGCTTTAAAAACAAAAACAAAACCAATAAACCCTATAAACAGATCACAAACCTATTCCTGGGCAGGTAGACAGAATAGATATTCTACAAGTCAGTCTTTAAACGCCTACTCAAGAATTTTGAACCTGAATTCAAGAATAACTTATTGTTCATTTAGATCAATACAAACAAAACTTCCAACTGGAAACTAGTTTTCTTTGGTTTCCTTTCTGCCCCTATCACTTTTGAGAGGGTAGCAGAAATACTCACAGGCAAGCTGGAGGGTCTTGACTGAAGGCTCAGGTTCATATCTTCTTGCCCTCCCTTACTGGAGGTCATTGAGGGGGCTGAGGATGCCTGAGACCCAAATGAATCTTGAGATAGCTCCTAAAACAAGAAAAACAAAAGCTGTGAAGACCTGGTATCGATAAACTTGGTGGTGAAAGAGCTATGGGACTCTCTCATGCAACGGGGAAGTTGGGTGCAAGAGAAAGCCCAATTGTGAGCAATATTATCTGAAAGCAGAAAAATTCAAGCTGTGGCTCTTAAGAATGTCTTTCATGAGCAGCCTGAGGAACATAGCAAGACCCCTGTTCACACACACACAAAAACCCAGGTGGGTGTGGTGGCATGTGTTTGTAGTCCTAGCGACTCAGAAGGCTGAGGCAGGAGGATTGCGTGAGCCCAGGAATTTAGGAATTTGAAGTTACATTAAGCTATGATCTGACTGTTGCATCTCAGCTTGGACAACAGAGTAAGATCCTGTCTCTTAAAAAAAAAAAAAAAAAAAAAAAGAATGTCCACAGTGGACTCTTTCTATTCTGATGAAATTGTTGCCTATTTGTTGCTACCCACAGAGAGCTATTTCTTGGGGTTATAGGCTAACATCTGGCTAACTGCAAGTTATACCTATCAAGGAATGAGACCAATTAATTTAGTTTAATTTTTTTGTGTGTGAGATACTTTCTTGTTCTGTTGCCCAGGCTAGAGTGCAGTAGCATGATCACAGCTCACTGCAAACTCCAACTCCCATGCTCAAGCGATCCTCTTGCCTCAGCCTCCCAAGTAGCTGGGACCATAGAGTTGTGCCACCACGCCTGGCTAATTTTTAAATTTTTGGTAGAGACATGGTCTCACTGTGTTGCCCAGGCTGGTCATGAACTCCTGGCGTCAAACTATCCTCCCATCTCAGCCTCCCAAAGTGCTGGGATTATAAGCGTGAGCCACTATGCCAGGCCTCCAATTTATTTAAAAAAAAATCTCATGATAGAACCTCTGCATCAAAATGAATATTGCTTCCTTCAAAGACATCACCTTGGGATGAGATATTTATTCCAATGATGCCACCAATGCACAAAATCTTTAGTGGACCTGTCATCATTCAGTCATTTCTCCTCTTTTGGCTCTATAAAGAAAAACCCAAATTGCTATTTTAAGGCTTCAATACCTACATCTCTTTCACCAGACGTAGCTCCAGATGAATTTTTGCTATCTCCCAAAATCAAATCCACCCTCAAAAAGTAAGATTTGCCACCACTGAGAATATTCTAAAGAATGTGGTATCAGCTCTGATGGCAATTTCAAAAGAAGGGGTCCAAATATTTTGAGCAACAGCAGAATGGAATGGCAATTGGAATGAATGTATAGTACAGCCTTCCAAAGTGACTGTTTTGAAAAAAGACCAAACTCACTTGGATGCTCAAGTTCTGATATGCTCGTTTAAAAGGAAAAAAAAACAGTCCTATTTAATTTCTCATCTGTCTATGCAACTTTCCATTGCCCTATTTCTTCATCATTAAGGAGAACTACAGGTCTTTAAATAAAGGTTATGCCTTTATTAGTTCAATCAATCCAGTTAGCATGTTTACCCAGAGTTTAATTAGTCTTTAAGTGTACATTAGAGAACGACTTTGTATGGCAAAGTTCTCCTGACACCAACCCCCAGGTTGTCTGTGGAAACACACAGGGAAGGGCACGAGGCAGGGGCATCTTACCTGTGGTGGAGGGAAGCGCTGCTGGGAATAGGCAGTTTGCTGGGACTGCTGAGACTGGGGCTGAGGATACGCAGCCTGCTGGGAGAGCGTCGAGGGTGCTGGCTGCTGGGGTTGCTGCTGCTGGTAGGGAGACTGTGCCTGTGGCTGCGAATAGGGGGGCTGGCTCTGGGGGTGCTGCTGTGTCGTGGACTGCTGGGAGGGGTATGGGGTTGGGGACTGCTGATGTGGAGGCTGGGATGGCTGCTGAGAGTACGAAGGCTGAGAGGACTGGAGCTGTGAAGGCTGAGACTGTGGCTGCTGCTGATATGAAGGTTGGGCATGAGGGGTCTGGGATGGCGGTTGCTGGGAGTATGGTGGCTGCTGCTGCTGGGGGTGAGGACTTTGCTGGTTGTAATATGGAGTCTGGCCCTGTTGACCATACCCACTGGGGCCTTGCTGTCCATAAGGAGGAATCTGTAGGAAAGGAAAAGATACTTTTAGCACTGATTCTCCTGGATGAAGAAAAGTGAAGTATTCTATCAGAAGCAATGCCCTGAGGATGAGTACAGAAAGCAGGCAAGCCAGGTCTCACAATGAGAAGGCCCAGGGTTTTTCTACCATCCCTGTCTAAACTGTGTCAGGAAGGATGGCTAACCTGGGTTATTAGTTGGCTTGTTTACAAGTGGACTACATTCATCCAATGAAAATTTACACTATTTAATATCTGGGTAACTTATAGGAGTTTAAGAGTAGCTGTTTTCACCAATGAGCGTACTCTTTTTATCATAGCCTAGACTGTTTTTTAAGTTAAGAATCTGAATCCTAACCACCACGAATCTTCAATAGCAACCTGGCTCAGCCAACTGAAAACCTAGGGTTTAGTAATCCAGACAGTGTACAAATCACTAAACTACTCTGGTTCTCTCGTTTAGTCCTCAATTAAAAAATATTTGAGGGTTTACTTGTACCAAGCACTATTTTAGTCACTGGGAATATATTTGGTAAGCAGGCAAAAAAACCAAACAATAGTAACAACAACAACAACAAAAAAAAAAACCCCACACAAAAACCCCCACATTACCCATCTCTCCTCTATTTTCTCATTGGGAAAAAAAAGTGACAGGATCCCATTTTCCATATTAAAGGGTATATTTTGTTTTAAAGTCTTAGAAGTAAAGTTAGGTTTTATATTCCGTCCCTCACCATTTTCAGGGTGAGTATCACTCAAATATAAACAGTAGCAAATTCTGTCAACACAAAAAGTGACAATAAAAAGATAATGATGCACACTTTTCTGGGGAAGAATGGCAAAAAAAAAAAAAGAAGAAAAAAGATAATGGTGAGGATGGCCAGACAAAAGGTGAGGAGGGGACATCTTAACATTTGCAACATCTATTAGCATCTTTACGGTTTAATCTTCCCTCTTTTTTCTATTCCCATTCCCTCTTAAACATGAACTGGACGGCTGATAGACTGAAGAAACGTGAAGGGTCTCTTTTGTCCCCAGGGCACATAGTGTGAACGGTTTTCTTAGCAGTAGCAGTGGACAGGTGCTCAGCCACTGCCTTTCATCCCACCTCCTTCAGAGATCACCACTCAGTGGGTATAAGCAGGCCAGCCAGGTCAAGAGATAAAGATGGACATGTACAGCCTGTGGCCAGAGAGCAGTTTTCCTTGGAGCACACATGGGATGGTGCCCACAACTTTGGCCTTGTTAGTAGCATACTGTAACTAACTGAGCCAGTTGGCCTATGCTCCTGTCAAGAGGCTTGGAAGCCAAGGATACATTCTGATTCTATAGCTCAGACCAGATCCTGGACAGCAACGAGGGTCAAGGTAATCAGAGTCACCATCTACCTGCTGTACATAAGAGAGGCCGCCCATGGCACTCTGCGCCCGGCCCTGCATGGTCATCGGGTACCGCTGCGGGGTCTGGGACCCATATGGCTGCCCTGGGTACCCATGTCCTTGCTGCGGTCCTGACGGAGGTCCCTGTTGCTGCGAGTATGGGTTAGTCCCGCCATATGGCTGAGGTCTCATCTTGCCCATCTGATCCATTGGACTGGATGGCTACAAAATAAAGAGCAATTCATTAACCTGAAGCTTTGATGGCCTCTGGCCAATATGAATATACAACCCAAGTATACAGGTTTTTTGAGTCTGTATGCCACAAAGGAAACCAATTACTATGAAAAAAGTAATGGGACAGAGCCAGTAACCCTTGAGTAAGTGAATTAACCCTCCTTAGAATCTTGATTTTGTCATATAGAAAATGAAAATACCACCTGTTTGTGAAAGCTAACAAATACTTTGTAAGATCCAAGGGACAGGCCAGATGTGGAACAATTAATATATGCACTCTGTGGTATAGACAATCAGAACAAAAGCCCTTCAGTTAGGAAAGGACAGTGCTACTCTACACTGCTATGACCTCGTTCAACAATACCAAAACTGATGCTTCAATGCTGTGCCTGGGAATTCAAATACACAAGCATCCAGATGTTTCTATTCTTCCAAGAGTAGAAACTTTTTCCTTACACATCTGTAGTCTGTTTGCACTATGGCACAAGCAGTTAAATATATGCTTTCTTCCAAATGAGCAATGAGGCGAGGTTATAATTATTGCGAGAACAGTAACTCTGAATTTAGAACCTTGTTCATCTCAACTGAAAAGTTCATCTCCTTTATTAAATATGAAAGAATTTGAGGATATAAGGAGGACAGAACTTTTGTCTCTTTAAAGAACAAGTTTTTCCAAGAACCTTTTAGATAACCCAAGTTGGAGAAACTAAATCGTACTTAAATTGGGGGTAGGGGATAGATACTAATACTCTGAGCCTGAATATCATTAACTCTCAAATGAAGGAGTTCAGCGGTTCATAAATTTTAGCATGCATCAAAATCACCCAGAGGGCTTGTTAAAACACAGACCACTCCCACCCCCCTCTGATTCAGCAGGTTCAGGGTGGGACCTAGCATATGCATTTGTAACAAGTTGCCAGGTGATGTTGATGCTGTTGGTCCAGGGACCAAACATTTTAAGAACCACTAGTCTAGGTTACCCCCCAGGGTCCCTTCTAGTTCTATTATTCTATAACTTAAGATGTGTAAGACCTTAAAAAAACAACACCACTTCCAAAATAAGGGAGGGAAAAATCTAAACAATTGGTTCTCCGCAAGTATTTTTTTTTTTTTAAAGAATGCTACTATGTGTTTTATGTTAATAATAGAAGAAGTAGGGCTTTCATGAAGGAAAACAGATAACACAATAAGCCACAGAGGCTGTTCTTCTAAATATCAAAAGGAAAAATAGACGAGAGTTCTCTTTAGGCTACAGCTGAAACTTCAGCTAAAAAGGTAATAGTGATGACAGGAGTACTTCTCCCCTACGGCTTTTTTTTTTTTTTTTTTTTTTGAGACAGAGTGCAGTGGCGTTAGCCTAGCTCACAGCAACCTCAAACTCCTGGCTCAAGCGATCCTACTGTCTCAGCCTCCCTAGTAGCTGGGACTACAGGCATGCACCACCATGCTTGGCTAATTTTTTCTTTATGTTTTTAGTTGACCAGCTAATTTCTTTCTATTTTTAGTAGAGACGAGATCTCGCTCTTGCTCAGGCTGGTCTCGAACTCCTGAGCTCAAACGATCCACCCACCTCGGCCTCCCAGAGTATAGGATTACAGGCGTGAGCCACCACATCTGGCCTCCCTCACGTTTCTAAACTGTGGAGAACCACAGCAAAACTGTGTCCCAAATCACCCCTACACATCAATGTTATTAAAAGTGCTATTTCCCACAATCCTAACTAAACAATTTTTGCCCAAGTCCTGCATGTATATTCGAATCTCATTGGAGCTTCCCAATCATAATTTTGGAGCTACATGGATTCTTTCAGGACTATTTAACAACAATTAGACTAGTGAGCTAATATATAGCATGTGGTTTTCCCCCAATACACCTGGCAATGGAGCAAAAAAAATCACCATTTTCTCTTGTAAAGAGCTTAGGGGCCTACACGGCCACACCATGCCACATAACACACCAAGGTTCTCATCTTAACCCAGACCGCAGCTACTGTCCACGTGGCCCCCAATGGAAGAGACTATGTTTGTTGAACAGAGACCACCCGCCTGCTCTGGGTATCTCTGTCAGTCTAGGTCTCCCCACAACATGAGAGGCAGTCATTACCATAGTTACCATGGAGCTTCTAGAGCAGTAGCTATTAACCAGGGCTGCAGATCAGAATTTTCTGTGAAACTTCACAAATGCCTGGGCCTCTCCCTAGAGATTCCAATTAGTGGGTCTGGAAGGATTTGGTCTCCTCCCCATGCCCTAAGATCCTTGAATGATTCTGATGTGTACTATTAGCTGAGAACCAGTGATCTAAGGAAGCACTGTCCAATAAAATTTTCTGTGATGTGTAACTATTAAGTACTTGAAATATGACTGAGGAACTAAATTCTTATTTTTATTCACATTTAATTAATTTAAATTCACATAACCACATGTGGCTAGTGGCTATCATATTAGACAGGGCAGTTCTACAGCAATGCTCCCAAATCACTTTAATCACTCCCTGCTCAATAATAGCTACAGACTTCTTACCCACTAAATCCTGTATAGTATTATCACACAGAAAGAGCAGAGTGAAATAATTTAGACTTGGGTTCAAATCCTCTCTCACCATCCTATTTTGAAGACACCAACTCTTTATCTAAAAGGCACATAACATACTTCATACAATGCCTGGTTTTAAATGCCCAATAAATGGTAGTTGTTCTCAATAATGATAAACAGTGCTTATACCTGGCTCTAAAGCCCTCCTACAGTGTGGTCCTGTTCTCCATATTTTTTACGTCTCTCTCCAAGGTTCCCCATATACTATACCTTCCCAGCTCTCTACAATGGCACCCTGCCCTGCCCTCCTGTCCACAATGGCTTCTAATAGCAGAAACCTGACCTTTCAACACAAAGCCACTTCCCATATCTTCAGCACACTTTGATTTCTCACATTTCCAAATGTCCTACTGTAAATTCAGTTAGCATCCTAAGATTTAACATGTAGTTGTAGCTAACTATTCCAACTGATAGCATCTCTCAAGGCTTAAGTTCTGGGAAGCTAAAGTTCAGGTATTTTACCTTCAAAGTTTCCCCAAATACCCAAGTGCAGAGCTAGGGCTCGGTAACGGTTCAATGTTACCTTATTGCAAGTGGTCAGGGGACACTATGGGGGGAGAGCCCAGACCAAACCATCCAGCCATAAGGCCAGGGGTACCCCCTAAACCCAACTCTAGGACAGGTTTGACTGTGAGGGCAGAAAAAAAAATTGGATTGAACTGAAAGAGAAAAGAGGAGGATGGAAAAGTCAAGGGAAACCAAGCACACTTTGAGAATAAACATATGTGCCATGCTATACCAGGGAGGATTTCAAAACTGCAGGGGCATCCCTAAATACACTGCTTAAAAACAAAAGGCTGAAGACAAGTCACCTTTTCCTCTCTCACATCAGGAAGACTGTGCTCCTAAGTGAGTACAGCTATTACATGGGGGCTATAAGGGTTCAAGGAATGTCCCATCTCAACTTTAGGAAATCTCTGCAGACCAAAAATACATGCACAAAGAAATTCTTATTCTAAAATTAAAATTAAGACACTTTCTTTTTCTGGTCATCAGATTTCTGACTCCCTTCACCAAAGGCTTATCATTAACGGAATATGCAGTTTATTTGGAAAACTAAAATATATTCAGTTCAAACAATCAGATTACTCTGGTCTCATGTCAGAGTTAGACAGCTCATATCAGAAGGAAAGGTGGGTAGGAACCTAACTCACACTTCTGACATTTAAAATGATTGTGAAAGATTTGTGATTTGCAGTTATAGATGAAATGCCATCTTCCAGTCTCTCATAACAGAGAAGCGGCCTTAAATCTTCACTAATCAGCTTTATTGGAAAGTAGCGATTTCAGACCAGAAAAATCTCTACTACAAGCAAGACATAACAGCCAGTATCAGCAGTCTGCAGGCACAAGGCAGGGGATGGGAAACACCAAACCCTAGCTGCAAAGAGCCAGAGATTCCACTCTGGGAAAGACAAGAGAGGAAATCCTTTCAATGGGAAACCACAGGAGTAGATTACTGTGATTACACTTCAAAAGCAAAGGCTGTGCCACAGAGACACATAATTGAGATGAAAATGCTGCCCCTTGATCAGCGAGGGAGGGGGGGCAGGGGCAGCCCTGCTATATACTCTCCTGCATTCATAAAAAATAAAAATAAAAAAGGGGTAAAGAGCCATAAGAAAATTCCTCATCTCCATCCACCACTGATCTCTTTCCAGATCACTGGCCATGTTATAAACTGCCTGCCAAATGAAATGCATTGAAAGATGCAGGTTGGGGGCATCAAAGGCAAGGATGCCCAGCAGGCTTGTCCTTCTAAATATATTCAGAACAGCTAGCAGACTTACCACTTGCATATAGAGTTTCCCTGCTCCAAGCAAACAGAATTACACCCCCCAGACTAGTTGGCTATTGGAGTCTCTTACAACTTCTTATTGAACCACAGAAATCCATAATGACCCTCAGAGGTTGCTGAGATATAACAAACTAGACTTTAAGGTGGACCTGGGCTAAAATGTCATGTAACCAAAAGTAACCAGCTTCATGAAACTCACAGATTAAACACAGCTGCAAATTCTTTATCTGACCACGACTGAGAAGAGAACAGAGAAGACTGGGCCAAGAACTCAAAACTTCTAAGCAGAGATACACCATTCACCAAAATGTACTACACCACGTGGCAGTGGAACCAAGAAAAAGAAACTTCATAATTTTCTTGAAATAAAAGTCCAACTGAGGAAACCTCCATTTTCAATCCAAAGATACAGAAAGGAAGTGACCAGGCAGCAACCCTAAGGAGCCAAATTTAGTACTCAACAGTGCCAAGGACTATCAAGAATAAGAATAGAGAGGGATGGGCCAGGGGCTGCCAAAAATGTGTCCATCAGAAAGGAGAAGTCTTGACCACCACTCGTTCTGTCATCCTAAATGCCAACTAGTTAGGGCCAGTATAAACCTAGAGCCATTACCTTGGATTTTGGACATTTAAATATTATTTCTTACTCCTTGTGCTTTCAATTTATTCCTGGCCAGATTTGTTGTATGACTTTTAATAATAACAATAAAAAATGCATCCCTGGCTCTTTAACCAAAAGAACCCCCTAATTGATTCCCACAGTAATTAACCTGCATTTTACCTCAGAGAGCGGTAGTTAAGGAAGTCGGCACTGCTATTTATAACTCATCTCAAATTGAGGGCAGACTGCCTAAAATCTAACACATCCCAGCTGTACTCCTGTTTGAACTGGGGCCAAGGGAATTTTTTAAAGCAATCTTGGCACCGAATGAATGACACCAACAGTATGAGAGCGAGAGTGGTTGTGTTGTGGTGACGTAGCATTGGAGGTGGAATGGGAGAGGGGGGCCAGTGTACTGTGATCCCTCTCGTGCATGCCTGCTGCTTGCTGAGTCCCAGTACAGTAAGCTGGGAACCGCCCACTGAGAGCCAAACACAGGAAAAGGCTTTTCCTGTGGAACGCCTTGAAGTGAGAAACACATGGCTAATCTGCATAAACTGGAAGCCACACCGCCCCTGCCAGGAAGGTTAGTGCTCGTAATCTCTGGCCATGAAGCTGGCTGCCTGGGAGGACTTGGACTGGCGCCTGATAACCCAGAAAGAGCCGAGAGAACAGATGGGTAAGGACCCCGGCAGAAAACAGCCCCAGGTCACGTGACTCGCCACATGGCCCCGCCAGCACAAACTATTGTCTGGCTGCAGAGCTCCCATACAAAGGCACCCGGCCTCGGCTTCCTGTGATTCCAGGGGCAGGCGGCAGCTGTTGATTCAGTTCCAGTATGGGACCCTCCCCTGTTCAGGAGCATTCCAGGCAGGGACAAGTATAAAAGTTAAAGCCTCTCCCAACCAACAGCTTTCAGATTCCTGCCAGCTCCACGTGGCTCACTTAGATCTTAGGAGTAATACCTTAAGACAGAGTATGCTTCCACAGAAAGAACCACCCTTTGATACCCTCGTATACATGAGTTGACCAGCATAAATCATTCTCATTGACCCTTTTCTCCCCAGCCACAGACATCTGTAACTAATGACTGCTTATCCTCTTTTTTTTTTGCTTACCCAGTACATCGTAGCTTTAAAGACTAGTCACGGACCCCCTCCTACCCCAGCTGAGGAGAAACTGCCCAGAAACCTGTTAGTTGTACCCCCAGACCAGGCCTAAAATAAGGAAACTACTTTCATTTTGCTTTACTTTTAAACAGTAGGGAAACGTGACTATTTATGTGACCTAGGACAGTAAGAGGTTCCTAACCTATTTAGCCTCATCAGGGACATCACTAAAGATTTCCTGAAGCTAAATTGGTGACAGGAAAATATCTCATCAGATTATACCAACACCTGACCCAGAGAATCAAACCCACTCAGCCTATGTTTCTGTTATTCATAACCCAGGAAACACACCCCAGTTTTCTACTTCACAATTCCTTCATTCTAGTTCTGGTTCATTCAAGTTCTAAACAAATTGGTCATCTGCCTTTGGTGAGAAAGGAATCACCAACAACTAGTTTGCAACCCCAAAAATAGTTTTGTTTTTTTTTTTAATTCTTTCAAGCTTTTGTAAGTTTCCAAACTGAATGAAAATAATCCAAAGTCAATGAAAAGTAGTTCTGTCTACTGCATTCTGTTTACAGAAACCATTCTAGAAGATCTGGGCATGTTCCCCTTTGCAGACTAACAGCCCATTTCAAAGATACCATCTGAAGCACCAGCCTGAACAAACCTCCAATAAAAGCTGTAACTAGACATCAGACTTGGGACCTTCCAACTCACGCTATCTCAAAACTGATAAAAAAAAAACAAAAAACAAAAAACAAAAAAAAAACCCCACAAGACAAAAGGCCTTGTTCTCTCCCTAGCTCAGAAATATATAGGCTACTGTGCTCTATACTTCCAGACCAGAAGATCAGGGGAAAATAACTAAGGTTAGAAAAAGAAAACCAAAAAGGGAAGAGCCATTGAATTATCTAGCAAAACTCAATCAGATTATGAGAGCCAACCATAATAACCACCTTACAGCTGTCCACCTAAAAGAGGCATGCCAGAAAAACCACAAGCAGGTGGTTGGTATTTCTTTACTTCTTCTTTGGTTTCAGAAAGAGCCCTTCAAATAAAGCAGCTAGAGCACCAAATTAATGAATTCCCCAACAAATGATAAAGTCCTTCTCTTCATCCAAAGCACTTTCATTAGTCACCTTTTACAGAGAATATGCTCTTCCTAAAACAATGAAGATCACTTTTTTTGTAAAAACCAAACTTAGCTAACCAATTTCTCCTTACTTCCAAGAAATAACATAAAGCCTCTAAGGAAGCCAAGCAACTTCTTTGGAAAGAATTTCTCTTTGGGTACCACTTAAAACCCAAAGATACAGAAACAATAGTAAGGCCCCAAGAAGACGATCAAACAGGAACCAAAATGCCATCTGATAAAATTACACATCCTCTTCTTTATAATTTTCTATCTCAAGAGTAAGGCAGCAGGTACAACCTGGTGGAAGGAGTACTAAACTGAGAGGTAGAACACCTGGATTCCAATCCCAATTCTCAAACCAACTTCCTGGGAGAGTGGTCAAGACAATTAACCAGGTGATATCTTAACCTCCTCAACTACTCAATCCAATCCTGCTCTCCAGATTCTGAATCAGCAGGTCTGGGGTGGGGGCAAGAATTTGTATTTTTAATCTCAAGAGATTCATATGTCCCGTCTGGGAGCATTTGGGCTACATGGCTTCTCTCCAAAGCTCCTCTCATCTCCAACACAGAGTGACATTAGCATTGAGATGCACATTCCTTTTCCTTAGCCAAAGGATGGTCTGAAGAGGGCGGTGGCTGGCCAACAGAGTGAAACCAAAACATGACCCAGATTCCCAAATGAGCAGCACTTTCAGTCAAAGCCAAGCTTTCCCAAATTCCTATACCTGGTCCCTAATTTTCCTGTTCACCTGAGCATGTTACTATATGCTTTGCTTATTTCTCCTGTTTACTGTTTGCATCCCTGACTTAGAATATAAGTTGCAGAAAGGTAGAGATCTGTGGGCAAAACAAATTTCGCATCCTAAAGCAGGAAAGGAAAGGAGACTGTAGGAGAGAAAGTAAAACTCTAAAAGCCTTGTAATTCCTACCCTCATTCCTGCTAAGAGGAAATGCTTTGGATCTACAGTAGTCCTCCTTATCCAAGATTTCACTTTCCAAGGTTTCAGGTATCCATGGTCAACCAAGGTCCAAAAATATTACATACTCTGATATGATATTCTGAGTATTCTGAGAGAGAACACATTCACCTAATTTTTCTATTTTATCATTAGTTATTGTTGTTAATGTCTTACTGTGCCTAATTTATAAATTTAACTTTATCATACGTACATATGAATACGAAAAAACATAGTGCAGTTGGCCCTCTGTATCCGTGGGTTCTATATCCATAGATTCAACCAACCAGATTGAAAATGTAGTTAGGCCTATGATGGTTGTATCTGTACTAATCATGTACAGACTTTTTTTCTTGACATTATTCCCAAACAAACAATATACTATAACAACTATTTGCACAGTATTTACATTACATAAGGTATTATAAGTAATCTATAGATGATTAAAGTATACAAGAGGATGTACATAGTTTATACACAAATACTATGCCATTTTATATAAGGGACATGAGCACCCACAGATTTTGGTATCCTTAGGGGTCCTGGAACCAATCCCCCACATTTACCAAGAGACATCTGTATATACAGGGTTAGGTACTATCCACAGTTTCAGGCATCCACTGGGGGTCTTGAAACATATCCCCTCCACAAATAAGGGAGTACTACCAATCAAGGCCAGTCCTAGGCAGTGGTTTAAAAGCTCTGCTCCTGAAGTGCCTTCAACTGCTCAGTTTCCCCATCAACAGACTAGAGACAACAGTAGCACTATCAGGGTTGAATGAGTTAAATTAAAAAAAAAAAACAAAAAAACCAAGAACAAACACTGTTCCTCAAATCAGCTGGACATGCTCCAGCCTCAGAGCTTTTGCATTCACAGATCCCTCTACCTGGAATATTCTTTCTTCTCCCAGACATTAGTATAGCTCACTCTTTCATGTCAAATATCACATCAATGTGGCCTTCCCTGGTGAATCCATCTAATATTTTAATCCTGCACACTCCTATACTTGGTCCCTGATTAATTTTTTTTCTGAGCACATATCACTAACATACTACATTGGTTTACTTATTTATCTTGTTTAAAGTCTGTACCCTAGACTAAAATATAAATTCTGTGTGTGTTCACTGGTATATCATCTAGCACCCAGAATGTTAGCTGTTATCATCCCACAAGTCCCAGAGCTTAGAAACCAAAACAATTAAGGTCTGTCCCACACATAAAAGACCAGAAGCCCAAAGTGGCCAACTAGAGGTTAACTGACAATCAAATAAATTAAGGTTATATTTTTTAAAAAGGAAAAAAGTACAGACTTTGACACCACTTTGAGAAAGTCACTTCATTCCTTGGCACCAGAACGACCTGTAAAACGGGGATTAAAAACTGTTTAACAGCCAGGCACAGTGGCTCGCGCATGCAGTTCCAGCTACTTGGAGACCTGAGGCAGGAGGATCACCTGAGCTCTAGATTTTGAGACCAGCCTAAGCAACACAGCAAGACCCTGTCCCTAAAGTAATTTTTAAAAATTAATAAAGCCTACAACTGTTTAACAAAGATACGAGACAGTTCAAATGATAAGTATGTGAAATGTTTGTTACAGTTCCAGTTCACAAAGCACACACACAACAGATGACCTCCCTTTCTCCATTCTCAATAAGAGAAAAGGCACGAAAAGGCAGAATGGGGTGGAAAGCAGAGTTTCAAAATACCTACTTAAAAAACAGGACACCACCAAAAGGATTGGCCAGTCCAAGTCTCAAGTACCACCTACTTTCAGTCTGTTCTCCCAGAGGAATTTGTTCAATAGCTCCTTCCAAGAATCCTGACAGTACAGCCAATAGTTTTCAACTGGGGCAATACCAACCACGGAGAAGTGGAGAAGTGTTTGAAAATAAATGTATGAAAGTGCCTTTTTTGGTTGTCACAGCAACTCTGTAGTGCTATTGGCATTTATTACCTGAGGAGCAAGATGCCAAATGTCCTACAATGTAGCTCCACAAAAAGAGCCTTGTTGAGAACAATGGACGTTAGCCCATTACAACTCAGATGGATAACGTCCTGTAAAACTTGACTGGAGAGCAGTGAAGGGAAAGGGACTAGGAACTGACCAGTACCCATCCCAAGAGTCCAACAGTACAAAGCCACCCACTAGCCAAGGTAAGCATAAACAAAAATTTATTTTAAAAAATAGTTGGAAGATAATTTACCAAAGGTGGAATTTGTCTTCCAGTGTATTTATTGCTATTGTAATTGTATAGTTATTTGTGATTATTTGCTTACATATTTCTTCCCCAGTAGAAGGCACTCCAGGAAGGCAAGAATTATGAATCCTATGTTCTCAACATACTTATTACCTGATACATTGTAAAAGCTCAACAAGTATTTGTTACATTAATGTAAGCAACTAGCATATGGTAGAGGTTTTTCAAAAAAGATTTTGCCATAGGACTTCTTACATTAGTGAGTCCCCAACTATTTTATTTTATTTTTTTCCTTTAGAATTTAGAGGCTCAGTTCTCACTACACTGTCCAGGCCAGTGTTGAATTCCTGAGCTCAACAGATTCTCCCACCTCAGCCTCTGTGGTAGCTGGGACTACAGGTGCTCACCATCACACCTGGCCCAACTATTTTATCTTTAAATTAGACAACATTTCAGCAACAGGCAATTAAGTGAGTTTTTAAAAAGTTCTTATCCTGAAAATTCCGAAGAAATGGGAAATATGATCAAAGTCTAGGAAATCTTGATCGTATGCAAAGAAGACAGGTTGGTATACTGCATCCCAGCACATGCTCAGAAATTTAAAACTTAAATAATGTATAGACCTTGTTATCCACATGAGGTGATACAGGTTGATACCAGAAAAAGGTGCTTTCTCCCACAAACCATCCTCTGATGCTTCTACTAGGAAAAGGACTTTGGTGTGGATGGACCACAAGCCCAACTGAATGGGGCAGTTCTTTTTAGGTTTTCTGCCCTACTTATTTGTCATTATCTATCATTAAGTCATATGCTACACTTAAGGAATACATAAAGGGGCAAGGATCCTATAACCTTACAAACAGAGCTTAACCCAGGAGCACACATTCCAACTTTTCAGTAAAGACAACGTTGTTCTGAATCATACCCAGCTCCTCTGATCTAGTTTCTAAAATACTCCTCTCTCTCCCTTTCATATTAAACTGATTTGCAGATCGGTGCTCAAAAACAAATAAACAAAAGTAAAGGCAAAAACTGCCCCTAGCCACAAAACTTCAAAGCCTCATTTGCTTTCTCTTTAAAAAAAGCTCTCATTTCCCCTAACTCTGAGCTTGGGCTGGTCTTGTATTAGTTATACAAAAAAGAGCCTAAATTTCTCTAATACACAGTTCTACCTCCTGCCAAAGTCTTTTCTTCTATACTAAAAAAGGTATCTGTGACACATCACTGAGTTGTAGGGACTTAATTTACATGCAGTCAGGGATTCCATTTGTCATCATGCTTCTGCATCAATCAATCCCATCAAGTACTATATTCTGATAAAGACACCAGGAAGTACCGGCAATGCTACTGTGTTGATTTCATTAATTTCTAGGGCCGACTTGGACTACTTCCTCAAAATACCAACCTTTCACTAGGTCCCCCTAAGTCCACTCTAACAGGCACAATGAAATAAGTTAAAGAATGGCCCAGGGCACAGAGCCAACCTTATTAAGATTATAGGTGCCTCCAAATCCTCAGGTTTTAAGCTCAGCAATTCCCTGAATGGAAAACCAGAGTCCTAAAAATTCTCTAGCTCTTTTCAAAGCTTCAAAAGTATGTTGGCATGACCAACCTCCTCTGCACCACTGTCCAGACAATTGTGTACGGGAGACCCCGGCTTCATGATTTATACCAGAAATACACAGGACCAGACCAAAGTCATCATCTGTCTTTTCAGAATCTTACTGTCTCTCTTCATTTGTTATTTCTGGCCAGTAAATCAAATTGGGATGGATACTAAGCTATAGAAATCTAGCCAACTTTTAACCCTCTTCTCCGTACCCACCCCCCTCCTTGGTCTACCTTGGCTCATACATTCGCTTAAGATTGTTCTAGTTAGGGCACAGAATTTCCCTTTGGTAAATGTGTCTGGGTGAATAAACCCAGCTATCTCAATCTTATTTTATTTTAACCCAAAATACCATAATGAGACCACACATTGGTCACTTGAGGTTTTATGTTGGAGTTTTAAAGAAGCCAATTTAAAGGAGCACTGGGAAAACAGAGGATTCAAATCACAAACTGGAAAGAAAAATAAGAATGTTACAAATCTGTCCTGTGCCAACAGAACCCCAAAAACAGATTAAGGAGGGTTAAGAATCTGTATCCAGACCAAAGACAATAAATTGGAAAATGAGAAGAGGTAGAGACCACTTAGGAACTTGTTTATTAGTTAGTTGGACATAGGCACTTCCTGCCTGTAGTTAGCCAGGCTTTTCCAACAGAGGTAAACAGATACTACAAATGTTAATCAAAACGATAACTAATCTGAAAGTGGTATAAATTGCATCTCCAGTCCTTTTAAATTGCATTTCTAGCATTTTAAAAGATATTTTACCAGCTCTGGTGTGGTAAAGTTACTGTGGTTTCCATGTGCTTTGCATTCTACTAACACATAGTTAGCACCAAAGGAGAATGAAAAAGGAAAAAAAAGAAAACAGAAAAAACAAAGCTAAAAGG
The DNA here is from genome assembly GCF_041146395.1 of Eulemur rufifrons. Lineage (NCBI taxonomy): Eukaryota > Metazoa > Chordata > Mammalia > Primates > Lemuridae > Eulemur > Eulemur rufifrons. Next base: position 17,863,291 of record NC_090990.1, on the reverse strand, counting down.
CAGGGGGATGATAAAGTGAGTTTAAAATCCACACACACACACACACACACACACACACAAAACATAAGACTTCCTACTAAAGTATTCATCTGTACATACAAATATCAAATCACAGATCAAACATACTGCTTCCTGGAAACCACTGCCTTCATTGCTCCTGGGTCACAGTGATTACAGCTACACTTCTCAGTCAGGAGAGAAAAGAGCCCTGGTAGTAGGATATTTGCTTTTAATGGGAGGGTTAGAGAAACCACATCAGGTTTTCAGAAAGCCCAAGTGAACCAGAATACTGGTTCTCCACTTGGTCTTTGAGCTGTTAATGTTTATTACCTGACCATTTCAGTAACTTCCATTTCTGCGCTAAGCACAATCCTTATTAATTAAATCACACAACTAGAGACAGTTCTTAGCTCAAATGTCTACTCCTTAGAGAGGCCTCTGCCTCATTCACTCCAGAGATGGGGTGACTTGTCAGGAATCTATTAATACTTAGAGGCTTTATTTGCTAGAACTTCACAAAGGACACAAGGAAAGGAATTCAAAGCAAAACTCAGGCTGGCCACTAAGGAATGGGGGATGAGGGAGGGAGAAAAGTCAATAAAGATGGCCTACAGATCACCAAATGTCCTGTTCCGGCCATCATAGGCAGAAGGAACATCATGGCATTTTTATTTCATTTTAAGAGACAGGGTCTCACTCTGTCATCCAAGCTGGAATGCAGTGGCATGATCACAGTTCACTGTAGCCTCAAACGCCTGGGCTCAAGGGATCCCTTCTGCCTCAGCCTCTCCAGTAGCTGGGACTACATGCGTGTACCACTACGCCCAGATAATTTTTTTTCTTTTTTTGGTGAAGATGGGGTCCCATCCAGGGTGCTCTCAAACTCCTGGCTTTAAGCAATCCTCCTGGGTCTGCTGAGATCACAGGTGTGGGCCACTGTGCCTGGCCATCAGGGCATTTAATTAGAGCTCCAATACTGACCATTAAGTGGCATTTTCAAGAATCATTTTGTGGCCAGGCATGGTGGCTCATGCCTATAATCCTAGTAACTTTGGGAGGCTGAGGCAGGACTGCTTGAGGCCAGGAGTTAGAGACCAGCCTGAGCAAGAGCCAGACCCTTTCTCTACAAAAAATAGAAATACTTTCTGGGCATGGTGGCACATGCCTCTAGTCTCAGCTGCTTGGGAGGCTGAGGTAGGAGGACCCTTGAGCCCAGAAGTTTGAGGTTGTAGTGACCTATGATGACACCACACTGCCCCCTGGCCGGGGAGAGAGAGTGAGACGCTGTTTCTAAAATTAAAAAAAAAAAAAAAAAATCACTTTCTTAGTAAAGTTTACTATATTGGTCATACTTGGAGATCACCATAGTCAACATTCTAAAATAATCTTTTCCATCTTCATCAAACTCCTAGGACCACAAGCCCAGATTATTTAAGAGAAATGGAAGGCACTGAGTCCCCAAGTCCTATAAACTCTCTCTGAAGGTGAGGGACTGGCATGTGAGCATACGGCAAAAGACAGAAGACAGTTAAATACAATCCAGGAGGAAGACCCTCACCAAGAATCAAATCTGTCAGCATCTTGATCTTGGACTTCCCACCCTCCAGAACTGTGAGAAATAAATGTCTCTTGTTTAAGCCACCTAGTCTATAGTACTTTGTTATAGCAGCCCAAACAGACATCCCCCCCTTTTAACCTTTTCTCCACCTAACAATACCTCCATCATAGGAGGGGCACACACATAAAACATCAGTCTACAGTATAATTTAGAAGAAGTCTGTCAAGTAATTCAGATATACCCTGCAGCCCAGGTGAGTGTAAATGCCTAAATCTAGCAGTTCTCAAACTTGAGTGTGCATTAGAATTGCCCGGAGGGCTTGTTAAAACATTGCCAGAGTTTTGGATTCAGTTGGTCTCCAGTGAGGATTTGCATTTCTAAACAGGACCTACTAATGCTGATGCGGGTGGCTGAAGACCACACTGAAAGCCACTGCACTAATTACTAATTCACCTCTCAAGCTAGAACGGGCACTTAATAAAATTTGTATTTTTGTTTTAAAAAAAAAGCATTAATAGCCAGGCATGGTGGCATGCACCTGTAATCCAAGCTACTTGGGAAGCTGAGGCAGGAGGATCACTTGAGCCCAAGAGTTTGAGGCTGTAGTTCCCTATGATAGCGTCTGTGAATAGCCACTGCACTCTAGCTTGGGCAACATAGGGAGAAATGTCTTTTAAAAAAAAAAAAATTTTTTTTCAAAAAGCATTAATATAACTGAGATGTGGCTAAGAACTATGGGATACATTTTTAATTCAGTGAAGACCAACACTGTCTTTAACCACTCAATTCTATCCCCCTCTCAAGCAGGGGCCTCTACCAATCAGGAGTAATATTAGGATTTTATTTGACAAACTAATAGTACTTTCACATATCTTATTCAATATTCACTACAGCCTGCCAGGTAGATATTTTTCCTCATTACATAGTTCAGAATTAGAAAAGTTAAGTGACTCACCTAAAGTCATAAAGTCAAGTCCACTATGAAACTTTGAATGTGGCACTTAACTTTGTGCATTCACTTTCGCAAAGTGGCAAATTAAGACAATAATCCCTGCCTCTCCAGCAAGTGCCCCAAGTTTCTGGAAAGTAAAATCACTGCAAATATTGTCATAATGCAAGTCACTCTCATGTGGATCAAAGTGAAGGACTCTATCTTAGAGCCTGAATCCCACCCCCAACCCCAAAGATCCCTCTTGAGAAAGGAGGCTATCCAAACCTGAATTACCAAGAGTTTCACACTCCTGAACCAATGCTGGACCAACGTGTGAACTCTACCACCTTAGGACCAGAACAGAATGAGCAAAGCTACAAGAGAGAAAGACGTATGTATTTGCCAGAGAAGACATAATAATAAGCATCAACTAATTCCCAGCATTTCTGCCCAGGTGACTTGTTCTCTAAGGACAACAGAAAGCCTTAATGTCTGCCCCAGAGAAGGGAAATCACTGGGCAAGAAGAGCCCAAAGACATATCGGTTTCCTCCAAAAGGCAGCACCCAGCACCATGTAGCCTTTAATCCTCTACCACACGGGTGAACTTGTACTATCCTTAAAGTCAAATTACACCAGGCTTGAGTCAACTGAGAGTAAACAGCTGGGCCTAATTGTACTCATGCCCAGCAAGCACGTTGTGACCTCAAGGAAAACAGGAGGAAAAGTAAAAACACCAAGCACACAACAAATGTTTTTAAATGGCTGATTATCATACCGGCCACCCAAACTCCTCTGCTGCTGTCAGACTGGTGCTAGATCTTGGGGGAAATGGGAGTTCCTTTTAACAGAGATGCCTATAAACAAGCAAGCTGAAAGCTAACAAATTTGAGAGAAAAGCATACAAAAATCTTGGCTGCTGCTGATGAGGCACAGAAAATCATGAATGTTCCAGTGCCAAGGGAGGAGGAAGTCTAATATCTAACATTGCAGACTTGGGAACATAGAAACAACAAAGCCATAAGGAAGCCCAAATGCAAAAGAGACAAAAAAGGCACATGGCACATTTCCTCTTCATATGGGTGGCAATTCAAGCAATGCTCTGGGCCTGCAGAGCACTTAGCCCGGTCCCCAAAGCCCCTCAGTATTTAATATCAACATAACTTCCTGGAGGGCAACAAAAATCTGTCCCGGATTACTGGGTGATTTCTAATATGTACCATAACCAACACTAAGTCAACATTTTAAGGATCAAATTTCCTACTCTGCAGCACATTGGAATGCATTCTTGGCATTAGACTTCCTCCCATTTCAGTCCACCCTTAGAAAATGCAGAAGCCACTGGGAAATAAAGACTCAACCTGTCCCAAGACAGTATTCCAGCTATGCATAAGTGACTAACAAAAACAAACAGAAGTTCACTCAGACATCCCTTCACATTCAGTAAACAACTAATTTCATCCATTTAAGTGGGAGGGGCAATTTTTGTGAATACTCAAGGAAATTAAGTCAATGTTCACCCTAACCTGGATTCCTCTAAAACCTAGAATTGGCTAAGAAGTTCATCTCAAGCCCCTACACACCTGCTGTCTATGGCAGGTGAACTACAGTGCCCAATTCTGAGTTACTAAAAAGCCCCTTTTGCAAAATGCCAAAATGACAAGGCAAAAAAGAAGTTGGAAGCAATATTTCTAAACCAGAATCTGTGGTCAAGACTCCATACTTCTATATTGGAGCAGTGTAACCCATCTTCCTTTTCCAGGTGAAAGCACTGTGGCAGCCTGGCACTGGGCACCCTATGCATCCTCAGCTGTTAAGCATCCACTGATGGTCCTTGACAAGCGACAGACCCAACCACACATGGACTAGTAGGTAAAGAGAAATCCAAATGACCACATTTCAGAGGCTCCATAAGGAATAAGCATGTGTTTGCCGCATTTATGAGTTTCTTGGCCACAGCCAATCTAATCAAAAACAATATTAAAGGCCACTTCTATGAATAGATAGGCAAACTGCCTATGTGCAGGCTTTCCCAACCCAGCCATCTTAACATAAAGTCTAATCCAAGCAACTCAGCTTGAGCACAGCTCCCAGCTCTTCAGAAACAGCAGCAGCCTAAGAGTCCAACAGGTACTTTGTGACTCCTGTTTTGTTTAAGAAAGGTCAACTAACTCTGCCAAGAAAGAAAAAGTCCAGGCTCACCAACAAAGCTGAACCACCATCACATCACTGTAGAGCTGTCCAAGGCACTCTGAAGGCGACATGACCTTCCAAACCCCAAATTACTGCAAAAGAGCCCCTGAACTGTCCAAGAACTTAGCAAATTGTACCAAAGGCCCTACATGACCACAAGAAACACTAAGACCCTGGAACCACTCTTTTTCAAGGAATTTTATGGTTAGGTTCCAAATTCTCAAAGTCTCTAGAACACTGAGACAACCACAGGTCTAGGGATGGATGTGCAATTTGGATTCTATAAAGCCTATGTAACTTAGAGTAGAATTATGAAAAAGCAAACTAATATTTTAACTTTCCCCTTCTTGAACATTTAGCTTCACAAATCAGGCCTCCAAAAAGCTGTTCCAGGTTAACCCTGCCCAATTCTGATTGAGCCTTATTCTCTAATTCCTTCAGCCCATATATTTAGTTTGGTGTACATCCATTTATAAAACCTTGCTTTGCAAGTTTTTCAGATGTGTGCACATAAGCATGGGGAAAGCATGTTTCCCCAAGAAAACTAAATTCCTCTGAAGCAGATATTGCCTCTACCTTTTAAATTCCTTCCTAGTACCTAGTTGGTATTACTACATAGGGCATAGGGCTATTTCCCACGCCCATTGGAACCTCTAGATCTCCCTCACTTAGAAATCATGCTCTCGATAAGTCTGAAGTTCTAAAAATCTCACCCACCATCACGATACTGGGGAAGACCTGCACCATACTGAGTAAAACCAATGTCAGTATCAACCTAAGTTTTTGTATTTTAAGACAAGTTGATAGCCTTTGGTAAGTTAGCTGACCCCAAAAATTATGGTCAGGGCCATAATTACATTCATATCCCCTGGTACTGTATAAACAGCTAAGTCAAAAAGGTGCTTCCAGAGGGCAAGCATGGTGGCTCACACCTGTAATCCCAACGCTTTAAGAGGCCAAGGCGGGAGGATTGCTTGAGGCCAGGAGTTCGAGACCAACCTGAGCAACATAGTAAGACCCTCTCTCTATATACAAAAAAGGACACTTTTAGACTCTAGTCTAAAATACACTTTTTGTGAAAAAAATTGGTCAGAGTCAGTAGATTTAGTTTAAAAAGACACTTTGAGAAGGTAAATCTGGTTATCTCACAGGGCCACCAAAGCAGAGTACCACAGGCAGACAGCTAAAATATTCACAGATTATTCTTCTTCCTCCATAAAAAGAATGCGTCACTGAAGGAATTCAGATATGTTTTTAATCCTAAAATGGCAACTTCAAAAACAAAGATTCTATCTGCTCACATAACGCACTTCAAATAAGATTTAGTGAGTCCCCAAACATTTGGACTTTGTACTGATCCAGGAACAGGGGTTAGGGGTATTAATTTTAATATGTATAAGTGCTACACTGAAGTCCAATAAAAACTACATAAATAACTCTAGCCCTTGGGTGGTGGGCTTATATTCCAGAGAGCAACAGCAAAACAGAGGCTGAGGATGACACTGAAGTTACAGTATCTTTTTTCTTCTTTCTCGTATTCCAAAAATGCAAACCCAACCCAAAATACATCAAACTATAAACCCTTTCCGAAGGAGCAAGGCTTTAAAACTCAAAGTCTCATAAACCAAGTTTTGGAGCATACTATTGAACCTTCAAACCTTTCCAAGCTTCTGTTTATTTTCACTAAGAAATTGCAATTGATTTTTAACAGGGCACCACATGCCCTGAACTTAGCACGGAGCCAGGGCCATGGAGGCTTCACTGCCAGGGCAGCATCTTTCCACTTTAAATCTTCTTTAGATCACTTATCTCCATACTCCCTGGCCCCTAGCACTACCCTCTTCCCTATCCCCAAGTCTTTTTCACCAATGTTATTTCACTCCACCACATGAGGAGACTAGCATTATCTTTGCTTGAAAACTGTTTATTAATTTGCCTGTCAAACATTCTATAGAGCCATTTACATCTTACTACAGAAACCTCCTGGGTACATATTGACAGCTCAGCAAGTATTTACACAAAGCTCTGAAACATTTGGTTCCTTTAGAGACGAAGAAGATGCTGTGTCAAGCAGAGAATTATCAAACACCTTTCCCTCTCTACCTTTTTCCTTCCTTTATAAAGGGAAGCTTCCTTCTAGCTCACCTCTAATATGCCTAAATTATACTTCTAAACTACTAAGCCAGGAGAGGAGAGAATGGAAATTCAGTGTGCTAGAGAAGAAAAAGAACAGCATTTCCAGGACCACGTGCAAACCACACCACACAGTTTTTTAAAAACCACGGGTATGAGAATAGACAAATGCATCTGTGAAATTGACCCTGAAACAACTTTTCCTGTTCCAATCTCAAGAACTTTTGCTCCCTCTCAGCAAAACTTACAGGGCAAGTCCAGGCACTCAGATTACAACCAACTGCCCAAACCAGACCTAGACCTGCCCCAACACCAGAGGAGTCTGGAGAGCTTAATGCTACCTCTCTACCTCCCTACCCTACAAATAGAGGTGGAGTGGTAACACTGAATTTATGAATATCCACTTCTCACCCCCCCGCTTCCACCCCCCCCCCAGTGTAAAGCCTCCTGGGGATCTTGAAGCAACTATTTTTCAAGTCTTGCTTTAATGAAGTCTACCTAACTTTTCAATTACTGTTTAGTGTTTTAAAACCACCAGCCAGGTGGAATGACTAATGACAAACAGATTAAGTTTCGAGGCAACAGTCGGTAGAGCTTTTTCTGTAAAGGTCCACAGACCACTGTGGCACCCAACTGTTCAGAGTTTGTTCCTCGGAATCCTTGGGAGATAACAGCCTTAAGTTCCTTAAGCCCAGGAGAAGAAAGATGGTCTCAAAACCCCTGACAAATAGACAGGAAGAAGCTGCCCTCATAACAAGCCAGTTATAAAAGCATAGATGGATGTGTAGCATCAGAGTAAAAAGGTCATGCAGATCACCAACTTCATTTTACTGATGAGGAGAAAATGAAAAACAGAGAAGGCAAATAACTTGCCCATGTCACACAGCTTAATCTGGAGGTGCATGTAGAACCTAAACTTGCTCTCTCCTCCTCCTCCTCTTGTAATTCCTGTGCTCTTTACCTTTCATCACTATGCAACACACAACTCAGCGTACATCAGTAATGCTAATGACCCATCCAAACAAGGAAAAACTCAGAGATAAAAGCCACAGGGAATCAGGACTCCATTTCAGACCCCCAGGTATCATAGCTCACTGGCAGGAAAGAACTATTCAGTACCAATTTATTTTGAATATCATATTTTAACCATACCTGCATGCTTCAGCTGCTTCTAGAATTTTGAGATTTTAAGCCAATCAATAAACCTTTTGGGGGGTGGGAATAGGGAAGGGCCCTGCCCATTACTTCGTTAGCCAAGTCTCACATTTAAAAAAAAAAAATTCACTAACCTCTCTGCAAAAGATTTACAGTAGACATCACATCCTACAGGAGTCAATCCAACATATGAATGTTTAAAGCAATCCAAGCCATCTTGTTACAGCAGGTGCTGCTTGTCATGATCACTCTGTGTCACACAAAAAGGAAGGGACCTAAAAAGTACTCACAGGGTCCGATGCACAAGAAGCCAACCTTGGTTCTTGGCTGCTTTCTCTCTTCTCACACCACCATCTCAACCCCTATCACCCCCAGTTCTCTCATGAACAGCAGAGAAACATGAAACCCCCACAACTAAAGTGCCATCTCAGTGTGGTTTTCCTGGTCCCTCCTACTTGAGAGAGCTCCAGGAGTCCTGTATTTCAGCCAGCCCAGAATTTCTGCCAGTAGGCATCCCCATAATAAATCCAGGATTCCTGTATCTGTTTCCCAGGAGTCGGAAATATCATTTGATATTTCCATAGCAGAAACAGCCAAACTTCTACAATCAAATCCAACTTCATCCTGTACTACTTATTGTATTCATTTTTTACCTTGATAAACTGGTACTACTCTCAAGGTATTACCACTAAAAGCATCCCAAGTAAAAAGCCTTACATCAAATTCAAGTGCATAGGTAACCTAAAATGATTTCATCGATATCAGGATCCAACACCTTGAGGCACAACACTACTTATAAAAACGGATAAAGGAAAAGTTTTTGTCTGCTGGTATCTTCTCACTCCTGTGAAAAAGATATATCCACAATACACGCACTTGCCTAATCTTTATTAAAAAAGTCAGAGTCAAGAGAACATTACCACCTTAGCTGCGTTAAGTCTCTGCAAAATATTCTTAATCTAAGACTAGGTCAGAGAAAGAAGGCAGCAGAGCAAGACCCTATCATTTAAGAATGCTTAGGAGCAGGGCATCCTGGTCTGAGAAGAGGTTTTATCAAGTAGCAAAGAGGAATTCAGAACAAAGTTTATGCACCTAGACTACTGCCACACACCTGAAGAAGTCCACAAAACTAGAAGTTGCACTGTTTCTTCCACAAGTGAATGCTAACCAAACCATTCCCTTGGTCTCCAGGGAGCAGGCAACTGAACTAGATAGGATGCTATGTTGTATGGACGGCTTAATCTAGTGATATTAAAAGAGATCAGAAAATTCATTCAAAGACAGCACAGACAGGTTTCTAAACAGGAACTGTATCTATTTCTCCTATCATTTACCCAGGACAGAACATAGTACCTAGCATGTAGAAAATGTTCAATAATGTAATGACTGAAAAACAGAAATCAATGTGGCAAAAGTTGTTTTGTTTTTGTTTTTTTAAAGTTTACCTAAGTATCCCCAAACCATTAGAATTCAAATCAATTTTGTTTTCAAATGAGCCTTGACTTATCCCAAATTATTCCCTCTAATAGTTTTCAGCCAAAACAAAACAAAACAAGGGAATGAAGGGAAGGGGATATGGATTATAGAATGACCCAGGGACAAGAAGATGACCTCTGTCAGATCAGAACCTGGGCTGGAAAAAGAAAAAAAGAGGATGCTGTCTTCTAAGACAAAACTTATTATTCTCCAGACACTAGAAAAACAATTTAACATTCCCCTATTTCTTGCCCAGATGCAGAACGTCATGGAAGATGGGGAATCAAGGCACAGAGCTCCAAGCCCACCATCTAACACAGCTATTTTCAAAATTTCCAGCTCAATGGAAAAGTAGAAAAGTAGCTCTAGGATGGGGAGGGAATACAACTAATTAGGCCATCTAAGTGAACAGAATCTCCTCCCAGCACAAAGGTACAACTGCTGGGGGGGGGGGGGGGGACCATGATCAGAGCTTTGCTCTTCTTTGAAAACATATATGACTCCATAGAATACCCAATATTCTGACCAAAGGACTGAAGACAGAGTATGCTGAAGAGGGAAGAAAAGCAAATAAAATAAAATAGAACAGAATGTATAAAAAGGTACGTGAAAGTTACAGTTTGTAAGCAAATCTTCCCAAGATATCTTTATATCTTGCAAGACAGGAAAAAATGGCACATACATTAAAATGGCCAATCTCTATTTCAAAGCTCTAAAATGACTGATGACAAAACAGAAAACTAGCCTTTTTTACATTCCAGGAACAAAAGGTAAATTTCACCAAACCAAGCTTTTAGGAAAAAGACGAAAGTCCCTCTCAAGACCATGAAAGGTATCAGCCTCCTTTTAAATTAACCTGCTATCCCGAAGTTTAATTAAAAAAAGAAAGTGTTAACAAGATTCAACATGTAAACAAAGAATGAGGCCAGCTTTCCTTAAAACAGAACACTTGAACCTAATATGAAATTTCCTCAGAAAGCTCCCACTTCTAAAAAGCAAACGAAACGATTTCTCCCCCCAATAAAGATCTCACATTTGCCACTCAATAAAAAGCCCAGTAAAATAATTTCAATTCTGCAAAGCCAACAGTGTCAAAATTACTCAAGACAAATGCATCTACAGAGCCATCAAAGAAGTCATTTATATAATCAGGAAAGTCACAAAACCAAAACAAACAGCAAACCCATTGTAGAGAAAAAACTCAGCTACTGTTCTGACAACACAGAATCCATTTCAGGCTGCATAAAACATAACAAGCAGAATAAATCCAAGGTACAAGCAAAATGCCATTGCCTCCTCTTTTGTTTCGGGCACAATGTAACAAGGGCAGCCTGTCTGGGGCTCTGCTCCTGCTGATACAGTATTGCCGCTTAAACCTCCCTCCTCAAGGTCACAGCCAATTTCAGCTCTGGAATAAAAGGCAGATAGTGGCAGCGATGGTTTGGGTTATCACTGGCAGAAAAGCAGAGTGTAAAAGTTTATGAGCTCATCAGGATTGTTGTACCATTACATCAGAGGCAATTATAAATGGCCAAGAGCAGGAGATGGGGAGCCAATCAGATCACAGATAGGATGTCAACCTAAGACCAACTGTCTCCTGGCTTTGACAGAAGGATTTTACCTCCATAATTCAAATCCCAAACCAAAGCAATCTGCACTTACTACTCCAATCACTCAGCTGTTTACCAGCACTTCCAGGGAGAAGCCCAGGCCACTGGGCCAGCGAAGCCCAAGACAGGAGATGGCCCAGGCTGCCCTGGGTGAACTACAGCCGGCCTCTAGCTGCCCCCAAGCAGGTCCCTGCCCTCCCTCGAGGTCCCCACGAGCTCGAGGGGCCCCTCCTTGAAAGCACAGATGGGGGCGACCTAGGGGAAGGCAAGGGGACAGAGAGGAGCGGCAAATGAGCAAAGAAATGGTCACTCAACTCCCAAGCTTCTACCACTGCCTACACCCCTAACCTGAGCCCCCAGCACCCCCTCACCCTGGGCCTGGCCCTTTCCCACACACACTGCCCCGCACCCCCTGGAAGACCCCTGGAGTTCGAAGGGACCAGGGGAGAGGGAGAAGAGGAGCAGATACCTCTGGAAAAGCCCTACACAAAGGCTGAAGGAGGGAAGGAGAGGAAGGCAGACAGGCAGCCATTTTAAGAGAGAAGAGCCAGACAATGGCAGCTCCCCAGCGCCGGGGGCCCGGGACTGAGGGGAGCCCACGGCTGTGGCCCACTCCCCGCAGCCGCCACCCATCCCGAGGACCACACTTGCCCCAGCCCCCTCCCTACTCAGCTGTGTACCTGAGGGGTCCGGGCGAGCGGCTGCCCCCCGCCGCCGCTGCTCCCGGGGCTCATGGGCGCGTGGTGGCTCCTTTGTTGGGCCCCTCCCGAAGCGGCCGCCGCCGCCGCTGCCGCCGCCGCAGCCCCCCAGCACTGTGAGGCCATGTCCGCCGGGCCCTTGGCTGCGCCCCCGTCCTGGGGCCCGCCGCCGTAGTCGCCCCCGGGGTAGCCCTGGTAGCCCCGGGCCGAGCTGGGCGACGTGAGCAGTTGGTTGAGGGTGGGGGTGGCGGTAGGCTGGGGGGTTCCCCCGCCGGCCGCTGAGGGGCCGCCTCCCCCCATGGCCCCGAAGCGCTGCTGAGCGAAGGACGAAGACGACGAGGAGGCGGAGGCGCTGGAGGAGGGAGGCGGCTTGGAGCCGGCGGCCGCCGCTGCGCCGGAGCCCGGAGTGCCACCTCTCGGGGAGCTCAGCGCGTAGGCCTGGGGGGGCGGGGGGTAGGCGCTGCGGTTAGGGTAGTAGGAGTTGTACTGGTGGTTGGGGAAGCCGTGGTCGTGCGAGTTCTGCTGGGGCCCCGCGTAGGGCTCCAGGCCCCCGCCGCCGCCGCCGCTCTGCAGCGCTGCCAGGCCAGGGCTTTGTTGTCCGCCATGTTGTTGGTGGAAGACGGCGGCCGCCGCGGCGGCGACCGCAGACGGGCTCCGGCCGTAGGGTTGCCCGAAGCCGTACGCTGGGGGCGGCAAGGCGGCCGCGGCTGAGTGAGGAGGCGCCCCCACCCCATCGCTGCTGCCGCCACTGCCGCCGCCGGGCGGCTCCGTGAGGTTATTGTTCAGGGCGGGCCTAGGGCCCGCGTTCCCGTTCGAGTTCTTCAGGTCCGGCTCCGCGCCGGGCCCGCCGCTGCTGCCGGCTCCGCCGCCGCCGCCACCCCCATTGCTCTCGGCCCCGTCCTGCAGCTCCTTTCCCAGCGGCTGCGGCGGCCCCACGGCGGGGCCCTCGCTTTCCTGCCCGGCGGCTGCCTTCATTTCCCCGCGCTCGGCCGCTGCTGCCGCCGCCTCGCCCCCCGCCTCCTCCCGCTGCTGCTGCTCGGCTTTCTTCAGCTCCGAGGGCGGCGGCGGCGGGTTGCCCAGGCTGCTGGCGGCGGCGGGGGCGACCTGCGCGGCCATGATCCCCGCTGTCTCGTCCGCGGAGAGACCCGGCCCTGTCTTCGTCTTCTCCCCCCCTCCCACCCCGCCCCGGGGCCGAGTCCCCCGGGCTGCCCTCCCCACCCGCCCGGGCGGGCCTCGCGGGGCTCCGCTGCTGCGCTGCGCTCGCTCGCTCGCTCCTCTCCCCCCCGCCCCGCCGGCTCAGGCTCCGGGCTGGCGGCGGCGGAGGAGGAGGAGGCGGCGGCGGCCGAGGCGCCGGCGGCTCAGCTGCTCCCGGTTCTGTAGGCTCGGGACCCGGCTCTCCCGGCTCATTCCCCCCAAGCCCTTGCCTGGGAATGAGGGGGGCGGTGGAGGCTCCGCTCCCCAGGGCCTGGCCCCGCTGTGACTCTCCGCTTTCTGCTGCCGGAGAAAGGAGGAGGGAGGGAGGGAGGGAGGGAGGCGAGGGGGAGGGGGCGGGGAGGGAGGGAGCGGGGGGAGGGGGACCCGGGACGGGCGGGCTGGAGGGCGCGCGGCAGCAGCCGGGGCGCCGAGAGGTAGAGTCGGAGCGCGGGGCCGGGCCGGGCGCCCTGCCTCCCCTCCCCGGCCGCGGCTCGGGCCGAGGCTGCTGCGCGGCAGCGGGTGGGCGAGCAAGCGGTCGGCGGGACTGAGCGGCTAGAGCGCCCCACTCTCCTCCGAGTCCCCCTCACTCCGACACGAGGCTCAGCACTGCCATTTTACCCAGCGCCGTCGCGGCCGCCTGACAAACCCGGAGTGGAGAGCGGAGCGGGCGCAGGCCGTGGAATGGACTCGCTCCCTTCCCCTCACAAAGGAGGAGGGGAGAGAACGAGCCGCGGCGGCGGCAGGCTCTCAGCCGCTTTCGCTCGGCAGCGCCGCCGCCGAAGGCTTCGGAGAAAACCCGGCCCGGAGCTCGCGCCTCTCCGGAGCCTGTGCCGCCTCCCTCACGCCGTCCCTATCCTGGTCTGTCCCCTCCCGGCGGTTCCGAGGGGAGCGGGCAGCGTGAACTTTACCCGCGGCTGCAAAATTGGCCTGAGCCCGAGACCGCGGCCGCCTCGGCCCAGGCCTGACCCCCTGGCAACGGGCCTGGACTGTTGGCTGCTGCTTAGTACCTCTACAGCACTTTTCTTCTTCAAAGCCTGCTACAAACCCACTCTAAAGACCCAGCTAAAGTGAGCTCTGCTTTTCACCCCCTTTGCAAGCCCAAAGGAGTGACTGATCGTTGTTCAAACTATCCGTTTTCCCGCTTGCCTGCCCTCATTAGCAGGTCCTCACAAGGCCCTGGGAGCATGAGGTCCTGAGTATCCCCATTTTACAGAATTGAAAGGAGAGGGGAGGGGACCGCCTGTCACTTAAAGTCAGAGGGCAGAGGGTGGCTTTAAAAAGAAGTGGAGTCCCTAAAGCTGCCTTCTGTCTACTTAGCCATATATATATATATATATATACACATATATATACATATAGGCGGTCAAGTTGTGAAAAAAATCCAACAATGGGATCAGAATATCAAAATGGATTTGAAATCAAAGCTGGTCATCTGACCACTGATTTAAAATGGTGGCCAATAAAGGCTGATTTGAGGCCACAGGACAGTCTTCTAACAGGACAACCCAAGCCCTATTATCACTTCCTAAGAGAACTTACTTCACAATGACCAATAGCCCCAGTCTCTAAAGACAGAAACTTGTAAGACTGAAAACTCACAGAAGAGGCTCCAGGGACTCAACGAACCTGAGTGTTCAAACAAACCACTGCAGAACGGGGATGCAGAAAATGGAAATCGTTTTCTCCTTAAAGAAAAAAAGGCACAGTCTAACAGTCTGCTTCACTTAGTAAGTGAAGGAAGCTACTCAGATGTATTTTCTATCCCGCAGTGTAAAGATTCTTTAAAGTTTACCATTACATACTAAGAGACCCGATTGAGCTGGAGTTGGGTATAAGGCCAGGTTTATCTGAAAAGATCAAGGCATGCATAGAAAACTCCAGTGTTGTCCTGATCTACGGGCGCCACCAAATCCCAGCAGTGGCTTTTTCCTCCTCAGGCTGACTTGGAACGCTCTGACACAACAGGCTACGAAAGCCAGAGGGGATTCCAGCTCTTCACTAGACCCAAGGCTGCCTTGGGAAAGGCCCAGGCCAGTGTCCCTAGACACCCCGCTCTCTTTTCCCTCTCAGATTTTATAAATGAAGACTTCATAGCCATATCTTACAACTTCCAGATTCTGTAGGCTCCTGGAGTTCCGGCCATGTCACTGATCACCGTGAATAATTCCAAAAGCCTGAACTCATTTCTACCTCCAAGAAAACTTAGAGCATCTTACTCTAAAAGGCAAAACCTTCCTGTAAAACTAAGAGTGGTGAGATCCAAAAAACCCCACAGCTTTATTTCTCCCCCAAGCCAAGAACCAAACCAGCCTACCATGAACATCCCACTGACTGGTATGGGCCAGTGCCCTCTTTTCACTCACAGTCCTCAGGGGCACCAACTCTCCCGGTGCATTAGGTCCTAGAAACCAAATTATAGGCTGTCTCATAAATAGAGCTTGGCTATTTAATCAACTGCCTCTGAGCTTGCGGAACAATCCTGAGTCCTGCACACAAATGAGGAATTTTTTACATGCAATTACCCTGCTGTTTTCTTCAGAGCTGGGGTGTAATGGGAAACCTGGAGCCCAGAGAAAATCTGGAAGCCCGAATGGATTTATCTCCAAAGAAAGTCCTCACCCCCTTTCTTCAATGGCTGTGAAATATGGAAAGCGCCAAAATCTCTTTCCCTACACGTGAGCACGCTGTTTTGGAAACAGTCACCATTTTCATCTAGCAATAAGGTGAAGTGCACAAAAATATATGCACCTGGGGGAGGTAATGTGCGATTTCTTCTTTCCCATTTTTTTTTTTTTTTCCAATCCTTTAGGTTTCAAGATCTTCCTCTCCTCCTGTCAGAGCCCTACACCACTATCTCAAGGTCTGCAGCGCTGTGGGAACTTTCTTAGAAACTGGCCCACCAGCTTTCCCTAGGGGCGGTGGCACCGGGAAAGGGGGGAGGGGAGGAGCTGGGCACGTGGCTGGCCCGAGCTGCGAGACCCCGGCTTGGGGCTGTGGGTCCTCCCTTCAGTGGAGTTTTCTCCCCCACGGCCCCTGCCTTTTAACCCCACACCGGGCAGCTCAGGAATCCCGGCGCAGATTGGAGAACTAGGACTAGGACAGCGCTACCCTCGCGAAAGCGCCTCTGCCACCAACAGCCTGATGGCAAATACGGACTGAATCGTTGACATGGAAACCGGACTAAAGTCTCGCTAGCTCTGCCTCACAAGAGAGTTCTTATCGCCGTCCCCGACAGTACGGCGCTTGGCAAACGCGGACTGGATCTGCTGCCCGGAGGATCAGGCGGAGTTTCTGGGCATATTAACTCCAGCGGCAGAGCAGCCAAGGAAGGGAGGCAGGGCTGCCAGGACAAACGGGCTGAAAATGGCAGAGGATGTGCTCTCATTTCATGCAGCTGCACAGTGTGCATGGATTGGGCCCGAGAATAAGGGAACAACCTATTAAAATCCACACAGTGAACTGCAAAATGTGGAACCGAGGCCTGGACGGTTTGCTAGGAGAGAGAAACGTCTGCAGGGAGGACAGCCCTTCCTCTCTCGCTGCTTGCTTCCCCTAAAGGTCTGAAATAACAGAACTCGACAAACAAACAAAAGATCGGGTTCTGCTCCTCGGGGCTCCTTCCTTCCCCCACTCCTTGGAGGGGAAGACGTTTTAAACCCAGGGACCCTCGTGAGGGTTGGGTTGGGTTCTCTAAGGCGTGGAGAATCGGTGGAGCGCCGGGTGGTGGCCCCCACGCATTCCCGCCGCAGCAAAGCAGCAGACACCCAGCAGAGCTCTCTCGAGTGCGAACTGGAGCTGCGAGTTTGAGCAAAAGGGCAACTATGTCAGTTGACGGAAGCCAGAAGCAGAGTTCAAAGCCTGGCGTGGATTTCCGTCAGGAGCTGTCTGTTTCTTAAAGTTTGTAACTCCGTGTTAAGAAACAGCCCCAGCGGAGGCTTTGGGATCAGTGTGAAAGTCTAGCACTGCCATCTGACAGCGAGCTGCAAAACTTTGGGCTGCATATTAAGCGAGGAAAGTGGATTGAAGCGAGAGTCAAGGCAATTCATTATGTTGTTACCGGCTCCCAGATGGGAGCTGTAAAATACGAACTGGATCAACACGGGGAAAATGGAGTGGAGCCTGAATGGCGCTCAACTGATCTTCGCGTTGAAATTGTGCCTGCCAAGGACCTAGAAATCTCAAAGGAGCAAGCCAGGAGGCATTAAGCTTGGTGAATGCTCAACAACTGCTTTTCTAGATCCTTTTCCCACTCATCTCAAAATCTTAAAATAAAAAATTTGAGGGAATTTACATTTCAGAAGAATGATAAGGAGCACATCTTGAGAAATGTTAATTTCTGAATGAGACTTTTCACAAGAGTAGATATGAAAAAATAGCTTTAGGCATAGGTCAACTAGCTTATTTTGTACCAAAATAAAATAGGAATGTCCACACCACCACCTCCCCCAAAACGAAAACCAAAAATAAAATAAATAAATATTCGGCTTGGTCTGGTTTATGGCAGATTTCAAACAAAACATAACACTCAGGGGCAATCTAACATGAGGAAAAAGGTACTAAGGCTCTCACACTCTAATAGTACATCCTCCTCATTCACTATTCTCACTGGTGAGCTTGCTATTTTTTTGGAGAAGACTGAGTAAAACTACACTAATATTAAAATAGAAAAAATGAAACGAGTTTTTATAAAACCATTGGGCAGATCAGGAATTTGGATTTCTCCTTTCTGCTGAGTCTCATTGAAGATTTGTTTGTATGCATTAGCTGATAGAAAAAAATAGTATATGAAAACCTACTCACAAAGAAGCTTGATAGCCACTTCATAGTCAATCAAAACAGAAACTTAACTATTTTGTACTTGGCACTTATTATGCTAAGCTGCTTTTAGATTTGGAGGGCTAAGTACCAACAATATTAGCAAGGAAAGGTAAGGTCACCAATCTTAATACAGAAGGCTATTGCCCAGGAACAGGAAAAGTCTGTTATCTTTGACTTTCCATATTAAATCATTGTAGGCTGCTTTTGTTTTGTTTTGTTCTGTTCTTTAAACTAGGAAAATATCATACATATAAAATGATCGTAAAGGAAATTTTTGAGAGTTGAGGATGGGGAAGAAAATCAGAAGGAAACATCAAATACTGTATTCTACGTGGGGATTTCTTTCAGCCCTTGCTTGCATAAAGCTTTCTTACACTGCCATTTTACTGAGATAGGAAAAAGAGTCAGAGTGGGGAAGTTTCTCACAGCAACTCTGGAATGGATCTGGAATGGAGCCTTTTATTCCAACACAAGTTCTCTAGAAGAGAATTGGAAAGAGAAGGAAAAACACAGTGTGAGCACAGACAAAATGGAGTTAGATAGACATGCAGTCCTGTGAAACAGGATAGGCGGCTAAAAAAGCAAATGTGCTGCCTGTTCTCTGCAACATAGCCACCTCAAGAGAATCTTTCAGCATGATCATACTACATTTTTTGTGTAGGAATCAAACAAGATCCAAAGAAATCTATCAGGCATAAAGATAGGAAGTGAATGATCCCTAAGGGAAAGCATTCTGTCTAGCTTTAACGGAGTTTAAACCCATCTATCCTGACAGAAAATGACTTCTTCCAAAGGTAAACTGGCCCAAACAAAAAAGTCAGGCCTAGGACTGACTACTGTAGCAGTGGTGGTGGTGTGGCACTCCACGCCAGTGAAATGCAGAACTTACCAGTGACACAAGGGAAAGCTGCCAGGAAAAATTACTGAGAGTTTTGGCACTTTTCCACATTATCACTTTCTTCCCTGAAATTTAACAACTGGATTCAGAAGCCACCAGAGGGGTTGGGAGTGGGGACCAGCAGGTTGGTTCTTATTGGCCTACCCCTCCAAAGAGACTACTGGAGGCCTGTATAGAAGCGTGTTGTTGCTCTTCCAGTATTGCTGTGGGAGGGAGAGAACAGGAGACAAAGGAGGAAATAACCCAGTACACTTCAATGAGCCTATCCAACAGGATTTAAAAACTGCACTGAAATGCACACACAGGCACACACTCCTCTCCACCACGATATGCTTTCATTAATAGAGCCCATCCACAAACTACACTCTTAAACAAAAGAGTACATAATGCCATGCACCATTAGGCACTATTTTTGCCCCAAACACCAAGACCAGGGTATAGATTACATGTTTTAATGGTCCCTTCTGAGCTCAGAACAAAGCCCAAGAGCTCATTTAAGTATTTTTCCCCAATAAATCACAGCTCCCTAAAAATATGGACGCACTGTCCTGCAAAAACCAGAGTTCATGGCTGATTTGTTTGCCGGTTTAGTCCAGCTAAAGTTAGAAGTCCAGAGTGTTTAGGAAAGAGGGATTCTAGTTGACTCCACACCTACCCTCTGGTTCTTTATGAAATAGCAGCTAGTGTTTCCAAGACGGAATCATAGGAGAGTTGAGGTAACACATGGCTTCAAAAAGAAGATATTTTCTAGGAAAAAGCTTAGAGGTCAGGAGGTTGCAACCTGATTGCCTACTGAGGATTTTTAGTAATCCATCATTAGCATAATTTGTCACCGATTGTAGAGAGGTTAGACAGAAGCCATTTAATAAGCTTAACCAAGTACTATAGACCAAGGCTGTGCAGTCTCTACCCTGAATACTCCCCTTTCATGATGAAGCAACTTCACCCTAAGCACCTGCTCATCTTCAACAATCCTTGAGTTGCATGTGCTGTTCTGACCCAATTTCCACCAAACTCAGTCTTCCGCTGAGGCTTAGAAATTTTGTGAGCATGTTATTCTTTCAAATAGAAATTAATAGTATGACTATTACTAATAATAAGCATTCCAAAGCCATATTTATAAACTTCATTAAGTACCTGGTTCCTTGATTTAACTATGCCCTAGAATGCTTACTAATGCTATAGAAATTGCATTTATTACTATTACTTGACAGTAGAAATTTCTAAAATTCTACAGTAAAATTCACAGGAGAGTCCTGCAATAGCAGCAGTGCTAGGACTAAATGCAATAGCCAACAAGGAACAGTTATGCTGAGCCATAACCAATCACTGACATCACCTTTTTTTTTTTTATGTTGAATTTTCATTACCTTATTTTATTTTTTATTTTTATTTTTTTTGTTTTTCAGCTCACTATGGGGGTACAAAAGATCAGGCTATATACATTGCCCATGCCTCCCCATCCCCCCAGGTCTGAGCTTCAATTGTGTCCATTCCCTAGACAGTGCACATCACACTCATCATGTAGGTGTGCACCCCTCCCCTCCCCCAGCCCCATCCCCCCCAGTCAGAACTTCAAGCGTGTGACATCACCTTTTGACTGCCAGTGAATGATTCATTTACTCTGTGATCTGCTAATTGAAGATTAATTAATTTAGTAAGTTCTTCACCATTGTATATGCTATTGACCGACTCTCCCCCTTACCTCTACCACACACATGCACACACATATGCACAAACCTCTGAGATCATGTTTTGGGATATGATGCCAAAATATTAGAAATATTTAACAAGAACACCAGGAGAAACATTTTCTAAACAACTAAAAATATGGAGGAGATCTGATAATAAGGGACATTTCTTTTCTTTTTTTTTTTTTTTTTGAGACAGAGTCTCACTCTGTTGCCCAGGCTAGAGTGAGTGCCATGGCGTCAGCCTAGCTCACAGCAACCTCAAACTCATGGGCTTAAGCAATCCTCCTGCCTCAGCCTCCCGAGTAGCTGGGACTACGGGCATGTGCCACCATACCCGGCTAATTTTTTCTATATATATTTTTAGTTGGCCAGATAATTTCTTTCTATTTTTAGTAGAGACAGGGTCTCGCTCTTGCTCAGGCTGATCTCGAACTCCTGAGCTCAAACGATCCTCCCGCCTCGGCCTCCCAGAGTGCTAGGATTACAGGTGTGAGCCACCGCACCCGGCCCTATTTTCTTTTTTAGTTAAGGTTTTTACTTCTGTATTTTAACCCTTGAAAACACACACATACATACACACATACACATGAACACACACAAACACACACACACACACACACACACACACACACTTTTTTTTTTTTAAGAGATCGCAGATGCTGACCAGGAATCAGGTTATACCAAACATATTCTGCTCTGCCATTTTTCAAACTAAATGAAACAGAGCAAAAACATGGAGGAGGAATTTACAGGAATGGAGTACCACAAAGAGATGAAAACTCTACAAAAGTGTTCTTCGTAGAGGTGAGTGGGGGTAGAGGATGAGGAAAGGAAAGACAAGAGTTAAATGAGTATGGCCTACCTAATAGTCAAAGCATGGAGACTATAGTTTGAGAGCTAGCTCAACATTTGAGACAAATATCTAGACCTTCATTCTAAGTCATGTGTCCAAATGGCTACATGCATGTAAACCGTAATGACCAAGATTTCAAATAGACTCACAAAATCTAATCATATGGGCTATGTATGCTCAGAAGCATCAGAGCAGAGGTTCCCCTCAAGTCGAATGGCCATCTCTTCACTGTGATGTTTTGAAACCAGTTTGGAATTTTTCACTTTTTGATTTGGGATGTCAATCCTTTCATTCAGTTTACTATAAATGGGAGATCCTCTTACAATTATCTTGCTATGATATACAACATTGTATATATGCTACCTTTGGACCTGCCATAAAGTATATTATAGGCTGATTTCTACTTAAAAGGAAAAACATACCTCCAAAATAGTATAGGCCTGTTGCATTCAAAATTTATTTATAAATTCCTCATACTCAGATTAAGATCCCTCATTTTGCCAGGAAAGCCCAGTGACATGTGCCTGTAGTCCTACCTACTTTGGCTGAGGGGGAGGATCTCTTCAAGTCCAAGAGTTCGTGGCTGTAGTGTGCTATGATCACACCTGTGAATAGCCACAGCACTCCAGCCTAGGCGACATAGTGAGACTCCATCTCTTAAAAAAAAAAAAAAAAAAAAATCCCTCATTTTCCAAGAAAGCTGATGAACAAAGAGAAAAGAAAAACAAGGAAAAACTGAAGAAATGGCAATTCTCATTCTATGGGAACTTAAAGCGATTTTGGTGAGCACAAGGAAAATAATGGATTTTTTTAGTACTTTGAGATCACTGGCATAATTATCAAAGGTATTATTATTAACATTATTAATGCTCTTATATTCAGGTTTATAGTTTAGTCATTTTTTTCCCCTAGAGGATAAGAGAATTAAGGTAACCTCCTCTCTTCCTGCTCTTCCCTTTCCTCCTTCTCTCTCTCTCTCTCTCTCTCTCTCTCTTTGGTCTCAGGGTCACTTAGGCTCTTACATTGGGTGATTGCACTTGGACTAAATGGCACAAAAATGTCCACACTGCACAATTTATGCCACACACTTAAATTGAGACAATTTAAGCTCAGGCTCCCGCACATAACAGTGCTCATGCCAGGGATTCCTGCCTGGTTTGAAACCCGGTGCTCCTGAGCACAGCCATGTGGAATGACGAGATATTTGTTCTACCTATTCAACTGATTCTGGGTTTAGAATGGTCTTTGTAACAAGAGAAACAACTGTCCACCAAAATGAATGGCTAAGATGTATCAAATCAAATAATGTCCTTAATTGGCTAGATGAGAAAGGAGAGAGCAAGCCCTACTTAGAGCCTATTTCATTACAACCCTCCAACAGAATTCTGGTGCTAGACGAGGAAGCAGAATATAGTCTCCCAACCTTTTGATCCTTGCTACTGAAAGACTAGAATTTGATCTTTAGATCAGTGTTTGGTGGGTTTCAAAATTAGTGACCTGGGAAGTCCCAGACCAACAGCCGGCACTTGCTCACTCCATGAAAGCACGGCTATCCCTTGCAGGTGGTTGGTTCCTCCTGTTTGCCTTTTTGAGGACCTCAGCTAGCAGAAGACACAAAGCAGAAGAGTTAACTGAAGAAATCCTAAGTATTCAAAGCTGCCTTTAACATGTAGAACTCCTTGTTTTCTTTTTCAAATTTGAAAATATGTGTTCAACAGAATTCTCTATAAAAAAGGTTTTTAAAAAGTGGCATGTCTAAAGCCAGTTTTCTATTACAGTATTTCTAAAAGTTAGAGTGATATTTACTTTAAACTCTAAATATTTACCAATTGACGGCATTAGAATCTTCTATAATTTAAAAAACAAACAGAGAAGAAAACAAATTCTTAAGTCTTCATACTGCTTAGGCCTTCATGTGGGTAACGCTGAGCACACAGTGATAGAAAGGTGTTGGTAAGAGGTAAGAAAAAGAATGGTTTAAAAAAGGAAGAAACAGATGTCACTAACGTGGTACGCCAGAAACTTGCCAGTGACAGTATTTGCCACATTTTCTTCCAGAGACCAGGAAAACAAGGAAAATTAAGTCGGCCTAAAAGTCAAAAGAATATAAAAACAAAAAGAAAGCAAACAAGTCGAGCAGCCTCTTGTGTCTGTCATTGTAACACTCAGAGGAGAATAGCCCAAGTATTACATGGGAGAACAAGGCACCTGCGTGCTCACCTAGCGCTGCAGCCTGTGACCCTCCCAGGTCAGAGCACCTCAAGAAGGAAGCCCCAGTCCTCCCTCTAGCCCCAGCTGTGTGCCCCTGATGTCCTGTCATTTGCAGCAGTGTAGTACTAGGAATCCCTCTCCCATGGGGAGCTATTGAGGAGCAAATCAGCTCCAAAACATGGTTTTCCAAATTGCCTCACTGGGTAGGCTTCCCTGAGGGCCAGGCATTGGGAGAACTTGCTTGCTCTACCTGTAAAGGAAAAGGAAAATAACAGAGGCCCTACACCAGGATGAAGAAACTCAGAGGGAAAGAACTTTCAACAAAAGTAAAAATCACTTTTGTTGAATTATTTCAGCTTCACACTTAAAAATCAGGGAGACCAAAATCAGGGAGATTGGTTAAAAAAAATTAAAATAAAAATTGAAAGACTGAAAAAAAAAAAAAAACCCAATTAGACCAAAATTCCATGTTGAATATTCTAAACTTTTACTCTGAATCCCTTAATATCAGAACCAATACTAATGAAAGGAAGCGACATCTCCATATGAAAAATGATATTCCACATAGATTTTATTACTGGTCTAAACAACAATGCCTTCTTCAAGTGGATGAAAAAAAATCTTAAGGAAGCATCTCCAATACAACCAAAATTTCAAGATGTAGGAGATTTAAAAGATTTAGAAGAAAATATGGGCCGGGCACAGTGAGTGGCTCATGCCTGTAATCCTAGCACTCTGGGAGGCCGAGGAGGAAGGATTGCTTGAGGTCAGGAGTTCAGGACCAGTATGAGCAAGAGCGAGACCCCGTCTCTACCAAAAATATAGCCAGGTGTGGTGGTGCACACCTGTAGTCCCAGCTACTGGAGAGGCTGAGGCAGGAAGATTGCTGGAGCCCAGCAGTTTGAGGTTGCTGTGAGCTATGATGACACCACTGCATTCCAGCCTGGGCAACAGAGCGAGACTGTCTCAAAAAACAAAAAAGAAGAAGAAGAGGCCGGGCGCGGTGGCTCACGCCTGTAATCCTAGCACTCTGGGAGGCCGAGGTGGGCGGATCGTTTGAGCTCAGGAGTTCGAGACCAGCCTGAGCAAGAGCGAGACCCCATCTCTACTAAAAATAGAAAGAAATTATATGGACAGCTAAAAATATATATAAAAAATATTAGCCGGGCATGGTGGTGCATGCCTGTAGTCCCAGCTACTCGGGAGGCCGAGACAGGAGGATCCCTTGAGCTCAGGAGTTTGAGGTTGCTGTGAGCTAGGCTGATGCCACGGCACTCACTCTAGCCTGGGCAACAGAGTGAGACTCTGTCTCAAAAAAAAAAAAAAAAAAAAAAAAAAAAAAAAAGAAGAAGAAGATATGGCGTGATGCAGACATGAAAAAGAAAGTGGGGTAGATCCCTTCATACAAATTTTACAACAATAAAAGGTGCTATCTCACAAGTGACTACTACATATGTGCCATATAGTCTCTAATACTCACAAATCCACTAAGATAGGTATTACCTTCATTCTGTAGGCAAAGAAACTGAGACTCAAGTAGATTAAGTAATCCAAGGTCATAACACTGGTGATAGAGCCAGGATTCAAACCTAGCTCTCTTACAAATTCTAAATCCTGAGATTTTTCAATAAAAATGGGCAATAAATCTCATAATGTTAGTAATGTACTTTTTCAAGATACCAGTATTACCTGTTATTAAATGAAGCATCATATACACGTGTGTGTGTGTATGTGTGTGTGTGTGTATTGCCACTAGCAAACAGGGGAAAGTCAAAATACAAATATTTAATTGATATTTTAACTTCATTACAGGGCTGACATAATACTGATCCCAATCAAAGAATATAATTTCTTTGGGTCTCTTAGAGGCTCTCCTTTCAAGTGTGATCCTAGGACTAGCAGCTTAAGCATCACCTTGGAGCTTCTAAGAACTGTACAATGTCAGGCCCCACCTCAGACATTCTGAAACAGAACCTGCATTTTGACTAGATCCCCAGGTGATGTGTATGCAAATAAAAGCTTGAGGGGCACTGTCTTAGAGGTGGTTGGTTCCAGCAAGAGGGATGCTTCTCACCCCTGTTGAAGCCATCCACATTCATAGCACTAGGGAGGGAGAGGCTGCACTCACATTATAATCTTTCATCTCTGGTTTTTCACTAAATGCTCGTCAGCCATTCTTTTTTTTATATATATAACAGCTTTGAGATATAATTACAATTCACCCATTAAGGTGTACAACTCAATGGTTTTTAGCATATTCAGAGTTGTGCAACCGTTACAACCATCATTTTTAGAATATCTCATCACCCTAGAAAGAAACCCCATACCCCTTAGCAGTCATCCCCCATTCTCCCCAGCCCCAAACCCTAGATAACCATTAATCTACTTTCTGTCTCTATAGATTTGCCTATTCTGGACATTTTATACAAATGGAATCATATAATATGTGGTCTTTTGTAATTGGCTTCTTTCACTTTGTGTAATGTTTTCAAGGTTCATCTATGTTGTTCACTGGTCTTAATCCTTCCTCATAAGTAGCAATATTCTTTCCATAAATGTGTGGGTGCCAGACAGCAATGTGACCCTAACACCCACTCCTCCCAATGGGGCTCCTGAGTGCCGTTGCTGCCCTAGAAGTCTCTCTCCTCCCATTATCCTAATAAGGAGGAGTTTAGCAGAGTTCTCTTTTTCCATCTTCTCCCTGGAACTTAGCAGCTCAAGTGCAGCTGGCCCTTGGCCAAGCTTCCTCTCCAAGACACCTGCAGGCACTACCAGTGCTGCCACCTTATGCCCATTTCTTGAAGTAGTGGACACTGGATCAGGCACTGTCTTCCTCCCTGAGAGTCCTGCTTTTTGCTGTTTTCACATCAATCAAGATTGTGACTCATGACAGAGTGTGACCAGGAGAGGTCGAGGGTGTGCTGTGTGGGAACTCGTGCCTGGTACCTTCA
This sequence comes from Eulemur rufifrons, assembly GCF_041146395.1. Taxonomy (NCBI): domain Eukaryota; kingdom Metazoa; phylum Chordata; class Mammalia; order Primates; family Lemuridae; genus Eulemur; species Eulemur rufifrons. The sequence goes on along the minus strand of NC_090990.1, from coordinate 17,836,920 downwards.
AACAACCAAGAGGCACAGAAAAAAGCAAGTACAAATGCACTTGGGGCTAAAGAGGAGCATGATTTTAGAATCTCTCTTCCTGATTCTCTTGGCTGTTTCTTCAGCTTCCATTTCTCTTCTTCTCCTTAGTTCACTTTCATTTCTGTATGTTATTCTTCACAGAATAGGGAACCTAAACATTTCTACCTGGATTGTTTCCTCTTGCCACTTTAAGGGGCATAATAGTTGTATTATTAGACATTGGGTATACTTAATTTATTTCTATTAAAAACAATTGGTCTAAACATTCTGCCTTACTGAACAGCAAAACAAGGAAAAGCTTTTCTGTTCTCTAAAATCAAGACGTTCTTTCTTAATAAATGAAGTTACACACATCCAAATTTTTGTTATGAAACATGTTTAAATTTTTTTTTTTTTTTTTTTTTGAGACAGAGTCTCGCTTTGTTGCCCAGGCTAGAGTGAGTGCCGTGGCGTCAGCCTAGCTCACAGCAACCTCAAACTCCTGGGCTTAAGCAATCCTCCTCCCTCAGCCTCCCGAGTAGCTGGGACTACAGGCATGCGCCACCATGCCTGGCTAATTTTTTCTATATACTTTTAGTTGTCCAGATAATTTCTTTCTATTTTTAGTAGAGACGGGGTCTCGCTCTTGCTCAGGCTAGTCTCGAACCCCTGAGCTCAAACGATCCTCCCACCTCAGCCTCCCAGAGAGCTAGGATTACAGGCATGAGGAAATATTTAAATTATAAGTCCCAAAGAAAGACTAGCCTAGTAACAAAAACACTCTCCCTTAAATGCTCATGCCTGCGTTTGGGACCTTGTCTGAGTTTATTCTGGGGCACGTAGTTCCATTACAGATTATCATGCACCACCTTGTACTCCCTGAATAGCCCATGTATCTCCAAATCATGCCATTACTGCTTTTTCTTTTTTCTTTCTTTTTTTTTTTTTTTTGAGATAGAGTCTCACTCTGTTGCCCAGGCTAGAGTGCCGTGGTGTCAGCCTAGCTCACAGCAACCTCAAACTCCTGGGCTCAAGCAATCCTTTTGCCTCAGCCTGCCAAGTAGCTGGGACTACAAGCATGTGTCACCTTGCCCGACTAATTTTTTTTTTTCTATATATTTTTAATTGTCCAGCTAATTTCTTTCTACTTTTTTGAGTAGAGACCAGGTCTCGCTCTTGCTCAGGCTGGTCTCGAACTCCTGAGCTCAAACGATCCTCCCGCCTCATCCTCCCAGAGTGCTAGGATTACAGGCGAGAGCCACCGCGCCCAGCCAATGCCATTATTTTTAAGAAGGACTTTCCAAATTAAGGCTCCAAGGACTTATGCTACCTCAAACTCTCATTGCCCCTCTATCATACTCATTCAAGAAATGTTGGAATACTACTGTATGCCAGCCCTGTGCTATAGACAGGACAGACAAGGTTCCAGCTCCCAAGGGGTTTAGCTTCTGGGTGGGGAACTATAGTAGTAAACTGTGGCCCTAAGACCTGTGATGTGCTTGGATGATTCCCTCAGGGTGTCTGGATGAGTCCTGCGACCCCTGAGTAAAACGGGCAAGAAAGACTGCTGTCCTGGACAGCAAAGAAAAGCAGATGAACTCAGGTGGTCCTGGCTGGAGGCCTTGCAGAATCTTCTGCCTTCATCTTGCTTTGACCCTTGACTAACTTCCTGAGAGCCATGGAACTAGCACAAAGGTTGAGAACCACAGCATTAATGGACTTCACAACACTATTGTATTTTCAAACTATAGCTTATATACGTAAGGCATTGCTTAGAAATTGTTTTTCTATATGATCTTTGTTAATTTATATAGTTTTATGTTATTTATCAGTATAAACAATTTACATTGTGGGTTTGTATGATCTTTCCTTAATCCTCAGGAACTCAGAACAAAGTGTCATGTGCCTTTCTTATTTTCTTCCCCTTTTGTCTTCCACAGGGCTGGGCATACCAATGGGAGCTTGTTAAACTTTTACTGTTAGTCAGCTTGTAGAGGAATGCATCATTCATTCTCTCTTGCTTGGGGGTCAAAGCAACCAACCAGATCTAAAGACACATTTAGAAGACCTGTCAATGTAAACAGGTGTGTATTTACTCTGACTTTGCTATTAAGATTTAGTAAAGCTTCATTTATCTAACACCTTTGCAGAAGGTGAAAAGCCTGAATTCATTTTCTAAATAATTAAAACTAATCCCTCTAAGTACAAAATGTTTTAAAATATGCCTTTAATGAAATGGTATTTTAAATAAAATAGATCCCTTCCTTCTTAAAATGTATAGCAAATGTAATTTAACCTCCTCTTATTTTCCTGGTCGTTATTAGCATTCAGAATTAGACTGCAAAGTAATGCATCTTTGGGAAATATCAGAATATGCTAGATCTTTGCTCTACCTAAAACGATCCAAGGCTGGTGTGGTTTTGAGTTATTTTATGTCCTTCTAATAATTTTCTTTCTGTTTTTTCCCTTCCTGTGTTAAACCATTAGATAATACCTCTTGCTACTTACTAGGTGCCTGGTTTTAGCAATCCTCTTCCTAATCTGTGTCCTAGAAACCAGATAACGAAATGCATTAGCATTGTGTGTAAAGTAAGAGCAAATAGGTTTGGATATGAGGGTCTTTCTAGGAAGTGAATAGTATTACCTGTTCAAAGTAGTTCAATAGTCTTTTTTACTTGCTCTAGTGTTTTCAGTTCCCCTACTGATGCCCTAAATTGTTGGATAAATTACCTTCTGTAGAAAACCAAGGTGTTGGGCTGGGCAGGTGGCTCATGCCTGTAGTCCCAGCACTTTGGGAGGCCCAGACAGAAGGATCACTTGAGCCCAGGAGTTTGAGGTTGCAGTGAGCTATAACCATGCCACTGCACTCTAACCAGGGCAACAGAGCAAGACCCTGCCTCAAAAAAATAAAAATGACAAATAAATAAATAAAAATAAAATTGAGTATCCATTACATGCCAGGTGTACACATTTTCTTTCCTATATTTAGAACAGTGCTGCAAAGTATATAGCAAGCCTACTTTAGATTTGTGGAAAACTCAGACTAATAGAAATTAAGTAATTTAACCAGAGCTACAGGAGTTTGAAGTGGAAGAGCTGACATTCAAATCCAACTCTGAATCCAAAAGTCTGGATTTTTATTTTTTTATTTTATTTATTTAATTATTTTGAGACAGGTTCTTGCTCTGTCACCCAGGCTAGAGTGCAGTGGCTCCATCATAAATCACCACAGACTCAGACTCCTGGGTTCAAGCGATCTTCCTGGCTCAGCCTCCCAAAACCCTACGATTATAGGTGTGTGCCACCATGCCTACCTAACTTTTAAAAAAAGTTTTCGTAGAGACAGGGTCTTGCTATGTTGCCCAGGCTGGTCTTGAACTCCTGGGCTCAAGTAATCTTCCCACCTTGGCCTCCCAAAGTGCTGGGATTCCAGGCAGGAACTACCATACCTGGCCTAATTTTATTTCTTAAAATAGAAAACAGAACTGTATTTCTCACCTAACGGTCTGGAAGGAAGTAGACCTGACCTGGACTTTTCTGCTCACCTGGTCAATCAGGGACTTGAGATCCTTGAATATTGTCGCTTTGCCCTACTCTTAGAGATTTCACTTCAATTGCATAGTCAATGTTTAGTCTCAGGTACATGTAAGTCCAGGTTGCTCTGTAGTGGTGGCAGCCAGACAGAGTGTGCAAGGGACCCTCTGAATGCCTGCATATTGAGGGAGAGGAGGAATAGGGGATCTGGGTACTCCTGAGTGAAAAAGGAGGATTAAAGGACTGGGGATGCCAATCTCTTCACCTCTGCCCACCTCCCTCCCATTGGTACCCAGACCTAGAGAGCTACTTTCAAAGTCTGTGTTCTTATCATTAAGTCAAGATGCCTTCATTATACTATTGCTAAGAGGTAATAAGAGGGTATTCAGCATGTATACTGGTATTGCAGCCAACATGACCATGGACTAGTGGTAATAAATGTTAACTAACCAGCTATCCAAAGCCAAGTGGTTTAAAGGCCAGGATTGGGTTCCATAAGAGCAGATCTAAGGTTATTTAATGAAAGCCAAATGGCTAAATATTAGGCCATAATGGATATGAACAACCCCGTTCAAAGTACAAAGGCAAATATTGGGTTGATGGAATATAGCGTTGATATTTCAGTGAGAACAAGTACAGAAGTGGTTCACTAAGAAGTTTTAGGCGATTTTCTCAAACACCTGTGATTGTAAGATAGGTACATGGGTCTACCTGGCTTAAAGGGTACAAGGGTCTTCTGTGAAGATGTATGAGATGACTTAAATCAGGGAAGCCATTCACATTCTGTCAGTCAGTGCCATGGTCACCTAAAGAATAAAAGACAGTGAGAATTTCGCTTTTTGGAGTTTTTATTTAATATTTACAGCAGCTTATTTAGTCTTTAATTCTTTGGCTTTTCTTCCTTTTTCCCTTTAATTGTGATAAACACCAATCTGGTTTGCCTCAGTTAGTTCATATTCTTTCTTCTATTTTTTTGGTTCCACCTTAGGTTAGTGTTATGCTCTAATTAATTACATGTAAAATATATCTCTAAAGCTACTGCCCAAATTGCTTCTACCTGATCAGCTATACATATTCCATGATTCTCTGACAAATTCCATCCTTGAGTTTTTTCATGACTTTTTGTTCCCTTCTTTCTGATTCTTGGATTTGCAGTTTTGTCTGTACACCTACTATGCGTCTAGACTTGAGGGGTTTTCCTTTCTTTAGACCCTCCACCCCATCAAAATTGGAGCCAAAGCTCAGTTGTGGTCAAAACTCAGTTAACTAAAAGTTTACAAAGGGCAACAATTCACCATTCAAAGATTTGCTTTGGTCTTTGTGTGAGAAGGGGGAAGTGAGGATGTGGGCAGTGAGCTGTGGTACCATCTTGAACTTGTGTCTCATGTTTTCCTGATAGCGTGTTGTTGCTTCAGTTCCTGTAGCTGTAAGCTGCAGTGCTTGGGAGAGGGGTTAACCTAGTATAGTTTTTCCTTCAGTAAATGATTCCTTTCTAGGATGTTACTGACATATCCCTTCATACCTTTTCTCACGCTGCTCCCTCTACCAGGAGTGCTCCTACAATGCCCCCTTGTCTCATCCCAAATATCTCCTCTTTAGGAAGCAGTCTCTAGTTCCTCGAAACTTGGGGCCAGCAAATATCTTCCATAAAAACTAGATAGTAAATATTTTAGGCTTTATAGGCCAAGAGCAATGAGAGTGCTATATAAGGTCTCTGTCCCAATGACTCAACTCTAATGTTGTAGCGCAAAGGCAACCACAGACAGTAGACAAATGGGAGTAGCTGTACAACAACAAAACTGTATTTACAAAAACAGGCAGTAGGCTAAATCTCTCCCATGGCTGAGGGTTTGCTGACCCCTGCTTTACTTAGATATTTCTTCTCCAACCTAATTATTCATGCCTCCGTTATCATATTACTTCTATGAGTTTACCTCCACCAGAATATGAGCACTGAAGGCATGCATTCTGTCTTCACATCTCTCTGAACTGAGCAAAACTGAGCTCCTAATGGGTACTCTATAAACTTTTCTGGAAGAAAGTGGGGAATAAAAGTAGAAAGGGGTGGGATCCTGATTAAGGAGGAAACAGAATCATGCAAATCCTCCACTGATACACACCTTCCCCTAGTAACATGATCAGGTGCTTTTATAAAATGGCTGTTTTGGGCTCTTCCAAAAAGTTTGACTTCAGCAAGCTTGCTTTTGTCTTTTTTTTTTTTGCAAGCTTGCTTTTGGAGATTCGTATATGTAGTAGCCAGTCTTCAAGATGGGCTCCAATAATCCTTTCCTCCTGGTATTCACGTTCCCACCCACACCGAGTGGGCATGACCTAGGTAATCGATAGGATATGGTGAAAATAAGGGTGTATGAAATCTCAGGCAAGTCATAAATGATAATGTAGGTTTTGCCTTGTTCTCTCTTAGATCACTCTCTCTGGGGGAAACTAGTTTCTAGGTTCTGAAAACCTATGTCAAGCAAATCTATGGAGAAGTCCATGGGGCAAAGAAGTGAGGCCTCCTGCCAACAGCCTTGTGAGTGAGTCATCTGGAATTGGATCTTCCTTTCTCAGTTAAGCCTTTAGATGACTGCAGACCACACAGCTTTGAAGAGGACCTCCTAACAGTCATAGGAGCCGCCCCTATACCTATGGTGTTTGACTGGAACATTCAAGTTCGAAGCTCTAGGACTGGGCTCTGTATATATGATTTCATATAAAGAGCATCTCAGCTCCAAATTGTGACTTGCTCACCAAGAGTCTTTCATTGCAATGGTCAGGAGGGAAGGAGCTTTATTAACTGATAAAGCAGACAAAGCCATTAACACTTCCTGAGAAGTTACCATGAAGGCCTGAATTCTAACTTCCATAGAAGTAGTCAGTTTCATTATATCCAAGTTAATATATTCATTCAATTTTTTTTTAATTTTTATTTTTTTTAATTCCTCTTACTGTCATTCCCAATTTCATTATATATTTTCAGGCTACAATGGCAATCATTCATTCAACATATATTTTTTGAAGGCCTTCGATTTGCCTGGCATCGGGTGTTAAGGATACAGTGGTGAACAAAGTGGACAAAAGTCTCTACCCTTAAGGAAATTAGTGGTGGGAGATAGACAATAAGAAAAGAATTAAAATATAGGTAAATATATATGTTAGATGATGGATTGAGGAAAAACTAAGCATGGAAGAGGGACAGGGAATACCAGATTAGGCAGAGTTGCAAATTTAAATGAGATAATGAAGAAATAAATACCGCAGAAAGGAACACCTGAGCAAAAGCCTGAATAAAGACTGTATCAGTCAGCTTGGGCTGCCCTAAAAAAAAAAAAACCCATAGACTTGAGGGCTTAAATAACAGAGTTTATTTTCTCACACTAATGGAGGCTGAAAATCCGAGATCAGGGTGCCAGCATGGTCAGATGCTTGTAAGGGCTCTTTTCTTGATTTGCAGACAGCTGCCTGTTTTTTACATGCTCACATGGCCTTTCCTCAGTGCATGCATATATAGAGAGACAACATGCTTTCTGGTGTCTCTTCCCATATGGACACTAATCCTATTGGGTTAGGGATCCACCCTGATGACTTCATTCAACCTTAATTACCTCCATAAAGGTCCTATCTCCAAATAGGAGATTACACTGGGGGATAGGGCTTCAGTGTATGAATCTGGGGGATACAGTTCAGTCCATATCAGGGGGTCAGTAAGTAATGCAGATAGATACCTGGGGGAAGAATGTTTTAGGCAGAAAGTTTGCTCCAGAGATATGTTGGGGAGTTGTCAGCATATATTAATAGATGATATTTAAAGCCATCAGATTGGATGAAATCACCAGTACAGTGAATGTAGAGAAGAGGAACAAATCCAAAGTCTGAATCCTGGTACACTCCAATGTTTAGAGGTCGGAAAGATGAAAAGGATCCCACAAAGGAGACAGAGGAGCAGTGAGTGAGCAGGGTAGGGAGAAAAACAGGAAGATGTAGTATCCCAGAAGCCTAGTGAGGAAAGTATAGTATTTCAAGAAGGAGGGGATGAGTGCTGTGTCACACAGCATGAAGGTTCAGTCTTGACCATAGGATTTACAACATGAATGTCACTGGTGACTTAACCAAGAACAATTTCAGTGGAATGGTAAAGGTAAAAGCCTTACCGGAGCGGGTTCAAGAGAGACTAAGGAGAGAGGAATTCCAAACATTGAGTAGACAAGCAACAAAAGAAAAAATAGATAAGTTGGACTATATCAAAATTAAAACCTTTGGGCTGCAAATGATACCATCAAGAAAGTGAAAAGAAAACCCACAATATGGGAGAAAATATTTACCAATCGTATATCTGATAAGGGACTGATATCTAGAATATATTTTTAAAAACTCTTATAACTCAATAATTCACAAAACAAATTTTTTCAAATGTGCAAAGGATTTGAATAGCTATTTCTCCAAAGAAGATATGTAAATGGCCAAAACACACTTGAAAAGATACCCAACATCATTAGCCATTAGGGAAATGCAAATCAAACCCACAATGAGATACCACTTCCCATGCACTCAGATGGCTATAATCAAAAAGACAGATATAGGTTGAGTATCCCTTATACAAAGTGTTTGGGACCAGAGGTGTTTCAGATTTGGGATTTTTTTTCAAATTTTGGAATTTTTGCATATACATAATGAGATATCTTGGGGATGGGACCCAAGTCCAAACATGAAATTCATTTGTTTCATATATACCTTATACACATAGCCTGAAGGCAATTTTATTTTTCCCTTGGGGACACTGAATAAACTATGTGTTGTGAACCTGTGTTTGACTACGACCCATAAGGTCAGGTGTGGAATTTTCCACTTGTGGTGTCATGTTGGTACTCAAAAACTTTCGAATTTTGGAGCATTTCAGATTTTGGATTTTCAGATAAAGGATGCTCAACCTTTAATAACAAGTGTTAGTGAGGATGTGTAGAAATTGGAACCCTCATACACTGCTGGCAGGAATGTAAATGGTGCAGTGCTTTGGAAAACAGTTTGGCAGTTCCTGAAAAAATAGAGTTACATTATGACCTGGTAATTCCACTTCTTGGTATGTACACAGGAGAAATAACATGTGTTCACACAAAAATGTGTATGTAAACATGAATGTTCACAGCAGTATTATTTATAAACAATCCAAATGTTCATTAACTTCTGAATGGATAATTGAAAGTAGTGTATCTAGTCAGTGAAATATTATTGAGCAATAAAAAGGAATTAATTAAGTACTGATACATACTACAACATGGATGAATCTGAAAACATGCTAAATGAAAGAATCCAGTCACAGCTGGGAGACTGAGGCAGCAGGATCACTTGAGCCCAAGAATATGAATCTACCCTGGACAACATAGGAAGACCCTATCTCTTAAAAAAAAAAAAAAAACAGTCATAAAAGACCACATGCTGCAGAATTTCATTACATGAAAATCTCAGAATAGGCAAATCCATAGAGACAGAAAGATTTGTGGCTGTTCTATAGGATAGGGAGTGACTAATGGTCAGGGGTTTTCTTTTTGGGGTGATAAAATGTCCTAAAATTGTGATGGTTGCACAACTCTGTGAATATGCTAAAATAATTAAATTTCACACTTTTTTTTTTTTTTTTTTTTTTTTTTTTTTTTTGTTGAGACAGAGTCTCACTTTGTTGCCCAGGCTAGAGTGAGTGCCGTGGCGTCAGCTTAGCTCACAGCAACCTCAGACTCCTCGGCTTAAGCGATCCTCCTGTCTCAGCCTCCCGAGTAGCTGGGACTACAGGCATGCGCCACTATGCCCGGCTAATTTTTTTCTATATAGATTTTTAGTTGTCCATATAATGTCTTTCCATTTTTATTAGAGACGGGGTCTCGCTCAGGCTGGTCTCGAACTCCTGACCTTGAGCAATCCACCCGCCTCGGCCTCCCAGAGTGCTAGGATTACAGGCGTGAGCCACCGCGCCCGGCCAAATTTCACACTTAAAAATTTTTTTTCTAGAGATGGAGGTCCCACTGTGCCCAGGCTGGTTTCAAACTCCTGGCCTCAAGCAATCCTCCTGCCTCAGCCTCCTGAGTAGCTGGGATTACAGGTGTGAGCCACTACAACCGGCTTAAATTGTACACTTAAAATGAGTGAATTTCATGGTATGTGAATTACTTCCCAATGAAGATGTTTAAAAAAACAAAACAAACAAGAAAATATTGCATAGCAATGACTTGAGGAGCAGGGAAATAAAATCCTAGAAGATAATTATTCACGTTACCATTTGGGATTCAATTCTAAGTGTGTCTGACTCCAAAGCATGTGTGTTCTTAACCACTCTGCTATACTGCCTCCTAAGGATTACTTCCTTAAGTTATATTATGTATTAAATAGAATTACTGAGACAAAGGATATGAACAATTTACTCATGGGCCATCAGGGCTTGCCAGGTATTAATATTAATACATGCCCGCCTTCTAGTTAAAATGATCCAAACTGTTCTCTTTTTTGCTCAGGTTCTGTAACTCATACAGCCTCTTTTGAATGAGACAAACTCTGCTATCATGGCGGATAACCAGTAGCTTAAACACAAGCCAAAGGCAACTATATACAGGCTAGCCAACTGCCACTGAAGCAGTGGCAGTGGCTTAGTGTTCAAAAGCAGCACTCAGAACCAAGTAATGGCAAATCAATCTAATCAAATTCTCTCTTTAGGGACATATAAATGCCAAGTGAACAAAGAGAAAAGGCAAGTAACTCAAGCTCAAGTTGTTGAGATTTAGCAGCTGTGTGGTAAGTGTGGAAAATGAATTATTGATGGAGAAGCTTTCAGTTGTTATCCAAAGAGTGAACCCAAACACTTCTTGAAAACAAGCTCACCCCACTAGGAACCCAGATATAGCACTTTGAGGCCAAGTCATTTATACCACTAGAAAAATAAAATTGTATGAAGCATTCTCCAAGGATAAAGACGTTTTCAAAGGGAAACCAAGTCATTCCATCAGATTGAATCATTGTATCAATAAAGATTTTAAATAAATAAATTGTCTTTTGTTCCAAGGGGGAAAATGATGAGAGGTTAGACTATCTAATCCAACAAGGCCTCTAAACTTTCTAAGTCTTCATCAAACTTTAACTAAACTCTCCTCAAACTTTAGCACCCCTTTCCTGCCCTGCACTCTCAGCTAATGAATTTGCCCGTTTAAGTCATTGGGAAAATATAGACAATCAGATAAGGATTTTCTCAGCCTCTTACCACCCAATCAACCAACCTGCCTGCATTGGAACCCATATTCTGTCTTCTAACCTGTGACAAGGGAGAAGTGATGCTCTTCCCATTAAAGGCCAATCATTCCATTTGGACTCTGTATCCCATCCCCGCTAACCTAGTCATGGACTTCGCTTCTGAAAATTTCACAGATCTCTCCTGAATCATCAATGTCTTCCTTTCTATTGAAAACATTCAAGCATGCTCTAGCTTCTTCCCCATACTTAAAAAACTATTCTGGGAAATTAACTAAAATACTTTGGAGTAGGGATGGTTTTTTTAACTATGATACAAAACTTGGATAAATTCAACTACATAAAAATAAAAAGTTCTACAGGAAAAAAAGTCACACTTAACAAAGTGAAAAGACATTTGCAACTCATATCACAGAGGGATAATGTGTCTGATATATTAAAAGCTCCTACAAATCAATAAGAAAAGGATTGACAACCCATTAGAAAAATGAGCAAAGGGTAGGAAGAGAAAATTCAAAGAAAAAGAAATACAAATAGCTTTTAAACTTTTGAAAATATGTTCAATCTCACTCAAAATAAAAGAAATGAAAATTAAAAGTATACCAAGAAACCAGCTGGGTGCAATGGCTTACACCAGTAATCCTAGTGCTTTGGGAGGCCAAGGCAAGAAGATCGCTTGAGACCAGCCCAGGCAACATAGTGAAGAGATCTCATCTCTACAAAATTTTTTTTAAAAACTAGCTGGGTGTGGTGATGCACACCTGTAATCCCAGCTACTTGGAAGGCCAAGGTAGGAAAATCACTTGAGCTCAAAGTTCAAGGCTGCAGTCAGTTATGATCTTGCCACTGCACTCCAGCCTGGGCAACAGAGTGAGACCCTGTCTCTAAAAAAAATGTATACCAAGAGATCATTTTTCACTTATCAGATTGGCAAAGATAAAAAACTTGATAACACACTGTATGGGAAAATAGGCCTTCTCATCATTGCTGATGGGAGAGAGACTGGTACAAATTATATGGAAGCATTTTGGCACCACATCTATCAAACTCCCAATGTGCTTATACCTTTTGACTCAGTAATTCTTCTAAGTAATTTTGTCCTAGAGATATGCTGCCACATGTATGAAATATCTATGTAAAAATTATTCATTGTAGGCCTGGCACAGTGGCTCACACCTGTAATCCTAGCATTCTGGGAGGCTGAGGATGGAGGATAGCTCAAGGTCAGGAGTTCGAGACCAGCCTGAGCAAGAACAAGACCCCATCTCTACTAAAAATAGAAAAAGTTAGCCAGACATCTGACAATATTTAGAAAAAATAAGCTGGGCATGGTGGTACATGCCTGTAGTCCCAGCTACCCAGAAGGCTAAGGCAGAAGGACCGCTTAAGCTCAGGAGTTTGATGTTGCTGTGAGCTAGGCTGACACCATGGCACTCTAGCCAGGGCAACAGAAGTGAGACTCTGTCTCAAAAAAAAAAAAAAATTATTCATTGTAGCTTTGTTTGTGATAGCAAAAGATTGGAAACAACCTAAATATTCATCATTAGGAAACACTAAAGGATTGAATAAATAAGTAATGGTATGAAAACACAATGCGGCCATGAAGAAAGCAGAAAACCTTTTTGTATAAATAAATAAACAATCTCCAAGATATGTCGATAAGTAGAAAAACAAGGAGCAGAAATAGTGTGTCCAGTGAGCTACCATTTGTATATTTGTTTAAAAAAATGGAAGGTTGAAGAACACACACACACACAAATATTTGCTTGTATACGAGAGGACATTTCCAGAAGGATTCATAAGAGTGTGGAAACATCGAACTAAGGAGGAAAACACTGGCTGGAGAAAGGTGTGTGGTGTACACCTCTTTGTAGCTTTAAAATTTTGTACCATGTAATGTAATCTAGGCAAACATTTGTTTATACTAAAAAATATATTTAAAGTTTCCTAGACTCACCTCCTCCCTCCTTCCATTTCCTATCTTCCTAATTCTTCACAAAACTACTCAGAGAGTTTGTCTGTATTTGCTGTCCATACTTTCTACTTTCTCATATACATTCTCTCTTCAACCCATTCAAACCTAGTTTTTATCCCCACCATTCTACTGAAACTTCCTTATCCAGGTCATTACAGCTGGACAATAAAGCTTCCATTTTTTCAAATCCAATGGCGATATCCCTACCTACGTCTTAGCCTTTCAACAGTATTCAACCTTGTTGACTACTCTCTCCTTGAAATAATTTCTTGGCTTCTAGGACACTTCATTCTCCTGGTTTTCTTCTAGCCTCCTTGGCCACCCTCAATCATCTTGGTTGGATCCTCCTCTTCCTTTACCTAACTTTTAAAGATTCGCTCTACCTTTGGCTCTTTTCTATTCTATCCACACTTTGCTCTAGGGGATCCCATCCAATCTCATAGCTTTAAATACCATCTATGCCATTGACTACCTAATTTATAATCCAGCCTCACCCCTCTTTCTTGAGCTCTCAGTCTCATGTATTAAATATACACATGACAAATCACTGGGACATCTATAAGGCATCTAAAGCTTAACATTTCTAAAATAGAACTCTTGACTTCTTTTCCTTGAAACTCTGTCCATCTCAGTCTTCCCCAGCTCAGTAAAAGGCTCTTCTGTATATCCACAGTTGCTCAAGTCCAAAACCTGGCATCCTCTCTGATTCTTCTTTCTCTGATACCTATATTCAGTCAATCATCAGGAAGTTCTTTCAGTTTTACTTTTTTTTTTTGAGACAGAGTCTTGCCCTGTCAGCCAGGCTAGAGTACAGTGGTGTCATCATAGCTCACTGCAACCTCAAACTCCTGGACTCAAGTGATCCTCCTGCCTCAGCCTCCCAAGCAGCTGGGACTACAGGCGTGTGCCACCAACACTGGCTAATTTTTCTATTTTTTGTAGAGATGGAATCTCACTTTTGTTCAGGCTGGTCTCGAACTCCTGACCTCCAGTCATCCTTCCACCTCAGCCTCCCAGAGTGCTAGGATTAGAGGCATAAGCCACCATGCCTGGCTAGTTTTACTTTTAAAATATAGCTTAAATCCATTCACTTCTCTTTTTTAAAGATAGGATCTCACTCTGTTGCCCAGGCTGGAGTGCAGTGGTGTGATCATAGCTCACTGTAACCTCAAACACCCGTGGTTAAGGCAACCTTCCCACTGCAGCCTTCAGAGTAGCTGGGACTAAAGACATGTATCACTATGCCCAGCTAATTTTTTAATTTTATTTTTGTAGAAACAGGATCTTGCTATGTTGCCCAGGCTGGTCTCGAACTCCTGGTGTCAGATAGTCCTCCCACCTCGGCCTCTCAAAGTGCTGGGATTATAGGTATGAGCCACCACGCCACTGCGCCTGGCCCATTCAATCCTATAAATTAATAACAAAATGATAAATAATCCAGCCCATACAACTTCCTAGCCTGAAGCATCATTATCTTTCTAGTGTGGTATTCATCTTTGTCCTATTATTGGTAATTTAATATTTCTGTTTCCCCAGATATACCCTGAGCCTCTCAAAAGCAGGACCCATGTCTTAGTTATCTTTGTATTTTTATAATAGAGTGCTTAGTATGTTACAGCTGCATAATATATATTTATTGAATGAATAAATAAATAATTGGAGGAAGAAATGAGTGAATGGTGACAAGTACACAATGACTCAGGTAGCACCCGTATCTAGTGTCTCCTGACAGTTCCTTCCTAGAAAGGCAAAATCTTTACAAAATTTCATATAGTAGGCACTCATTAGGTTTTCTGTTCAGCATCTTATTTTCTGGGAACTCTTTTCTCCACCTCCCATCATACTAAATTCACCTGATAACAGTAGTACGACTTTGGCAACCATTTTGTGAAATTTTTCACAAATATCAAAAGATACCATAAACTAAATGAAATGGAAGAAAATATACACAAAGGGCTAATACTATTAATGTAAAAAGAACTGTAAATTAATGACAAAATGATAAATAATCCAACAGGAAAAAAGGACAACAGGGCCGGGCGCGGTGGCTCACGCCTGTAATCCTAGCACTCTGGGAGGCTGAGGCGGGCGGATCGCTCGAGGTCAGGAGTTCGAGACCAGCCTGAGCAAGAGCGAGACCCCGTCTCCACTAAAAATAGAAAGAAATTATCTGGCCAACTAAAATATATATAGAAAAAGATTAGCCGGGCATGGTAGCAAATGCCTGTTGTCCCAGCTACTCGGGAGGCTGAGGCAGTAGGATCGCTTAAGCCCAGGAGTTTGAGGTTGCTGTGAGCTAGGCTGATGCCACAGCACTCACTCTAGCCCAGGCAACAAAGCAAGACTCTGTCTCAAAAAAAAAAGGACAACAGATAAGAGCAGGAAATTTATAAAACATGAAATTAAAAATGTCAAAAAAATCAGATGTTCAACTTCACTAGTAGTCAGGGAAATACAAAACAGATTTAATTGTGGTAAAATATTTATAACATAAAATTTATCATTTTAACCCTTTTTAGGTATACAGTTCAGTGGCTTTAAGTACACTGCAAGGACATTTAGGACATTGTCTCTAAATGATACCATTGTCTATTCTTACTCAAAACATATCCATATTGGAGGTGGGGAAGGTGGCTCACACCTGTCATCCCAGCACTTTGGGAGGCTGAGGTGAGAGGATCACTTGAGGCCAGGAGTTAAAGACTCTGTCTCTACAAAAATAAAAAAAAATAAAATAAAATTTAAAAATTAGAGGCACCTATAGTTTCAGCTACTCAGGAGGCTGAGGTGGAAGCATCACTTGAGTTTGAGGTTGCAGTGAGCTATGATGGCACCAAAAAAGAAAATCCATATTATTTATTCTTAGAAGGAAAAATAATGTTAACTATCCATCTCCAGAACTTTTTTGTCATCTCAAACTGAAACTCTATTTGCGTTAAACAG
The DNA here is from genome assembly GCF_041146395.1 of Eulemur rufifrons. Lineage (NCBI taxonomy): Eukaryota > Metazoa > Chordata > Mammalia > Primates > Lemuridae > Eulemur > Eulemur rufifrons. Next base: position 17,821,241 of record NC_090990.1, on the reverse strand, counting down.
TAACTCCTCATTCTCCTTACTGTCTTACCCCCAGCCCCTGGTAACCACTATTCCGTCTTTTGTCTCTGTGAATTTGACGATTCTAGATAAGTGAAATCATGTATTTTACCTTTTGCTCCTGGCTTATTTCACTTAGCATCATGGTTTCAAGATTCAGCATGTCATAACATATATCAGAATTTAATTCCTTTTTAAAGTTGAATAATATTTCATTGTATGTATATACACACCACATTTTATTTATTCGTTCATCTGTTGGTGGACAATTGGGTTGCTTCTACCTTTTGACTACTGTGAATATTGATTGCTATGAGGTTGGTATACAAATATCTGTTCAAGGCCCTGGCTTCAATTCTTTTAGGTATAATATACCCAAAGTATAACTTTTGGATCATATGATAATTGTTTAACTTTTGAGGAACCACGAAACTGTTTTCTAAAATGCTGTACCATTTACATTCCTACCTGTAATATCTGAAGGTTCCAATTTCTCCATATCTTTGCCAATACTTATTACCTGTCTTTTTGATTATAGCCATTCTAGTGGATATCAAGTAATATGTCATTGTGGCTTTGATTTGCATTTCCCTAATAATTAGTGATGTTGAGTATCATTCATGTATGTTATTGGCCATTTGTATATCTTTTTTGGAGAAGATGTCTATTTAAGTCCTTTGACCATTTCTTAATTTTTTTTTTTTTTTTGTCATTGAGTTGTAGGAGTTCATTGTATATTCTAGACAATAATCTCTTATCAGATATGATATGCAAATATGTTCTCCTGTTCTATGGGTTGCCTTTTCACTCTGTTGATCATGTCCTTAGATGCACAAAAGTTTTAAGGTTTTTTTTTTTTTTTTTGAGACAGAGTCTCACTCTGTTGCCCAGGCTAGAGTGAGTGCCGTGGCATCAGCCTAGCTCACAGCAACCTCAAACTCCTGAGCTCAAGCTATCCTCCTGTCTCAGCCTCCCGAGTAGCTGGGACTACAGGCATGCACCACCATGCCCGGCTAATTTTTTCTATATATATTTTTAGCTGTCCATATAATTTCTTTCTATTTTTAGTAGAGATGGGGTCTCGCTCTTGCTCAGGCTGGTCTCGAACTCCTGAGCTCAAACGATCCACCCACCTCGGCCTCCCAGAGTGCTAGGATTACAGGCGTGAGCCACCGCGCCCGGCCAAAAGTTTTAAGTTTTTACATAGTTTTTTTGTGCCTATGCTTTTGGTATCATACTCAAGAAATTGTTATCAAACAAAATGTCATGAAGCTTTTCTCCTATGTTTTCTTCTAAGAGTTTTATAGTTTAGCTGTTACATTTAGGCTTTTGATCCATTCTGAATTAATTTGTATATATAATGTAAGATAAGAATCTTTTGTATGTGGATATCCAGTTTTCCTGATACCATTTATTTATTTAGATAAAGTCCCACTCTGACACCCAGGCTGGAGTGTGGTGGTGTAATCATAGCTCACTGCAGCCTCAAGCTCCTGGGCTCATGCGATCCTCTCATCTCAGCCTCTCAAAGTACTGGAATGACAGGTATGGGCCACCACACCCAGCATCTTTTAAAATGTAAGACATCATTTTAATGCAGCAATTTCACTTTTGGAAATCTTTTCTATGGAAATAAAAACACCAGTACATAAGAATGTGCATAAAAAGATATTTATCATGGCATGCTTTGTAGTGGGAAGATGCTGAACTGGAAAACTATCAAGTAACTACTCTCTCTCCATCTTTCTGTCCCTGGAGTCACATACTTTTATATCTCTATTTCTTTCTGTATTTCTTCTTAGAACTGAAGAGGGAGTCTATGGCCATACCATCCTGAACACGCCCGGTCTTGTCTGATCTCAAAAGCTAAGCGGGGATGGGCCTGGTTAGCACTTGGATGAGAGAATTTCAGATGGACCAACAAGGTCACCAGACTTGAGCATCTCTGATCTTACAAATTTCAGTGCTCACCACTGTCTCAGACTAGAGTTTTTATTTTGTTCGTTTACAAATCTACTATGTTGCTTATTTATGTCACTTTTTATAATTTCCAGTTCTCTGCCAAATTTTTCAAGTTTGGCTTTGATCTCCTTGAACATAGTACACAGAGTTGTTTTACGGTCTGTGTCCAGTCACTCCAGAATACAGAGTCTCTGTGGATCTGTTTCTATTATCTGTTATTTCTCCTGCTTACTCCTGGTGTCTTGTTTCCTTGTGTGCCTGGTTATCTTTGTACTGGACATTGTTTTTGAAAAAAAAATTTATGCATAAAGTTATTTTTTTTCCTCCAAAGTGGATTTTTATCTGCTCTTGCCACTAGCAATTAAGACCAACTTAATACTAAGTCAGGCCTTGAGATTTTTCTGGGCCACTTAGATGATTTGAAGTCAGCTTGCAGTCTATATAAAAGTTAGTTTACTGCTAGTGTTTCCTTGTACCTACAATGCGGTGTTTTAAAGTCCTGGGCCAAAGCAGGGGGTGATATATTAGGATTATTACCCTTTATTGGTCCTGGACTCTAACTTTTGTCCCCACGGGCTTTTAAGGCTGCCAAAAGTGCATCTTAGCTTTCCAGTTACTTCTTCCGAATCAGCAAATGCCTCAGACAAAAGTATCATGAATGCCAAGCTCTTCACTGCAAATTCCTTACCTATCCAAAAATCTTGTCCTCATTGATTCCTCACTATCTTGATAGTTATGAGATGATTTTAAAGGATGCTTTTTATGCTTCATCCAGCTTGATTAGCTGTATTTATTAGGAGGACTGACTTGAATTACATCATCTACCATTAACAATAAAAGTCTATTCAGTTTACTTTATTCCTGTAATAGAAACATCTCATTAGCTCCAGTCAAGGGCTCATTCCTGATTTTGTGGCCAGGGGTACAGAGTCATTCAATATATAGGGTATTCACTATATATTGGCTTTGGGAAGGGCAGGTTTCTAAGAAGGGGATGTTAGTATAGGAGAAATGACTGGCATCTCTAACATACCAGATTACTTGCTCTTCTTTAAATGTATCCTCCTTTTTTCTTTTTTTTTTTTTGTTTTTTTTTTTTGTTTTTTTTTGTTGAGACAGAGTCTCACTTTGTTGCCCAGGCTAGAGTGAGTGCCGTGGCGTCAGCTTAGCTCACAGCAACCTCAGACTCCTTGGCTTAAGCGATCCTACTGCCTCAGCCTCCCAAGTAGCTGGGACTACAGGCATGCGCCACTATGCCCGGCTAATTTTTTCTATATAGATTTTTAGTTGTCCATATAATTTCTTTCTATTTTTAGTAGAGACGGGGTCTTGCTCTTGCTCAGGCTGGTCTCGAACTCCTGACCTCGAGCGATCCACCCGCCTCGGCCTCCCAGAGAGCTAGGATTACAGGCGAGAGCCACCGCGCCCGGCCTAAATGTATCCTCCTATATCATATTCCTGTGTACTTTTTCATATGCTACTCCCTGAGCCAGAATTTCTTCCCATCCTATTCACCAGGTAAACTCTTACTCCTTTTCAAAGACTTAGCTAAAGTATTGCTACTTCATCTCAAAAACAAACAAAAACAAAAACCCAGACACCTTTTCATCGGTGTAACTCTTTGTAACTTTGTAACTTTTTTTTTTTTTTACAGCAGAATGTCAAGCAAGCTCTTTGTAACTTGCACAAACCTTTTCATAGCAGTTATTCTATCAGGATAGGATTGTTTTTTCACCTATGTGACCTGAGGTTTTGTCAGGCACATTCAATAAAATATTTGTTGAATCATGAATGAATGAGAAGGAACAACACTTGATTAGTTGTATCACACAATGTCTACATTTCCTCAGATCTAACATTCCATGATTCTGTGAAAATCCAACTCCAAAAAATAACTTGACTTTGGTGGTTTGTCATTCACTGGACCTCAATGCTTACAAATTTTTTTTCCCTCTTCCTTCTAAGAATAAATAATACGGGTATGTTTTGAGAAAGAGTAGACAATGATAACATTTAGAGACAATGTCCTAATGTCTTTTACTCTACTAGTTTTGATACTTACAGATTCTGACTCTTTTTCTTTATGTTCATGCCTGGAAGACAGGCTTCCAATGCATTAGTTGGCTTTATGGCTATTTCATACTTTGCCCATCTCCTTCTCAATCCCCACAAACTCCTGTTTTTTTCCTCCTACATTTTCATCCCTTCTAACTTTCCATTTCTTCTTCCATACAAAGAAGAAATGGATCACATTACTGGTCAAGCGCAGCAAAAAAACCACACAACTTTTTATCTACACATTTGTGTAATTTCTATGAAAATCAGAGACCTTAAACATATATCAAGTTTAATAAGCAATCAAAGCAGTTGCTAACAAATTCAGAGCATTCCTCAGGGAATCCTATCAACCAGTTCTAACAGTTGCACTTCAAGGAAGAGATAGCAAAATGTTTATGAGTACTAAAGAGCCACCTTTTGAAGATCTTTTTGAGATAAATACATATATATGAGAGAGAAAGAGAATATATATATATGCACACACCTTGAAGTTAGGCACTCACTTATGGAGCACCTGCTATGTGAATTCACATACCAGAAAATTAAACATTTAAAGTGTACAATCCAGTGGTTTTGAATATATTCATAAGGTTGTGCCAGAATTACCACTATTCAATTCCAGAACATTTCATCGCCCCACAAGGAAACCCTGTGCCCATTAGCAATCATGTTCCAAACCTCCTCCCCCTAGCCTCTGGTGACCACTAATTTACTTTCTGTCTCTTTGGATTTGCCTACTCTGGACATTTCATATAAGTGGAATAACACAATATGTGGCCTGTTGTGACTGGCTTCTTTCATTTAGCATGATGTTTTTAAGTTTTAGTCATGTTATAGCAGGTATCAGTATTTCATTCCTTTTTATTGTTGAATAATATTCCATTTTATGTATATATCACATTTTGTTTATCTGTTCATCAGTTGACAGGTAGTTGGGTTGCTTCCACTTTTTGGCTGTTATGAATATTGATGCTACGAAAATTCAGCTACAAGTTTTGTGTAAACAAGATTAATTAATACAGAAGTATTCATTAAGGTACTAATCATATATTAATTGCTATATCAATGTATTAATGAATACAGAAGCAGTTGAATGTGGTAAGTACCATGTCGTGGATCTTTGTTGGTTTGGTTGTCCAGCATCTATTTCTCCTTCCTCTTAGTGACAGTACCCATATTCTCTTATATGTAACCACATAAGGAAGCTGACCCCTCCCCTACATTCAGGGGTAGAGCCAATTTGACTTAAGCCCTGCACATCATATTCTCATGGACCTTGATTAGATCAGTGATGAGCAGGTGACTTTAATTCAGGCCAATGAGCTATGAAAAGACTTTTGCTGGGGCTTCTGAGAAAGTTACTTCCTTGTTTTTCAGAAGTAGCTTCCTTGAGAGATATTCTCTTCTCTCTTCTATTAGAGATGAAAGAAGCACAGATAGCTCTCCTAGAAACTACTGTAGCCATACTGACATAACTAAAGAGGAAATTTAGGAATATCAAATATTTTAGAAGGAGAAATGGAGGAAATCAGGTAATTCAGTAAAATCATTGAGCCTCAACACTGAGGACAAAGCATGGCCTGAATTTTCAGTTGATCACTAAATTCCCTTCATTGTTTAAGAAAGTTTGAGATGATTTTTCTGTTGCTTTCAATCAAAATATTATATGACAATATTAACAGAGACTAATATTTTTATAGCACTTTATAATGTAACTCTGAGCTATGTGAATTTAGTGGTAGACACATTGGATTCTGCCTCTGGGAGTCATGAAAGGCTTCATGTGGAAAGTGACATTTGAATTATAACTTGCCATTTAGAAAGTATTTACTAAGTACAATGGGCTAAATAAAATTTAGCAGATTTCTTTAACTGCAGACCTTCTGAGAGCCTTTATTTATTTTTTATTTTTTCAGAGACAGGGTCTTGCTCTGTCACCCAGGTTGGAGTGCAGTGGAGCAATGAAAGCTCACTGCAGCCTGGAACTCCTGGGCTTAAGCAATCCTTCTGCCTCAGCCTCCAAGTAGCTAGAACTACAGGTGCCCACCACACTTGGCTAATTTAAAAAATTTTTTTTTTTTTTTTAGAGATGGGGTCTTGCTACATTGCCCAGGCTGGTCTTGAATTCCTGGCCTCAAGAAATCCTCCCTACTCAGCCTCCCAAAGTGCTGGTATTACAGGTGTTAGCCACCGTGCCCAGCCCTGAGAGACTTTAGTACACCAATGTGAATTACAAATATATCCAGGAGAGTGATACAGTGTTTACTAAATTTACTTCACCCTGAACACTTAGTAACATCTCAAGGAATACAGCTGGCTAAAGAAACACCGGCATGTACAATGTTAACTGATGGCCAGAAGAGAAGAACAAGACCATGAAGATATCCTGGCTAGCTTACTAGGGAGTTTTTATGAGAATGAGGGCATATCAAACAATTTTTACCAGATTGGTAAATCCTGAACAAGTAGAATGGATCTAGGTAACTTCTTTTTTTGTTGTTTTTAGAAATATTTATTTTAAAAAATACAGTTGTCATATCTAGTTGCTCATTCTAGGCAGTTTCTTGACTAAATCAAGCTCATCAGCTAAGCTCTTCAATCAAGAAGAAACGTGAAAGGGTAGTCACCAACAGTAAGTTAGTTTTTTTTTTTTTTTTTTTTTCACACAACAGGAATTTATTTTTTCATGGTTCTAGAGGCTGGAAGTTTAAGATCAAGATGTCAGCAGCAGGCCGGGCGCGGTGGCTCACGCCTGTAATCCTAGCACTCTGGGAGGCCGAGGTGGGCGGATCGTTTGAGCTCAGGAGTTCGAGACCAGCCTGAGCAAGAGCGAGACCCCATCTCTACTAAAAATAGAAAGAAATTATATGGACAGCTAAAAATATATATATAGAAAAAATTAGCCGGGCATGGTGGTGCATGCCTGTAGTCCCAGCTACTCGGGAGGCTGAGACAGGAGGATCGCTTGAGCTCAGGAGTTTGAGGTTGCTGTGAGCTAGGCTAACGCCACGGCACTCACTCTAGCCTGGGCAACAGAGTGAGACTCTGTCTCAAAAAAAAAAAAAAAAAAAAAAAAAAAAGATGTCAGCAGCAGAGTTGATTTCTTCTGATGCCTCTCTCCTTGGTTTATAGATAGCCATCTTCTCTCTGTGTCTTTACATGGTCTTCCCTCTCTATTTTTTTTTTTTTTTTTTTTTTGAGACAGAGTCTCACTTTGTTGCCCAGGCTAGAGTGAGTGCCGTGGCGTCAGCTTAGCTCACGGCAACCTCAAACTCCTGGGCTTAAGCGATCCTACTGCCTCAGCCTCCCGAGTAGCTGGGACTACAGGCATGCGCCACTATGACCGGCTAATTTTTTCTATATATATTTTTAGTTGTCCATATAATGTATTTCTATTTTTAGTAGAGACGGGGTCTCGCTCTTGCTCAGGCTGGTCTCGAACTCGTGACCTCAAGCGATCCACCCGCCTCGGCCTCCCAGAGTGCTAGGATTACAGGTGTGAGCCACCTCTCCCAGCCCTTCCCTCTCTATTAACAGTGAATTACTCTTCAAAGTTTATCAATAAGGTTCTTTTCCTGCAGTGCTGGAGCAAATTCAACAAATAAAAGATAGCCATTAGTAAAATAAGCTAAAGTGAAAATTTTAAAAAATGTATTGCCCACTGTATTTATAGGGAACACTTGTAAAATAGAGGCTTGAATAATAAGCAACTGATTCCTTTACATTTGATAAGGGACCTGGTAATGCATTTGTCACATCTCAGCATCACTGTATACTATGAATGTATCCTGAAATAAATACATCTTTTCAGCTCTAGCTAACAGGAACAATTGATAGTTGGAGAGAACTCTGCAAGTTTGTAAGTGATAAAATTAGAGAACTAAGTGTTGTTTGTTACTTTATTTGGACAAAATCATTAAGTCTCTAAAACCCATTTACAATTACTGACAGTAGCTCCATTTACTCCAGATGAAGAGGTCTTTCTCTTCTACTTTTTCCAAATCAGGTCTGAATGAATAACAGAGTGATTAGAGCTTGAGACCAGACATACTCACATACACACCTATCTTTAATCGCCAAAGAAAATTGTACAACTTTGCCATAAATTGCTTTCAACAAAAGCTTAGTTTACATATAAAAAGATGGTGGGAGGAAAAAGATTAACTAATAAAAGAAACCCAAAGTCTATTTCTAGAAAAGCTATATGGCAGAAGGAAGAAAATAAGAAACACTGACCTTTCTCTTTAAGGGTAAAGCCTCCATGGACTTCTTACATCCATCAGTCATTACAACACTTATCCAAACTCTAGGGTGAAGCAGTATCACTAATCTCACATACCTACTGGTAGAAAGCCAGCTTGTCCCAAAGCAGGTAAAGCACACAAAACAAAATTCCTAGGCTGCAAAAATACAAATGCTGACAAAATGCAGTGTTCACAAGGAACTTATCAACAGCTAAGTCTTTAGATGCAGAGAAAACAAGATACTCCTCAAAGTATCAGATTCATATACCAAATATTCATTCTCAAGTTTTGCTACTTTTTGCTTTAGCTAAATTTCTAGCTGAACTTTCTTAAAAGTATATTAACTATAGGCCGGGCGCGGTGGCTCACACCTGTAATCCTAGCACTCTGGGAGGCCGAGGTGGGCGGATCGTTTGAGCTCAGGAGTTCGAGACCAGCCTGAGCAAGAGCGAGACCCCATCTCTACTAAAAATAGAAAGAAATTACATGGACAGCTAAAAATATATATAGAAAAAAAAATTAGCCGGGCATGGTGGCACATGCCTGTAGTCCCAGCTACTCGGGAGGCTGAGACAGGAGGATCGCTTGAGCTCAGGAGTTTGAGGTTGCTGTGAGCTAGGCTGACGCCACGGCACTCACTCTAGCCTGGGCAACAGAGTGAGACTCTGTCTCAAAAAAAAAGTATATTAACTATAAGAAAGCAACTGCCTCTGCCCTACCCTTTAAAAATTGCTACAATAGTCTTAGGACCCAAAAATTTGTTCATTACAATTAAAGCTTTCACTTCCTTCATGCTAGTTTTTTCTTGATAATGTTACTCTGTTCCCTAAACATGATTCACAAAGGTTTTTTCACATAAAAAATTCAGTGTTTTAGGAACATAGATATGGTATATCTTTAGAAGAGTCAAAGGTAATTTGAGAGTTTACTCTTTGGGGCTTAACAAAAGATCATTCATTAACTAAAAACATAATAGTGGGGCACTCCTGTAGTCCCAGCTATTCAGAAGGCTGAGATGGGAAGATCTCCTTGAGCCCAGGAGTTCAAGGCCAGCCTGGGCAACAAGCAAGACCCCATCTCTAAAATAATAATAAAAATCTGATTCCTTTCAATTGTTTCCATTGAGCTATGGAAATTTTTATTGTAGAGACAGATATTGACCATTGTTTTTTCTTAAATTTGCAAAATATTCTGAAAGTATAAGATAATGCACAATAACTATATAAATATACTAGGTTGTCTTTTGTTATTTTTAAAATAAAATTATCCTGCTGAATGCAGTGGCTCATGCCTGTAGTCCCAGCTACTCAGGAGGCTAAGGCAGGAGGATTTCTTGAACCCAGGAGTTTGAGGTTACTGTAAGCTAGGCTGATGCCACTGCACTCTACCCAAAATGACACAGTGAAGTTGCAGTGAGCTATGATCATGTCACTGCATCTCTAGCCCAGGCAACAAAGTGAGACCCAGTCTCAAAAAATAAATAAATAAAATAAAATAATCCCACCTACTCCCACATCATATCACCCCAGGAAGTAACAACTGGGAATATAATTATCTCTTCACTTTTCACCAATAGCAAAGATGTAAAGAGAAAGACAGAATGCATGAGCTAAGACTGTTCATGAATGGGAAAAAGACAAGACTGAGGATATAGGGAAGATCCAGGTGACTGACAAGAATTGAGAGTCAAGAAAAAGATAAGGAAGGAAAAAGGGAGAGAGAGAGTGACAGACAAAAGTCCATATAGCTGGGTTGTAGAAAATGTAGGGTCCAGATAGGATGTGGGTACTAAGATAGACCACTGTACTGGGAGTCAAGAGTATTCATTCTTGCCACACTTCTGAAATAATCAGCTTTGTAATGCTGTGCAGGTTATTCAATCTTTCTAAGTCTCTGGATCCTCATCTGATGTCCAAGGAGATTGAATAAATTGCCTCTGATATTCTATCTTTAACTTTCTATGAATCGCTGGAAGGCTCCCAGGTGGTAGAAGCTAATATGAGCTAAGATGGAAATTTGGAGGAATCTGAAGCCTAGCAAGAATCTCACAGAGATTGTCAGGAGAGAGGAACAGCCAGGGTAGGAAAAGAAAACTGAGAAGTTCAGGAGTCAAGAGCAGATGCCACAGGAACCATCTTTAAGTTGCTTCTACCAATGCTGTGAGAGAAGAGAAAATCTGCCACTACGTCACGATTACTGCTGTTAGGTTGAACCATAAGAAATTGTTATTTGATTGTTACAGAAATGGCAATTTCATATGGTTTAACATAATATTTTACATTATCTCATTTGGAGACAAGGAGCCCTCACACTGATGACAACTAACAATTAGCTGATTTACACAGAAAATGATAGATTTGATTTCTTAATTTTTTGACAAAGCTGACATCACCCAGTTCACTAGTAAAACTATTAAATGGTCCCGACCATCTATTATTGTGTTAATCTCTTTGTTTTAAGAATATAATTCTGCCGGGTGCGGTGACTCACACCTGTAGTCCTAGCACTCTGGGAGGCCAACGCTGGCCGATCGTTTGAGCTGAGGAGTTCGAGACCAGCCTGAGCAAGAATAAGACCCTGTTCTCTACTAAAAATAGAAAGAAATTGGCTGGACAACTAAAAACATTTAGAAAAAATTAGCCGGGCATGGTGGCATATGCCTGCAATCTCAGCTACTCAGGAGGCTAAGGCAGAAGGATTGCTTGAGCCCAGGGTTTGAGGTTGCTGTGAGCTAGGCTGATGCCTGGGCACTCTAGCCCGAGCAACAGAGTGAGACTGTCTCAAAAAAAAGAATATAATTCTGAGATACTATAGTCTCCTTTTTCTCAGTATATTATGCCTTTTCTACTAATTAAGGAAACTGAGTCATAGAACACCAGAAATGAAAATCATACAATTATCTTTAGAGTAGATAATATTGATGAGAGATTGAAATGGAGTGGCCAATGGAAAGAAGTTTAAACAATAGTACACTAGTCTATGGGAGAGGGGGTAAAAATAATACCATATAAAAGAAACCAACCATGTCCAAGAAAAGGTTGGCAATAAGAAAGATATTGAACCTACAAGAGGAAAGGGATGTTCCAAACTACATAGCTCAAAAACTTCAAACCAATCCTTGCCTAATCATGAAGGAACTGAAAGAACCATTTAGTTACATTACTCTGGTTCTCTAGTAAAAGGAACTAGCTCTAAGGAACTAAGAAACTGAAAAAGAGAAGTAAAAAGGGGTGGCTCAACCTTTGCCATCCAAACACAAACACCAAAGGACTGACATCTGGAGATCTGGGTTTGGGCCCTAACTCTGCCGCTAACTTGTTATGTGACCTTGAGCAAATCATCATCTTGCATTTTTTTCCCTTTTTTCTTTTTGAGACAGAGTCTAGGCTAGAGTGCTGTGGCGTCAGCCTAGTTCACAGCCACCTCAAACTCCTGGGCTCAAGCTGACCTCCTGCCTCAGCCTCCTGAGTAGCTGGGACTATAGGCATGTAGCTGGGACTACAGGCACTTGCCACCACATCCAGCTAATTTTTTTATTATTAGTAGAGACAGGGTCTCACTCTTGCTCAAGCTGGTCTCAAACTCCTGAGCTCAAATGATCCTCCTGCCTTGGCCTCCCAGAGTGTTAGGATTACAGGTGTGAGCCACCGTGCCTGGCCTCATCTTCTTTCAAAATCTAAATTTTCACCTCTTCAGGGCCAGGTGTAGTGGCTCATGCCTATAATCCTATCCTAGCACTTTGGGAGGCTGAGGTGGGAGGATCGCTTGAGGCTAGGAGTTCAAGACCAGACTGAGCAAAAGCAAGACCTTGTTGCTACAAACAAATAGAAAAATTAGACTTGTGCCCAGGAATTTGAGGTTGCAGTGAGCTATGATGACACCACTGCATTCTAGACAGAGTGAAACCCTGTCTCCAAAAAAAAAAAAAAAACAGTTTTAAATTTTCATCTCTTCAAAGATGAGGGAGTGGGCCGGGCGCAGTGGCTCACACCTGTAATCCTAGCACTCTGGGAGGCTGAGGCGGGTGGATCATTTGAGCTCAGGAGTTTGAGACCAGCCTGAGCAAGAGCGAGACCCCATCTCCACTAAAAAAAAAAAAAATAGAAAGAAATTATATGGACAACTAAAATATATATATATAGAAAAAATTAGCCGGGCATGGTGGCGCATGCCTGTAGTCCCAGCTACTCGGGAGGCTGAGGCAGAAGGATTGCTTGAACCCAGGAGTTTGAGGTTGATGCCACAGCACTCTAGCCTGGGTAACAGAGTGAGACTCTGTCTCAAAAAAAAAAAAAAAAAGATGAGGGAGTGGAGCAAATGATCTAAGCAATATAATTTCAAACTTATAGAAAATTTACAAGGAACTCCCATAAGTCCTTTACCCAAATTCATAAATTATTTACATTTTGCTCCATTTGCTTTGTTATTCTCTTTTTACATATGTAGTTATAAACATATGCACATTTTTTTCTAAACCATTTGAGACTAAGAGACATGATATTCTTTTACCCCTGTGTGTATTTCTTAAGAACAAGGTCATTCTCTTATATAGCCACAGTACAGATATAAAAATCAGGACATTTAACATTGATAACAATACTATTGATTCACAGTCCATATTAGATTTTGTCAGTTGTCCTAAAAACATTATTTTTTTCCTGGCCCAGAATCAAATTCAGGATCACGCACATGTTTACTTGTCATGTTTCTTTTGTCTCCCTTAATCTGGACCAATTTCTCAGCCTTTTCTTTTTGTTTCCTGACCTTGACATTTTTTAACAGTACAGGCCAGTTATTTTATAAAATGGCCCTCAATTTGGATTTGTCTGACATTTCCTCATGGTTAGATTCAGTTTGTGCATTTTTGGCAGTTTCACTGCTGAAGCAATGTTGTGTCCTCAGTGCTTCTTACTAGGAGACATGTAACAGTTAGTTTGTCTCAATATTGGTGATGTTAGGTTTAATGACTTGGCTAAGGTGGTGTTAATGAGGTCTCTCCACTATTTTTCCTTTGTAACTATTAAGTAATTTATGGGGAGATACTTTGCCATGTAAATATCCTTCTTCTCATCAACCTTTCACCCACTAGTGTTAGCATTCATGAATGAGTTTCTTATTCCATCATTCTATCTATATTTATTAGTTGTCATCCTATTGTAAGGAAAAGCTTTCCATTTTCCTACGTTTATATAATCACTCACCTACTTATATCAATATGTACTCATGAACTCTTACATTATTCAATGGTTTATAATCCATTACTATTATTTATTTTGATTAAAGCAGGGGTTCTTGAACCTTTTTTGTACCATGGACCCCTTTGGCAGTGTGGGGATACCTTTAGCCCTCTTCTCAGAATAATATTTTTAAATGTATACAGAAATTACAGAGACTGTTATATAGGTTTACAAAGGAAACCTATTATGCTAAAATAGCTATCAAAATATAAAAAATTTATGAATAGTGTTTCCTCATTAACACATTAAAAACCAAGATCTAGTAGTGATAAGCACAAACTATATCAATATGTCTGCAATAACTGCAATCTGATATGAAATTATCTGTGACTTCTATTGGTGACAGTTGTAAGTACTCTATTACTAATACTGCTGTAGTTTGTTGCCTACATTCATACTAAAAGGAAATGCTAAATTTTGATTATAAATTAGCAAAAATGAAGATGTAATTTTTTTCCCCACCCATGTTCATGGACCAAATGAAATCTATTCTGGGTGACAGGTTAAGAGCCCCTGATATAGTCTCTTTGTGCCCTTACCTCTCTAAGGCCCTAACTTAATACCACAAAGTATATTTTCAAGCCCAAAATTTCAATTCCCCAGTATAAAAGTTCTCTCATCAATGTATAAAAACTAAACAAACTCAAAAGGACACAGACTTGAGTAAAAGAAGAAACTGCTTTCATACTCCAGAGTCCTACAGCACTAAGGCAAAGAAGAAACACCCCTACCCCTGAAGCCTTCAATGATCAGGAGCTAGCTGTGAGTCCCTCAGGACCCAATGTAGAGAAACTGGAGCCCAAATAAGAGGAATGATTTATTCAGGATCCCACAAAGAATGGAGTCCGAGACAGTGGCCAGAAGTCTTCTTTCAAAGGTCTGAAGATGAAAAAGCTTAATTAATGGGCATCTATTCAAACCATGGTTTTTACAATGATTGAATAAATGAAAGCCTTAAGATTTCCAGCTTGGGCCAGGTGTGGTGGCTCAAGCTTATAATCCCAGCACTTCAGGAGGCCAAAGAGGGAGGATTGCTTGAGGCCAGGAGTTAGAGACCTCATCTCTACAAAAAATTGTAAAAAAAAAAAAAAAAAAAAAATGGCCAGGCATGGTGGCTCCCACCTGTAATCCTAGCACTTCTGGGAGGCCGAGGCAGGAGGATCATTTGAGGTCAGGAGTTCAAGACCAGCCTGAGCAAGAGAGTGACCCCATCTCTACCAAAAATAGAAAATTTAGCTGGGCATGGTGCTGTGAGCCTGTAGTTCCAGCTACTCCTGAAGCTGAGCCAGGAGAATTGCTTGAGCTCAGGAGTTTGAGGTTGCAGTGAGCTATGATGACGCCACTGCACTCTAACCTAGGTGACCTAGTAAAACTCTGTCTAAAAAAAAAAAAAAAATTAAGAAAAATGAATTCCAGCTTGGATGTGGTACCAACCATATGGATCTGCTATCTGACATAGAGGCTGATAAAGGAAACGCCTCAATTCTATTATGAAAAACTCATGACTTGTGGTAATTTTTCTATAGGTTTGTCTGCAATCTGATTTTTTCCTCAAGAAATTAGATAGTGCCACTGTTCTCCCAGTTCAGTAATACATAAACCACAGTATCTTGACCCTAATGCCTGTAGGGCACTGTTGTAGATTATGAATATCAATACAGTAACACACAAGAGTTCTGAAAATTAACCCGAGATTTAATAAGAAGTGATACATTTTCATATGTAATTTTTCATTTTACTTAAGAAAGGCAATATTCTTGGGGTTCTTCCAATTTAACTTCTGAATTTAAATGTTAGAAATAAAATAGGATTGAGCTGAAAATCTAGTTAATTATCTTATAGCACAAACCCCATGAGAGGCATCAGTTTGCAGACTAGGATGTAAGCAGCAGGGTTGAAATTGCAGTGAACTCTGGAGGCAGAAGCAGGAGCCCAGCATAAATATTTAGAGAAGCTGAAAGAAGCTAAAGCTTATAAGATCAGACTAGAAAGGTAAATTTGAAAAATATAGTTCAAATGAAATGTTTTTTCAATTGGTCAAAAGTATTCAGATTTAAGTTATACCTTCAATCTCTTGATTGTATTAATAACATGGTTTTCTTTGGAGGGTGAGTGAGTTAGAGTTTTGGGTCTGCCTAACCTAAATTAAAGGGTTCTCCCCTCTTCCTACTTTAGGAAGTTTGAATTCTATTGCAAACTAGATTCTACCTCTTTACCACTGGTCTTCCTTAAAACTCCACCAAATCTATGTATACAGGCAAGTGTTTAAATATAAGACTATTTCTTCCTTCCTGAAATAACAGCTATGTTTGTGAACACATGTGCAAGGCTAAACAGTACATAATTCCTAAGGATTTCCCATCTTTCTCAGTATTTAAAATTCAGAGATCTGGCCATCTTTACAATTAAATTTCTCTTTCCTGCTATTCCTACAATCTTATTTTTCAATATTGGACTGCATCATCTTTCTTTATATTCCCATTTAAATCACTGCCCATTCCTGTTTCTTCCTATTTAGACACTTCTTAGCTATTCATTGTTCCCATCTCTTGATCTACATGTTCAGAACCTGAGAACTACACACAAAGAGAGAAAAAAAAGCATTTTGGGACTCTAGGAGTTTGAGGCTGCAGTAAGCTATGATTGTGCCACTGTACTCCAGCCTGGGCAACAGAGTAAGACCCCATCTCAAAAAAAAAAAAGAAAAAGAAAAAAGAAAAAAAAAATGTGTGTGTGTGTGTGTGTGTATAATTTAAGTGATAAAATAAAGTACAGTGTCTCGTGCCTGTAATCCCAGCACTCTGGGAGGCCGAGGCAGGAGGATTGCTTGAGCTCAGGAGTTGAAGACCAGCCTGAGCAAGAGGGAGACCCCAACTCTACTAAAAATAAGCAGTGTGCACCTGTAGTCCCAGCTACTTAGGAGGCTGAGGCAGGAGGCTGGCTTGAGCCCAGGAATTTGAGGTTGCTGTGAGCTGTGATGACACCACTGCACTCTATCTGGGGCAACAGAGTGAGACTGTCTCAAAAAATAAAATAAAATAATGGAATAATTTAGAAACAATGAATTTTTACTGATTTGAGCCTGTGGTGAAGAGGAGTTTTATCTCTATCCATAGATTGCTTTTTTTTCTTTTTGAGAAAAAAGGTTTACGGAACCAATGTTCAGAAAATGTTAGTATGCAATACTCTGTGTACTCAGAAAAAACTGTCTTTTAAGAAATCTGGACTGTTTCTTCACACCATCCCTATGCTTAAAAGACATCAACCCAATAAATGATTTAGGAATATTTGCAATAGAGAAAAATCATGATTTAAAAAGCCTGTCATTTCAAACTAAACAAAACTGAACAAAAACAGATCCACATTTACAATGTTTGGAATGAGACCCTCAAAATACTTAAAACTGAAATAATGAATCTCTAAATGTACATAAAATAACACATCTCCTGTTTCCTTGAATTCCTGGTTATAGCTTTTAAGTTTGTGGTACACAAAAGGTACAGAGGCAGTGTTTCAAGATTCTCTCCAGAATCTATCACCTCTCTTGCAAGCCTCAAATGGTCTTGAGGTGACTTTAAACGGAGCTGAAGCCCAAGGAAGAACTGACTTTGGAGGTGGGGGGGGGAATTCAGGATAAAACTTCGAACCGTATGAACACAGAAGGGAAAGTTATCTTTCAAAATAAATGGTAGGTTTTTTTTTTTGAGGAGACAAATTTCGTGAAAATGTTTTCAAAACCTATAAAATGGTCTCGAGTGAGGGCAGGGAATAAGACAATTACTGAATCTAAGAGAAAGCACTGCACATCGTGTTTTAAAACGACTTTACGTTGAATAACCTGCCTCACCTCTGAAAGCCTGCGTGCCAGCTAAAATCTCTAATTGGCCCTTCTAACGTAGTCATCGTGACACGGTTGATTTGGGGTAAATTGCTTCTATGGCTTTTGCTAACTGGGCTGCTGTGGTTTGGCCTGAAGCATTAAGGGTCTCAAGAGGAAAGGTTTGGGGGCGGGCTTTCCGATGTTGCCTAAATCGTCCAAAGTCGAGGCTTTATCCTGCCAGCAGTAGTTACCGCGCTTCATTTTGGGAACGACTCAAGGGTCAGCCTGTCAGAGCTCTGCTCTGTACTTTCATTTCCCCATCTGTAAAATGGAGCAGGCGGCTGCTACCCTGAGGGAGGCAGGAACACAGGATTAGAACCCGCGGCCCCACCAACGTGAGAGCAGCCATCCTGTTCGGGCAAGGAGGCAGCGGCGCGCAGAAGAGCGAGAACAGGGCAGTTTGCAGGAAGTGCTTCAGGGTTGGGAGGGGAGACGGAGGGCGGAGGCGGGAATGTGAAAGCCGAGCTCTAGCTACGGAGTTTGTACCGAAGCTGAGGAGAGGCGGGGCGAAACTGGGGTGAAGGGGTTAGTCAGTGGATGGGCAAGACGGGCCACCTCCCCCGGAAAAGAGGGAGCTGGGTGCGGGGGAGGCTCTGAGGTGGCGGATGAGGAACGTGGGGGGAGGGGAGAAGCGAACACGCTCAGGAAAGGGGCGGGGAGCGCGCGCCTACCGCACGCATGCGCGCGCCCAGCGCCTCCAGCTCGCAGGCCTGGGCTTCTGATCGTGCGCCCGGCGCCGACGGTGCGGACGTTAGAGCCCTAGGAGTCGCACAGCCTTCCCCGCCCCGCCGCGATCTCAGAGGGCGGCGGCGCGTCCCTCGAGGTGGCGGGTGGGCACCTGTTTACCCGGTGGAGATTAAGGAAGCAGGGGAAGGGAACACGTTTCTCCAGTGCTCTTTTCGTTTTCGTTCCCCTCCCCGACGAAGAATGGGGCAGGAGGTCCTGGGCGTGTCGGAGAGAGTCCGCTCCAGGTTTTCCCGCCCACTTTAACTCAGTGAGCGCTTCGACCGCGCGGCGCTTCACTCCACCGGGCGCGCCCGAGCCCTCCGCCGGAACTCGTTCCGCCTCCCCCACACATCCTTCTCCAGGAATGGAAAGTGGGCGCTCGGACCTCTTTCCCTGGGAACCTTTTGGCCAGGCCGCCACTCCCTATCTCTCCAGGGTTCCAACTCCCCCAGCCCCTGGCAGCTCGGATTCCCCTCTAATACGGTCGCTCTGAGGGACTACTTGATGTCTCCGTGCGCTCGGTGGTGCGGCCGCGCTCTGAGCTCTTCCTGGAAACTCCCGCCTCGGGGAGCCAGGAGAGCCGGGCCGGGGGGAGGGGTGCGGAGGGGGCGCACACGCCCCCTCTCCTGGGGGAGGGCTGCGCGCCCCCGCCCTTCTCCCCGCGGAGGGGAGGGGAGGAGAGGCGCGAGCGGGGGGAGGGGAGGGAGCGGGGCGCGGAAACGGGGGGGCGGCTTTCCGCCCCACCCCCTGCCTCCAGAACAACGGGTTCCCGCTGCTGCCCCCTGCCGCCCACAGCGCCCCACGCCCCCGCCGGGCTCCGAGAGGGGCGTCGGGGGCGCCGCTGCTGCTGGGGCCGTGGGAACCGGAGCCGACATATACTAGAACTGACCGGTTTCCTGTTAGAAAACTTCAGTTACTTTAGAGAAGCCGGTTTCTCTAGCTTAGTGACCTCCCTTCTACTTTAAAACGAGGAATGATCTTGGGGGAAGCAGTCGGTTGATAAGACGAAGAGCAACACCACGTTGCTCTGCTCTGACTCAAAGGAAATTAAACAAAATACTGATTGTGAGAACTTTTAAAGGGCTACCAACAGAAGGAACTCGGGTTTTTTGAGTGATAGCTTTTTTCCCCCGTATGTACACAAAGATGTACATACGAGTTTGTTACAGCAGTACATTTGCTCGTAAGCTTACTTGAGTTTGTGGTTTAAAAAACCTCGTGAACTTTTCAGAAGAGAGGCGTTTGTTTCCGAATCCAACAGAAAAAACCAATTCGGAAGAGCTGAAAAAGTTCACTTAGAATAGCAGTCACATTTCAACATTTTCCATATTTTGCAATATTAAACTGTGAGCGTTTGTGCCAAATTTTAAGGCAAGAATTCTTACTGCCAAATTACAAATTTCTCAAGATGAGGGGTGATCAACCAAATTGCTGCCAGACCCCATAAACAGGCACTAACAGCACTGCTATAATTACACCTTATCATCTCCCTCGCAGCGTTATTTGATTCACTGCTGGATAAAATCCTCATCCCGGGTGTTACTAACTGGCCTTTTTCTGGGGCTGAACACCTTCCATGCCTCTGTTCCGTCCAACAAGCAGTAAAACCCATCACCCTCTATTCCATCTCTAGTCCGTTTCTTCCTCAAATGCAACACAATCAGGTAGGTTATTCTCACCCCAGCTTCCCTAGAGACTGAAAAATGAAGAAGATGAAAACAAACCTATGAGAATCACAAAAATTTCTTTGAAGAAAGAGATTTAGGCCAAGAAACCAAATTTGTTGTTTAACTTGAGCCCCCTAAGGGGATTGAGCATAGTGGGCTGAATGGAGTTAAACCAGCTTAATCACTGTCTTTGTTCTGGGCTCTTTGCATTTATTTAATGTTGTATTTTAACACGTTTGACACAACCTAAACTAGTTTTTATGTTAGTGTAGAGTCTACACTGTAGACCATAAAACACAACCAAACAGGATTTTCTGTGAAACCCTTGACATTTTGTAAAATTCTGTACTAAACTACTGGATGACCAAAACTAAAAAAGTGGGGATGGGGTGGGTTTTTGGTGCTAGGAGGTCATATTTTTATTTTTTAAAATCCTGAGATAATAAAAGCACAAAAATGTGGCCATGTAGACCACTTAATTCTTTTGATAAGATCTGCTGGGAGCCACATTTACTCATTTTTGTTTGAAAGATTTTTCCTTTTTCAATAGGGAGAAAAAGAAGAGATCATGCTGGATGTCATCTCCTGATAGATTCTCATTCTTCTAGCCTTTACTCTTCCTCTTAAATAACAATTCTACCCTGCTCCTCACCAGCCACAGATTGAGGGGCATTCATTCACAAATGACTCTTGAGCCTGCTTCTGAATGTCTGCTTCCTTATAAAGCCAAAACCTCAATACCAACGCTTAATGAATCAAGGCTTGTGAAGATGCAGGCAGAAAACCCTAGTGCCTAAGAGAAATAATCTCTTTTCTGTTCTACCTTTAAATTCTCTTACAACATGCAGGAATAATAATAGTAGCCGTTCTTCACTATGTGTGAGCCAGGCACTGTTTGTTCTAAGCCCTTTATATGAATTAACTTCTCACAACAGGCCTAAGAAGTGGGTACAATTGTTGCCGCTATCTTATAGATGAGGAAATTGAGACACAGAGAATTAAGTAACTGGCCCAAGATCACCCAGTCTGGAAGCATCCCAGCTAGGATTTGAATCCTGGATGTTCCTGTTATGCTTTTCATCACTCAAGCTGGTTATAAATTTAACTGACTATAGAGTATAAAGTCACCATTAATTCACCACATTTTGTATTCAGGAGGTCCTCTATGTGACCAAGTCCTGGGCCATATTTTTCCTTCTGGAACTCCAGTGAAGTGAAATTTGTTGAGATCTACTTAGGGAAAGCATTCCCAAATCAGATTACCCTCTTGGAAGCCAGCCTCAGACCGTCAGCATATGCACTGTAAGTGCTAACCAGGACAGACAATTCAACCTCACTGGATAATAATGTTTCACAATATTCCTACCTCAAATTATAAAGAAGCAAGATGGTTAAAGATGGTTAAATTTGGATTCTCTGATGTTGGACAAGGTAGAAACCAGGAGGTGAAATGGGAAGAGAGACAGCAGTGGACGGAAGCTGAGAGAAAATAAATGTAACATACGTGCACATGGAGAGATCAGTATCACACTGCAAAGAATGCCGATCAAGGTCATGCAGAAGAGAAGTGTGTGGGTGTGTTATGACAGAACTAGAAAAGGAGCATAAATATGAAAACTGAGTACCTGGCAAGGGGAGGTGGTGGGGAGTAATGTTGGGTTGTTTCCCCATATGGAGCTTCAAATAAATTAAGTACAATTTTAGGCTGGATTAATAGAAATACATCATCTGGAACATGGAAAGAAAGAGCTCCACTTTATTTTGTGTAAGACCAAATCTAAGTAATGTGTTCTCTTTTAGAGGGATATAATAAAGAGAACGACCAACCAAGATGATGAGGGGACTTGAAACCCTAACTTAAGAAGAGTTGAAGAATTCATGAGTGATCAAAGAGATGTCTTGAAATACCTCATGGGCTACTGTGTAAAAAGGAATTAGACTTGCACTGGAAGGCTCCAAGGCTCTAGAACTGATGATGGGTAGGAACTTCAGAGACACATATTTTTGCTCAGAATAGGGAAGAAGTCATGGAAATATGAAATAGACTGCCTTAGAATGTAACAATCTCCGTATCACTGGAGGCATTCAAAGTGACATTGTCACTGGCCTGTATAATGTTTAAGGTGCCTTTCATCCTTACTCTGCCAGTCACTTGTAAACTAAAGAGTGGGAAAACAATGTAGCCTACTTCATTAGGTTCTTGAAGAGCACTTAGCACAGTGATAGCCAGCACTTTCTAAAAGTCAGCTGCTAATAACATTCCTAAAGTCCTGAGGTTTAATATTTCTACATTTGTCAGTGGGCAATTATTTCACCTTGTGTTTTTAGATCACTTTTTGACATTATCAATGTTATCCTGAGTGGTGGATTTGGTATCACTCAGCATCCTTAGGATATCCTTATGTACTTAAAACTTATTTAGTAGTGTCCAGGGAGCAGTATTGTGATTTCAGTACCAGTAGGATCTTAAAATTTGAATTGTAGCCCCACACTGCAGTTCCGGAGGCCAACAATGTGGTAAGATAATGTGGGGTGACATCCCCCCACATTATAGGAATGGTGGAGAAAATAATAAAATCTGGCAGACTGAGAAAACTCAAGCAACGCAGCTTGGTGTTGACAGTTGAAAAGCAATAGCAACTGAGGTCAGCCTTATACTTAACACACAAGAATCATACTAGATGGCTCATCTTGAGCAAAAAGTGTCATGAGGCCTGTGAAACCAAGTGAAAAAGCTGGGTACTGGGAGATGAAGACAAGCCAACCAATGAGCTGGTTACTTGCTCACTGGGAAACTAGTTCTGTGAAGGCTGCTATTCCATGGAGAATAAGGCTGACCTCAGCAGCATCTTCAAATAAGAGAAAGCACACATGACTTTTAAAAGGGACAATGAAGTTGTCTTAGCAATCAAACTTATTTAAACTCTTAGTTCCTCCAACCAGAAGGGAAAATTGAGAGGAGGCAATATGGCCCTGCCTCTGCTGAGTGACTACAGCAAGTAGCTTTACCTCTCCAAGCCTCAGTTTTCTCATCTGTAAATGGGAATAATGACACGTTATTGCATTGACATGAGAATTATTTGCTATATTAAATGTAAAGTATACTTAGCACTGTGCTTAATGTATTATTAGAATGAAGTTTCACTGGGGAAGGGGGAAGAAAGTGTGGCTATATTAGTGTTACTATGTTAGAGATACAGATCCTGCCATATAGCGATAGTGACATTATACAGAGGGAATGGAGAACCATGACACCACACAACCCTCTTGTCTTGAAGTCCATCTGAAATGGAATTGCAAGTGTCCTTGCTCCAAATGCAAGGTAAATGATTTCCCTTCTCTCTCCTTTGGTTCTGTTTTTCTCTTCATGCTTTAATCATTTTGACACCAAGCTGTACAAAAGTAATTTAAAATTAACATGTCTGACACTGGGTAGCTAGCAAAACCTGATTCTGAACCCTGCCCCCTCTCCAGGGCAGCCAGAAGTTATCTTTCATTGGCTACTGGCCCTGCAGCAGCTGATCAAGGGCCCAGGAAAACACATCCAACAATTAATTTGCTAATTTAGTTTTCTGTTTAATTTGAAACCAGAAAATCCTCAATCACCCAGGAGCTTGGCTTTCTGGCTTGAGCATTGGCTTCTGAAACTTCTTGTTCAGTAGTGAGCAAAAGAAACAGAAAACAAAGGGAAAAAGCTTACATTCTTAGATACACACCATAGGTCCTATGTCCTTCTGTCCTCAAAATGGTTTTTCTATAGGATCACAGTTCACAAATACTTTTACCAGAATTGGGAACAATACATTCATACTCAATGTAGGTAAACTGTGCCATGAGCTATGGGGAATTTCCAGACCAATATGTGTTTAGGATTTAAAAACTACCTTAGGGTTACAGACAGACCAAGATGGGTTTCTGGCATTAGAAGTAAGCATTGCTCTAAACTGTGAAGCAGCTTGCGGCTTCCCTGGGAACTTTTCTGCTGATTTCAATAGGAAGAAGCAAAAGAAAGAGATTTGTATTTGAGAGTTGGATGAGAAATAGACAACAGGTACCCTTGTAATAGCTTTCCCTTGCTGGAGAGAGTCTCAATTAAGAGGAGGAGAGGGTAGGCTCAACTCTCAACTGTGTACCAGGACCCATCCCCCTTCTGCCACTCAAAGTGCTCAGTTGGTGGTTTGATTTTACTTTCTATGTTCCCACCTCAGCGAGGTTAAACTTTTCTGCTTGACTTCCAGGACCTTGTAAAATCTGGCCTATCAACTGTACCTATCAATCCCTATTTCTAACTCTTCATCAAAGTGTATATTCTAATTTGGCCAGACTCAGTGTTCTGAGGACATGCTGCTATGTTCCTGCCTCTGAACCTTTGTTCATTTCCCTACTGATTTTCCTCCACATGTTTCTCTTTCCTTTATTCAAATGCTATCTGAGGTGGGTGTGGTGGCTCATGCCTGTAATCCTAACACTTTGGGAGGCTGAGGTGGGAGGTTTGCTCGAAGTCAGGTGTTTGAGAACAGCCTGAGCAACATAGTGAGACCCCCATTTCTATGAAAAATAGAAAAATTAGCCAGACATGCTGGTGTGTGCCTATAGTCCCAGCTACTCTGGAGGCTGAGGCAGAAGGATCACTGATCTCTCCCTTTCTGTCTTCACATTAGTAGCACTTATGTAATGTACCAAATTGTTGGCCACTCTGATGAAAATAATGTTCAGTTATTTTATATTTCACACACTTAATCTTAACCAAAACGCCGAGAAGCGATATGTTTTATATTTCACTTCTGACTTTCCAAATAAACTATAAAGTACCTAGAGTCAGGGTCCACATCATACACTTCCTTGGTATCCCTCACGGGGGTTCCCCAACCTGACCATTCATGATAATCACTGTGTGCTTGTTTAAAAAAAAGATGTTATACCCACCCTGAGATTCTGTTTTGTTAGGTCGAAGATGGGGCCCAGGAATCTATTTTCTGCATGGACTCTAGTATAACCAGTCCCTTGATGGGAGTTGGGGAATCACTGCTCATAGCACATGCTGTGGAAGACACTCAGCTTGAGTATAAACATTTGCGTGTAAACTGCATATACAAATATATACTTATTTATAACACATCATGACCTCTTGGATGGGCATTCTACAACCAAATGTATGCCTCAGGGCACAAGTTGGAAGGCAGATAATCTGGTTTATTCTCTGTGACACCAATTTGGTATGTTTGGAAACAGAATCTCCTCTAGGCTTTATGATCTCTTCGTAACTACAATTGCAGAGGAGATCAGGTTGATAGAATTGTAGCTGGTTAAAGACAGAATAGTTTCATATCATCCTTCATCAGTTGTAGTCTATAGTATTTGTTTGTGAAGTGATATTTAGGGGCAGGGAGACTGTGTTATGTGAAAAAGCTGGTCAGATTCTGCCCCAGGCACTACAAAATTAGTAAAATGAGTCTTCCTGCCCATATCCTAAATCCAACTCAAGTGTTAAATGATGGAGGATTAAGCTGCGATTCCCCTCCTGGAGTACTTGTGTTTCAGAGGGAATCCTCTGGAAGTGAGAGAAGAGGATTATCTTAATGACCCGCGACCTTACTTGACAGGCAGCCTGCCCAGAGCCCAAGATTTGGGAGAGCATTCTCATAGAAGATGACTCCCTAGACACTGCTCTGCTTCTTCCTATCCTCTGCCATCCTCGATAAAGTAAACAGTGATCAAAAAAGTTTCCATTGTTCTCAGGGCTGAGAGAATAGGACGCTTTCAGTTTAAATGTGGATATGATGCTCTGCTATGGGCGTTGTTATAAGAAGCATCTAGGTCAGAGTTCCATCAGTATTTTGCTGAAATACCATATTCTTACACTATTAGATTCAAAGAGAAAGCCCATGAAGTGTTCTTTTATTTATTCAGCAAATATTAATCGAGTGCCTATTATGTCTTAAGTACTGTCCTATATATTAGAGATACAACAGTGAACGAAGAAAATTCATGGAGATTATATTGTGGAGGGGGAAGGGATGGTAAAGGGGTGAGCTATATATAAGCAAAATAAATAATTCTATAGTATGTTAAATAAGTGCTGTGGAGAAGAAATAAACAGAGAATGGAAGTGAGGAGTTGGGGGGAACATTTACATTTTAAACTGAATGGACAGGGAAGATCTCACTGAGAAGGTGACATTAGTGTAAAGAACTGAAGGAGACCAGGAAGCAAGCAAGCCAGGCACATATCTGGGAAAAGAAAATTCCTCAAACTGATTTAGTACCTCTCAGATCCTAGGTTAAGACTCAGGATTTGTAAATCTAGCTTAACTCTAGTGCCATCGCTAAATGCAGAATAATTTCCCCTTTGAAAGCTACTCAGTCCTCAAAACTAAAAAGTCTTATAAGTCTTAGCTGAAAATTTCATATCAAAAACTAAATTTTATTTATTTTCTTTGAAAGCCAAGTAGTACTACCATAGTCACTTTGAGGTATGGAAGTCTTCCCCAAAACAAAACCAAACGAAACAAAACAAAACAACAAATGAATTTATGGGGATTTTTAGATGAAAGATTCTCATTTAGGCTAATTAGTTACTTTAAAAACAGTCACAGGAATAATTAGACATTGGATTTTAAATGGACTACCTTTTTTTCTCTTTTTGAGACAAGGTCTTGCTATGTTGCCCAGGCAGGCCTCGAACTCCTGGACTCAAAGGATCCTCCTGCCTCCTGAATAGCTGGGACTACAGGCATGTGCCACCGCATCCAGCTTGCGACTATTTGTTTTTAAAGAATGAAAAAGCTTCTCTAATTTGGTTCTCAGGACAACATTGTGAAATATGCAAGGTTAGCATTATGCTCAGTTTGCACATGAGCATGTTAAGTCTCAGAGAGATTGTCTTGCCTTAGGTCACACAACTAAAAAAAGTGGTTGAGCCAAGTGGTAAAACTCAGGTCTTTTGACTCCAAATCCCATGTTTCTTCTCCCTATCATAGTTGCCTTTTCAGTTTCCAAATTAGGAAAACAACTACACCACAGTATTTACTTACAGAATTTAAGCAACCTCTAGATGCCCTGTGAAACCACATCTGTCATATAAAAAAGAAAAATATCAACAGTGTACTGGAAAAGCTAGCTGTAAAGTTAAATTTAAAACCAAAAGGACAGACAGGTGGCACCAGTTCCTACAGCATAGGTCTTAAAGGCTGGAAGTCTAACTCACAGCAGAAATATTATCCCTTCCTACCACTGGGCGCTGGTACAAGGAATGCTTTCCACCTGGGGCAGAGGAGATGCTGGGAAGCAGTACAATGTTCCATTAAGTACTAAAATTTATCAACCCTAATTCAGGCAAAAGGAGATATAGATAATAAAAAAGTGGTTATGTTTCTTGAATTTGGTTCTTTTTCTCTATTTCCAAAACCACTCTAGTCAAGGCCCTTGTCACTTATTCCTCACATTTCTATAAATGTCTACTATCTGGTTCTCCCACCTCTGTTTCTCTCTTTTTCCTGACTTCTCTCCAAAACCCTTATTGTACATTCTCCAGATTAACCTTCCTGAAGTACTGTCATTCTTTCACATAAAAACTTTTAATGGCTCCAAAGTGTAGTTCATGTCAAGAAAATAAGATTCAGTCTAGCATTTAAGAGCTTCCTTATCTAATACAAGTTACTAAAACTGGCACAAGATGAAATAGGAAATCTGAATTGCCCTATATCTATTAAAGAAATTGAATTTGTTATCAAAAATCTTTCCTAAAGAAAGCTCTAGGCCCAGGTAGTTTCGCTGGTGAAGAAAGACCAATCTTACACAAATCTTTTCAGAAAATATAGGAGGAAACATTTCCAACTCATTAGACTTTGTCTAGCCAACCTGATCTTTGCCACCCCTACTGCAACCACCAAAAACCATGTGTATGTCTTGGTTGTTCCCCACACAACATGCTGCGTGCCTTTGGTGACCTTGTTTCCTCTCTTGGAATTCCCTCCCCACTCCCTTTGCCTATACAAGTCCTTTGGATGGGTGAGTGAGGATTCTTAGATGACCTGAAGCTTAGCCCTATTCTTTTTGTCATCCAAGGCTAAAGACAAGTACAGCTTTGAGAAGTGAGCACAAAAAAATAGTACAAATCAGTATTAGTACTGTACATAGACATTAAGCCCAGTACAGTGTGCATAAAAGTAGAGTCAAAGGCTTTTCTGGTTCAACAGAGAGAAGTGTTTTTATTAATATTCCATAGTGAAATATAATACTGAACTGTGCAAAATGCAGAGAAAGTGAAGTTTTTTTTTAAAAAAAAAAAGTGAAAAAATACCAGCAAATGCATAGGAATAAGAGCCTTATATGGCACTCGGTATTTCAATAAATATTTATTGAGAACCTACTATGCGCCAAGTATATTATATTAGGCATATACACATGGTGGTCCTTGCCTTCATGGAACTTACGGTCCAGTGGAAGAGACAGACAATAAACAGGTAAACAAAATTATAAATTGTGATTAATTTTTCTGAATGAAAAGAACAAATTCTGAAAGAGAGCATATTGGTGGGAACCTGTTTTAAAATTGATGGTCAGGAGGGGCCACTCTGAGCAATTAATATTTCTTGCAGGATGAGAAGGCACCAGCCACCGGGGTGAGGCCACTCTAGATAGAGAAAATAGAGCGCGTAATAGTTCTGAAAATGGAAATTTATCAGGTTCTATTAGCAGCCAGACAGAAGGTCAGTGTGGCTGGTAGGTTGGAAAGGTAGGTGAGGCTAGGGACACAGGGCCTTCTTGGACCTGGAAGGAGTTTGTATTTTATTCTAAACACAGTAGGAAGCCGTTAGAGAATGACAAGTTAATGAAGAGAGAATTGAGAAAACCCTAGAGCCATAATATTTCAAAAGGCATTATTTGCTCCCAGATTCAAGTGACATTCATTGAACATCTCAGTGCCAGATATTCTTCTAAGCGTTCTCACATGCTGTTCAATTCTCACCACAGACCTGTAAGAGAGGTACTACTGCTATCACTACCACATTCTTACTGATGAAGAAACTGATGCTCAGAGAGAATCAGTGACTTGCCCAAGATTGCACAATCCAGAGTGGTGGAATTGAGATTTAGTCTCATAGCCTCTGACTTCAAGGCCTCTGTTCTTTCCGTTGGATTGTCTAATAGTTGCTTGAGCCACAACCTTCACAACATTCTCGACTCCTCTCCACTTATCCTATTTTCCTTATGATGTCCATCAGCAAATCCTGGCACCTCTACCTCCAAAATCTGACCACTTGTCACCACCTCCACTGCTACCAGGCTGACCCAAGCCACCATCATTTCTTACCTAGATTCCCACAGTTGCCTCCTAACTGGTCTCCCTGCTTCTGTCCTTGCACCCCTACCTCCTATTTTTTACAGGGCAGCCAGAATATGTTTTAAAACATAAGCCATATTTACAACTATTATGTACCCATAAAATTTTTTTAAAAATGTAAGTCGTATCATAAAACATAAGTCATTGCTCTACTACAAACCCTCCAGTGGCTTCTCATCTCACTCAGAATAAAAACCAAAGACCCTACAATGATTTAGAAGGCCTAACAAAGTCTGCCCCCTCCAAACACACTTCCCTGACCTATCTCCTACATCTCTCCCTTGGCTCATTCTAGTCAGCCACACTGGCCTCCTTCAGCAAGGAAACTCTGTGTCAGGCCCTTTGCACTTGCTGAACCCTCTGCCAGAAATGCTGCTCCTCCTCCTCCTCCTCCTCCTCCTCCTCCTCCTCCTCCTCCTCCTCCTCCTCCTCCTTGTATGGCTTACTCCCCCTCTCTTATGTCTCAGCTCAAAATCACCTTATCAGTGAGTCCTTTCTGCCACCCTTTATAAACTAAGAAACTCTGCCCAAACCATAATTTCTATCTCCCTTAACACTGCTTATGGTTCTCAGTAACTTAATAACCATTTAATGTACTATATGTTCACTTATTTATTTCTTTGCCCCCTCCCATTAGAACGTAAGTTTCATGAGAACAAGAACTTTATTTTATTTTCGGTTCATAGAACAGTTTTCAGCTCTGATAACACTGCCTGGCACATATAGATGCTCAGTGAATAGAGGCAGGTGACTAAATAACAGTACCTATATATCAGTGACTGAGGATGAAAGCACGTTGTAAACAAGGAAGTGTTAGAAGAAGTTTATTCCAGTTGGTTCTTTGTTTTCTAAGCCTTAAGATCCCCTTTGAAAACCTTAACTAAATAGAGTGAACCCAAATGATCTTGGATGCAGCGCTCTCTCTTGGTAGTCACCAACTACATGACTGACTGAGCATTGTCTGGGAACCCAGTCTTGTCATCTTTTCTTTCTCAGGTTCACTGGCAAAGCCAGTGAGAACCTCTTGCTTCTTTCTAAGGCACCCTTACATGCCTTTGGCTTTTTAGAGTTTTTATTCTGGCCAATGGGAGTGATGGCTGATGCCCTGTCTGTAGTTGGGATTCTATACAGGGAAAGTCATTCAATTAAATCAAGCAGTATTGAATTCTTAATTGACACAAATGAGACAGACAGACAGCTGGAGGAGTGGGGGAGGGACAGGGAGCAGGTGCCCTGCATAAAGGACAAAGAAGAGGAGCAGAATGAAAATTCAGACTGATGGTGGAGAAGCTCACTCATGAGTCTAGATTTGGTACCAAAAGTCTAGATTTTGTACCGAAAGAAAACTTTGCCACAGCTTACTTTACATAGAGCAGAAAGGATCTAGCGGTGTCTTTGCCAAGGATGAGGCAACAGGTTCTAAATGCTTGTGCCATTTTGGCCACCCCTATGGCCAAGTCCACCTCTTTTCAGGGACTGTCATTTGTGAGAGTCACTCTTGGTAAAGTCCTCATTCTGGTTTTTTTCCCAAAATAAACTTATCAGATAATGTTTGAATAAACGAAACCACTTTTAAAATCCCATTTATCAAACAAAGGGATTCTTAACACATGAGTTAGGAAAGTGAAGGAAAGGATGTTTCCAGATCTTCAAATGCCAGATAGAGGGGGCATTCCTTGCAAAGAAGGTTGTTAACTCCAGAATTTCCTCTAAGAATGTTGGGGGCTTTTTTCCTCTCAGCCCCCTCTTGATCAGAGCTTTGACTCCCCAGCTCAGACAATTCTTCTCTGTATCCATGGGAATTGCTCCCATAATTAGTAGTGTCTCCTGCCTGGAACACAGACAAGTAAATGTTCAAACCTGGCAGCTGATCCTGGGAAGGAGAGCTGATTAAATCTTTCCTGTTGAGAGTCACCTTTTTGATTTGAATGTGACACCTACATCCCTCACCTCAGGTTTGTCTGAGGGAAGCAGTTTCACCCATACCTTCCTGAACTGAAGATCCTAATATTTTAAAGATACATTTAATCTTAAAAGGAGCCCACTGATTTCCTAAGTTAAGTAACTTAGGAAAAAGCATAGGCCTTTCTCCTCTCTCCTGGCCCCTTCTCTGCTAAACACCACCCTGTATTTGGTAAGATGAAAGTTCCTGTTGCACAGGTATCATCAAATGCCAGGGGCCTGGAGAAATAAAAGGAGTGCAGAATACCACTAAGTACACATAAGTATTAACTGCAAATGGAAGAGAGAGCAGGCGAACTATTTCTTTAGAAGTTTTAGTAAGACAGGCTGGAACCACCAAGCCCCAAAGTGAATACTCGTGGTAATAGTCCGTTCCAGGAAAGCTTTCTACGGGCGGAGGTGTATTCTTATCTGGATGTAGCTAGGATTATGTACTACCATTCAAACATGTTCAGGAGAGACAGTATCCATTTTCTTACTGACATCAAGGCAGCCTTTTAAGTTTATCCAGATTTGTTTTGGTTAGTGCAGTAAAAAAGCAAGGTTGGAGAATTATGTCTAACAAAAATAAAGCCATTGTATGCTTCAAGTGTCCCACTGAAAGCTGCTTTTAAAGCAGTTTGCTGCTCCTCAGCTCCAGTCACCTCAGCAATGCTTGCATTCAGGCAGGTTGGCTGTGAACAAAGTACATTTGCTTCACATGCAACAGCCCTAAACCTCCACTCTCAGGACAAAAGTCTTCCTTAGCAATGTTTTCTGCATGGCTCTGGTTAAGGGCCATTCACTTACCTCCAACCTCTTTCTCCTGGGAGACAAAGGCACCTTTGGTGAAGTGACACAGGAGAGTTAGAATCAGATTTTGTTATCGACATTGCAGCCTTCAATTTCAGTAAGAGGCTAAATCTGTCTGTTCCAACTACAGGAAGGCAATCTTTATAACCCCTGGAGCACTTGGCCAATTATGCACCTGCAAATATACCATACAGGACATTTCAGGTTCCTAAGCACTTTGAAAACTGATACTTAAACAGTCTCAAGGGATCCTATCACCCACCTCGCATAATAGCTGCTTTGGAATCTGTTATTGGCACCAGAAAAAGAAAGAGTCCTCTGAAGTCATTCTAAAGCCATTTTTATTGTGCATTTTCAAACAAAGAACCTCACCAAAAGAACTTCTGTTACAAAATCAGGGTAGAAAGTCAAACTCATCTCATCTAAGAGTCAATTACCCTGGCAATTTTGTGAAGAGATGGGAAATGAGTGTTAGGGGAGAGAATTGTGGGGAGGGGGTGGGATCGGCTTTTAAAATCCCCTGGGTGAGAAGGGTGTTCCCACTGACTCTAAACCCTAACAATTACAACAGAAGGGCCTCTGTGACTTTCTGGCTATAAACTTTTAATGATTATTAACTGGGGAAATGTAGAATATGTGGAATTTTAACAATTGGCTTTCAACCTCCATTTGCTTCTTTCTGAGAAACTTGTTTTTGCACAGTGTAATAACCTAAGGCTCAGAATTTATGTTAGCTACCTTGATATTCCTTGCTGAAAAGCTACTTTCTTACATATCTTAATTCCAATAAAGAGGCAGATGCCCAACGTGCTGTTTATCTCAGGAAAGAAATACATGTGGGAAAAGAAGCAATCTTCTCATTGAAATTAAATTAAATCATGACCACCTGTTGTGGGATTATCCTGCCATCTGCTGTTCAAAAGAGAAACAACAGCAGAGAACAGGACAGAGGAGGCAAAATGTTGGCAAGCTTTGCTCCCAGATGTCCATCAGTTGACGAAGGGTATTGGTATAGCTAAAATCTTTCTCTCTCTCTTTTTTAAGGGTCTTACTCTCTATTTTTATTAAAGTGAGATAGAGAAAATATGATTAATAGCAAGAGTGCTAATGGAAGGATCCAAGAAATGTGGGTATATCCTTTTTGAAAATAGTTGTTAATCTTGATACAAGATTCCTAGAATGTTCTTTTTTTTTTTTTTTTTTTTTTGAGACAGAGTCTTGCTCTGTTGCCCGGGCTAGAGTGCCGTGGCGTCAGCCTAGCTCACAGCAAACTCAAACTCCTGGGCTTAAGGGATCCTACTGCCTCAGCCTCCGAGTAGCTGGGACTACAGGCATGCGCCACCATGCCCAGCTAATTTTTTCTATATATATTTTTAGTTGTCCATGTAATTTCTTTCCGTTTTTAGTAGAGACAGGGGGGTCTCACTCTTGCTCAGGCTGGTCTCGAACTCCTGACCTCGAGCGATCCTCCCACCTTGGCCTCCCAGAGTGCTAGGATTACAGGCGTGAGCCACCACGCCCAGCCCTTAGAATGTTCTTTACCTTTGACCTAGTCATTCCACTCCTGGAAACCTGTTCTAATAGATGAATCTAAAATCTGTGTGGAAAAAGCCATGTGTGCAAAGATGTTCATCAAAATGATCATTTTATTTATTTAATTTTTAGAGATGGAGTCTCTGTCACCCAGGCTGCAGTGTAGTGGCATGATCAGTGCAGTGGCATGATCATTGCAGCCTTAAACTCCTGGGCTCAAGCGATCCTCCTGCCTCAGCCTCCTGAGTAGCTGGGACTACAGGTGTGTACCACCATGCCAGGATCTCACTATGTTGCCCAGGCTAGTCTTGAACTCCCAGCCTCAAGTGATCCTCCCACCTCCATCTCTAGAGTTGCTGGGATTACAGGCTTGAGCCACTATGCCTGGCTCACAATGTTCATTTCATATTAACAACAACAACAACAAAAGAAGTAACAAACATAAATATCCACCAACTATTAATAGCAAATGGTTAAAAGCATCCACTGAGTAGAATATTTTGACTCTATTAAAAATAATTATATTAAAATTTTGTGACTACATGATAAAGTATTTATATTATAATGCAAAATGAAAATAAAAATGGATTAAAAGAGCATAGAAATCCCGGGCTTGGTGCCTCACATCTGTAATCCTAGCACTCTGGGAGGCTGCAGCAGGAGGACTGCTTGAGCTCAGCAGTTCGAGACCAGCATGAGCAAGAGTGAGACCCCATCTCTAAAAAAAAAAAAAAGAAAAAAAAAAAGCATAGAAAATAAAGTTTTTGGAAATAACCAGCCACACCAAAATACACCAGTAGTTATTTGTGAGGCCGTGAAGGACTCAGCACTTTATCCTACTTTTTGATCTTTTCTGAATTATCTTTAATGACCAATATCAACTTGTATAATGGAGAAAAATTTCCCTTAAAAGATGTCTGGATTCTAATTCCATATTTTACTAAAAAACACCAAACAAACAAGTCCTGTGTGACCATGGATGAGTCACTTCAGCTCTCTGGGGCTCTGTTCTTTCATCTGGCAATTGTTTCCCTCCCCCCACAGGGTTGTTCCAGGATCATCTCAATAATAAATGCAAAAGTACTTTGAAGAGTATAATATTCCATATGATTTATTATTCATTTATTTTGTCTACGGTCTCTCTCCAATCTTAAACATATCCCTGTTTTTTTCCCTGGGATCAATAAAGTATAAAAACCCGAATTCTCCCTCACTCTTGGCAAATAATAAGATTTATAATCGTGCTAAAAGGCATGTTCTCTACTCAGTGAGTCAAGTCATGATTGGTGCTTCCCTTGAGTTCTTGATTGTCTACCACTCTAATTGCTTTTGATCTGGTCTCCCTTCCTCCAGGACATTGCTCACACCACTGCAAGGTTAGCCGAGCCAGTTCCCACCTCCGAATCCTTCGGTGGGTCCCACGGCCTATGGGATTAAGTTAAAGAGCCTAGTCCTGGCATCCAAGGCCTCCATGTTGAATTTAAGTTCCCAGATATGTCAGGCTATTATATACCTCTTTGATTTTGTTTGTGCTGTTTCCTCTGCCAGCAGTGCCCTTTCTGCCCATCTTTTGGGCAGCTTAGATGTCAGCCCCTCTTGAAACCTTCCCTGATTCCCTGGTAAAACAGGCCACATTCTCCTTTGTGCCACTGGCTCCCATCCCCCACCATGATTTTTATCACATCACTTACCACGCGGTCATGTAAGTTTCCGTTTCTTTATCTGACTCCCTCACAGACAGTAAAGACTCCTTAACAATCCACGAATCTTGTATGAAGTTGTGTATCCCAGCACCTAGTACTGTGCCTGATTTATAGTAGATGTTCAATAAATGTTTGTGGAATAAATAAAAGAATTTATTTAGCATTTTAACTTCCAGAGGGCTTTCATCTTTTTTATTTTTTTGCTTTCATGCTTTATGATCATGTGAGGAAGTCAGGGTGGGTATTACTGTTACCATTTTATGGATGAAGAAACAGAAACTCTGAGTAGATAGCTGGGAAGTGGCAAAGCAAGAATTTGAGCCCAGCTTTTCTAAGAGGAGAAAAACAAAACCAAACCAAACAACCCTGTAGCAGATACTATTGCTCCGCCCAGATCCTCTCAGATCTCTTACCAAGTCCTCCTGCCCCTTCCTTGGCTGCTGTTTGCTTTTGCTTCCAATAACCAGCTCCTGAGACTCTTCAGAGGAGGAAGGTCCTCAAGTTACTGGAAATGGCTTTGATCCTGCCCTCTTTCCTAGTCTCTAGCAAATGACTGATTAGATGTGGGAGTTTGAAAGCCCAGCATTCTTACCTCTGGGTAGAATTTATACTCCTGAGCTCCCTCAGGGATTACATTACCTTAGGGACTAAACTACTGTCTCTGGGACTTTGCCTGAAATCTCGTCTTTGCTTGGCTTTTCCCCCTTCCCAGTCCTGCTTCCCCTAGGTCCTTACCGACTTCTCCTTGGAGTGTTTCCTTCATAAATCTCTTACCTGGGAATCCTTGTTTCAGAGTCTGCTTCCGAAGTTCCCCAGGCATCCAACTAAGCATGTCCTTGGTTCCTACTATATGTCAGAACCTATCAGGTGCATTTACAAAAGCTAGTTTATTTACACTTCACAAACTCTCTAGGAATAAAGTACATACATTTAATTTTTTTTACACCTGAACTAAGACTCAGAGAGGTTGGGTAATTTACCCCAGGTCATACAGCAATAGTAAGAGTCAGAAATTTGAACCTACTAATCTTTTTTACTCCAAAGGTGTGTCCTTTTCAGTATCCCCTGATACCTCTTTTAGTTCCAAACTTACTGTTTTTCTCTTTGTGAAGACTTCATGATAGGCAGACTAAGATAAAATCACTTGGTGAGAACTCTTATTTTTGGTGTTTGTGTACATATCTGGTTAACTCACTGGCCATTTTCTACAACTTTTGGTAATGTGATATTGGGTGGCAAAAGCAGGTAAGAGACAAAAAGATCTTCATCAAAATAGTCTCTCTTTTTGTTTCCTAATACAGGAATCTCCCAGATTATCTATAAATCACTATGACTATGTGATCTTTAGCAAATTTCCTCGTCTCCAGATCCCAATTTTTCTATCTTTAAAGTGGGGAAATAAAATAATAAGAATATCTACCACTATAGGATGGATTAATGAAAAATAGTTATTAATAGAATGGTGCCTGACACAAGTGTATGCTTAATAAGCGTTGGCCATTATTATTATCATTTTAGTACCTCTGCTACTTATAAGCAGGTTATGCTCCAAAAAGCTGTAAGTCCTTTAGTTCACATGTGTATTATAGTGATCAACCAGAGACTCAGGACGGTCAAAACACTAACACTGAATCACTCTCATGAGCCCTGGTTGTGGCGTACTGAGAAGGGGCTGCTTGCTCAGATACGGATATTGTTAACTCCAAGTGGTACCTCAGAAATATTACTGAACTGTCCTCACAAGCCACAAGAGTAAAGTCCTATTCCCTCTTGTGGTGACTCCTAGAATTACCATTACCTCTTAAATCATAGATCTTAGAGCACAAAATTTACAAGGATTCTCAGAGACCACTAAGAAATCACACTTAGGTCAGAGGCTCCCAAGCTGGAGTCTCAAATTCCTACATGTCAGAGAAGGTGCTAATAAATATTTTCAAAAGTTCAAAAAATATAATTAAAATCATTCAATTACCTTTGACAAAGAAAAAATATTTTCATGCAAATTAACTTTTTTTTTTTTTTTTGAGACAGAGTCTCACTCTGTTGCCCAGGCTAGAGTGAGTGCCGTGGCGTCAGCCTAGCTCACAGCAACCTCAAACTCCTGAGCTCAAGCGATCCTCCTGTCTCAGCCTCCCGAGTAGCTGGGACTACAGGCATGAGCCACCATGCCCAGCTAATTTTTTCTATATATATATTTAGCTGTCCATATAATTTCTTTCTATTTTTAGTAGAGATGGGGTCTCGCTCTTGCTCAGGCTGGTCTCGAACTCCTGAGCTCAAACGATCCGCCCACCTCGGCCTCCCAGAGTGCTAGGATTACAGGCGTGAGCCACCACGCCCGGCCCAAATTAACTTTTAATCCTCATAACAACCCTTTGAGGCAGGTACCACATTGTCATTCCCATTTTACAGATGGAGAAGTTGATGCACAGAGACATTGAATAACTTGCCCAAGGAAGCAAATAGCGGAGATGAGTTTGAAGCCAGCAGTCTAGCTCCAGGGCCTGTACACTTAACTACCCTGCTGTATGTTTTCTGTAATATGAACTCCATTTCCCCAGTGCCTTCTGTGTGCCAGAAGTTTGAGGTTGCAGTGAGCTACGATGATGCTACTGCACTCTACCCCGGGCCACAGAGTGAGGCTCTATCTCTGCCCCGCCACAGAAAAAGTATGAGTTTGTGGATTTCTCCCCTGATTTCTTAGCTTTATTTTAGAAGATTTGTCAAGTATAAAAAGCACAAAAAAGAATAATTGTTAACATTTTGTTGCCTATCATTTTGGTTTTTTTTCTATATGTAACATTTAAAAAATAAATTGATCCTATACTGTATTTCCAGTTACTTTAAAAAACATTATATTATGAATATTTCCCCATGTTCTTAATAATTTTCCAAAACAAGATTGTATTCATTTCTCTATACAATTGACCCTCAAACAACACAGGTTTGAAATCTGTGGGTCTACTTATCCGAAGATTTTCTTCCTCCTCTGCCACCCCGGAGACAGTAAGACCAATTCTTCCTCCTCTACTTCCTCCTCAGCCCACTCAACGTGAAGACAAGGATAAAATGTTTTATGATGATCCACTTCCACTTAATGAATAAATAGTAAATATATTTTCTCTTTGATATCTTAAGATTTTTTTTCTGTAGCTTATTTATTGTAAGAATACAGTATATAATACATAGAACATACAAAATAAGTGTTAATTGACTGTTACCAGTAAGTTTTCTGGTGAACAGTAGCTATTGGTAGTGTTAAAAGGAAAACTTTATATTTATTTATTTATGTTTGAGATGGGGTCTCCTTATGTTGCCCAGGCTGGTCTCAAACTCCTGGGCTCAAGCAATCTTCTCGACTCATCTTCCTAAGTAGCTGAAACTACAGGGTGCATACCATCACACCCAGCAAAAGAAAAACTTTAGACAAATTAAACAGTGTCTAATTGAGCAAAGAATGACTTGCAAACCAGAATAGGTTTGGAGTCATTCTGGGGCTGCCACATGGTCAGATAATATTTATGAACAGAAAAAGGAAAGTAATCTGCAGAAAATGGAAGTGAGGTACAGAAACAGCTGGATTGGTTACAGCTCAGCATTTTTATTTAAACATAGTTTGTACAAATTGGCTGCCTGTGATTGGCTGAAACTCTGTGATTGATACAAGAGTAGGTTACAGCCTATTTATATATCCAGTTCACTATATATGGACAAAACTTTAGGCTGAACTTAATAAATGTAAAGATGTGGCAGCTTTAGGCTAAACTTTTTTTTTTTTTTTTTTTTTTTGGGACAGAGTCCCGCTCTGTCACTCTGGCTAGAGTGCCGTGGCGTCAACCTAGCTCACAGCAACCTCCAACTCCTGGGCTCAAGCGATTCCCCTGCCTCAGCCTCCTGAGTAACTGGGACTACAGGCTCATGCCACCATGCCTGGCTTATTTTTCTATTTTTTTGTAGAGACAAGGTCTCACTCTTACTCAGGCTGGTCTTGAACTCCTGGCCTCAAGTGGTCCTCCTGCCTCAGCCCCTCAGAGTGCTAGGGTTACAGGTGTGAGCCATCACACCCAACCTTATTTAATATTTTATTGGCGATTCTAGCCAATGTAATAGGGCAAGAAAAAGAAATAACAAGGATACAGATTTGAAAGGAATAGGCAAAACTATCCTTATTTGCAGAGGACAAGATTGTCTATGTAGAAAATTGTAAGGAATTTACAGAAATAGCTGTTAAAACTAATATGTAAGTTTAGCAAAATAGAAAGAGTATAAGGTCAATATACAAAAATCAACTGTATTCCTATATACTAGCAACACACAAGTGGAAATTGAAATTTTAAAATGTCATTAACAATATCGTACTAAAAAAACAAATACTTTATCAAACTCAACAAAATATATGTAAGACCTGAACAGTGATGTCTATACAACATTTCTGAGAGAAATTAAAGAAAACCTAAATAGATGAAGCTACATTGTGTTCATAAATTGGAAGACTTAGTATGGTTAAGATGCTAATTCTCCTTAAATTAAGCTACAGATCCAATGCAATCCCAGTGAAAAACCTTGTAGATTTTTAAAATTTCCAGACTAACCATCACCTGGGTTTGAAATTATAGAAGCAGTAAAGATTAGGAGCAGAGAGTTCCAGGTGAGATAGAACTGGATTTAATGCCAGCTCTGTCTCTTACTAGCTGTGTGTCCTTGAGTAAATTATTTTCTCTCTCAGTTTAGGTTTCTCATCTTTCATTATAGGTGATAATAATGTGCCTCCTGAATTGCTCTGATGAATAAGTTAATGGCCCTAAGAATTCAGTATAACTGTTGGTACAATTTCTTTTTCTTTCTTTCTCTCTCTCTCTCTTTCTTTGTTTCTTTCTTTCTTCTCTCTCTCTCTCTTTCTTTTTTTCTATCTTTCTTCTTCTTCTTCTTTTTTTTTTTTTTTTGAGACAGTCTTGCTCTATTGCCCTGGCTAAAGTACAGTGGTGTGATCATAGCTCACTGCAACCTTGAACTCCTGGCCTCAAGCATCATGCTATCTCCGCCTCACAGCTAATTTTTTTATTATAGACTTTTCTTGGAAGAAAATCTTTGTGACTGTTTGATAGAGAAAAACTTTTTAGATAGGAAAACAAGCAAAAACTCAAAATTAAAATTTGATAAGAAAATTGTACTTCATCAAAATTAAAACTTCTGCTCTTCAGATGAAACGGTATAGGCCAGGCGCGGTGGCTCATGCCTGTAATCCTAGCACTCTGGGAGGCTGAGGCAGGAGGATCGCTTGAGCTCAGGAGTTTGAGACCAGCCTGAGCAAGAGTGAGATCCCATTTCTACTAAAAATAGAAAAAATTAGCCAGGCGTGGTGGCGCATGCGTGTAGTCTCAGCTACTTGGGACGCTGAGGCAGGAGGATCACTTAAGCTCAGGAGTTGGAGGTTGCTGTGAGCTAAGCTAATGCCACAACACTCTAGCCCAGCCAACAGAGCGAGACTTAGTATCTAAAACAACAACATCAACACCAACAAAACCAAATGAAATGATAAGCCACAGATTGATAGAAAATATTCACAATACACATATCTGACAATGTATTTTTTTTTTTTTTTGAGACAGAGTCTCATTCTGTCACCCCACCTAGAGTGCAATGGCATAATTATAACTCACTGCAACCTCAAACTCCTGGGCTCAAGCAATCCTCCTGCCTCAGCCTCACAAGTAGCTGGGACTGCAAGCGCATGCCACCACACCCAGCTAATTTTTTCTATTTTTCATAGAAATGGGGTCTCACTCTTATTCAGGCTGGTCTCGAATTCCTGAGCTCAAGCAATCCTCCTGCCTCAGCCTTTCAGAATGCTAGGATTACAGGAATGAACCACTTCACCCAGCCTGACAAAGGTCTTTTGGTTTTTATTTATTTTTTAATAAAAAAATAGGTCTTGCTATGTTGCCAGGCTGGAGCGCAGTGGCTGTTTATAGGCTCCACAGCACCTGGCTGACAAAGGTCTTGTATCCAGAATATAGACAGAATTTTTACAACCTATAAGATAAACAAAATTTTTTTAATGGGGCAAAAGTTTTGAACAGATAGAAGAATTTATAGCAATAGTCAATAAGTACATGAAAAGATGTTCAACGTCATTAGAGAAATGCAAATTAAATTCACAAGGAGAAAGCACTTCCTCCCCAGTAGAATGACTACAGTTAAAAAGACTAATAATACCAGAGATTGGCAAGGCTATGAAGCAACTGAAACTTTCATACATTTCTGGTGGGGGTGTAAAATAGCACAACCACTTTGGAAACCAGTTTAGTAACTTTTTACACAATTAAACACAAACCTATCCTGTGACACAGCAATACCACTTCTAAATATTTACCAAGAGAAATATAAATGTATGTCCACACAAAGATTCCTCCATATATATTCATATTAGCCAAAAACTGGGGAAAATGAATGTCTGTCAGCAGATAAATGTATTAAACAAATGTGGCATATTCACTCAATGGAATACTACCCAGAAACAAAAGGGAATGAACTACTGACACACGTGGCAAGACAGATGAATCTTGATAGACAACATGGCAAACGAAAGAAGTCAGACACAAAAAAGTACACACTGTACGATTCCATTTATATCAAGTTCTAGAACAGGGAAAACTAATTAATGGTGACAAAAATCATAATAGTGGCTGCCTCTGGCATTGGAGGAGATTGAGAAAGGGATACAAGGAATTCTCTGTGTAATGAAACTGTTCTGTATCTTGAGAACAGTATGGTGTAGAGTGTGCCAAACGCTTCCAGTTGGACATATAAAATCTATGCATTTTATCGTATGTAAATTAAACCTCAATATAGTTGATATAAATAAATGCCATGTGGGATTCCCTCATGGTCTGTCAGCCTGCACTGGAGTTTAGGAAGGGAAGCCCTGCTCCCTGAGTCTGCTTAGTAGCAGGCAGCTATAGAACCGCCAGGAGGTGCACTGGTAACCTGGCACAGGCCCTCGCCGTGACCCCAGCCAGTGACCATCCCTGGGCCTTTCTTATGGAATGCCGATCCCGCTGGTCTCTGCCAACCAGAGGGAACTTGGGCAGCCACACACCTCCGTAGAGGGCCCCTCTACGGAGACACAAAGTGGCCAGCTTTGCAGTCACAGATTTAGGGTTCCAATCTCAGCAGCAGGCTTCCTTTAGAACTGTGTGACCTTGGCTAAATCACCTAACCTCTCAGCTAGGTGCGGTGGCTCACGCCTGTAATCCTAGCACTCCGGGAGGCTGAGGCGGGAGGATCACTTGCTCAGGAGTTTGAGACCAGCCTCAGCAGAGTGAGACCTCCGTCTCTACTAAAAATAGTAAAAATTAGCCAACCATTGTGGTGTGCGCCTATAGTTCCAGCTACTCAGGA
Source organism: Eulemur rufifrons (assembly GCF_041146395.1). Classification (NCBI taxonomy): domain Eukaryota; kingdom Metazoa; phylum Chordata; class Mammalia; order Primates; family Lemuridae; genus Eulemur; species Eulemur rufifrons. The sequence goes on along the minus strand of NC_090990.1, from coordinate 17,778,734 downwards.
GACTGAGGCAAGAGGATTCCTTGAGCCCAGGAGGTGAGGTTGCTGTGAGCTAGGCTGACGCCATGGCACTCTAGCCCAGGCGAGACAGCGAGACTGTCTTAAAAAAAGTAAAATAAGAAATAAAACAAAACAAAAAAATCACTTAACCTCTCTGAAGTTTAGTGCTCCAGAAAGGCGAGGAGCCAATGGCTTTCATCTTTGTACCTTCAGTGCCTGGAACACACGTCTACTGAATGAGCTGCCCAGTGCTGGGGCAGGACGCTGTTCTATGTGCTTGTAAAGTAAAAGTTAGTATCTGCTCCCCTGGAGACAATGTTAGCATTTTATTTTATTTTATTTTATTTTTGAGACAGAGTCTCACTCTGTTGCCCAGGCTAGAGTGCCGTGGCATCAGCCTAGCTCACAGCAACCTCAAACTCCTGGGCTCCAGTGATCCTTCTGCCTCAGCCTCCTGAGTAGCTGGGACTACAGCCATGTGCCACCGTGCCCGGCTAATTTTTTCTCTATGTATTTTTAGTTGTCCAGCTAATTTCTTTCTATTTTTAGTAGAGACGGGGTCTCACTCTTGCTCAGGCTGGTCTCGAACTCCTGAGCTCGAACAATCCACCTGCCTCGGCCTCCCAGAGTGCTAGGATTACAGGCGTGAGCCACCGCACCCCACCTAATGTTAACATTTTAGATCTCGAACCCTGTTTGAGAATCTGATGAAAACCCTGTGTCCTCTTCTCCCATAAAAACATATGTACATGGGCCATTTTACATATTCCCACATGCCTGGGAATGCCATGGACCCTGGTTCTGGAAGGTCTCACTTAACTCTGAAGATTCTATGGAGCAGTCTTACAACTCAGCTACCATCTGTTCTGTACCTGATCTCTGCCAGAGCCTTTACTCTCCTTATTTCTGTTCGTCCCCTCCACAACCCACTGAGGGTGGTTTGCAGGTGAGGGAAATGAGGCTTAGAGAGGCCAAGTGACTTGCCCAAGATCACACAGCTAGTAGTGACTGGTGCTGAAATGTGACCTCATTTGTGCCTTCTGGTTCCAACCCCCTACTCATGGAAGCATCGAAGCCAGTGCAAAGGGCCCAGAAAATGTAACGCTCCATAGCAACAGCAGGAATGACTTTGCCCGAATCTGGCCCTGGCAAGAAGATCGTGCAATGGATGAGCGACCCCAGGCCCCTCCCAGGTACAGGCCTCACACCGGCTCAGACATGTGTCATCCACCCCTCAATTTCTCAACTCAGCCCACAGCCTGGGGGATGGGTGTGAAGTGGAGGAAGGGAAGAGAAACAGAGGAAATTATAAAAAGAAGTCTCAGGTTGAGTCACAAATATGAGTTATAACTCAGAGAGAGGTTCTGGGGCAGGAGAGGACAGAGAGCAAGGCTTCGTGAGAGGGCTCCCTCTGTCCACGGGGCAGGATGCTCGAATGAACAGACTTCTCTCCAAGCTCCGGATGTGGTTCCCTCTACTCAAAACAGTGGGCAGAGAGAGAGAGAGAAAGAAAGAGAAAGAGAGAAAGAGAGAGAGAGAGAGAGAACTGGGAGGTTGGAGTCTGTACCCTGGGAGGAAGGAGGGTCGGAGCCAACACGTGTTAAGCACTTCCTCGCTTGGGCCCTGTGATATGTGCTTCTCACACATCACCTTGTTCCACCTTCTCCCAAAAAGTAGACACTACTATTAACTCCCACTTTAAAGACGAAGAAATCAAGGCAGAGAGGGGAAATGGCTTGCCTGAAGTCCACAGACAGGGGGCCGGAGTTGGATTGTAAGCCAGGACTGCTTGTCCCTCAAGAGAAAAGCTAAACAAAACCAGGCCAGCCTGACCCCGGGTCTGCACCTAACCACTATCCAGGCTGCTTCCTAGTCCTGGTTGCTGTTTGCTTGTAACTGAGCAGCTCTGTGCACGCTTCACACACCTTCCCCTTTAATGCTCACCATAGCTCTGTTTGACAGCTGGGGAAAGGTCAGAGCAGTGAAGCCACTTGCCCAAGGTCACATAGCAGGTCAGTGCTGGGGCCGAGGTGTGATCGCGGTGGGTCTGACGCCATGTCCAGCACTGTTTCCACTACCCACTGCTGCCTTCCCGGGCGAGCTGGGCAGGAGTCGAGGCAGGAGGGAACGGGGAGGGGAGGGGCACTGCAAAGGTCCGGGGGATGGTGGCCCAGGAGGCCCTCCTGCTCACCTCTCTGGGCTTTTCCCTCTCTCGGCACAGCCTTCGTGCCCCTCCCTTGCCTGTCACCCGCAGCTACCTTCACTGGGGGTGGGTGAGATTTCCCTGCTGCTACTGTTGAGTCATTTCTCCCTTGAGTCCCCTGGAGTGAGTGGGAACCCCCACAAGAAATGGAGGCTACTCAGAAGACCTCGGTTCAAGGTGGAGGAACTTTCCGCCACTGCGGGGGACTGCCTTGTGATGTGGTGGATTCTCCATCGCGGGGCCGTGTTTGAGCAGAAACTGGATAATCATCTATTCCTGTAGTGGGCGGAGACTGGGCCTAGGGCCTTTAGAGCCTTTCTGACTGTGAGATTTTATGAGTCATTGTGGGATGAAATTTAGCGAGTGCATCAGGGTTGAATAGGACATATATGAGCTTTGGAGCCAGACCTGGGTTCACTACCTGGATCAGCCACCTCCTTGCTTGGGGACTGGGCAAGTTTCCTCTCGTAGCCTCAGTTCCCTTGTCATAAAGTGGAGATGGTAATACCTACCTCATGAGATTGCTCTGAGGATTGGGGATGATGTGTATACTGTGCCCGGTGGAAACCAGGAACTCAATAAATTATGCAAATAGCTAATCACGGATCAGCACATTCTTTGGTGGCCTTTCATTAGCGGTTGAGTGAGCGAATGAAATCCACGTGTCAACCAAGGTTACCACGTGTAGGAAATTAGCCTTTTCTCTGGGGCTGCCGGTCTTTGAAACAATCATGGAAAACATGATACGTAACTGGGTAAAATGCAAAAAAATGGTCAGGGATTTTGATGTCTGTGCCAACAATTGGGAATCTGAGTCACTAAAGCAAAGGGGACATGTGAAATCATCTAAACAGACCCCTATGTGAACAAGAATCTCCGCTAAGACCTTGACAAGTTGTCATTAGTTCCTTGTGTGTGCCGCACAGGTCATGGGGAATGCACTACCTGCTGAGACTGTCTGTAGGAAACTACCCAAATTTACCACTTATTTTCTACTGTTTGCCAGCTGGGAAATAGAACTTTCTAACAACTGTGTCCTCTAACCCAGGGGTGCTCAACCTGTGGTGAGTTGTACAATTATTTCATTATGTATTACAATGTAGTAATAATAGTAGAAATAAAGTGCACAATAAATGTAATGCACTTGAATCATCCTGAAACCATGCCCCGCCTCCCCGGTCCGTGGAAACTTTGTCTTCTGTGAAAACCGTCCCTGGTGCCACAAAGGTCAGGGACTGCTGCTCTGAGACCAGACCCCAATACTATAGGAACTTTCTGATCACGTGGGCGGCTGAGGGGAAGGATAACCAGACAGATCTACAGAGCACGGAAGCAGGTCTGGGGCATTCTCAGAAGCAGGAAGATGAGACCGCACACCGACGAGGCGTGAGTTTCAGAATCACAGAGATCTCGGTTTGAGTTCTGCTCTGCCACTGAGCTGTGTCCTTGGGCAAGGCACTTAATCTCCGATCCTCACTTTTCTTGATTCTCACATGAGAATCAAATGAAATAAAGCACGGACTCAACGTGGTAGTAGTACTACAGATTTAAAAAAAAAGAAAGCAAGCATAGGAAGCACTTGGCACGCAGCGCTCCACATAGTGATCATTTGCTTAACAGATGGGAGCCAACATTTCATGCGAGGGGACATTCTGCAGGGTGGGAGCTCAGGATTGTTACTTGGGCATTAAAGGGAACCCGGGAGACATGTGGATTGACAGTTTGCTTCCCCAAGATGTGTTATTGCTGTTAGTGGGTTCTGTCCAGGGAGTTGGCACTCGGGGAGGGGAGTTCACGTTGGAGATGTTGGTGGCTGGGAACTGTGTTTCTGGAGTCCAGTGAGTTCTTGGAGCTGGGGACTGTCCTGACCTGGTGAAAACTAGAACAAGCTTAACTGAACAAGGGTTTCACTTTCCTGAACACAGTCATATTCACTCACTTACTTGTTCGATCTTCAGGTGACGCCGTGGAATGGGCAGGAATTATCCTTATTTGGCAAGGGAGGAAACTGAAGCCCAGAGAGATGACGTATTTGGGTTTGGGGTCTGGCTGCTGAGAAAGCACCTATGGACGCCCAACTCCCCACCAGCCCCCAACCTCACCCACCAGTATTCCTTGGCTCTTGAATCTTCCCTCTGGTGCCTGGGGCAAGACACTAACTGCTCAATCCCTCAGAGCACCAGCTTCCCTTCCTCCTCCCCAGATGCTTTCCCAGGCCGGCTGGTGCTCCCCCGGCACCAGCACGCCCATGGCTCCTGCGTTCACTCTCACTCACCCATTCAACAGACACTAGCTGAGGACCGAGATACCGAGTGTCAGGTACATGAGATACAGGAATGAGCAGAGCACAGCCCACACCTCAGCTTCACAGATCGCTGGGCAGGAAACACATCATCAGCTGCTTCGCAAACAGTGTGGTGCCCAGAGATGGAGCATGCAGGTGTCTGAGAGCCCCAAAGGAGGGTCACCAAACAGTTCAGTTGGCCGCCTGGAGGCGTCATTTGAATTTTCCCAAAGGATGAGAAATTAGCCAGAATCCAGCGGAGGCAGGAGCGTGGCAGGTTCAGGTCTTGTGAACAGTTTGGGGACAGGTTACCAGGGCTGATGCTGGGGCTCCACCGGGGGCCAGATCACCCAGGACAGCGAGTCTGGGCTAGGACACCTCAGCAGTATCCTGCAGGCAGCGAGGGGTCACTTCAGGGCAGATGCCAAGTCAGATTTGTGATTCTAAATGGAGCATGCTGGGGACACAGACTGGAGAGGATCAGTAGGCTGCTGGAAAGAACCAAAATATGAGGGCAGGGAGGATGGAGAGGAGGGGACGGATCCCCATAATATTTAGGAAACAGAACTGACAGGGCCAGGATGCACACTGGATGTGGGAAGTGATGGGACTGAGGATGATGATCAGCTGGGGTGATGGGGTCCAGGGTGGACAACCTTGGGCGGTGGTGCAATGGGAAATGTTGCACAAATTGGGGAAACCGAGTCTCAGAGAAGCAAAGCACATGTGACACGGAGCAGGGACTCTGTACTATTGTCTCTGGGTGCTCCTCAGCCCATGGGGCCTCAGCACCGCCCTCCCTGCTACTGGGGGAGGCTGCTGGGCTCAGAACCTGCCCACCTGGGTCAGCCCCGAAGCCGAGCTGCTATTGGTAGCCAAGATCTCTGTCCATCATAACAACATCTGTTCATGTCCAAGGCCCTGGCTTTCCCATCTGTAACATCGGGGCTGGGAAGTAATGGAAGCAAAGGCCCTGGTTCATACGGCATCGAATCTCGCCAGACTGGCAGGTCCTCGCTCACTGGCTGTCATCTCTGTCTACCTCGCCAGCGCCCCCTCCTCCATCTTTCCATGCCGTGTGCACCAGGGCTCAGCACAGGCCTCCCTTCCTTCCCTGCTCAGTCCCTAGAACAGCACTTCTCAGACCTTATTGTGTACATGAATCACTCGCAGACCTTGTTATAATACAGATTCCTATTGATCGAGTCTGGGGCCTGAGAGTCTGCATTTCTGTCAAGCTCCCAGATGTTCTCAATGATGCTGGGCCAGGGACCACACTTTGAAAGGCCCAGTCTCTTGCCTTTATAAACTTTCTCCAAGCTAATGACTCCCAAATTTATATTTCCAGTCCTGACCTTTCTCCAGAACTCCAACTTCTAATGACAACTCTTATTTGATCTTCAGTCTAACACTCTCCCAATTGAGCTATTTTGGCTCCAACTCTTATTTGACATTGCCATTCAGATATTTAAAAGGTATCTCCCACAGAGTTCCAAAGATTTCCTTCACCCCTACTCCTCCCTAATTCTTCTCCCGAAACTTAGAGATATCCTTGAATCTCCTTTCTTTCTTTCTTCCTTCCTTCCCTGTTTCTTCCTTCCTTTCCTTTCTTCCTTCCCTCCCTCCTTCCTTCCTTCCTTCTTCCTTCCCCTCCTCCCCCTTCTTTTTTGAAACAGGGTCTCCCTCTGTCGCTTAGGCTAGAGTGCAGTGGCATCATAGTTCAAAGCAACCTCAAACTCCTGGGCTCAAGTGATCCTTCTGCCTCAGCCTCCCGAGTAGCTGGGACTACAGGCATGTGCTACCATGCCCGGCTAATTTTTTTCTATATATTTTTAGTTGTCCAGATAATTTCTTTCTATTTTTAATAGAAATGGGGTCTCTCTCTTGCTCAGGCTGGTCTCGAACTCCTGAGCTCAAAGTATCCGCCTGCCTTGGCCTTCCAGAGAACTAGGATTACAGGCGTGAGCCACCGTGCCCGGCCCCCAGCTAATTTTTAAAAAAGATTTTTGTAGCGATGGCGGTCTCACCATGTTGCTCAGGCTGGTCTTTTTCTCTTATCCTGTACACCCAAACTGCCAGCAAGTGCTGCCTGCTTTGCCTCCAGAGCACATCCTGACCCTGTCCACCTCCTCCCCATCTCCGCTCACTACCCTAGGCCAAGCCACATTTCTTGCCTGGGCTACTGCAGTAGCCACCAACCTGGTAACCCTGCTTCCCCCCTGCCTCCTTCCCCACCATCAAGTCTCTACATAGCAGCCAGAGTGATCTTTTAAAAAGACATCCCATTTAGAATTAAACCCACACCTGACCCTGGCCTACAAAGCCCCACGTGACTGGTCCCTACCGCATTTCCACCCTCACCTTGTGCAAACCCCTGGCTCCGAGGTCACAGCTACATCAGCCTCCTCTCTGGTCCCTGAGCCACCAGCCTGTTTCCCCCTTGGGGCCTTCATCCTGACTCTGCTCTCTTCCTCCCAGTCTCGGCAGCCCTTTCTCACCATTCAGGTTTCAGCTTCCGGGTTACCTCCCCGGAGTGGCCGCCTCCAACTACCCGATCTCCCATCCCAATTTAATTCTGCACGTGTCTCATCAGTAGCTGCCCTGGGTTTGTCAGTTGTCCGTTTCCCCTACAAGGAGGCGAGACCCATGAAAACAATGACCTCGTTCTTTACTTGGCTCACTGGCACCTAGAGCAGGGCCAGAACAGGTGCTCAGAAAGTATTATTGCATGAGAAAATGGCATTCCCTTCTCTGAGCCTCAGTTTCCCCATCTACAAAATGGGGATAATAACATAATGGCATTGACCTCACAGGGGTGTTAAGATTAAATGAGAACACACATGTAAGGCCTAGGCACAGTGCCTGGCACTCAGTTACCAGTGGTTAATGACGCTGTTACTGTTACCAATACATGATGGAATCCCCTGGCAGGAACATGTGGGCAGGGCCGGGGGATTCCCACACACTCCCCAAATGACCCGGGTTCCAAGCAGCTGGGCTAATTGGCCCTGGCCCATTTCTTGTCACTGCCAAAGTCTTGGACACCCGACAGCAGAGAGAGGGCAAATTCAGGATGAAGAGCGTGCTTAACTCAATTGTAAGTTTATTAGAAAGGCCATGGACAGATGAACCCTGAGTTACCAGCTGAGGAAGAAATGAAAAAAGCCCCTGCCCCTCCTGGCCCGCCCCAGCGGCCTCCTGTGAACTCTGTCCCGTGGCAGACCCCAACAGAAGTCGGCCAAAAAGTGCTTTCCACATCCTCTCCCTGGGGCTGCCCGACCTGACTGCAGGGGACCCAGTGGCGGCCGACGTGGATGCTGGTGCCTAGGGCTGGGAGCCGGCAGGGCGTGGGTCCTCCCCTGTAGCAAAGTGGTTCTAGAGCCCCCAGCAGAACAGAACGGAAAAGGAGCCGGCTGGGGATAGAGTGAGTTCTGCGAACAGCCAGAGGCTCTGAAAGGTGACGCTGGGTGGCCCTGGAGGTGTGTGCAGATGGCTACAATGGCCCATCGTGGGGGTCCACGTGGAGGATACCAAAGCTGCTCTAAGGAGTCTCAGCCACAGAGAGCCCTAGCATGACTCGATGCCCCCTCCTGGGGCCGCACTGGCTATTTCTGCTCCCACAGAGGCAAATGGATCTTGTAAAAATCCATGGTGGCTGATATCATTTTTTCCTTTAAAAAAAAAGAGTCTGTACAGTGAATCGCTTTCAGCCAGCAGAGCCGGAGCCGAGAAGAGTCCGTCCTGGGGAAGAAGAAGGCACTTCTCACACCCTCACTGGGGGTGATCGGGGCTGGCTGCTTCCCGGGCCCCTGGGGGTTCCAGCTCCCTCTGGCCCTGTGGCTCGGGCCTGCTCCCTCTCGGAAGGATGCCGTGTCCATCAAGCTAGCACTGCCCTGCGGCCTGACAGCCCTGGCCCCTCACAGGGTGGTAGACGGCAGCTTCCTCACTCGCCGCTGGGCCAGGATAGATGACTCGATGGGCTTCAGCTGGGGGGTGGGCTTGGAGCTGTTGAGGGCGGAGTATGTGGCTGCCATAGCTCCCTAGAGAGATGGGGGAGGTCAGTTCACCATGGGGGGAGGTGTGGGCGGGAGGGGATGTGTGTCCCAGGGCCAGGTCAGCCCCTCCCCATGTCTCACAGCCCACCCAACCACCGTTAATCTAGCCTCGGGGGACCTTTGTGGTCACTGGTCCTGCCTGCCCCTTCAGACTGGAGGCCTGAGGTCAGCAGCTGTGTCCTCCAGAGGACTGGGGGCCCAGGAGTGCACCGTGACACTGTGGCATCTTAGCCTGGGCTCCCCGAGGACAGGGCTGTCCCACCTCAAGGTGCCTGGTACAGACATGGCATCTCCTGGCCCTGCCACCTCAAGTCTGTGCTCAGGCCATCCTGGCCTGGCCCCTGCGGATGCCCAGCAGCCCGGGGTGGCCATACCTTCACAAGCTGCAGGTCCTGGTGGGACAGCTGGCTCTGGGGAAGCTTGTCTTTCTGGGTGATCCACGGGTGCTGCAGGACCTGCTTAGCTGTGAGGCGCTGGTGGGGGTCCACGTGCAACATCTTGGACACCAGATCCTGGGGCCACAGTAGGCAAGGGGGTGGTAGGAGGGGCAGCAGGGGAGCAGATAGCTGTGTCCTGCTGTTGGGGACAGGAAGGCCACCATCTCCCTGCAAAAGTCCCTGTGACCCACTGTCCACACTGCACCAGGGCTCCCGCACACAGCCCAGACATTCCTTTCTTTGGGCCTTTGCTGCTCTCGCCCTTCTTCCTGGACGCCCCTCCCTTCCTCCTTCACCTTCAGAGTCAGGTGGGAAGGTGGGAAGAGCCTAAGGTTTGCGGTCAGGGAGACTCAGGTCTAAAACCTGACTTTTCTACTCATCAAGTCAGTGCCCTGGACGAGTTACTTCAACTCTCTGACCCTCAGTTTCCCCTCTAAGAGAAGGAATAACAATGCCTGCCTCGTGGGCTGGTGTGAGGTGGCACTGTTCATAAGGGCTCAACCCGGTGCCTGGCACAGAGGTTCCCAGTGGGAAGTCCCAGGCTCTGGTTGCTCCCAGGAACTTTGCGAATACTGAAAGCTCACGTCCACCTCCTTCGAGAAGATGCTGCTGGGCTGCGCCACTCGCTCTGCTCTGTGCCTCCACTGCCCGTGGCCCTGGCCAAGGGGACTGGCCTCTCTGCTGCCTGGCACCGGTTCCTTGCATGCAGGCCGGTCTGTCCCACCACACTAAGTGTCCACAGGGCAGGGACTGGATCATGCAGCCCTCTGCCCCCCACAGGACCCAGAACATGGGAAGGGCCAGTCAATGGTCACCAAGTAGCCCAACAAGGTTGGGGGGGTCTGCGTGGGCATCTACCACTGGGAAAAATACGGCAATAGAACATGCCACTCAGAGAAACGAAGCTGCAGGAAACCTGTTCGCGAACTGCTGAAAAGCCCTGAGATGGGACCCTGCCGCCTTCCTCCAAATGAGCCCCATGCAGGCCTCACGGACCCACCTTGGCTGTCTCTGAAACCGTGTTCCAATTTCCCCCGCTGAGCGTAAACTTCCCACTGCCGATCCGGGTCAGGATCTCCTCTGGTGTATCACTGGGCCCGTTGGCAAATGGAGTGTATCTGCAGAAAAGCCCACACAGTCTGGGTACAGACTTTTGCCTCCATCCTAGGGCCAGGGGTGGGGTGGGAGACTGTGTCCCCCTGAGTTGAGCTCCCAAAAGCAGGCCCATGTCTCCCGCTTCAGAGCCCCACCCCCAGGCAGGGCTGGCGCCGTGGGGAGGGGTCCAGGCCAGGGGCACTCACCCCGCCAGCATGGTGTAGAGCAGAATGCCCAGGCTCCAGATGTCACAGCCTTCATCGTAGCCCTGGCGCTTCAGCACCTGCCAGCAAGCCAGGAAAGGGTGGTCAGCTTTGGGGACAGAAGTAGCCTCATATGCTTGCCTGCTACTCCCCAGAAGGGTAGGAGAAGGGTTCCAGACACAGGCTGGATGTTCCCTTGGCACCTGGGCCAAGGTCAGAGACTAGAGCCCTGGCCAGTGTGGGGCCTCTGGGAGGGGCCCGGGCCTCCAGTTCCCCCTCACTCTTGCACCCGAGGAGGCTGGGCCACTCACCTCAGGTGCCACGAAGTTGGCTGTGTAGCAAGGTGTCATGAGGAGCCCGTTCTCAGCCCGCAGCTGTTTGGCAAAGCCAAAGTCACAGATGCGCAGGCACTCGGGGTTCCCGGACTCGTCCACGTACAGGATGTTGCTGGGCTTGAGGTCCCTGTGCACAACCTAGGGGCGGAGGGCTGGGGTCAGTCCTCGGTGTGGGGAGGCTGCCAGTGGCCCAGGCCAACTGCTGGGGAGGAGAAGGTTACAAAGACAGGGCGCAGAGAGAGGGACAGACAGAACCAGAATTCAGAAGAAAGGGAAGGGGCTGACATGGGGGTCTTATTGCTGCCGCTACTGCCTACTTGAAATCTCTGTGTAAATGCCTACAGGGTGGCTCTAACTTACCCTGTCCCACACTGAACTCCTACCTTCTCCCTTAAACTCTACTCATCACATAATCTTACCCAGTGGCAGCTCCATCTCTCCTGTTGCTTAGGTCAAAATCTTGAGAGCCATTCTCAGTTGCTCTTTTTTCCTCACATTCCTCAATCAGTAAGCTCTGCTGGCTCCGCCGTTACAACATATCCAGACCCCAACCATCTGTCAGCCCCTCTACCGCAGCACCCTGATCCCAGCCACTCTCACCTCCCCACCCACAGCCCCACAGCCCTGGCTTAGTGCAACCAACTCTTGACTGGTCTCCCTGTTCCACCCCTGCCTCCTGCCACGGGAGCCAGAGGCAGCCTGCTACACATGAGTCAGATATCGCATCGTCCTGGCTGGAAACCCTCCAAGGCCTCGGCTCTTGAGAGGAAAAGTCCTTACAGTGACCTACACGAACCCACTGATCTCTCCACTACACAGCGCCCACACCTCTTCCACTCTCTGGTCTTCCAGTGCTCTCTCCCTTGCTGAATGTTTCAGCCACACCAGCTTCTTCTCTTTTTTTTTTTAAGAGACAGGATCTCACTCTGTTGTCCAGTGAGTGCAGTGTCACTATCATGGCTCACAGCAACCTCAAACTCTTGGACTCAAAGGATCCTCCTGCCTCAGCCTCCTGAGTAGCTGGGACTACAGATGCTTGCCATCATGCCTGGCTAGTTTAAAAAAATTTTTTTAGAGATGGGGTCTTACTATGTTGCCCAGGTGGGTCTCAAACTCCTGGCCTCAAGCTATCCTCCTGCCTTGGCCTCCCAAAGTGTGGAGATTACAGGTGTGAGGCACCATGCCCGGCCTCATACCAGCCTCTTTGCTCTTACTTCAACAAAAGCCAAGTACACTCCTGCCTCAGAACCTTTGCAAATGTGGTTCTCACTTTCTGGAATACTCTTCCCTCAAAGACAGGGAACAGAGAGAAGGACAGATGGAACCAGAATCCAAAAGAAGGGGAAGGGGCTGAAATGGGGGTCTTATTGCTGCTGTTACTGCCAACTTGATATCTCTGTGTAGATGCCTACAAGGTGGCTCTAACTTAACCTGTGCCAAACTGAACTACTTTCTCCCCTAAAATCTACTCATCGCATAATCTTACCTAGTGGCAACTCCATGCCTGGCTCATTCTCTATCTTCTTTCCAGTCTCAGTTCAAATGTCACCATATCAGTGAGGCCTTTCTGACCATCCCATATGAAATCTTAACCACCCCCCAGTCCTCTTTAGTCTCCTTACACTGCTTTGTTTTTATTTACAGCATTTACAACCATTTGACATGTTTGTTTTCTGAATCTGCCCGCTGGAATGTAAGCTCCGTGAGCGTTTTGCTCACTGCAGTACCCCAGCACCTAGAGCGGCTCCTAGTACATAGCAGGTGTTCAGTAATACTTGTTGAATGAATGGATGAATGACACTTACTACTGCGGCAACTCAACTTATGTTCTCACTTTCCTGCTTTTCTTCCCATGAACTATGGAACCTCCCTGGGCACTGGCAAAAGCCTTCAATGGCTCCCTACTGTCTGCAAGATAAAGCCCAAAGTCCCTTAGCTATCTGTTCTAGCCTCGTCATCCACTGCATCCCCTCAGGAGTCCTAAGCCCAGGCTGCTGGGGGCTCCTTTGCTAATGACCATGATCACATCTGTCCGTGGGATGCCTGTTCACCTCCAACATCCAGCGCAGGGCCGAGCACAGAGCAAGTGCTAAGGGAACCTCGTGCAAGGAATGAACAAATCACACCTCTGAAACACGCAGACACCTTGCAGGTTAGATTAGTTGAGTATTTCATTGGCTTTATCAAGATGGCCCTTTCTTAGTCCCAGTCAAGCCCTGAGCCCTCCAGCAGGTACCCGTGGAGTGGGCAGATTAGAGGGTAGACACGGCCCAGTGCGGTCCTCCTCCACAGAGGGAACAGTGCGGGCAGGGTGGCCCCAGCGGCACACCTCAAATTCTATCCAAGCCTTGGAGAAGTCCCTTGGGCTCTCTCCTTCAAACACAATCACACAGCCCAGAGCACAAGCACAAGCACAAGCCCACCGAGGGCCCAGCCAAGCTTCCTCAAGGTCACGGATGCTCAGCTTGGCTGAGGACACCAACTACCCTGCACAAGTGAATTCCCAGCTTACAAAGTACTTTCCCAGTCCTGAGCTCACTGGTGCTACCTGCTGAACCTCGGTAAGTGGGTAGGCAGGGACTGTTGGTTCCATTTTACATAGGGGGAAACTGAGGCTCTGAGAAGTCAACTGACTTGCTCGTGTAAATTAGAGGCAGAGGCAAGACTTCAATCTAGTTCTGACCTTAATTCCATGGTCTTTCTAGTTTAGTGTGGCACAAATGACACTTTTGGGAAACAGAGATACGGAAATTTTTGATCTTTATCCTGCTCTAACACAACACAGAGAAACAACATACTCCTGTGTCTCACCACTCCCATAGCAGAACAGTAGGGCGGGGAAAGCACAAAGCCCCACAGGTGATTCTGCCACCTGACCCTCAGGTGTGTATGTGGGGGAGGTGGGTACATTTTCTCTTTCTTTCTTTCTTTTTTTTTTGAGGCAGAGTCTTGCTCTGTTGCCCAGGCTAGAGTACCATGGTGTCAACCTAGCTCACAGCAACCTCAAACTCCTGGGCTCAAGGGATCCTCCTGCCTCAGCCTCCTGAGAAGCTGGGACTACAGGCATGTGCCACCACGCCTGGCTAATTTTTTCTGTTTTTGGTAGAGACAGGGTCTCACTCTCGCTAAGGCTGGTCTTGAACTCCTGACCTCAAGTGATCCTCCCACCCTGGCCTCCCAGAGTGCTAGGATTATAGGCGTGAGCCACTGTGCCCGGCCAAAGTGGGTACATTCTCACATCTTACTGCACTGAAGTCACAACAGGCTGGGCAAGTCACAAGGGAAGCCAGGTGGAGCGGGAACCGTGCCAACCAGCCCAAAGGGGCAGCTGCTACTTGGCTCCCACAGACAGTCATTATGTAGCAACTTGGACCCAGTTTTTTCAAAAGCAGCCAAATTACCAAACCTTACCAAACCAAACCCCAAGCCAAAAAACACCCCACTCTGGCAGGCCAAACAAAATATGTGTGCAGGCCAAAAGTAGCCACTGAATCATAGGCCATGACCTTGAGTAGAGCTGTGATCTTGGTTGCAGGAAGGAGTCAGGCAGGAAAGAGTGCGTCATGGCTTTACCACCCATCCAGAGCTGTGTGGTCTTGGGCATGTCATTGAACCTCTCTAGCCCTCAGTTTTCTCATCTGTAAAATGGGGCTGATAATGGTGTTCCATCCCCGGGAATGAAGGGAGGAGCCTACTTAGCCCAGGGCTTGGGAAATGGCAGCTGTTGTCACGGTATCCGCTGAGCTGCCAGGGGCTGAACCCACCATCATGCAGGATGTGAAGATACAGTGAGTGCCTGTGAAGAAGCACTTAAAAACTACAGGACAGGAAAATTAGAGGACAGATGTTGTCCCAAGCAGCACCTGACCACACGCACCAGTTGAGAGCACAGACTCTGGAGCTAGATCAGCTATGAGACTTTGGGCCAGTTACTGAAGCACCCAGAGCCTCGATAACTTCACGTATAGAATGGAGACAGTGACAACACCGTCTTCACGGGTTAGCTGGCACAATTAAATGAGGTAATACACAAAGTGCATGGACCCCTGCCTGCCTGTGCACAGTGGCACGTAGTGTTAGCTGCCACTAGCAGCAGCAGCAGCAGAGGATGTGCACTTGGGCGCCTGGGACCAGCCAAAAAAGAGGTGGAGTTGTTCTGTAGGAAGCACCTGGTTAAAGAGAAAAGCCAGAGCATGGGGCTGACTCTCCATGATCCCGTAGCCTTACAGGAATAACCTAGAGGGAGGCCGGGGACTCGAGAGGGCTCCACACGTGAAATAAAGAACTCCTGCAAAATATGATGGAAAGGGCACACAACCCAATTTAAAAAAAAGGACCAAAGACTCGAACAGGCATTTCATGAAAGAGGCTTTATAGGCCGGGCGCGGTGGCTCACGCCTGTAATCCTAGCACTCTGGGAGGCCGAGGCGGGTGGATTGCTCAAGGTCAGGAGTTCGAGACCAGCCTGAGCGAGACCCCGTCTCTACTAAAAATAGAAAGACATTATATGGACAACTAAAAATCTATATAGAAAAAATTAGCCGGGCATAGTGGCGCATGCCTGTAGTCCCAGCTACTCGGGAGGCTGAGGCAGTAGGATCGCTTAAGCCGAGGAGTCTGAGGTTGCTGTGAGCTAGGCTGACGCCACGGCACTCACTCTAGCCTGGGCAACAAAGTGAGACTCTGTCTCAACAAAAAAAAAAAAAAAAAAAAAAAAAAAAAAAAGAAAGAGGCTTTATATGTTTATTGTCCAAACGGCAATAAACACGTAAAGAGGTGCTTAACTTTATCTGTCACCAGGGAAATGCAAATTAAATGCAAGACTACTCCACTCCTACTCCATGGTTAGAGATGGAAAGAGACCAGAACGTTCACACACTTCTGCTAGGAGCATAAATTGGTAAAACCACTTTGGAAAACTGCTTGGCAGTATCTACGAAAGAAGAACACGCGTACGCTACGACCCAGCAATCCCCCGTTAGGTGGACAACCAGCCTTAAAAGGTACATGCGCTCGCCAAAAGACAAGTACTATTAATAGGATGTCACGGCAGCATTACTTGGAATAGTCAAAAACTGGTAACAATCCAACATCTATTAAAAGTAGACGGGACAATTAAATCATATGAAAATGAATGAACTGCAGCCACACAACAACGTGGATGCATCTCTAAGACACCATTGAGTGGCCAGACACAAAAGACAAGGTTTATATAAAATGCAAAACTAACCTATTAGAAGTTGACTTAGAATGGTTACCTTAGGGGAGGGGGGCTTTTGAGGAACTGGAAATGCTTTGTTTATTGATCTGGGGTCTGGTTACATGGCTGTATTCACTTTTTGAAAAGTTATTGACTTGTACGTTATGATTTGTGCACTTCTCTGTGCTTATACAATGCTTCAGTAAAAAGGCAACGTTAAAACAATCAGGGGCTCCAGTGGCCCCTGCTCCCTGGTCATCCCCTTCCTATCCCTCAGCTACTGTGGGATCCCCAGCTTATAACCACAGCTACTGATGTCAAATCAACCCAGAGAATCCCCTCTGAATACCTCAACAAGAAGAGCTTCCCGTTTCTTCACCATCTGCCCCTGGCATTCGGAAAGGGACAGACACCTCGGAGACCCATGGATTTCTGGCTTCGGGATGGAGAAAATTTCCTCCAATAACTTCCCCACTAAGTGGCTGTCTTGAATACCCCTCGTGGAAGGCTCTCACTACCTTTGGAGGCAGCTTGCCACTCTAGAAAGTTCTTCCTTGCTCTGAGCTTCAGGTGACCCTCTGGTAACTCACTGGCCTGGCTGTCCTCTAAACCTTCTTTGACTAGTATTCACTTAAGAACAAAACAGGAAGAGGAAACACATTTACTCTCTGACCTGACATGTTAAATATTAGTCTGTTTGCATTGGCCATTTCAAAAACCAAAGCCACTTCAAACATGACCATTAAAAGCTCACGTGGTAACCAAACTGAAGCTTTGGTTATGAGGCAATGTTCTTTTTCATAAAAGAATTCCTCTTAATAAATTAGACATAATCAGGCATCGCCACTTTTACAAACCCTACCGAAATAACTGATTCAGGCAAAGATCCTGAAAGGACGAGACTGTTAGATGAGGATCTTTACAACCACGAGGTCAGACTGTTGCCACCTGACATGACTGATGGGGAGGCAATGTGACGTGTGCTCACAAATGTGATGCGAAGTGAAGTGCACCGCATGTCCCATGGAGTGGATGACCTTGGCCTTCTGAATTTTATTCCTATCCCACCCAAAAAAGTTGAAGTTGAATCTAATAGACATTAGAGAACGTGCAGGTTACAGAAACTATAGGCAATATAGAAACAAGGTGGATGAAACAGACAAATCCAGAAGGTGGAACATCCCACAGAACTGATCTCTTCAAGTCAGTGGCATAAAAAAGGAAGTCTAACTATGGAGGTAACGTGGGTATACTCATTTAGCAAAACGCATAGAATTGTACACTTAAGATCTACTGTATGGGCTGGGCGTGGTGGCTCACACCTGTAATCCTAGCACTCTGGGAGGCCAAGGCAGGAGGATCGCTTGAGTTCAGGAGTTCAAGACCAGCCTGAGCAAGAGCGAGACCCCATCTCTACCAAAAAGAAAAAGGAAAAAAAAAGAAGTAAAAAAAACCCAAAACCCAGCCGGGCATTACAGCACGCATCTATAGTCCCAGCTACCTGGGAGGCTGAGGCAGAAGGATCACTTAGAGATGAGTTAGAGTTTGCAGTGAGCTACAATGACGCCACTGCATTCTACCCAGGGCCACAGAGTGAGACTTTGTCTCAACAACAACAACAAAAATAAAACAAGGCAATAAACCAATTACAAAAAATACATTTTTGAAAGGACATTAAAGGCCGGGCGCGGTGGCTCATGCCTGTAATCCTAGCACTCTGGGAGGCCGAGGCGGGTGGATCGCTCGAGGTCAGGAGTTTGAAACCAACCTGAGCAAGAGTGAGACCCCCATCTCTACTAAAAATAGACAGAAATGATCTGGCCAACTAAAAATATATACAGAAAAAATTAGCCAGGCATGGTGGCACATGCCTGTAGTCCCAGCTACTCAGGAGGCTGAGGCAGGAGGATTGCTTGAGCCCAGGAGTTTGAGGTTGCTGTGAGCTAGGCTGACGCCACGGCACTCACTCTGGCCCGGGCAACAGAGCGAGACTCTGTCTCAAAAAAAAAAAAAAAAAGAAGAAGAAAGGACATTTAGGGACTGGGTAAGATGTGAAAACAAGTGAAGGTTAATTTTGTTAGTTATTATGAAAGAAAATATTCACTGCTTTTATTTTTTTATTTTATTTTTAAATTTTTTAGAAACAGGGTCTCACTCTGTAGCCCAGGCTAGACTGCAGTGACACAACCATAGCCCACTATAACCTTGAACTCCTGGGCTCAAGCAATCTTCCTGCCTTAGACTCCCAAGTAGCTGGGACTACAGGTAAGTGCCACCACGCCTGGCTAATTTGTAAAAATTTTTTGTAGAGATGGGGTCTCACTATGTTGCCCAGACTGGTCTCAAACTCCTGGCCTCAAGTGATTGTCTCACCTCGGCTTCCCAAAGTGCTGGGATTACAGGAGTGAGCCACCATACCCAGCCTGTTTTTAGAGTTACAGATACACAACTAAGATGATGTGAGGTCTGGGACATGCTTTAAAATACTTTAGTTACAGGCATTTATGGATCAAGTGTCATAATGTCTACAACTTCCTCTCAGACGCATCTGTAAAAATATATACTGCATATTTATAGTTATAGAGAGAGAGACTAGAGAGAGACAGAAAGAGAGAGAGAGAAAGCAGGTGTGGCGGGCTAAGATTTGGTTAATCTAGAAGAAATGACTTTCGCTGTACTATTCTTTAAACTTTTCTGTAGATTTGAACTTTTTTCTCATAAAAAGTTGAAAAAAATTCTTCAGTAACAACAAAAAAGAAAGGAAGGAAGGAAGGGAAGAGAGGGAGGGAGAGAAAGAAGCAGCAAGTGTGGTAAAAACCCTGACAATCCTTAAATCTGGGTGATGAGCACGTGGGGTTCGTCGCACTGTTCCGCACGGTTCTGTGTGCTGGGCTGGTCCTGCCTCCCCCGCGCATCTGCCCAGCGTTTACCGCAAGCCCGCACGGGACCATGGTGCTTCCCTGCGAAGCACCCACCTTGCTTCACCCACAGCTGCCCTGCGATGCACCAGCTCTTGTTAGCATGAATGTGCAGATGAGGAAACGGCTCAGAGGGGTGCAGTGGCTTTCCCAACCTCACACCCGGGTAAGTTAAGAAGCCAAGGCCTGGACTCAGCCAGTTGGATCCCAGAGCCTGCATTCGTAACCCCCCACTGATCAGAGCACCCCAAAACGTCACCTCATCCAGAGAGAACTCATGCTAACTCTATAGTTTCCAGCTTTAATACGCCCTAAGGAACTTCTCTCCCTCCTTTCTGCGCTGCAGCCTCGACCTGGGGTCATCTACTGCTCCCTTGCCTTGTGCAACAGTAAAGGCCAAGTTCTGCTGTTTGGACCGACACCTCTTCTGCAGCACTTCTGTGTTTCTAGCAGCATTTCCTCCTGTGTCCACTTCCTCTATCTTTGCAATCAAACCCATGGCCAAGTTCACCTCTCTGAAGTGCCACACAGTGACCCTGCCACTGTGTGGCAAAAAACTACTCTCCACCTGCACGTCCTCACCCAAATTCCTCAGGCTGCCATTCTGGCTCCACGCTTCCCTGGCTGTGTGACCTTGGGCAAATGGCCTCATGTCTCCGAGCTTCAGCCTTCTTACCTATAAAGTGGGGCCAATAACAGCACCTGCCCCGGGGTTGTTGTAAAAGTCAGTTGAGATCAGGTGAGGAAACCTCACCTTACATTAAATCTTAGCATGGTGACTGGCATACAGGAGGTACCGAATAAATGTCCCCTTTCACAGTGTGGCCTCATCTCTCCCGCCCCCCATTCCTGGCATCCACCCACTCACCCAGTGTCCCCTGTGTTTGGATGGGTGGGTTGGGGGCTGCCACTCCTGGGCCGGCCCACAGTTCATCCACCACCCGCCCCCCGCCCTCCTCAGCCCAGACTCACCCCCTGCGAGTGCAGATACTCCACCGTCTTGCTGATGGTGTGCAGGACGAAGCTGGCCTCCCGCTCCGAGAAGAACTTCTGCCGCAGGATCTTGTCCAGCAGCTCCCCGCCCCGCATCAGCTCTGTCACCAGGTACACGTGTTTGCCGTCATCGTACACCTGCCAAAGACCTTACCATCAGGGTCCTCTCCCCAGTGCCAGGCCCGGGCCCCCTGGTCACCAGCTCCAGGGACCAGGGAAGAGTGACAGGAGCCCTAGACATGTGTTCTGCTCTGTGCTTCAGTGCCCCTGGCAGGGCCTTGCCCCATCTGGGCTCCTGTCCTGCCTGGATGGGGGACACTGGCCCTGGGCCTCTGCTGAGCAGAAGGGGTCTCAGGGAATGCCCGCGTCTCAAGTGAAGGGCCCCTGGGGTGTGGCCAGACCAGAGGGACCAGGGGTCCTCCTCCTCTGCTCATGAGCACTGGGAGAAGGATCAGAAGTCAAAGGAATGGCAGTCCCGAGCCAAATCCGAGAGCGCTGGGTGCCCCGGCGCCCACCCCAGTCTCAGGGGCCCCACTCACATCTTTCAGAGTGATGATGTTGGGGTGCTGCCCGTACCGCAGGAGAATCTCTATCTCTTCCGAGGGGTCCCGCTTGCTCTTGTCAATGACCTGAAGAAAGGAGTGCATGTGGCAACGTCAGGTTGACAGACTCTGGTGTCCCTCCCTGTCACAGAGCCACACCGCAGGGCCTAGGGGTTGCAGCTGCCCACTTTTCACCCGTCCACAGAGCCCGGGCACAACCCCTCCCCGCCAAAGGGTCACAGCTACATTGGCCTCACCCCCAGCCCAGCAGCCTTGGCCGGGACGCAGTCAGGAGGCCCACCTTGACAGCATACTCCATGTTGGTGGCCTTGTGGACACAGCGCTTGCACACAGAGTAGGAGCCCACACCGATTGTCTCCTTTACCACGTAGCCGTCGCTAAAAACCAGGTTCTTCCCATGGAGTTGCTGCAGGAGACCAAGACGTGGGCCTGACCCCTGGCTCTGGAGTGCCAGGGGCCACCGGCAGTACCCCAGGCCTCGGCTCAGTGGAGATGGCACCAGGGAAGAGCCAGGAGGCCTGGGGTAGAGTGCTAGCCATGTGACCTCAGGTGAGAACCTGCCCCTCTCTGGGCCTCAGTTTTCTACTCTATACGATGGGTACATTTGCTGGCTCCCAGCCTGCCTGGGCCGCAATCTGTGGTCAGAGGGTGGTGGAAGAGGTGGGCAAAAGTCACAGCATGCTCATCGGGAGGTCTGTGGTTCTGAGAAGCCTGGGCAGGCCTGAGAGGGACAAAGGAGCCCTGAGCTGGGTCCCATCTCTGCCATTTACTGTGGCTTTGGGCGAGTTGCCTCTCCTTTCTAGGGTGTCACAGCCCACCTCATGGGGTGTCTCAAGGTGCTGAGACATTGACAATACCAAATGCTCAGTGTGTGCTGCGTGCCAGGCATTATGCTAAGCACTTTCAGCTGGGTCTATGTCCCATGGATAGTCCTGGCTTGTGCCTGTTGTGCTCACATCCAGTCTGGTTTAATTTTTTATTTTTTGTAGAGACAGGGTCTCACTATGTTGCTCAGGCTGGTCTTGAACTCCTGGCCCCAGCAATCCTCTTGCCTCGGCCTCCCACAGAGCTAGGATTACAGGCGTGAGCCACCACACCCAGCCCTCAGGCTGGTTTAATATTTGTCCTGGACAAAGACGTCCCAGTCTGGATAATAAAGAACACAGTCACATTAACTTCACACATGTTAACTCACGCAGTCCTCACAACTGCTCCATAGGGGCGGGTCCTATCACTTGTTCCATTTACAAATGAGAAAACCAAGGCACCAGGAAGGCAACCGTCTCACCCAAAGTCCCTTACTTGTAAGCTCTGGACCCAGGCAACGTGCTCTGGAGTCTCTCGACTCTAAACTGTCCAGGGAGCAGTGGAAGTGTACAAATGGGGGACAAGCGTGAGGAGACACAGCCTCCTGCCACCCAGTCCTGCCAGGGAACTGCCAGCTACCCCACCACCACCCTGGGCATCCCCTGGCATTTACTCAGCCCGTGGCTCGGTGCTGGGAAATTTATAATCATGTTGTTGTCCAGTTTTCAGGGCCACTGTGTGAGGTACCAACGGGGAAAGTGAGGACCAAGAGGCCCTGTGGGTCCCAGGGTGTGAACCCAGGCCTGTCCGACTCCAGAGCCTGTGTTCTCAGCCGCCTCCCTTGTGGCTTCCAGGTGGAAAATGACGACGGAGCAGCAGTCCCCACCTCCCTCACCTGAACCACCGAGTGCAGTGGCGCCTGCATGGCACGAGGCTTGCCGTCATCCTCCATCAGGCCAGTGGCCACGAAGCTGAAGCCACGAAACAGCTGATGGGCACCAGCGCTAGGGGGGATGCCTGGGGAATCTGTGAGGACAGGAGGGGGGTGTGAGCCTGAGGAGGTGCTCTTGACCCCAAGGCAGCCCAGCAGAGGGGACCATGAGCTTCCATGCCTGCCCCAGCGGCTGGCCACGGTGGGAGCACACACAGGGCCCAGCCATCCCAGGCCTTAGCCCCGCTGCTCACGTGTGTTTAGACGTGCCCAGTCCAGACACATGAGGAACATAAAGACTCCCACACTGGCCTCCAACCCAGGGCAAGACGTTGGCCCCTGCCTGGCTGCCTCCTCCCCAGCCTGCCGCCTGAGGTCTGTCCCTTCAGGTCCAGCTCTGCACAGCAGCCAGAGGCATGGCTCCAACCACTAATCTGCCGCCCTGCCTGCGCCCTTCAAATGCTCCCCTCTGCCCTCAGGAGGGAGCCAGGCTCCTTAGTCTGACAACTGAGGTCCCTGTGACCTCAGCCTCCCTCCCTACCCAACAGCTGAGCCAGACTGGACTTCCCGGATCCTTAGAGGGGTCTCTGAGCCACTGCACATGCTGTTCCCTCTAACTGGATAATGCACTCCTCGTCTACCCGCCAAGGCTCAGCTCATGCACTCCCTCCTCTGAGAAGCCTTGCCTGGTGGGCTCCTCTGGCCCCTGTCCCCTGTGAAGCTGCACTTGTCACACTGCCCAGCCGCTGTCTTCGTGCATCTCTCCCAGCGATGGCCTGAGCTACATGAGGGCGGAGCCCTGGGCCTGCCTTGTTCACCACCGATACCCCTACAGCTGGCACATAGTAGGGACCTGGTACGTAATTTGCCAGATAGACGAGACAGACTGCCTGGAGAAGTGCTGAGCTCCCTGTCATCAAAGGTGTGTAAACTGCAGTGAGAAAAGCACCCCCTCTGCTAAAACATGCCCAGAACCAACACTCCGCCCCCCACCCACTGCCAAAATCCAGACAAAACGTTAAGATTTACCCAGCTCCCTTCCAGAAGCCCCCTCATTGTCTTCTTGCAGCAACCCCAGGGAAGAGTGGGTTTGTGTCTATGCCCACGTTCCAGACAAGTACACTGAGGCCCAGCAGTCAGAACAGCCAAAGCCGAGTCTCACGCCTGCCCCTGGCCTGTGGGCGCTGTCCCCTCTGCTCAGCCAGACTGTCTCTACCACGCAGTGTTGCGGGGTCAGATTCCTTATCCCTGACATGAGGGTGAGCCTGACACGTCTGGTCTCCCCAGTGGGCTGGAAGATGCCCAGGGCAGGGGTCCTGACTTTTCTATTGTGGCCGTAACCACCCACACACCCCCACTCCCTTGCCCGGACACAAAGAGGCCCACAGAGCCCCAGAGTGGGAGTCGGGCAGAGTGAGTTGAGGCAGGGACAGAGTCAGAGTCCCCCAGAGCCAGACACTCACAGCCTGTCCACCCACACACCTGGGCCTGCCAGAGTCCCTGACTCCCTGCCCCCCATTGTACCAGCCCAGGACAGCCAAACCAGACAAGCGACGTACCCCTGGGTGTGCGGGACGTGAACTCAGTGTCAAAGTAGAAGGTGTCGTCAGGCTGAGCCACGGCTGGCTTAAAAGGTGGCTTGATCTCACGACGGTACAGCTTCTGCAAGAGAGGGTGGGTACTCTGGTCACCACAGCACCCCCAACAGCCCACCGAGAGCCTCACGCAGGAGCAGGTACTGGGCCTAGAACAGCACAGGCCACACTGCCCAGCAGACAGGACACAACTGCCTGTCCTCAGGAGGCCAGCCCTGGCCTCCAAGGGCAGACTGTCAACCTCCACTCCTGCATCTGAGGCCCTTGGCAGAACCCCCCTCCCACCACCACCCTTCCGGTGACAACCATGGCTGAGGCCTGGCCAGAGCCCTGGCATGGACGGACACACTCACATTCCAGTCAATGGTGGAGTAGAAGACGTGCCGCTTGATTTCCTCTGCCCCATCGGGGCCGGAGCCTGAAAGAGCCCAAATGAAGGGTCTGTCCCGGATGGTCCAACCTCCACACCCTGCTCTGCCCACCCAGCGGCCTCACAGTGTTCTGGGACCAGCTGCGGGAGCAGGGGAGAGGATGGGCTCACCCTGCCCTGAATCCACCCAGCCCTGTTGCCCACTCAGCACTTCCCACTTTCTGGAGCTTTTAATGATCAAGCTCCAATGTACTGGTGGAAAAAGAAAGGCCCAGAGAGGTTAGGCAACTTCTCCAAGGCCACGCAGTCAGGACAGAGGCTGGACTTGTTCCGAGATCTACAGCAGGCCCCCACCCATTTCCAGTGTAGGCCTCATCTCTGTTCCTCTTATCCTACTGCCCTTTTCAACCACTCGACCCTGTCAAGGACCTGGACTTGACCTTACAAATCTGGCCATGGACCGGGTGAACCCAGAAGCCAAGGAAGCCAGCGCACACTGACCTCCTACCGCATGCCGGGCACGTTCCCACGCCTCATTTCAGCAGAGCCCTGCGAGCTCAGCATCACCACCTCCCACTGAGACGAGGAACCTGGGGCTCAGAGAGGTGAACACCTGCCCTGGGTCACTTAGCATAAGTGGCTCTCATTTGTTCAACAAATATTTATGGAGGGACTGCTGCGTGCCAGGCAGTGGGGACCTGACACAGAGCCGTGGCTGGGGCCTGAGCCTTCTGACTCCTCAGCTTGTGCTGTTTCTCTTGTGCCAGCAGCCTTGGCGGAGAAGCTGCGTGGGGGCCTCTGTCCTTGTCCCCAGAGGGAGTGGGGATGACTCAGTTCCTGCCTTCCCCCTACACACAGGTCAACCCCCCTCTGCAACACCACACATGGAGCCAGAAAGCAGGGTGGCCTGCGGCATTGTCTGCCCACACAAAGGACAACGGCCCCTTTCAGCCCCAGATGTAGCCCCGTGGCCCAGACTGCAGCTGGACCCCGCTCCCACCGCCACACCCCTCCCCTGGGCTGGGGCTGCTTACCGAGCCGGTTGGCAGGATTCCGCTTGAACAGGGCCCGCAGGAGGCTCTGGGCTTCTGTGCTCAGAAACTGGGGCATGCCCAGCTTTGCCCTGAAACAGCCCCGGGGCTCGTGAGGGCTGAGCCCCACCCCAGAGGCCCCGTCTCCCCTCCCCTCTGCCCAGGTCTAGCTCAGTCCAGACAAGCCATCCACTAGCTCGTCTCCCAAAACTGCAGGGATCCTTCCTGCAGGCCTCTGTGGATGAAAAGGTGTCTCTGGAAGGCACAATGTTTAACCCAGGGGAGTGTCTCATTGATGGGGAATCTGAGGCCCCCAAACTGGGCCGGGGCTTGGGGGAGAGCCTGAGGGGCAGGGCAGGGCTCTGCTTACTTCAGAATCAGTGTCATGGTCTCCTTCCGGTCCTTTCCCTGGAAGGGCAGGGAGCCCGTCAGCATCTCGAACTGCGGAGGACAAGGGTCTGTCAGACTCTGGTCCTTGTCTCCCAGCCTCCCCTCCCCTCTCCCAGGCCACTCTGCTCCACAGGGTCCTGCTATTCGTCAAAGTCCACCTGGAGCAAGAGCTGTGTCTGCCCCTCTCCCCCTGCCAACCCAGACCACCAAAAGCAACGCGAGGGGCCTGAGGCTGGGGAGAGGCCCAGAGCCGGGTTAGGGGTGCCCCAAGTAGGGTCAGGCCTGGGATCCTTCCAAGGAAGGAAACTGCAGCTGTGTGTGGGGTGAGGCCAGCTTGGCTGAGAGAGGAGAGGGGGAGAGTCTTAGAGAACATCAACCTCTCACTGTACAGATAGGGAAACTGAGGCCAGAGGCTTGGGCTGGATCCTTTACCCCTGCCTGCGCACTCACCATCAACACCCCATAGGACCACCAGTCCGCACTGTGCGTGTGGCCCTGGCGGTTGACGACCTCAGGGGCCATGTACTCCACTGTCCCGCAGAAGGAGTAGGCCTTCTTCTCATGGTCAATGGCCTCCTTGCTCAGGCCAAAGTCTGAAGAGAGGAGGGCAAGAGGACACATCCTGAGGACCCCTGCCTTCCTTGCTGCTACCCTTGGGGTTGGACACCCAACCCCCTGCCTAGAAGCCTGACGGCATCACCCCCATGACATTCAGGAGGAAGCTAAGGGCAGAGAGGTTGGGTGACTTGCCCAAGGTTACACAGTGGGGAGCTGGGATTCAAACTCAGGATGTTCCAAGGCTGGGGCCGGGGTTTCTGAGTACTTCTGAGTAAATGGCACAGCCTCTCGGGAAGAATGAGCCCTGGCACTCAGCCAAGACAGATGGGGAGCCTGTTCTGCCCTCCCCTGGGGCCCGCGGGGCAAGTGCCCACCACTCACCCGTGAGTTTGATATGGCCCTCCTCGTCCAGCAGGATGCTGTAACAGAGAGATGGGACACTGTGTGGGTTCCGGTGGCACCATGGGGCTGTGAGAGTTGGGCCTGGCCCCGTGGAGATGCTCCACCCAGATCTACCTGATCAATGGGTGGGTGCTGCGGGTCGTGGCAGTGCCTACAGGTGTGTTGCCTACCTTTTGTTTGTTTGTTTGTTTTTTTTTTTTGAGACAGGGTCTCACTCTGTCTCCCGGGCTAGAGTGCAGTGGAGTCATCATAGCTCACTGCAACCTCCACCTCTTTTGCTAATCCTTGAAACCACTATGTGAGGTAGGTACCATTAAGGCCCCATTTTACTAATGGGGAAACTAAGGCTCAAGGAAGTTAAGTAACTCCCGGCAGTCATAGAACTAGTAGGAAGTGGAGACAGGATTTGAACTCAGGTCTGCCTAACTCTAAAGCCAGATCTCTTTGTACCTCAGCCCCTGCTCCCAAGTTATCATTTGAGGGAATTTAGATATGAAGGGAAATTCTGGAGAGGGCCGTATCAAGGAATGACCTTGAATGGTAGCACTTCAGATGTCATACTAGATTAGCAAAAAAGGTGGGTAAACAACTGCAAGGAGGGTGCCTAGACCTTGACAATGGCAGCAGTAGCAACTGGGCAGCCCTCCAAGTGAGCCTGCTGCCGCCACCACCCGCTCCACCCACCCATTCCTCAGACAGCCCAAGAGAGAGGGCTGCTGGGGAGAGCCACACCCACCCTGTCAGGTGACCCTGTTCTAGAAGAGGCCTCCCCTGGGAAGGTCTGGGGGGGGGGGGTGCTCCACTCACTTCTCAGGCTTGAGGTCTCTGTAAATGATGCCCAGGCTGTGCAGGTGGTCCAGGCCCAAAGCCAGTTCGGCCAGGTAAAACTTCACATCCTCCTCCGTGAACATAACCTGCGACAGACAGGGGAGCTTCAGCTGGGACCGCCTCTTCCCCAGGAGCCCGGGCACTAGGCAGTCAGCAGCGTCCTTGTCCTGAGGGTCTACCCTGGGAGGACCCTTGGACACCCCAGTGTCATATACCCTTCTTGCCACAAAGGGGTTTGAAGAAGAAGTCACTAACGTACAAGTCACTCACTGTGGCATTGTTCAGAAACAGCAAAAGGTGGGAAACAGCCCAAGGGGCCAGGAGAAGATTGGAATAAACTGTCTCCCCACTTAACGAAGGGCTTCATGGCCATAGAACAAGGAGCTTCTCCATGTTCTGCTATGGAACGATCTCCAAGACCTCCAATCTTGACAAAAGCAAGGTATCGAACAGCGTGTACAGAATGGCACTTTTTACGTAAGAAAGTGGGGGTAGGGATTCAGAACATACGTTGGGTTTGTTTGCAAAAGGAACATGGGAAGGTTTAACAAGAAACCAATAAAAATGTTTACCTATGGGGGGAGGGGCTGGGGGAGGAGGAAGACTTCTCGATGAGTATTTTTCTTTTGAATCATGTAAATGTATTACCTATTCAAACATTAAAATAACATTTTAAAAATTAAAAAAGAAGTTTGGCTCTCTTTAAAGTTTGCATTGTATTAATGGTCCCAGTTTTGATATCTGTCTCAAATCCTTCTCTATTGGTGCAAAATCCTTTTGGTTAACACGTGGGACGGGAATGCTAGAGTCTCCAACTTTCTGGGCAGCTTCAGGCTTTCCTCCAGTCCTCACAGCCTGGCCCAGCGCAGCCCTGGAAGAATGGAGGTGGAGAGGGGAGGGGTGCCCTTAGCTCCCCAGAACCAGGGTGGCATCAGATCCAGGGTCTAGTCCTCCTCAGCTCACCTTGGGACAAACTCTCAGGGGCTCTGCCAGGGTGGTGCCAGGTCCAGGCTACACTGGACACGTTCTTTACAGGGCCCTAGGATGGAGCTGGGGAGGGGACGAGGCCCCTCTCTGGCAAGGTGGCCTCATCGTACCCCCAGCTTTATCCTGGGACCCCCTTGGCAGTGGTATCTCAGCTCACCTCTTTTGAGAGCCGTGTGAAGAGGTCTCCACCACGCAGGAAGTCCAGGATGAGATAGAGCTTGCCCTCGGTCTGGAAGGCTGGGGAGAGGGGAAAAGCAAGGGCAGGTCAGCAGGGCCCCTCGGGGCCTGGCTCCCGTGGCCTGCAGGTGGGCGGGGGCACAGCATACAGCGAAGGCAGCAGACCACGGGCAGGGGCGAAGGCTGGATGGGGCAGGAGCTCGGGTGGGGCCTCGACCTCACCGTAGTGCAGCTTCACCACAAACGGGTGGTTCACGTCAGCCAGGATGTCTCTCTCCATCTTGGTCCGAACACGGTCACGCACTGGCCAGAGGAGAAGGGAAGTCACCGAGAGTCTGGACACCCAGCACAGCCACTCCCAAGCCCCAGCTGAGGGCTCTCTTTTCCACTCGTTCCTCTAGGCCTGAGCTCCCGTGGCTCCCTCACTCGGGGCCTCGGGGACACTCAGTTTTCAGATTCCTTCTTTCCCTCCCAGTCTGTTTCAGGCTCCGCGGCCTGCTCTCTGCCCCCAGCCCTCATGGCAGTGCCTGGGCCTTGGCGCCCTGCCTCCCCCATGAAGGGCCATTCAATCCAGCCAGTCTGCGCAACTCGCTGCCCTGCTGTCCTGTTGTCTCAGGTCCCCAGACTTTGCCCCTGCGCCTCCCCCATGCCTTCACCAGCCCCTCTCCTGGCACAAAAATTCCCAAATTCTAGTCCAGAGGCTGGTGAGAACAGCCGCCTGGGAGCGCGAGAAGCCAATTTCCTGGGCCTAAACTCCTGATTCATGGTCTAACTGGGCATCCCTTACACAGTTTTGTTTTTTTGTTTTTTTTTTTTGAGACAGGGTCTTGCTCTGTCACCCAGACTAGAGCACAGTGGTGTCACCATAGCTCACAGCAACCTCAAACTCCTGGGCTCAAGCAACCCTCCTGCCTCAGCCTCCTGAGTAGCTGGCACTATAGGCGTGCATTGCACTTGGCTAATTCTTTCTATTTTTGGTAGAGACGGGGTCTCACTCTTGTTCAGGCTGGTCTTGAACTCCTGACCCCAAGAGATCCTCCTGCCTTGGCCTCCCAGAGTGCTAGGATTGGCTGTGAGCCACCACACCTGGCTCCCTCACATATCTTTTTAAAAAAAAAAAAAAAAAAAAGAATAAAAGTTGCCAGGCAGTTCTGACCATCAGCAGGTTCTTTGACTCAGTCAGGACTCACCTCCTCCAGGAAGGTTCTCAACCTGCCCAGCTGGGCAAGGGCCTCTGGGCTCCTGCAGCGCCCGGGCTTCCCCTCCAGAGCACTTCTCACCCTCCATTTCAGTTTTGTGTTTCCCTCACTAGACACAGCAGCGACCACACCGGAGTTAACTATTTTCAAACCACCTCTACGCTCTTGCCCAGGCAGATAGTTCCTCCTTCCCCGGGGACCCTTCCTCTACCATTTTTGTCTGGAGAACTCCTAACTCATCCTTCAAGGCATAGCCCACATGGCTACTCCTTAGGTGTCCCCTGACCTCTGAGCCTACCCTCTCCGAGGCTACATCCCCTGGCCCCGGGCTCCCCAGCCCTCAGACATCCATGCACACCAGTCACAGCATGGGCGGCCCCGCACTGCCAGGGCGTGTTTGGCCTCTCCTGTCCAGCCTGTGAGCCCTTCACTGCAAAGACCAAGGCTTCACCTTTCTCCTCCCCCTGTGGCTCCCACCATCCCTCCTGAGGGATGGCTCCCACCACCACCAGGCTGGCCTTGGGGTACTAAAGCCAACTGTGACGTCCTTAAGGCCAACACTGCCTATGTTCCCCCATTCGTCCCCCAGCCAGGGCTTCGCTCTGACTCCACCTGGTCAGTGGTCACACCGGCTCCCAGCCCAATCAAAGACTGTCCAACCCAAAGCCCACCACCAACCACCCTCACACCTGTGTAAGGTCCCGGAACTCTAGACCTGGCTCGGGGCCCCCTCTGAACCTCTCTGCCATCCAGCTCCATGGCGCTGCCTCGATCCACCCTCTCTCTCCTGGGCCAGCTACCTCCCTGGACTGCCTGCCTCTTCTCCCACACCCTTCTCGGCCCAGAGCTCAGGGCCACAGAGGTCACCGTCAGACTCTTCTAGCATCATGAAGCAACTCTGCTGACAGTCAGAACGCCCGTCTGACCAACTTGGGCTCCGAGGGCCCCCACTTCCCCGACAAGCACATTGCACACACCCCACTACCTCCGTCCAGACATTCACAGCCACAGGCCCTGGCACTTGGCTTGGTGGGGGAGAGGTCGGGGTTGGGGCAGAGGGGCTGAGAATAGGCCTGTTTCTCCACCTCCAAACTAGGTGCCCCTGAAGACAGAGCCGTCTCCTTGCCAAACCCTTGAGGTCCGGGCTGCCTCCCTCAGTCCTGTGCTCAGCCTGGGCTCCACACAGGCAGCTGCCCTCACCTTTCAGGGTCGCCTTCTTCAGCACCTTCATGGCGTACAGGTGCCCACTGTCAGGCCGGGTGACCTTCCGCACCAGGAAGACCTGAGAAGGCAGAGAGGAAAGCGGGAAGAAGCTGGGAGGGGACAGAGGCTGCCAGCTCCTGGCCTCCAGGTCCCAGGCTGACCTCTAACCTCACAGGGCCCCAAGTTGACCTTCTGCTCTCCCGGGTATGAAAGTGGCCTCTCACCCTTGCCCCCTGATACTGTGGGCCCCAAGGTGACCCCTGGACCCCTGCCTCTGACATGACCAGTGCTGCCCTCCCAGCTTTGGGCTCACGACTCACTTTGCCAAAGGATCCCTGGCCCAGGACCTTGAGGAGCTCGAAGTGGGACGGATCCGCCTTCTCGGCGCCAGCCTTGACGTGGTGCGTGATGGCGATCTCCTTGAGGACGCCCTCATCCTGATGGAGGGACACAGCTGTGGGCACAGTGGCCCTGACCAGGGCCGCAGGGGGCATATCCCCCCACCTGACCTCCGCAGACAGGCCTGCAGGCCCACCGACAACCGCCCTGACAGGGCCAGCATCCAGGTTCACTGGCATCGCAGGGCTCAAAGGCTGGGAAGGTCACACCAGACAAGGCAGCACCTCTATGGCTCCCGCTGCCCCAGCCTGGCCAGGCCCAAAGGGATGCCCAGGCATGGCCGGGCTGAGCCAACCCCGGGCTCTGGCTGAGGCCCAGACACCGGCCCTAGGTCTAGCCTGTGGGGCTCCCCTCTCCCTGCTGCTTTGGTTTTGCCACAGTAGGAAGTAGGGTTTGTCTCATATGGGGATGGAGAGTTGGGCATTTGTTCCTGGTCAGGGTGGGATGAGAGGAGCCCTCTGTTCTGTAGGATGGGGCTGCGGTGCACAGAGACCCAGGAGTCACCTGGATACCCCCCTGGTCAGTCTGCGGTGGGTTGGAGTTAAGGCCAGAGACTCCACGCCCACCTTCCCAAACTTCTCTCATACAAGCCTACTAGAAAGCCCTTGCCAGGTCCCAGCTGTTCTAGGACCCTCTACTCTCCCTCCAATCTGCCACTATTGCCCTGAAGTGCCTCCTTACTTCCCCAGGAAGCAAGTCTAGGCAGGGTCCAGTCACCCAGCAGGGCCAGGCCTGGGCCAGAATTGCCCAAAGCCACCTTAGGCCAAACTGGCCTCCCAGGCAGCTGCTCCAAGGGCCACACACAGGCTGGGACCAGACATCCGGGCACACTCACCGAGTCCCGCTGGGGGCCAGAGCCAGGGCCAGGGGCAGGCAGAGAGGTCTGGCTGATCCTGGGCCGCTGCTTCCTGGGCAGCCAAGGGAGCAGGGCCCAGAGCCGCAGACGGGGCGGCTTGGGATCCTGCTCCATCCGCCCAGCAGGGCCACGGCACCATGGCAGGAGCAGGCAGCGTCCGGGGCTGCTGC
Organism: Eulemur rufifrons; assembly: GCF_041146395.1. NCBI lineage: Eukaryota > Metazoa > Chordata > Mammalia > Primates > Lemuridae > Eulemur > Eulemur rufifrons. The sequence goes on along the minus strand of NC_090990.1, from coordinate 17,746,548 downwards.
GGAGGTGGCCGGGCCCAAGGCGGATGTGCAGGGTAAGGGCGGGGGCTGGGCCCGGCCCAGGACAGCCAATCACTCAGAGCCTGTGGTTTCCTAACTCCAGGTCTACACCCTCACCACGTTCCCTTCCTCTCTCTTCTCCCCCTCCCCAGGGTCTGAGGGCTGCCCTCTGGCCGCCACCCCATCCTCCCTGTGGGCCTGCAAAGGGAAAGCCCCATGTCAATCCAGCGAGTAGATAGGTACCCAACAGGCAGAGACAGCCGCCGCCATGTGGAGACAGATAAAGAGAGACACCAGCAGGCAGAGGCAGGCACCCAACAGGTGGAGACAGATAAAGACTGGCATCCAACAGGCAGGGGCAGGAGGGTACACATCCGCAAAAGGCAGGGATGGATAAGGACACGTACCCAACAGGCAGAGGTGAAAGTAACACATATCCAATAGGCCGAGACAGATGGGGACATGTACCCAACAAGGGGAAGCAGGAGGGGACCCATATCTAACACAGAGGGGGCCAGAGACTTGTACCCAACATGCCGAGGCAGATGGCCATACAAATCCAACAGGCATTGACAGAAGAGGGCAGGAACCCAACAGGCAGAGACAAAAGGGGACAAAAACCCAACAGGCAGAGACAAAGGAGGACATGAACCCAATAGGCATGGACAGATGAGGACATGTATCCAACAGGCAGAGATAGATAGGGACACAAACCCAACAGTCACAGACAGAAGGGGACATGTACCCAACAGGCAGAGACAGGTGGGGATACACCCAACAGACACCCAACATGTGACATGTCCCCAACAAGTGAAGACAGGCAGGCATTCATCAAGTGGAGACTGAGGCAGGAACTCCACGACAGAGACAGGTGGGCAGCAGAGACAGCCAGAGTCAGGGAGGCCCAAGCAGATTGACAGATGCCCAGGGCAGACAGCAGGGCAGGGATCCCCAGGAAAGGGTTAAGGGCAGAGCTGTGGGTTCTTGCCGGTGTACCTGGGGGTGGGGAAAGAGATGAGGGGACCCAGCCTGCAGGCCTGCAGAGCCCCAGCACTCAGGACAGCAGTGCACTATCTGTGGCAGACCCATCTCAAAGGTCTTCCATTTCCCTAGGATTTTTTCCCATGCCAGGGACTGCAGCAGCTATCTTCTGAGTGCAATCTGATGGCTTTGACTCTGATCTAAATAGCCTAAAAGCTGTTAGCCCCATTTCAGGAACAGGAGACTGAGGCCCAGAGGACAGTGACTCACCCAGGCTCAAAGCAAACGGTGGCAGAGCCAACCTGAATCCAAGTACCTCCCCTGGTCACTGCCTGGCTTGGGGTCAACAGGCCTTAAGTGCCAGGAAAGGGTGGGCAGGTAAGTCGGCCAGAGCCACCTCCTGCCCACCCAAGCCCACCCTCTATCTGGGTACTAGGTCAGCCTGAGACTTCCCACTCTACGTCTTAACCCTCAGAGACATACCCTATCTTCAGGGGACCCTCCCTGACAGACAGGAGAGTGGGTATAACAACCCCACAAGAAAGCCAAAAAGCTGCGGCTAATCAGGCCCCTGAGTGTAACCTTCTGATAGGACAGGCAGGAAGCCTGGCTCAGAGAGGGGCTGCGGTGGGCCAAGGCCACACAGCAGCTCCCGCCCACCCCACCCTGAGATCTGAGCCTCCACCGCTTCTGTCTGCTTCTGACTGAGAACACTCCCTGGGGACAGAGGCAGCCACCCGGAAACCCCAGGGGACAGAGGTACCGACAAACCCATTCCTTGCCCAGAGTCACGGTGACAGACACTGCTGGAGGCAGGCCACCTTTCTGCTCACCTTTCTGGGACAGGGGACCGAGTCTCTCTCAACCCTGGGGAAATCTGCCGGGGTCTGCATGGCGGGGCCCAAGTCAGTGGCCAGAGGCCCCGCTGCTACTCTTACTTCTGCTTTTCTCAGCCTTCCTGGCCCAGAAGGCAGGGTCCTCGGCCCCCTCCTTCTCACTTCCCCCTCTGCAGGGAGGAGGGACAGAGGTGGGCCAGGCTCCCTTGCTGAGGAGGGGACAAGCAGACCCCAAGCCCATGACCCCAGGGAGGGCCGGGGTATACCCCTCCCTCCCTCCTCTGATCCAAAGGAGGGGAGACAGGAACAGAAACAGAAGTCACAAGGCAAGGAGGCCCAGTGACACAGGGGGCATCCCAGTGCCCGAAAACATCCGCAGAGGGAACACGGGGTAGAAGTCAGCAAGGCCACCGTCTGACTGCCCCAGCCTAGAAGGGCAGGCCCCAGGGCAGGCACCAGACCCAGCCCTGCCCCTGCTCAGCCACCTAATGACACCCACCAGTCCAGAGCCCTGGGTGGGCAAGGGGACAGAAGGCCGCCGTAGCAAGTGACTAGTCAGGGTGGCTCAAGCCCATAAGGAGCCCAAGGCAGGAAGATCAGTTGAGTCTGGGAGTTGGAGGTTGCAGTGAGCCATGACGATGCCCCTACACTCTAGCCCGGGTGACAGAGCAACGCTGTCTCCAAAAAGTGACAAAAAAGAAGGATGCCGGGAGGCCCGGGAGGAGGAGGGGCCAGCAGCTTAAGGGCAGGGGTTGGCCAGGCCCACCCCCACGTGGCCTCGCCCCCTCACTCACACCAGCACACCCCAGGAACCGACAGGCGCACTCAGGCTGATGATCGGAAACCCTTCCACAGGCATCCCCAGTGGAGAAACGCGCCCCCACGCGCACACGGACTTCCCCTTCCCTGTGCTCCCGGCCGCTGATAGCAGCCTCCGCAGGGCCTGGCTGCAGGGATTGTGAAAGACGCCTCCCTAGACTCGGCCCCTCAGTGCCCCCCAGCTTCCTCAGGCCGGGGGTGGGAGGCTGGGGCAGCCCTGAGAACCCCAAAGGTCTCTGAGGGGCCAGCACCAGCTCCCCCGACAAACCCCCGGTGCCTCGGAAGCAGAGGAAGAACCTCTGTGGCTATCAGGGTACCAGAAGGGGCAACAGGAAGGAAACAGTCTCAGAACTGCCTTCGCTGAAGGGTGTGTGGGGCCTGAGGCCTCTGGTGGCAGGACGGGGTGGGGGGGGGTGGGGGAGGACAGCCACCAGCCCACATCCCTTGGTCCCTGCCCCAGCCCCCGACAGGCACTTCCTCTTTATTCACTTCCTCTCACAGAACAGCTGGGAGAAGCCCAGAGCCCCCCAGCCAGATCCCTGGCCCCTAGAGTCCCCACCCTGGGCCTTGCTCTGCCAGCTGTAGCCGAGCCCACCTGCCAATCCCTGGCCATAACGGACACCAACAGCCCCTTCCCCAGCTGGCAGCATGTGCAGGGCCTCCCAGGTGCTGCCCCCTCTGGTGGGACATGTGTCCTCGGATGCATCTCCCCGCATGCCTCCGGGCAGGTGAGGAGGGGTCCACAGCTCCCAGGCATCCTTGGGTGGGGGCAGGCCTCAGGCTAGTGTGTCAGGACTAGCGCAGTGTGATGATGAGAATTGTGCCTCCTACTGAGCATTTTGTGCACTTCGCCATTTTTTCCTTCAACCTCTGCTGAAGTGGATCCTGCCAGCATCTGTTTGGCACTGAGTCTTAGCTCCAAGGGAGGTACTGCCATCCCCATTTCAGAGATGAGAAAACTAGACTCAGAGAGAAAGTGACTTGCCCAAGGTCACAAGCCTAGAAAGGGAGAGAGCCAAGCACAAAATCAAGGTCTGTTTGCTCCCAGAGCCTACACTCTTGAGCATTTCATCACCACCCTCCCTGCAAGGCCAGCCAGCCTGCCTTCCCTCTGGACATCACCTACTGCTCCTGGCCCCTGCTCTGTCCCAGGCCAGGAGCAGACACTAGGAGGCACAGGTGTTAAGGCGGACCCTGGCCTTGTCCTCAGGTAGCTCCAAAAAGAAATACATGATCACAAAACACAACTGTCCTGTGACATCTGCAATCAAGGTGTTGTGGAAGCCCAGAGGTGGTGACCATCTGCCAGGGGGTGAGGTCTGGAAAGACCTTCCGGAGAGGGGCAGTGCAGCTGGGTCCTGAGGATGAAAACAGGTGTCGGCCAGGCAGAGAGGAGGACAAAAGACACTCCAGATAGAGAAAGACCAGAGTGAGCAAGGCGCTTGAGGCCAGGAGTGCAGGTGGGAAGTCAAAAACTGGCTACTCACTAGCTGAACATTCCCTGGCAAATCTCTTTCCCCGTCTGAAGCTCAGTTTCCTCCTCTGTAAAAGGAAGGTGAAAACTACATGCTTCATCCTCAGAAGGTTGTTTCTAGAAGCAAAATGGGCCATGGAGACGGGGACATGGCAAACAGAACTTCCCCCTGGTTTAGTTAGACAGTCTCACTGCTCAGGGTCTCCCCTGGGCAGGCCACAGGGCCCAGGTGCCAGGAGGCCACCCTGTGGCCATACCAGGGGAGGTTCCTCCCAACACCTGAGGCCGCCCGAGGCTCGCCGAAGTCCACAGTCACATCCTGCCTAAGCTCTAGCCAGGGGAGCATGAGGGATCCAGGAGGGATCAGAGTTTCATAAACAGGAAGAGAGGAGGGGAGGGGGGACGCTCAGCTCTCAAAATAGACCTGCAGGCGCTTCAAAGGGGTCCAGCTCCGGAGACAGCTGGAGGGGAGAGGGCCTGGGGTGCCCAGTCCACTCCCAGGAAGGGAGGGAAAGTGAGTGGAGCCCCTGTGTGCCTGAGGATGCCAGAAGCACCCAGGTGCTAAAGGGATCCGGGGGGCTCTCACCGTGGACTTGCTATCCACACTATTGCTGCTAAAACTCAAATCCCACTTTCTGCCTGAAATGAATAAAATAAACAAGCATTGAACACCAACATTGTGCTATACACTTTAATTTATACCCATCACATTCTCTCTTCCAGTGGCCCTGAGAGGTGGGCTCTATTTTCCTTTTATAGGAAAAGAATCTGAGTCTCAGAGGGGCAAGTTACTTTTCCAAGGTTACAAGGCAAATGAGAAAGAGGAGCAGGATTACAAACTCAGAACACATGACTCCGGAGTCCCCTTCCCTGTCCCTTCTCCACTTGGAAGGCACAACTCTTTCTCTGGCTGTAAAATTCCTGCCTTTTGAGGCCCAGCCAAATGCCAGCTCCGCGGGGAAGTGTCCCAGTGCCCCAGAGCCCACTCCAACTCTTCCTCCTCTGCCACACAGAGCAGTGACTGTGTGTCTGATCCATACTCAGCCCCAAATTCAGATGCCACCATCTGGGTTCCCCAGGATGTGCTTATTTCATCCTGTCACTGAGAGAAATGTGGGCACCTGGAATGTAGTATATGCCTCTGCCAGCACAGGACCTAGCTCAGAATGGAGGTTCTATGTGCCCACAGCCATGTCCCTTCCCCATCACAGTACCCACCACCTGTCTCTCCAGTCTCCACCCTCCACTCAAAGACTGGGAGCTCCTGGAGGGTGGGCGGGAGTTGACTTCATTTTAAGGCCCCCCAGTGCCACACAACAGGGTGCCCTGAATGTCGGATGAAGGCTGAACTGGCCCATTGCCCGCTCATCCCACTGCACTGTGATGAGGTCCTGACCACAGGTTGAGCGCCCCCTGGTGCATAAAGCCCAGTAGTGGGCATTAGGGACACTAGTGGCTGGGGCAAGAGAAAGATGAGCCAGTGCCCAAGACTGGCAGCACTTGGGATCACAGAAACCCAACGCTCCTCTTCTTCAGCACTTGGGGTTCCCTGGTAAGGAATGTGGGCTCTGTGGTCAAACAAGACTTGACTTCATCACCCACCAGCTATGCAACATTGAACCTCAATTTTCCTCATCTGTAAAATGGGGATAGTAACAATTTGCCTCTGAAGATGTAGTAAGAACCAAAGGCAAAGCTCCTGGTATAGTGCCAGGTATGGCTTAAGCTCTTTCTCTTCCTTAATGTGTATCCAAGACTTCTTGTCCCACCCATCTCCAGCCTTGTCTCCAGTTCCACCCCAGGGTCTTCTGCTCTAGGGCAGGAGTCATAGGCTTGGGAACAAATGGAGGTTACCTGCCTGTAAAACTCCTGCCCTCTCAATCAGCCCCTCTAGCTCTTAAGGTGAGAAGCTGTGCTCACCACCAGCTCCCTAAAAGCTGCAAGCTCCTCTGCAGCTCTCAGAACCTCGGCCCCGAGGTCTGAACATCTGGTTCTTCACTGGGGACCTACAGTCCCTTCGTTTTGTTACTAGGCAGCCAGAGTATTCTCCACACACGGACTGCGATAAGCCAAGGGCCCAGTTCACTCTACTGCCCAGCCTCTGGGCGCTCCAGGTTGCACAGAAGGAGCGGGGAGCCTATTTCTCTCACCCTGCCCCACCCACCCAGCTCAGATACCTTATCTTAGGAAGCTGAGTCAAGGTAAACATCAGGACCAACCCTGAATCCAACTCAAAGGTCAAGTTTATGGCAGGTGTGGAGCTTGGGCAGACCCAGGCCTGGAAGGTGGGGCCACTGGCAGGAAGTGGAGCTGACCACACACCAGGGCCACCGGTGCTGGAGCTGCTGTGGGCCAGGCAGGTACTACCGCATCGTCCTTTACGTCCCTCCTGTGACATAGGCACTACTTCCCCCAACTTACAGATGGGGAAACTGAGACTCAGAAGGGAGATGAGCTTCCGGTCAAATGGTGGAGGCGGAGCCAGGACTTGAACCCAGGTTTGCTCTAACACCAGAGTCCAAGCTCTGCCCCTGACTAGGTGGCTTCCACAGCCCGTCCACAGCCAGCATCTCTTGTGACCTGTGAAGGGGGTGTGGTCTTTCAAACTATAGAGATGACAGAGGACAAGAACCCACCCAAAGTCACACAACTGTCACCCAGTCCCTGGCACTTTTGGCAACACACAAAACCAGTGACAGGGGTTGAGGGGCCACAGGAAGGAGCCCAGGAGAAGCAGAGAGAGCAGAGGTGAGAGAACAAGCCTCCAGCTGGGAGGCAGGAGTTCTGAGAAATGGCATGAGTGCCACACGCCAGGCACTGGGCCCAGTTAGACTTGGGACAGCACCACCTTCCCAGCTCACAGGCCAAGACACTTCCAGGCGCTCAGCAGGCCTGGCTGTACCAAGTGGAGGAGCAGCAGGGCCGGCCTGAGCCTCTCCCATTGCTCCTTACAGCCAGATCAAACTTCATGAGTAAACAAACCACAAAAGTGTCCTGGTCTGGGTGACAGGTAACGGGAGTTCTAGCCTGGATTCTGCTACTGACCCCTTCTGGGCTGCAGACCCTTCACCTATAAAACAGGAAGGTTGGAGCCAAGTGATTTCTTTTTTTTCTTTTTTTTTTTGAGACAGGGTCTCACTCCGTCACCCAGGCTGGAGTGCAGTGATATGATCATAATTCACTGTAACCTTGAACTCCTGGACTCAAATGATCCTCCTGCCTCAGCCTTCTGAGTAGGCCCACATATCACCATGCCTGACTAATTTTTGTTTTAGAGACAGGGTCTCGCTATATTGCCCAGGCTGGTCTCTAACTCCTGGCCTCAAGGGATCCTCCTGCCTCAGCCTCCCAAAGTGCTGGGATTACAGGCGTGAGCCACCATGCCCAGCCAGAGCAAGTGATTTCTACACCATGGGTTGCCATGAGGACTTGGTGGGACCAGAGAGGGACGGCTGAGCTGAGCAAAGGGGCGCAAAGCTGGGACCCACCCTCCTCCGAGGCCATCCAAATAGCACCCCCCACGGTCCCCAGCCTAGGGCACTGGCTCTGGTCCTCACCTTGGATGGCTGAAGTCCAGCTTCTTCCCCTGAGGTCTGTCCATTCTGGAAAAGAGAAGGGAGATTGAGGAGTGTTGTCAGAATTTACCAGCATGGAAGAAAGACAGGCTCCATGGGACATCCCCACCCTTGGCTGTTCCCAATAGCCAGGGAGGCCATCAGAAGCAGAAGTTCTGGATGGGTCCCCTCCACTTCCACGTTCATGGTGGGGGTGCAGGTACCAAGTACTCTCAACTCAGGCAGAACATTCCCAGGGGCCAACATTTCCTCCCTCGTGCTCTCTGCCTGGCAAACACCTCATCTTTGAAGACTCAGCTCAAATATCATCTTCTCCCAGGGAGAAGAGGGTCATGTGTGGTTCCCAGGTCCACCAGAGATGAATTGTGTGACCTTGTACAAACTAATCAACTGCGGGACCTCAGTTTCCGACCCGTAACATGGGGTAGTTACCCTGACCTCTCAGAGTTGCTGCAAGGGTAGAGGGGGACGAAATCCCGCCGAGAGAGAGTGGCTGCCGTGCTCTGCCCCACTCTGAGACCCTTCCCCTGCCCTTGCTGGGCAGAATGACCGCTGCCTCTGCTATGCCCCTGCATTCCTTCATTGTACCACTTGTCACACTGCAGGGACTATTTACACACAGGCCTGCCCTTCCTAATAGACAGGAGTCCCAGAGGGCTTGGTGCTAACAGCTGCTCTCTTCCGAGCCCCTGCCACATGCCAGGCACTGGGCTCAGTGCCGCACACCTGTGGCACCATGTAATCCTCACGACAGCTCTGGGAGCCCTGGCCCCATTTGGCAGAGGAGGAAACTGAGGCTCAGAGGGACCTAGTGATGGCACCTAAGGTCACACAACTGGTATGTGGGGATTCAAAATCTGGTCCCAAATCCAGGAGGTGGTCAAAAACTCAGCCGAAGACCAGCCACGCCCCAGCCAGAGGAACTCTCTGCATGGACAGGCAGATACTGGAGCCACCTCTGGGCAGGCCTGCCTTTTCCAGTCCCCAGACCTCACCCTCACATGGGCATTAAATGCGCTGGGGTGTACCAAACCCAGCCCATCTGTTTCTTGTGTGATGTGAGGTGAGTAACCTACCCTATCTGAGCCTTGGGAAGCTGCAAGGAGCTGTCTTCACCCCTCCTAGCACAGCAAGAGTGTGGCGAGGCAGACAGAAGGTTCCAAATGGCTAAGAAGAGCCAGCCTAGGGCAGGTCAGGACTTTGGAGCCAGGAGCTGGGTCCACAGGGCAGCTGTGGCCTTGGTTGGCAGCAGCAGGCACAGCTGTGTTCTACCCATTACATAATCTCCCTGCCCCTGGGGCAGCCTTCCCCTGCCCCTCCCAGGACATCCTGCCCCCTGATCCCCTTTAATGCCCCTAATCCCCTCCAGGGGCCAAGTGTTCTGCAGGCCCCTCCACACACATACACACACTACCATCTCCCAGCAGGCTGGGGAGGAGGGACGGTTAATCAGGGACCTGGGTGGGGGGGATGCACTTGTAGGTTGAGTTCCACTTCACCCAGCAGTCTAGACTCTTGACATAATTCCCACAGATGAACATAGCCTACCCACCAGCCCCCTCCCCACTCAGCCTTCCCCACTCCAAACTCTCATGCTTCTTAAAATCCACTCACCCACTCACTTACTCACTATTTATTGAGAACCTTCTTTGTACCAGGCACCAAATCCTTCCATGGCTCCCCACTACCTGTAGCATAGAGTCCCAGCTCCTTAGCATAGAATTCAGTGCCATCATCTCCAGCTGCCCAGCACAGTGATTAAGAATGGGTTTTGGCCGGGCGCGGTGGCTCACGCCTGTAATCCTAGCACTCTGGGAGGCCGAGGCGGGTGGATCGCTCGAGGTCAGGAGTTCGAGACCAGCCTGAGCAAGAGTGAGACCCCGTCTCTACTAAAAATAGAAAGACATTATATGGACAACTAAAATATATATATACAAAAAAATTAGCCGGGCATGGTGGCGCATGCCTGTAGTCCCAGCTACTCGGGAGGCTGAGGCAGTAGGATCGCTTAAGCCCAGGAGTTTGAGGTTGCTGTGAGCTAGGCTAACGCCACGGCACTCACTCTAGCCCGGGCAACAGAGTGAGACTCTGTCTCAAAAAAAAAAAAAAAAAAAAAAGAATGGGTTTTGCCAGGCATGGTGGCTCTCGCCTGTCTGTAATCCTAGCACTCTGGGAGGCCGAGGCAGGAGGATCACTTCAGGTCTGGAGTTCAAGACCAGCCTGAGCAAGAGTGAGACCCCGTCTCAAAAAAAAAAAAAAAAAAACCCGAAAGGGGGTTCTGTAGCCAGGTGTGGTGGCATGTACCTACAGTCCTAGCTGCTTGGGAGACTGAGCCAGGAGGATTGCTGGAGCCCAGAAGTTCAATGGTACAGTGAGCTATGATAGAGAGAGAGCCACTGCACTCCAGCCTGGGTGACAGAGCCAGAACCTGTCTCTCAAAAAAAAAAAAAAAAAGAATGTGGGGAACGTGGGTTCTAGAACTTGATCTTGTGAGTTTAAATTCTGGCTTCTACCACTTGTGTGACCCTGAGAAGGTTAGTTCATTTCTCAGGGCTTTAGTTTCCTGGTTTCCTCATCTGTGAAATGGGGATAAAAGTAAGGTACCTCATTGGGTGGTTGCAAGAAACAAATGACATAAGGCCTCTAAATACACGCATCTGGCATGTAAACTAGTCTATAAACAATAGCCATCTTTATTACTAGGCCCTATTTTTCAACTAAAATGAACAACCTGAGACCCTGAACAGAACAGCTTGTTTCATATCCCCAAGCATTTGCATGGTGGCTTCCTTTTCCAAGAAAATCCTTCCTGCCTTGTCACTTTGGCAAACTCCTGGTCTTCCTTTAGGACTGAATTCAATATCTCCTTCTGTGTCCACACAGCTTCAAGTTCTTTCCTCCCTCCTAAGTCCCCCCATAGCACTGAGCATACCATAGGTTAAATCAGGAAGGAGCCACGGCTCGTCTATCATCATCTCCGTGGCACCCGGCCAGGTCTAGCTGTAGTTTGTCAAATGAAAATTCAATCCAGCAGTGAGCAAGAAGCCAGAGCAAGTCCTATTGCTCCCATCTTTTCAGATGACACTCAGAGAGCACTCTCTGGCCTGGGTGCCATCCTTACAGAACCCCATACCTGTAAGAGCTGATGCACAGGTCCCTAGAGGGAAACGGGGCAGCCCTGGAGAAAGGACTGGCGGGCACGGCACAAGGAGGACCACAGGTGAGCTTCCCCCTGGGAGCCTGGGTCCTGGGAAGGCAGGGGTCGTCTGCCCCTCTGGCCTGACCGCTGCATGGGAAGGTGGAAGGAACACAGCTGTGCAGCCACGAAGACGCCGGCCACTAATCCCAGCTCCGCCAGCCACTCACTGTGACCTTGGGTCTGTCACAAGACTTTCTGAAGCCTTGGTTTCTTTGTCTGTACCATGAGGGCAGGTTTGTCTTGTTGACGACAGCTGCACCTTATCGCTTCGAATAGTATTTGTCACAGAAATGTTGAATAAATAAATGAATGATTGAATGGGGACAGTGATGCTCACCTTGCAGAAGACTGAATGAAGGACCTTGTCTAAAGAGCCCTTTGGCCTCTTAGAGCAGCGGTCCCCGACCTATGGTGAATTGTATTATTTCATTATATATTACAATGCAATAATAATAGAAATAAAGCACATAATAATGTAATGCGCTTGGATCATCCTGAAACCATCAACCCCTTCCCCAATCTGTGGAAAAATTGTCTTCCATGAAAACAGTCCCTAGGCCAGGCACAGTGGCTCATACCCGTAATCCTAGCACTCTGGGAGGCTGAAGCAGGAGGATTGCTTGAGGTCAGGAGTTCAACACCAGCCTGAGCAAGATCAAGACCCCATCTCTACTCAAAATAGTAAAAATTAGCCAGGTGTGGTGGCGCATGCCTGTAGTCCCAGCTACTTCGGAGGCTGAGGCAGGAGGATTGCCTGAGCCCGGGAGTTTGAGGTTGCTGCGAGCTAGGCTGATGCCACGGCACTCTAGCCTGGGCAACAGAGTGAGACTCTGTCTCAAAAAAAAGAAAAAGAAAAAAGAAAACAGTTCTTAGTGCCAAAAAGGTTGGGGGACCACTATCTTAGAGGATGGAGATCCTCTCCCCTCTCTCTTCCTCAAAGCACTGCTCGTGAGGACAGCTGCCCAGGGCCCCCTTCCCAGGGCTCAGAGATAGGTTCCAACAGGCATCTTTCCTTCCTACCCAAGCAGCTCTGCTGGGGGGAGAGAGGCCCAGGGCAATGTGAAACTGGGCAGCAGATGGAGAGGGACAGCACGTGCCCTGCAGGCAGGAAGCAGCCTCAGGAGCTGGGTTCTCAGCCCAGCATTGGCAGCCCTGTGCACTGCTGGAGGCTGGGGGCCAGGTGCCAGGGCTAGCTGGCACTGCCAGCCCTCGGCAAAGACTGGACAAGGGCCCTGCGGGATGAGGAGAGTCTGCCAACATCCGGAGCCTCTCTTGGAGTACCTTCCACCTGGGCCAGCGTGATGCCAGCCATTCCCCACCCTTGAGCCTCTCCTACTTGGTAGAAGACAGCGAGAGATCTGGGTTCCAATCCTGGCTCTGACATTAAAGCATATGCCAGTTTTCCTCTCTGAGTTCAGTTGTCCCCTCTGAAAATGGGGGTAATAATCTCTACCTGAAGAATTTGTATGAGAATTAAAGAAGGGTGACATAGGTGAATCGGAGTGGGTGGCACATAGTAACGCTCTGTATGTGGCAGGACTGGGCCTGGCGACAAGACTACTGCTTTCAGCAGGGCCAGGGAGGGCCTAGGAAGAATTCTCACCCAAACTTCCAAAACCTGGGCCGCACCCTGGGCAGGCCCTGCCTCTCAGAGGCCCATTTTCGGCAGCATTATGGGAGGGCAGAGCAGTCCAGACCCCAGGTCTTTGCCAAATGTCTCAGTCAGTCCCTTGCCTGTCTCCTTCCTGGCGAGGAGCTACCTGCAGTGGCAGTGCCTGTACCTGCGGCTCAGGCCACTGTATTACTTACATGTCACCTGGGCTAAGAACAGCGAGGCCCTGTTCTCCAGTAAGAACAGCCCAACCCGCACCCTGGCTGCCCCATGGCTCCTGTTACCCAAACAATAACACCCAGTCACCGGGCACCTTCAGGAATGGGGGTGGGAGGGCGACAGGCAGCAGTACCCAGGGCTCTCCACCCTCGCAGGCCCCGGAGGCAGAAGCTAGAACTTAGCCCTTCCCACTGGAGAAACAGAGGCTCAGACAGGCTGAGGACTGGCTGAGGTCACACAGCATTTTTAGGGTGAAGCTCCTGAGGAAATCACGGCCTCCTCCCCCACCAAGCCTAGAAAATACACCGGTCTTTCCCTGCCACAAAGTTCAGTGACTCAAAACTGAGATGAGATTCCCAGTTAAACCTGGCCTTCTGGTGAAGCTGGCCCTGGCCTCAGGGTTCCCTAAACGGAAGCAGGAAGTGGTGCCCTGGCCCAGGAATTGGGACTCAAGCTCCTGGGTATCTCACCTCCCTACTAGTATAACCCAAGGCAAGTCTGCGGGTTAGGTCTCTCCCCAGCCTCTCCCAACTCTACCTTCCCCTTGGGAGGCCTAGGTCCCATGGGCATGCCCGGGCAAAGGAATCCATCTCTAAGCGCACCCCCCAGGCCCTTGTGTCCCAGTCCTAGTTGAGAGGGGGTGCATAGGGGCTGCAGAGGGCAGTGTTCCTCACCTCAGAGGGTGAGTCAGCGAGAGAACCTCTGAGCAGCCTAGCAGTGCCTGTAAAAACCCCATGGCAGGAATCCCAGAGCAATTTACTCCAAATTGCGCCTTCAGGTTGGTTACCTAATCCTGCCGCGCCCACCCTCCAATAGCCAGTGTATCGGCCATCCCTTTAAAGGAGCAGCACACCCTGGGCACTGGGGACCTGTGTCCTCACCCTGATCTCAATCTGTGGTCCTAAGAGGCAGGACACATGGTGGCTGCCCTAGCTAAGAGAGGACAGAGGAGGGGACCTAGGCAGGGGCTACAGGCCCAGGCCAGGAGAAAATCACCTTGGCTCCTGGGCTCAAATGAGGTCTTCCATGCCCTCCTTGTACACCCCCAACATCCCCCTTGGAAGGAGAGAGAATCACCTGCCTTCCTCCCAGCAAGAGGCTAAGGGGGAAGTTTTTGACCTGCAGGTTCAGGGGCTTGACTTTGACCCTGGAGGTCAAAGGGCACAGGAAGAGCTGGCCTTCTGCATGCTTAGGGTCTGGCACCATAGAGCCCTCAAAGGAGGACAGGAGCTGCTTCTGGGAGAGAGGGAGCTGGTTGTTTAGAGAGTTTAGGCTGGCAGAGGCCAAACTCCCCAAGGCCCGGCCTTTCCTATGGGAGAGGACACAAGAAGGTAGGGAAGCAGGCACCAAAATCCCCTCACCAATAATCTTCACAAGGTCTAAGGGCTCTTTCTCCCTCTCCACAGCCTAGGGTAGGGGACACAGTTGTCCTCTGGCCCTAGCCTCAGAGCCTCAGGGCAAAGAAAACCAGGCGTTCCAGCCCCAGAGGGGCGGTGCCATCCCACATTCCACAACCGCCAGGGGTCAAGGGGGGCAATCCTTTCAGGGTCAGCAGCGGTTAACTGAGAAACGGGGAGCTCTTGCGGGAGGCACTGGGGGAAGTCGGCGGGGTAGGGGGGAGTCCCATGACCCTTGTCTCTGGTAGAATTTCATACATCTGGCGCCCAAGCCCGGCCCGTCTGCACTAGTGGAAGAAGCTCCGACAGCTCCCGACAGATGCCAGGACCCGTCCTGGATGTGTGGGGTGAAGCGAGCCAGATCCCCACAGGATCCCCTCTCCTGGAGGCCGGGAGGCACTCGGTGCCTGGCTGACTGTCCCTCGCACACGCACACCGGGGCACAGGGGGGTGGAGCCGGACAGTGGGCAAGAGATCGGAGGGCACTCGCGCCCTCGCGGGCGCCCGCCGAGCTGCAGCAGTGCCGCGGGCCGCCCCGCCCCTGTGGGGATCCGGGCTCGCCGGCCGCCGGCGCCTGTCCCCCGCCCAGCTCACTCACCTCCGGGTCCAGCGGCACCAGCTCCATGAGCGGCCAGGGCTCCTTGAGCTGGGCGAGCGGCATCGCGCCGCAGCCGGACCGCCCGCGCTCCTCCGGCTGCCCCGGCTGCGCCGCCTCCGGGGTCCCGGGTCCCCCGGCTCTGCGCCCCTGCGCCCCGCGGCCCCCAAGCCCCAGCGCTCGGGCTGGGCCGTTCGCCGCCGCCGCGGCACTAGCACTTCGGCTCCCTCCGTCACCCGGCGCCGCCGCGCCCATTGGCTACCTGCGCGGGGGCGGGGCCGTAGAAGCCCCGCCCCAGCCCCCGCGGCGCGGCATTCCCTGCGCGGACCCCCGCCCCCGCCGCTCCGGGAGCGCCGGCCCCGCCTCCACCGCAAGCCCCCGGCCCGCGCTCGGCCCCGCCCAGAAGAGGCCCTGCTGGCTCCTCCCTCCCCAGCCGCGTCCCCCTGCGCACGCCACGCCGGGGCACCGCTCTGCTCGTTTGGAATGCCAACCTGGGTGTTCCTTCTCCTTCCAACCGGGGGCAAGCCCTCTGTCCCCTCTGCCCTACTCACAGAGTCACACAGGGTGTCCTGGACCTGATCCAGGCGGAGGCTTGAAAGGAGTCTGTGCCCTGCTCCCCTCAGGCCCTCACCTTACCAGGCCCTAGAGATCTCCCTATTTCGATCCCAGTGCTGGCATGGAAGCCAACACTGGGATCCCAAGGTGATCTCCGTGCCCCAGCCCCAGGTAGGCTCCAACTCTTCTGTCACCACCATGAGGACCCATAGCGCCCCAGAGAGATTTTTTAATACGCATCTTTTGCAGTCTGTGCTGAGCCCTATCGCTTGAGGGGGCTCCTTTCAAGCAGGCTCTCCCTGGAGTCAGCCCGGCTCTGCGTTGGTGTGGGCTTGAGCCCCTCTGAGGAGGGCAGGGACCAGCCTCCCAGGATGGACCGAGACTTGGTAGGACTTAAGGCAAAAGGATTCCCTCTGGAGAGACTCTGCCTCCAGCGAAAGAGATCTTAGGGGTCTAGATGTGGTGAGATTCATTCATTCACACGTGATGAGCGGAGGGATGGGCTTGCTGGTTTCACAGGCAAGGATTGGTCAGTTATTTGCAAAGCTGTTCGAAGGCGGGGGATGGGAAGGAATGTTTATCGAAAGCGAACCAGGCTCCACCAACATGTGATTTCCTTGAGAGCTCACCACCACCTAGTTTACAAATCAGCCTCAGGAAGACGAAGGGACTTCCCCAAGGTCACATAGCCGGTTAAGAACCGACTGGCGCTGAAAAAATCAAAGTGGATGCGGGTTTCTCCTGAATTCGCATGCTGCCCTTATTCCGTGACTTTCCCAGCGTGGGACCTCAGCTGTTGATCTGAGTTTTGGGTGGAAAGGACTTTGGAACCCAACCAATCTGGATTTGAATCCCAGTTCTGCCACCTCATCAACCTTTGGGAACTCATGTCTCTAAACCTCAGTTTCCTCATATGTAAAATGGGAATTATAATCTCAATCTTTCAGGTATATAATGACTAAATTCATTTTCATTCAATAAGTTATTTGTGGCTATATATTGTACACTAGGCCCCCTTCCTGAACATGTATCATAAGGCAGGCCTTGTTCTAGATGCTGAGAATATAGCAATGAATAAAACAGAGTCCTTAAAAAAATAAATAAATAAAAATAAAACCCCAAAGCCCTTGCCCTCGTGGAACTTCCATTATGGTGTGATTAAACAAATAATTACAGCTAACACTGACATAGCACTTACTCTGAACCAGGCACTGTTCTAAGCACTTTACCTGCAGCACTAAAAAGGTGAGGATGAAACCCCAGGCTGCCTGGACCAGAGTCGGCCACCATCATTCACCTCAGTGTCAATGTCACCCAGCTCAGTTGCCTGGAAGCAGTTTGTGATGCCCCAACCCTTGCTGCTCAGGGCTTGAGTTGTAATACTTGGACATACTTTGACTAAAAAATTATTTGCCGTTTATGTGAAATTCAGATTTAACTGGGTATCACGTATTTTGATCTGCTAAACCTAGTAATCTTACTCAGGGCTCAGAACAGACCAGTCAGGTGCCAGACACCCAGCTTGCAGCAGCTGGCCACGTTTAAGTTAGACTTAGGAAGAGACACTGAGACCCAGACAATGAGAGGCAGGGGCTGGGCAGGGAAGGGGATGAGGGGAGGAGGTGGGGAGCAGCAGGAGTGGTTCTGCCTTCAGTCTTCCCTTCCCGGGCCCTCACCCTTCTCCTCTCCCAGGCATCTCCCTATCAAGCGCTTTGTCTCACTTGAGAACTCATTCCAACTTTATATGAATAAGGTCCACTTCCCGTGTCCTCTCTCCCATGGTGTTGGAGAGAAGGTGGGTCATGCTGGCAAGAGGAGAACCCAGAGGACACCTAGGCTCTACCTGGGGAACGTGGGCAGGCCAGCTGGCCTGACTCTGGAGCAGATAGCAGCCACTCAGCAGAGAGTTGTAGAGACCATACCGTAGTCCCTGAAGCACTGATGCTGCTGCAGTCTTAGCTCAGACTTCGCTCCTCCTCTCTCAGGGCGCCAGCCACTCGCTTTCCTTCAGTGCTCCTGCCACAGGGCTTTTGCACATGTGGCTCCTTGTACTTGAAACAGTACAAGGCAGCTCGGTTGCATGTCACTTCTTCCAGGCTGTCTTCCCTCACCTCCTATTATGTACGCCCCCTAGCAATAGATACTTCTCCATCGTGCTCCTCAAAGTCGTACTTTTACATGTGATTATTGCTTAACATCTGGCCCTTCAATTAGACTGTAAGCTCTGAGAGGGCAGCAGTTGGTGTTTGTTTTTGTTTGGTTTGAGACAGAGTCTCAATCTGTCACCCAGACTAGAGTACAGTGGTGTCATCATATCTCACTGCAACCTCCAACTCCTGGGCTCAAGTGATCCTCCTGCCTCAGCCTCCCGAGTAGCTGGGACTACAGGCATGCACCATCATGCCTGGCTAATTTTTTCTATTTTGAGTAGAGACAGAGTCAGGGTCTCGCTCTTGTTCAGGCTGGTCTTGAACTCCTGAGCTCAAGCGATCCCCTGCCTCAGCCTCCCAGAGTGCTAGGATTACAGGTGTGAGCCACCACCCTCGGCCAGCAATTGGGTCTTATAGGTTCTTCATTATCTCCCTGGAACCTGACATGCTGCCTGGCACATAGGTGCTCAAAGAGGCTCAATGATATGTCCAATATCATCCAGCTACAAAATGGTAAATCTGCAACTCAGACCCAGGCAATCTAATCCCATGCTCTGAAATGTGACACTCTTGAGTGGTGGATAGATGCTATCTGTTAATAATAGTAATAATAATGGGGTTAGAACAGGCTGTTCTGGGCAGTTACTTGAGGTGTTTGTTAAATGAATGAGTCATAAGTGTGAGAGGGCTTTGCTGGACCCAGGTGAGGCATCATCCTTACCTGCGGAAGAGGTTATTCTGGCAGGGAGTAGGGGGCTGAACTGACAGGAGCTGAGGGCCTGGTTTTGGGTCCCTCTGCTGCAACCTGGGATGCGTTCACTAACAAGAGCACAGGTTCTGGATGGGCCCGGCCCCAGGGAGAGGGTCTGTCGTTTTTTCCTTGGCCTCTCAGTAGAGGGGAATCCTGGCACACGTGTCTCCTGGCAGCAGGCAGAACAGGTGAGGGGAGTAATCATAATGGTAGTTACCTTTAACAAGTGATTACGAAGTGCCAGCACTAGGCTGGGCATTTAAATAATAAAAATCACCAACTATGAGGGCTTACTGAGAGAGCACTACGTGGCCTGCCGGGAGCTGAGTGTTTTACAGGCAAGAGCTCATCAAATCACTCAACAAAGCCACGAGACAGAAATTACTGTCCTCATTTCCAGGTGAGAAAACTGAGGCTCCGAAAGGGACAGGGTTGCCCATGGTGAGACACTTAGGAAGTACTGCGGCTGGGATAGGAACCCACTTCTCTCACACCTGGAAGCCCGTGCTCTTAATCACTTCACCACACTAAGCCCCGAGGGGCTCGGGGTGCTCAGCGTGCTCACGGAGGGCAGCAGTGGTGGGGTGAGGGGGTGGGGTCTCTTGTCTGTCTCATCCAGGTCTGCGGGATGGGGGAGGTACCACTCCCTCGCTGGAAACCCTCCTGTGGCTCCCCCACCACACTTGAGAAAAAAATCTGAAGTCTTGGCCAAGCCCATGAAGCCCCACAGGCCAGGCTCCTGCTCCCTCTGGCACCTCCTTTCCAACCACTCTGTCCCTGGCTCCTTGCCCTCCTGCCACCAGCCATCCTTGCTACTCACTGGACATGCCAGGTATGCTCCCACTCAGGCTTTGCTCCTGCTGTGCCCTCCACCTGGAACATTCTTTCTCCAGCTCTGAATTCACTCCCTCGTTTCATTCATACCTCTGCTCAAATGTCACCTCCTCAAAGAGGACTTTCCTGATCCCATCCAAAATTGCTCCCCATCAGTGGTATCACCTATGTTATCTTTTTTCATGACATCCCTTCTAGCAATCGTGTTGCATGCACACTTACCTGTTTCCCTACTAGAACAAACCTCCATTGGGCAGGGCTTGCTATTTTGTTTGCTGCTGTACTCTGGATATACCTGACATATTATGGGGCCTCAGAATATGCTTGTGAATGGAGCCACACCAACCTGCACTCTAATCCTAGCCCTGCTACCTCCTAGCTGTGTGACTCTAAGTATTTCAGTTAACCCCTCTGAGCCTCAGTTTCTGCATCTGTAAACTAGGGGTGCTTATGAGTATTAAGTGAGATCAGGCAATAAAATACTTGAGCAGTGCGTGGCACATGATAGGTGCTCAATAGGAATGGTAGGTAACAATCGTAGACTCTCTGCCCCCTGCAGAGGGGTGGGTGGGCCGGAGACTGGGGCTTGAGGTTTGCTGGTGGGTTCTCCACTGATGAGAAATGAAGACAGGAGGAGAGAGCTCAGCTCGGAGGAACTCCCTTGACTGTGATGACGGGGCAGGGAGAGAGGGTGACCAGAGAGGAAGTGGAGGAACAGAAGCATGCAGGTGGACAGTCCAGGACTGCAGAGGGTCAAGGAGAATAAGACAGGAGCATTGGTCAGTGGGCCCCTCCATGGGGCAGTGCCACTGACCTGGAGACTGGGGGTGAAGCAGACTCTTGTTGCTATCATTAGAGAGGCATTATCATTAGAGATGATAGAGGGGACACAGTAGCAGGAAGAGAAGGGAATGGAATTGGAGTTAGAAGGGGCAGAAGAAGGAGCAGCTGGTCATCAACAAATACTTATTGGGCACTGGCTGTGTGCCAGGAACTGTTTAGAAGTGCCGGGGATACTGCAGAGGAGAGACAGGGTCTCTGGGATAAGGTGGGTGAACTACAGCCCACAGGCAAATCTGACCTACTATTTTTTTTTATGCCTGAAAGCTAAGAATGGTTTTTACATTTTTTTAAATCTTTTTTTTTTTTTTTTTTTGAGACAGAGTCTCACTCTGTCGCCTAGGCTGGAGTGCAGTGGCATCATCATAGCTCCCTGCAACCTCAAACTCCTGGGCTCAAGTGATCCTCCTGTCTCAGCCTCCCAAGTAGCTGGGACTACAGGTATGTGCCACTGAGCCCGGCTTATTTTTCTATTTTTAGTAGAGACAGGATCTCACTATATTGCCCAGGCTGATCTTGAACTCCTGGCCTCAAGCGATCCTCCTATCTTGGCCTCGCAGGGTGTGGGATTACAGGTGTGAGTCAAAGCACCCAGCTGCATTTTTAAATAATTAGAAAAATCAAAAGAAGAATGTTTCACGACATGTGAAAATTACATGAAATTCACATTTCAGTACCCATAAATAAAGTTTTATTGGAGTACAGCCATGCTCCGTTTACGTATTGTCTATGGCTGCTTTCTCACTACAACAGCAGAGTTGAGTAGTTGCAACAGAGACCATATGGCCTGGAAAGCCTAAAATATTTACTAGCTGGCTCTTTAGGAAAGAAGTTTGTCAACCCCCGCTCTAGGAGCTTACATTCTCTTTGAGGGGGCCAGACAGTTAAACAAGCAGGTAAGCTCTTCTCGAGGTACTTCTGAGGACAAGAGCCAGCTGGCATCAGTGTTTCCTCACACCCTGCTTCTCAGCCGCCTTCCCCTGGAATGGAGCTGCTCCTTCCAGCCGGGCTATGATAGCAGCAGAGAAGCAGGGTCATTGTGATCAGCCCCCAGCCTCCAGGCCAAGAGAATCTAGCCTTTTCCTGGAAGGAAAAAAAAAAAAACAAACCACACTCAGTGATTTGCAAAATCCAGCACCCACCAGATCCCCTTCCCCTCTCCCAGATCCTGGACCTAGGAACAGCTTCTGGATGACTTCAGAGGAACATCATCACCTTTGTGGTCAAGGCTTGTCACCTGTGCACCTGCACCTGTGCAGTGCTTCCCCTTTTACAGAAAGTCTTCACCCACACTGCACCACGGAGCCCTCAGATGGGTGAGACCTGGGTAGGGATGGTTGGTCCCATTTCCAGATAAGGAAACTGAGACTTAGAGAGAAATGACCTAATTTACCCAGGGTGATGCAGCTTGAAATAGCTTGTGGAGCCAGAATTAGAAAGTAGTGGAATGTCAGCTTTGGAAGGGGCCTTTGGGACTGTCTTAGCCAGAGATGAGAAATTGGTGACCTGAGGCAGAGGTGAATCAGGTAAGGGTGGTGGTGAGTTTGCATGTGCAAGAAATAAGGCGTGCATTGTCTGGAGAGAATGTAAAAACAACCATAAAACTGGGTAGGTCTGCTGCTTATTATCACCATGCTTTGGCAATTCTAAACAATGTTGGTGATAAAATTGTCCTTCCCGAAGAGCTCCTTCTGTTGGTCAAAGTTCTAAATAATTGCTGTGGTTACTGTGAGTTTTAAGAATACATGCTAAGCATGGCAGCTCACGCCTGTAATCCCAGCACTTTGGGAGGCTGAGGCAGGAGGATCGCTTGAGGCCAGGAGTTCAAGACCAGCCTGTGCAATATAGTGAGACTCCCATCTCTACCAAAAAATTTTGAAAATTAGCTGGGTATGGTGGGCATGTGCCTGTAGTCCCAGCTACTTGGGAGGCTGAGGTAGGAGTATCACTTGAGCCCAGGAGTTTGAGGTTGCAGTGAGCTATGATGACACCATTGTACTCTAGCCCAGGCAATAGAGCAAGACCCTGTCTCCAAAAAAAAAAAAAAAGAAATCTTCAAATTAGTACATTTCATTTTTATTACCTAATCTTTAATAAATATGTTCTACATGGTAGCTAATTTGGAGAACTCTCAGTTGTTATGCAATTGGCCCCCAGCACACGGGGACTCAGCTACATCAAACACCTTTGGTTTCAGAGTTAGTTCCTAGTGAGTCAGAATCATTTGTGCCCACTTCAGGAGAAGTTCATGTCCCCACAGCCCCGTGTTTAAACAGCAGATTTGAAATCAACAACAATAGCACAGTGATTGTAAATACAAGGGAAGAAAACTTGAGTTTCTTCAATTCAATCACTCTCTACAAATCATTCTCTGAACCCTGCCAAGTTCACCTTTAGGAGGTGTTTCTTTGTGTGTGTGCGCCTATTTCATTTTTGTAAAATATTCCATAAATGTAACTAAAAACTATTAATTAGTCAATTATTTTTTTTCCCTTTTGAACTTTAATTTTTATTTTAAAGACTTTCTTTTTAGTCTGAGTGTGTATACGAAGTTTAATAAAACTTTCACTGTGTTTACTTTCTGGCCATTATTATTTGTTTTATTTCATGTCTATTACTGAAGATAATTCTGTCATATGGCAGTTAAAATACGATTTGCTTTGTATGCCAAATACACTAGATACACAATTGGCCTGAAGACAGAATAGGACTCACAGATGCCAACGTCATTATCTTCTTCATCACAATCATCATTATTATTTTATTGAGTACCTGTTTGGTGCCAGACACTGTCCTAAAGTTTGACATGTATCATCTCATTTAAAATTTTAAATACAGACAGGATGCCACAGGCCTGGGATTAGGTGAGGCAAGTAATGCCAAGTCATGTGCAAGGTCAGATTCTGTCTTTAATTAAAATGTTGATATTTTTGTTCATTATGAGTTTTTTGCATTACTTTTGACTTTTTAAAATATTACATTAAAATATTAATCGTCTTGATAATTTAGTTTTTTGGTGCCCCTTTAAATTTTGCACCTGAGTGCCTCATTAAATCTACCCTAGCCCTGATCTTGCTCATATAACCCTCACAACGATCCTGTAAAATAGGTGCTGTGATTACCCCTATTTTATAGGTAAGAAAAGTGAGGCACAGAGAGGCTAAGTGATTTAGTACAGGATACACGGTTATTCACTGGTAGAGCTGGCACACGAATTCCTCTTATTTTAGAGCCCATGCTCTTAACCCTACTTTATACAAGCATATTTCAGAGATATTGCGGGTTCAGCTCCAGACCACCACAATAAAGTGCATATAAGGATACAGTGAGTCACTTGAATTTCTTTGCTTTCCCAGTGCATATAAAAGTTATGTTTACACTATATTGCAGTCTACTAAGTATGCAATAACATTATATCCAAAAAATAATGTGCATACCTTAATTTAAAAATACATTATTACTAAAAAATGTTAACAATTATCTGACCTTTAGAGGGTCATAATCTTGTTGCTGGTGCAGGGTCTTGCCTTCATGGTGATGCCTGCTGACTGATCGGGGTGGTTGCTGAGGACTGGGGTGCCTACGGCCCTTTCTCAGAATAAGACAACAATGAAGTTTGCCACATCAATTGACTCTTCTTTTCACGAAAGATTCCTCTGTAGCATGCAATGCTGTTCGATGGCATTTTACCCACAGTAGAACTTTCAAAACGAGTCAGTCCTCTCAAACCCTGCTGCTGCTTTATCAACTAAGTTTATGTAATATTCTAAATCTTTTGTTCTCATTTCAACAATGTTCAAAGCATCCTCATCAGAAGTAGAGTCCAGGCTGGGCGCGGTGGCTCACGCCTGTAATCCTAGCACTCTGGGAGGCCGAGGTGGGCGGATCGTTTGAGCTCAGGAGTTCGAGACCAGCCTGAGCAAGAGCGAGACCCCATCTCTACTAAAAATAGAAAGAAATTATATGGACAGCTAAAAATATATATAGAAAAAATTAGCTGGGCATGGTGGTGCATGCCTGTAGTCCCAGCTACTCGGGAGGCTGAGGCAAGAGGATCGCTTGAGCCCAGGAGTTTGAGGTTGCTGTGAGCTAGGCTGACGCCACGGCACTCACTCTAGCCCAGGCAACAGAGTGAGACTCTCTCTCAAAAAAAAAAAAAAAAAAAGTAGAGTCCATCTCAAGAAACCATTTTCTTTACTCATTCTTAAGAAGCAACTCCTCATGCATTAAAATTTTATCACGAGAGTACAGCAATTCAGTCCCATTTTCAGGCTGCACTTCTAGTTCTCTTGCTATTTCCACATCTGCAGTTATTTCCTTCACTGAAAACTTGAACCCCTCAAAGTCATCTATGAAGGTTGGAATCAACTTATTCCAAACTCCTGTTAATGTTGATAACATGAATCACGAATGGTCTTTTGTTTTTGTGTGTGTATGTGTGAGACAGATTCTTACTCAGTCACCCAGGCTAGAGTGCCGTGGCATCAGCCTAGCTCATGGCAACCTCAAACTCCTTGGCTCAAGTGATCCTCTTGCCTCAGCCTCCCAAGTAGCTGGGACTACAGGCGAGCACCACTACACCCAGCTAATTTTTACTATTATTAGTAGAAACCAGGTCCCAGTCTTGCTGAGGCTGGTCTCGAACTCCTGAGCTCAAGTGATCCTGCCACCTCCCAAAGTGCTAGGATTACAGGTGTGAGCACCGCACCTGGCCTATGAATGTTCTTAATAGCATCTAGAATGGTGAATCTATTCCAGAAAATTTTCAACTTACTTTGTCCAGATCTATCAGAGGGATCACTGTCTATGGCAGCTATTACCTTACAAAATGTATTTCTTAAAATAATACAATTTGAAAGTCTAAATTATTCCTTGATCCATGGGCTACATAATGGGTATTAGTGGGCATGAAAACAATATTGATTTCCTGAACATCTCCATCAGAGCTCTCCATCAGGTGCATTGTCAATGAGCAGTAATATTTTGAAAGGTCTCTTTTTTTCTGAGAAGTAGGTCCCAAGAGTGGGCTTAATATATTCAGTTAACCATGCTATAAACAGATGAGCTGTCATCCAGGCTTTGTTATTCCGCTTATAGAGCACAGGCACAATAGATTTACCATAATTCTTAAGGAACCTGGGGTTTTCAGAGTGGTAAATGAGCATTGGCTTCAACTTCAAATCACCAGCTACATTAGCCCCTAACAGGAGAGTCAGCCTGTCCTTTGAAGCTTTGGCATTGACTTCTCCTCTATGAAAGTCCTGAATGGCATCTTTTTCCAGTATAAAACTGTCTTATCTACATTGAAAATCTGTAGTTTAGCGTAGCCATCTTCATCAATGATCTTAGCTAGATTTTCTGGATAACTCGCTGCAGCTTCTATATTAGCACTTGCTGCTTCACCTTTCACTTCTTTGTTATAAAGAGGGCTTCTTTCTTTAAACCTCATGAACCAACCTCTGCAAGCTTCAAACTTTTCATCTGTAGATTCCTCATCTCTCTCAGCCTTCCTAGAATTGAAGAGAGTCAGGGCCTTACTCTGGATTAGGCTTTGGCTTGAAGGAGTGTTGTGGCTGGTTTGATCATTCCAGACCACTCAGACTTTCTTCCTATCAGCAATAAGGCTGTTTTGCTTTCTTATCATTCATATGTTCACTGGCGTGGCCTTTTTAATTTCCTTTAAGAACTTTTCCTTTGCACTCACAACTTGGCTAACTGTTTGACACAGGAGGCCTAGCTTTTGACCTGTCTTGGATTTCGACATGCCTTCCTTACTAAGCTTAATTGTTTCTAGCTTTTGATTTAAAATGAGAGACATGTGACTATTCCTTTCACTTGAACACTTAGAGGCCATTGTAGGGCTATTAATTGGCCTAATTTTTTTCTTATTTATTTTATTTCAGAATATTACAAGGGTACAAATGCTTTGGTTACATAAATTGCCTTTGTATCGCCCAAGTCACAGCTACAAGCATGCCCATCCCCTAGACAGCGCGCACTGCACCCATTAGGTGTGAATTTACTCATCCCCTCTTCCCCCCTCCCACCTGCCTGACACCTGATGAATGTTACTTCCCATATGTGCACATAAGCATTGATCAATTAGCACCAGTTTAATGGTGAGTACCTGTGGTGTTTGTTTCTCCATTCTTGTGATACTTCACTTAGAAGAATGGGCTCCAGCTCCATCCAGGATAATACAAGAGGTCCTAGATCACCAATTTTTTAAGGCTGAGTAGTATTCCACGGCATACATATACATTTTATTAATCCACTCACGTATTGATGGGCACTTGGGTTGTTTCCACATCTTTGTAATTGTGAATTGTGCTGCTATAAACATTTGAGTGCACCTAATTTCTTTTTTAAAAAATTTATCTAGATAATTTCTGAATTATTTTTATGTAATTAATTGATTTATTTGTTTTGAGACAGAATCTGTCACCCCAGCTACAGTACAGTGGTGTCATCATAGCTCATTGCAGCCCCTCAAACTCCTGGGCTCCAGAGATCCTCCTGCCTTGACCTCCTGAGTAGCTGGGACTACAGGTGCATGCCACTATGCCCGGCTAATATTTTTCCTATTTTTTTGGTAGAGATGGGGTCTTGCTCTTGCCCAGGCTGGTCTCGAACTCCTGAGCTCAAGAGATCCTCCTGCCTTAGGTCTCCCAGAATGCTAGGGTTACAGGCGTGAGCCACAGCACCCAGCCTATTTATTTATTTAGTTTCCAGAGTCTCATTCTGTTGCTCGGGCTAGAGTGCAGTGGCGTCATCATAGCTCAAGGCAACCGCCAACTCCTGGGCTCAAGCAATCCTCCTGCTTCAGCCTCCCGAGTAGCTGGGACTGGCAAAATTATTCCTCTGTGAGGCTTAAATTTCTCCATTTGTGAAATGGCCAGATTAGAAGTCCAAATTCAAATTCCCACAGGATCAGGCAGGTCACACAAGTAAGTGACTTAGGTAAGGAGTTGTACACCACTGCATCAGGTCTTGGCCTAATTTCAATATTCTTCTATCTCAAGGAATAGAGAGGCCTGAAGAGACGAGTCGGTGGAGCAGTCAGAACACATACATTTATTAAGTTCACTATCTTATATGGGCACAGTTCATGGGGCCCCAAAACAATTACAATAGTAACATCAAAGATCACTGATCACAGATCACCATAACAGCTGGGCATGGTGGCTCACGCCTATAACTCTAGCATTCAGAGGATGGCTTGAGGTCAGGAGTTCGAGACCAACCTCAGCAAGAGTGAGACCCTGTCTCTACTAAAAATAGAAAGAAATTAGCCAGGCAACTAAAAATAGAAAAAAAAAAAAACACCAGCTGGGCATGGTGGCGCACGCCTGTAGTCCCAGCTACTCGGGAGGCTGAGGCAGGAGGATCACTTGAGCCCAGGAGTTTGAGGTTGCTGTGAGCTAGGCTGATGCCATGGCACTCTAGTCCCGGCAACAGAGTGAAACTTTGTCTAAAACAACAACAACAACAACAAAAATACCCCTATCTGTTAGAGATACTGAAATAATTCAGTTGAAATGATACGATGTCTGAGATTTGCTTTAGAATACTTTGGAGAGAGGAAGTAGGGAAGTAAATGAAACAACATTGGCAAAATGTTGATAATTATTGAAGGTGGTGATAGGTACATGAGAATTTATTATATTCTCTCCACTTTTATGTATGTTTCAAATTTTCCATAATAAAAAGTTTTTAGGTCTAAAAGTAAACAATTAGCTGGGGGCCCAATGGCACAAGCCTGTGTCCCAGCTACTTGGGAGGCTAAGCAAGAGGATAGCTTCAGCCCAGGAGTTTAAGACTATCCTGGGCAACAAAGCAAGACCCGACTCTAAAAAAAGATTTAAAAAAACGTAAATAATTAAGAAAATTGAGACAAGGAGAAAATACAGATCAAAAAACATAAAGGTTCTGAGTTTCTAGCTGGGAGTGGTGGCTCACGCCTGTAATCCTAGCACTCCAGGAGGCTGAGGTGGGAGGATGGCTTGAGGTCAGGAGTTCGAGACCAGCATGAGCAAGAGCAAGACCCCATCTCTAATAAAAATAGAAAAAATCAGCTGGGTGTGGTGGTGCACACCTGTAGCCCCAGCTACTCAGGAGGCTGAGGCAGGAGGATGGCTTGAGCCTAGAAGTTTGAGGTTGCAGTGAGCTATGATCACACCACTGTCATCTACCCTGGTGACAGCAAGACTTTGTCTAAACAAACAAAAATCCCAGCTTCTTAGCAACCAAAGCAAAGAGGGAAACAAGAGTCATGCTAGTCAAGAAATTTATTTAAACCAAGTTTCTTGTAATCAAAAGGATCTGAGCGAGGCCCAGTGGCTTACACCTATAATCTCACCATTAAGCTGAGGTGAGGGAATGAATCACTTGAGGCCAGGAGTTTGAGACTAGCCTGGGCAATATAGTGAGACACCTCCCCCACGCCCCTCGACACCCATCTCTACAAAAAATTTAAAACTTAACAGGGTGTGGTGGCGGCACAAGCCTGTAGTCCTAGCTACTCAGGAGACTGAGGTGGGAGCATCACTTGAGCCCGTAAGTTCGAGGCAGCAGTGAGCTATGATAATGCCACTACACTCTAGCCCAGGCAACAGAACAAGACCCTGTCGCAAGAAAAGTCGTTTTTTAAAAAATAAGGTACATGAATTACTTTTACATTTAAAAAATTCAGTTTTTTGAGGGCAAAACTGGCAGGGAGGGTTTCTAGGAGTTTCCAGGCTAGACAGCAGAACAGAGAGAATGGCAGAACGAAAAGGACTCCAGGGACTCTGCACTTCAGTCCTTCCGTCCATTTGCAGTTTGAGCTCTCCCCAGCTACTGGGCTGCAAGGGAGGGGTTAACAGCCTCACTCAGTCTTCAGCCCTCCAAGGGCCCTCCTGGCCGGCACCCTGGTCCGCCTGCAAAGACTGAGCGAGAAAGGAGCCAGCTGAGGTTGCCCTCCAACCCTCCCCGAGCGACCGCCCTACTACCTCCTCTTATGGACGTAAGGTTTGCTGCAGCACGAAGAGGTCAGGGGGAAGAAGGCCCTGACACAGGGAGATCTTTCTAGATGTGGCTTGTGGTCCCAGAGCGTACCCCAACCCCCAATCTTGTTGAAACTGAAGATGAAGGAGGGATCCAAGGGACCGCACTGCCTTGCCGGGTTCTGCGAGTGGACCCAGCCTGCAGTGTGGAGGCAAGCAGCCACCGAGTCCCCAGACACTGGGAGGACAAGCCTGGGCAGTTCCTAGAATGTGGGGGAAACGGCTGCGATGACACAGTGAGGGCCCCTATCAGCCCGTCTCTTTAAAAACCGTCGCCTCCAGGTCTAGCCACCAGATTGAGTCCCGGGATTTCCTGGCTGGTTCCAAGAACCCGGCCCGGAAAATGGGCGGAGTTCCTGTCTGCTCTTCCCCTGCCCGCTCGGGCCCGTCGTGTACAGTATTTGGGCCCCAAATCCGGACCCAATCCCAGGGCCAGCCCATCCAGCACCCAAGTCTAGCCGACCTTGTGCTCCCTCGAACAACCCCTGGGTGTCCATCCCTCCATCTTGCTGCACCCCGTTTCCGCATAGCTCCCACTCCCGTCACCCCGCGCGCAGCTCCTCTGCCCGCCGGCCCCGCCCCCGCCCCGCCCCGCCCCGCCCCGCCCCCAAGTGGGGCCCCGCCCCGGCACGTGCGCGCGCGTGCTCCGTCCGTTTCTCCGGGCCTGCTGGATGACCCCCAGGCCCAATCCCCGCACCTATGAGTCCCCGGGACCCGCCACGGGAGGGTTGGGATGAGGGTGGTACCGTTCAGGGAAGCTGGGGGAAGATGCGGGCCTGGCAGGCGGAAGCAGATGCTTCTTTCTTTCCCCTGAGGTGGAGAGGGCCCGGGGTCGGGGAGTTAGGGCCTCACAGCCCAAGCCCACCCCAACCTCCTTTCCCCCAGGTCGGCGCACTTGGCAGCGGGACGAGACTTTCCGACTGGGCCCGGCGGGCTCGGCAGGCTCGGCGGGCTCACAGTGGTGTGGGCCAAGGTTGTGGGCTGGCCAGGTGCCTGCCAGGTGAGCAGCACGGGACTCACCGCAGGGCGGGGGAGCCACGAGAGGTTCTAGGGGGTGGAGGGCGAGTGACGTCAGCAGGGGGGGGTCTATGTGCGCCCTAGGATCGGGAATGCAGGCCCCACGAGAGGTATGGAGTGTGTTTTGGGGAACATCCAGTCTCAGGCCCAGCGGCCCTCTCCTCCTGGATGCTGTCACCTGCCCTGGCAAAGGCTGCAGAGCAGGGCCCAGGAGGCCCAACCCATAGGGCGCTGCCTCCTGGTCGCCTCCTAGGTGGGGCGCGGAGCTCGGCTCTGCCCCGCCACCTTGTGGGCTGAGAAAGCAGCGCCTGCTTGGCGCCCGGAGACTCCCGGCGTCTGGAGGGGACCTGGCGACCGAGGCAAGAGCTGCCCTCTGGGCAATCGGCTGTCGAGACCCCGCCCCCTCCCGAACTGGGTTCCTAGAATGGGTTTGAGGTTGCCATGGCGACGGCTGAGCGGGCTGGGCCTTCCTCCAGCCGTCGTGGGACCGGGGTGTGGACACACCCAGCATCTGCCTCCATCCTACTCGCTGAATAACCTGGAGTGGTCCCTCCTAAAGCAGCAAGGCCTCTAATAACCAAGCAGCTCTTCCTAAGCATGTGCTGTGTGTAAAGCAGCGTCACCTGAAGGAGGCATACAAGGATGATTAATTAAAATAACATTCGTGGTTCGTGAAAATAACAGGTAACATTTAAGGAGGGCTGACTATGCTAAGCACTTACTGAGTGCTTTTATATGCATGGTCACATTGAATTCTCACCATAATCCTAGGGGTAGGCACTTTTCTTCCCATCTAGCAGACGAGGAAATTGAGATTCAGAGAGGTTAAGTAACTTGCCCAAAGCTAGCTAAGGATTGAATTTCTAACCCCTGGCTTTTAACCACTACACTAGGCCACTCCCCTGAGGGAGGACTCAACTGGGACTTTGAAGGATGTTTAGGAGGGATGGTAAGGGTATTCCAGGCAGGAGGGTTGCATGTATAAAGAAAGATATGGTGGGACTTTCTGGGTATTTGGTGAGTTTAGCTTGAACTGAAGTTCCCAAATTGTAGTCAAGTATCAACTTCATAGAGTTTATCCCAAGCAATAATGGCCACAAAATCATGGGTTTAATGTGCAAGTTTTATTTTTTGAATACCAATAGTGATAAATATGTAACTATTAAAAAGTATTGGATCAGATACCGCTAAAAATCATCCTTAGAGCCCCCAGTGATAGTCAGGCCCCATTCTGGAAAACACTATCACAGGGAATTACTGGAAGTGCCCTGGGGAGGAAGGATGAGGCCACTGTTTATTGAGCAAGGGATGTCTATGTCCCAAGTAAGGAAGCTTGCTGGTTTTCATAATTCTGAGCCCCAGACCTACCAGCATATCTGATCTTAATCTTTCCTGCTGGCAATGCTTTGGTTGTTCCCCATTCTCATCCAGATAAAGAGCAAATGTGTTAACAAGGCTTTTTGGGACCTTGGGGTGGCCCACCATGGCCCCATCAGGCTGGGGAATAGAGGGAGTGAGAAGAGGACCACCAAACAGGGGGACTGCCTGGAAGAAGTGACATTAGAGCTGAAATCTTACCAATTTGTGGAAGAGAACTGAGAACGGTGAAAAGCTTTCTAGGTAGGAGGAACTGCATGTGCAAAATTTCTGAGACATGAAGGGACTTTTCTGCATGTGAGCATCTGAAAGGCACAGGAGGAAGGAACTAGAGGAGGAGAGTTTGCAGAGGCCAGAGCCTGCATGCCCCGGAGGCACTGGACTGTGATCTTAGCACTGCCCTATGGGAATCCATTTAGGGTTTCAAGTAGGGGGATGACTTTTTTTTTTTTTTTTGAGACAGAGTCTCGCTGTTTTCCCTGGGCTAGAGTGAGTGCCATGGCGTCAGCCTAGCTCACAGCAACCTCAAACTCCTGGGCTTAAGCAATCCTCCTGCCTCAGCCTCCTGAGTAGCTGGGACTACAGGCATGTGCCACCATGCCCAGCTAATTTTTTCTATATATATTTTTAGTTGGCCAGATAATTTCTTTCTACTTTTAGTAGAGACGGGGTCTCGCTCTTGCTCAGGCTGGTCTGGAACTCCTAACCTCGAGCGATCCATCTGCCTCGGCCTCCCAGAGTGCTAGGATTACAGGCGTGAGCCACCGCGCCTGGCCGGGGGATGACTTTTATTCAAGTACTTGAACAAATAACTTTTTGAGCACCTACTACATGTAGAGTGCTGGGGATTTTATAGTAACCAAACTCTTGTGGTCCCTGCCATGGGGAAGCGCATAATCTTTTTCTTTTTTAACCAAAGTTAGACATGCACAAAATTCAAGCAGATGACAAGTATTAATACGTTTTCTATGAAAACAAAAGGCAGTCCCCCGTTTACATTTTCCCAGAGGCACCCATTTGCAACTCTTCCAGCTGACAATATTTTATATTTATCTCCATATCTTTAAATAGATGTGCTTGTTTTGCTACTTCTTGATGTTTCAGTTTTAGGCACTCTCTCTTGATTTTCTACTATGGAAGGTGCTTTTAACTCTCCCCATCAACCATACACATGATCCCCACCACCGCAACTGCCAACATAATTTTGGTTAGTTCTATGTTTCTTGTTTGCATTATGATATGTAAGCTATGATTCCTTTCCTCTGCAACTTTTTGTTTTCCCTGGACTTCATAATTACCCTGTTTTGTCACTTGCTTAGTTTTTATGTATTCCATTCCCCACCAGTTATCTAAATTTCTTTTTAAGATGTTCAGCCAAATCAGATGTCTCAGGTTGGTCTTTCTGGAAGGTACATGGCGAGGGAAATGTTTGTTAGAGATCAACACCTGGGAAAGGATATGTGTGGAAGCAGTCTTGGGCAGAAGAAGTTCAACTGCAGCGCAGGCCTGAGAAAGACTAGATCAACCTGTGGAGGGGAGCTCTCGAGTGAGTATTGCCTGTCAGAGTTTGCCAAGCCTGGCTGAAATGGCCAGGCCTTCATGCTCCTGCCCGGCTCGGTCACCTGGTGTGGGCTGCTGTAGGGAAGGATGTGATCTTGGGCGAGGCCACTCTCTGCATCTGAGGCCAGCCCCGAAGGAGCTGACAGCTGGAGGCTGTCTGCTGTCAAGACTCCCCACAGGTGGGCAGCAAGCCCTTCCTTGAAAGAAGAGCTGGTAGTCACACCATGTGGTAGTCACACCACATCATATACTCTATCAATTTCATCTTCTTAAAGAAACTCTTCTTGGAGTCCTCTGTTCTGCTCTAGTCTGGAGTGTTTGCCCCTTATACCCGTTGAACAGTTATTCTGGGCAGGGAAGATCCAGATTTTTGTAGGGTCTAAACATTATACAATCTGTGAGTCTTTAAAAAAATACAAAATTAGGTATAATTTACTTAGCTTGTTAAAAGAAATCAGTAAATTAGTGGAGCTGCAGATTCCTGGCGACTCAGGCCCCTTTCTTCTGCGATCTAGCAGACACATTCCTGATGGCAGCCTGGCTTCTGCCGACATACAACCCTCTACAACTCCAGCAATCACAGGGGTTCGTGGAGGTACAGGAACCTGAAGCTGAGGTTTAATCTTCAGGGCAATTCTGCCGTGTTGCTGGGGTCTCCTTCACTGTCATCCCAGGGAGTCCTCTCATCTCGTCCAGGTTGGCTTTCCTTGGGATTGCTTTGTTCTTCCTTTGCTCCATCTTTTGGTGGAGCACCTACTCCAGTGGTTTCTTGGAAAGAGGGTGTTGGAGGTGATATTTTTGAGAACTTGCATATCTGCAAACTTCTTCATTCCACCCTCACCCTTAATAATTTGGCTGGGTACAGAATATATGAAAAGTCCTTAAAACTGTGCCTGGCACAAAGTAAGTACTACAGAAGTTTAGCAATTATTACTATAAAAAATTCTGGTTGGAGGCTGTGAGTGGTGAGTCATTCTTGTAATTCTAGCACTTGGGGAGGCTGAGGCGGGAGGATCACTTGAAGCCAGGAGATCCAGACCAGCCTGAGCAACACTGCAAGACCCCATCTCTACAAAATGTAGAAAAATTAGCCCGGCGTGGTGGTGCACGCCTATGGGCAGGATGATCACTTGAGCCCAGGAGTTGGAGGTTGCAGTGAGCTATGATGATGCCACCACACTCTAGCCCTGGGGACAGAGGGAGATCCTGTCTCAAAAAAAAAAAAAAAAAAAATCTATTTGGAGATTATTTTCCTTTAGTGTTACTATGGAGAAGTCCAAAGGCATTCTGATTCCTGGTGCTTAGTATGGAATCTCTTTTCTACCTTGGAAGTTGTAGGATGTTCTCTTTGTCCCCAGGGTGCTGACATTTTGTGGTGGTGGCCTTGTTATGAATGTGTGTGCTAGTGCTCATCTATCACAGCACGTGGAGACACCGTTCAATATGGAAATACATGTCCTTCAATTCTGGAAATTTTCTTCAATTTTTAATCGATAACTCCTCCCCTCTGTTTTCTGTATTTTCTCTTTGTGTAATTTCTATTTAAATGTTGGGTGTCCTGGTCCAAGCCCCTAATTGTCTTTTTCCTTCCTCTTTTCCATCTCTGTTTCTCTTTGTTCTGTTTTCTGGCAGATTTCCTCAAATTTGTCTTCCAGCCCTACTGTTGAATGTTTATATTCCAATGGCTTTTTTGTTGTTGTTGATGTTTGACTATTTCTTTTTAAAATAACATCATCTTTTTGCATCATGGATGCAATATCTTCTCTTATCTCTCTGAAGATGTTAACAGAAGGTCCTTCCTCTTGGCCTGGTCAGATTTCCTTTGAGAAACCTTTTCCTGATCTCCTGGCTAGGGAGCAAAGACATGGTTGCCAGCTTTTTGGGGGCCCAGTTGGAAAACAGGGTTGGGGGTGTGTCTGCGTTTACGGCACGTCTGGTCACTTCATTGCCTGATGTAGGAGGATGCTCCGCCCTCGCTGTGCCTGTGGTCTCCCACGCCAGGGATCCTGCTTCTTTTCTGCTGGGAGTGGGGAAGCCACAGGGACCTAACAATTTTGATCCTTAAACAGCTTCAAATCCTCCTTATTTTATCACCCCTCACCCTCATTTAAAGAGGTGCCTGCACCTTTGGGGGAGTGTGTGGTCTACACTGGGTTGGCTCTTCTCTTTCCCCATATCCACCACTACAGTTTTCTTACCGCCCACCTGTCTCCTTCCCAGCTTCCAAGTGCCGCGCTCCTGTCATCTCCTGCCTTCTTCTCCTGTCAGTGGGTTTATGCCTTAAACAAAATCTCTTTCCTGTCGTTTTAGTGAGGTTTTGGGAGGGAGTGAAATCAGATGTGTATGTTCAGTCTGCCATAATTTTCAGAGCTTCTGTCCTTACCTAAACCAGTGAGCAGATTAATAACTACAGACTGTGAGCGCTACAGACACGGGGCCAGGACAAGGAAGGCAGGCAGGGCAATGCCTCCTTGCAAAATGCAAATTTTGTCTTTAACATTTGCCTCTTGCTGCTGTGTCGAGACGAGGTTGTGCAGGAACACGAGGGGATCTGGAGGACGGTGAGGAAGCGACTGCGGAAATCAGGGTGAAGGATGGATGGGGTGGACTGGAAAGGTGATGGCTGTAGAGCTGGGAGGAGCCATTTAGGACTCAGAGAGACTGTAACCCCCAAGAGGGCAGGTACCATGTCCATTTTGTTCCCTGATGTGTATATAGTCAGAGCATAACATGGTCCCTGGCCACCACAGACATGGTATAAAATGTTTTTGTTTTTTTTTTCAAGGTATCAGAACTGTAGGATAAAATGTTTGTTGAGTGGACACGGGGGTGAGGAAGAGAGAGGGGCCAAGGATGACCTTCATGTTCCTCCTTCTCCTGGTATAGACCCCGAAGGCCAGCTAAGAGCTGTGGGTAGTGTAGCCAGAGGGAGCCACAGAAGGTCTGGGAGCAGGGGAGTGACCAGGTGAGAGCAGGTCCTTACCTGCACCGTCATGCCCCTCCTCTTTGTGGCTTGTCCTTCACCACACCACACTCCATTCTGGCCTCCTCGCTCAAGCAGATCTCTGCCTGACACAGCCTCTCCCCACCCCCCACCCCCCTTTACCTGGTGACTCCACACTCCTGTCTTGGCCTCCGGGGGCCACAGTCTAATTCTTGTTTTTATTTCATTTTTTATTTATTTTGCTTTATTTATTTATTTTTTTTTTTAAAGAAGGAATCTCACTGTGTTGCCCAGGCTGGCCTTAAACTCCTGGGCTCAAGCGATCCTCCCACCTCAGCCTCCTAAGTAGCTGGGACTACAGGTGTGTGCCACCAGGCCTGGCTTTTTTTTTTTTTTCCCAAGAGCTCAGCAGCCACATGTGGTTAGTGGCTACCAAACTGGGGCAGCACAAATGTAAAGTGCTCTGCACAAATTAAGTTCTCAATACAGTTTAGCTGTCACTATCGGTGACATGGAAACCGTCTGTGCTTTAGGTTAAGTGGAACAAGCAAGTCACTGAGCACTATGTAAAACATGCCTTTACTTGCGCAAAAACCCCCCTGCCCACATGTACCGCAGATGTAAGCAGATGCCCCCTGCCTTGTGAGAGCCTCCGGCCCCAATCAACAAAAGCAGCAAATGCCCGCTGAGGAGGACGGGCCAGGTCAGTGAAAGGCCCCTGCAGGAGCTGAATGGAACTGAATAGCATGGGCAAGGGGAGGGGGACAGCGTGAGCCAGGGAAGGACAGGGTGATGAGGAGAGGAGGGACATGCATGGGATAAGGGTCAGGGAGAACCTCTTCATCACAGGGGGTGGCTGGAGGGACTCTGAAGCCATCACAAAGATGCCACTTAGTGTTTCTGTGTGGGGGTACAATGTGAACACTTCAAGAAACCCCCAAGCTCTCTGTGAAGTCTACTCCTTCCGCACCAGAAGGCGGCGCTGCCTTGGGAGGAGCGACTTTGGAGACGCAAAGGGTATTTTCACCTATGCTTTCTGTCTGTACTGCTTGAATTGTTTAAAAATTATTTTTACCATGAGCAGCTAATGCTTTTATATTTAGAAGGAAAACACTCCTCCCTGCGCCCCCACCCCAAGGAGTATCTGGCTATTATGGGAAATTTAGCACATTAACTGCCATGTGAGTTGTATTTAATTCACAGTAGTTTTTTTTTTTTTTTTTCCCCCCAGAGTCTCACTCTTTGCCTGGGCTAGAGTGCCCGTGGTGTCAGCTTGGCTCACAGCAACCTCAAACTCCTGGGCTCAAGTGATCCTCCTGCCTCAGCCTGTAGCTGGGACTACAGGCATACGCCACAATGCCTGGCTAATTTTTTCTATGTATTTTTGTCCAGCTAACTTCTTTGTATTTTTAGTAGAGATAGGGGGTCTTGCTTTTGCTCAAGCTGGCCTCGAACTCCTGACTTCGGGCAATCCTCTCACCTCGGCCTCCCAGAGTGCTAGGATTACAGGCGTGAGCCACCTTGCCCGACCTAACTCACAGTAGTTTTGAGCCCGAGGCCTCATGAAGCAAAACCTGGGCAAAATCCTGCAGTTGCTTTGTGAAAATCTTACTTGTTGGTGTTCTTACTGTTAAAATTAATATTGACAATTTAATTCTAAAACTGTGGATTAAATGAATAGAAGTCAGTAACAAATTTTATTAAATTATAAAGGATCATTTTGTTTTTGAAATTTTTATTCTATTTTCATAATAAAACACTGGGGCCCCAAGGAAAAAAATTCTTTTTCTAACATGGCAACCACCGTGTTAGAAGATATGAGTTGGTGAGAAGCAGCAAGAAGTCATTAACTCACTGCCTGGCAGACACCGATCTCTTCTCAGTTGCTTCTGTGCTCCGGGGAAATGTTGCCCTCTGGGTCCATCCTGACAGGGCCCTGCCATTTTGCCCCAGCCCCAGAGTAGCCAAAAAGGCTGTTTCAGGGCCAGGGGCTGAGAGGTCTTGGCCCCTGTGCCTGAAGTGCTCCTGCTTTGGTGTGGGGTCTGCTGCAGGCCTTAGGTATGTCCGGGCTCAATTTGGGGGCCGTGCTGGGAACACGAAGCCTCTGAAGAATCACCAGAGCTGTAGGAGTCATAGTGATGCCCACGGCATTGAAGGCACTGCCACCTTGTGGCATAGTGGTCAGTGTGGCCAACTTGCTCTGAGCAGGTTACTTAACCTTTCTGGGCGTCAGTGTTATTTTCTGTGAAATAATGTTGTGAGAGTTAAATGAGATAATGTATGTCATACACTTAACACGAAATGATCTTGGTAAGGATACAAATATTCCAAGAACTAATCTCTGCTCAGCGAAATCCTCCAGCCCTGCAGAAGGAGGTGGGAGGGGATGAAGTTTTCTCTGTTAAATGTAGAGGGTGGCAGATAGGGTCCCAAGGGCCAGCATTCTGCCTGGGAGGAGCAGGAAGGGAGAGTGTTACTAGAAACTCTGTCCCGAGGCAGTGGCCCTTCCAAAGCTTCAGTGATAGAAAATGGTGGGTGGTAGGGTGGCGGCTGGCAGCTTTAAGGGCTGGGGCACACGGGGTACACCCTTGAGGTCATGGAAACCAGGCCAACGTGAGAGGCAGGTGTAGACTCTAGTGTCCACTCTGCCATCACTGTGGCCAAGGGTGCGCTGTGGAGAACTAAGAATAGTGTGGAGGTTTCTAGTGCTGCCTTTGGGCTTAGACCACTCAAGTTCAAGTCAGGTGTAGTCACTTACCAACTATGTGACTCAGGGCACGTTACTTAACCCTCCTTCCTGGTGGCTCAATTCTGCAATCTATGAAATGGGGACCATGATGTTACTAGGTTATTATCAGCATTAAATGAGATAAAGCATTTAGAAGAGAGGAAGGCTTATACTGAGGGCTCAGTAGGGATGAAGTGTTGTTGGTATTTCCTGTTTGCATCAGGAAAGAGTGGCAGGTAATCCTTAGGGTTTTTCTGGTTTTAAAAGTCATCATCCAGGGCAGGCACGGTGGCTCATGCCTAGAATCCCAGCACTCTGGAAGGCCGAGCTCAGGAGTTGGAGACCAACCTGAGCAAGAGCAACATCCCATCTCTACTAAAAATAAATAAAAACGAGCCAGGTGTGGTGGTGCACGCCTGTAGTCCCAGCTACTCAGGAGGATCACTTGAGCCCAGGAGTTTGAGGTTGCAGTGAGCTATGATGACACCACTGCACTCTAGCCTGGGCAACAGAGCAAGACCCAGTCTTGGGGGAAAAAAAGTCACTATCATTTAGGTACCTAACCCAGACTTCTTAGAGGGCAATTTAAGACTAGTCTCTCCTGTTCAGTTCTACCTCCAGCTCTGAAGAATGACAAAGCTTTTGAAAAAATGATAAAAAGTTAATTTCCCCAAAGTCACAGAGCTAATTCTCTACTGCCTGCATTTTTATGAGAAACGAAGGGGAGTTTTCTGTCGTGGTCAGTAATGCCTCAGACTTCTAGTCCAGAGCCCAAACAGTTGCCATTCATGTTTTCTTTCATTAATACAGCAAATATTACCTGGGCCCATTTGCAGAACAGAATCATAGTTCGTGGTGTGGGCTCTGGAGTCACATGGACCTGGACTCCTGGCTATACCACTACAGCAGGTCTGACCTTGGAAGGCCTTTCACTGCTCCAAGACCTAGTTTTTTCAGCTGTAAAATGGAGAGATTAATTCCCACTTCCTCAGGTTGGTGTGAAGATAAATGAAACAATCCATTGACTCGGTTAAGACTATTTTCAGCTGCAGGTAACAGAATGCAGTAGTCCCCCCTTTATCTGAGGGGAGTATGTTCCAAGACCCCAAGTGGATGCCTGAAACTGAGGACAGTACTGAACCAGATCGTGGTCAGTGGAACGTTTCTGTTCATCTCTTCCACCCATGAATTTAATGCCTTTTCCATCTTATCACTTATCGGGTACTGTGGCTAAATAGTGTGTGCAGTTTGAGGTGTGACAGCAAAACAGGCACAAATTTCTTCACAATTTCACAGATTTGTTCTACCATAGATCTTAGCAACTTCAGCATCTGATTTTTTTTATTATTAAGAACTTGTACCTGGCCGGGCACAGTGGCTCACGCCTGTAATCCTAGCACTCTGGGAGGCCGAGGCGGGAGGATTGCTCAAGGTCAGGAGTTCGAGACCAGCCTTAGCAAGAGCGAGACCCCGTCTCTACTAAAAAAATAGAAAGAAATTACCTGAACAACTAAAAATATATATAGAAAAAATTAGCCGGGCATGGTGGTGCATGCCTGTAGTCCCAGCTACTCAGGAGGCTGAGGCAGGATTGCTTAAGCCCAGGAGCCTGAGGTTGCTGTGAGCGAGGCTGACGCCATGGCACTCTAGCCAGGGCAACAGAGCAAGACTCTGTCTCAAAAAAAGAAAAAAAAAAGAACTTGCACCTTTTCACTTAAAGGAAGCTCTTTACGGCTTGTCTTTGGCATATGTGAATAGCCAGCATCACTATTATGCTTTGGGGCCACTGTATTAATAAGGGTGACTTGAACACAAGCACTGTGATACGGACAGTCGATCTGTCACTAAGATGGCTACTCAGTAACTAACGGGTGGCAGCTCGAATATTCCCCTTTCCTGTCTTCAATAACCAATTTCACGTCTTCACCTCATTGTCATCTTCCCCTCATCAGTGATTTCTCCTCATACTTCACAGTGGTAGAAGGTGCAGTTAAGAAAGGAGCTACCTTGTCTTCCCCCACCTCCACTAACTACCT
This sequence comes from Eulemur rufifrons, assembly GCF_041146395.1. NCBI lineage: Eukaryota > Metazoa > Chordata > Mammalia > Primates > Lemuridae > Eulemur > Eulemur rufifrons. The sequence goes on along the minus strand of NC_090990.1, from coordinate 17,706,008 downwards.
GAATGCAGTGCGCACAGGTCCTGCAAGCCCTCCAACTACTCCAGGAAGGAGGCTTATGCCTCCGCCACCTGTTAAACAGGACAGTAATCACGTGCCTCTTGCCAGGGTCAAAAAGTTTCTGCCTCATCTGCCCTCTCTTCTTAACCAAATTCTTTTCTTAGTTGCCCACAACAGTATTCTGGCTTTAATTTCTCCCTCTCTTTCACACTGCATGACCAACCCGGCAATAAATTCATTGGCTCAATATTCAGTATCTACTTTGGACCCAACCAGTGGACACCAACTCCAGGAGTTCTCAGATTCCCCAATGCCCCCTCTCTCATTTTGCTCCCCTGCACCAGAGCACCCCTTTCACTTACAGGCATGGATGGAAAACCACTTCTGGGGGCATGAGATCTGGCTTCCTAAAAGGAAGCCAAGTAGCTGAGTGATTCAGTCCACAACTGTGAAGTTAGCTTCCCAGACATAAACGCTGAGAAGTAGGAAACAAGATGGCAGGGCATGGAACTGGGCTAAAAACTGCCTCCTCCATCTCTTCTGTGATCTTCCCCAAGGTTCCTCCCGGCAGCCCTTCCGAAGTCTCTGTGCCAAGCAAATATACCTGATTGACCTCCTGTGACTGCAGCTTCTTGAGAAGCAGTAGCCAATGCATAACTGGTTCTTCTAATCTTCCTCACCTTCATCACCCTGGGCTTGCATCTCCTAAGTAAGGTACCAGCATTTTAATCCTTTCTTCAGCTGCCTTTCTAGGGACAAGGGTAACACCAGGGTAAGACACAACCCTAGTCCAACACCATTAATTCCTATGAACTTGTTAGCAATACCGGTGAAGTTCTTGGGCCCTGTCCCATATCCGCAGAGGCAGAATCCCTGGAAATGGGGCCCAAGACTGATTTTAAAAACTGTTCAGGTGATTCTTGTGCCCACTTAAGTTTAAGATTTTTTTTTGAGGGAAAATGAGTTCCTAGAGAAAAGCTTGTTGCTGCCTTTCCCCCGGCTTCCTTGAATTGTTTATGAGAAGGTGAAGCTTGGAGCTGCAGCAACCGCTTTGTGAGCAAGCGCCAATACTGAGGACGGCAGAGCAGAAAGCAAGCCTGGGACAGCACTGAGCTGTCAAGTCGTTAGAGCTAGTGACCTCCAGATACTTATGTGAGAGGAAATACCTGTATTGATTTGTCAGGTACAGTAGTCCCCCTTATCCATGATTTCACTTTGCAGTTTCAAGGTCCAAAAATATTAAATGGGAATTTCTAGAAACAATTCATAAGTTTTAAATTGCATGCCATTCTGACAATTTAAAAATTAGCTTGGTGTGGTGACATGCATCTGTAGTCCCAAGTACTCAGGAAGCTGAGGCAGGAAGATCGCTTTAGACTAAGAGTTTGAGGCTGCAGTGAGCTGTGATCACGCCACTGCTCTCCAGTGTGGGCAAGAGTGAGACCCTTATGGAAAAAACAAAACAAAACAAAACAAAAACAAAACGTGGGCACAGTGGCTCACACCTGTAATCCCAGCACTTTGGGAGGCAGGAGGATTACTTGAGGCCAAGAGTTAAGAGACTAGCCCGAGCAATACAGTGAGACCCTGTCTCTACAAAAAAATAAATAAAAATTAACCAGGCATGGTGGCATGCACCTGTAGTCCTAGCTACTTGGGAGGCTGAGGCCAGGAGGATCATTTGAGCCCAGGAGTTAGAGGCCAGCCTGGGCAACATAGCAAGACCCCATCTCTAAAAAAATAGTAAAAGGAAGAAGAGAGAAGAAAGTTACATATATATTTAATAAAAAATAAATAGGACTTCATTAAAATTAAAAACTTTTGTCAAAGGACACTACCAACAAAGTGTGATGGGTGAGGTGGCTCACACCTGTAATCCTAGCACTCTGGGAGGCTGAGGCAGGAGGATCACTGGAGTTCAGGAGTTTGAAACCAGCATGAGCAAGAGGGAGACCCTGTCTCTACTAAAAACAGAAAAAAATCAGCCAGTCGTGGTGGTGCACCCCTGTAGTCCCAGCTACTTGGGAGGCTGGAGGATGGCTTGAGCCCAGGAGTTTGAGGTTGCAGTGAGCTATGCCATCTTTTCAACAGAGCAAGACTGTCAAAAAAAAAAAAAAAAAAGTGAAGACAAGACACAAAGTGAGAGGAAATACTTACAAATCATATAAGGATCTAATATCCAGGATATATAAAGAATTCTTACACCTCAACAATATAAATCTCAACCCAATTAAAACATGGGCAAAGGATCTGAATAGACATTTCTTTCAAAAAGATACACAAATGGCCAGTAAACATGAAAAGATGCTCAACATCTAATCATTAGGGAAATACAAATCAAAACCACAATGAAATGCCACTTCATACCCACTAGAATACTTATAATCAAAAAAATGGAAAAGTGTTGATGAGAATGTGAAGAAACTCGATCCCTCAGATTGCTGGTGGGAATATAAAATGGCATAGCCAATGTGAATGTGTGGCAGTCTCTCAAAGTTAACGTATGACCCAGCAAGTCCACTCCTAGGGATACTGAAAACTTACATCCACACAAAACGATGCTCATACCATTATTCCTAATAGCCAGGAAGTGGAAACAACCCAAATGTCCATCAACTGATAGGTAAATAAATGTAGTATATATCCATACAATGGAAAATTGGCAATAAAATAAATGAACTAGTTGCTCCAATGTGGATAAACCTTAGAAACACGCTAAGTCCAGCCTGGGCAACATTGCAAGACCCCCATTCTCTATAAAAAATAAATTTAGTTGGGCTTGGTGTCATGGGCCTGTAGTACCAGTTGCTGGGGAGGCTAAGGCAGGAGGATCGCTTGAGCCTGAGAGTTTGACGTTACAATAAGCTATGATGACACCACTGCACTCCAGCATGAAGAGACTTGTCTCTCAAAAAGAAAACAAAGCTAAAATGAAAGAAGCCACTCAAAAAATCAAAACCAAAACCAGATTGTTTGATTCCATTTATATGAAAAATCCAGAAGAGGTCAGTTTATAGAGACAGAAAGTAGCAAGTACCTAGGGATGGGGCGGGGAAAGGAAATGGAGAGTTAACTGCTAATGGGCATGGGGCTTCTTTCTGGGAATGGTGAAAATGTTCTGCAATTAGTTTTGTTTGCTGCACAACATTGTGAATACACTAAAATCCACTGAAGTATCTGCTTTAAAATGGCAAATCTGGCTGGGCATGGTGGCTCATGCCTGCAATCCTAGCACTCTGGGAGGGCGAGGCAGGAAGATAATTTGTTCGAGGCCAGCCTTAGCAAGAGACCCCATGTCTCTACTAAAAATATAAAAAAAGAAAAAAAATAAAATGGTAAATTTTAGTGGTATATGAATTCTCTCTCAAGAAAAAGGGAGGAGGGGTTATACCAGCAATGTCAAATGCTGCAATGAAGTCAGCTGAGGCCAGGTCTGGCGAGATCAGGGGATCTGAGTGTAGCAGTAAGACTGTCTGCCCAACAGCCCTTTTTCTACCATCTACCCCTCCCTTATTTAAATCCAGTAATCCTCACTGGTCTAAACAGATTCTGTGGTTCAATCCCTCCTGCTATGGTTGGTTTGGGAACAGGTAGACAATTCAGTTCTGCCCAATAAAACAGACTGCTGGGGGATCCCTGGGAAATATTTCATTATTCTTAAAAAAAAAAAAAAAAAAAGAGAGAGAGAGAAATCGTCTTCCTGCCTAGGGACATCGGTGTGGCAAGTAATGATGCCCAGAGCAGCCAACTTGAAGGGGAGGTGCTTAGATAACATCCTGAGAGCAGCAGAGCAGAAAGATGGGCGAAAAGAACCACCCGGGTCCTTAAAACCCTATCTCGGGACTTCTTGTTTTAAGAGATAAATCCTCCTGTTCATGCTATTTGATTTTTTTACTTAAAGCCCAAAGCATCCTAACGCAGGTTTTACTGGTGACTTTTCTTCTGAAATCAGTTAGAAGAATGAGCTTGGAAATGGGGCTAAGAAGAAAGTCGACTCTATCGACGTTCATACCTTAGTTCAGGACTGGGCTGGCACTGAGCATACCACAACTATCTTAGAGAATGGTCCTTACCACATTTTGACGTCTGGTTTCTTTTTAAGCCCACCACTCTCATGGTCCAAAAGCAGTCAAATAAGTAAGTATGTTCCAGGAAGAGACAAAAGGTTCAAGCTCACCCTGTTCATCCTAAGTTTTTGGCAACATAAAAGAGGGCCAAGTAAACAGAAACAGAACAGGTTACAAACAAGTTTAACCTCAGCCAGTTACTTCACCTCTCTGAGCCTGCTGCTCAGCTATAAAATAGGGGTAAGATCTAGACATCGTAGGACTGAACAAAAGATTAAAGACCATGTGGCAGAGGGGCTAGCATAGTCCATGGCTCAACAGATTTTACTATATCTGAATACTGACAAAGAACCCCAACTATAGCTTTCTCAAATTCTGCAACTTCCACTCAAATACCAACCAAATGTACCCCTAACCACTTAAGACACCCGTAATGGTTTCCACTCTAAAGATTACCTCCTCTAGAATCCTGGGATTTGTTCTGTAAAATCTGGATTCAGTCAAAAGGCTGCACTTAAGGATCTAGGCGGCCAAATGCAGCCTCAAGACTGCAGGTTCCCTACCCCTAGACTAGCTGAAAGTCTGAATCCTGACTTTGCTGCTCATTAGATGTGCACATAACCTTAAGCAAATTTCTTCATCTGAGCCCGTTTCCTCATCCATAAAGTGGTGTAATACTTGCATTACAAAATTGTCTCAACACTTAAGATGAGAGATAATACATAACCTTCTAAAGGAAGCTTAACTGATACCTCTACCTTTTTGACTAAGGATAGACAAAGCAATTTTATAGCCTCCAATTTACTTTATTCCCCTCAAATACAGGTGGTCTGTGAAAGCAAATTCAGACTGCAAGCACAAATTTGTTACAAGTTCTATATCCTTACAGATAACTTCTTGGTGTTTCGCTACAGGAAAGGGGTTCCTTGCAGCATCTCCAAATTAAAACAATCAGAAAAGCCCTTATTACATCTTTGTTTGCAGGTCTACTTAAGTCATCTGCCTCACACATCTTACAGCCAACTGCCTACAAACACAGGGGTATTTACTGACAAAAGCCTACCATCAGATTTATTAATTTGCTAATTTTACAGGGGTTGTGAGAAGCTCCTTGCTGAGAGCTACCAGCAAGCAAAACTTTAGATCAACCGAAAATCTGCACTTAAAAATATATTTCATAGTGCAAAAAAACCCAAAACACTTCAGGGAATGGCTACATAACCAAGTAGAGCAATCACTTCTGTTCCTAGCCTCTTACCACCAGCCAGTCTATTCTGGGAATCCTTCCTAACTCCACCTAGCACCACGTGCTCTCGAGACTGACTATAAATCAATGAAAGATCATTCGACTGTACACGGAACCTCTACACCTCAAGGCAGAATGCATCCTGCCCCAAGAGACTTGGAAAAACCAGGTTCCTCCACTTGTGGGAAAAGATCAGAGGCAGTATTCCAAGCCAAACTGTATCCAGCTTTATTAAAGATACTTTTCATAAACAATCATGGTATTTCAGGCAGGACATGGGCAGACAATCGTTAACAGTATACAACAACTTTCAAACTCCCTTCTTCAATAGTCTACCAAAATCAGAAAGCCACTATAAAATCCAATGAAGTCTTCATTTGATGCTCTGAACAGGGAAAGTTTAGAGTGAGGGTTGACACTTCACATTTAGCATGTTGTTTAACAACTTTTCACAAGCCGACCCTGACTTTCAGGAAATGAAATGAAAATGACAGAATTTATCTGAAGATCCACAATCTACAAATGGAACTGCTGCTCTTTTGAGGGACGCCATCTCAGTGGTGCCACTGGAAAGTCCAGATTACCCAACATACTGGTAAGCAATTATTGGAGGTCAGGCCCCAAGAGGTGTCTGGGTTTAAGGGAGTTAAGACTATGCTGAAGGCAGAGAGGGAGAATAGGACATAAAAACAAATTAGTTTTTTCATACCACAAGGCATTTGTGCCAAGGTGGCTATGTGTCAACGTCAGGGAATCCCTCCTCCTGAGAGCCAAGAGGAAGTCTCTCAAAACTAGAAGGGAAAGGTGTTTTCCCCATATGGATCTAGCTTTGGAGACATTCTATTAGTGACATATACCCCCTTTCCCCCAAAAACAACAATGAAGTGTTCTGTGTGCTAACAACATAGCTTAAAAAAAAAAAAAAAAAAAGTAAAACAAAATTCTGCATTTTTATAAAACTTGATAAAAAATAGTATTTCAAACTGTACAGTCACCAGAAGTACACAGTTATCAAAAATGCACACACTTCACTTGGCATCTCCAGCACCTTCAGCTTTCTGTGCCTAGAAGAAAAACAGACAAATTAATGCAACATGTAGATTTTGAAACTACCTCTGTTCACATCCCACCTATAGCCATCATTTTGCTCCCAGGCCAAAGTTCAGGTTTCAGGTACTTAGACACTGAGACTCAGCATTTCTTTTGAGAACAAATTACTAGGTAATCCTGCAAAGTCACCTCCCCTCTAGGTCCTATGTAAAATTAGGGAAGGGGGCACGCCAGGGTTAGAAGATCTGTGGTTACTCCTAGCAGTGCTCTTTTGCTGATGGCAGAAACTTCAAGAATCTGGGATTTAAGTTACTTGGAAAACCATAAGCAAACTCTCTGGACCACAAGGTACTTTTGGAGTGATATAGATATAGATATAAGGGCAATAAAGTCTTTGAGATTAGAAACTGAATGGACAGACTTAACACAAAGTGAAACAGTTAGCCATACCTGGTCTGTTTTGGCATCTCCGTTTTCTGCAGGGTTATTCCCCTCCTTGCCAGCGTCAGCTTTTCCCTTTTTCCCTTTGGGTACTTTCTCTCCCTTCTAAAAAGGAGGAAAAATATAGAATTGTTTCTCCCCATTTCATATCACCAGGGTATGGTCTGCAAAATTGTACATAAGGTAGGATTGTTTACTGAAAATGAAACACACACAAACTCTCCCCCATTGATAAGAACTGATCAAAACTGGCTGTTATCTATATCTGCTGTGGTCTTTACTATATAAAAATTCGTATCTAAGTAGAAGTAACTGAAGAATACATCAGCTTGAATACTTGGCTATTAATATTTAAAAGTGCAAAATTCTCTGTAAACTGATGACAGAATCCTTTTTTTTTAAACTTGTTTTTACACTGTTCCAGAATTCTTGATTAGGAAACTACAATTACGTCAGGAATAAGGAAGCCATCAAAACAATTTATAACATCCATTAATGGAGTCACCATTACAGTGAATGAAGTTACTAAAGGACAGTCCTCATCCTGTGAAGATGACCAATTCCAATGTAAGCACTAACCTTTGCAGGGGCCTTTTTAGGCTTGGGCTCTGGCTTTGGAGGAGCAGGTTTCTTTTTTTTTTTTTTTTGGCAGAAAGAGAGGAAAAAGAACATCAGTACATGGACCAAAGAAAACCCACAACCAAAGAGAAATTTTCCCCACTTCTCAAAGTTTTTGTAGTTGGCTTTCTTTTAGAACGTCAGCTCTTCAGAAACCCACTCAAGTAACACTATGAAATGTCCCACTTTGGCTATAGCCATCAGAATTTCAGAGCCAGCAATCCCCAATGGGCAAGAGTCCAAAGTAGAGATCACTAAAAACCAGCCACTAGCCATAATTCATGGGAAGCAAAGGGGATTGTTCTCCAGTGTTTCTTAAGTTTCAGAGATAAATAGGAAGACTTAAAAGTATACACACTTACAGCAGACAACCTCGCGGATCTCCTCTGTGGCTGTTAAAAATAATGAGAAAGTCAGAAATAGGACAGAAGAAATCATTTGAACAAAACAAAAATAAAAATTGTGGTGTCAATTTGCTCTAGACTATTGGAAGTGAAGAGAGCTTATTTAGGTAAAATCAGAACTAGGGTTACGGTTAATTCCCACCGAATGAGTCCTGTGGTCTCTACTAGTCCAAGGTTTGTATGACCCTAAAGAGAATAAACAAGACTTACTTCGTCCTTTGCCTTGGCTTTATCTCCTTTAGCATCCCCTTCGGCCTATAAAAAACAAAAGACTGCAGCTTTTGAGGTAGTTAGGGATTCCCTCAGTTTAACAGAATCCCAATGAAATAAAGTTAAGGGAGTCGTCCACACAACTTTTCTAAGACGTGTACGAATCAACAGTTTTCAGCACGCCCAGCCCCGATGCAAATAACTGGAGTGCTCAGGAAGCTGTAAGCTTACTCGTGTTCAAGCCCAGTATGCTCACGGGAGAGCGGGTGTCAGGAGCCCGGGGCAGGTGGCCCGGGGCAGCGCCGGCTAGAGACGGCGGCCGGCGCCCGCGCCACCGTGCCAGGCAGGAGCAACAGCTGCAGATGGTGCAAACCCCTCCGGAGGCGGAGCCGAGCGCCGTTGCCATGGCAGCTGTCGAGGGAGGGAGCGGGAAGGCGCGCGCAGCAGGGGAAACTCGTGGGCGGTGGCGCGCGTCTCGTGCGCGGGGAACGTGGGCGGGCAGGGGCGGGGCCACACAACGCAAGGCCCCGCCCGCCGGGGAAGCGGCCCCGCCCCCTCACGGCGGCGGTTTTTTGGCGGCAGCGCGTTCCCCCGCCCGCCAACCCCGAGTGCCGCCTTCCCGCCCTTTCGGGTTTGAATTGCCCGCCCGCAGGGAGGGAAGGGAAGGGGGCCTGGCGATGGGGGAGGGGGCACGGGGCGGGCGCGTCGAGCCCGAGGGGAGCGGGATAAACAGCCGCCAACATGGCTCCTCCCGCCGCGGCCGCCTCTCCTCCAATATGGCCTCTGGCGCCCGCGGGCAGCCGAACCGCGCAGAATTAGCCGGGGGCAGCCCGACACCGCCTGGAGCCCCCGCGCCTGGCGGCTGCGCTTGCTCCAGCCCGGCGCCGATTCTCGTGCCCCTCAGTCGAGGAGGCGGCGGCGGCAGCAGCGGTAGTGGCGGCGGCCCAGCGCCTGAGGCCCTCGCGCCACGTACCTTTCTCTTGGGCATGGTGGCGACGGCGGCGGGACGTAGGCGCTGGACGCAGGGATGCAGCGGCGCGTGGGCTTTGGTCGGTCCGGGGGTCGTTCTCGCCTCCTCTTCTTCACACTGCTCGGGCTCCGGGGGGTTTATAAAGTTTTTATAGCGCTGGGAGCCCCGGACCGGTTAGAACCGGATTTCACCTCCCGCCGCCGCTCATTGGCCCAGCTGGGGTCACGTGGGCGGGGTTTAAACTCACCTCCTCTGGAGGGAGTGAGGAGGGGGGTGTTGGGGGGAGGGCGCGCGAGACGGCGGCGCGCGGAGGGGGTGGGGGCGCAATGGGGGAGGCGCGCATCGAAGGCAATAAATGAGGGGTGCGGGAGTCGGCGGGCTCTGGCTTCCGGCTCCCGCCAAGAGCTGGCTTTTGCAAACTACCAAGTTCCTTCCACCTTATGCAACCGAGCTAGCCACTTCTCCAAGCCGTGCGACACTCCGGGCGCATCTCAGCGGTTCTCCTTCCTGCTCCCGCCGGGGGCCCCAGAAGAGGGGTTTGCGAGGCCTGGCCGCAGGGCCCTGCTCCACTGGAAGCGGGAGGAAGCGCGCGCCTTCAGGCACAGGCTGCTGTTCCCAGGACCCAGGCTGACGCCGAAGTGGGAAAAGAGCGGGGAAGCCGGCTTGGCGCAGCTGGACGTGCATCCTTCCGAGTTGACACTCTGGGGAAGCCTTTCGCGCACCTCACCTGGAAGGCAGCCCACTCGAGGTGGGGTAGGGGTTTGAGGGGGAGACTTCCCGCGCAGAGGTGCCTTTCGGGTGCTGTGGGGCAGGTAGGAGCTGTCCTTTCAGCACCCGTGGCGCAGCCGCCACCCCAAATGCTATGGAAGCCCCTCTGCCCAACGCCTGTCGGGTGGCTCTTAAGTCCCTGTACCTCCAGCCCTCAGGACTCCTACATAATGACGTAGAGCGGCCGCCAAGAAAGCATACCGGTGCTTACTGCCCCTACGCTCTAGCCATCTCAGAGACATCTAGCCCAGCTGCCCCCCACCCGACGTGGCCACCTAGCCTGGCGCTACGGACACAGCTGGCGAAATCCCTCCTTCCGCACCAAACTGGCTGCCTTTCACTTGCGCGAGAAAAGGAGGGTGGAGGAAAGCGCCCGGGGATTAGGAAACAGGTATTGTGATGGCAAAAGGGCTCTTCCAGTGCCCCCCAGCCCAAAGCCAGGGGTCCTGGAGCTAGCCAAGCGCACCTGAGGGAGGGTAGGCAACTGCAGCAGCAAAACAAGGCGTTCTTCCGTGGCAGTTAGCAAACAAGTTTTACATCTAAGAATCTAAAAATTCTATTTGAGACCCAGGAGAACACAAGAGCATAAATGCCCTCAAATGGGAGCCTGGCTTACAGGTGGGAGGACACTTACACGGGTCCCACCTCGTTTCTTAAAGGAAGGGTTGAAGCTGGTTTGTACAAATTATACTGGTAGAAAGCAACCACAATGAGTTCACGTTAACTTAATATTTTGCACCCCCTGCTCCTGGGTGGCAGTGGCCTCTCTGCCTCTTCTTTCCACTCCTACAGTGCCTCCTGGGGCAGCTCTACTCCACCCTGTGCACCTTTCCCAGAATACAGGACCTCAGGCCAAAGAGGCACCAGCCTCAATAATCACCTCTACTGTACCCCACTTATATTAGGGAAAGTCAGACACAGAAAGGAGAAAGGATTGAATAGCCACGCTCACAGGGCAGATTCCGTTTGCTGCCTCCAGCCCTCATTCCCGCCTTAATTGTAGGGCTCTGCATTACAGCGGCATAATTCATGCCTCCCTAATTAAGGCTGTCAACAGCCCCATTGTAAAGCTGGGAAATGTACAGCACCTGCTCTCCAGGAACTCTGTGCCAGGGATTGGTGGTGGGGAGCACCAGGTGTGCAGGAGGGGTTTGCCAAAGGGTGCACTGATTGGCTTCTCAATCGCAGTGTCTGGCATTTATACTTGATTCTGGAAGCAGGGATGATGGCCAAGGGGTCTCTAATGCCAGGTATCCAGGCACAGAAAAGGGGGGCGGGGTCTGGGGTATAGGAAAGTTAAAGGTCTAAAAAGTAGGCTCTTAACATTGCTTGCAAGATCCCACCCCTCCCCTAGAGGGAGATGCTGGGGAAACAGCTTGTGGAAAGTAAAATGGGAAGTCTGGGGGCAGCAGCATCTGGTTGGGGTTAGTGGCTGGTACTTGCTGCTGTGGGGCACCTGAAGCAGAGTTACTCAGGCAGACAGCTCTTCAAAGGCACTAATCCTCTCAGCAGCTCTGCAGCAAGGCCTGACAGGGAGGTAAGGGAAAGGACACAGCATTGACCCTCACAAGCAGAGAGGGCCTGAAACGAGCTTTGCCATGCTGAGAGTAAATCGTCCCGGAGCCTACTGAGGGAGCCAGGTCAAAAAGCTGAGAGAAATCTTGAAGGCTGGAAGTGGGAATCAGAGCTGGAGATGGTGAGGGCAGGAGGCAGAGTCAGTTGAAGAAGTGCTTGGTTCTGCTCAGCCCTGAAGTGTTACAGGGAAGGCTTGTGCTGGATTAGAGTCACCAGGGCCTACAGGCCCCTCTGTTACCCTGTACCATGGAGGGGGCCGGTCTCACTTGGGAGTGGAGCCTGGCCCCATGCCCTGCAAGAGGAGGAGAAAAGCTTGTGTGGGCTGAGTCGACAATAGGTAATTGGATTGTAATCACCCGCCTGGCTTCCACGCACCGTTGGGGGCACAGAGCCTTTCAGTGAGCAATCAGTACTGCATGGTGGGAGGGGGTAGAGATTCAATAGCAAATCCCAGGTGGAGAGCCAAGGGGAGGAGCAGCAGATGGGCAAATTTTCTTTCTGTCTCTCCCGCCCGTTTCTTCCTTCCCCAAATAACTGGCTGCCTATTAGTTATTTACCAGCAGATCCAAGGTAGAGCCCAATCTTTTGTGAAAGCTGGGTGGAAGGCTAAGATGGATGGGTAAAGGGCTACAGTTTTGGGGACATCTCTTCCCTGAAACTGTGCGTTGAAGGATGTGCTGGTGGAAAGAGAAAGTGCATCTGGGAGAACAGGCAGTTGATGAGTTGGTATCCCCTGCTTTCCAAACCTACTGATGACCAGAGCTGGGTTTACTGTACTTGTGGGAGATCTCACTCTCAATCCTCCCCAGGGGCCACTGTCCCAGGCAGCCCAAAGGTATCCATGGCCAGCACACTTGGCTGGGGGTGGGGGGACTCCCTTGCCAAGAAAAGGGAACACAATTCATCATCAGGAGGGAGGTGCCTTCACCAAGGAAAGAAAGGGGAGTGGGGCCCTGGAGGCAGAGGGCAGGGCAAAGTGGCAGGTGGCCAGCCTCCCTCAGGCTGATGCAGTGCCCAGACGTGCCAGCCAGTCAGCTCGCTTGAGTTCCAAGGCCTGCAGGAAGCCTTGGACTCGCTCTTCCCGTCTGGCTGAGAGTTTGTGCAAGCGTGTCCATCGGAGCTGGGCGTCCCCACTGGCCTGGAGCCCCTCTTTCAGCAGCTGCTCTGTCACTGCCGCCTGGTCCCTCTCCAGCTGTTGCCACTTCCGCTCCTCTGCATACATGTCTCGGGCCTTCTGCTAGAGAAAAGTGGGGATTGGGATGTGGAAATCATTTTTAGGTGTGGGTGGAACTGGGATGGAGGAGGTAGGAGGTGGGGCACAGGGTGGGCCAAGGGAAGTGGAACAGTGGAGCTTGTGTACCAGATTTGGGAAGGCTTGGGAGTAGGTGTACGGTGGGTGGCCCCCATGTTGTACAGGCAGGGCAGTGGCAGTTCTGGGTCCATCTTGGCTTGTTTTGTGTGGAAACATCTGTATTTCTTAAATCTTTTGTAGGTTTGCACTTAGAAGTGAAGAAGGCAAACATGGGTCTGACTTCTGATCCCCACACCAACTAGCTTTGTGGCTTTGGGCAAATCCTCTCCTAACCTCATTTCTTCATCTGTAAAGTGGGGGTTGTGGCTACCTTGAAGAGTGATTTTAAGGATTAGAGATAATATATGCAAAATCCTCTCTAGCATGTTAGCAGGCTCTCAGAAACAGCAATTTTACAAGTTGTTATTGTCTATTCTCTGCTGCAAGGAAGGTCCTATTCCTGTGGGGGGCATATCTGTCGGGTCACTTCCGTTGGTTCTCTGAGGGTACCATCCTCCCAACTCCTTATTTTTCAGGCATCGGCTCCAGACTTGCGTCCTGTATGGAGACCAGCCTGATTCTTCCAGCAAATGACCCTCCTATGAACATTCTGAGAAGCAGGTTCAACTCTCTTAAGCCACTTATTGTATTCTGCCTAGTAGAACAGGTGTCAGTGTCCACAGTCCACTTTTTCTGTTAGAAAATAAGCCCTTGAAGGCTTGATAGAGCCTCCAGGGTTCCTGGAACCAGCCCTGACACCAGGTGGTGATCATACTCCCTGGCAGCACTTCTCATACCTGTGTGTGTCTCCAGACAAACTATAAATTCCTAGAGGGCAGAGACTATGTTTTTTCCTCTCTGGCACTTGGGGTGCCCTGTACATGTGGAACACTCAGTTGACTGACCACGTAATCCCAGGAGGGGAGGGAGGATGCTCCTGACGTAGGAGAGGGGAAAATCCCTTCGGAGCAGAACCAGGGCCTGCTGTGCCTTGCTGATGCTCTCTGTTCCTGCCAGGCCTTTGTGCCAGAGCTGCTCCTGCCAAACCTATTCCATGTGTGAGAAACTGTTTCCATGATCCTTACCCACATTCTACCTTATATTATGGTAACTTTTGTACATGTCTTTGTCCTAATCAGCCTGTAAGCGCCTTGACTACTGTCTTCATCGTGTAAAGAATATCTTGCATGTGCACAAGCATTTCATCTGTTGTCTCATTTGACCCTCACAGTGGAGCTGTGAGGGAGGTCCTTGCTGTGGGACACAGACATGGAGGTTCAGAGCAGGGAAGTGATTTGCTAAGCTCTCTCAGCAATAAAGGTTTATTGCCTGAATAAAGATGACAAATGAGAATTCTGGAATAGCCCTCCTCTAGGCTCTTGAATGATCCAAGGCATTCAAGGGTACTTCTCTTCTGCTATTATGATGAGTCACACGTGTAGCTATGAAGGCTGTGGGCTTGAGCAGTTGCTGCTAAGGCTCTCCATCTTGCTGGAAAGCCTTCTTCCTAGTCTTGGTTAGAAGGAACCCTGGGTCCTATGTACAGGACTTTGTTGGGGGTATGGAGATGCACAGGACACAGTCCGAGGAATCCAGGTGCTTACAGGCTGATTAAGAAACAGTCATGTACACAAAGTACCAGAATACAAGATAGGATGTAGTGAGGATCATCAGGGAAGCAAGAGGAAGGCCTGGCAAACTTAGAGGAGAAAGCAATTGCGGTTGATGAAGACTAAGGAGCAGTGAGACCTCATGGACAGGCAGAATCTGAGCTGGCTTTTAGCCAATGGGGAGGATTCAGACATATGGAGTGGGAATAATGGGCAAAGATACATGAAACTGAAGAGCCTGCTCTGGCCAGAGTGAGTCCACCTGGAATACTGGGGTTTCAGAAGTTCTTGTCCAAAGGACTCTATCACCTCTCTAAGTCTACTTCTTAATCTGCAAAATAGGGATAATTGTACCCACCTCACTGGGTTGTTTCAGGAAAATGAGATTATGAATGCCCAGCCTAATGCCTGACTGTTATCTGTGGGCTGGTCTTCTATTACCACTGTTGTGGCTGGGGCTAAGTAGGCTAAGTTCTGGCAGGACGGAAAGGATGGGGGGCACCCAGCACAGAGGGAGGAAACACGGAGCTGGTTAAAGACACTTAGAGGTGCAGGATTCTTCCAACTAATGGCCCCAGACTGAGTGCCAGCAATAGGGGCCGTGGCCCGGGCAAAGCTGGGCTCCTATTTGCCAAGAATCAGTGGTTCATTGTTAGGATGACAGAGTTGGGAAAGCCCCTAAAGGCCATCTGCTCCAGCTTCCTCATTTTATAGACAAGGACACTGACGCCAAGATGGGAGGCACTTGGCCTCTGTCACATAGCTGGTTGAAGTTCCCTTGGCTTCTCCACTAAGATGGCTTCATGAGAGGACAATGGGAAATATATCTTGTGCATATGTGTAAGCTGTACTTTCTAGGGGTGGAGTGGAGAAGCTGGTGACCTGCATCTGGATACCTGTCTGTCCAGCCCCTACATGGTCTAGATCTACCCTTCCGATCTCAGAGGTGTTCTAAGTTCTTCTCAGGTACTCATCCTAGGAAAATTCAAGCTAACAGTTCCTGACCACATGTCTATTATACTTTACTTGAATAATGACCAATCTATACAGATCTAATACAATCTTGGTGCAAGGGCTCCAAGATGCTCACTTTGAGAAATGTGGCTCTTACCTATTAATCTAAACTCCTCCTGGGCATTGAGCCTCTCTGGTCCTGTTCTCTCCTTGGTAGAATCAGAGAACAAGATGTAATAGCTCCTCCAGTACTTAAATCCTCAAGTCATCTCTCACTTCACTGGAGAGAGGCCGCAAGTCCTGGGCTTCAAAACATTTATTAGCCAATGAAGTCTTCCCCTAAGCCAGCATGCCCAGGTGAGTAGCACGGAAATGCATTTCTGAGGGCTGCCCTCAGGCACAGAGAACACCTCCTACTAGAGACATGATGTTCCAAAGCGCCCCCAGAGTCTCCCTGCTTGGGGAACTGTACTGGGGACAAGATGAGCAGGGTGCTTTTCCAGAGACAGAAGTCTGATGAAAGGCCCAGAGGTGCACATGTAGTAACAACATTGGCCGCCGTTCTCTGAAAATGAACTCTGTTCCGGGCACCACACTCATCACTTCACACATGTTAGCTTACTGAATCCTTATCACAAATTTGCAGGGTAGGTATTATAATCATTACTCCTCTCATTTTATAGATGAGGAAAATGATACTCTGAGGGGTTAAGTAACTGTACAGCCAGTCACCCAGCTAAGTAGGCAGTGTCGTGATTCAAAGTCAGGAGTTTCTGAGACTAACTCAAGCTTTAACTTCTCCTGAAGAGAAGAGAGTGCCTGCAGAGCACTAGGAATATAATGGTCGATCCAGCCTGGTTTAAACTGTGACACATGCATTGAAGGAAGCTTAGTAGGAACATGTGTCTTCTCCCTCTCTAATATCATCCTTGGAGATTATGTGGACAAATACTTTTTACTTATCTCTGTCAATGACCTCTCATAGACCTACCATTCATGCAACTTGTAACTGAGGATCAGTTTCTCTGCACTGCCACCCTTCCCTGGTCTGATTCCCTATCTGTCCCTGCCTCCTTGCTGATTTGTCCCACTGTATCCTAGTCAAGAACTCCCTTTGCTAGCCTCTAAGACTGGCTGGGTGACCATCTGTAGACTGTCATGGTCCCTTCAGATACCAAGGTCTTATAGGTGAGTCCCTGCTTCCCTTAGCATCCACCAGCTGCCTTCCTCCAGTAAGCTACTCTAGGTCCAGAGCCTCACCCCTGCTCTCTGCCTGGCTTCCTGTAGAGAACAAGGACACACTGGTCTGGGCCTAGGGACAGAACAGCTCAGATTTTGACAATGGGAATTTGGGTGATGGAGCGAGAGCACAGAATAGAGGTAGGAAACTGAAGGTATGGGATTAAGGGACTTTGAAGAGTCTGGTTTGGCTACAATACAGGGTATAAAAGGGAGATGTGAGAAACGGCTGGAGAGAGAAGTTTGGTCAGAGGACAGACTGAGGAGGATGTTGTTAGTCTGGAATCTGTCGGTGCTTCTGCAAAGGTGATAAGATTTCTAGAAACAGCTTTGAGGGCTCATGGGTACAGAAAGCTTGGCCAGGACCCCCAGGGGCTCTGTTGGAAAAGGCTTCAGGACAGTCAATATCTCTGTTATAACTCTGGTTTCCAATAGTAGTATTATCTACCTTATAGCTCTTCATAGAATCTATGTAATGGCTGCCTAACATTGATAAGAACTCAATAAATGTTTGCAATTACAATTCATAGATACAAAACAAAATTCTTAATAGTCATCCTCAAACATGTTCCATCCCATCCCAGGAAACAGCAGAACCCCCCACCCAATTGTCCCGGCCACAACTTATATGTCTGTTCTTAATAATGTTAATATTTATATATTTATTTGCTTTATCTTACAAGAAACATAAAGAGTCTCAGAATTACATTATCAACATTGCCACTAAAAGTAAACCTCTTAAGTAACGTTTAAGTTGGCTTTCCAGTTTGAGTTACTCTGAGAAGAGATTCCACTCAAGATGAATAGTCAGAGAACTGTGTTCAGGTACCTGGAATTAATTCCTTTCTCTGGGGGGTTATATTATCACCTTGATATAGTTATAGTTTCATTTGTTTCTGTTTTCAGGTTTGTTTCTACTCCGATCTTCAGTTGTCCCCTCCTACTGCCACCACCCTACCTGGAGGCACATCTTCTCTCACCTCAACTACTGCAGTTCTGTCCCTTGGCTTCTGCTCCTGCCTTCTAAAAATCCTGAGTGATTTTTACAAAATGCAAATCAGATCCTGTCATTCCCTGATTAAAGTCCTTCAGCTTTTTTACCAGGCCCAAAAGGCCCGGTATGATCAGAAGCCTGACTCCTGCTGCCGCCTCATCTCATGCCTTCTCCCTCAGGCTCATTGGCCTCTTTTTTTGTTCTTCCAAGACCCAAACTTTTTTCTTTTTGAGACAGGGTCTCGCTCTGTCACCCAGGCTGGAGTGCAGTGGCACGATCACAGCCAACTGTAACCTCCAACTCCTGGGCTCAAGAGATCCTCCCACCTCAGCTTCTCGAGTAGCTGGGACTGCAGGCACGTTGCCACCATGCCTGGCTAATTTTTCTGGTTTTTGTAGAGATGGAGTCTGGGTCTCACTCTCACTCAGGCTGGTCTCAAACTGCTGCCTCAAGCAAGCCTCCCACCTCCGCCTCTCAAAGTGGTAGGATTACAGGCGTGAGCTACCATGCCCAGTCTCAAACTTTAAAACCTCAGCACTCTCTTCATAACTTTCTAGCACATCACTCTGTGTATTATTCCATCACCTTATTACAACCAGAAATTATAAATATGTTTATTTGTTTATTTCTGTCTCCTGAAGCAACAATACAAGCTCCACAAGACAGAGATCTTGCCTGGTTGGCGAACTGCTCACTTCCTGTGTCTAATACAGTGCCTGATGCACACTAGATACTGAATAAATATTTCTGGGATGAATGAAACTTCAGTTAACTCCTCTGACATCTATGTGCAAAATATCTGAGAAATATGAAATTACTGTAAAACATTTCTCAGCAGCCAAATTAGAGAGAAGAATATCCATACACAAAAACTCGTGCACCAAGCTCCTCTGGGCTTCATGCAGAGCCAATTTACTCTTTTTATAAACATATTTCTAACGAGCTTGACTAACTGGTTTCCTTGCCTATAGCTGATTTAAAGCAGTAAATAGGAAGAGAGGAGGAGGGATACTGTCAAAATTAGCCACTGACAGCAGCAGGAAACGAAAAGAGGGAAGATCCAGAAAAATATACAAGAAATCCCAAAGCCAGGTATTTTGGGACCATCTAGCTTAGAGCAAACAGTCCTACTCTTCAAGGGCATTGCTATACAGTGAAGTGTTTAAAGATGATGGTTACCATTATCATCACCATTAGAGTGTGATTATTCTAATCATCATTATTAGCAAGGCTGTGGAATATAGTAGGTGTCAATGAATTATGTATAAGATACATTTCAGAAAGTTTTCCATCAAAAAAGAGTATAAAAAAGTTTTAGTTTTTAGAGACAGCTTTGGTCATGTGGAAAAATCTGACATTCATTCCTCACTGACAGTGGAGAATTGAGGCTTTGCTGCTTTTGTTTCACTTGTCCTAAACTTCCTCTTTCAATTTCCTCATTTTAATGATCAAACACAGGATCACATCTTTGTGACTTGATTGACTTACATGAAGAGTTCTGGACTTGGGATTCACAGGCAGATATTTCAGGGGTTACGTGAATGCCCTGCAAGTATTCTTTGTGTTTCAGTGATTAAGTACAATTCGACACAAAAGCCCATGTGTTTGATCTGCAGTTTTTCTAGAGAGATGGTCTATGGCTTTCATTAGATTCTCCAAAGGGACCCTAATACCAAGGAGACTGAGAAGCCCTGACTTACATTATTATTTCTTCCTGGCCATTATCTCTCCAGACTCAAGCAGCAACACCAGCTATGATTTTAAAATTCAGGTTCCCAGTTCTGTGGCCTTGGAACAGTCACTTAGTCCCTCTACCCCTGTTTCCAAATTTGAAAAATGGGGACATCAAACCTGCTGGGTTATTGGGTTAAATAAGAAAACTTACGTAAAATCACCTAAGTGCCATGGTAGATCCTCAGTATGTTAGCCACCATCCCCCACACTGCCGCTATTATTAAGAGTCCTTATCAAACACAGGTGACTGCCTGCTAATGAAACCTGTTTCAAGATTTGGTTATCAAAACTGAAAGTAGAATTTCAAGTCTTGGCACAACACAGTTTTACACAATGGAAACACAATGTTATTTTGTTCTTAATCCCTTCTGGAAAAGGCTTGGGAATGTGTATACCTCCACTGCTACAATCTTTTATTAGGCTCATACCTTCAGGGAATAATGGCCAATCTCTCTGAGAAGACTGTTCCTGGGTCTTTAAGAGATAAAAGACATTTGGCTTGAATACTACTCTTATCTCTTATCATGTGTCCTTGACGAAATCATTTTTCTTCTTGTGCTCATTTGTATAAGGGGGCTAATAAGACCTCTTCATTGGGTTCTTGGGAGCATTAAATGAGATGCTGCATGTCAAATATTCACAGTGCCTGACACATAGTAAGTCCTCAGTGGTATTTACTAAGTGGTAGCTACTATCGTCGTCATCATCAACATGCATGGTATATGGTAAGGTGGTCAATCTGTGCTAACCTTTTCTTCCATCCCATCCAGTCAGGCCAGTCCTGAACTCTTACCTGAAGTGCACTATGGTTCATCTGGAACTGCAGAATGGCCTCGAAGAGGTTCCAAAATGTGTATTCTGGCCACAAAACAGGTTGGAACACCAGGCAAGAGTGGGAGGTCTGGGAAAGGCAGGGAAGGAAAAGATTACAGTTTAGTTACATGTTGCTGGACCGCATCACTGGTCAGTTCCCCAAAGAAGGAGCAGGTTGAGCAGGACCCAGAAGCCCAGAGATGAGATGGCACAGGCACCCTGAGCTGCAGCTGGGCCTGATTCACTCACTAATAGGAGGAGGGGTCAATTGAGGCAGCTAGATCACCTGCCTGTGGCAAAGCAGAACTAAAACAATACTAGATCAACATTTCCACCAGGATTCTTCTAGAAGCCAATTTTAGGATTATGAAATAACATCTGGATTATGTTATTGGCTCTTGGCCCTTAGAGGTCATCTGGGAGACATACTGCCTGAAAAAAGTCAGCAATGAGCAAATAGTAGCTGCCATTGTTATTTTAAGTAGCAGCAATATGGCACAGTTGTTAAGAGCATGGACTCTGGAGAAAGACTGCCTGGCTTTGAATTTTGGCTCCAACCATTTACCATCTATTTGAGCCGAGGTAAGTTATTTAACCTCTCTGGGCCTCAGTTTCCTCAAATGTAAAATTGAGTAATAAGAATACCTAATTTTGGCCGGGCGCGGTGGCTCACGCCTGTAATCCTAGCACTCTGGGAGGCCGAGGTGGGCGGATCGTTTGAGCTCAGGAGTTCGAGACCAGCCTGAGCAAGAGCAAGACCCCATCTCTACTAAAAATAGAAAGAAATTATATAGACAGCTAAAAATATATATAGAAAAAATTAGCCGGGCATGGTGGTGCATGCCTGTAGTCCCAGCTACTCGGGAGGCTGAGACAGGAGGATCCCTTGAGCTCAGGAGTTTGAGGTTGCTGTGAGCTAGGCTGACGCCACGGCACTCACTCTAGCCTGGGCAACAGAGTGAGACTCTGTCTCAAAAAAAAAAAAAAAAAAAAGAATACCTAATTTTTAGGGTACTATGAAAAGTAAATGAGATAATGTACATAAAGTAGAGCACAGAGCCAGGTGAAGATTTTTGACTGCCACTGCGTGGTATCTTTAGTGGTGAGGAATTCAGTGCCTCATGGGGAATAACTCTAGTTGCTGGATAGCTTGTTAATTAAACCCATGTCACCTTCCCTGCAACTTCTACCAAGTTCCCAGGTATTTTCTCTAGAACAAATTTGTTTCTTCTTCCAAGTGACAGTCTTTCAAATATTTGAAGGCTAGATCAGAGCTACCTGTCATTTGTACCCAAGGTTGTAATGACTTGTTCAGAGTTTGTCTTTACCAACAAACTCCAATTTTCAAGATAGTAGGGATCATTTGACTTGGTCATGCTGTATTTCTGACATAAGGAAGGCACTCAATAACTTTTTCTGAGAGAATACACTGTCAACTGCTTCCCTTTGCCAGACCCCTATCCTTTGCTCGTACGACATGAGATTCCTTGCTACTTAGGTTGGCCTCTTACAGTTAAGTCCTCTAGTTTACCAACATACTCTCTTAAAACTCAGGGACCAGAAGTAAACTTCCCAAACATGATCTGAGCAGCAGAGTGGGCCATGGAACCAATAGGCACACATTATACTTCTTTCAATACAGCCAAAGATGGAAAATTTCTTCAGTAAGCTAACTGTGAGTTCACTTTTAAGACTGTGGTCTGGCCAGGCATGGTGGCACCCACCTGTAATCCTAGCACACTGGGAGGCCAAGTTGGGAGAATTGCTTGAGCTCAGAAGTTCAAGACCAGCCTGAGCAAGAGCAAGACCCCGTCTCTACTAAAAATAGAACAATAAGCCAGGCGTCATGGTGCGCACCTATAGTTCCAGCTACTTGGGAGGCTGAGACAGGAAGACTGCTTGAGCCCAGCAGTTTGAGGTTGCAGTGATCTATAATGACACCACTGCATTCTACCTGGGGTGACAGAGTGAGACTCTGTCTCAAAAAAAGCCTGTGGTCCATTACAATTTCTGGAGCTTTATCATATGAGCTACCTCCATGCTGAGTCTCTCCTTCCAACCTCTCCTAGAACAAGGACACCCCCCAGTCATGTGCCATCCAGGGACAAACTTAATAGGGGATGGAGATTTTCAAGCAAAAACAAACTTCATTGGATATGAGCTTTTTGGGGACCACCTATGCTGGGGTAACTGAGCTGACAGGCAATGGCAACCCCCTGAGAGTCTGAAGATAGTTTTCATCCCCCACAGACCATGCTTGCATAGATGTGGCCCTTCATGCTGAAGGGGAGACACTAGTAACTGCAAGGCAAAGTTCTAACCCAGAGGTGCTAGCATACCTGGCAAGTTACCAAGGCAGAAGTCCCATTCCTTGAACAGGGGCACAAGTGAAGTTTTCACTACAGTTCGATAACCTTGACTTTCCTTCTAGGTTGGACACATTCCACTTTCAACAGCAAGAACCACATAGGTTCCCAAAGCCAGGGCCAGGTGGGGGAAGGACAGCAAATGTTACTGGGCACAGCCTGGAGATACTTTTCCAGATTTTAGCTTCTCCCCGCAAGTTTTCTGGTCACAGAAAGGCTGGGAGTGGGGATGAACCACTCTCAACCACACTGTGGGTGCAGTGAGAATTTTCAGCCTGACACAAACATAATGGTGCATGGAAACTACCTACCTGCCAGAGTAAGAAGTCACTCAGCCGCACTTCTCCAGAAGTCCGTATCAGGATATCAGGATGAGGAGAGTGGTTGGTATAGAGGCACTTATCGAGCAGAGACTCAGAGATATCGCTAAGGTAAACAGGAGGAGACAAAAAGAAGCACATGTCTCTTTTTGTAGTATTCTCCTGGTGAACTTCCACACATAAGGCTTCCCAGTTTATAAAACACCGTCAAATATGCTAGCCAGTACTATCTGGTACACAGAAGGCCCTCAATGAACAGTTGCTAAATTAACGAATGATTTTAAATCTTCACAACTGCATAAGGTATCTCTATCCTCATTTTATAAATAAGGAAACTGAGGCTCAGAGAAGATGAATAATTTGCCAACAGTCGTTTAGCCTCCGACCTAAAACCAGATGCACGCACTAGGACTGTGTTGTCCTCCACTTAAAACATCTTGTTTCTGGCTAGGCTCGGTGGCTTACGCCTGTAATCCTAGCACTCTGGGAGGCTGAGGCAGGAGGATCCCTTGAGCTCAGGAGTTCGAGACCAGCCTGAGCAAGAGTGAGAACCCCCGTCTCTACCAAAAAATAGGAAAAATCAGCCAGGCATGGTGGCATGCACCTGTAGTCCTAGCTACTTGGGAGGCTGAGAAAGAAAGATCACTTGAGCCCAGGAGTTTGAGGTTGTAGTGAGTTACGATGACACCACTGCACTCTAGCTGGGTGACAGAGCAAAACTCTGTCTCAATTTTAAAAATGCTATATCCTAGGACCCAGAAATTTGATGAAATAGCATGTAACTGCTTGGGTTTTTTTAAAAATAAATCTAAATGCGCTGATTTGGAAATATGTCCAATATCTAATGTTAAATTAAAAAAGGCAAGTTTTGAGCTTCACGTCAGTGACACACAAAGGGCAAATTTCTGAAAATATACAGTGTAAAAAATACACCCCCCCACACACACACGTGTGCATACAGGTATTCATAAAGAACAAAGTCTAAAAGGACACACATTATATTATTAACAGTGGGTTGGATAAGAAGGAAAGACTATCTCTTTTTATTTTGTGTAGCTTGTTATTGTTAGAATTTATTATAAAGAGCATTGTCTTTTTTTTGTTTTTGTTTTTTTAGAGACCAGGTCTCACTGTCGCCTGGGTTGGAGTGCAGTGGCATATTCATAGCTCACTGCAGCCTCAAACTCCTGGGCTCAAGGACCATCCTGCCTCAGCCTCCCGAGTAGCTGGGACTACTGGTGCACACCACCAAGCCCAGCTAATTTTTTATTTTTTGTAGAGACAGGGTCTTTCTGTGTTGCCCAGGCTGGTCTCGAACTCCTGGCCCCCCACCTAGGTCTCCCATAGTGTGGGATTATAGGGGTGAGCTACCAACCCAGCCATAAAGAATGTTTTTAAAATCTTAAGTTATATGGACCCTAAAACACTGAAAAAAATCCACATTACTCAGAATTTTAAATAAACAGTAAAATGATCACTTCTGTGTTTGATAAGAGCTATTAATGCTTTCCCAAGCAGGCAGATATCAGAGAGGAGACAGAGTTGAGGAAAATGGGCAACTGGAAGCATTTATCTGAAGTAAAACTTTCTTGCCCATGGGAAGAAGGTATTTGAAAGGCTGGTGTATGCTGCTCCAAGAATACCATTTAACTGTCCTACCAATAACCCAGAAGCAGAATTTGGAATCTCCAAATGGCTAAGAGTTCTATCTCGGAAAGGGTCCAGAAGACAAAATTTCTTGGTAAGAACATGTTTCTGGGCACATAGTCAAGAAAGCAGAAAGATCTGGGTTGAGTATTCAAAATTAGACTCTACACTTATTAGTTCTGTACCTTTGGGCAAGTTACTTCATCTCTCTGTCATTTTTTTTTTTTTTGAGACAGAGTCTCGCTCTGTTGCCCAGGTTAGAGTGCTGTGGCATCTGCCTAGCTCACAGCAACCTCAAACTCCTGGGGTTAAGCAATCCTTCTGCCTCAGCCTTCCGAGTAGCTGGGACTACAGGCATGTGCCACCATGCCTGCCTAATTTTTTCTATATATTTTTAGTTGTCCAGCTAATTTCTTTCTATTTTGAGTAGAGACAGGGTCTCACTCTTGCTCAGGCTGGTCTCAAACTCCTGACCTTGAGCTATCCTCCTGCCTCGGCCTCCCAGAGATCTCTCTGTCATGTTATAGCAAACCAGATGGGGAGCTTTATTTTCTGTCTCATCACAAGAGAAACAGTATGATTATGATTGGGCATGAGGAAAGGCTCTGGTTCAGAATTCCCTGGTAATCTGACAGTCTTGTCTCAGCAGCCCTTAATTCTCATGCTCTTTATTCTCTAATTAAGGTATGGGCCTATTTATCCTACCTACCTAATAAGTTATTGTGAGAGTCAAAGGAAATGAAAAATAGATTTGAGTGTACTTTGGGAACTATAAAGTGCTATATAAAGAATAATAATAAACATTATTTCCAGTCCCACCATCGTGGTGTGTGACTTCAGATACCCACTTAATCTGAGTTTCATATGTGTCTGCAAAGAGTTTGTCCTACCTACTTCAGGCAGCGAGCAGAATTCTTATGGAAAAAGAGGACAGTCTAAGTGGGGAAAGATAAAATTGACAAAATCAAAATGGAATATCTGTAGACTCTGGCCAAGAAAATTCCACCACTAAAGGGAGTGGTGAGTTAAAGCTGTCTACATAAAGACTTTTTGGAAATAATTTATATTAAATAACAGTAAAATACCAGTTTTTACCTATAAAATTAGAATAGTTTACATTAAAAACTCTTGATAATCCTGACAAGAGTAAGGTGAAATAAGCACCTTCAGATCCTGAAGAAATGATCTAAAATGCACATAAAAGTTTGAAATTTCATTGTGGGATTATTTGTAATAATGAAAAATTGGAAACAGCCTCCATACCCAAGAAATAGAAGAATGGTTAAGTAAATTAAGGCAAGATATACTTTGCAGCCATTAAAAATAAGAAGAATTACTAAAATCATGGGACATGGAAAAGTACGCACAACATTAAGTGAAAAAGAATGATTAAGAGTATAAACTGTTCACAGTGTGATTTCATAATGTTATAAATATTTATTTCATAATTGAATTTTTATTTCCAAAAGATGACTCTGGCTACACTCCCAACCATACCCGATCACTTCTTTTGTCAGTACTAGTTCTGTGTACTGCGTATCCATTACTGTACTACACAGCACAATGGATTACTTATTTGTGTACATGAATTAGACTGAGAGCTTCCTGAGGGCAAGCTCCTTGACACGTTCATCTCTGTTATCCTGCTCTTCCAGCGTATGACATACCTGGCACAGAGAAAGACTCAATACATGTTTGAATAAATAAATGAATTATTGAAAGTAGATCTCAGAAATAAATACATGCTGGCTTTCAGAAGGTAATGAGTTTATATGCTAAAAAATTCTTTGACAAGGTACTTTCAAACAACCTAGAACCCAAACATAAGGTAACAGAAATTGTTACAACTTAATGGGAAAGATCAGCACAGTTAATTAAATACACACGCACACACACACACACACAGCTGGAAAAACTTACTTAAAATGTTACGGGGGGGGGGGGTTGCTGAGGGTGGGATCCTGGGAGATTTAAATTTCCATTTTTATATGTCTTTTATAAATGCTATAAAATACATTATATGTATTTTATAAATGTTCTCTAATAAACATGTATGACTTTTATAATTATAGAGGTATGTGTGCATGTGGGAGGTTGTATTCTTTGTTAAAAAAGTAGTATTTCTGTTTGGGATAATAAAAATAGTTCTGGAAATAGTGGTGATGGTTTACATGACATTGTGAATATACTTGATGCCACTAAATTGTACACTTAATGGTTATAATAGTAAACTTTATGTTATGTATATTTTACCACAATTTTTTAAAAAGTAGAACATCTTGGCTGGGTGTGGTAGCTCATGCCTATAATCTCAGCACTTTGGGAGGCTGAGGTAGGAGGATCACTTGAGCTCAGGAATTTGAGACCAGCCTGAGCAAGACTGAGACTCTGTCTCTACTAAAAACAGAAAAATTTAGCTGGGTATGGTAGCTTGTGCCTGTAGTCCCAATTACTTGGGAGGCTGAGGCAGGAGTATCACTTGAGCCCAGGAGTTTGAGGTTACAGTGAGCTATGATGATATCACTGCATTCTAGCTGAGGCGACAGAGCAAGACTCTGTCTCAAGAAACAAAAAACAAACAAACAAAAAAAACCAAACACAAGTGTTCGAGGTAGATGGATAGGAGCTGGAATCCAGGTGATTCTGCCCAGTAGCTTATGTGACTTTCAGAAGGTCCATTAACCTTTTAAAACCTTAACTTGTCTTACAGAATGGAGCAAACCAGTCAGTAACATATATGAGAATTAAATAAGACTATGCACGATAAACTCTTTTTTTTTTTTTTTTGAGACAGAGTCTCACTCTGTTGCCCAGGCTAGAGTGAGTGCCGTGGCGTTAGCCTAGCTCACAGCAACCTCAAACTCCTGAGCTCAAGCGATCCTCTTGTCTCAGCCTCCCGAGTAGCTGGGACTACAGGCATGCACCACCATGCCTGGCTAATTTTTTTCTATATATATTTTTAGCTGTCCATATATAATTTCTTTCTATTTTTAGTAGAGATGGGGTCTCGCTCTTGCTCAGGCTGGTCTCGAACTCCTGAGCTCAAACGATCCGCCCACCTCGGCCTCCCAGAGTGCTAGGATTACAGGCGTGAGCCACCGCGCCCGGCCATAAACTCTTAGCCTAGTACCTGCCTAATAAGGTCCAGTATTATTGGCTATTATTTTTAATTTTATATTGCCTTATTGTTCATTTCAACCTTCCTATGAGACAGTCAGTATATCATAGTGAATGACAGCACAGATTGAAATGCTGGCCGCAAGGTTTGCCAACTACGTGAACTTGGACAAGTTACTTTACCTGTTCTCAGCACTCTCACCTTTAAAATAGGCATAAAAACAGTATCTACCTGATAGGGTCTAAGGATTAAATGCATGTAGAATATTTAGTAAATGCCTGGCACAGCATAAATGTTAGGAATTGTTATTATTAACACTATTGTTTGATAAAGAAGACAGAGGCCTACAGGGGGGTTAAGTGACCTACTCAAGGATACTCAGTGGAATAGAGTTTATTAACTATCCTTTAGGCTCAACCTAATTTCTTTTTCTGTAATTCCAGACTCACAATCTTATTTCTTTAATTTCTTAAAAAAAAAAAAGTATACCCTGGAAGAAAGAAAAATGAGGAAGTGGATGCTGGTAATGAGAGATCAGGAAAATTCCAGCTATTAGAAGTGTAGATAAAACAGCAACTCAAAGTACTGTTGGGAGAAAAAAATAAAAAGAAGTGTAGAACCTAACTGTAATTAACTCATTGACTTTCTGTTATACATGTGGGTTTGTGTAAATTTGAACGTAAAGTGCACCAGCTCAGGCCCTGCACAGCCCAGTGTGAGTGGAACACCAGGTTTTAGGAGCTGATCAGCCTCCTGACCCTGGTGACGCTGCCCAACCGACACCCTGCCTGCGTGACTAATCCCACACAGGCAAGTCACTAAACCGTGCAGGACAGTTATGGCAAAACTGGCTGGACAAGAAGCAGGAGATAAGGTCAGTAGTTACTGCATCGTGCTATGAAGATAGAGCACACTGGCCTAGGAGTCAAGATCAGAGTTCTAGTCGTAATCATGAATGCACGTTAAATCTGCTTGCCAAATAGCTTTTTCTTTCTAGCATAAACACTTGTCCCATATTATTTTTAATATATTATTGCATACATACAAAAGATTATTCAAAACATTAATTATAAATCATAATACTATAATGAACAACTATGAAATCACTCCCAAGCCAAGAATTTTAAAATTACCAATAATGTGCATCTATTTATTTAGAACCCTCTTCTATCGCATCCTCCTGCCTGCTCTTACCACTGCCAACTTAACCAGTCTCTTTATTTCCCAACAGCTAATTTTTAATCTACATCTTAAATGACCTCTCCACAGCATATGACATCATTGTTCCCATGAGTCCCCATGCCCCTCCCCAACCAGCACCAACAAATTCCCTTTCTTCTTGGCTCCTGCAACTCCCATTGCCCTGGTTTTCTTGCTACCTTTCTGGTTGTTCATTCTCTTTCGCCTTTAAGGCTCATTCTCCTCTACCCAGCCAGTAAAAAGTGGAGTTTGTCAAAACGCCATCCTAGCCCCTCTCTTCTTCCCACTCTAGATTCTCCTTAGCTTCCTCATGCCCTCTTTGTTCAGTTACCCTACACAAGGATGACCTCCACACAAGTGACTCTTAACTGTCAATCTGATGTCTCTGTTCAACACCTCCCGGATATCTAAACCCAAACTCCTGACCCTCTTACTTAAACTGGATCCTCCCTCCCAGTTCCCTAGCACAATAAAGGGCACCACTACCAGCTGTTATGTAAGTCAAAAACCTTGGGGTTATCCTCAACACATTCTTTTCCCAGAATTAGCAATACAGTGGAATCCTAATTAAGTCCTATTGATTTTACCTACTTGATAGCTCTTGAAGCAGTCTACTGTATCCATTCCAGCGCCACCACCATAATCCAAGCTCCCTTCCACCTGCTCTCTACTTGAATTATTCCAGCAGCCTTTTTGGAACCAATTAGCTCCTCACACTTCTGCCTCTTTCCCTAGCTACTGCTTATTCTTCCATCTTAGGTCACTTATTTCCTCGGGGTAGCCTTCCCTACCAGGTCCATTCCTCTTATTATCCCCTTTTGTACCATGTACCAATGCCTTTACAGTACTTATCACCATTATAATTTTATGCTAATTTATATAATCTTGAGATCAACCAGTGTTGGGGAGGAAAGGCACTCATAAAATAGCCTTAAAAACTATCTCCTTTCCTTTTTATCGAATTCCATTCTCAACGAGCAACTTCTTGATTTTTAATTTAGTTTCCCAGGTCAACTGAATCATACCCGAGAAGAGAGTCAGAAAAATTCCTGGGTTCAAAGATCCCATATAATAGAGGTAAAGGATGAGAACTCTGGAATCAGACAGTATTAGATACGAATCTCAGCTCTGGTACTTACTAGCAGAATGACCATGGGCAAGTCACTTCAATGCTGAGCTCAGTTTTCTCATGTATAAAATGGATAATAGACTTGAATCTCTCACACACGAGGTTAATTACATGATAAAATACAGACCATGACACAATGCCTGGGTTATTTATTACTCCTATTATTTTACTATTGTTATTAGTTTAATAATATTATTACTAATAGTTACATTAATAATCACATGAGAGGGATCAAATAGATAGATGGTTTCCAAAGTCCCCCCCCCCCAAGCTCTAATAATTAGGATTCTACTATGCTGCTAATCATTAACAAATTTTCTTTTTGAAAAATATCTGAATCTTGTTTGGGAGATTCCCCCTAAATTTTTCCATATGCACCCCTGATTTGACCTCTGGCCAAGTTCATGGCACAGGAGGGGTCTTATGGTTTGGTATATGCCTGTTCTGTAAGTTACCACATGCAAAAACTTGGAATACCTGGGATCCAGCAGGCCTTGCTCTACGCCCCAGGCCATCTCTCTCACGGCATTGCTGATCTCATGACGGGATGTGTATGCAAAGCAGACATTCAGGAAACATCTGAGGTGGAAAAACAGAATAATTTACCAAAGAGGGACAGGGACTGATGACTGCAGTCACTGAGTACAGAGCAGCCCCTCCCTGGGAGAACAAACACACACCAAAGGCTAACTGTGGATACCTCTGAAAGGTGAGATTATGAGTTTATTGTGGTTTCCAAGATTTCTTGGAATAAACATTAGTTTTATAATAAGACAAAGACTAAATGGGCCTTATTGCCCTCCTACCCCTCTCCCCTTCTATTGCCAACCAGCTTTCAGAGGATGTGAATCCATTGTGATATTAGCACAAACAAAGGAAAATAGGAAGGAGATCTGATGCAAAACAAATCCAGTGCCAAACACAAGCTCTACTCCCAAACTACACAAAATGAAGCTTGGATTATTGAACTGTATTCCCCTCTGCATCTGTATGACCTCCCAAGGTCATCCTATCCATGGGTTAAAGGGGTGGAACAAAAATGAATTTCTTTTTTTTTTTCCTTAATTTTTCTTTTTTAAATTCTATAAATATGAAAGGGTAGGAGTTTGTGAGGAGGGGTGCTCAGTTGCCTTGTTTTTGTTAAGACAGAGTCTCAATCGCTGCCCTGGGTGGAGTACAGTGGCGCCACTGTCCTGCAACCTCTGACTCCTAGGCTCTAAGCAATCTTTCTGCCTCAGCCTCCCAGGTAGCTGGGACTACAGGTGCATGCTGCAGCACCCAGCTGGGTTTTTTTTTTTCTTGTCTTTTTGGTAGAGATGGAGTCTCACTCTTCCTCAGGCTAGTCTCGAACTCCTGAGCTCAAGTGATCCTCCCACCTCAGCCTCCCAGAGTTCTAGGATTTCAGGCGTGAGCCACCACACCTGGCTGAAAAAGAATTTCTTGAAGGATCTAGCTTCAGAAAGACAGGGATGAGGACTGCTGCACTCCCATCCCATTCCCTGCCAAGTTAAAAATTATATATACATATACACACATACACACATATATATAAATATATTAACATATATTTATATATAGTATATATAATTGGGGGAGTAGGTACTTTTCAGCATGAGAAACTGTGTGTATGTGTCAGTATACACACATATAATATGGTATTGCAGAATCATCTCTGGTGTGCCCCACAGATGGAAGGAGAAAATCTCTAAGCATCTCAAACTATTCCCTCATTGTCCCTTGTACCAAATGCAGACTAAGGAATGCTCGATACCTCCCTAATACCAGCAGGGAGTCAAGGATTGCTACAGGTCTCAAGGGGAAATCTGAGAACTTACTTGTTGTAGTTCTTAGTGGCCTGTATAGCTTGTGCAATCAACTCCTGGAGATCCAAGGGCAATAAATGCAGATCGCCCAGGACCCGGATACACACCCCATGCTTCTGCAGTTTCTCCCTGATGGGGGGAAAAGGAGGCAGGGTTGGCAAAGAGCACCTGCTGAGCTAGAGAGAGGAAGGTGCTTAAATAATAACCAACTACCAGTTTGGGGGTGACTTCCTGTGTCTCAAGCATTGTTCTACGTGTATTATTTCTCTGTATCCCCTCAACAACTCTGAAAGGAGTTTACTACAGTGTTGAGGCTTAGACAGGATAGTCAGATAGGGACAGACTACAGTGTTGCAGCTCAGCTAGGACAGTCAGAGACTGTCACATAGTCAGTGCTGTGTCAGGACTGAAACCCAGGTCTGTCTGATTTGAGAATCCAAACTCTTTCACCACATTACACTGCCTCATGTACTTCTCAGCAAGTTGCATTTTATGTATTCTATGATATATTTGTCCCATTTTGAGAAGTGAGTAAACTCCTCAAGGGCAAGAGATTTATTATTGGTTACTTTTGTTATGTTCTGGTGAAATACGATGATAATAGTGACAGCTAATGTTAATTATATGTTTACTAAGTGCCAGACATTGGTCTAAGTGCTTTACACGCAACAACACATTCCACCCTCACACCAAGGATTAGTATTCCCCTTTTACAGATAAGGAAACTGAGGCAAAAGGAGGTTAGATAATTTGTTCAGACAGCTGGTGAATAGAGAGCCAGGATTCGAACCTAGGTAGTCTGCCTCCAGAGCATATCCTCTTAATTGTGACATTATATTGGTTCCATACAGTAACTCCCAAACCCTGCGTATGGCAAGAATGAATTTTGTTACCATATCAGCTTCTGTCACCTGGGAAAGCTATGGAGAAACTAAACACTTCGTGTTTGGAAAATGGCAGCTTAAATAAGTGTACTAGAGGACCCTGGCCCAGAGCTGAAAGTCACATCCATAGCCTATCCACCCAACATAACCTTCAACCATATTTCTTCAAGGTTTGTGAAGCAAGATCTAATCAACTATTTTTAAGACCCTACTGGAGACAAACATGTAGTCAAATCAAGGCAAAACTCTGAATAAGAATACCTAGATTCAAGTCCTAGTGCCCCCACTTACTAGATGACCTTGCATGAACACTTGGCCTCTCGAGCCTCAAGCTCTACCGCCCACCCAATACCTGCAAACCAAGGGTTACCACTGCCCCTACAACACTTTCTGCACAGGCTTGTGTTAAGTGAGAACAGGTACATGAAAGTGCTTATTCTCAGACAGCAGGTCAAGATTTTGGGGAGGTCTATATAGGAGAAGGAACCACAAAAGCCCTGGGGAGGTGCCAGGAGATCTGAGCTCCCATCCTGGCTCTGCCACTAGTTTGCTGTGTGACCAAGCAAGCCCTTCTCTTCTCTAGGGCTCAGTTTCCCAACTGATGAACTTGAGCTAAGCCAGTGATTTTACAACTTTCTTCTAGCCAAAGAACTCTTTTTTCAAATCAAATCCTATATGGAAGTCCAACATATAAAATGGATAAATGCAAACCAGTACCCTATACCCCACTTCTGACAGGTTTTTTTTCACATCCACTCCCTCAGAACTCTGGGTTCTGTAGCACATTATTGGAAAAGCACCTCTGTGGTTTCTTTTCTTCTTTTTTTTTTATTAGACACAGGGTCTCATTCTGTTGCCTAGGCTGGAGTA
Organism: Eulemur rufifrons; assembly: GCF_041146395.1. NCBI lineage: Eukaryota > Metazoa > Chordata > Mammalia > Primates > Lemuridae > Eulemur > Eulemur rufifrons. The sequence continues at coordinate 17,672,670 of NC_090990.1, read as the reverse complement.
CAGTGGCATGATCATAGCTTGCTGCTGGACTGAAACGTTCATCTACAGGTGTGCACCACCATGCCCAGCTAATTTTTAAAATTGTTTGTAGAGACAGGGTCTCGCTATATTGCCCAGGCTGGTTTCAAACTCCTGGCCTCAAGTGATCTTCCTGCCTCAGCCTCCCGAAGCACTGGGATTACAGGCATGAGCCACTGTGCCAGCATGAATTTTTTTCTTGCACTGGCCAGAACTTCATGATAAATGATTAAATGAGACCATTTTCTCTACTACTGATTGATTAAAGCAATTTCACTAGCAACTCAACTGCCAAGCACTTTGATCTTACAGGAATTTTAAGAATGCGGCCTCTCATAGTGTAGTACACAATAGCTCAGCTCTGGAGTCAGGAGGACCTAGGTGTATACTTTGGCTCTGCCTGTCTGACAGCTGTATGACCCAGGATATATACCTTAACTTTTCTGGTTTTTACTTGGGTTAATAATATCTTTCTCATGGGATAATGTGACTATTAAATTAGAAATATATTGCAGGCTGGTACATAGTAAGCACTTAAGAAAGGTTAAGATTAACGTGCAGTATAGAAGAATCTGGACACATGGGATGTGTCCCCCATCCCCAGGTCCTTTGGTGTAAACTCTGAGCTACACGGGCTCTGCTAGGGACTAGGGAGCAATGTCTGTGGCCCAGAGTTTCACCATCCTAATACAGACAGAAAGAAGCCTGGCTACCCTCCCCACCACCTGTTGTTCTAGGCCCATCTTCACTGGAGCTCTAGGCTTGCTGTTTTCTCATCTTCCCAGTCCTGGTGTAGGTAGGTGCTGGGCACACATCAGTTACAATGGTGACTTTGGGGCCATTCTGCTGAGGGCTCCACACTTTGAAGCAAACAATCTCCACAGAACTTCCTCTTTGCCCCTTTCAGGGGGCTTTGTTCCCTAAGTTAAGCCTAAACTTAATGACAGCTAAAAATGGTACTAAAGCTACAGCTAAGAATAATACTGACACTTCTCCATAAAAGCCTCTTATGTACCATCCCATCCCTCCCAAGAGACTCTGCAGTGGAAGAATAGTAACTTTTAGTGATCACTATACAGAGAAAATGAATTCCACAATGTTTCTTTCACTCCATTCCTTTGGCTACAGTTTATTGGTTCTTGGGTAGAAATTTGATAGAAGGTGGGCCAATTAAGGGATTTAGTTCATTCTGGGCTACTCTTCTGAAGCAGAGAAAGCTGGTCTGCAGAGAGAGAAGGAAGTAAATATATGAAGGGGTTCTACCTAATGGATTTTAATTTCTGGTTTCAGTTTTGCTTGAGGCTGGCTGTACTTGACCTTGAATTCTGTGAAATACTTCAATATCCTCAGATAAATGCCAGAAAGAAAAGAAAGAAAGAACGAACGAAGCGAGGAAAGGGAGGAAGGGAGGGAATAGAGGAAGGGAAGGAAGGGAGGAAGGCAAACTAGCTTGCATTTCTGATATTTGTCACTAAAGACATCTAATTAACGTTAAAAGGATTTGAAGTCCCTTAAATAAGCTTCAGATAACAGAGTTGGAAGGGTTAGGGTGAGGCTAGGGGTGGTGGAAGAACAAGCTCTCCCCCTGATAGCATCTTACTGTTCTTCCATCAAGCGGGTGAATTTCTGCCGGGCCAGGTCCATTAGCCCGTCTACCTCACTCTTGGAGCGTTTGAAGTTTTCAATGCTGAATGCGTAGACTGTCACCTCTAGGATGCCCAGGTTCAAACACCAGCGCAGAGTCTGAAAGGGAAGAAGGCAAGGAGCTAGGATACAAGGAAGAGCAGGAAGGGAAATAAGAGATGTTTCGGCCCTGACTCAGAGTTGGAGATGGGAGGCAGAATTTTCTCCTCCCCAAACCTGAGTAAAGCTAGGATACCATCAGTGTTTATGTCAGAATAATGAACCAAATAAGCAGAAAGTTACCATTTAAAAAAATGAAAAATGTGATCTCAGTGAATGCTGATGCCACTGTGGTTTACTGGAAAGAGCTGTTCACTGAAAGTATAAAGACCTACGTTCTAGTCCCCGAGTCCATCATGCACTATCTACCACGTGATGGCAGGCAAACCTTTTAACCTGTCTGGGTCTAAGTTTCCTTCTCTGTAAAACAGGATCACAGGCCAGGCACGGTGGCTCATGCCTGTAATCCTGGCACTCTGGGAGGCTGAGGTGGGCGGATCGTTTGAGCTCAGGAGTTCAGACCAGCCTGAGCAAGAGCGAGACCCCGTCTCTACTAAAAATGGAAAGAAATTATATGGACAGCTAAAAATATATATAGAAAAAATTAGCCAGGCATGGTGGCACATGCCTGTAGTCCGAGCTACTCAGGAGGCTGAGGCAGGAGGATTGCTTCAGCCCAGGAGTTCGAGGTTACTATGAGCTAGGCTGGCGCCACAGCACTCTAGCCTGGGTAATAGAGCAAGACTCTGTCTCAAAAAAAATAATAAAATAAATTAAAAATAAGTGAAACTCAAACGTGGTCCTTTGGGACTGTTCTAACCCAGTACTAATAAAGGTGGAAAACAAGCTGTAGCTGAGAATAGCAATGTTGAGATGGGGAGCTGGAGGTTATAGAAGGCATTTGAACAGAACCAAAGAAACAAAGCTCAAGTTACCTCTCTAATCCCTTAATAGACATATAAGCAAACAAATCCATTACCACCTTAGGAAAAGGACTAGATTACGCATACAATTATATAAACTTGATTTATTAAGGTGATAAAAGAAGCAATTTTGTTCTTATTTCTAGTATTTTGTGCTAATTCATTGCATGATTACTTTTTTAATGTCATGAGATTGATAGCTTGCAAGCAAGCAACAAAACAAAGCAACAACTATAAAAAACAATCTCAAACCACAGCAAACTCAGGGCCTGGTTTTCTAGCCATAATCGACTTCTCCAAAGACCGTTCACTTTCGGCTCTGCTACCCACACCCACCTCAGCCAGCTTGTTGAAGCCCTGTGAGTGACCCTCCTGCCGCTCCACCTGGCACTTCTTGGCATAGCGACGGTTCCCATCCATTATGAATGCAATGTGTTTGGGCATCGGGCCTGCCTGTGGAATAAGAAGACAAATGATGAACAAGTCTCATATTCTTCAGGGATAAAAGGGGACATTACGCCCTAAGCTGATGGGTTTGGGCTATGTAAGAAAAGCCCTAAGGAAGGGAATTGGATATTTCATGCTTTTAGCTCGAGTGCAGTGGCATGCTCATAGCTCACTGTAACCTTGAATTCCTAGGCTCAAGAGAAATCCTCCCACCTCAACCTACCAAGTAGCTGGGACTATAGTTACGTGCTACCATGCCCAGCTAATTTTTAAATTTTTTATAGAGACATTTCTATGTTGCCCAGGCTGGTCTCAAACTCATGGCCTCAAATGATCCTCCTGCCTTGGCCTCTCAAAGAACTGGGATTATAGGTGTGAACCACCACATAATGTATATCTTCATTTTATAGGTGAAAAAACAGAGGCTCACAAAGGTCAAGTGATTTGCACACGTCACACAACTAAGAAGAGGCAAAACAGGGATTCAAACTGAGGTCTGTCTGCTTCCAGAGTTCATCTTTTAACCATATGCTCTTAACTACCACCTTGGTTTCCTCAGTCTCCAACTGGAAGGCAAAGGAAAAATATTTATGGTTATAGTCAAATAGAGAAGGCATATTCCACATAAAAAAGGTACCCACTCCTCACCTCTAACCAATTGCTGGTACACAGGAATTGGGGCTCAGTGCTGTTTGGATCTTCTAATTTCCCAAGAAAACCAAATATCAGCATTTTTATAAAAATGTAAATGTTTTTCATTAAGACTGATAGCTTAAAAAAAAAAACATAAAAAAATGTAAATGTCAGGAGCCATTTCAAAGCAAAGACCAAAGATATTTTTTGAGCCAAACAAAACTTATGTGGCTTACAGCAGCTCTGGGTTGTCTCCCACAGCAAAAACGAGTCCTTTGCCTATTCTCCCTCACCTGGAGGGGCTCTTCACTGTCTGCTTCCCCAGCACCTCTCTAGCATTTTCTACTTCTGTCCCACAAATGTAGTCTTTCTGAAAAAATCAAGTCAAGTCCTGTGGCTTGTTCTTCCTAACAAGCCAGCGCAGTGGTTCCCTGAGGAGACACTTTCCATTTCCTGGCCTGCTTGAGATCACTCGGCATTTGTGTGTGAGTGCGTGTGGGGGTATAAGGCTTACTGACTCATAAGTAAGTATGCTTCAGCCTGCGGCTGAAAACCAAAAGCAAGCTGACTGGCCCTACCCTCAAACCTGTCTTGGGCAGAGGATATATTAGTAACATTGTTGTGATTCCTAGAGAAAAAGCTGAGGGAAGATTTGAGGAAGCAAGAGGGGTGTAGGAAAGGGAGTGATCATAGTATTCAAATGGCTGAAAGACAACCCCAATAACAGTAGTAATTAAGAACTACTAGACAGATGTTGTGCTAAGAGCTTTATATGTATGTTTTATTTAATTCTCATAACAAGTCTACAGTTGTTAAAATCACATAGTTAATAAATAATAGGTTAGGACCTTCACCCATGTTTGTCTGCATCCAGAAGCCAAATTCTTACCTTTTGCTCTCCTGCCAGATCACAGAAAGATTAATTATTCTATCTAAATCCGGAGTACAGTACTAGGAACAATGGCTCAAAGTTCCAGGGAAACAAATTTTAATTCTCTATAAGGAAAGTTTAACAATCTATGCTGCCTAATGATATTGGTAGGCCTGGGCTTTCTGAAAATGTTAGAGTTAGAACGATAATCTACCAGAAATGTAGACCTGGAAGTTACCTTACAATACTAAGACACTTTGATTCTCTTGTGAAATTCCACTAAACATCATGACTTGCTCAAATTTAACAACAGATTTTGACACAAAATTACCCAACCGACCAGAAAGCCAAGTAGTGCTCTGGGTCACTGCTCACCTTTATAATGTTGGCACAGAAACGTTCCCAAAGTGACAGCTCTCCTTCCTTGATCCATGACATAGTTCTTGCTCAATCAGAAGATCACCACGGAACAAGACAGGAGCCAGGTAACCTTGGATAAACAAGAAAGAGAACAAGAAGTCACCAGGGCTTGCAAACAGCTACAGATGACTTCTGTGGATTTGACTGGACTGTGGAGAGCAGCCAGCGTTAAAATCCAAAGACCCTGGACTAAGCCTCTAAATTCTTCACCACCTAGAGTTGTAAAAGCCTATATGACCTTTAGGGGCAGAAGCTTTTTCTTGGTTCTCCTGGCTTCATGGGCCTGCTCTCATTCCTTTTTCCTCAGTATCTGCACTGACTTCTGGACATCTAAGTCGGCTTCCTGCCACATCATGGTGCCCGCATCTTGATCATTTTCCGCATCTTCCCCCAAGCCGTTCCCCACTCTGTGCTCTCAGTTACTAAGCCCTTCAGTTATCGCAGCCCTGCCTGCTACCGCATACCTCAGAGATCTCCTAACTATCTATTCCTCAGCTCTCTCCTTACCTTTGCCGCAGCCGCCTCCCGCTGGGTCACCCCTCTCTCCTCTCGCTCACCCCTTCAGTCCACCAGCACCTGATTCGGCTGTATGAGTCCCAACTGCTCCAGCGGGCCAACACTTCCTCACGACGTGGCGCTAGAAGAACACGTCATCTTTGGGCGCTGGGCACGCCCTCTCCCGGCACCTGGTGGGAGGGGCCCGGCCCGCGGGCCAGGGGGCGGGGCAGCGGCGCGGGCGCCCTTGGGCCGCAGTTCGCGCGCTCCCGCGCGGCAAGGGAAGAACCGGACGCCATGCTCACGTGACCGAGCGGGGCAGGCCGCCGGGCTCTAGGCCACGTGCTCGGGACCCTGCTGGGGAAGGCGGGGCAGAGCCCAGCATGGGAAGAGGAGTCAGTAGACTTACAGAAAGAAGGCAAGAATTAAGGGAGCCCCACTTCAGAAATTGAGGGGCTTCTCGGCCGCTCATGGTCGTTTAGGACTGCTGTAAGGCAGTGTCTTGCAGGATGGACTTTATTAGAGCCCTGGTACAATATAATCTTAAAAATTATATTTTTACTGGTTCGTGTTTTATTTAGTGGATTTTATTGTTTGGGAAGAAATTCCTAGCCCTTGCCAATCCTATAGATGGACTGAATATCAATCCATCTGGTACCGACTTAAGAGATTTAAGGCACCGTGTTTTAGGATTTGCGGATTCCCAAGACCTACCCAAACGAAGGCAAAGAAAGGGGTAAGGCCTGAAAGAGCTCTGCCATCAGAATGACTTCTAAAATACCAGAAAGGCCGTCAATTAGCCCTGGTAGAAAAACCAAGGTCTTTCGCTCTGTACCAAACCTTAGTATCGGTGGGATTTTAGGCACTAACTTACAAAAGAAATTGATAGTTTAATTTTCTCAAAATTGAAAGAAGCAGGAAAAAAAAAACTTTCAGATTCTAATCTGACCAGTATTTCTTTCAAGTATAAAACAACTTGGATCTGAATCTTTTGAGTAAAATAGAATTTCACAATTTTCAAAGAAGCTTCTTATAATATCTGACTTTGCATAAACCCAGTCTCATAAAAAAAATGAGGCAAGAGATGTTGCACTAGTGATCCCTAATTCATGATGTGTCTTCCACTCTTTCTGGTGAAAAGTTTCAGAGAAAGACCTGGAAATGAGTAGATATGAATATATTGTCTCAAGCTTTTCCATCCTTCCTGCTTTGCAACCAGAGTAAATTTCAGCATGTTATTTCAATTTTTCAGGAAGACTACTGATGCCTTGAATTTTGGTACAGTTGTTAGTTAAGGGGCTAAAGTCCCTGGAGTGAACATATGAAACTTCTAACCTTGCTTTGATAATGTTGCCAGACTTTAGGATTTAAAACAGGTTCCCTGTTTCCTTGCATTTTTTGTTAATACTTGGTTTGTCTCCAATCAAGTTTTTTTTTTTTCCTTTTAAAATCTTCTTTCCCTTAGGGGGAAATAGATATTTTAAAAATTCAATGTTCATTAGAAGGCTGACAAACTTTGGCTCAAAGAAACCGTTGCATTTATAGCTAGTCAGTGAATCTTTTCTGGCCTCAATTTCCCCAGTTCCACATACAAATTTATCTCCTTGGGGTGCTGCAAGGGGTTAATTAATTAAGATTTGTAAAGGGCTTTGAGGAGTAGGGGACAAAGTATTATTAGGGTCTCATGCCCCAAGCCATGGCCCCATCCTTTCATCCCAGCCAGTGGCACAGGCAACCCCATTCTTATGCATGCCAAACCCCTAATCCCCTCTTGAATGTGGCAGCTTCTAAGGAAAGGACAAGAGGCCTTAACTAGAAACAAAAATCCACTGTAATGAGGTACTAAGAGGACTGAAATTTCAGAGATTCACTCCTAACAAAGTGGCAAAACAGGAAAACTTAATGGTTCTTCTGTGACTTCTGAGTCCTGATCCAGGAAGGTGGGAACTATGGGAGGAGAAAAAGCATGACAGGGAGAAGGCAGTTTCAGTACCAATAAGTCTTTATTTATTCATTGTATTTTCCCAGGGAAAGTAGAAAGGAAGGGAAAAGAGTCAGCATGTGTGCTACAAAATGATTAGAAAATGGGAAAGGAAGTACCCAGTACAGCAAAATCAACCATCAAATAAACATACCCCAGGATGGGGTCACCAAAGCCCAAGGGGGCTCAGTCTCCTGCAGTTCAGGAATGAGGGGAAGGGATCAGGAAAAGAACAGACAAGCATAGACTTTCCTACCCTACCTCCCTCCCCATAAATTCAAGATTTCACACAAAGCTTTGGTTTCTAGCAGTAAACATGGAGTTACATTCGTCCGTCTCCTATTAAACAATCTTGTGGCCACTTTGACATAAGTTTCTTGCACCTGTATAATAAAAGTTCCTGAGTGACTTGGATATACATTCATAATCCTTTTCTTGGTCTCCTGCCCCCACTTTCTACATGGAAGGCTCCCAATTGCATCTCTCTACTTTCAGATTACAGATTAAGTAGGTTTGATCCACCCAAAATACAGCAGTGTTTCAAGTGTTTGGCATGAATCACCATCAAGAAATGGTCTTGGCTTAAGAGGTTGGGAACAAGGGATGGAGGGTTCCTAGCTTCTTAAGGATTTTTGCATAAATCATTGAAGAATTGTGAAGCTATCCCAAGAATTCAATGCATTATGTGTGTGGGTGTGTAGGTTTTCTTTTGGGGGGGATGGGAAAGAGGGTAGGGTAGGAGACAAGTTTTTAGGACAGAAGATCTGTGGAAAATAGGAAACAGGGGAAGGGGAACACAAAAGAAAAAGGTTGGTGTTCAAGATCCCCACTTCAAGAAGAGGGCCTCCCCAAGCTAATGTTTCAGATCCTTTTGCCTGGTGCAGAACCTTCTGTCAAAGATGCTTTGGCTATTTTTCTCTCAATACAAAAAGAAGTTTGTAAACAATAAAACCCCAAAAGAACATGAAAGCCAACACATTATATATTTACACAAACTAGGCCACCTAGCAATCACCAACTCAGTAAAGTCCTACAAAGCCCAGACAAATACAATAACTAGAGGGGGGCAGCATTTAGGGGAGACAAGAACCCAGGATCAGACACACACCACCCAATGCATTCTATTGCATTTGTCCCGTTTCAACACAGTGAGGTAGGTTTGCGGTGATCTCACAGCATGTAAACGAAACCCCCTTTTGCTCCGTCAGCTACCATGACACTATTAATGACTACTGCAGCAGGGCAGGACACTGGCTCTGGGCACCACAAAAGGCCTTCCTTTATGGGTCTCCTTGGAACCTAAGAAATTTGAAAGGTTAAGGATTTTTGTCCTCAATTCATATATCCATCCCTCAACAGCATAGGATGAGTACAGGGGTATTGGTCTTAAAACTTATCCTTATTAACTCACAGTTTTTACAAAAACACACATACACCCTGTTGTGCATAAATAGGCCTAGCCTAAGCCAGTGAAGGATGGATTGGGTATGTAAAGCATGTCCTGTACCCTAGGATTAGACAACCCTCCCCTAACCGTGGCTTCCTCTTTGGGCCTTTCACCTGGCCCAGCCTCTCCTAACCTCTCTGCAGCACCTTTTCTTGTTTGGACTAATTTCTAATCTTTCAGTAGAAGGCGATCAAGTCATGGGACAACCCAGTTAGAACCTAGTCTCCCATGAAACATATTCAAGGTGGAAGGGGTTTCAAGTAGACACTATGGCAGAAAAGACAGCTCTAATTGGCAAAAATGAGGTAGTTCAATAGGCTATGCACTCCAAATAGTTGCTCTCTATGGTGATAAAAACAACAAAAAACATTCCTGCTGTGCAGACCTGGAGATGCTGCCGAACTTATCCCTGAGATTGCTCATGTACCTGAGAACACAGTGCAGGAATGAGGGCCTTAGATTAAACTATACAAAAATACAAAACCAGAATATTTATATTAAGAAAAAAAAGTTAAAATGCACAAGATACGTCATTCGCACACAGCTAGTGCAGTTGGCATCCTGGGGAAAGTGGGACCCAAGGTGCAGTTATCCAAGGGAGCAAATAAATAAAATCACATTGGCCCAGAATGGGGTGGGAGTGAGCTTAGGAGCAGCAGGTCTGCAGCTGTTCCCCCAACCACCCTTTTTGCCTGTCATCACTACCCATTGCTTGGGACAGTTCCCAGCACCCTATCTCAAGAATGGGTATGAGAATACAAGATGTGGGAAAAAAACCCTGCCTTACTCCTGAGAGATTCCCTCCCACAGAATGTAGTGGCTTGTGGGTGGGGTCCATTAATCTGGTCTTGTACTTAATTGTTTCACTCTGGCATGGGCATTATATTATTACATATCCTTCTTTAAAAGGAAAACAACTTCCTATCCAGGCCACTTTCAAAAGCTAGAGATTCTGGGGATGGAGTCTCAGATAAAGCATTCAGGTTCTAGGGTGATTTCCCCCTAAAGCCCTCCCTTGCATGTGGATAGAGCATGGATGGGTAGGGTTCCTTTGCTTCACCCTTTCCCCCCACCAAGAGGGAAGAAGGGGTGATGCCGTGAACCCGGCCTGAGATACATGGCAGTGCCAACCACCCCCAACCCACCCTATCCCCACTTTCTCCACTTTGCCTGCTCATTGAAACTTCCTGATAGCAAAAGAATAGCCCCCGCCCACTGTGGCTCAATTCTGGGCCTCCGGGAGCAGGGCAGGGCTGTGGATCTCTTCTTCTTCCTCCCGAAAGTAGGCTGGCTTTCCCTGTGCGCTAGGGGCCTGCTGGGCCTTCAGGGGACACGAGGCTACCATGTGGCTGATGCTCTGGCAGAAGTGGCACTTCTTGGGCTGGGGTGGCAGCTTGCACTCCTTAGCATGATGGTCTAGACCTCCACAGTTGTAGCACCTAGTACAAAGCAAGATGGTAAAGGTGAGAGAAAGAAGCAGGAAGAGGTCAGACACTTCCCTTGAGTGAGGACACCTGGGCTACCTGGGCTCTGGTCCAGATGTGTCACCAAACTCATTTCCCTTCCTGGAGACCAGAATCCCCACTTAACTAGCTGATCTCTAAATACTTTCCAAATCTAATTGTCCAGATGATCTCTTCAGATTCATGTCAACTTGAAAAGACTAAGATACCAAGAATAAAAGTCATTGACCCCAAGTGGGAATTTCAACTTTGGGGACAGGTGAGATTCTATTAATACTATACCCTTAATAAAAAAGAAATTAAAGAAGCCAATCTCCTTAGTGTCACTAACTTCAATTAACAATAGAGGCTAGAGCTTACAGAGCAAAACTATGTGTCCCAACTAGAAGAGCTAAGTCATCCCCAGTGCCTTCCGCACACATTGCCCTTGCCCACACCTCAACCATCCAGAGGTTGTCAGGAATCACAAGCTTCGCTTCACCTTTGGCAACCCGGCCTAACAAATGACAAGATGGGGAGGGCTCTCCCCAACCTGAGCACATCCATAGCGACCTACAGAAGCTGCCTTCCAATCCATACCTGTCTCCTTTTGATCTGCGCTTCTGCATGTTCTTCCCCTTTGGCCGCCTCTCACTCCCAATACAGAACACCCCACCAGGTCCAGTGACTCGGATAGATTCCAGGCCCTTGGCAGACTTCTTAAAGGTGAACTCAACTGCCTCACCCTCCTTCAGGCTCCGGAAGCCCTCCATGTGCAGCTTACTCTGGTGAAGGGAAATGTGGTCAATTTCAACATTAGTTCCCATTATTGCACCAAAAACCAATAACAAAAAAGCACACACCTATTCCTGTAAGGCCGGAAGACCAAATGTGGTAGCATTCCAATTTTATCAGTAACTCAGTCACCATAATGAAGAACAAAAAAAAAAAAATCTATATTACATTAACAAAGATTATGATTATATAGGCAGATGCCATAACATTTTTTGCAGCTAGTCAGATTTAAAGTTTCAAATAAAATAGAACAGAAGGAAAATTTCTAAATATAACCATTGTGAGAAATCAAATATGAAATTACAAAATATAAAGGGCAACACTATAAAGTGCTTACCCATTATGTTTTCATATAATGACTCAGTTTTTGTATCATCAAAAGACCAAATAAGTAGAATACTGGAAAAAAATATAAAATTAGGCAGTATTTTTATATCAAAGTCATATTGTATACTTTACTTATACCTACTAAAAAAAAAAAAAAAAACTCAAGATATTCAACAATTTAAGGAATAATCATAACAGCAAAACTCATTTTAAAAAACTTGGAATAAATTTAACAAGGTAAAAAGCCTATATTGGGGGGGAAATGGAAATTGTATTAAAGGATATAAAATAGGATCTGAAAAAAAAAAAATACCACACCATCATCTTAGATTGGAAGATTTAGTGATTCTAAAGGTTATAGGAGGCCAGGCACGGTGGCTCACACCCATGGTCTCAGCACTCTGGGAGGCTGAGGCAGGAAGATCACTTGAACCCAGGATCACTTGAGACCAGCATGGGCAACATAGCAAGATCCCATCTCAAATAAATAAATAAATAAAGTTCATGGGAAAACATAAATTGCCAAGAGTACCAGATATTACAATTTACTTTAATCAGAAATAATCAGCAGTTTCGCAATTACAAAGGGAAAAACAGCAAGTTTACAGTGGGGAGAACTGAACTGGCAGATAGCACCCTAGCCAAGTTCTTCAAGTTTAGCATTGCTTAAAATGGAACATACATATCTCCTGATATGCTACATCAAGGATGTATGTCTTTAAAAATGCCCACCTTGAATCTAACCTTGAGGAAACACCAGATAAACCCAAACTGAGGTACATTTTACAAAACAAGACTTCAAAAAGCTGAGGTCATAGACAGACAAAGCCTGAAGAACTGAACAGTTAAATGCAATGCAAGATTCTGGAATGGATCCTGGAACAGGAAAAAAAATAGGAGAATTGACAAAATTTGCATATAAGATATAGATAAAGGTATCAATGCTAACTTTTTCGATTATGATCATTGTACTAAAATTATATAAGACAATGTTCTTAGGAAATACTGAAATAGTTATGAATAAAGGTGTTTAATGCTTACAACTTATGGTTAACAACAAAAAAAGAATGAAACTATCTGTACAGAGATAAAGGGAATGATAAAGCAAATGGGACAAAATGTTAAGAACTGATGAATCTGGGTACAGGTTACATGGGAGGTTTTATACTATTCACGCAAGCTTTTACTAAATTTGAAATTGTATCAAAATAATGCTAATGAAAGTTGAAGGATAAAGACAGTATAAGCCAAGCAAATAGATCAGGGGAATAAAATGCAAAGTCACTAAGAGATCCAAGAATATATGGAGAAATTAATAGGTGAGGAAAACACTTCAATAAATGCTGCTAAGGAAATTATCCACTTGGAAATGAAGTCAGATTCCTGCATTTTATGTTATACATATGCAAAATACACTAAAGAGGAATTAAATATCTAACTGTTGAGAAAACTATAAAAAGTCAAAAGACAGATAATCACACTGATAAAACTATAAAAAACTAGAAATCATTAAGAAGAATTATATAACAGAATATAAGTAGGTAATTTGTAGGAAGACTTAGCATGACACCTATATTTACTCTCATTGTTGGTTTAAAAAAACTGGAAATAATTTATTTGGAGGGGAATGGTTGAATTAAATATGATACAGATATAACAATGAATATCATGCAGTCATTAAACACAACGTAAAGTCTCTGGTTTGTTCACTGCCACATTTTGGTAATAAAAATAAGGCCTAGCATATTCTTGGATGAATTAGTGAACAAGGAGGTAGATTTTAAATCATTCAACTTAGAAAGATGACCAGACAATATTGCTAAGGGGAAAAAAACAAGATTTAGAACAATACGTATGGATAATCCTATTAAAACACTGCATGTTTGTACCAAACTTCAAAAACATTGACATTTATAAAGCAGTTAACAAAGAGCCTGGCAGCCTTCAAAAAAAGGAGTTATTCATACAGCTCCTTGAGTAGCAAAACCAGGGTCGGAAGAATCCATAATCCCAATATAAAGCTCCAAGATCATTCTACAACGCTACTTGCTGCACCACCAACACATCAGTGGAGATGACAGCATCTCAAACCCTACCCAGAGTAGACTTCATTATAGCTTCATCTATCATATTACAGTAAAACACCAAAGAGTGTGTCTAATATGTCAACAAGGAGTAGTCAACATAGAAAATGGTGTTCAGAGAAGTAAAAGGTATCACTGTGCATCTACCTAGTCCTGGCCCAAGAGAACATGAATAAGTAGTATTAATATTGAAGAGGGGATGAATATTTCAAACTGGGACTTAAACATTTTCTTTAGCAAGATGGGACCTGCAAGTTCCTCAATCATTTTAATTTTTGTCTTAATTAAGATGGCATTGCAAAAGACAAAACTTCCATTTTAGGTAACTGGTTAAGCACACAGGCTCTGAAGCCAGACATATCCTGGTTCATGAAATGCTGGTTCTACCAATTACTGGCTGTGTGGTCTTGGTCAGCCACACACCTCTGGGGCTCAGATCCTTCAGAGAACGGGAAAACAGTACCTATCAACCTAAGAGGGTCTAATGAAGATTATGTGGGCATGGAAAGATCAAGTGTTCAGTAAATACTTCATGTGTTACTATCATTTGTAGCTGTCCTATCATAGAAATAGGATCCTTTCACTTGTTTTTATGTCCACAGGAACATGCAGGGATGTGATTGCCCCACGCCCCTCCCCCAATATGCCCCAACTTGTTGTGGGGAAAGGGGTAGATCATTAAAGCAGGAAATAAAAAACACTGTAGGTTGGGTCATGCCTGCAATTCCAGCTACATCGGAGGCTAAGGTGAGAAGATCACTGGAGTCCAGGAGTTTTAATCCAGCCTGGGCAACACAGTGAGAAAACTTTGCTCCTCCCAGTTGCACAGTAACCACCCTGAATTTAAAGTAAGATTTGACTTGTCTCTTATTGAGCTGGAACAAGAAACAGGAGAGGTCAGTGAGTTGAGGGGTAGTGGAGGAGCCAGACCAAGAGCCTTGTTGACCCAGGCAATTCTAGCTTCATCCCTTTGCCATGTTGGCTCTTAGGCTGGGACACTCCCAATTCTAGCTGGGATTCAGCAGGTAAGTGGTTAAGAACAAGGGTTGAGTTTGAGGGCCTGTTCCCTCTCTTCTTTAATCATCTATAAAATGGAGTAAATACTAATTTTATGGTGGTGCTGTGAGGTTTAATGCATGAAAAGTAGTTAACACTTCGCCTGCCACACATAAATCCTCAGCCAGTGGCAATTATCAACCTCTTCAGACTGGATCAGGGCGGGGTAATAGTGAGAACCAAGTGCCAAGAGACTCTAGTTTTATCACTCACCAGCTGTAGAACTCAGAAAAATATCCCCTCTCTGAGCTCCAGTTTACTGGAGAGGAATACATTCCTCCATGGGCACTTCACTTCATAGGCTTATTTTGAGAACAAGAGGATAATATAAATTGGATAATATAAATACTGCAATTTCATGTGCAACATGAAATTGACCAGTCCTCTCAGGTCATGCCACCACTGGAGGATCTGATGTCTATTTAAGACTTTTAAAGAGTCAAAAAAACAAAAACCCCTGCAGGCACCTCAACATAACCGGCTGGCCAAGGTTTAAACTGGTGGTCTCCAGGGGTGGCTGGGGGGGCCACCCTCCCCCACCCCTTTCTAAAACACATAGTTTGAATTCCTCTCTTATCAGATAGGTAATCAGCGTGCAGCCCCACAGAGCCAGCCTCCCAGGGCCAGCATCTGAAAAGAGCCTGAAATTCCTGTACCACCCCCACTCCACCCCCAACCACACACAAAGCAGGGCCCCGCCCCTCTCCCCATCCCCTCCAAAAAGAAAAGGCTTTGGGGGGAGGGGCATGGCCTGAGCTCCCCCAATAGAGCCCAGCCCCAGGAAACAAAGAGTTGACACTGGTTGGTTCTGGTGGTCAGATTCCTGGAGTTCCAAGGCTGCAGATCCCCCTTGCAGCCCCCTCTCCCTCCCCCTACATTCAACAGTTTCTTCCTTCCTCTCTTCCATGCTGGGGTTATGGTCACGGTGAAAGAACTAGATATAGAGCCACCACCTTCTTTCCCCATTCCCCAGTCAGTCTTGCTGGGTTTGCCAAAGTCACCTCCAGCAGTCACCTTCACTTCCCTCTGGCTTGCCCACCCCATACTTCACGGATGGAAGTGGACAGGACCCCCTTCCCTCGGGGGCCTTCAGTCCAAACTTCAATTATTTATTTAGATAAATTATTTTAAAGGGGAAGAGGAGACAGGATGCCCATCTTCCTTTCATGATTTGTTTATGTCAGGAGGGTGGGCAGCCTACGTGGGCCCACAGTTGCAGAAAGCATTTCTTTTTCTTTTCTTTTTGATGGCAGGGAAAGAATCTCTCCAGTTCAAGCACTTAGGCCTTCTGGTCCCTTCTTAATACCTTACTAATTAATTGCCTACTCTCCCACTCCCCACATCAAGTACCCCATCCCAGTATCAACTTATGTCTTTGTTAGGCTTAGAGATAGAGCGGACTTTAGGGGTCACTTAGGAAATGTGGTGAAGTTAAAAAAAAAAAAAAAAAAATCACTCGGGAACTTACGACTTGCCCCAAGAAAATCGGAGTCTCTGGTTCTTTGGTAAAAATCTTTTGTCAAATTTGGACATCAGACTTGATGGTAATCAGGTCCCCTCCAGTTTTTTTTTTCTTTTTCCTGTGTACCGATTGACAGTTTTCATTAAGTGCCTCCAGTTCTTAACACTATTCATTTTAATCACATTCCTCCTTTCTACACAAGTGGCCAAGAGTCAGAATTTCAGGGTACTTGCTCAGGTTGTGGGGATCAAACCTGAGGTTCTCTGCTCTTCTGCAACACCAGGGCCCTTCCCGCTCTGGATTATCTCCCAATTATCTCGTGCATGTCTCTACCCTCAGTTCCAGGTTCCTGGCAGTGCACAAACATTTGTTGAATAATCTAAGTTCTCTACTATCCGAATTAACTTAGGAGTTGATGCTTACTATAGGCTAAGCTGTGTTGTAAGCACTCTACATGTTGTAACTCATTTAACCCTCATATCAAACCCATGCAGTCGCTGTTTTATGGCTCCCTTGTTACAGCTGGAGGACATGGAGGCTGAGGAGTTAATAAGCATTTGGATTAAAGTCACAGTGAAAGGCAAGAGCTAGGCTGATTGCAACTGGCCTGACTCTACAGCTCGTGTGATCCAATATGATGCGAGCCGCATAGAGAATTTAAAAACTTTCTAGTAGACGCGTTTAAAAAGTAAAAGGAAGCAGATGAATGTAATTTTAATGACTCAGTCCTGTGGTGAGCTCCATTCCTGGAGGTGGGATTTGGTAGAGGTCAGGAAACCAACCGGTTCTCCCAGAAGCGGTTATTGGATGATGTGTGTCAAAGAGGGTGGGAAGAGGATGTCCAGAACTCAAGGCTGTAGGCGGCCAACTCCCAGTCGCCTGGGCTCAACCACAGCCAGGCCCAATAGCGCCTACCCGGACTTCTCCACCAGATGGCGCTGCTCAGCCTGTGCACACAGGCAAGCCAAAGGCGCCTGCACCAGAAGGGACGGAGGAGCTACCTGGTTCTGAACTGTGAACACAAGTGTTCAGGTGGATTTATCTCCACAGCTCCTTAGGGCAGTCATCTTGTCATCCTCATCTTGCGTGCTTTCCTCCTGCCCCACCCCCACCCCCACCCACCGGCCCACCTGCATTAGATCAGGGATAAGAATGAGAGGTTTCTAGGGTTTTAGGCCAGAAACCCAATTCTTGTACTTTACTGTTGAGAAAAGCCAATTTCTGTCCTTGGATTTCAGTTTCCTATTTGAAGCTGAGATCACGTTAAATAAGTCCGTACCAATTATAAACTATTCTTGAAAGTTTTCTCCTTCTCCAACTCCTTCCCAGACTGACTACTAGGCTAGTAATCGCTGTTCATGCCTGCAGAAATAAGGGAGTAGTTTTACCTAGGGAAAACTAGGTAAAACCAAAAAAGAAAAAAAAAAAAACAAAAAAACATGAATTCCAGTAGGGTGGGGAGTGTGATTGTTTGATTAGGAATGTTCAAGAAACTACATTGCCCTGGTGAATGTCACTGAAAACCACTCATATGGCAGGAAGCTTTCCATATTGAAACTTTGTTTGGGATAGTGGCACAGCCTTTACTGTAGACATTGTTTAGAAAGCATATGTCCTTACAAAGACCCCAGAATATTTGACAATCCTCTAGTTAACCATCATACTTCTCTACCAACTTTCTGAAAAATCAAAGTGATTTATTTTTAAGCTGCCTTTTCCCATTAAGATGGAAATGAAATAACAAATGAATGGCCACCCAACTTGTGGCTTCTAGTCCCTTAAGAACAAGAGGATCCTATCTGGGCTCAGAGTTGTGGTCTGTTGACATTCACTCCACAAATTTTCAGGGTGCCGTATTGTGCCAGGCCCTGTTCTAGCCAGCCCAGAAAGACAACAGCCATCAGCTAACACCACTCCCTCCCTAACTCCGATCTTCTCTGGATGAAGAGTTCTGCTGACATCGATCCCAAACTGCTGTGTGTACTCCTGAGATGCCCTTACTTTTTCACATTCATTCTTTCTGCCTGCCAGGTGCATACTGGAAAACTAATAAGACTTAACTACCAAGCTCCTCCCTTCGAAGGTTCGTTAGGAAGGTGTACAACAAGTACATCAATAACTGGACATGAGGAAACGAGAGGTGTGATGTTATAAACCAGGTGGGGAAGACACCATATATCCCCCAGCCCCTAAACCCAACAGACCTAACCTACACCCTGGCATTGCTCTTGCCACCTGCTCCTCACTCATCCCTTTCAGAAAAAGCAGGGCCACATGGCTTCAGGGCAGTTCCAGCAGTTTCTGTCTCAGTATTTCAAATTCTTTTCTCTTAACTCAACTTGGCTCCTTGGTCAAATTTGTGCTTTTCTTTTGCCTCCAAGCCTCCTAATATAGTATTTTAGTCAGAAAGCCAATTTAAACATATTTGGGTTCTGAGGAACTATGGGGAAAGCAGGAAATTTTTCTTATTTCCAAATTTCTACAACATTTGGGAGTTTGAGAATTGAGCCACAGGAAACATGAGTTAAACCAAAACTCTTAAAATGGCCATAGGGTTGTTAGAATTGTTGGTGAATCTCAGGAAAATAGTTGACAGTTTAGTTCTTTCTTGCTCCAGCTTTCCCTATATAATTCTATTTCTCCAGCAGGGGTGACTTTGCCTCCCAGGGGACATTCAGAAATGTCTGGAGACATTTTTGGTTGTCACAACTGAGGGATGCAACTGGCTTCTAGGAGGTTGCTATACAACCTAAAATATGTCAATAGTACCAAAGTTGAGAAATCCTGACTTAAGGGCTTGCCGCCTGCCACTGTGATTTTTAAATTCCCCTAACCCCAGAGATAGGCAGAGATTTCTAGATCTAATGACCTGTGGCTAAGTGAAAGGGTTGTTAGAAATTTCTGTTTTATGTTTTGGGTTTTTTTGAATTTTGTTTTGTTTTGTTTTTTGGCTAAGTGTGGGCTTTTTCTCCCACTTATCTACTCCTGGGCAGCATAATATAGTATTTGGGAAGGAGCCTAAGAACAGTAACACGGTGTTGGGACCGTAATAAACCAACCTTGGAAGGGGGCTCCCTGACCCCCTCCCCCTGGCAGATGCTATCTTGGGACAAATGCCCTTCTCACCAGCCCACCCCGGCCCCAGTGTGCCCAACACTTTAGTAGCCAAAGAATGGGAAGTTTTGGTAAAGATTTCTTACCCACTCTCTGCTTCAGGAACACTTTCTTCCCACAGAAAACAATTCTCAGAGATTATCCTGAGTCCAGTAAATTCCTCTAACATTAGATTTCCAGAGAGTTATTTCAACTTTCTCAAGTGCAGGGGCTGGAATCACTAGTCTTACTGCTAAAGTGGGGGTTTCAGGACCAACCCAAGCCCCAGCAACATGCTATCATAAAGACAGCTACTAGGTAAAGGCTCAGGGAATTCCCACCCATTATTGTGGTCTTTGACTAGAGTTGGGAGAACTGGGGATTAGGGAGACAGATTCTTGATTCTACTCTAGCTCAGTTCCTTCCTGATAACTTATTCAACTCTATGGCCCTGGACATTCCAAGACCCTAAAGTCCAGAGTATCTCCAAGCTAATCCATCTGAAACAGCAAAGTGTGGGCTCCACTGCCCAAGCCTGCTTTCCTATATACCACCCAGTAATTTCCCCATTGCTCTGGATCCTAATACTGAGCCTGCTGAGGCCCAAATTCCCCTTTGCTCAGAAGAACCTTCCTTGACATATCACCAAGGAACCCCAGAACATGAGAGGATACCTGCCTCTTAGCCCCTCCCTGTTGGGTAGCCTTTGGACAGGAGATGAGAAAATGTTGGATCTGACTCTTTTATTCCAGGCTCCCAAAGTTGGGGAAGCTGTCCAGTCTCCAGACCAGGAAAGATTTTAATCTCTTTGTGATCAGATAAATGGGAGAGTGGGGGAGGCTTGCCACCCCGCTGAGGAGGGCCATTCAAAGCTGGTTCCTGTAATAAAGTGATTTAATAGATCTAAAGAGGCCAATTCCCTTCTTTCTCCCACAATTACTTCCTGTGGGTTATCATTCACATATGTAAATGAGAGGGAGGGGGGCCAAGCTACCAGTCTGAAACTCTCTAATGTGGGGGTCGAAACGGGGTGTTGCAAGGGGGTAGCTAAGCATCCTGCTGCAGGTCCTCATCCTCTGGGCAGATGTTCAAGTAGCCCAGTAATCCCATGGCCCCAACAGTAACTGAAGGGTCCCTATCTCCCTGCATCCTCTGTGTCCCTTGTTCACTCCACTCAACTTCCTCACTAAAGGCTAAGCTCACAAACTTCCTTGCTGCCTCCAACCGGTCCACCCAGCATCTCCCTTCCCCACCCCTCCCCCCCAGAATGCCATCCCTCAGGCTCCAACCCTTAATCCCCACATCCTCCTTTCCCCTCCCCCACACCTCCTAAAGCCAACCTCCCCGAAGTAACCCCTCCCTGCCCGGCCTGGGTGTCAACCTACAGGGCCTGAGATTAGCAATTTCTGCTTTCCAAACCCAGCCTCAAACCTCCACTAGTGGAAGGGATGCAGGCTGCAAGCAACTTCCTTTCCAAGGTCTTTATGGGTAGCTGGTGGCCCAGGACCACCGGAATGCCTCTAGGATATTCAGGAAGGGGAAGCCTGGGAGGAGGGAGACCTGAAGTCTCTGGCTCCTTGTTTGAGGCCAGGAATGTTAGGACAGCAATCAATGGCTGTCTGGGGCCATAAATGCCAAGCTGAAGAGAATAGGTCCAGAGGCCAGCCTTCCTCCACCCCCTGCCCTGCGACACTGAATTTCAACCCCCACTGTGCTGCCCTGCTTTAGAACTTGGGATTGTGACCTACCCCGTTCCCTCTCAGCCTGGCCCAGAATGGAAGTGAGGCCTGGGATCCTTGGGCTTCCCTTGGGACAGGAACTGGACAGCAAAGGCCCCTGTCCTGAACCGTAAGGAGGCCTCTGGAGGGCTTTCAGGCCCCCAGATGGATCCTTCAGGGACCTGCCAAACCTACGCATGCCCCAAGGCCTGAGTTTTGTATGACCACCTGGGTGAGGTCTGCTTAAAAAGGGGATGCGGCTGACTTCTCAGCTTTGCCTCCCTTGGGTCCGGTAACCAGCTCCCCTCACTCTCTCCCGCCCTCTGAGCTCCATTCAGACGTTAAAGGGGCTGGGTGCTCGGGGCGGTTGAGGCCCGGCATGTGCTTCCCTGGCCGGGTTGCTCGCCCTCCCCCCACCGGCAAGCACAATACAACCTTAGTTTCTGCCACATGGGGTCACCTCCCTGCCCCCTGCCCCCTTCCCTAGGGAAAGAGGTAATAGACACGTGGTAAGCCAGAGGGGTTCCAGGAAGGGGGCAGGGAGGGGGGTGCTGATAATTGGTGCTGCCTTCCACTCCTGCCCTAAGTAACGGGGACTCGGAATTGGGGTGCCACGGCAAAGACGGGGACGCACAATGAAGGCCCGGATCCTCAATTCAACAGCCGAGCCCGGCTTCCCACCATGGATATGCGCTCCTAGACGCCCTTTCCCCGGAAAAGTTACCGGAATCAGTCTCACCTGGTGCACAAAGACGTCCACAGGGGGGTCGAGCGCGACCCCGGCGCGGGCGGTCATGGACAGGAAGCCGAACCCCATGCGCACGTTGAACCACTTACAGATGCCGGCACCATGTAGCAGCTGCGGCTCGTCAGCAGCCCGGGCCGCGTCCTCCGGCGCCTCCTCGGGCGCCTCCTCCGCCGCCTTGGCGCAGCCACCTGGAGATAGGGAGGACCGGGCACTCAGCTGGGGGGCCACAGCATCGGAGGGCCCTCCCAGGGAGACCCGAGTGTCCAGCCCACTGGTGGACACCCAGGAGGGGGCAGCTACCAAGCGGCCGGCGAAAAGAAACCTGTCCCGGTTGCCTCCCGCGCTCCCCAAGCTTACACCTAGGCCAGTGGTGCCCCGAAAGTTTTGCTCCTCTTCCCGCAACACGTTTCCCGGGGACACACTGCCGGACAGGCCCCTCCTCTTCGCTACCTCCGCCCTAGTAGCCTCGGCGCGCACGCCACTGGGACACCAGGGTTCCTTGCTCCAGAGTGGGCCCCAGGAAGCGGGAGGCCGCACTGACTTGGAGTCCTTCGGGCAGCCCAGGGGTCACTTCCCCATCTCCCTTCTATGTACCTCCTGGCCGCCCCTGCATCCTAAGGTGTCCCTGCTAACTCCCGAGCTCGAACCTGCAAACTGCTGGTTGGACACGGAGCCCATGGTCGTCGGCTGAGCCCGTGGCCCCTGGCCCCTGCTCAGGCGGCTGCTGGCCCCAGAGAAGTCCGGAGGCAAAGGGGTGGTTCGGAGAAGAGGCTGCTACATCTTCCCCCGCACAATAGCGGTGGGAGGGCCCACGGCTTTTCAAAGGCTCCCAAATTCTAAAAGACAATGACCCAACCCCCCGCGGGCAGCCCCCTCCCCTCCCCTCTCTTCTCTCCCCTCCCTTTCCCTCAGGCTCCAGCTCGGGCCCTCCCCCACCGCTCCTGTCTCTGACACCTCTGGGGTGTCCCTTCTCAGAACCTTGAGGTTTGACACCCCCTCCCCACACACACATCTGGAGATGAAGGCCGTCTGCCCGAAAAGTCGGGGACCCCGGAATTTGGGATCCTGTACTTTAAGGACTCAGTAGGGGTCCCCAAAGCAGATACAGGTGGGGGAAATGGGGGGTAGTTTTAAAAGCACGTGACTGCTCCCACACACACTCACACACCACCCCCACCCCCCGCGCAGATAATTATACATTCCAGAGAGTTGGGGGAGGGAGGTGTGAGCCTGGCGGCGCTGGCCAATCAGAAACACAAACCACCTGTCAAGGGAGAAATGGATGAGCCCTCCCCCTCCCCCAGCCCTTGAGCGCCCCTCCCCCTCCCTTCCCCCTCAGGCCACTGAGCTGACCCGGCTGCTTGGCGCTGACCCGCTCTCACCCCCCACCCCGGTGTGCTTAGATAGACCTGGAGTTCTGGACACCAGGAAGCCTGGATGGGGGAGCAGGGGCGAGGCTGGAGACCCAGCGGGGCTGATCGGTCCTGACCTGGGCGCTGCCTCTCAAGGTCTGTCTGCCTCTCCCTACAACTGAATGTCTCTTCCTCCCAGAGTTTCAGACTCAAGAGTTTTTCTGGATCTCCCCCAATGAGAAGAGAGTGTAAAGAACCTTTCCTTCTTTCTTTCCCTCCAAATCTGTGTCTAAAGTTGGCCCCAGGTAGAGCTCCCTGGGACAGCAGGAAGAACCCAAAGTCTTGTGTGTTCTCTCCGTCAGCCGCCTTCTCACCCTACCCCCACCCCGTCCCCATTCCCGCTGCGACAGGGGCTGGGTGGGCTGGTGGTAGAGGCACTTCCTCCTGGACTCCCAACACTGTTAGATTCTCAGACCCTCCTCGTTTGGGAGTCGCCGACCTAAAATGCGCTCCTCTCCTCCTAGCCGGGTTGGTGCAGGAACTGGACTAGGGGGTCTCCTCATTTGAAGAGGTGGCCGCCCCTTCTAGGAGATAAAGAGGGCTCTCCAGGGGGGTGGCTACTGCCCTGGTCGGAGGTGGACAATGGCCCGGGGCTCAGTGCACGGCCCTGGCCCTGCCCCTTCACTTCCGGTGCTCAGTTCAAACTGGACAATGCCAGCTCCGGCCAGTTCCCCTCCCCCACCGCTACAACCCATTTAAAGGGACAGAGCCTGCTTTCGGGGGCATCCGCTTGCTCTGAGTTCAGTCTTCTCCACAAAGTATGCGGAACCTCTCGAGCTTCTCACGCTGCAGCCTGTGTGTGTGTGTGCGTGCGTGTGTGCGCGTGTGCGCGCCCGCGGGCACGGGGGTATTTTAGAGAAAGAGATGAATGTGGTTAGTGAGGGGAAAGTCGGAGAGGAGAGCAAGAGACAGGAGAAATTATCTCCCTTTCTCTCCTGTGAAGTGCTCTCCAAGAGACTACAGCTCAAGTGTAAGGAACGGGAGATAGGACTTTGGGGGATAAAAAGGACAACTGTGACCCTTTGCTACTCAGCCTAAAAAATTCATATCGTTAACAAATATCATTAGCAGTGCCCACTCCCAAGTGAGTACTCTAATTTAGATCTTTCAATAACTCTCCGAGTACATCAGCCAAAGCCATTTTTATTTACATAATTCTCCCTATCTAAGAGTCTTATCTCCCCCATTAGTAGAGCCCTTAAAATGTATTCACTCCCTGTACCTCTGTTCCAAAGATTCAGGAGCAGGTGGCTGAGGTCTGTCTGAAGAAAAGAGAGGGAAGAGGAAGTTGAGCGTGCCCGCTTCGCTTGGTGGGTTCTCAAGCGACGTTCGGTTCCCGCGGCGGACTCGACCCGCGTCTCTGTCCAGGGTCCTGAGGGCGTCGGCAGCTCTGTCCGCGGTGCTGAATCAAGCCACGCTCTCTTGGCTGCCCGCTCACAGCTTTGACAATGCCTTGGAGTTCCCACCTGCAAGTCCTTCCCAGCAAACCTGATTCTCCTCAACCCCCCAGCCCAGTGACACTGACACACTTGAGACGAATGAAGAGACTTTTTTGAACACTAAAGAGAGGACATTTCCAACAGTATTAATAGATGATTCTATGAGAGTGGTGTGCATAACTCAAGCACCCCTTCAGAAAAATGGGTAGGCCTACTTACACGGCTATAGAAGGTGAGAAAAGAGAACATAATTTTTTTTTGAGTCAAAGAATACCAGAATAGAATAGAGACTAATCTCTGTTTTCAAATTATTTTCTTAATTACTAGCACGTCTTTTCATAGGTGCATAGACGTTGGAGTCAGATTACCCATGTTTGAATGTCAGCTCTGCTATTAACATTTATAGCTCTGTGACCTGGGGCAACTTTTTTAACCTCTTTGTGCCTCAGTTCCTCCTCTGTCCAGTGGGAATAATGAGAATACTTAACCCTCAGAGATATTGTGGGAATTATGTTAGATAATGGGTTTTTTTGTTTTGTTTTGTTTTGTTTTTTGAGACAGAGTCTCACTTTGTTGTCTGGGCTAGAGTGCTGTGGCATCAGCCTAGCTCACAGCAACCTCAAACTCCTGGGCTCTAGCAATCCTTCTGCCTCAGCCTCCCGAGTAGCTGGGATTACAGGCATGCACCAACATGCCCTGCTAATTTTTTCTATATATTTTTAGTTGTCCAGCTAATTTCTTTCTATTTTTAGTAGAGACAGGGGGTCTCACTCTTGCTCAGGCTGGTCTTGAACTCCTGAGCTCAAATGATCCACCCACCTCAGCCTCCCAGAGTGCTAGGATTACTGGTGTGAGCCACTGCGCCTGGCCTCTAGATAATGTATTAATAGATAAACCTTTTAAAATATGCCTGACATATCACTTCTCAGCCTTTTGGCTAAGATCAAATGTAAAATAGTGCCTGACATATAGTTAGTTCTTTTTTTTTTTTTTGACAGAGTCTCGCTTTGTTGCCCGGGCTAGAGTGAGTGGCGTGGCATCAGCCTAGCTCACAGCAACATCAGACTCCTTGGCTTAAGCGATCCTACTGCCTCAGCCTCCCGAGTAGCTGGTAGGTGGGACTACAGGCATGCGCCACTATGTCTGGCTAATTTTTTCTATATAGATTTTTAGTTGGCCATATAATTTCTTTCTATTTTTAGTAGAGATGGGGTCTCGCTCTTGCTCAGGCTGGTCTCGAACTCCTGACCTTGAGCGATCCACCCGCCTCGGCCTCCCAGAGTGCTAGGATTACAGGCGTGAGCCATCGCGCATGGTCTAGTTAGTTCTTAATAATGTAAATTATTACTATTAGTATAACTATTGTGCACATGCTTGTCTCTATAACCTAGAACCTGCTGGATCATTTGCTCCCTGAGAAATGGCACCTTCATGTGTTTTTTACTTCTACATCTTCCCCCACATCTTTTCTGGTACCCAGGGCCCACAGAAGCCACCCAAGAAAGTTTCCTGAATAGGATTTAATTGAAATAATGAACATTATTAAAATAGTCATAATACTTATTCTCCTAGGCTGCCTCTTTCAAGTCTATTTCCAGAAGAACTCAAGAGGGGTTTAGATCCTCATTAAGTTGCATATATGGAGGCAAAGGATACTTTAAGAAGGGACACATGGCTCACAATATAATTAATTCCTCATCCTCAATGAGTTTTTCCATGTGGGAGGTGGGGACTCCTGACCAAATCTTCTTCTGCTCTTGGGTCCCCATCTCAGTGAAAACTTATCAGGTACCTACTATGATCCAGTTATTGTGCTAGTTTACAAGTTTGGAGGAGGAATCAGATAAGTAATATGCACTAGGTAGTATGATGATATACAAAAAAAAAGGAAAGAAGAAACATTCTCTTCCTTCCAAGAAGTTATAGCTTAGTAAGGAAGACAATACCTGACATAGCTAAGTATTATAAGTTCCTTGTGTACTGGTTTCTGAGAATGATAATATCTAGGTAAAAGGGGGGAAACGAGGTTCTTTAGACAAGACAAGGATGTCTAGTATCGACATGAAAAGCATCTTCCCTTTATGGTATTTTGCTAAATTCCTTTTGTGCAGATTCATAACTTCATAAAAGTTTAATAGCTGGAAGAGGTCTTAGTAATAATATTAAATAACAATTCATTCAACAATTATCAAATATTTGTTGAAAACTTCCTTTGTGATAGGCATTGTTCTAAGGGTTGGGAATACATCAGTGAGGAATACAAACAAAAATCCCTATCTTTGTGGAGCTTACATTCTATTCTGGTAGATAATAATAACAGCTATTATTTATCAAGAATACAAGCATCTTTCTTATCTCATTCAAGCCTGTCAATAACCCTGGGAATAGGTATTAAATTCCCACTTCAAGGCTGGGCGCGGTGGCTCACGCCTGTAATCCTAGCACTCTGGGAGGCCGAGGTGGGCGGATCGTTTGAGCTCAGGAGTTCGAGACCAGCCTGAGCAAAAGCGAGACCCCACCTCTACTAAAAATAGAAAGAAATTATATGGACAGCTAAAAATATATATAGAAAAAATTAGCCGGGCATGGTGGCGCATGCCTGTAGTCCCAGCTACTCGGGAGGCTGAGACAGGAGGATCCCTTGAGCTCAGGAGTTTGAGGTTGCTGTGAGCTAGGCTGACGCCACGGCACTCACTCTAGCCTGGGCAACAGAGTGAGACTCTGTCTCAAAAAAAATAAATAAATAAATAAATTCCCACTTCACAGGAGAGGAAACTGAAGTTTAATGAATCAATATAGCTTGCCTAATGTTGTTCAGCTAATACATAGCAGAGGAAGATTTGAACCCACACCTGTTTGACTCCAAAGCCCACATTACTCCCCCAGTTTTAGAATGTTGTTATCATGACTGGTGCTGTCACTCTTTTACCAATGAGGAAAAAGATATAGGCAGGCAAAAAGACTGTGGAGGGAGACTGTATATTCCATGTAATTAGTATAGGAACCAAACTTGTGATTTCTCTTCCCTAGGCCATTCTAGCCTGTCATTTCTATTGATCAACCTTCCTATAACTCCTTGGCTTTCTAGATCAAAGAATTGGCCAGAGCCTAAAAAAATCCTCTCCTGGGTAATCATCCAAACCCAGCTCCCATTTCTGAAGTAGTCTGAGAACTCTGTGGTAGAGTCCAGGGTGGTATCTAAGTGTAACCCTGACCATCTATAACATGAATGATGATATGTATTTGAGAAAAGTATCTCCCACAATGTGTCCCCCAGGATACTAGTGCCATGGGATGATTAATATATATTACCATTTAAAAATGTTTCTATAGTGAAATCATTTGAAAAATGATATGTTAACTATGTTTCCTATGCAAGAATTTTCTTTTTTTTTTTTTTTTGAGACAGAGTCTCACTTTGTTGCCCGGGCTAGAGTGCTGTGGCATCAGCCTAGCTCACAGCAACCTCAAACTCTTGGGCTCAAGCAATCCTCCTGGCCTCAGCCTCCCAAGTAGCTGGGACTACAGGCATGCGCCACCATGCCCGGCTAATTTTTTCTATATATATTTTAGTTGTCCATATAATTTCTTTCTATTTTTTTTTTTTTTTTAGTAGAGACAGGGTCTCGCTCTTGCTCAGGCTGGTCTCCAACTCCTGAGCTCAAACGATCCACCCGCCTCGGCCTCCCAGAGTGCTAGGATTACAGGAGTGAGCCACCGCGCCCGGCCATAGGGATTTTTAAAGTAAGTAATATGCTGTAAAATTCATCGGGAAGGGAATATGATGTGTGCAGTGCTTCTATTTATTCATTTATTCGTTCACTGACAAACCTGACAAATATTTACTTAACATCTGTTATATATTAGGCAGGACTGTTTGAAGCACTGGATATACATCAATGAATAACACAGTTAAAATTCCTGCCCCAGAGAGCTTACATTCTAGAGGAGAGAGTGACAATAAACAAATAATTCAGTAAAATGTATCTCATATATAGTTCCAGCCTGTTAATTTGCTCTGTGATCTCAAGCAAAGCACGCAGTTTTACCTTTAAGGGTAAAATGAGAGAATTGGATTAGTTGTTAGACAAATTTTTTTTTCAGCTGTGACATTCTAAAGTGGTATGATGGGTGTGTGTGTGCGTGTGTGTGTGTGTGTGTGTGTGTGTGTGTGAGGCAGGAGATCTCATTCCTAATTCACGGAGAAACAATCTGCTTTAGCCCCATGCTGTCATCCTCATGCCCTTCCAGGGACTAGGGCTTCCTGTATCCAGCAGGATTGTGCATCTTTCACCTCTCAGGCCTGTTGAACTGGCAGGAGGATGAGCGGAGGGAGTCCCTTCCTTCTTTCAGCCTGCTCCCCATGCAGGCCCTGCTTCACAGAGCAAGATGCCAGGCACTTGCTTTCACCAATAATGGCTTCATTAGATTGAAAGGAGACCAGAGTGACCTCAGTGAAATAGACTTCCTGACCCCAGCTGACCTCCGACCCTCACCCTGACAGCCTCTAAATCTTTTCCTTCTGACACATCCCCCACAAGGTATAGGCAGGAAGAGAAAATGATGAGCCTGCTATCCTGCGACTGCAGCCCTCCAGGTGTCCACTCGCAGGGGAACTCACCATACCCAACTGCAATGTCCTTCATGGCCACTGATCCTCTCAGTGATCCTCACTGTGACTCTAGTCTGGTTTGTGGATCACGATCCATCCAGCTGTCATTCACCTGGTGTCCATTTGTTTGTATCCAGTGGTTGCTATGTACCACGGAGGCAGAAGGGTGTCTAACCAAACGCTGTTATTTCCCAACGCTACCTCAGTCTAGGCCTTTCACCTACTCTCCTCTGACTCTGTAGCTACTGTTTATTGAGTGCTGATTGTACACCAGGCATGCACTAAGTGCTTTGTGTATATTTCTCTTTTGGTCCTCAACCATCTTAATAAGATCCCCATTTTGCTGGAGAGGAAACTGAGACTTACTGGTGTCAAGTGACTCGAATCAACTCACAGATCATAGGGATAGATCCCAGGTCTGGCTTACTCTGATATTCTCCTTTCTTTACTTTAAAAAAAAAATACTGTAGTTAAAGTAATTAATGCATGTGGTTTAAGAAAATCAATTAATATTGAAAGAATTATTCAATAATTCTGGCCACTAGCCACTCCACCCTCTCTACTCCCTTGAGGCAACCACTCTTTGTGCCATTTCTTCTGGAGGCTATTTCCATATTCCTAAATAATATGCATGTATGTATATCCCTTGATATATTGATTTTAGATCTGATCTATTGATCTTCTGCTATGGTAGTGAGGACTTACTTCTCTTTCAGGGCCCACCTCATCTGTCCCCTTCCTCCCAGTACAGTAAGATCATCATTTTCAACTAAATTGATAGCCAGTGTTTACATTGTCATGATCATAGAAATGTTCACTCCATTGCCAAGTAGAAGATTAGGTTAAAATTTCCTTTCTTTCTTTCTGTTTTTAGTGACAAGGTCTTGCTATGTTGCCTAAGCTGGACTCGAACGAACTCCTGGGCTCAAATCTGCTCCCACCTCAGCCTCCTGAGTAGCTGGGACTAAAGGGAAATTTCCTTTCTTACACTGCTTTTTATTTTCCCTGGACTCTCTAACTGCCTTTCTCCCATTCCTGCACTATTTACCATTGAAATAATCTAGGTTATTTTCAAAGCCTCCATCATATTATTCCTTTCACTAAGCCCTTCCCCCAGTCCCCCAGTCTTTTTCCTGAGACCTCCCCCCATTCTGGTTATTCCCTGGGCTGGCTTCCCAGCAGTCATCTGGGGGCTCCCTCTCACTGCTTTCCAGGTTAGACCCAATGTTTCCTGGACCCCATGTCAACAACTTTCTTGGTTCACACTTGAGGAGCACATCTTCAAAGAACTGCCCAAGGAAGGGTGAACAGGAGTGAAATTTTCTGGACCTTACAAGTCTGAGTGTGTTGCTATTTTATCCCTACTTTTCAATGGTTTCAAATCCATGCTCTTTTTCACTCTGCTCTGAAGATCACTAGCAGAATGAAGAAAGACACTCAGCTTGCTTTGAGGACATTGAGCTTAGAGATGTCTTTGCTGTATTCTGAGGTTGTGAACACAGAGTTATCAGTGGAATAAAAATGATGATAGCTGAGACTTTTTGAAGGCTCACCATGTACCAGGTACTGTGTGAGTGCTTTACATAAATGATCTGCTTTAGTCGTCACAAGAAACTTACGAGCTAGGCATAGTTATTCCCATTTTGCAGATGAAGGTGGGGCACAGAGGGGTTAAGTAGTTCCCTCACAGCCATAGAGTAAGTGATCTTCAGGATTCAAACTCTGGAATCAGCATTTAGAGTCAGTAATCTACACTTCTTCCATTAGACGAGGCTTAGGAGTTAATATCTTTAGGCCTTGCCTTTCTTCCACCCCATTTTGTAAACGTGGAAGCAATATCTAAACTCCAAGTAACTTGTTCAAGGTCCCATAGCTAGTAAATAACAAGAACTAGAAACCCAGGTCTCCAGCTTCCTGGTATACTCCTCTCAATCTGGGAGTGTGGGTTCAAATTCACAATTGTTCCCTGTCTGTTTGATGGGGAGAAAGCTAGTGGAGAAGACAGATATATAACTAGACAAAGGCATCAAACTGTGGCTGGGAGGCATATATAATGTATGGGAACAATGAAAGCTCATACCTGTTATATATCATGGAAGGCTTCACAGAGAAAGTGGTATTGGGTTAGACCTTGCATAGGCTTTTGAAAGCTAGGGTGGGCAGGGCATTTCAGAGAAAGAAACAGCAGAAATGAAAGCCAGGAAGCCTAAAAGGGAACAGCTTGTTTGAGGAACAGCCACAGAGTTTGGTTCCCACATTGGCAAGTCCTCCATGTCTCTGGGAACACATAGAGAGAGACCTGCAGTCCGTTCATTCAATCTTCAATGATACATTCATTCAATATTTTGTCAATAATAGAGATAGAATGGTATGTTAAGAAATTTCTGGTTTCCAATCTCAGCTTTGTCACTAACTCACTGTGTGTCTTTGAGCAAATCTCTTTGTTTCTGGGCCTCAGTTTCCCATCTATCAAATGAGAGAGTGGATTTATGATCTCTAAGCTCTCTCTCGCTGCTCACTGCATTTGTGATATTTACAGATAAAGAATAGGATAAAAGGTGTCAAAGTACCCCTGACTCCCCGCTTTAGAGTAAGGGTTGGAAATCACATCTGTTAACTTCTGCTGTGTGCCTGACATAGCTGCCTCCAACTACCGCATGAGGGAGGTGTTATTCTCTCCATTTAGCAGAAGAGAAAACTGAAGCTCAGGCCAGGCGTGGTGGCTCACGCCTGTAATCTTAGCACTCTGGGAGGCCAAGGCAGGTGGATCATTTGAGCTCAGGAGTTCAAGACCAGCCTGAGCAAGAGCGAGATCCCATCTATACTAAAAATGGAAAGAAATTAGCTGAACAACTAAAAATATATAGAAAAAATTAGCCTGGCATGGTGGTGCATGCCTGTAGTCCCAGCTACTTGCGAGGCTGAGGCAGAAGGATTGTTTGAGCCCAGGAGTTTGAGGTTGCTGTGAGTTAGGCTGATGCCACAGCACTCTAGCCCGGGCAACAGAGTAATACTCTGTCTCAAAAAAAAAAAAAAAAAACCAACAACAAAACCTGAAGTTCAGGGTGTTTCAATAACTTCCTCAAATCCCCCCAGCATGTAACAACAATAAAATGCGAAGGGTCCCTAACTTACAATGGTTACACCTACAACTCTGCAACTTTAGATGGTGGGAAAGTGATACACATTCAGTGGAAACCCTACTTTGAGTACCCATAGTACACTTTCAGTACGGTATTCAATAAATTACATGAGATATTCAACACTTCATTACAAAATAGGCTTTTTGTGTTAGATGATTTTGCCCAACTGTAGACTATTGGAAGTGTTCTGAGCATGTTAAGAGCTAACCTGTATGAATGCTTACCACGTGCCAGACACTGTACCAGGCCCTACATTAGCCGGTGTAATCCCCTAACAACTTCCTGATGTGGGAATTATTGTGTCACCGTTTTCAAAATGATCAGGCTCAGAGATTAAACAATTCGCTCTGGATAACCCTTACAGGAAGACCCATCCTGTGCTGCAATCTGTACTCCTAACCACCCAGCTACACTGCATGTCAGTGATAACATGAGATAACATCAAACTCCATATTAACCATCCTGGACTCAAGGACTCCAAACGATAGGACTCTGTGCCTCCCTCTCCTTACCACTGGGTCCCTGTGGTTTGGCCATGGTGTGGGAAGGACAACAGAAAGACAGATGCATGAAGCTGTCCAATCTCCTTTCCAGCCTTTCCTGAATGCAAGGGGCAACGTTAGGTTCTGAAAAGAAATGCCCTCACTCCACTCCTGTTGTATTAAAGGAAGGGGAACAGAGCAAAGAAAATAGACATTCCAAGATCCTTGATTCCAAGATTCTCAGAGCCAAAAGGGACTTTACAGATCAGTAAACCCCCTCCCGTACCCCAGTTTGACATAAACCATTTTCCAGATCAGCTTGCAAACTTCCAGCAGTAGAGAACTTACTGCTTCTGGATGCTTTGCCCACCCACTGACAGCTGGGACTGGTAGAAAGTTCTTTCTTCCATTGAGTTGAAGCTAATCTCTGTATTCTTGACTCACTGGGGTCCTTAGGAAAAGTCCTCTCCGTCCTTTGCAAAGACTTTGGGGTCATGCTTTCTGTGCAAACCCCAGTCCTACCCTTCCTGGTTGTGTGACTTTAGACACGTTTTTTAGAGGCTCAATATCTCCATTTTGGTTAATTTCCCAGTGTTCCTCTGGAAGTTAGCCCAAAACCAGATTTACCCAGCTCAATCCTCAGTGATCCACAGTCCCTTTCTATTGTCTACATACTACTTTGTATAATGCTTTTCCAACCACAGATTTTCCCATTCATTGTGCCACCAGACCCTGGAAAACAGAGTTGCTGGAAAAGGAGGGAGACAAGGTGAGCATATGATTTTCTCAGTTTTGCAGGTGAGGAAACTGAAGTACCATTTCTCTTACTTTCACTTTGCTGATCACTGTTCTTTCTTTGGGCTCTAATGTAGATGTGCCCTGTCTATCCAGGGATCTCTTTGCCCCCCTCCCCACCTCCCCAATACCCCTTCCTCATTTTTTATGGTACCCTGTACTCCTGTGACAGAGCATCTGCTCCACTCTGTTATATTTGCTTATTTATCTTTCTCTCCCACTGACCACTGGAATACAAACTCCATAAGCCAGGGACTCTGTCTGTCTCGTTCATTGTGTCAGCACACAGCACAAAGCTTAGCAGAGCATACTTGCTTATTAAATGTTTGTGGCATGAATAAATTCATGACTTACCCCAAGCTCCACAGTTCATAAAGGGCAAAATTAGAATCCAGGTTTTATTTCCAAGTGCAAGAATTTCTTTTTACTATCCCTTGAACCCAATCTAGTTCTTGCTCCTAACCCCAACTGTCAGTCCTGTCCCCATTAATTCCTGAGAATCTTAGATTGTTTATCTGGAAGGGACCTTCGAGTTCATCTGATTCAATCTCTTCATTTTATAGATAGAAAACTAAGATCCATAGAGGTTAAATGATTTGCCCAAGGCCACACAGCAAATCGTGGCCATCCTTCCTGACTACAAGCCTGTTTCTTTTTCCACGGGTTTCACCAATGAGTTCATGCACTCCCAGGGGTGGGGGCCGTAGTAAATAATTTCATCCAAGCACCTGTTTTTATTGCCTCTGCTATCCAAAAGGCCAGACACCCAAGAGTCTGTTCTGAGACATCCCACCAGGCAGAAATTGCAGGCAGGACAGGATGGAAGGGGTGCGCGCGCGCGCGTGTGTGTGTGTGTGTGTGTGTGTGTGTGTAGGATCACGGGGCGCTGAGGATGCAGACATGAAAACCCGCTGCAGCACAGCCCCACTGTTGTGGGGTCCCTTGAGTCTCCCACCATGGCAACACCACTCCCCCTGCCCCTGAAGCTGACCTTCGGGGCCAGAGATCAATAACCTGGACTTTGGCTTCAGCACCCTTTAGTCCCCCAGTGACCACAGGCTGCCCAGAAGAGCTAGCAGGACTCAGGATCATTAAGTAACTGTCACTCTTCCCCAGCCCCACTTGGGGGCATGGCGGGGGGAGGGCCAGGGATGGGAACCTACAGAGAGTCACAGGTGTGGTCCTGTGCTCCCACCCTCCACAGAGGAGGAGCCACCTCCATCTCTCCTTGACCCCACGCATGTCCCCCTTTTTCCCTGGGCAGAGGGGATTTCCTCCTGCCCTCTCTGCTCTCTCCTCTGCACTAAACGCTCAGCCCCGACACCCCTCACAGAACCCCCATGTCCCTCACTAACCCACACATTTCTCTTAGTCCAATCTCCTCTTAGGAGACCCTCCCCTGCCACTGTGCTCACATTGTACGTCAACTGGAGGTATTTTACTCTTTCTTTCAGTCAAGGCAGTAGCTGGGAATTTCTCATTCACCTTTTTCTAATTATCCTAGGTGTCTTCTCACCAACTCTTCCCCTCAAAAGAAATCCACAGTCCTGTCACACTTTTAGCAGGACCCTGTTTCAGAAACACACTCACCACCCCACCCCCACCTAGCCAACTTTCCAAACTCCCCGCCCACCGTTCCTGGCCCACATCCACCCCAGCGCCCCGGCCAATCACTTCTGATTGACTGATCAGGGAGGAGGAAGAGAGGATCGATGGAGGAGTCTGGGCCTATTCTTATTCAAAGCTGAAGGTCCAGGAGCGAGGGATATTAATTGTGCGGAGGAGCAGAGGTGGTCTGCAGTGTGGGGGAGGATGGGTGTAGGAGTCAGACTACGGGGGTAGGGAGGAGAGCGAAGGTGGAGCTGATAGAGGTGGGAAGGCCGAAGTCAGGAATCCGGTCATGGGGAGGGGTCCACGACAGCTCCGCAGGAAGGAAATTTACCACGCAGTCAGTCATGCTTTCCAGCTCAGAGAGGAGGTCCTGGGCCCCTGGTACTCCCGCTGTCCGGCAGGGGGCGCTCGTTCCCCACATGACCCCCTTTCCTCATCCGCCATAACCACGTTCTTTTGTTCATTCATTCCTTGAAAGTATTGTTTGAGTGCCACTGTGTGCCAGGCACTGTGCGCCGCACGCTATGCCACAGACTGGAAAAATACAGGCATGAACAAGATAGACAAACAAGGTTCCAGAACTCTTGGCACTAGCAGAGTAGGATTACAGGGTATGATTTCATATAAGGGAAAGGGAATTAGACAAAGCCTTTCTGAGAAACTGAGACTTAACAGATGCCTAAATCTTGACCAAGTGAAAATGTGGAAAAGAGGTGAAGATGAGGGTGTGTGTGTGTGAAGGGCGGTTGTTTCAGGCACAGGAAACAATTTACAAAGACCCTGAAGCAGGAAAGATCAGGGCCCCTTTAGAGGGATGGACAGAAGCCTGTGTTTGGGGAAGATTGAGTTTTGGTCAGGGACTTAACCCTTTCTATTGTACCCCTCTGGGGCCCTCAACTTTCTGAGGCCTTTCCAGAGTAACTAAGCTCAAAACTTGTCTTCCTGAAATGAATGGAAAGTGGTAGATTTAGCTTAAGGTTTGGGGCTTCTCCCTGGGAGGAATTAAGTGATGTGCACAAATGAGATACTTTCATCACAGTTGGAAATTTGAAATGTATACAGTCAGCAGCCAGTCTGTTAAAAAGTGTGTGGAGGTGTGCTAGACAATTAACTGATACATGATTTTATGTGTTAATATTATGATTTTTGATATGTGTGGTATTTTTGGTATTTTATGATATTTGTGGTATTTTTCAGCTTTTATTTACTTATTTTCAGCTTTTAATGTTTATAATTTATCATGACTTTTCTCATTCTAAATAAACATTCACTTGGGGTACACATTTTATATTTATAATCTTCAGTTCTTTTTCTTAAAGAAACACCCCCTCCCCCCAAATTGTAACAGCTCCAGGCCTAGTAAGACCCAGATCTGCCTGAGGGGGATTCCAGAGTTCTGTCTGTCCACTCCAGACCTTAACTGGGCCCTGGACCCTTCCTCTCACTCTGATCAATCTCTCCCACCCCTGTGTGATGTCAGTTTGTCCCATTATAGGGGAGGCTGAACTTGAATCACTTGGTTGAAGTAGAGTCTGTTCGCTCTCTCCACTGTAAAGTTACTATTTTTCTCTTTGTGATTAATAAGTATCTTATAGGGACAGACATTAAGATTATGTAAATATCCTATTTCTCACCAAACTTTCAACCAATAGTTTTAGCATCCGTGAATTAATCCTTGCCTACATCAATTATTATTTTCATGGTTACCAAATGATGATTTTCTAACTACATTATTCTTGTACATTTATTAGAAGAAGAGTTTTCTCATCTCCCCCATGTATTTATATCAGAACGGATTTATAGATTCCTCTTTTCCAATGAGCTGTAATCCATTGCTATCATTATTCATTCTAATGCTTAAATTCTCCCAGATCTGCCTAGTGAACTCCTTCAAACTCCTTCCTGGGTCCTTGTGACATGCTGTCATCTTCCTCTGAGCAGTCCTTGCTTTCTGGCACATCTGGCTGTTCCAGGCTCACCTACTCTTTTCCAGCCCGGCACTGAGATCAGCCATGTCTTCAAGGAACCAAGTGTTTTACAAACTGAATGTGATATATAGGTGCCATGTTCCTACTAGTCTAGTGTTTTAAGTTTATAGAATCTAGTATCTCGTGTTTCCTAAAAAGCCTGTGTCCTTAGAAAGAGCTGAGCTTACACATCAAATCTTCGTGCTGGCTTTGTGGCCTCAGGTAGTATAACCTGGGAGCCAATGCTGCCCCTGCCCCCCCAGCATCCTTGTGAGGCTGCGCAGTCCAGGAGCATGTGGCCCTTGGGCTGCTTTGGGCTGCGGTATCCTAGCACCTAGCATGGGGCCTGGTGCGCAGTCGGAGCACCACAGTAGTTACTGAAGGAACAATGATGTGAGATGACAGGTGTAAAGCATTTGCCTCATGCCTGACACACAGTCAGCCTGTTCTCAGGTGTGAGCACTGTTGTTATTTACTGGATGTGACCTGCCTTGTGGACTGTCTGTATATGGTCAGAGCTGGAGCTACTATCAGGAGTGCACTGATAATGGGATAGCTGGAGACCTCTGCCCCTTTCATTGGAAGAAAGAGTTCCAATGGCACAGAGCAAAAACTGGCCTCCATGTGCTGGCAAGGAGGCAGGAGCCAGGCAGGAAAGTCCGGAAGGAGCTGCAGTTACAAACCAACCAGCTGAACCAGGCATGGTGGCGCCTGTAGTCCCAGCTCCTCGGGAGGCTGAGGCAGGAGGATTGCTTGAACCCAGGAGTTTGAGGCTGCAGTGAGCTATCATCGTGCCACTGTACTTAAGCCTGAGTGACAATGTGAGACTGTGTCTCTAAAAAAAAAAAAAGGAAAGAAAAGAAATCAACCAGTGACTAGCAAGTAGCAGCCGTGGAAAGAGCCAGGTGGGCTGGGCCCTGGGTGGAGGATGGTGGCCGGGAGGAGGGGAGGATCAGAGGCAGGAGCACTGGCAGAGGCAGACTTCTGGGAAACACAGAGAAGCTCTGTGCCAGACTTGGGGAAACAGTGGAGGCAGCTGCATTTTGAGGGGCCGCATGAAACTCCCAAACTAAGGAAGACACAGAGCCCACCCTCTGAGGCCTCCTCATCTCAAGGGGAAACCAGGAATGGACCACTGGGGAGCCCCTAGTCTGACAGGAAGACACAGACCTTGGTTTTGGAGGATCTGACCCCTTGACCTTCTCAACACTAACCCGGCCCCCTCCTCCTCATTCTCCTCTCTGATCCTCCTCCAAACCTGTGGGCCCTTCAGAGCCTGGGTTTGTCCCTGTCTGTGCAGGAGCCCTCCTTCACTCAGCCTCTGGGGGTTCCTGGAAACAGGGCGGTGGTGACAGTCTGCTTCAGAGTGGCCACAAGTCTCTCCTCAAAGGTTATTTTGGAAGGTGACACCTTCCCCTTGTCTACCACAGCCCCTCTCAAAGTTTCCCTACCTCTCTAGCACCCACAGCTGCTGTGGCAGCTATTAATAACTCGAGGGAAACCACAGCACCAGCACTCGAGTCACTCCGCTCAGGGGTAGAGAGTGGTCAGGAACGAGGTCCCTGCTTGGCAAGCCCCATAAAACTACTGTCCAGTAGCGTAGTAGGCACTTAATACTTCATATTGAATCCTCACAGAGGTATTATTACTCTCATTCTAAAGATGAGGAAATGGAGGTCTCAAAGCGATTGTCTTCCTACAAGACCACTTGGGTGAAGCATGCACATTCATCAGGACTTAGTTGCAGAAAACATATATTCTATTTTATTTTTAATTTTTTTTTTTTGAGACAGGGTCTCACTCTATTGCCCAGGGCAGAGTGCAGTGGTTTTATTATAGCTCCCTACGACCCCAAACGCCTGGGCTCAAACGATCCTCCTGCCTCAGCCTCCTGAGTAGCTGGGACTACAAGTGTGCACTACCACGTCCAGCTAATTTTTCTATTTTTTGTAGAGATGGGGGGTCTTACTATGTTGCTCAGGCTGGTCTTGAACTCCTGACCTCAAGTGATCCTCCTGCCTGGGCCTCCCAAAGTGCTAGGATTACAGGTGTAAGCCACCGCACCCGGCAGATAACATAAATTCTATGGCCAGAAGGAAAAGGATGTGATACAGGCCATTAAGTACTTCCAAAATAATTGGAAAGGAGCTGGTTCTAGACTAGGCTTACAGGAATGCTCCAGAACTCCGCAGAACTGAGCAGCCAGGGGAGCTGCCTCCTTTGCTACACTCAGAAAGGTGGAAAATCAGGGAGTCTACACTGCAGCTGTTGGCTCCACATCTGTGCTAGATCAATGCCATGAGAAAAACAAAAACATAAAACATCTGTACCTATGAACTGGTGTTAAATTTTTAAGAAAAAGATGCCAAGTTTTAGTTATGTAAGATGCACAAGTCCCAGAGATCCACTGTACAACACTGTACCTATAATTAACAATACTGCATTGTGCATTTAAAAAATTCATTAGAAGGGTAGGTCTCATGGCAAGTATTCTTAACACAAAGCAACAACAACAAAGGAGCATGAGGAAATTTTTGGAGGTGATGGATATATTTATTACCTTGATTATAGTGATTTTTCTTGGGTGTATGCATATGTGCAACCTCACCAGCTTGTACACATGAAATATGTGCAGTTATTTGTATATCATTTATACCCCATTAAAGCTGTTATAAAAATAAAGATGCCCCAAACCTTGACCCTAGGCCTTCAGCTGACACTGCTGCAGAAATGGCCTTGACCCAGGGCCTTTGACCTTTTCGCTTCCACCTTCCAAATCGCACCCAAATGTACCTAGATTAGCAGATCCTCATTCACATCCAGAGCCCTAACTGCAAAGGAGTCCGGGAAATGTAGTTTTTCACTTTCCACCTGTGTAGTCCAGGAAGGCATGCTAGGAGGGCGCAATGACTGTCTAGTGCCAAGCCACCATTTCCACCATTTCTGCCACTGCAGAGCCTGTGCTCTTCCGTTGGACCACCCTGTCTAGAGTCTACTATTGGTGTGGGGGATGCTGACACACAGGTTTCCATGGAGGCTTTATTGAGCTCTCATTTCTTGGAGCTCCCATTCCTGCAGGCATTTATGGGAAACCCCAGGAAGGTAATCCAGTGTCAGGAGAGCAGGAATCTCTCTCTCTCTCTCTCTTCCCCCCCCCCCCCCCCCCGCTCTCTCTCTGTCCCTCTCTCCAGCTCTCTCCGTTTCTTTAGCAGCTTGATTAAGATATAAAAGATATAATACACATACTATACAATTCATTCATTTAAAGTATCCAATTCAATAGTTTTTAGTCTATTTACAGAGTTGTGCAACCATCACCACAATCAAGTTTAAAACATCTTCATCCTGCTAAAAGCAGACCCTCCCCATCTGCCCCCACCAACCTCCAGCCTCCGGCAACCACTAATCTACTTTCTGTCTCTATGGATTTGCCTATTCTGGACATTGCATGTAAATGGAATCCTACAATACATTGCCTTTATGTCTGGCTTCTTTAACATAATGTTTTCACTGTTCATCCATATGGCAGCATGTATCATATTAGTACTTCATTAGTTTTAAAGGATGAACAACATCCCATGTATCAATATACCACATTTTGTGTATCCACTTATCAGTTGATGGGTTATTTCCATGTTTTAGCATTTATAACTAATGCTGCTATGGACATTCACGTACAAGTCTTTTTATAAACATACGTTTTCTTTTTTTTTTTTTTGAGACAGAGTCTCACTCTGTTGCCCGGGCTAGAGTGCCATGGCGTCAGCCTAACTCACAGCAACCTCAAACTCCTGGGCTCAAGCAATCCTCTTGCCTCAGCCTCCCGAGTCGCTGGGACTACAGGCAATGTGCCACCATGCCCGGCTAATTTTTCTCTATATATTTTTAGCTG
Source organism: Eulemur rufifrons (assembly GCF_041146395.1). Classification (NCBI taxonomy): domain Eukaryota; kingdom Metazoa; phylum Chordata; class Mammalia; order Primates; family Lemuridae; genus Eulemur; species Eulemur rufifrons. The sequence goes on along the minus strand of NC_090990.1, from coordinate 17,631,674 downwards.
TCCATATAATTTCTTTCTATTTTAGTAGAGACGGGGTCTCGCTCTTGCTCAGGCTGGTCTCGAACTCCTGAGCTCAAACAATCCACCCGCCTCAGCCTCCCAGAGTGCTAGGATTACAGGCATGAGCCACCACGCCCGGCCTATGAACATATGTATTCAATTCTCTTGGGTATATTTGGCTAAGAGTAGAATTTCTGGGTCATATGGTAAATCTCTGTTTAACCTTTTTGAAGACCCACCAATTTGTTTTCCATGGTGACTTCATCATTTTTTATTTCCACCAGCAATGTATAAGGGTTCCAATTTTTCCACATCCTTACCAACACTTGTTTTTATGTTTTGTTTTGTTTTGTTTTTTAGTTACAGTCATCCTAGTGGGTGTGAAATGGTATCTCATTGTGGTTTTGATTTGAATTTCCCTCATGACTAATGATGCAGAGCATCTTTTTATGTGCTTCTTGACCAATTGTATATCTTCTTCAGAAATATATTCAGATCTTTTGCCCATTTTTAAATTGGGTTATTTTTCATTTACTATTGAGTTGTAAGAGTTATTTATAAATTCTGGATACATGTTTCTTATCAAATATATGATTTGCAAATATTTGCTCTCATTTTGTGGGTTGTCTTTTCATTTTCTTTTGCTAAAATATAATTTATTGAGGTGAAATTCATATAACTCAAAGTTAATCATTTTTACTCTTAATATATTTTTAAAAAATTTTTTAAGGGGGAGTGTGGAGGGTGGTCCAATTTCCTTTTTTTTTTTTTTTTTTTCAGACAGGATCTTGCTCTGTGGTCCTGGGTAGAGTGCCATGGCGTCAGCCTAGCTCACAGCAGCCTCAAACTCCTGGGCTCAAGCGATCCTCCTGCCTCAGCCTCCCAAGTAGCTGGGACTACAGGTGTGTGCCACAATGCCTGGCTAATTTTTCTATTTCTAGAAGAGACAGGGTCTCACTCTTGCTTAGGCTGGTCTTGAACTCCTGAGCTCAAGCAATCCTTCTGCCTCGGCCTCCCAGACTGTTAGGATTACAGGCCAAAATTAACCATTTTAAAGTGAACGATTCAGTGGCATTTTGTATCCTCACCATGTTGTGCAACCACCACCTCTATCTAGTTCCCAACATTTGTATCAGTCCAAAGTAAAACCCCTTGCCCATTAAGCAGTTTCTCCCATAGCCCCCTCAGCCCCTGGTAAGGACCTGTCTGCTGTCTCTATGGATTTATCTATTCTGGACATTTTTAATAAATAGAATCATACAATATGTGACCTTTTGTGTCTAGTTTCTTTCGCTTAGCGTAATGTTCTGGAGGTTTATCCACGTTGCAGCATGTATCAGTACTTCATCCTCCTTTAAGGATGAATAATATTGGATTGTATGTATATAATATAATTTGTTTATCCGTTCATCTGTTGATGGACCTGTGGGCTGTTTCTACCTTTTGGGCTACTGTGAATAATGCTCCTATAAACATGCACGTACATTTACTTGTTTGAGTACCTGTTTTCAATTATTATGGATATATACTAGGAGTGGAATATGGTAATTATTTAAGTTTGAGGAAACACCAAACTGTTTTACCATAGCACCTGAACTGTTTTGCATTCATACCAACAATGTATGAGGGTTCCAATTTCTCTACATCCTTGCCAATACTTGTTATTTTTCTTTAAAAAAAAACAAAAAAACTTACAAACCAGGCACGGTGGCTCACACCTGTAATCCTAGCACTCTGGGAGGTCGAGGCAGGAAGATTGCTTGAGGTCAGGAGTTGGAGACCAGCCTGAGCAAGAGTGAGACCCCATCTCTACTAAAAATAGAAAAAATTATCCTGGAGCAGTGGCCTGTAGTCCCAGCTACCTGGGAGGCTGAGGCAGGAGAATTGCTTGAGCCCACGAGTTTGAGGTTGCAGTAAGCTATGATGACACCACTGCACTCTAGCCAGGGTGACAGAGTGAGACTCTGTCTCAAAAAACAATTTATAGCTATCCTAGTCTTTTCGTTTGATGTAATCCTTTGAAGCATGAAAGTTTCATTTTGGTGAAATCCAATTTACCCATTTTATCTTTTGTTGCGTGTGCTTTTGGTGTTGTATCTACGAAGGCTCAGTCTGACTTAAGGTCACAGAGATTTGCTCCTATATCTCCTTCTATGAGGTTTATAGTTTTAGCTCTTACATTTAGGTCTATGATCCATTTTGAGTTAGTTTTATGTATGGTAAGAGAATGGGTACAACTTTTTTTTGTATATAGCTGTCCTGTTTTCTCAGCACCATTTGCTGATTTTATATCCTGCAATCTTGCGGGATACTTATTAGTTCCAATAGGTTTTTGTAGATTCCTTAGGATTTTCTAGGTATAAGACCATGTCTCCTGTATATAGAAACAGTTTTACCTTTTTTTTTTTTTTTTTTTTTTTTTTTGAGACAGTTTCTCTCTGTCGCCTCAGGTAGAGTGCAGTGGCATCATCATAGCTCACTGCAACCTCAAACTCTTGAGTTCAAGCTATCCTCCTGCCTCAGCCTCTCAAGTAGCTGGGACTATAGGTGCGAGCCAGGAGGCCCATCTAATTTTTCTATTTTTAGTAGAGACAGGGTCTCTCCCTTGCTCAGGCTGGTCTTGAACTCGTGAACTCAAGTGATCCTCCCACCTCGGCCTCCCAGAGTGCTAGAATTACAGGCAAGAGCCAACGTGCCCAGCTAGTTTTACCTCTTAATATCCAATGTGAATGCCTTTTATTTATTTTTCTTGCCTAATTTCCCTGGCTAGAACCTCTAGGAAAATGTTGAGTAGAAGCAGTGAAAGTGAATATCTTTGTCTTGTTCCTGATCTCAGGGGGAAGCAACCTGCCTTTCACTGTGAGTGTGATCTCAGCTATGTGCTTTTTGTAGAAGCCCTTTATCAGGTTGAGGAAGTTCCTTATCTCTAGTTTGGCCAGTGTCTTTTTCATGAAAGGGGAGTGGATTGTGTCAAATGATTGTCCTCCATCTATTGAGATGATCATGTGGTGTTTGTCCTTTATTCTATTGCTATAGTATATTACAGTAATTGATTTTTGCATGTTAAACCATTTCTGGAATAAATCCTACTTGGTCATGGTGTATAATCCTTTTCATATGTTGCTGGATTCTGTTTGCTCATATTTTGATGTGGATTTTTGTATCTCTATTCACAAGAGATACTAGTCTATTGTTTTCTTGTGATATCTTTGGTGTTTGGAATCAGGGTAATATTGGCCTCATCAAATGAGTTGGGAAGTGTTCCCTCCTCTTCTATTTTTTGGATGAGTTTGTGAAGAATTGATATTAGTTATATAAATGTTTAGCAGAAACAATCTGGGTCACAGCTTTTAGAAACAGCTGGAAACGTGGAAAGGGCTTGGGCTTGGGGACCTTGGGCAGAGGCTGCTGAATTTGGCACACAGGCCTGTTCTGATTGGCATGCACATTATTTTAAGACATTTGAACCAGATTTTTTAAAAAATTAGAGATTTCACATAAAAATCCTGATTTTCAGATTCTCTAAGAAAGTCAGAACCTCTGGCAACACTGGCCCCTGCTTATGCTGAATAGGGGCTGCCCTTTAAAAATGGCCCATGCTCTCTGGTTTGCCGCAGTCCCCACCCCTCCCTGTTGTATGCTTGACACCAAGATTGAGTGCTGGGTACCAACTGTATCATACTTATTCCTTGGACACTTTATTTATGTCAACTACATGACCACTGTAAGCGTTTGAGTTGATGCTACCTGGTTTGCCCTTGCTGTGTTGTCGTTTGCTCTTTTATAAAATGGAGACATTGATAATTCTTACCTTGGAGAATTTTGAGGAAGATTAATTGAGATGATTGTAGAGAAGTTTGGCATACAGAAGTCATTGAATAAATTTACCTCTTGCCTTTTCCTGGCTGCATAGTATTCTGGTGCAGGGATGTACATACTATGTAGCATTCCTTCAAGGGTGGACATACAGGTGGACTTCAAGTTTTCCCTGTTTCACACCAGGCTGCAAAGGATATGCGTGTACATGACAGGCAGTTTTGCATAGTGATTAAGAGTATATTTGTTCTATTGGACTTGAATCCTAGCAGTGTGACCTGCTTATCTGCTTATCTCCTATCCTCTTGGAATGGTTGAGATGAGAGGGTGAGTGGGATGACCTCACATGTCATTTGAAGATATATCTGCAGTTTTGCGCTCAGAAGGATGGGAAGGGCACAGGTGGGTGCAGGAGAAGATGCAAGAGTCTCCAGGCCCCTTCTGCAAATGTGAGAGCTGGCATGCCCTATCTCAAGATCTCTTCCCCACCCTGGGGTGTGAAGCCAAGTGCCAACTCACATGCATCTGACAGACTAACAGCTGGGCAGTCCGGGGAGATAAGCAAGTGGGTGTCAGGCAGAGGGAGGGAGGTGTCAACCACAGAGCAGAGCCAGGTGACAGCAGCCTCAACCCCACACTCAGCCCTGTCCTTAACCCTCTGAGCCAGTGATGGTCCCAGACCCCCTCTTGACCTGGAGTCCTTACCTGGTACCCTTCAAAATGTCCACGTGCCAGAGCTCCTGGACCCATGCACTGAGCAGGTTGAGAAGTCAGCTGGCTGGCCTCAAGGTTGGAGGTGGCAGTGGTTATAAGTTGAAGAAGTTTTTGAGGTTCTCAGGGAGGAAGTGGGGCTTCTGGCTGTGGTTCCATTGCCTCCCTTTCTTATTGCATGAGCCAGCCCAACCCCCTGGCCCTACTGCGCTCCCCCAACCCCAGCCTCCTAATAGTAAGCTTTGCTGTGTGTACATCACTTTCTATTTCAGCAACATCCAGTAAGCTTCTGATAGCTGGGCTCTAAACTTCAAGGTCTGGGTCATATTGCTATGGGCCAGATTCCCAGAAACTAGTCCATTGCCTGATACATAGTTGGCAATCAGTAAATATGTGAATGAATGAAGGGGTGAGTGAATGAATGGATGAAAATTACCTGCAGGGTGCCAGATGCTAATTCTGTACCTCATTTCCCCAATCCTTAATTTGGGTCTCTGTCCACTTTGATTTTTCTGGGGGTCCTATGGCCCCTTCTACCATGACAACTTCGTGGCCCCTTTCACCTCTTCAAAGGCCCGGCAATCCCTCCCTGAGCAATCCTTCCTCTCTGGGACTTCACAGCACCAACTTGGGTCATGTGATTCTCTTTAAATTGTATATATTTAAGGTGTAGGACATGATGTTTTCATATATATATATATATATATATATACACACACACATAGTGAAGTGACTGCTACAGTCAAACAAGTTAACATATCCATATAGTTACCGTGCGTGTGTGTGTGTGTGTGTGTGTGTGTGTGTGTGGTAAAGGTACCTAAAATTACCCTCTTAGCAAATTTCCAGTATGCAATACAATATTATTAACTATAGTCCTCACGCTGTGCGTTAGATCTCTAGGCTTACTCATCCAACATAACTGCAGCTTTGTACGCTTGGACCTCCATCTCCCCACTCCCCTCACACACACACACACACACACACACACACACACCCTTGCCCCTGGTAACCACCTTTCTGCTCTCTGTTTCCATGTATTCCAGTTTGGGGTCATGTAATCTTGAATAAGTCACTTTCCTCTCTGTCAGTGTTCTTCCCTGTGAAATGGGAATAATGGCATCCGTTTTGCAGGGTCATCGTGCCCATTGAGCAAAACAAAGCACGTTGGAGAGCTTTGCACGGTTCCCGGCACACAGTGAGGGTTCGTATGCCGAGAGCTATCATTAATATTATTGTGGTGTGTGGACGGGAGTAGGGGCCAGACGTTTGGATGAGAGCAGTGTGACCCCGCTACCAGGAAGGGGTCAATGGACAAAGCAATGAAACTGATTGTATTTGATCTCTCTAAGTCTGCTCCCCAAGTTCTGATCTTGCAAAGTGAGCCAGGAGTAACCATCACAGTGTAACACTTTTTGGAAGCTGTCTTGCAGATATTTGCCTAACTAGACATATAATATCGACCGTCACCCACATTTATCAGTGCTTGCTTTAGGCCAGGCACCATCCTAAGGGTTTTACATGAATTATCTTGAGGAATCCTGGAAATAACTCTATGAGGCAAGTACTATTATTATCCCCATTTGACAGATGAGGAAAGAAGCACAGAGAGGTTAAGTGACTTGCTATAAAGTCATGCAGCTGGGATTAAACCCAACAAAGATAATGTTTTTTGTCTTTGGTTTTGGTTTTGGTTTTTTTTGGTGAGACAGTCTCTGTTGCCCAGGCTAGAGGGCAGTGGCATCATCATAGCTCACTACAACCTCAAACTCCTGGACTCAAGCAATCTTCCTGCCTCAGCCTCCCAAGGAGCTGGGGCTACAGGCGTGTGCCACTATGCCCAACTAATTCTTCTATTATTTGTAGAGATGGGGGTCTCACTGTGTTGCACAAATGGGTCTCAAACTCCTGTGAGCCTCTCGCCTCAGCCTCCCAATGTGCTGGGATTCCAGGTGTGAGTCACCTTGCTCGGTCTGAGCTAATATTCTTAACCACTCTGTGTACTGACTCTGTACGGAGGTCCTTGCTAGCCTTGTATGGTAAAGGGAAAAACTGGAGCCCACCCATGTGTCCACCAACAGGAAAATGCTACATATTATGTCCGACCCTGCAATGAACACGACATAGTCAGGGAAAAGCAGGAGCCGGATATGTATGTTCATAGCATGAAATGATGGCCACAACAGATCATTGAATAGGAAACCTGGCAGAGCAATATGTATTGGATATTCTCATGGTTGTATAGACATAAAATTTTAAAAATCCATTTACCTGTTTGTTGGTTCATAGAAAAATGGCTGGAAGGATAAACACTGAACAGTTCCCATTGACCACTGGGAAATTGTGAACGAGGAGGAGCTTTCATCCTTTGTTTCTGTATTCTTTGCTGTTTGAAATGTTTACCACTAGTAGGTATTATTTTGCAACTAACAAAAGGAAGAAGAAAGTAAGTGTGCAGTGAGCACCAGAAGCCTGAGGACCCAACTCCCTCCAGCTCTTGTCCCCTACTCCAGAGCGATCTCCCCTCAGAGGCCTCCCTAATGTCCCCCCAGCCTTGGAGGCAGCTCCACCCTGCTTCCCCTCCACGGGCACTTCCTGAGCCCACTCTGGTCACCCATGATTTTCCTCAGCCAGGGTCTCTCATCTGGGTCTGGGCATGTACCCAGGCCCCCTCTTAGAAAGCCATGGCCCTACCTACTTCTGTGCTACCTCCCTGGATATTGGGACAAGGTGACATCACAGTTAGACCTGTGACATCACAAGGCATGGAGGCTGACAAGACAGAGGATCTGCCAGGGACCCGGGAGATGGGAACAAGGAAGGGCTTGGCAGGTAGAGGCTGTTCCGTGTGGGAACTTGAGGGAGTGTGTCCTCAGCCCACCTCCCGGGACATTTCTGAGCCAAGCCAGGGGACTTTCAGGATTGGCGACCTGGAAATCTCCAAGACTATTTCCTTTTGTGGTTCTAACCAAGAGGTTATGCAGCCTGTTCTGAGAGTTGGGTGCAGAGTGTGATGTCAGGAGGGGGTGGTGCTGCAGATGGAAGGCAAAGATGTGAGGGTCTGTCTCGGATGTGGGGGAATCTTCCTTCAGAGCCCAGCGACCCCTACTTCACTGGATTCCCAGCAAGACTGGAGGGGGACAGGCTTATGGTCTGGGAGTCTGGGGTGGAGGGGTTCTAACTTTTGGAGAGTGGAGTTTTGGCAAACTAAGACTGCAAGTGGCATCGTGGGAGAAACCCCTCCATTAACCTGAAGGACACCGGCAGGGCCACTGGGGAAGGGGGTGAGGCTGGGGAGGGAGGGAACAGCATGCCAGAAGACAGCATGAGAGGCGGAAATGAGGGGTGGGTGTGGTGGTTCGGGGAGCTGACATTGCCATGAAGTGGCAGAGTCCGAGGTTTGGCATTAGAGAGCTCTCGGCTACTTGCTCTGTGGCTCCAGGTGAGCTGCTTACTCCCTCTGAGCTTCTGTTGATTGTGGGAATAATAAAATCAACCACACAGGCATATTGTGAAGACTGAATGTGGTAACGCTTATGAAGCTGCCAGCATGGTGCCAGGCACATGATATGAGCGGTTCGTAAGGGTAGTTCTTCACTCTGATCCTTGGAATATTCCAGCCTGAGCCCTGTAGCTTCATCTTCTGTTCTGGGCATGTATAATGCAGGATCCTTGGTTGTAAGCTACAGAAACCATTTCGGGGGATTTAAGCAGAAAAGGAATTTATTTAAAAGATGCTGAGAAAGCTCACAGAAGGCTGGAGGGCCGGGCTTGGAGAATACGGTGGATAAACCAAGGCTGGTAGGAGCCCGGACCAGAGCCGAATATCACATCCCAGGACCAGCCCAGCAAGGACTCTGCGGCCTTCTCTGATCCCCTCTCTTTCCTCTGCTGCCCTGGAAGCTGGACGTAGCACCACAGCATTGGCAGTGTGGCCACTGACCTGCCACCTCAGGGCCACTGGCTTCTGATCCACATCTGGGTGGGGGCATCTGATCGCCCCAGTCCACGTGTGCCAGCATCTGTGCTGGGGAGGGAGTAGGAAGCCACTTTGGCTTTTGTATCGGAAGATGCCTTTTGCTCCCTCGAGACTCACGTAGGGGAACAGTTTCAGACGCTATTCATCCAAAAACCTAACACATGTCTATATGGGAAACAAAAATAATTTGACAAGGGTCCCTGTGTTTGAGATGCTCACAGACATGTGGGCAAGTACTTGTGGTGGGAAGTGATGGAGGCAGCTGCGGGCATAAGTGGCAGCTCTGAGGGCTGAGCTGGCAGAGGAAGAGCAGCAACACGCCCCAGCCGTGGTGGACAGTCCGAGATGGCCGTTTGTTCCGGGTCACCTGGGTGGCATGGCTGGGGTGGAGACTGATGACTGGGTGGGGCTCTGTCCCCCTGGACCAGACTTGGACACACTAGAATTTGTGTGAGTCCCCGGGGGGTGACGCACCTTGTCATGCTCACAGGAATAATGAAATCGCTCAGGCTAAAAAGCCGCGACCTGGCTGATGAGGCCTCCCTTTTCATATCTAGTCATGCTTCACGCCCGTTTTGCTGTGTCCTTGAATTATCTCTTGCCCTCTTGGGGCCTCAGCTTTCTATCCGGATCAGAGGATAGACTTTCTCAGGATCAGGAGATCCGAGATGGAAACAAGAGGAAGAAGATGTGTTTGCTGCTCTGGGACACCATTTGCCTCATTCCATATCCTTCTATGTTCCTGTTCTTGTCTCTGCCTGTTCCTGTTTCTGCAACCATCTCTGCCTCTTCTGTCACCATCCCTGCCTGTTCCTGTCCCTGCCTGTCACCAACACTGTCTTTGCTGTCATCAACAATGCCTGTCTCCATCTCAGCTCGGCCCCTATCCCCAGAAGGACCCCACCTCCAGCCTTTGAGCCCGGCTCTGTCCCTCTCGTGCTCAGCCATCTGGGTTCTCTGAGATCAGAGGTAACACCCTTCCCACCCCCAATACACACATGTCCCGAAATTCCAACAGCCCCAGTTCTCTGTGATCCAAACCTGTGCATTGGCCTACAGAGTTGCTGCAGGGGGCAAAGGCTGGGCAATGGTTCCCCCTTGTCACATCTTGCAGGGCTCCCAGGGCTGCCTGCTCGCCCCCCTCTTCCTATTTGTGGCATCTTCAAATGTAGCACCTTCCTGTCATCTCTCACACCCATGGGACCTCAGCCACAGGCAGCTGCTGCCCGCCTGCCCACCCTGCTTCCTTCCCCAGCCGGAGCAGTGCTGCAGAGCCAGGAGAGCTCACGGCAAGCGGCCCTCAGGGGCCAAGGTATTTGTTTTGAGACCTGAGGCGGGGTTGGGAGGAGTCAGGGGAGAGGGAAGGGAGAAGGGTTTGGAGGGCTGAGAAACCGGGTGCAGGTTTTAGGGTCTGAGGGCATTTGTGGTTAAGGAGGGAAGGGAGGTCACTGAAGGGACAGGGATGGGGTCTTGGGGCATTTGCCAGGCTGAGGTGACCCCTGTGCCGTGTGGCCTCAAGTGAAGGATGGCAGAGGAGCTAGGTGCTGAGTGAGCAGATAGCTGAGCTCTCAGAGCATCCTCCCATCGGACCAGTCAGGGCCCCTGGGGACTCTTGGCTCACTCAGGCTTTGTTCATGGCAAAGGCGCGGAGCCTGGGCCTTCTGGGCGACGGGAGTGTACACAGCTGCCCAGAGGAGCTGTCTGGGTGAGCTGGGATGCGCGACTCCCCTTGGTGGGGAGCCTCTGGTTGGTAGAGGCAGGGACATCTCACAGCACAGAAGGGGTGGCCCCTCAGTTCTTGGTGACCCTGAGGAATCTGGAATGTTCCCTCAGATCTCTGAGCTCACTTGAAAATAACCTCCACGAGGACCCTCCTCTCTTCTCTCAGTACAGCTCTGCTCCTCCCCTGACTGGTTAGTCTGCATTCGATCTCCTTCTCTCACCTAGCAGGAGAGCATCATGGGCTTCCACATGTCAGCACTAAGACAGCGACCAGTCCAGCCCTCCCATTTTGCAGATAGGGAAACTGAGGCCAGGAGAAGTGAATGGCCTGTGGTCACACAGCGTATTAGTGGGAAAGCCAGTCCTAGAACCCAGACTCCTATCTGGAGGACTTTCACAGCTCACCTGTGACTCACCTGTCTTCCCAGCAGGTAGAGGGGACATGAAGGGAAAACCAGCTGCTCAATTGGGTTATTGCCACAAGACCAAGGCCTTGGGGGGGACAGGGGGCTCTCTGTCCCCAAGCCTGGACTTCCAGCTCTGCCAAGGTGACCAGGTAAGGTGGGGTCCCAGCCTTATCTTTGTGGGTAGTCTGCTTATGGTAGGAGGTGACATTAGGAGGAAGCAGGGGAATGTCTGAAGGGGGCCTAGATCACCGTCCTCCCTGGTACTCAGCACCTCCTGCCCCAGACACATCATAGGGATGTGCCCTTGAGGGGCCAGAGACCCTCTCCCCGTGCCCGGGTTCCATACTTTCCTGTGGGGGAAAGAGGGGAAGGCCCATGCAGAAGTGTGGCTGGATGACCATGGCTTTGGGTCTCAATGAGGGGGCTCAGGGCTGTCCTGTGGGGTTGACAGTCTTGGATGGGGATTTTCTGTAGGTTCACCTTGGCTCCATTCAAAACACAGCGGGTGGTCTGAGACACACTTGGGACCAGGGTGGTCGAGGCGGGGTTGGGGAGAACAGGGCTGGATAGGGTTCTAGGGGGCGGGGGAGGGCAATCCTGCAGCCGGTGAGAAAGTCCTTGGGGAAAGAAATCTTTGGATGAGGGAAGGGGAAGCCATGTGAGTGACAGATACGGGGTGGGGGAGTGTCTTAGCTTCTTCTCCCCTTTGGAAACCACACTAGGGGTGGTGGCATCCAAGGGACCCATGGAGTCCCAGCCACCAGCCCCCAAGCCCCTTGCCCCCTGCCCTCCAGGTCTTCTCAGCCTGCAGGCCACCTCCAGACACAGTGGATTCTCATGGCCCGTCCTGTGCCAGCTGGCTGTGCCCCTTGTCACTGGCACCGGCCAGATCTTCCCTGCTGGCCTGCCCCCAGGGCCTGGACCTATACCTGTGCACCTTGCAGCCGGCACCCCTGGGCGCAGTCCCACAGGGTTTCAGAGAGGACGCCTTAAGCATGAGTAAGGCCGGAGCACGGTGCTGCACCTGCACCTTGGTGGAGGCTGGAGGCGGGGGTGCTGCTAGGTCTGGGGATGGGAGGTAGGCGGGACACGGTGTTCCTGGTGATGACAGAGTCTCAGGTGCACTTTCTTTCTACGTTTTGGTCTTGGAGTTCTGGCCTGAGGGTGCCAAGGGGCGATCAGGTGGTGACACCTGAGCCAGAGGAGGAGGTGGGCAGTGGGTTTCTCAGGCACGTGTCTGGGAGCTGGAGTTGGCATAGCCGAAGACACGGGGGTGGGGATGGTGCTCTGTCTGCTTACAATGTCTGAGCTGCGGGGTCTTTCTTCAAAGATAAGAGCACTGGACTGGGAGTCAGGGAACAGGGGTTGGAGTCCTGGTTCTACCCTTGCTAGTTCTATGACCGTGGGCACATCCCTGAGGCTTACTCTCTTCATCCATAGAAGCGAGATCTCATCTATACCTATGTTCTAGGTTTGTTATATTGTAATATTATAATATACCATTTCCTTAAGCAACTGTGACCCCCTGGAAGGCAAGGACTATCCTGCTGTGTCCTTTATTTCTGGGACCCCAGCACAGAGCACAGAGTGAAACAACTCAGTAGAGCTGAGTGAGTGAATAAATGAGGCTCAAGCAGACAATCTACTTTTGAATAGTTTTTTCTTTTTAGTATTTTACTTGTTATTGCTGTTAGCTTTACTCCTACCTCACTGCTGTTGTATCCCAGTTTCCCTGGCTAGCTCTTCTTCTCTTACCTCCTAAATATTTTCGTGCCTCAGAGCTCAGCCCAGAGCCCTCTACTCTCCTGTCCCCTCACCTCCCTTCTTCTTTTTCTTTTTTTTGGAGACAGAGTCTCACTCTGTTGTCTGGGCTACAGTGCTGTGGTGTCAGCCTAGCTCACAGCAACTTCAAACTCTTGAGCTCAAGCGATCCTACTGCCTTAGCCTCCCAAAGCACTAGGATTAAAGGCATGAGCCACTGTGCCCAGCCTACATTTTCTCTATATATTTTTAGTTGTCCAGTTAATTTCTATTTTGTAGTAGAGATGGGGTCTCGCTCTTGCTCAGGCTGGTCTCGAACTCCTGACCTCTAGTGATCCTCCCGCCTCGGCCTCCCAGAGTGCTAGGATTATAGGCGTGAGCCACCGCACCCGGCCCCCTCCCCTCTTCTTGTCTTCTCTTCCTTCCTTCTCTCCTCCCCTCTCCTCTTTTTTGCCTCTTCTCCTCCCCTATTCGCTTCATCTAGAGCAGCGCTGTTTGATAGAACTTCTTGCCCTAATGGGAATGTTCCATACCTGTGCTGTCCAATATACCTATTGAGCACTTTAAATGTGGCTAGAGCGACTAAGGAACTTAATTTTTTTTTTTTTTTTAAAGACAGAGTCTTGCTCTGTCATCCAGGCTAGCGTGCAGTGGTGGGATCACAGCTCATTGTAGCCTCAAACTCCTGGGCTCAAGCGATCCTCCTGTCTCAGCCTTCCGAGTAGCCGGGACTAGAGGCTTGCGCCCATGCCTGGCTAATTTTTAAAACTTTTTGTAGAGATGGGGTCTTGCTATATTGCCCAGGCTGGTTTCAAACTCCTGGACTCAAGCAAGCCTCCCACCTCAGCCTCCCAAAGCACTAGGATTAAAGGCATGAGCCACTGTGCCCAGCCTACATTTTTTTATTATACTTATTTTAATTAATGTAAATGTAGTCACATGTATCCAGCGGCTGCCACAGCAGATCTAGCATCACCCTTATGTGGTCTCATTTGGGCCCATGGAACCCAAATTTCTGTCTCCATCTCAGATATCTCCTTTAAACTCCAAACCAATTTATCCATCTATCCACTTGACTTTTCCACCTGGATGTCTAATAGGCTTCTTGAATCATTTTCTCCCCCTGAAATTGTTAAGCACTAAGAAATGCTAGCAGCTTTCATTGGCAAGTACACCTGCAGACCAGGAAACTGAAGCCCAGAGAGGGGAGGCAGCTTGCCCAAGTTGCCCAGCAGGCTTGCAGGCTGGAGCTTTCCCAACCCCGAGCTGGGCAGGTTTGATAGGGAACAGAACTTTACCCCAGGCTGTGGGGTCCTGACCTTCTTCCTTTTCCTGCTCAGAGCACCAGCCACCGGTGCTGCATGCCAGCTCCACCGATGAGAAACTCACAACCAAGTGCCCACCGAGCAGGGACAAGATGGGAAGCCAGCCTGAAAGAGCTGACAAGGGGACCCTCTGCCCAGCCTTCTCTCCTCACAACAGCTCTTCTCCACCCCCCTGGCAGAATAGAAAGGGCCCTAGCCCCTTGGCTTTCTGCCCCTGCCCCTTTCCTGCCCCCATCTCCAAGGAGCTCCCATTCCACTTCTACCCCTTCTACCCTGGGCACCCACTTCTCCTGCCTCCACGCTACCTGTTCACCTATGGGGCCCTACCTTCTGTCCAACATCCCCACCTCTTCATGCTGCCCCAAGACACCTCCTATCCCACCATGGCTGTGCCCAGCTTGCTGATGACAGTCAATGAGTCTAGGTACCCCAGCACCCTGACAGATGCCCCGCTTCCTGACCCAGGGGCCTGCCAAGCCTCTGGCCAAGCCCTGTCCTTCCAGGCCCAGAATCCAGGCCCTGGAGCTGCTCCAAGCTACTCCCCAGGTCTGGAGTGTGCTGGCGTGGTGACCCCAGCGAAGAGGGCCCTACTGGGCTCCCAGACAGGCACGGCAGCACTGCCTTACCTGCTGAAGAAAGAGAATGGCAAAATCCTGTACAAGTGCAACGTGTGTAGCAAGAGCTTCGGGCAGCTCTCCAATCTCAAGGTACCTGCCTCCTGGGCTCTGCTGCTCCCCTCAGCCTCCTTCAGTGACATGCCACCCCCTACCCCCCACCTGCTTCTAGGAGCAAGGACCTCAAAGCTAGAAGGGCCCTGGGCAGCCTGGTTCGTTTGGGTGGAGAAACAGGCTGAGATGGCACCAAAGTCCTCATCACCCTAGAAGACTGTCTATGAGTTCATCTAAGTTAAAAATGGGGAAACTGAGGCTCCTAATGGGCATTTGCCCAAGGTTACTTTGATTTAATGATGGTGTCTGGCTTTGATCTGTCTCTCAACCTCTAGTGCAAAGCCCTTTCCAGGACAACCATCCTTTTGGATTCCCAGTAAAGCCTCTGCTTTATTTTTTTTGATGGTCTGATAGGAGAATGGATAGATTTTGGTGAGTCTAGATCACACCCTGACAATCAGCTTTTTTCAAGTGGGATCCCGCAAACCAGCACGCGTGCTGTTGGCTTCATCATCCGCATCTCCCAGCAGGGGGCGTCCGAGGGCGCACCTCTGTGTGTTAGCAAGGACCGGAAGCTCTGCGCATGCGGGCCTGCGCTAAGGTTGAGGAATCGTTATGGTTACTGGGCGACAGCCCTACTGTATCCAGTGGGGCAGGAGTTCTTAAACTTTAATAAGCCTCAAACCAAGTTGGAGAGCTAGTAAACATGCACATTCCTAGGCCCTAGCCCAGAGTTTTTGATTTCACAGGTCTAGGGTGGGGCCTGAGAATCTGCATTTCTAACATGCCCCCAAGGTGCGATACCAATGCTGCTGGTCTGTGGACCACGCTTTGAATAGCATTGCTCCAGGGTATACCAGGGTTACCCCTTACCAGGCCTTGGGACCCTGCCATCTCCCCTGCAGGTCAGCAGAAAGAGGAGTATCCTGGGGATGATAGGCCTGGAGGGAGGTGATGGAGAGGCAGGGGATTGAGGGGCCTGCATACCAACAAGGGGTCCTGCAGGGAAGTGGGCAAGAGATTCGGAGGGGACCCCAGGCCCTGCTGGGCGCTCTGGGCAGTTGGCAGCGTTTCTCCCACTCCTGGTTCAGGTCCACCTGCGTGTGCACAGTGGGGAGCGTCCATTCCAGTGTACCCTGTGCCAGAAGAGCTTCACCCAGCTTGCCCACCTGCAGAAGCACCACCTGGTGCACACTGGGGAGCGGCCTCACGAGTGCCCGGTGAGACCCTCCTCCCCCTCCCCTGTACTCCTGCAGGCTGGTGAGGAGTTCTAGGCCCCTGGGGGGATGGCACCTGCAGCCTCCATTGCCCGGTCCTTTTGAGCAAACGGAGACAGGAAAGAGGAAATGGGGGGGGGGGCACTGCCGAGAGTCCAGTGTATGTGAAAATGATCCCTCTCAGCCTGGAATGAGTGATGTTGGAGGTCCCTCCCAGGGCCTGGGGGGGAATAGAGATGGATGTCTGTGGGGGGAGAATAAGAAAGTTGGGGGTCCTGGAGAGTGGATACCAATTACCCACCTCCCAGGGCTGTGGGAGGAGTTAATGCCGTAGTGTATGCAAGTATCCGAGTAGGAAAACAATTAGATCCATGTTAGCTCCCTCCTCCTGTGAGCCCAACCACATCCCTTGGGAGGTTAGAAGGGCAAGGATTCTTTCCCAATTTTACAGGGGCAGAATGAAAGCAGTGTAGTGGCTGAGTCTGGGCTACAGGATCAGGCTACCTGTGTTCAAATCCTAGATCTGCCTCCAACTTTCTGTGTGACCTTTGGCTAGTGGCTTTACTCCTCTGAGCCTCTGCTTTCTCACTATAATACAGGAGTTGTACTAGTACTTAGTCAGGCTTCCTCTGGGGAAGACTACATGAAACCAATTCCATGTGGCAGCCACCAGTAAAAGTTCATTACCTCCACAGAAGCTGCAGACTCACACATTTGGGTTCTACGTGATTATCTTATTCAGCCCCCATACCTATGAGGCTAGGTATTTTTTTTTTTTTTTTTTTTTTTTGAGACAGAGTCTCACTGTGTTGCCCAGGCTAGAGTGAGTGCCGTGGCGTCAGCCTAGCTCACAGCAACCTCAAACTCCTGAGCTCAAGGGATCCTCCTGCCTCAGCCTCCCGAGTAGCTGGGACTACAGGCATGCACCACCATGCCCGGCTAATTTTTTTTTTCTACATATATTTTTAGCTGTCCATATAATTTCTTTCTATTTTTAGTAGAGATGGGGTCTCGCTCTTGCTCAGGCTGGTCTTGAACTCCTGAGCTCAAACGATCCGCCCACCTCGGCCTCCCAGAGTGCTAGGATTACAGGCGTGAGCCACCGCGCCCGGCCGAGGCTAGGTATTAATAATCATATGTTACCAATGAGGAGAAGAAGGCTCAAAGAGAAGTTACTTATCTAAGCTTGCACAGAGAGTAGCAGAGCACTAACCCAAGTCTGCCTGGCTCTGATATGCAGTCACTGTGGGTTTCAGGGAGAAAGCATCAGGAAAAGCTTCCGGGCCTGCATGAACAGGGAGGGGTTCATGTTGTGGGGTGTTTCCCAAATGGGGAGGTGGCACAGAACTCCTGAGTCCCCAAGGGCAGAGCTCATGTCCGCATTCCCATCAGACATGCCACAAGCGCTTCAGCAGTTCCAGCAACCTCAAGACCCACCTGCGTCTGCACTCGGAGGCCCGGCCCTTCCAGTGCAGCATCTGCCTGAGTCGCTTCTCCCAGCACGTCCACCTGAAGCTGCACCATCGGCTGCACGCCCCAAGGCCCTGGGGCCTGGCTCACACCCATCTGCCCCTGGCCTCTCTGGCCTACCCTCCCCCATGGCACCAGGGAGCACTAGATCTTGTAGCGGTGCCATCGGAGAAAGAGATGGGCTGGGATGTGGGCAGGGTCAAGGTGTCCTTGACATCCCAGGGAAATCAAGAGCAGCGAGCCTGAGTGGCGGTGCCAGGACTGCCCTGGGGAGGGGGCTGGGGAAATAATTAAAAGGTTTCTCTCTAATGAGTTGAGGCCTCCTAAACTTCAACAGTGGAGGGGGAAGCCACCGTGTATTTGCCAGACCCCACACTCCACGTAGGAGCAGGTCAGGGGACACAACTGGAGTGGGGAAGAACCTGTGCTGCCAGTGCCTGAAGCCATCTTCCTCCGGCTGTGTGTGGGTTCCACTCCCTGTCTGGGACCTATCTGGGACCAGGCCTCCATCTCAACTCACCGTTGGGCAGTCCAGCCCTCCAGGACGCTGCGCCGTGCAGACTGTGCTGCCCAGCAGGGGCACATTGCCCTGTTTCTGGATGGCTTTTCCAACACCTGTCCAGGTGTCTCTGCTGCCTCCCATCACCTTCTGGTCTTACAGTTCTTTCGTGGCCACAATGCCCCCTCCCACACTCCCTGCATGTCTGGGGCAGGGGGTGGTGCTCCTTGTGGAGGTAGCAAGGAAGGAGACACAAAGTGTCAGCGTCCACTCATGACCAGCAGCACAAAGTCATCCGTGTGCTAGGACCAGTCACCACAGAGGGCAAAGGGCTAACGGGGTGCCGAGCTCGGGGAAAGGGGTACAGGCAGAGGAGAACTGGCAAAGAAACTGAGGAGTGGGGACCCTCCTGAGGGCCCTTCTCCCTGTAGGCCCAGGGGACCCCCTCAAACGCACAAATTGTTCCCCATCCCCGCTCCTGAGGCAGAGAGGCAGGGTCAGAAATGGCTGTGGCTGGCAGGCAGGAGGCCCAGGCTGTGATCACAATAAATGATAGCTATTATTAAATAAGACAGCAATTTTCAGACCAAGTGGGGCTCTCTAGCAGACTTCCAGCAGGGGCGGCATCTGCACCCCTGTGGGGACTCAGCGCTGCTTCTTCACCGCGGTGCTGAACCCGATTCCCGCTCTGCGTTGTAGCTGTCTCCTAGGGAATCCAGCATGGCAGGCAAGGGCAGGGTCGGCTCCGATCCCACCGGTTCCAAACCCACCTCAGTCACACCTTGAGCCCGGCGCGGGACACCAACCGCTCGCGTTAGGCCCCGCCCAGTCGGCGAGGCCACGCCCGTTCTCGGCCCTTGGCCCCGCCCCGTGGTCTAGCCTCGCCTGCTCCTGGGCGGCGCCCCTTCGCTCGGCCCCGCCTCCCGGCCCTGCTCGCCCCAGGCCCCTGTTTCCCAGCCCGCCTCGTGCAGGTCCAGCTCCCCAGCTGGCGCCCCGAGTCGGCACCTGCCTCCTCCTGAGGCCTGAAAAAGTAGCACGGCCAGGGCGGAGAGCAGGCGTGGGGGCGTGGGCTCAGGCGGAGGGTCCAGGGGCTGCGGTCCGGAATGCGGGCGGTGTCCTCCAGGACGTGCGCCCTGCCCCAGGGCACCGGCAGCATCTGGGTCCGATCCCCGCCCTTGAGGGCTGCGGGTGGGGCGGTTGTTTGCTCAGTGGCGCGGCCGGAGGAGGCGTTTCTCCGCAAATGCAGCGGATCCGGGTGGCCCCTGCTGTCAGGTGCCCAGACGGCCCAAGCCCCGGGCCTTGCCCTTGCCATGGCCGAACGGCGTGGGGGTCTGGGGACCCGCCTGGTCCGCCTCTTGGCCGGACTAGGGGTCCGGAGGGAGCGCAGGGGGAAGGAGACCTCGGAGGAGGCCACATCCGGGGATAGGTGAGGGGAGATGGAGAAAGGCCGGGAGGGGCTCCCCTGGGCCCTAGGGGTGTGTGTATGTGTGTGCGCGCGCTAGAGTGTAGTGATTGATCGAATAAGCGTGAACGCATAAGAATATGTGTCAGTGTGCCACGATTTGGGATGTGAATGTGGAACGGTCCCTTGTGCTCTTCTATAACTTTAAAACATTTACAATTTCGTAAGACAGGCAGGCGGCCTACAGACAATAATTTCCTCTCCAAGGTTTACAGGCAAATGTAGTAGTTCCTCCCTCCCCTGTGGACTTTGATTCTCACATCGCAGGCCAATGTCTTCATGTCCCTTTGTCATGAGTATGAAAGGTTCCAGAGTCGTCTTAGACTGCACCGCGTTTGCCCTTAGTTGCCACGGAGAGGTTTTCCCCATCATCCCTTCACCTGGAGATCGCTCTAGATTGTAACAACAATCAGCCTTTATTTGCTGCTAGCTTTGTGCTTTACCTGGATTATCTCATGTAATCCTCGCAGCGGCCCCATGAAGCAGGTATTCCGTGTGATTCAGATACGGAAATGGAGGTTCAGAGAGGTGAGGTCACCTACCCTAAGCCACACAGCTGGGAAGTGGTGGAGCCAGGATACCGGCTTAGGCAGTCTGACTCCAGAGCCCACATCCTGAAGCTCTGTTGCCTTCAGAGACTGCCAGACTGCATGCAAGTGCTCCTAACCCTAGGTGCCACTGGTCGTACGACCTTGAGCAGATTGCTTCACCTCTCCAAGCCCGTGCCTGGATAGCTGATGGAGGAGTGGAAGGAAAAACGCCATGTGGGTGGCCGAGCTGAAAGGCTGGGAGAGCGATAGTGAAAACCCAAGAGAACCCCAGGAGCTCACAGGCCCTGTATCCTGGAAGAGCATGGCATGTGCTCTCAGGCATGGTGTTTGTGTGTCTGCCCAGTTACTGGGCAATTTGTTCTGATCTTATCGTGGCACAGCTGTCTTCAGCCACCCAGGAGGGGTAGGGGGTGTGGTGGGGGCAGAATGAGGGGAGGAATTTGTACTGCACTCTCACCCTAAAGAGAGCGGAGGGGAGGGCCTAGCTACCCTATGCCTGGAAGCCTGAGTGCCCTGGGGTGCCCACACCCTGCCAGTGCCCTGCCCGCCCCCGCCTGGAAGGCACGCCCTCTCCCTTTACCCTGTCTGGCAGAAACCTGCCCTATAGGCCCAGGTGGCACTAGGAGAGAAGGAGGCGGGGTTGGAGGTACAAGTGAGTCACAGGTGGGGAGGGCAGAGGAGGGGCTGTACAGGCTCCTGGCAGGGCTGGCGTGATGACACATGCCATATGTGCACTTGCACTCTGTTCTCACCAGCTGTAGGAATGGGAACCCGGTGCTGACGCACAGGCCTCTGGTTGCTGGGTTGGGGGTCCCGAGGGCATGGAAGAGGAGCCAAGGCATTTCCCCATCTTTCCCCCATTATTGCCGTGATGTCCAGCCAACCTCTGGAGTGGGAGTCCTAAGTCCAGGAGTTCTAACTCCAAGGCTCATTAGCTGTGTGACTCTGAGAAAGTCACTCCAGCTCTCTGGGCCTCAGTTTCCTTGTCTGAAAAGTGGGAGCACTAACAGCCACCTTCTAGGATTATTGTGAGGCTTAAAGGAGATCACGTAGGCACAGTACTTAGTGCAAAGTCTGGCACACAGAGGGCCTCGGCAAGTGGTGAGGTTCTGAATTATCAGAGCACTACCCTTTTCCTGTATTCTAGCCCAGATACAGGGCCGGTCCCCATTTTTGATCCAAGCCCATTCTTTCTTTGTCTCTGGGGATGGAGTGGACAGCTGGGGGAGGGAGCAGAGAGGAGGCTGACACATAGGCCTTCCACGGAAATGTTTTAGGAGCTTGTCCTTCTGGGCTATGGGCCCTGAGAGAAGGTAAGGGGAGAGGGCTGCTGGGTCCAGTGTGGGGGTGATGGTGTTGAGATGGGAGAAGGCAACTTCATTCTCTTCCCCCTGTGCTTCCTTCCCAGGCCTTGGAGTGGCCAGAGCTGCCCTGACCTGGCTCAGGGACAGGGCAGTACCAGCAATGTCAGCCTCAAGGTAGGAGAGAAGCCAAGGGGGGCGGGGGACAGCAGATCTGAGGGCTGGCCAGGCCCTTAGAACCCTGACTTACAAGTCAGACAGGTGGAGTTCTAGTCCTCCCTTTGCTGCTGATCCACTATGTGACCCTGAGCAGATCACTCCCCACCTCTGAACCTCAGTGTCCCTATCTGCAAAACGGGGACAATAATGCCTCCTTCAGGGCTAACGTGAGAAATAAAGTAATGGAAGTGGAAGGCCCAGCATGGATGGGGCCTGGACCTTCCACAGGAAATGTGATTCCCTAGTGCTGGAGTCCTCAGGGGAGGCATGTAGGGGCAGTACCTGTTCCCAGGACCCCCTTCGCTCCATCCCCTTCC
Source organism: Eulemur rufifrons (assembly GCF_041146395.1). Classification (NCBI taxonomy): domain Eukaryota; kingdom Metazoa; phylum Chordata; class Mammalia; order Primates; family Lemuridae; genus Eulemur; species Eulemur rufifrons. Next base: position 17,610,249 of record NC_090990.1, on the reverse strand, counting down.
TCAGTCCCTTTCCCCCACTTCCTGGCATGGCCCCCCTTCTGGCCACAGTTTCCCCATCTGCAGTGGAGACCTGAGCCATGAATCGGACAGTGACAGGGTGTTCTCCCCTTGGAGGAGCAGAGCAGCCTCCTCTGGAAGTGGCTCAGTCACGTGTGTCTTTTTGGTCCTGAATACCATCAGTAATTACTAGAGTTTAACTGACTCGTTATGTGTTGGGCACTCTGCACGGATTATCTCATACAATCTGCACCGCACTCCCAGAAGGCAGGTACTGTTAATATCACACTCATTTTATACACAGGGAAACCGAGATGAAGCGATATTGCAGCTGGGCAGCAGCAGAACTGGGATTCAAGCACAGGCTGCCCCGATCCAGACCCCCACATTGATCACTGTGCTCTTTTGTCTCTTGTGTTCAGTCCCCGGGGAATGAGAGGCTGCATCTATTTCACAGATGAGTAAATTAAGGCATTTGGGATCAAGGACCTCTGCTAGAAGGAATTTTGACCCCAAATTGGGCTCCTCTGTTGCCAAGGACACAGCCCATCCCTTAAAACTAGTGGTTTGGGGGGCAGCATCCATGTGGGTCTGGGATCCTGAGCGCTCACCCACACAGCCAGGCGGAACCCCCAGGGGAAGAGAGAGCAGACAGAAGTCAGGTGTTGTCCGACTTTCAGGGGAACCCTCTTCCCTGGCTCCCTCACGTCCTAGGTACACCTCTATGCCCAGGTACCTCCTCCCAGGTGTGCTGTGGGAATCAGGCTGGGAGGGGCCACGGGAGGTGGCTGCAGGCTCTCTGGTAGCCTGGAGCGGGCAGAGGCCATGGGCACTGGAGGCGGGCGTGCCAACGTAACCCCTAATCCCCAGGGCAGCTGGTGCCAAAGGGTCAGAGGCCTATGGACGCCTGGGAAAGTGCAGTAGGCCTGTGGGGAAGCTCAGATCACCAGTCTTTGGGAGGCATGGCCAGGCCCTGGTGCTTTGTCACCTGGGAGGCAGTGTGTCACCTGAGAGTTGGGAGCTCTCTCTGCCTTGCTGTGTGACCTTAGCTATATCCCTGTCCTCTTTGGGGCTGTACTTTCCTCGTGTATAGCATGGGAAGTGGTGAGTCGTGCCCCTTTGTCCAGCTCTGGTGCCCCAGCAGCCTCTCCCCAGGGCAGCTCAGCTTGGTAACAGAGCCTTCCTCAGCTTTGCGGTGCCAAGGAGGGCAACCGTGGGTGCCTGGAGGGCAGGGGAGACGCTGTCACCATGCTCCTGCCCCTCTTGACGCCTCCTCCTACTTTCCCCAGGCCCAAGCCCAGAGCAGCTCAGAAGGGGACCTCCGCGCAGGCAGCCATGGTGGTTTCTGGATTTGGAAGCGACAGCACATCTCAGGGGGGCCCGCTCAGCCCCTGGGACGCCTACGGAGGCCAGCTGTGGGCAGTGCCTCTGACCTGGCCAGCCATGCCTCTGTGGGGCCCGAGAGCCTGGCACTGGCTGTGGCCTCAGCAGAGCCTGCTGGTACCAGGCACCCCTCATTCCCCGGGCCCACTCCTGGACATTGGGAACAGGGATCCCCAGGCTGTTCCCGTCAGCAACCCCCAAACACAGCCCCAGAGATCCCGCTGAGGCCTGAGCCACCCGGCAACCTGGAAGACGCACCCGTGCTGCTCCGCCCAGCCTCCTTCTCCACGGCGGAGGGGGCAAAGGGCGAGCCCGGCACCCCAGGGCCAGCCCCACGGGAGGCAGCTCAGACCCTACACACACGTCCCTCTGCCAGGAGGACCCGCTACTGCATCACTGTCACCCTGCAGGGGCTCGGGCAGGCACCTGGGGAGGAGGGTGAGGAACCGGCCCAACCAGCTCCACACCCCTGCAGCCCTGAGGAATCCAGGGGCTGGCGGGAGCCTCCCCAGGGGCCACGCCCCATCACGGGGTGTCCGACCGCCCAGCGCTGGGAGCCCCGGCTGAGAGCCCGACGGCATCAGGGCAGCGCGGCCCAGCGGCAGGAGCTCCGGGCCAGCCGGACACCTGGGTCTCTAGGCAGACGGTGAGTGGGGGTCTGTCCCCGTGTGGGGTGATGGTGGAGGGGAGACTGGCCTCTTGCGTCTCTGCCTGTTCCCTGGGCTTCTCCAACTCAAGGCCCATTCATTCAGCACCCTGAGCGTGAGCCGACTCTGCCACCCTCCTGCCTCCTCTCCTCCCTTCACCCACAGGCTACCTCCTGAAACCCCTGCTGCTCTCCCCTGCCCTCCCAAGGAAGGGGAAAGCCTGTCCAGAGATGCTGGGCAGGTGGGGGGTCACCTCCTCCTCAGCAACACCCACCACTCCCCAGTTCTGTTCAGGAGGCCACAGACCCAGCCTGGGAATAGGCACCCAGCCAAGTTGCTGGGTGTCCTGGGGCAAGTTGCTTAACCTCTCTGGGCCTTAAGTTGTCAAGTGGATTTGGTGGCTAGAGATGAGGAAGGAGGGGGTGGTTACAGGAACATGCTTTGAACTCTAGAGAGTTGAGCTGCCAAAATAGCAGGGATGCTTATTAATTACGTCTCAGTGGCAGCAATAATTACCTGACCTGGCTCTGCGTTGGCAGCCACAGGAACAGGCGTCGAGATTACTAAGCCCTGGTTTTTTATTTGTGTACAAATGACTCTCCTAAATCTGGTGGGTTCAGAGGTAGAAGGATGGGTCCCCCAAAACTCAGTGAGGAGGGGTGAACATGGGACTTCCGTAGGACGACCATAAGGGGCATGGTCTCAGGCGGGGCTTTGAAGGCTTCCAAGGATGATGGGGTGGCTGTCACTTACAGTGTGTTTTCTGAGCATGACTTTATTTAATCCCCACAATAGTCCCATGAATCCCACGCCCCGCCACCTAATTACAGTAGGGAAACTAAGGCTCAGAAAGGTTAAGTCAGTTGCCCAAAGTCAACTTGAAAGTGAAGGGGCCAAGGCCGGGCGTGGTGGCTCACGCCTGTAATCCTAGCACTCTGGGAGGCCGAGGTGGGCGGATCGTTTGAGCTCAGGAGTTCGAGACCAGCCTGAGCAAGAGCGAGACCCCATCTCTACTAAAAATAGACAGAAATTATATGGACAGCTAAAAATATATATAGAAAAAATTAGCCGGGCATGGTGGCGCATGCCTGTAGTCCCAGCTATTCGGGAGGCTGAGACAGGAGGATCGCTTGAGCTCAGGAGTTTGAGGTTGCTGTGAGCTAGGCTGACGCCACGGCACTCACTCTAGCCTGGGCAACAGAGTGAGACTCTGTCTCAAAAAAAAAAAAAAAATAAAAAAAAAAAAATAAAATAAAAAGAAAGTGAAGGGGCCAGAATTTGAACTGAGGTTTCTACACCTCCAGTGTCTGTGCTCTAAGCACTTCGCAGGCTGCCCTGCAAAGAGACCTCCGACCCCATGCAGAGAGCGGAGGGTTGAGTGAGGTTGCTGATTGGACTCTAGAGTTTTCTGTGATCATGGTGGTGGATTTGGGGACATTGTACTAGGAGAGGCAGAATCAGAATCAGGAATTCCTGGGTCCTCTGGGCAGGGGTGAAGTGTGCTTGTCCTGTGCCAAAGAAGAGGGAGAGGCCGGGTGCGGTGGCTCACGCCTGTAATCCTAGCACTCTAGGAGGCCAAGGCAGGAGGATGGCTCAAGGTCAGGAGTTCAAGACTAGCCTGAGCAAGAGCAAGACCCTGTCTCTACTAAAAATAGAAAGAAATTATCTGGACAACTAAAAATATATATAGAAAAAAAATTAGCCGGGCATGGTGGCACCTGCCTGTAGTCCCAGCTACTCGGGAGGCTGAGGCAGGAGGATTGCTTGAGCCCAGGAGTTTGAGGTTGCTGTGAGCTAGGCTGACGCCATAGCACTCTAGCCAGGGCAACAGAGCGAGACTCTGTCTCAAAAAAAAAAAAAAACCAAAGAAGAGGGAGATGTGGGACCCAGGCTGGCTCTGAGACCTGCATGGATGCCCCAGTGGGGGGTGGGAGGATGGGGAGGGGAGGGCAGCAGAGTGAGGGAAGGAGGGTGGATGAGGCTGGCCCTGGAGTGGGGGAAAGGGAAGAGCAATAGGGTTAGCTGGGGGGACGCGGGGTTCTATCTGCCACTTCCTGGCTATTTTGGGCCCAGGTGGATAATGACAGACTCAGGTGGGAGGCTAGGGCTCACTTAGAGAGGGAGACAGGTGACTTAACTTCTAGGGACATTATTTTTTATGTGGGGGGGGGGTCGATCGCTGGGCCAGGATTGGCAAATGTGGGGTGGGGGCAAGACACAGCTGGGGCTGCAAGTGGGAATGTGGAAGATGTCTGTGCATCCAAGTGTGTGTGTCCATGTTCAGGTGTAGGTGAATTTTAGGGGGAGGAGAGCTTGTGGCTGTGAATTAACTGTGTGCACATGTGTGTCATTGTGTCTGTGTGCTTCTCTGTGCGTGTATGTGACTTGTATATCTGTTGTATCTCTGGGTGTCTGTGTTTGTAACTCTGTGACTGGGTGTTTGTGTTTCTTGGTGAGTGTCTGCGTGTGCGTTTGTGTGTGTCTGTGTGTCTCTGATTTTGTGTGTTCATGAAGGCGTCTGGATGTATTTTTGTGCCTGTGTACTTCGGTGGGTCTGCGTTGGTGTCTGAGTCGGTGCGTGTGCCTGTGTGACGCGACATGTGTTTGCCGGCATGTGGGCCTGTGGACTGGTTTGGCCTAGTTTAGGGGTGACTCACAGGTAAGACGGGAGAATCCAGGACTTGTTGGGTTAGACAAGGCTCTTTCCCACACTCCCCCCGCCCCCTACTCAGCCTCTCCCTTCTCAGCTCCACACACCTTGTTCCGAGTTCACAGGTCACCCTGCCAACAAATCCACTTCTGGTCTGGGGCCCCGAAGAAGGGCTATGGGAATGGGTCCTTCTGCTGGCTCAGGAGAGGCAGCCTGTGTCATTGGCGTATGTCTTCAGAGCAAGGACAAAACGGGGGAGCTCTAGGGAGGCACATTCCAGCATAGTTTGAAGAACACTCTAGCAGTTATGACTGTCCAAGGATGGGGCAGGTGAACTGTCAAGTGGTGACCTCCCTGGCCCTAGAGGTATGCGAGCAGAAGCCAATGACCACATGCTTGTGGAATGAGTGACTGTCAGGGGTGTTGTCCAGGGTTTGGTTTGGGTTGGGAAAGGCACTGAATTCTGATTGTTGGAAGGTCATTGACAATATCTGATCTGATCATCAACGGCTTCCTTTAAAGCTGCTCTCCTGTTGCCGTGCCAAAGCCGACTGGGCCTTCCAAATGTTGTTCTTGCTTTTACATCTGATTCTTTGATCTCTGGACTCCTAGTATACCACCTTCATGAGAAGGTTGGCTTTGGATGAGTTTGACCAGGACCTAGTGCATCACCTGACACAATTAGCACTGAATGAGTGAGTGAATGAATGAATGGGTTACTATCAGCACCGTCAGGGACAAGGGGTCTTAGGGAATGGTAGGTGGTTGTTACTATTATTCAGAAATGGAGAGAGACTCAGTGAGGAGGACAGGGACTTGGGGGGCTCAGCAAAGGGGGCAGGCTCCATGTGGGGGAGTCCCAGTGAAGAGGATGGGGGTTCCATTGGGAAAGGGGAGCTCCATCCTTAATGAGGACAGGGGAGGGTGTTGGGGCCTCGGTGAAGCCTGGGGGAATGGAACCTATCTAAGCCCCACCTTCCGGGGCCCCCCAGACCCTGTCCCAGATGCTGTCATAGCCACCAGTGGTCCTGGAGTCAGGTCAGGCTTCCCTGGGCCTCAGTCCTTTTCATCTCTGCCCCTCATAAAACCTGAGTCATGGCTGGGCATAGGGTAGGGTCAAAGTTCTGGATTTCACCAGCTCTTCAGTAGGGAGGGAGATGGAGATGGGGGAGGGGAGTTGTGGCAGTGGGTCCATTTCTGGCTGGGGTGGGGTCTTTGAGGGTGGCCTTATGGAGAGGAGGAACAGAGCTGAAGATAGGCCAGCAGTGAGACTCGTACTGAACAGGATGATCTCTCTGGGGTCCTTGGGGGTCTCAGAATAGGATTGCCTTGGTCAGTGCAGTCTGGAATGGGGGTGGATAGCTCCTCCAGGACTGATGTGGCCCCCTTTAAAAGTAAACCCACAAACCAAAGAGACTCAGTTTATCAGATAAATACATAAAGGTGTTTGGAAGGGTTAGGGTTCAAGTCTTGACTCTGCTGCCATGTGACTCTGAGCAAATTTTCTTAACCTCTCTGAGCATTTTTAAAATCTCATCTGCAAAATGGAAATGTTTATTTATAATGTGTTAATAATTTATTCTTTGTGAGGTCTCAAGGTCATGGGACTCTTCTGAGAATTCAACAGGACAATGAACATAAAGCACTTAGCAAGGTGTCTGGCAGAGTAAACTCTCAATAAATGGCTGCTGTTGTTGTTATTGTAACGATTAAAACAGAGAAATTTACCACAGAGTTCCTAGGGAGTTGTCTTAGTCTGTTTCCTGTTGCTAATAACAGAATACCTGAAACTGGATAATTTATAAGCAACAGAATTTATTTCTTCCAGTTCTGGACCCTGGGAAGTCCAAGGTCAAGGGGGCGCATCTGGTGAAGGCCTTCTTGCTGGTGGGTCTCTGCAGGGTCCTGAGGTGGTGCAGGGCATCACAGGGCAAGGGGGCTGCGGTGCTAGCTCAGGTCTCCCTTTCTCTTCTTCTAAAGCCACTCCCATGATCACATTAACTCACTAATCCATTAATCCACGAGTGGATTAATCTATTCATGAGGGCAGAGCCCTCATAACCCAATGGCCTCTTAAAGGCCCCACCTCTCAGTCCTGCCACACTGGGGATTAAATTCCAACATGAGGTTTGGAGGGGCAGATATTCAAACCAAAGCAGGAGCTTAGAGGGCTTCTTAGGCAGGCGTTAGTATTATCCCCATTTAGTAAAGAAGGTTATGGGGCCCCGAGAGATCAAGGGAGCGTAAGAAAAAAAATAAGACCCAGGCCTCGCCCCTCCAGGAGTGAAGGTGAGATGTGCTCTACTGATGGGCACAGGAGTAGCAGTGCCCAGAGCCTTGGCCCTGCGGGTAGGAGGGAGGATGCCTGGATGTGAACTTAGCAGATGGGAATTCAAACCCTACCTTGGCAACTGCATAACTGCATCATCCTGAGCTAGTCACTCCTCTTCTCTGACCCTCAGTTTCTTCATCTGTTCCATGGGGGAAATAACAGTCCGGGGAGACAATTGAGGGGAAAGTACATTTGTAAAGCCCAAAGTGCCATGTCCTGAGGGGCTCTGTTTAGACCTACACATGCACACAGACTTGCCCCACGCTCTGACCGTCATCACCACGTGCTCATGCTAGTACACGCGTGTGCACACCTGCTAAAATTTCGTCACAAATCTCCAAAGTGACAGCAGGAAGTTTATGAGCCAGGGTTTTAGTTTATAAAGTCAGTTTTCATTCTTTCTCTTACTGGACCCTGGCATGACCCCATGAAGCACACAGTCATCACTTCAGGCCGAGAACCCTGAGGCTCAAAGGGGAGAAGTGGCCTGCCCAAGGTCAGCCAGCTAGTGAGCGACAGGCCTGGGGGACCCCAGCTCTGCTTGAGGCCAAAGGCCACCTTTCCTTTCTTCCCTTTTAACAGTCAGGAACAGGGTTAGAATGCCACTCACCCAGTCTTCGGCTTTCCAGTTCCCTAGTTTTTGGCTACTGGAGGACTAGACCCAGGGCTCCATCGGGCACAGTCCCAGCCCCTCTGTGACCGGCGGGCCAGATGCACCTTGCTTTCCGCTTCCTCCCTTCGCTCTCCTTTCAGGCACAGGCCTCAGCTTCACCGTTTGAAGGACCCTGGAGTAGGAGATCACCCGAGAGTGGGGCGGGGGGGCTGGATGAAAGGATCCTGGCCATTTTACAGATAAGAAAACAATGACCCAAAAGGTCAAGTGACTTGCCCGAGTTACCCAGCCTGACAGTAGCAGGGGTAGTTATTCTGCACTTTGGGAAACCATTCTCGCCACGCTCTGACCCTCATCTCTCTTCTTCCTGGCACCATCTGCAGGGAGCTGGACCACAGTGAGGCAAGGACGCCACAGGACAGGTCGCCAGGGCCCAGCATGGAGGAGGCAGGTGGGCCCCCGGCCCGGGCTGAGGCCCGAGTGGTGAGTGCCACGCTGACATGGCGGCAGCGGCCCCCTGCCCAGGAAGAGATCAGACACCGTTTGCACAAGGTGTCCCTGGTGTCAGGGGCCCAGATGGAATCCCCCAGGGAGGAGATGTTTGAGTACAGCCACTGTCGTGGGGAAGTCAATGGCTTTGCCACACGGGAAGAAGAGACTGTGAGTTACCAGGGCCCTCGGGATGGGGCTGGCTCCAAGAACGTCCAGAGTCATGGGCCCATCTCTTCCAAGAAGTACACACCACCCTACAAGGAGAAAAGGCCAGGGGGGTGGCTGAAGGAAGCCATGGACCACGGTGATGGCAGCCCCCAACCTCCCAGGACCGAGCCCCCAGGCTTGGGAGCTATGGCCAGGAGTGAATTCTTAGTGCCCCTGCCTGGGCCCCGAGAGCCAAGCCCCCACCCAGGTGTGGGTCTCACCAGTGGGAGCTCCCGGAACCTCGAGGAACGGCGGGTGACACGCACTGTGCGGACCACCACGGTGGTGGGAGAGCATGTGCACAAGCGGGTGAGCAGCTCTGTGACCGTGGAACCATCACTTCCGGGTGAGGCCCTGCCAAGGGGCCGCAACGTTGTCCGCACGGTGCGGGCCATGGTGGTGAGCCCTCAGGTTGAGGGCTCGCCCAGCCGCAGCCAGGCCCTGGAATTGCTAACCAGCCTCGTGCCTACTGAGCACAACCCACCTGCCAGCCACCTGCCTAGGCCTGTGGCTGTCGTGCCAAGGACCCCGGGTCTGGGCAGCACAGCAGGGGTAGCCCTGAGGCAGCCATCGGAGACAAAGACAGCAGAGTTAAAGGACACCTCTGCCCCGGTCCTTACAGGCATCCCAGCAGAAGGTCACCCACCTCAGAACCAGGATGTCCCTGTAGCCCACCCAGACCAAGACCAGGGCAAAGCCCTGGATGCCAGGGCCTATGAGCACCCGAGGGTGCAGAGAGCCTCCAGTCCCACCCAGCTCCCTCTCCAGGCTTCTCAGGGCCAAGCATCAGTCCCCTCCTCGCCCAGACTCCAGGCCCATGCCCTTTCCGTGGACCCAGCCCACCCCCCAGAGCAGCCTGTGGTGCCCACTCACCCCAGGGCCCAGCTCACTCCCCGTGTTCTGCCCACTGTAAAAAGGGAAGGGCTCACGGACCCCCCTGCTGCCACTGTCCTGCCCATGGTGAAGAGTGAGGGTGTGAAAGTCCCTGGCCAACCTCTTGCTCTATCCTCTACAAGAAAGGAGACTGTCCCCAGCCCAGGAGGTCTTTCTGCTCCATCGTCCCCAAGGAATAAGTTTGTTCAGGACTCTAAAAATGTCTCTGTCTTCTCCACCACCCAGAAAGAGGTAGTGCAAGGCCCTGGTGCTCCTGCTGCCTCATCCCCCTCAACCAAGGTTGTCCAGGGCCCCAAAGGCAGCCCTAGCATCCAAAAAGAGGTTGTCCAGGGTATTGTAGGCAGCCTTGCCCCTTCCCTCACCAAGGAAGAGACTGTCCAAGGCCCAGCTGCTCCTGCTCCCCTGATCTCCAAACAGGATAAGGTTCCCCAGAATTCTGAAGGGAGCCCCATCTCACCTCCTGCCCAAAAAGAGGTTGTCCAGGGTATTGCAGGCAGCCTTGCCCCTTCCCTCACCAAGGAAGAGACTGTCCAAGGCCCAGCTGCTCCTGCTCCCCTGATCTCCAAACAGGATAGGGTTCCCCAGAATTCTGAAGGGAGCCCCACCTCACCTCCCACCCAAAAAGAGGTTGTCCAGTGCTCGGGTGCTTCTGCTGCCTCATTTCCCACCCAGAAAGTGGTTTTGCAGGACCCTCCTGTTCTCCCTGCCCCATCCTCCTCAGGGAACAATGTGTCCCCCAGCCCAGGAGGCACCGCTGCCCCAGAGGCCACAGAAACAGAGGCCAGCATGGAGCCCCAGCTTGTCCCTGACCCCACCGAGGGCAAGACGTGTCCAGAAACATCGAGGGAGGAGGATGAGGTGGCCCTGGATGCTGACCTAGAGATTTTCCTGGACACCCTGCGGAGCATGGAGCCCCCTGAGATCCTCCGCACTCACCGGCTGCCACGAGCCCCGCGCTCCTCCTACCTGGCCATGTACGCCACGCTGCCTGCCATAGAGGAGGACCAACCTGGGCCGTGGGTGCTGGGACCCGGTCCCCAGGAGGTGCCTGCATTGGAAGAGAAGGTGGAGGAGGCAGAGGAGGAGGAGGAAGAGCCAGAGAACCCTTACCTGAGTGATGACGAGAAGCTCCAGCGCAGGCAGGAGAAAGCTGGGCCTGGCCCCTCCTGGGACCTGCGCCCCGCCAGGCCCAGCCAGGCCTCTTGCTCTCCCCTGGAGATGATGAAGAAGCACGTAGCAGGTGCCAAGGGCCCCCACCCAGAGCTGGGGCTGGAACTGCAGGCAGGCAGCAGACCTGCTTCCCGTCTCGGAGGCAGCCTTCTCTTTGGCAGTCTGGTGCCTCCCACCAAGGAGGCCCCCACCCCAGAAACACTGGGCACAAAGCTATCTGCTCTGCCACCCCATGGAGCACCAGGGCTCAGGAAGGTGCCAGGACAGTTGCCCCTGCTCTGCAGCGAAAGGCCACCGCCAGAGAGGCCTGCATGTTCCCAGTCCCCAGAGGGGTGGGTGAGTGAGGCCTCGGGTGGGCCAGGGAGGGTCTGGGTGGTGTGAGGAGAATGGTACCGAGTGAGAGTTAGGGCCTCTGGGGGCAGGAGGCTGTGAAGGCCCATCTTTCTGGGCCTCAGTCTCCCTATCTGGACAGCGGGAGGTTTGCTCTGAGGATTCCAAAGGGCTTGGTGGCTCCGATATCCTGGAAGCTGGGGGAGGGGAAGGGAGTGATGGACACCCAGCTCCTGAGACAGAGTGATGAGGCCCCTGGGGGTTGGGAACAAGTGTGGCATCCTCAGTGGGCCACACCTTAGGGAGGATGTAGGATCCTTGGAATGGCAGGGTATGGGAAGGCAGCAAAGAGGTGACCCCTTAAGACTTCTTGCCATCCCCTCCATTTCAGAGCCCAGCCTTAAAGACCCAGGGCAAGCTGAACACCAGGCCTGGAAAGGTAGGGGCGTGGGGCCAAGTGGGTGAGGGCAGCAGAAGGTAGGGGGCCTGGGGTGGGGCCTGAGACTCCTTCTGTGCCTTCTCAGGTGATCCTCTTCTCAGAGCCTGGCTGCCAAGGCGGCAGCAGGGAGGTCTGGGAAGACGTTGCTGATGCCTCAGGCTGGGCCCGCGTAGCCTCCATACGGGTGGTGCGAGGCTGGTGAGTGGAGACCGCCCAGAGGGCATCCTGGCTGTGAATCTGGGGGTGCGGAGGGCTGTGAGGAGTGCCCAGGCCAGCCTGGCAGAAACCCCATCAGCTACCCAGAGACCCTGGGCACATCCTCCTCCTCACCTGTGACCTGGGGTTTCTGTGTCCACAGCTGGGTGCTGTATGAAAAGCCCGAGTTCCAGGGCCGGAAGATGGTCCTGCCTGAAGGAGATGTGGAACTCAGGGCCCCAGGGCCAACATGGGGCACCCAAGGCTTTGGCTCCCTAAGGAGGGTTGTCCGGGTGAGTGGGCTGGAGGGTGCACACAGCCCTGAGTGCCTAGAATTGGAATCTCTGGGAGAGATCATATGGAGGAGGGGGCAGGGGGGCTTACTATGGACTGACCTGTAGAGTCCTGCCCTTGGAGCTGACTGGGGGAGAAAGGGCTTCTGGGCAGCATGCAGCCTGGCTTGGGGAGTCAGGGGCCAGGCAGAGGCCAAGCCCCAGCTTGGGGAAGCAGCCTGGGGAAGTTTGAGCTGGTGCTGGAGCAGGACAAGGTGAGAGCAGCAGAGACGGGGCAGGAATGGATGTGGGGTCGCCTGCTACCCAGGGGCCAGCTCTCAGGCCCACAGTCCGATCCCAGGTGCCATGCACGTCTGTTCATTCATTTGCTCGCAGATGCTCACTCGTGTCTACTGTGTGACAGGCACTGTGCCAGGCAATGGGCAGGGGTGAGATCTGCTCTCTGCCCTGCAGGACTTACAGTCAAGCTGGGCTATGAGGGTTGGATCTGAAGTAGGGACGCCATCTAACCAGGTATGGGATTTATGGATGTCCCTCTGGCTGCCAGGCGGAGAAAAGACTGGGATCCTGGAGGCAGGGAGACAGGGAAGGGCTGTGATTTCCAGCCGGGAGTGCCTCTGATTTTTGAGGGAGGGGTGTGTGATTTCAAAAGTCAACATTGTAATTTACTGTTTGTAAAGGGAAAAAACCAGCAACATTGTTTTGACAGCACAGATTTACACACTTTCGAAATTAAGTTTGACAAAACCATCCCCACCACTGGGGAGACCCAGAAGGAAGAACAGTGACTCTAAAAGCAGGGTCTATCAGACATTTGGGGGTTTTTGGTTTGTTTTTTGCTTTTAATGAATAACTGAGTCCAGAGCTTTTGAAATCTTCTTGGTTAAGAGATGACAAGAGCTGATTAGCCTTAACTAGGGCAATGGCCCAGTGGGACAGGAGTTTTCAAAGCCTCTCCAGAAACACACGAATGTTTGTGGACAGTTAATTGTGAGCTTCTCACAATAAATTCATCTTCATGTGGGAGGTAACGAGCTACAAGAGAAAAACAAAGGCTTTGAAGTCAGATGGTTTGGAATTCATTTGATCCATTCAGCACTGATTGGGCACCTGTTGTGTGCCAAGTGCGTGGGAGGTGCTAGGTTGCAATAGTGAACAAAAACTACACTACTCTGTGTTTGGTTCTGCTACTTACAAGCTGTGTGACCTTGGGCAGGTGGCTTAACTTCGCTGAGCCTCACTTTCCTTGTCTGTGAATGGATTAGTAACACCCATGGGCAGGATTAAAGGAGATGGGATAGGACAGTGCCTTGCACTCAGTAGATGCTTCATAAACCTTTGTTCAATGAGTGAATGAGTGAAAATGGTCCTGGTGAGGAAGAAACACCCAGAATGCAGAGGATCTGCTGCTTCCTGGGATGCGGTGCAGGCAAAGCCAGTCCAGACAGAGGCAGGAATTGTACCTAAAGGAAGGGTCAGAGGGGGACCTCAGGAAGTGGCTGTCCATCTTACCCATGTCCTCATCGGGCTGGAAGTCAGGCTGCCCAGAGGCAAGGGGATGGGCATGGCGCTTTGCAGGTTCACCTGGGGACTTTGGTCTCTTGTTCCAAAGGTCCAGCAAGGGACCATCAGGGGCTTTGGTCTCAGGCTTGGCTGGCTGACCTTGCAGAGAACACCCAGTCACTATCCTGGTTTCTGAAGAGATGTCCACAAAGGTTTATCCAGAAGCTCCCTGGAGCCTTGGCTGGACAGACTTGGGGAGCAGAGGTGGTCTCCAAGAGGTGCGGTTTTATACTTTGTTCCCCTCTGCTCCTGCAGGACTACAGCATCCCGGAGATCAGCCTGTTCTCTGATGAGGGCCTCCAGGGCGAGCAGGTGAAGCTAACAGAGGCCTTGAAGGACCCCCAGGGCCTGGAGAAGCCCCTGAAGGTGGCATCTGCCACTGTCTCTGCAGGACTGTGAGTCTGGGCTGTTCTGGAATCCCTTCCTTTAACATTCATTGTGCTGGGTGCTGGGGACACAGAGGTGACAGGACATAGCTCCTGCCTTCTAAAGTGCTCAGCCTACTGGTGGGGACAGGCAAGTAAACAGACAGTAGGGATCCAGAGTTCTGGAATCCAGAAGCAGGGTCCCCGCATGGAAGGCACCAACCACGCGGGGCAGGGTGTGGGAGTCAGAGAAGCCTTTTAGGCGGAGGAGACACCTCAGCTGGAATGAGTTGCCCGAGAATCTAAGCTCCACGAGGACAGGAATTTTGTATGTTTTGTTCACTACTGTATCCCTGATGCCTGAAGCAGGGTCTGGCAGTCAGATGCCCCTAAATATTTGTTAATTGAATCAATGGGGGAAAGAGTGTATCTGGCAGAGAGAACAGCACATGCAAAGGCCCGGAGGTGAGACATCTAAGCTTCAAAATTTCAGCTTCGCCAGTGTAAGTAACAAGCAGGGAGAGACGAGGCCCAGGAGGAAGGCAGGGCCGCTGTGCCATTGGGCTGTATTGTGAGGTTAATGGGGAACTACTGGGGGTTTTAAGCTGGTATGTGTGCCAGAAAGAACTCTCTAGCTACAGAGAGGGCAAGGCCAGAGGAAGGGAGACCAATGGAGTGGCTACTGCAAGAGATTACAGAGGACTGAAGTGTCCTCCAGAGTCCCCAGTGATGGGAGCCTCCCCTGCAAACCTTCCCTCTAAACCTTCCCTCCCTTCCACCAATCTGTGTCCCTTGGGGTCTCGAGTGCAGCAGCCTCTCTGCCTTCCCCCAGGTGGCTGCTGTACCCCAAACCATTCTTCGAAGACACCCCCTATATCCTGGAACCTGGAGAGTACCCCACCTCAGAGGCCTGGGGCACAACGGACCCCAGTGTGGGCTCCCTGGAGCCCGTGAGATTGGTAAAGAGCAGGGCTCACCCACAGGCGGGTAGGTCTAGGCTCTGCCCTGGTCTCAAGTAGCATGGTCCTGCGGTCTTCGGGAAAGGGGGAGATAAAGTGTAACACAGCACCCCTTGGGGACCACTCCCTGGGAGCTCCTACTGGGAAGGGTGGTAGGAGGAGAGGGAGGATTAACCCAAGGGGTTGGAAAGAGGGAAGGCATGGGGGTCTCAGGATCAAGGAGATCATGGGTCCTCAGCCCCATCTTTCCTCACCTCTGGGCTGGTGTCACATCTCTGTGTCCTCTGCAGGGCTGCCCATGTGTGGAGAAGCCAGGGGAGCCCAAGGTAAGAGTCTGGGCTTCAAGGTCGAAGGAGGCCTTTGGTGCTGGGGGCTGAGGTGTAGCTAGAATGGCCTGGACTGAAAAACCAGAGAGGAGGGTGCTGGGGGCCAGAAGCTGGCTCTGGGGGGATGGAGCCTGATGGGCTCATTGGGAACTAGCTTTTGATGTGTAAGGACCAGGTCAGAGGTCAGAGTAGAGACAGAAGTTAGGTAAGGGGATGGGGCTCAGTAAGGGGGTGGTGGGATGGGGGTAGGGCGCTCTTGCCTGGTGCTGGGCAGAGCCATTCCTGGGCTGGCTGGGTGTGTTTGGGTCCAGATGACTCCCCATCATCCTGACACCCCCTTCCCCCCAGGCTGTGGTGTATGAGGCCCCAGGCTTCCAGGGCCGCAGCTGGGAAGTGAGCAGAGATATCTACAACCTTCAGCAGCCAGAGGACAGCCAGAGCCCTCACCTGATCTCTGTGGGGTCCCTGCGAGTTCTTGGGGGCTGGTGAGGACTCAGGACCCTTCCTTCTACATCATCTCCCCCACTGGCCTTTACCATTGGGGGTGGGGAGCTACCTGGGCTGCCCAGGGGTGGGGCAGCTGTCTGAGCCATCCCTGGGCTTCCTGTGACTGAATCTGCCTGTTTATCTTCCCTTCCCCCAGCTGGGTGGGCTATGAGAAGGAGGGCTTCCGGGGCCACCAGTATCTGCTGGAGGAGGGGGAATACCCTGACTGGTCACACTGGGGAGGCTATGATGAGTTGCTGACCTCCCTGCGGGTTATCCGGACGGTAAGCAAGGGCAATTGGGCCATCCCTCTGCCTCTGGCCACAGCCAAATTTTCCCCAGTACAATCTGTGGAGGGAAGAATTTGTAGCCCCTCTTCTGTTCTCCCTGGAAGTGCTCCCTGAAGTCTAGCCTCTCTCTCTCTTGCTGCTCTTCTCCAGGCTACACTGACAGCCTCACCCCTCATTCCCCGGGTGGGCTGCGACCCTGGGGTCTGGGCACTCTCAGGGGTTTCTGTCCGCGGGCGGGAGAGACCTGACTGTCCCTGGGGCCCAGGACTTCGGGGACCCGGCCGTGGTGCTGTTTGAGGCCATGGACTTCGAGGGGCACGGTGTGGAGGTGAGCAAGGCGTTGCCGGACGTGGAGGTGGTGCGACACGGACCCCGCACGCAGGCCATCCACGTACTCAGCGGCGTGTGAGTGATGCCGGCTGCGGGAGTGGGGCGGACACGGGCGGGCCGGGGCGGCTCCAGGAGCGGTGCGGGTTCCGCCTCCGCTGACCCACGGCCCGCCCTTCCCGCAGGTGGGTGGCCTACCAGGAGGTGGGCTTCTCGGGGGAACAGTACGTGCTGGAGAAGGGCGTGTACCGAAACTGCGACGACTGGGGCGCAGGCAACAGCGCCCTCGCCTCGCTGCAGCCGGTCCTACAGGTGCGTGCGGGCCGCGGTGGGCGGGGCTCCCGCGGAAGGGGCGGGGCTGAAGAGCTCTGAGGGGCGGGGCCCCGGGAAAGGGCGGGGACGAGGGGGCGTTGCCGCGCGGTGGGCAATACCGAAACCTGGAGGAGCCGGGGCGGGGGCTGGCGCTCCCTTTAAGTCTCGAAACTTTGGTCCTTCCTCAGGTCGGGGAGCACGATCTGCACTTTGTCTCGAAGGTGAGGAGGGGCCTCCGCAGGGAGCCGGTGGGAGCGCACGTCTCCTCTCCGCTCATTCCAAAGCTCGCACCGCCTTCACCACCCTCTGCGTCCCACTCCATCGCCCTCCGCCACCCGCAGCTCCTCCCCGTCTGCTTCCAGATTCAGCTTTTCTCCGGCCCCGACTTCCTGGGCGACCACATCTCCTTCGAGGATGACCAGGCCTCTCTGCCCGCCTCCTTCCACCCCCAGTCCTGCCGTGTCCACGGCGGCAGGTGAGGACGCGGAGGGGCGGAGGGCGGGGTGTGCTCAGAGGTCCCAGGGGGCAGGACGCATCTGCCTCGGAGCGCTTAACTCAGTTTGGGAATCGCGGCTGCAGGAAGAGGTTCTTTCTTTCCAACGGTTTCCTTTCTTAGGCTTCCTTGAGATTAGCTGTTCTGCCCCAAGCCATTCAATTTTAAAACAAACAAAATAAAGTTTTCACGGAAAATGTAAAACTGTAGATAGTATAATATAAATAATCCCAATCTTGTTTTATCTGTCCATCTGCTTTTTTTTTTTTTTCAAGTGGAGTATTTTAAATCCCTGACCCAACATAAAATTTCATGGGTAAACACTTCAATGTATATCTCTAATAAGAAAGGACCTTTCCCCCCACATAGCCACAAGTCATTATCACATCTAATAAAATTAACGGTGATTTGTTAATAACTACCTCATACCCAGTCAAATTTCTCCCATTGTCTCAAAAATGCCTTGGTTAAATTAGCTTGTTTTTCTCAAGATCGAAACAAGGTCCACACATTGCATTTGGTAGATTTGGTCTCTAATCTATAACAGTTCCTTTCCCTTCTTGTTTTATACCATTTATTTGTTTGAAGAAACCCAATAATTTGCCCTGTAAGTTTCCCATCTTTTATATTTAGCTAATTGCCTCCTGGTATTGTCTTTACCTTTTTACTCTGTCCCCCATATTTCCTGTAAACTGATTGTTGGATGTAGAGGCTCGATTAGATTCAGGGTGTTTTGTTTTGTTTTGTGTTTTGGCAAGAAAACTATATTGGTGGTGCCATATACTTCCCATTGCATCACATCAGGAGGCACATAACGTCTGGTTGTCTTACTTTTTTTTTTTTGTTTTTATTTTTTTAGAGATGGGATCTTGCCCAGGTTGGAGTGTAGTGGCTATTTGCAGATCATAGTGCACTGCAGCCTTGAATTCCTAGGCTTAACTGCTCCTCCTGCCTCAGCCTACCTAGTAGCTGGGACTACAGGAGCATGCCACTGTGCCTGGCCTATTTTTAATAATGTTAAAGTATAAGAGTCCCCATTTATCTTTTATCTGATGGTTTTAGCATCCATTAATGATAATTGCATAGACCCATCATTTCTTTAGAGGTTACAGAATGATTTTCTAATTTTTATTATTCTTTCAACACATATTGGCTAGAAGGCTTCAATAAAGAACATTCCCTTTTTAACTATTTGGTTACCTGAAATAGTTTGCATAGAAAAGGTAGTTTGATCCTTTCTCAAGGATTAATATTTGATACTTTCTCTCAATTTCCAGAATAATTTCTGAATTGGTGCTCCAGCAACCTCCAAAGCCGACCAATGACAATTTTTTAAAAGTATTCTTATGAACTCATGGATTTTTATGCATTTGATATGCTTCAATCCATTGGAGTTACTATTCTTTTGTATGCTCAAATTATTCCATCTTTGGTCAGTGGGAGCTCCTTCAAATTGCCTCTGGGTCCTTTGATATGACCCCAGGAGTTCTGATAACTTCCTGGGTAGAATAAGATGAACAATATTATTTTGTACATTTTTTGCCCCAAACCTGGAATTAGCCATTTCCTAAGGAACCCTGATTCCTTTCAGTGGGAAGTGATATTTAAAGATCAAAATCTGCATGCCAGGTGTTTCAAAATTATTAATATAATACCCATATTACCACTAACAGTAAAACCACTGAATGAAGTTTGAGGTTTCTTGTGTATCTTTTTGTCCTCAGGGCATTCACGTATATCCCATTAGGTATGTATAGTTCCAAATACTATGCTTTAAAGACATTTGAAATCATACTTTTTTATGTATGGTTATGTCACCAACCTATCAGGTTAGGTTCATTTATTTTGTTTATTTTCAATTTTTAGAAATACTTTTCATTTTATTTCATTCTGTTTTTTAAATTACATGAAATATTTCTGTGGTTCCTGTCTTAGCCCAGGCTGCTATAACAAAATACCGTAGACTGCTTGGTTTAAAAAGCAGAAATTTATTTTCTCACAGTTCTGGAGGTGAGAAATCCAAGAAGGTACTGACCAATTCAGTTCCCCAGTCAGGACTCTCTGCCTTCTTGCTGTGTTCTCGCATTAGTAGAGAGAGAGTGTGAGCTCCTGTCTCTTCCTCTTCTTATAAGGGCACTAGTCCCATTGTGGGTTCCACCCTCATGACCTCATCTAAACTTAATTACCTCCCAAAGGTCCTACCTCTAAATACCATTACTTTGAGGGTTAGGGCTTTAACATATGGTTTTGGGGACTTACAAACATTCAGTCTATAACAGTTCCAAAGCCAATAGCTTCCCTCTCTGTCCCTGACACTTTTTCCCTCCCTCCCCTATAGGGAATCATTTCTTTAGTGTTTGATTTATTTATCCATTGTTTCTTTTTGAAGATATAAGCAAATATATGCTCATAATAAATTTACATATACCTATAGAAACCAAGTCTATTTTGTTTCCCTCCTTCCCCATTTCCTTACACAAAAGGGAGCATTCTATAGCCTGGTAAATATGCTAAAAAAACCACTGAATTGCATATTTTAAAAGAGTGAATTTTATGGTATGTGAGTTACATTTCAATCTTTTTTGTTTGTTTGTTTTGTTTTGTTTTGTTTTGAGATAGGATCTCACTCTGTTGCCCAGGCTGGAGTGCAGTGGCCTGATCATAGCTCACAGCAACCTCAAACTCCTGGGCTCAAGTGATCTTTCTGTGTCAGCCTCCTAAGTAGCTGGGACTACAGGTGCAGGCCACCATGCCTGGCAAATTTTTCTACTTTTTTATTTTTTTAAAGATAGGGTCTCACTCTTGCTCAGGCTGGTCTCAACTCCTGGCCTCAAGTGATCTTCCTGCCTCGGCCTCCCAAAGTGCTGGGATTACAGGCGTGAGCCACCACGCCCAGCCTATATTTCAATCTTTTGAGGACAGGTACTGTAAACATTGTTATATGTCTCATTTTTTTCATTTAACTATTTGGAGATCATTTTATATCCCTTTTTAAATTTTTTTCATTTTTCATTATCATGGGTACATTATGGGTGTGTATCTTTATAGGGTACATGTGCTGTTTTGATAAAGGTACACAATCTATAATGATTAAGTCAGGCTAATTGGGGTATCCAACACCTCAACCATTTATCCTTTGTGTTAAGAACATTCTAATTCCACTCTTTTAGTTATTTTAAAATATACAATAACTTACTGTTGACTGTAGTCACTCTGTTCTATAAAATACTAGATCTTACTCATTCTACCTATTTTTGTACCCATTAACCATTCCTGCTTTATGCCCCCCTGCCCACTGCTACCCGTCCCAGCCTTTGGTAACCATCATTCTACTCTCTATCTACTCTCTGTGAGTTCAATTGTTTTAATTTTTAACTCCCACATATGAATGAGAATATGTGAAATTTGTCTTTCTATATCTGGCTTATTTCATTTAACATGATGGCCTCCACTTCCACCCATGGTGTTGCAAATGACAGGATTTCATTCCTATTTATGGCTGAATAATATTGCATTGTGTATATGCACCACATTTTCTTTATCTGTACATCTGTTGATAGACACTTAGGTTGATTCCAAATCTTGGCTATTGTGAATAGTGCTGCAGTATACATGGGAGTGCAGATATCTCTTCGATGTACTGATTTTCTTCCTTTTAGATACATACCTAGCAGTGGGCTTGCTAGATCATATGGTGGTTCTGTTTTTAGTTTTTTGAGGAACCTCCATACTGTTGTCCATAGGGGGTATACTAATTTACATTCCCACCAAGAGTGTACAAGTGTTTCCCCTTTCTCCACATCCTTGTCAGCATTTGTTATTATCTGTCTTTTGAAGAAAAGCCATTTTAACTGGGGTGAGAATTTATATCCCTTTAAGAGCACTTTCTCATTCCTCTTAACTGCTACGTTATACTCCATGTTTTCTTAGCTTATTCAGCCAATTCCCTAGTAGTGGACATTTGGGCTGCTTCCTGTCTTAGCTATTGCAAACAGTGCTATAATGAATAGCCTTGTGTGTGTGTGTCATTTCATATTTTTGAAAGGTGTGCTTGAGATAGATTCCTAGACATGGGATTGCTGAGTAATTGCCATGGAGTTTCATTTAATATCCCAAATTCCCCTCCATAGGGGCAGTAGGATTTCATTCAGTGCTTTCTTAAGTCTGACCTTAGTCCCTGCTGCTGCAGTGCCTGTTCATCCTTGACTTCCCCTGGGCTAGGAGAACACGATCAAGTCCATGTCCATTCTTGTGCATCTCGAGGAGCCTGGGCAGGCCGAGCACAGGGTAGGCTCAGATACCCGCTCACCTTCTCCATTCTTCCCCTTCCCCAGCTGGATCCTGTTTGATGAGAAGAACTTTGAGGGTGACCAGCACATTCTCTCTGAGGGCGAGTTCCCCACTCTCACAGCCATGGGCTGCCTGGCCTCCACAGTCCTGGGCTCTCTCCAGAAGGTACCCCTGGTGAGTTTCCCCGTCCAGTTCCAGGCAACCCTGGAGGCAGAGGTTGCTGCAGGGGGTCCTGGGCACAGACCCTCTTCTCGCTGCCTAGTGAGCTTGTGTGGGGGTTGAATTCAGTCTTTGTCAGAACCACCCCAGGTCTCCTTGACTCTGAGCTTCAAAGCCAGTTCAGTTTACTCACTGTTCATTGAGTACCCACAAGTTGGGACCTAAGGACACTGCACAAATTGGACACAGCTCTGCCTTCAAGGAGCGCATGGTCACATGGACATAACGATTACACACAGAGTGGGGTATCCAGATACAAAAGCAGTGCAGGGATGTTAATCAGCACTCGGCTGTTAATCCCTCCGGTCCCTGGAGCAGGGGCCAGTGCTGCCCAGGTGACGTTCCCTGCAGAGAGGAGTAACAGGACCAACTAGGCAGATGGCTCTGCTGCAGACGGGACAAGGCGGTGGGGTTGCTGCTAGAGCGACCCAGAATAGACGGTGATACCCTGGACCTGGGAAGAGATGGATGGAAGTGACGTGGGCCAAAATAAAGACTTGGTGACTGACTGCGTGGGCAGCACCCAGTCAGAACAACTGACGCTTACTGAGCATGTCGCATGCGCCAGGTGGCATTTAAAAGGCTTCCCATGAACTAAGGCCTTTCATCCTCACCACAATCCTAAGAGGTGTGTTACCATTATTATCTCCTTTTCCAGTTGTAGAAACTGAGGCACAGAGTGCTCTGGCGACTCGCTCCAGGTCACACAGCTGGTGACGGGCAGAGCCAGGCCTGTCCCCAGGCAGCTGGCTCCGGAATCCAATTCCCTTACAACTGTATGTTGGGCTCTGAAGACAGACCTGCTTCTGAAGCCCAGCTTTAGAGCCTTGAACAAGCAGTCAGCCTCAGTTTCCTCTCCAGCCTCAGTTTCCCCTCCATTAAATGGGGATAATAATAGGATCTACCTTATAGAGTTGTTGAAGAGTCATAATGAGATCAGATAAAGCGCTTGGCACCGAATCTGGCATGTAGTAAGTCCCGAAGAAATGAGAAGCGCTGTCATCACCAGTATTGTTGCTATGGTGATGATGACAAGGAGAGGGTATAGAATGAGCCCCAGGTTTCCAGCCTGGCTGTTGGTTCTTGGAAGTGCCATTTACTGGATAGGAGGTTTGAGGGAGAAACCCAGGCCCAGTCTGGCACATGCTGTGTTTGAGGATCCGGGACACTGAGCTGGCAGCATCCAGGAGTCAGTGGCCCTGTGGGACAGAGCTCAGGAGGGAAGAAGGCCTGAAGTATACATCTGGGAGTCTGGATGTCTGGGGCTGGGGGGCTGTCGGGACTCCGGCTCTCATGGCCTCACTGTCCTCCCTGGGCCCCCAGTACTTTTCAGAGCCCTCCATCTTCCTGTACGGACTCGAGTGCTTCGAGGGGAAGGAGATCGAGCTCAGCGGGGAGGTGCGGAGCCTGCAAGCAGAGGGCTTCAACAACCACGTGCTGTCCGTGCGGATCAAGGGGGGCGTGTGAGTGCGCTGTCAGGAGGCTGGGACTCGGGGGTGGCCGGGATGCAGGGACAGCTGGCAGGGAGGAGTAGAAGGATGGGATCCCAGAGCCTCTGGCCTCTCCCCATCCCCACTTCTGCCCCCTCCCCTCAGAGCCGGGAAGGAGGGAAGTGCAGACTGAGAAGGGCCCCTGGCTGGTGGGCCTCGCAGGACCTACCTTGTTCTGCAACCCCCCAACCTACTTCCCAGCCTCCTCCTCCTGCCTCAGGACCCTAACCCCATGCAGCGGGGTCCCAGCATGAGTGAAGAGGGGGTGGAGAATGTTCTGACGTCCCTGCCTCCTCCTCTACCTGTCTGTCTCTGTGCATGTGTGTCTGTGTCCCTCTGTCTCTGGCGCCTGCTGGGCCCAGCTGGGTGCTGTGTGAGCACAGCGACTTCCGGGGCCGCCAATGGCTGGTAGGCAGCTGTGAGATCACCAACTGGCTGACCTACAGCGGCACGCAGAGGGTGGGCTCCCTCTACCCCATCAAGCAGGTGAGTAGCGTGTCTGGGTGGGCCTGTCTGGGTGTGTGTCTATCTGTGCCTTCCCCAAACACAGCATTTGTGTACGTCTGTCACAATTTTGCCACATCATCATTCCTCGTGAACCATTATCTGCTTACTATTTTTCTCTAAATCAACTCACTTTTGTTTTACTTTATCCTTGTCCTAAGGAATAATGTCCATAAAGTCATGCGTTTGATGTGTATATATGATTTTTTCTTAACAGACATTATAATAAATATATTACCATTAAATTTGCAAAAATAAGTTTATCCACATAGGACTAAAAATGAACTCACGTGCCACCCACTGGTAGTAACCACACCTCACGTGGGGAAGCACGGTGTCTGCATATGCGTTTCTGTCTATCTGTGGCTGCACGTCGGGACGCGGGTCTCACTGATGCACACGTGCACTTACGTGGCAGCACAGCCATGGGCTCTGTGTCTGTGTGTTTGCAGGTGTGTGCCCATTGGAGGGTATTTCTGTGCCCATGATATTATCTGTGTCCATGCGTCTGTGTGCTCTGGCGGTGACCTGTGTGTGTCTGTGTGTGTGTGTGCACGCATGCGCGTGCCTGTGTGTCTGTAGGAGCGTATTTATGGCCGTGCATGCTTGCACCTGTGACACTGCTGAGAGTGTGTATGTCTTTGTATGAGGATATTTCTGTAGTCCCTGTATTCCCGCTCTCATAACATCATTGCTGGAAGGAATCTTGGAGATTATCTCCACTCCTCACATTTTACAGATGGGGAAATAAAGGCCCACAGAAGTGGACAAGGATTTGCTCTGCAATCTTGGGCAGGTACTATACTTCCTCGGACCTCCATTTCCTCATCTTTAAAATGGGAGTAATATGTGTCATGGGTTTGTTTTGATGATTGAAGATAAATAATGTATGTAAAACCCTTAGAACAGTGCTTGGGTGGGTAAGCACTCAACAAACATTAGCTGCAATTATTTTTTATTATTATTATTACTGTCGCCACCATCTGAGACCCCCAGCTGATTTGTGGCAGGGCCAGGTCTGATGTCTGTAGCCCAGTGTCCACCCCAGGAGGGCCGTCTTCAGCATGGGTGTGAGCACATCCGTATTCCTACACACAGCTGTCCTTGTAGCAAACAGAGGTGGCCGGCACAGAGGTTAGGACACATTGGTTAAGATGTGTGACTTTGTGTGGCTGCGTGTGTCCAGTGTGTGTGTTTTCTGTGAACTTCTGTGCCACCACGTGGGCCATGAGTGTATCTGTCAGTTCGTCCCTCTGCACACATCTGTGGGTATCTGTGAACATGGAACTGTGTGTGTGTGTGTGTGTGTGTGTGTGTATGATGCGTGTGCCCTCCTTATGTGTATGTAGAAGGCTTGACTTAGAAGCAGGGTCAAGGAAAGTACGGAGGCAGGAAGGAGGGCTTGGGACCTTGATACTGGAGAGTCCAGAGTTGAGGGTACTGGGGGCCCAGGTTGGGGCATCCCTGCCCGGGACCCCTGACTCAGCCTCTCCCCACCACCAGCGCCGGGTTTATTTCCGCCTCTGGAATGCAGCACTGGGGGGATTCCTGGCAGTGCCGGACCACGTGGAGGACATGAAGGCAGGCCGTGTGGTGGTCTCCGATCCCCGAGCTGGAGGCAGCTGCATCTGGTACTGCGAGGATGGGCTGCTGAAGAACCAGGTACTGATGTAGGGGCCAGGACAGGGACTCCCAGGCCCCAGGCGTTTGCAGGCCCACCTTGGGGAGTGCCAGCCCAGTCGGGAACAGGACACACCCTCGGGCCACAGATGCAGAGAGATGTACACAGAAGCCAGGACCCTGGGGAGGCTGTGTACCCTGCATTCTCTGGGCAAGTCATACTCTTCCCTGGGCCTCAGTCTGTAAAACAAGAGCATTGAACCAGATCTTTCCAAGGCAGCGGTCCCCACTCTTTTTGGCACCAGGGACTGGTTTCATAGAAGACAATTTTTCCATAGACCAGGGGTAGGGGGGTGGGGTGTCACGGGGAGGAGGGAATGGTGCGGAGCTCCGGCGGTGATGCGTGGCCCGTTTCCTAGTAGAGCCTGTACCAGGCTGTGGCCCAGGGTTGGGGACCACAGTTCTAAGGGACCCCCTAGCTCTGATATCCTGTGACAGAACTTGAATCCTGTTAATAATAATAGATTAATTCTACAGACATTTCCTGAGCTCCTACTGTGTGCCAGGCCCTGTTTTAGGTGACAGGGATACAGCAGTGGGAAATGACTCCTGCCCTCCTGAAGTTTGCGTCCTAGCGGGGAGAGACAGAAACAACTTATTTAAAACAAAATATCTTAGTATCTTAGAGGATGAAAGTGCAAGAGAGGAAAGAGAAATCAAGAAAGGAGAGTAGAGAGTATCAGGTAGCTCTGACAAGGGGGCCCTTCCCGAGAAGGTGACGTTGGAGGGAGGCAGCTGTACAGATGTCAGAGGGAACAGCATTCCAGGCAGAGGGAACAGCAAGTGCAAAGCCCCTGAGCGGGGAACATGCCTGGCATTTTGTAGGACAAGCAAGTCTACCGGAGTGGCTGGAGTGAAGTGAGTGAGGAGGAAGCAGCAGGAGATGAGGGCGGAGAGGTTATGGGGAGTGGAGGTCTTTGTAGGCCATTGAGAAGTTTTGTCTTTTCCTTGGAATGAGAGAGAAGACTATGTGTGAGGTGCCCTTCACACAAATGCCTCCTGTAATCCTTAGTCTAGAGAACTACAGGGCAGGTCCTATTATACTCCTCATTTTATAGGTGAGAACAGAGAGGTTAAGTATTTTGCTGAAAGTCACACAGCCAGTAAATATGTGCAGGTTTGTCTGATGCTAAAGCCTGTGCTTTAGTAGTCAATGATGGAAGGCTTCCTGGAGGAGTTAATATTTTTCCAGCCTTGTTATGGTTTCTTACATTGAACCCTCACAAAAATAAGCCTTTGGAAACTCCTATCCCTAAGGAAACCGAAGCTCAGAGGGTTAAGAGACTTGCCCAGGGTTTCAGTCCATAGAGCCAGGATTCAAAGCCACATGTGTCAAGGGTGGCTTGGGTATGGTGGAGTCCCTGTGGGGGGAGCAGTGCCTGATGACCTCCTGGGGCCTCAGGTGGCCCCCACCATGAGCCTGCAGGTGATCGGACCCCCCAGCCCAGGTTCCAAGGTGGTGCTGTGGGCTGAGAGCCGCCTGCCGCGTCAGACGTGGAGCATCAATGAATCAGGCCACATCTGCAGCCAGATGTTCGAAGGCCAGATCCTGGACGTGAAAGGTAATGTGGGGTGTGCCTGGGAGAGGGCCTCTGAGGGGGCTGAAGGCAGTGGGGTCCCCAGTTCTGACTGTCTCCCCATCTCTTAATCCCTCATCTCCAGGTGGCCGGGGCTATGACAGGGACCACGTGGTGCTATGGGAGCTGGCCAAGGAGAGGGTGTCCCAAATCTGGACCATCCACGTGCTTTGAACACCTCCCATCCCCAGCCCTGGAGGCATTTGCTGGGATGCACGTTTTTATAGGATTTTTGTTGTAAAATAAGCTATTTTCTAATATGCCGCCAGGTGTTCTCATCTTTGTGCACCTTGATATTTGCGGGTAGGGTGGAGATTTGTGCACCTGCCGCCTTCTCCTCACCCTCAGGCTGGCGGCTTCCCTGGGCTCCAGCCTTGGGGCGCAGATGTACAGCCTCCCTCTGCCACCAGAGGGAGCACTGGGACCAGCCTGCCTGCAGAGCGTGTCTTGGGCAATCACCCAGACCTTGTGTTCCCTGAGCTTGCCCTGGGTGGGGTCTGCACTGGGCTGTTGCACTCTCAGGGAACTCGCAGGCCAGAATTCGACAGGTAGGGTGATGCATCCGCGGCAGGGTAGGAACAGAAGTGGAGGCACGCACAGAGCCCGAACCTAAACCAGCTGCCTGGAGGAGGGGCGCTGAGCTGAGATGTAGAAGTGGGAAGCAGTTAGCCAGGTTAGAGGTGGCAGAGGGGAAATGTTCTAGGATGCAGACAAGTCCAGGGGTGAAAACTTAGAAGTTCAATGCGCCAGGCAAGAGAGCTGAGTGGGGCCACACCCCAAAGGGCTGTGCCCTCAGGGCTCCACTCTACTTCCCCCAACTCTGGGTTCAAGGTCTAAAAGCTTGGCCTCAATCAAAGAAGCCAGGACAGGGGGGCTGGGTCCCTAACCCAACTCAGAGAGGACAGGACACAGAAGAGGAGGAGCTCCCTCTGTCCCCTGAGGTCCTCAAGGAAGAGGCTGAGAAGGGAGGGGCCCTTGGGGGCTGCTCTGGGGCTCCCTTCCCTCTCTGCAGCTCCCAACTCCACACCCTAAGCCCAGGAGAGTAGGAATGGTTAGAGCAGCTGTTTGTCCTTCCTGCCTTCCCAGCCCGTGGGTTGGGGGTGGGGAGTAGACAGCTGCCCTGTCATCCTTCTACAGCCCCCAGTTACTTGGGGGGTGGGTTTTCTGGGGACCCAGAGAATGAGGGGGTGTATTTCTGGGACTGAGGATCTCCCTGGATCTGTCATTCTGGGGACACCCAGTACTGGGGTAGGGGCTCTCTGGGCCTGGGATGTCCAAGGTCTGGGGGCTGGGTGGTGGGGTCTCTGGGACCATCATTCCCAAACACCCAGGGCCAACTGAAGGAACCGCACCTGAAGGGGTTGGTGAGGGTGCCAGGTTCTGGGCCTGGTCCCTCAGCACTGCGCTGTGGGCTCCCTGGTGCCACCTTCCCTGCAGGCGGGGGCCTGGGAAGCTCCTTGGCGCTGCTGCACACCTGGCTCTTGGGGCCCAGCAATGTCCAGTGACCACACACAGGACCCCACTCCAAGTATGAGGATAACTTTATTGACCCCCGGCCGGGGGCTGCCTGCCCCGCCCCATCAGTACTGCCCCGGTTTGGCCATTGCCCCCACAGCCCTGCCTGTTGATTTCTACCGCCCGGTGATCTGACATCAGCCCCTCCCAGGGATCAGGAGGGATTCTCTTGCTAGTGACTGTGGCAGCTGTTTCGGGGGGCTGGGGCACATCACCTCAGCTGAGGTGGAAGAGGTGTATCAGGGTGTTGGTCAGGAACAAAAGGAAGCTGCCTCCGCCCATGTCACGGAACGCCAGGACCTCGTTACCACTGCTGGTCTCGTTTCCCAAAACTCCAATTTGTATCTGCAAGAGGAGAAGAGGGGATGCTCAGGGGGCACGTTTGAATCTGCTGTTGGTTAAAGACAGTCCCCTCCTGCAACTCCATAAAACAGTCCTCAGTTCTGTCCCACATAACCACGACTTACACCACAACGTCCTGTTGGGATGTTTGGCTGATTCCTGCCTTGACAAGGGGAGGGACAAAGGTGGTCCCTGGCCCATCCCCCACAGAACCTTTCCTTTCCTCTCTCCAGGCCCACCAGCCCCTCCAGCCAGCGTACAGGGAGACAGGGGAGCCCGAGCTCTTGACCTTACTAGCCCAGCAAGGGGCTTGGCCCCCAAGCTCAGTTTCCTCATCTTCTGAATCGGGAGAAGTTCATTGCAGCTGTGAGGGTCACATGAGCTGGGGCTGAGTGAGAAGCACTTGGCCAAGTGTGGCTGGATGGGTGGGTGGGAAATGGCCAGATGGTGATCAAGCTGTCCTTAATGCTTGATCAAGCTGCAACTAAAGCTGCTCTGGATGGAGATTAAGCTGTTTTTGATGGTGATCAAGCTGTTCTTGATGCTTGAGCAAGCTGTTCCTGATCAGGAACTTGATGGCCCCTGTCTCCCACACTGACTCGTGTCCCTGGGCACATGGGGTGCTACTGAAGCTGCCTCCTGCAATAGCAGTTGGTTTTAAGACTCCAGCTGTTTCCGCAGTGGGAGAGTTCTGGATTTCCAAGTATCCAGACTTCTCTCCGGCGGGGGACTAGTGGGAGTAATGGGAGTCCCCCACCACCTCCAGAACCAGAGCGGGCTCCACTTGGACATCTCCTGGCCCTCCAGGACCATCTCCACAGGCTCCCTGTGGGTCTGTGCCATTCTCACCCAGGGCTGTCTTCCCAAGGCTCCTAATTCCCTGTTATCCCACAGCACCCCTTGGGTGCCTCCGTGTGCCTGGCACCCTGCAAGGGCTCCCAGCTGTGGATTCAGGCTTCTATCAGGGGCAGCCCTCAAGCTATCCAGCCCCAGCCAGAAAACAGGGTCCCCTGCATCCCTGGTTCCCCCGTTGGGGCCTTTCTGCCTCTACTCCTCAGGGAGAAGGCTGGGTCTCTGGGAGCCTGTGTTTCCTCCCTGCCCTGCCACGTAGGTTTGGGGAGTGCTGGCAGTGGTGCCAGGGGCTCTGAGAGACTGCTCTTACCTGAATCATAAGCAGGAGGCTGATGGTGAGGAAGAGGAAGAGGAAGCCCTTCATCTTGGGAGGACCTTGGTGGCTCTCTTGGCAGCAGCTTTGGCGATGAGTGCGATGAGCGATGAATGCTGAGCGCGGGGCTGTGTGCAGTCCTCTGTCGGCTGCTTTTGAACCCGAGGTCAGGGGAGGCGGTGCGGGAGAGAGAGGGGGGAGGGCCTACAGGGTGGGGGAGGGTGCTGCTTCCTTTCTACAGGTCTCAGGGTTCATGACAGCAGGCCCCAGGTTCCAAAGCGATGAGTTCTGGAGAGGGAACAGGCCAAAACAGGGTGTGGGCGGTAGGCAAACTGAGGGCCACTGCAGGCTTGGGCTTGGTGCATCCTGGGAGGAGTCTCATCACTTACCAACTCGAGACCTTGGGCCAGAAACTATAGCTCTCTGAGCCTTTCACAAAAGAGCTGCTGGAGGATTAAATGTAATAATAACCCATTTGAAAAGAATGCATAGTAAATATTCTATAAATGGGCTTGTTGTTGTTAAAGAAGATTGGGGCAGCGGACAGGAGCTGAAGGAGAGAGGTTGGGATAGATTAGGATTCGAGATAAGGTTGTAGATGGATTGCAGGTTCTCAGTGAAGGTTTGGAGAGTATTTATTTATTTATTTTTGAGACAGGGTCTTGCTGTGTTGCCAGGGCTAGAGTGCAGTGGCATCGTCATTGCTCACTACAACCTCAAACTCCTGGGCTCAAGCGATCCTCCTGCCTCAGCCTCTCAAGTAGCTGGGACTGCAGGTGTGGTTTTAGGCCTTGTGTTACAAGCCCAGGAAAGACCTGAGTGGACACTTAGGGTCCTCTAGCCCCTGGCTGAGGCCAGCTCAAAAAGAAAGAAGAACTGAAGTCAAGACTGATAAGATGAAGGAAGTGGAAAGGGAGGAGGCAAGTGGTAGGGAGGGAAGAGGAAGGAGCCCCCACCCACCCATCACTCCCACCCCCTCTACTCCTTCACTTGGAGGTCTCTCCTGATTGGTCACTCAAGTTCACTCAAGTTCTGAGCTGTCTTTGGTGTACCTATGAGGGTGGGTGATCCTGGGAGTTCATGAGAGACAGGGAGCGGCAGGTGCCAGAAGGGCACTGGCCCAGGAAACAGGAGACATGTTGAAGTCCAAGATTGCTCTGCTGAAAGTTGGTTCCATCACACGGGGCAATCTTCTCCCCTCTTGCAAAGAGGCAGGTGGGCGGGCTAAGCCCTGGGGCAGGGTGTTATAGTTCCTCTGTGCTGGAGATGAGTGTGAGGATACCAAATGCCAGACTCATATTTGTAAACATTTTCTTGCAACCCCCAGAAGCTTCATTTTCACTTCCTGACACTGTGCTGTGTTGTGAAACTGCGCTGGGGTGGGGGTGGGGGTCCTGAGGGTGCTGGAAGGGCTTTTAAGGGTCATCAGGACTTGGGCCATGAAAGGACATCTGAAGTCTGTCAGTACCTGAGGAAGGAAGTAGGGGCTTCAAGCCTTCTCCTCTCCTGCCCTCTGAGCAGTTACATTCTATCTGAATAACATCTGAATAGACAGGATCCTGGCCACAAAGCTTAAAGAGCCCTGGGAAACCCCCATTTTACAGATGGGAAAACTGAGGGCCCAAAAAAGGTCAGGTGAGTGGCAGAGCTGGGGGTAGAACCTAGATCTCCTGACTTGCACGTCCCACTATACACCTTCGCCAAACCTGACTTCTGAACCTTAACTAGCAAGATGGGAAATCTCAGTCCACACCCCCTACACCTCTCCAGGGATCAAGACCAAAC
Organism: Eulemur rufifrons; assembly: GCF_041146395.1. Classification (NCBI taxonomy): domain Eukaryota; kingdom Metazoa; phylum Chordata; class Mammalia; order Primates; family Lemuridae; genus Eulemur; species Eulemur rufifrons. The sequence goes on along the minus strand of NC_090990.1, from coordinate 17,578,919 downwards.
TCCTTAGTGTGACAACCAAGGCGCCTGCCTTCCTCCCCAGCCTCCCGTCTCGGGTTCCCTAACATCCCTCCCCACCCCCATCCACACCACATCTTGGCCCTCAGCCACACCCAGCTTGCATCTCCCCAGCTGCCCCTGACTCTTTGACAGCCCATGCGTTTGCTCTGCAGGGAAAGCCCTGCTCCAGTTATTGTACCCGGCAAATTCCTCTTAGCTCAGAAGGGGAAACTCCCTCAAAGAGGGGAAAGTTGTTCCTCAATATTCCAAGGGCCCCTTCTGTTGATCTCTGTTCTAAAGATTGCATCCTCCAAGAGGAGGGTCTGGTCCCTTGAGGAATGGGACTAGGTCTTGTCACCTCTTAGCACAACACAGAACATGGCACAGGGAACAAATGCAGGTAACACGATGTAAATGAGCCTAACCTGCCTCCGAACCTCCTGGGCCTGCGTCCATTCATTCGGCAAATATTTATTATGGGGCAAGAGTAGTGTCAGTATCGAAGAGTAACCCGTGCAGAAAAGAATTAAGGAGCTGAAAGAGGTGAGCCCTTCACTTAGGCTGCTTTTGTCCCTCGCAAAAGAGCTGAGAAACTGAGCAGCGCTTTCTACAAATGGGGCTAGGGGAGAAAAACTGTGGTTCCAGACCCTGTAAGAAAAGGGTGCCCTCACAGACTCCCCCACTGGGCTTTGGGTTGGGACCACGAAGGGTTACACCTTGAGGAATAAGAGTGTACAGGAAACAACAGCCCAGCCCTCACCGAAACTGAAGACAACACGACCACAAAAACAAGTGAAGCCAACCGATCATAGAAAGTTACACAGAAGATCCAGGTGATGAATGGTCAATCAAATGTCCACAGAACTGTGCTTGAATTATTCAAAGACAATAAAAGATGGAGAACTGGAAATTATAGAAAAGGACCAAATGCAAAGTCTAGAACCAAAAAAAAAAAAAAAAAAAAAAATACTACAGTAGAAATTAAGAACTCAGTGGATAGGTTTTTTGGGCACCGTGAAGAATTGGTGAAGTGAAAGATCCTAAGGAAATATGTATTATAGCCTAATACGTTTATTAAGTGCCTGCTGTGTGCCAGGTACTGATCTTGGCACTGGGATACAGCAGTCAACAAAAAGACAGTCCCTGCCCTCCTGGAGCTGACGTTTGACTGGGAGAAAACAAATCGATTACAGTAAATGGCATGAGGAAGTCAAGAGGGTAATGTGAGAAGAGAGAAATGTGGGGAGGACAATTTCTAGGTCCGTTGTCAGGAAAGACTACTCAGGAAGTGTTTGTGTTGAGGCCTGCAGAACAAGAGTGATCTAGGCATGCAAAGCACCTAGACCACTACCCCATTCCACTTTCACACCGGCTTTGACGACTGTCCCCAGGGCCTAGCACAGTCTCACATAGGGCAGGTGCTCAATATGTACTCATTCAATGATGGAATGGAAAATAACACGGGTGGAAGGAGGGGAAGAGAGTTGCAGCACATGTTGTAGTGTGATCTGCCCTAAATCTTTCATTCTCACGGACAGAGGGCTGGGATTCAACAGTACCATAGAGCAGCAGTCCCCAACCTCTTTGGCACCAGGGACAGGTTTCATGGAAGACAATTTTTCCACGGATCAGGGCAGGGGAGGGGGATGGTTTGGGGATGATTCAAGCACATTACATTTATTACATTTGCAGCTGCTCCCCAGCGCTAGCATCACTGCCTCAGCTCCACCTAAGATCATCAGGTGTTAGATTCTCATAAGGGAGCCCGCAACCTAGATCCCTCGCATGCACAGTTTACAGCAGGGTTCACACTCCTATGCGAATCTAATGCTGCTGCTGATCTGACAGGAGGCGGGGCTCAGGTGGTAATGCAAGCGATGGGGAGTGGCTGTTAATGCAGATGAAGCTTCGCTGGCTTGCCCACTGCTCACTTCCTGCTGTGTGGCCTGGTTCCTAACAGGCCGCAGACCAGTACTGGTACAGACCGGTACTGGTCCAAGGCCTGGGGGTTGGGGACCACAGCCATAGGGGACTCCAAGGTAAATCTTCATCCATCCATTCATTCTTTTGCTCATTCACTCCTTTAATGAATTTATTGACACCTACTGTGTTAGGCAAGATAAATGAGTAAGGGGCCCTTCCCTTGAGGAGTTCATAGTTCGGAGGGAGACCTATGCTGTAATAATCACAAAACTGAATAAGAAAAGCTGTAATGGCAGCAGGGTTTTTAGCGGGTGGAGTGGAGTGTGATTCTGCTTGGGAAGAGTGGGGGCGGGGCGAACAATGGATGATTCCATGGAGGAGGGTACATTTGAACTGGTTCTCAAAGGATCCAGTGGGATGTTCCCAAGCAGAAAAGGCAAGGGAGGATGTTCCCATTCGAAGGAGAGGCTGGAACTTAGGAAAAAGCATGATGGTTTCTGGAATGTAAGAAGGGCAGGACTCAGAATGAAGGCTCCAAATGTCATGCTAAGCTGGAAATGATGAGGGGAAGTCAGAGCCTTATAATAAATGTACACATTTTCACTGGAGAAACTTAAAAAAAAAAAAAATCAAACAAGTGTCAGGTCAGGTCAGAGAGCTCTGACCTCCCTCCCAAGAACTATTAATAGATGTTCTCAGCACGTCTGCCTGCCACAGAGTCTTCAGGCCAGGGAGGTATGGGGTAACTTCTGACAGCTGGGTAAATGCCCCTCATACTCCTGTTCTCACTGAGGCAGGAAGCAGGAGGCAGGCCACAGCAGGGCTCCTGAGGGCAGAGTTCCTGCTCCCCATGCTGGCGTACCTGCATGAGCAAGGTGACAGCATAAGGTTGCTACTCTCCATGATCCCAGCTCCCACCCAAAAAAACACTTGGCCCCAGCATAACCTCAGACCTCAGACAACGTTCTGGGAGCAGCTCAGCAACAAGTGTCCTCACATCTCCAACCTCCGGTCACACTTACCACCCTAACCCCTCCCTTGGCAGTGGGTCCACACCACCTGCATGCTTGGCTTACCTTTGCCTGCCTGTTTTATTAGAGTGGGAGTTTCTAGAAAGATCATGGACTCTTGAGGCTGGCAGTTCTGGGTTTGAATCCACTTCTACTGCTTCCTGTATAGTTTTGAGGAACTCGCTGCACTTTTCTTGTTGTCTTTTTTGTTTTTGTTTGTTTGTTTTTGAGACAGTCTCGCTCTGTTGCTCGGGCTAGAGTGCAGTGGCGTCAGCCTAGCTCACAGCAACCTTAAACTCCTGGGCTCAAGCGATCCTCCTGCCTCAGCCTCCCAAAGAACTAGGATTACAGGCATGCGCCACTGCACCAGCCTATCCCTTCACTTTTCTCATCTGTAAACCTCATAATGTTGGCATCTGGTGCTCGGAAGGCACCCTGTAATTGATAGCTGTCTTTAGTTTCAAATTGGTGCATAAAGAATGCCCCAAGGGCCGGGCGTGGTGGCTCACGCCTGTAATCCTAGCACTCTGGGAGGCCGAGGTGGGCGGATCGTTTGAGCTCAGGAGTTCGAGACCAGCCTGAGCAAGAGCGAGACCCCATCTCTACTAAAAATAGAAAGAAATTATATGGACAGCTAAAAATATATATAGAAAAAATTAGCCGGGCATGGTGGTGCATGCCTGTAGTCCCAACTACTCGGGAGGCTGAGACAGGAGGATCACTTGAGCTTAGGAGTTTGAGGTTGCTGTGAGCTAGGCTGACGCCACGGCACTCACTCTAGCCTGGGCAACAGAGTGAGACTCTGTCTCAAAAAAAAAAAAAAAAAAAAAAAAGAATGCCCCAAGGAGTCTGCCCTCTTCTGAATGTGGTAGGTTAGAAAGTCAAATGGAAAATAAATTACTAAAAAATGTAGTCTGAGTTGTGCAGAAAAAGGGCTTTGGTGGTTGAACTTGGGCATAAGGAAGTGGGTGTCTGAGATCATAAGGCATCAACTCTTAGAGGATCACAGCTGAAAGAGTTTAGAGATAATGATGAAGATGATTAATAGCAGGAAATGTTTTTGCAAACGTACTCTGTACAGGTGTTTTGATAGGTACTTTGCATTATCTTATTTAATCCTAACAGCCACCCTGTAGGATGGGTGTTATCCCCATTTTACAGATGAAAAAACTAAGGTGTATAACGGGTCCAAGGATACAGTCAGTACCCAGGACTGCTAACCCCGAAGTTCTTTCTTAACTAAACTGGGTCTAGTTGCTCTGGTGATAGAATCTAATCTACACCTTAATTTTACAGATGAGGTTCAAGGAGGCAAAATGTCTTACCAAAGGAAGTGGGGGGAGTACCTTATCCAAGGGAACTAGAATCCAAGTTTCCTTTCAGGGCGCCATCTAGTCAAGGAATTAGCAGAGAAATTCAGATTTAAGAAACATTTATTTTATTTATTTTTGAGACAGGGTCTCACTCTGTTGCCCTGGCTAGAGTGCAGTGGCGCCACCGTGCCCAGCTAATTTTTTCTATTTTTGCTAGAGATGGGGTTTTGCTCTTGCTCAGGTTGTTGTCGGCCTTCCAGAGTGCTAGGATTACAGAAGGGAGCCACCATGCCCGGCCCATTTATTTATTTATTTATTTATTTTTAGTTTTTAAAATTTGAGTTGAGAGTAAAGAAACATTTATTAAGTGTTGCATCATTTCAATTTATCCTCAAAGCAGCCCCCATGAAGTACTCTACTGATCAGATGGGGAAATAAGCTCTGAGCAATAATTCCCCCCAAGGTCAATTAAGCAAATTAGTGGCACCGTCAGAATCACAAATTCAGGCCCAGAGGCTGCCAGCAGTTTCCTTTTTATTTTTATACAGATTTTTATTTCAATAGATTCGGGTGGGTACAAGTGGAGTTTTGTTACATGGATATATTGCATAGTGGTGATGTCCGGGCTTTTAGTGTACCCATCACCTGAATAGGGTACATTGTACCCAATAGGTAATTTTTCATCCCTCACCCCACTCCCACCTCCAGCAGTTTGCTTAACCTAACCTCAGGTTCTCTACTCGTGCGCCCGTGGTAGGAATGAACCCTCTATTTTCCCGCAGCCGGGGCCGCTTAGAGCGGTGCATTCTGGGATTCGCAGTATTGCCGCGAAGAGTCTAGACTCTGTGGGCCAATAGAATTCGAGCGCAGAGGAATGTACCCGCCTCCGCTGCCTGCTGGTTGCTCAGGGGACCCGAGAGCTAGCCAATGAGAAGTGCACCGATCCTGGTCGCCCGGGAAACCATATAACAACAAGATGGCGGCGCCGAGGGACGACTCGCTGGGCCTGCGTGGTGAGTCTGGTCCAAAGCCTTTCTGTCCACGGAGTCACCACACAGTGTGGGCCTCAAGCCCCGAGGGCTCTCGAGCTCCGTGGCTACCCCGGGAGCGGATTCGGGACCGCGTTTACCATGACTACACGTGGAGGCGAGAGGAGGCAACGTGGCTCCCAGGGCAGGGGTTAGGTCGAGGTAGACTTCGCGCCCTGAGAGTGTGCAGGAGCGATTAGGGATAGCTGGTGGCGGTCCTGGCCATGCTGGCGCTAGAGCCCTGGGGCCTGGGAGTGACGAATAGGCCGAGGAGGTGTGACGAAGAATGTTGTCAGTCAAGCACAGTACTGAGTTCGGTCCCCAAAACGTAGAGGGACAGGACACAGCTTTGCCCTCGGAGTCCCGGTCTACCTTTAGGAGGCATTAGCCTAAGAGGAAGACCCAGTCTTGCCCCTGGAAGCCCCAAAGTGAAAGGGGTAGACATGACTGTCCTCAGGCCACCCCCCCATCCCCGCCAGTCTGAGGGAGGAAGAGACACAGCCCTGCCCCCAGGAATCCCCTGACTGATGGGAAGATACAGTTTTTGCCCTCTGGGTTCTCCTATAATCCAGGAGATTAACCTGGAGACAGTGTGTTGGACTGGACCAGAGTGAGACTGGAAGTAGGGGAGTCAGTTGGGGACCATTGTGACAGCCCCAAAGAAGGGTAGTGTGAGTCCCACGAGGATGGCCCTCAGCGGGCATGGCAAGGAGGAGCTGTGTGTGAAAGACATTATAGAGTTTAACCTTGGGCTTTGGTAACTGATGGGATTAAAACGGAAGGAAGGAGAGAAGAATTTTGTGCTTCGGTGATGGTGTTCCATTAAGAAGGCAAAGTGGGAGGAACTGAGTTTGAGGGAAGATATTGGGTTTGCTTTGAGGACCAGTTGCTTTTTTCTCCCCTATGACAGCTTTGTTGAGCTATAATTCACATATTACATACTTCACTCCCTTAAAGTATACATTTTAATCATTTTTAGTGTATCTTAGTATATATTCCGTTAATATGAAATGTCAAGAATGGGCAAATCTATAGAGACAGAAAGTAGAATAGTGGTTGCCTAGAGCTGGCTGGGGTGGCAGCTGGAGGATAAATCAAGGGTAACTGCTAAAGGGCACAGGGTCTTTTTAGGCTGATGAAAATGTTCTAAAATTGAGATGGTTGCACGACTCTGTAAGTATACTAACAGCTTAAATTTACACCTTGCAAGGGTGAAGTATGTGAATTATATCTCAATAAAGCTGTTTTATGAAAAAGGTTGTATGATATATAATTCCATTTACATAACTTTCTTGAATTAAGAAAATTATAGAGATGGAAAACAGGGTAGCTGTTGCCAGGGATTAGGGCTGGGAGAAGGGAGGAGGATGGGTGTGACTTTAAAGAGGGAGAGTGCAGGTAGGAGTGGGGAAACTATTTCAGGACGGTGGTTCCAGGCAGGGGAGCCATCCGTGCATGGGACATTTGACTAGCAGTTCAAGTGGCTCAAGTGTAGGAGGTGGCAGGATGGATGATGATGTCAGGAGACACAGGCAGGGACCAGATGACCCATACTAAAGAATTTTGAATTTTTTCTATGGTTGGGAAGGAGCCACTGGGGAGCTGTATGCAGGGATTTTACATGTCTCCTTTGTGTTTTAAGAAGATTCTTCTGGCAATGTGTGGGGACTGATGAAGGGAGCCATGAGGAGCTGTCACCTTGGCCACATAAACCCTGGGAATGCCCAGAAAAAGCAGGGGCTGGGACAAAGTGGGGACAGAAGTAGGAGGCTGGGTGGTGGGGATGGGGAAAGTCTGGGCTTGGTCCTTGGAGGGGGCTCCTCCTGAGGAAGGAGCAGGGCTTGAGTCCCAAACTCTAATGCAGGCATGGGAGGCTGCCTCCAGGAAGCACGGGTTCCCTTGTTGGGCAGCTTCAGAAGGAGGCTGGAGGCCAGTACCAGAAATTTCCAAAGTGAAACTTCCTTGGATTTGTCCTAAAGAAACTTGGAGGTCCTAGGATTTCTAGATATTAGCCCCTTAATATACTTTATTTACTGAAAAGACTAGTGGCCTTTAATTATGCCCCTAATGTGCATTCCTCTTTCCAAAAGGAAGAGGGAAAGAAGGAAAACCAGCATTTATGGGTGCCTTCTGTGTGCCAGTAACAACAAAAACACACAATAGTCACAGCTCACATTTCTAAGTGCTTCCTTTGAGGTTGCCACTGGGCTAGATGTTTTATCTTATCTGTTATCTCTGAATCCCTTCAATAACCCTGCCCTGCTCCAGGCTCAGTGGCTCATGCCTGTAATCCTAGCACCCTGGGAGGCTGAGGTCAGAGGATCGCTTGAGGTCAGGAGTTTGAGACTAGCTTGAGCAAGAGCAAGACCCCATCTCTACTAAAAATAGAAGCACTTAGTGGGGCCTGGTGGTGCATGCCTGTCATCCCAGTACACGGGAGGCTCAGGCAGGAGGATCGCTTGAGCCCAGGAGTTTGAGGGTGCCATGAGCTAGGCTGATGCCACAGCACTCTAGCCTGGACAACAGAGCGAGACTCTGTCTCCAAAACGAAACACCCCTGCTCAGCCAGTACTATTACTATCCCCTCCCCATCACGTGGACTGTATCTTGATTGAACCCTGCCTTTGGGTTACCCCTCTCTGGCTCTAAAGTGTTGGAAGTGGTGCCTGGTTTTTGGTAGGAAGGAAAGAGATGCCTGGGCTTTGTGTCAACTGGCTCACTGATAGATGGACAGCCTCCTGGGTAGTATTGTTCTCAGGCTCTAAGTCTAGGGAAGTCCCAGGCTTCTGACTCCTCTCTGCATCCCATCCCCACCTCCACAGCCCTTTCGCAAGCACCACCAGGCCAAAGGTCTCCAGGGCCAGAGCAGAGAGCTGTCTGCCCAGAGGAGCAGGCAGACATGACCTCCGTCAGGGCAGTGGGAGGAGGTGAGGGGTATTGCTTCCTGGACAGTGCTCCTTGTTAGGAATAGTAGCTAAGAAAGAGGAAACTTCAGGCCACTCCCTGAGCCTAAAGCCCTGGGACCCCTCTGTCCCCAAGGGCTGAGTTCCTTCTTTCCTCTCAGGGAGCTCCTGACAGCTAGAATCTAGAACTATGAGCTCACCTTTGGCCTCCCTAAGTAAGACCCGGAAAGTGCCCCTGCAGTTGGAGCCTGTGAATCCTGGGTAAGGAGCTAGCCTCGTGGGTCTTTGTGTCCCTGCCCCTGTCTTCTTGATCTTTCTGTGGCCAGAGGAGAATGACTCCTAGTGTCTTGGGGAATACAAAGAAGAGTTACACAGCCTGCCCTGACCACCATCTTTCTCCTTATACCTTCTGCTGGGACGCCCTCCTTTGCATCTGAGCATAAACTGGGTTGTGCCTTTTGGTAAGGTATGGCCCCTGGAGGAGCGACTCAGTGTCTATCTGTTCATTTATTGTTTGTTTATTAATTCTGCAAACACTGGCTGGGCATGGTAGCTCACGCCTGTAATCCCAGCACTCTGGGAGGCTGAGTGGGGAGGATTGCTTGAGACCAGGAGTTCAAGACCAGCCCGAGCAAGAGCAAGACCCTATCTCTACAAAAAATACAAAAATTAGCTGGGAGTGATAGCACGCACCTATAGTCCCAGCTACTTGGAAGGCCAAGGCAAGAGGATGGCTTGAGCCTGGGAATTTGAGGTTGCAGTGAGCTATGATGACACCACTGCATTCTAGCTGGGGCAACAGAGCAAGACACTGTCTCAAAAAAAAAAAAAAAAAGAAAGAAAGAAAGAAATTCTGCAAACACTCATGGTCTATCTCTCCTGGGCCAGGTCCTGTGCTGGGCTCTCAGTGAAGGGAATCTTTTACAGCTGTTTAGCACTTTCATCTTTTCAAAGTATTTTTACCTCTCTTTTCTTTCTTGCTCTTCTGAACACCACTTTGAACCATTCTAAGGCCAACGAGATCCAGAGGGGTTAAGGAACAGGCCTGGGGTCTCACAGCCTTTGCAGAGCAGAATTGGGGCTGGGCTCACGGGCTTCGCAAGTCCTGTAGTCTCTCACCCAAGACTGCCCTTTAGCTCTCTCCCCATCCTTCTCCACTGGAAGGAACCAGACCCCCTGAAGCCTGTCCCTTGGCTCACCCCAGGGTGGGGAAGGGATTCGGGGTGGAAGTCCTTGGGAGGCAGAGGCCCAGCCTCCATCCCTCTTAGCTTTGGCTGGGGCCTGGCGCCCAGAACCTTTTCCCTGGTGATATTCTGGGGGGTTCTAACTCGTATTTCTTCCTTCTCCTTCTTGCCTGGGTTCCCAGGAGGCGAGGGATACAAAGCTACGGAGATGGTGAGTGTGGGCTCCGCCCTCGTGTCCTCTTCACCTCCCATCTGCCTGGACGTCCTTACGGTTGGGCAGACGGAGAGAAAGAACATGGCGAAGGCCCTTGTCAGCTAGAGCAGCGGCCCGCCACAGTGATATCTGCAGCTCCCCCGCCCCGTCTTGCTAAGGGCTGGGCTTCCTTCCTGGCAGCTCTCAGATTAGGAGCCCCCACACTCTTAGCAGAGATGTCATCACTAATATTTGAATCCCTTGGCCCGCTCTGGGACTGGCTGGTGGGTACCTGGAAACTATGTGAGGGCCAAGAAATTACCCAGCCCAGGGGTCCAAACCCCAGGTCCCCTTCCCCTGACAGCCTCCTCCAGCCCATTGCAGCCTTTTCTCCCCAAGGGCTGCAGGCTTAGGCCTTTGGATCCCAACCCCACTTCTGCCCTGCTATGGTGCTGGCACTGGCTACTCAGGTCCCCCCCGGTTTGGGCTGGATAAACTCTAAGCAGAGGCCCATTCTGGTTGGATCTTTGTTCCCCAGCCTCCTGAGTCCCCTCATACTCTTAGTGGGGACAGCGTGTAGTCTGCTTCACCCTGGCCAGGGCCCAGGACCTGAGTTTCCTCTGGGCCTTGGTCCCAGAGCAATGAACTAGGCATTCCTGTCTGCAGAAGATGAGGTGGATATGCTGAATGATGCCCATGGCTCAGAAGAAAGGATCTCTGTCCCTTCCTGCTGTGATGGCATAGGCGCCCCTGTGTGTCAGCAAGGTGAGAGCAGAGGCCCAACGGAGTCTGGATCTTGGCAGCAGGAGGGGCCCCAGAGAAGGCGTGAGGCCCAGGGAGGCATGGTACCTACTTTTGCCTGCTGAGTCTGAGGCAGCTGCTCCCACTCCTGGCTGACCGTGGCCATAAGCCTGTACCCCTAAACCTCTCCAGGACCTGGCTTGGCATAAAGCCACACAGGCCCCACCCTTGGCTCAGGAGGTCTGACCAAACCCCTGGCCAGGCTGTGGCTGGAGTCACCATCAAGTATGATGTCAGTGGGTCCAGGATTCAGGTCAGAGAGGGATGAAGGGTCTGAGGGTGGAGCTCAGCTCCTAGCCATCTGCTTCCTGCCTCTGCAGGGCTCTGGAAAGGCCAGAAGTCCCCCAGATAGTCCACTGAGCCTGGCCCACACCATCTGCAATGGAGGTGCCTAAAGTGGGACAGGGCTAATCAGGGCGACTTCCCAGAGTGGGGAGGATTTAGCAGGTCTGGGGAAAGGGGAAGATGTGGGCAAGCAGGGACGAGCTGTGGGAGTGCTGGGCACGATCAGGGCCTGCGCCGGGAGTCTGGAGAAGCTGGGGATGAGGTTAGAACTTCCCGCCAGCCGTGACATCTTAAGCAAGCAGCTTCACGTCTCCCTGTTCCTGTTTCCTGCCTTGTGAAGTGGGAATTGGGAGATCAGTGTGTTGAGGTGAGGATTCCACGAGATGCTACTTGGTGGAGGGCCCCTAGACAGTGATTGTCACACAGGGGTGCTCAAGGTGATGGCTACCAATCAGGTCAGCTGTAAGAAAGGGCCCGGCGATCCTCAGCCACCCCCCTCCATTTTACGGAGGAGGAATTGAGGTGGAAAAAGAGATAGGAGAGCCCAGGATCCCACAACCAGTTAGTCATGAAGCCAGGATCTCCTACACCCCAGCTGGGGACACTTGCAGTAGTAACCACAACAGCCAGCTCTTCCCCTTAAGAGAGCTGTGCTCCCCGTACTTCTCCCTGTCATTCTCTCCTCTCCCCATGGCCAGCTGGTGTCTGTTCCCACCAAGGTCACAAGTGAGGATTTGCCTGTCCTATTTCACTTCTCTGACAGCAGCATCCGACACTGTCCACTGCTTCCTTCTTCTCACCACCTCACCCACCCACCCCCCAGCTTCCAGCTCTTGGCCGCCATTGCCCTCTGCTTGCAGGCCCTTTCCTCTTAGTGCTGGTCGCCAGGTTGCCCTCCCGGCTTTTCAGTGAGAGGTTCCACCTGCCTGGATTCTCCCCTCCCTCTGCCCCGGGAGCTCGCACTCCAGTGCACCCCACCGTAGACATCTGACATACAAATGTGTGTATGTCGGTAGAGATGCTTTTGACCACAAGTCAAAGAAAAGTCTTCCTTAACTAGCACGAACATTAAGGAAGATTTATTATCCTGCATACCAAGAAGTCCTAAGGAGGCCCCTCCAGGGTTGTTCATTCACTGACTCAAAGACATCGTCAAGAGCTCAGTTTTCTCCATCTTTCATTGAGCCAGCCTTGAATTGGCAGCCCCATGTGGTCGCTCCATGATCGTTCCTGCTTCACACATAGAAAGGACAATATCCAGGGGGGAAAGGGGCTTGTTTCTTCCTATGTCTCTCTCTTTTTTTCTTTTTCCAAACTTTTTATTTTGAAAAAGTTCCAACATCCAAGTTAAAATAATAGTATAGTGAACACTCATGCATCCTCAATCTAGATTCCACTGTTCTGCCACATTGCATTCTTTCTCTCCGTATACACGGATATATGAATGTAAAGGTATCATTTAGATGAACCATTTAGAAATAAATAGCAGATATCATGACATTTAGCCTCTAACTCCTTCAATATGCATCTCCTAAGACTAAGGAAATACATAATCACAGTGCTATTATCACACCTAAGAATATTAATAATTCTGTAATACCCTCTAATGTCTCTTTTATACTCACATCTCACCAGTGTCCCAAAATATAGAGATTTTTTTCCCCCCTGAACTAGAATCTAATCCAGAGTCCTTAGATCAGACTAATGTCTGCCTTTTTAGAAAGTGACATGGGGCCGGGCACGGTGGCTCATGCCTGTAGTCCCAGCACTCTGGGAGGCCGAGGCAGGAAGATCGTTTCAGGTCAGGAGTTTGAGACCAGCCTTGAGCAAGAGCGAGACCCCGTCTCTACTAAAAATAGAAAAAATTAGCCAGGCATCGTGGTGTGCACCTGTAGTTCCAGATATTGGGAGGCTGAGGCAGGAGGATCCCTTGAGTGCAGGAGTTTGAGGTTGCTGTGACCTATGATGACACCACTGCACTCTAGCCCAGGTGACAGAGCGAGACTCTGTCTCAAAAGAAAAAACAAAACAAAAATGATGTGGACATTGTGAAGAGTCCTGGCCCCGTGTCCGACACGGCGCCCACGTTCTGGCCTTATCGGGCAGTCTGCTCACAGGGGAGTTTGCCTGCAAACTGGAGGGTAGATTTTGAGGTTTGATTAGATTGAGGGTGAAATTTTTGGCTGTACTTCAGAGTGATGTGGCCCACATGTCATGTCACTTACTTGTACACCTGGGACAAATTACTTATTTGTCTTCTGTGCCTCAGTTTCCTGAAACAGTTCATTTACCTCTTAGGCATATTTTGAGGATTACGTGAGTTGATCTATGTAAGTGTTTAGAATAGTCCCTGTTATGTAAGTGTCAGCTGCTGTCAGTACTTTTATTTCTATTCCTGGGGATCCCTCTCCCCCTCTTGCCGACCCACCATACCTCAGCCTCAGCCCCACGCCTGGGGTCTGAAGACTTTGTCTGCTTGGCAGTCCCTGCATCCCATGACTCGGAGCTGATGACTGCCATGACGAGGAAGTTGCGGGACCTGGAGCGGCAGGTGAAGGCTCAGACTGATGAGATGCTCTCCAAGGTGGGGCCGCAGGCTAGAGAGGGCCGGGGTCCAGTCTGAGAGGTAGAGGGGCCCCAGGCTGGGAAGCACAGGGAGGCCAGCAGTCAGACCAGGACAGGTGGCTTCTAGGACCATCTCCTCCATTGAACTGCCCCATTCAAGGGCCAGGTCTGGCCTGGAACTGATCTGGGTCCCCGTGATCCAAGCAGAGTGGCTGGGGGAAGACCTCAGGTAAACAGGGCCCAACAGACCTTGGACTGGGCACAGCAGTGGACTTCTGAGTGGAGTGTGGCACCCTCAGAGCTGGGGCAGATATTCTGGGTCTTCCCATCTGGAAGGGGCTCTGGACACCACCGGGCCGCATGCTCACCCACGTCTTCTGCTGCAGGATCGGAAGATATCAGCCCTGGAGGACTTGGTGCAGACCCTCCAGCAGCAACAGGGTAAGAGGCCCTCTTGGAGGGCAGGTCCCCCCAAGTTAAGGCACCTCCCCTGGGCCTGTGGCTCCTGGAAGCTTGGACAGTGACATCTGGCATCAGGGCTCCAGGAGCATCAAGCAGATTCCTTGGTGGGGTCTGCACAGCTGAACCTAGAGGGGCAGTTACAGAGCAAGAGTCTCTCCAAGAAAAGAAAAACCAAAAAGCACTCCACACTCTGGGACAGTGCTGGAGTCATTCATTGTCTTCCTCTGTGGGGCTGAGGCCCCTCGGCATGAGGGTGCCATGTAAAGCGTGGAGGCCATGCAGCTCCGAGGGGAGCGGTGGCCTCCAGAAAGTCAAGGCACCCCTGTGGGGGTGGGGCCAGAGAGATGGGGGGCAAGAGGCAGTTCTTGGGAGATCCCCAGAACAGCTTCTCCAGATGACCCTTAGGGCAGAGCGCTGGTCAAGGCCAGAGGTGACCTGGCAGCCTCCGTGCTGGGGCAGCTGAAGCCTGTCCCTGTCTTCCCTGAAGTCCAGGCGACCCTGCAGCGGCAGGAGGAGCTGGAGACAATGTGTGTGCAGCTGCAGCAGCAGGTCGGGGAGATGGAGGTGAGAGGCGTGGGGCCCCAGGGACGCGGGCAGCCAGCAGTCCCCAGCTCTGGGCAGTCTGCCTCTCAGGAACTGGGTCCGAGCCCACCTTTCTGGGCCCCTCCTTGCTACATCCCACCCAGGGGGCTGCACTGTGTTCCCTACCCTGGGCCAGTGCAGGATTTAAAGAGCCAAGGAGGTGTTTGGGGCTAGAGCACACTTTTCCTTTTGGGTCTGACTCAGACTCTGAACGTGTCCCTCCCCTGCTTACCGGGAGACCTCAGGGCTCCCATTGGGCTGAATTCCAAAGGCCTTACATGACCCTTGTGGGCTACCCCTGCCCACCTCCTCACCTCACCTGGAAGCTCTCTCCTCTGCAGCCACAGGGCCCTTCCTCTGTTCTTTCCCACCTCAGGGCCTTGGCCTGTGCTGTCCCCTCTGCTGAAGTGTTTTCTCCCACCTCCCCTAGGCGAGTTTTTACTCATCCTCGATCATCTCGTTGGGGCCCACCCTGACCACTGACCAGGGAGATTCTCTGTCCTGTGCTTTCTTTTTTTTTTTTAAATTATTTTTGAGAGACAGGGTCTCACTCTGTCCCCTAGGCTGGAGTGCAGTGGCATGATCATAGTTTACTGCAGCCCGGAACTCCTGGGCTCAAGCGATCCTCCTGCCCCAGCCTCCCAGGTAGCTGGGACTACAGGCATGTGCCACCACACCTGGCTAATTTTTCTTATTTTTTTGTAGAGATGGGATCTTGGTATGTTGCCCAGGCTGGTCTTGAACTCCTAGCCTCAAGCGATCCTCCCCCCTCGGCCTCCCAAAGTGCTAAGATTACAGGCGTGAGCCACCGCGCCCAGCCCCGTATGCTTTCTTAGTGCTGTGTTTATCTTCCCCTGTGGAACTGTGAACTCCACAAGGGAGGGATCACTTTCCTCCTGTTTGTCACTGTGTATGCAGGACCTAGCACTGAATTGATCAAGGCCATCCCCTGCTTCTGGCCGTGACTTCTTACTCACTTGGTGACTCGGTTACCCCAGTCACCTCTCCTCCTCTCACTCACACTCATTTAAACAGTAAGGCTCAAACTGGTGGGACACTAGGCACAAGGAAGGGTCCCAGGCAGGCAGGTGTCCTCAGGGCTCGCCACCCCTCCACTGGCCCTGCCAGAAGTTCTTCCTGGGACTCAGCCTCTTCCCCTCTCCACGTGGTGTTGGTTTCCAAAACCCCAACCTAATTTAAGACCGCAGAAGCAAACCCCCAAGCCTCGGCTGCAGCTGAGAGCCCTTCCCACCCAGGCCTGTTCACACCTGGGCTGCAGAACATGAAGCTGCCCCTGAGCAGCTGCTGCGGGGGCGTGAGGGAGGCACCCTAGGGCCGCAGGACGGAGGGCATGGCTGCTCACACGCGCACATCAGCCACACATTTATTGGGTCATTAATTTCACAATGCACACAGCGAATCTACCATGTGTCAGGCCCCGCCAGAGCTGCGTTAGGGTGTGAACAAGACAGCCTGCTGGGGGCTGCCGGTCTAGAGGGGGAGAGAGACCCAAATGAGTCCACAGATACACAGGTACAGAGCGTGGTATGAAATAATTAAATGGGTGACACGATAGAGATGAGTTGGGGGATGGGCCACTGTGGGGGTAATAACACTGGCCATGAGACCTGGAGGGTGAGAAGGGGACTGGGGCAGAGGGTCCAGGCCAAAGAGAGGACAGGCGCCACCTCGCGCTGCAGAGACTTGGCCGGTGGTGCATGGCTGTGGGGAGCAAGAAGGAGAATGAAGAGACAGGAGAGGCCCATAGTGGCCACGTTACGTGGGAGCCGCCCGTGGTGCCCGGCAGGTTCTGTCCTGCAAGAATGGAAACCTTGGAAGGTTTCAGTTAAAGAAGCGGCATGACAGGACTCTGTGGTGTGGGGAGCAGGTGGTGGGGTGCAGAGTGGCTGGGGGAGGCAGAGAGAAGCGGCCTTTTGATCGTCCTGGAGGGAGACAGCAGTGGCTTGAGCCAAGAGGTAGCTGGAGACAGAGCCGTGTGGACAGGTGCCAGGCGGCGTTGGAGGGGCACCCACGGGCCTTGCGGTTGTCAGGAGTGACGTGGCAGAGGAAGGAATGGGTCATGGAAGGTTCCCAGGTGGAAGGGGTGCTGTTTACTGAGACAAGACCTGGAGGGGAAGAGGGTTGGGAGGTGGGGGCAGGAGTCACGACTGGGACAATTCATTTTGAGATGTCGCTCGACATCTGAGCGCAGACGGTGGGAAATGTGAGTCTGGCGCTCAGGGGTGAGATCTGCATCCGATACGAAGTTGAGTTCCGTCCATACACATTTGGGAGTAGATGAGCACCGTTCGGAAGACGGCAGGTGGCGCAGGGCTGGGGACCGCCACGTGTTGGTGTGGAATAGGACTGGGGAACAGCAAAGAAAACTGTAAAAGAGCAGCCCTCGGGTAGGAGGAAAACCAGCAGGAGTTGGACGAAATGACAGAAATGTGCCCGCTGGGTCGTGGCCGCACCGAGCCCAGTTTCAGCGAGGGTGGAGATGGAAGATAGTAGAGTGGTTGAGAGAAAAGGAGATAAGGAAGCGGCCCCAGGAAATGTAGACAATTCAGAAGTTTTCCTGTGGCAGCGGGGACATGTGCCCAAGCCCAAGGGAGGCTGGCTTGTGGGGGTCGTGTCCTCAGTCCTGCAGGGCAGGATGTCCTGCTTCGTCCTCACTGTCAGGCCAGACCCATGTGGTTCCCCACAGCCAGAGTGGCTAACTTAATTAATTAATTAATTTATTTATTTTGAGACAGAGTCTCACTTTTTCGACCTGGCTAGAGTACAGGTGACATCATCATAGTTCACTGCAACCTCCAACTCCTGGGTTCAAGTGATCCTCCTGCCTCATTCTCCCAAGTAGCTGGGACTACAGGTGCTCACCACCACGCCCGGCTAATTTTTGTATTTTTTGTAGAGACGAAGTCTTGCTCTTGCTCAGGTTGGTCTCAAACTCATGGCCTTAAGTGATCCTCCCCACTTGGTTTCCTAGAGTGCTGGGATTACAGGTATGAACCACTGTGCCTGGCCAATTTTTTTTTTTTTTTTTTTTTTTGAGATGGGGGTCTCACTCTGTTGCCCAGGCTGGAGTGCAATGGTTTGATCACAGCTCACTGCAACCTTGAACTCCTGGGCTCAAGTGAGCCTCCTGCATCAGCCTCCTGAGTAGCTGGTAGTACAGGGAAACCACCAAGCCCAGCTAAATTTTTTTTCATTTTTTTGTAGAGATAGGGGTCTTGCTATGTTGCCCAGGCTGTTCTCAAACTCCTGGGCTCAAATGATCCTTCCTCCTTGGCCTCCCGAGTCGCTGAGAGTGGCTCCCAGAGTGGCTCACTTTACTGAGTTCTTTCTTGTGCCAGGCACTGTGCTTAGTACTTGGCATGAATCATCTTACTGAGTCCTCACGAGCTTATGTGGGCAGGGGCTGCCATTGCCATTTACGGAGGAGGAACCTAAGGCTTTAGGAGGCAAAGTGGCTTTCCAAGGTCACAGCCAGGAAGTGGGCAAGATTTCCCAGCCCATCCCCTTTGTCCAGTTGGCTCTGGGGCTCCAGTCACCTGAGGACTGAGGCTGAGGATTGGGCTGATGCTGCCTTCCCTGGGAAGGGCTGAGTTGTTGCCCCTGCATCTCCCTCTTCTTCCCCACAGCGGTTCCTCAGTGACTATGGCATGCAGTGGGTGGGTGAGCCCATGGACCAGGAAGACTCAGAGAGCAAGATAGTCCCAGAAGATGGCGAGAGGGACTGGATGACAGCCAAGAAGTTCTGGAAGCCAGGTAGAGTAGAGGGTCCACCCTGGGCCCCTCTTCAGGGAGAATTCTCCAACAACTTCCCATCGGCCAGCAGCCCAGAGGCCCATGTCCTTCATGCCGCAGCCTCCCAGCATGAGACGCCCCTGAGATGGCACACACCTTGCCCCGACCCAGTGCAGGAAAGGCCTTGGCCTCCATCACTGACCGCCTAACCCGCTGCCTAGTTCCTTCCCTGGTCTCGCCTAGGACTCTCTCGCTCTCTCTTGCTCAGCTGTGAAAGGTTCCGGAGGCCCAGAGATACAGGATGTAGCGAGACCTCATTTGCCTCAGGCTCCATAGTCTACAGAATGTCACCCTCTAGAAGCTGTTGCAACCCTCTGTTCTGGAAGCCATTTCTCGATTCCCAGGGCTTGGCCCCCTCCTTGGACTCCCTTTCCAGGTTCATTTATGACCATTGAAAGCCACCACTTCTTATTTTTAACTCAACTGCTAATATCTAGAGGGGTGCCCCCACAACCCCTTTCTTTCCTGGATTTGAGTCTGTGGAACTGGCCATTCCTGAAATCTGGGTCCAGTCTCTTCAAAGAATGGAGGTTGTTAACTAGACGATACTTCTCCGGGCTCTGGAGTCAGCCAAACCTGGGTCCTCCTCTCGACTCCACCACCTATTCCAGTTGTGACTTGAGCAAGCGACTAACATTCTCCGAGCCTCAAGTTCTTCATCTGTAAAATGGGGGAATACTCTTCCCCTTGGAGTTATAAGGAGTAAATGAGTTAAGCATGGAGTTCATTGACCTTGCATATCATTGACTTGACAAGTAGGAGCTCTTACTGTGTCCAAAGAGTCTTAAGGCATTGGCAGTCTCACAGGAACACAAGCTTAGCTCCCAAGGGGACCATTTGGAAGATGACAACCCTCTCCTGATTTCACATTTCCTGCTGGGTGAAAACCCAGACTCCAAATGTGAGGGTCCTGCTTCCTACTTAGGCCTGGGCTTGGTCCCTGAATCTCAGGGTACAACCCCCTCCCTGCCTATTCTAAAAACATCACTTCCTGTTTTTGCAACATTTGCAGCTTTCAAAGCATTTTTATAAATGCCGTTGACATGGGCCAGGGGTTTCTCCGTTTTCTAGGTGGGCAGACGGAGGCACTTCAGCAGTCTGTAGACTCTGAGTGTTGAGTGGAGGGGGTAAGACTGAAGGCTGACAGCCCGTCTGGGAGGCAGGTGCAGTCTTCCAGGCAAAAGATGGGATGATGCCTGGCATGCCGGTGATGCTGTGGAGGTGGCAGGGAGGGGCAGGGCAGAGAGATTCAGGAGTTGGGATCCGTGGCCTTGCATGAGGGAGAGGGTGGGAGGAGTCAGGCCTGGCCCCGGGGAGCACGGCTGTGGGGAAGATGCTGAGTGTCTGGGACACAGCAGAGCCGGGGAGCTGTGGCCCCCAGCGATGCCAGGATGTGGGGTGTGGCCCTGCTGCCCAAACACTGCAGGCCCCGGCACACCAACGCAGGTGCGCTCTAACTGAACGAGGGCGTGGCGTCGTGAGAAGAGTTCTCTAGGGACTCCTTGGCCTGGGGTGAGAGGTGGCTTTAAGGTGGCTGCAGGCACTGTCAGAATGTCTGTCCTGGGTATAGGCCCCTGGCATGGCATGCTGGGCTCAGGCTTCACGGGGGGCTGCCACCCTGTTGAAGGGCAGCCTGGCACTTGGCTGGTGAGGACCTTCTTTCTCCCTGGGGGAGGGGGCAGACCAGAAGGCTGGTTTCTGGCCCTGGCCCCGTAGATTCCTATTCTTCCCACCCCCAAAAAAGACAGCAGCCTTCACTCTGCCCTGTTTGTTTCTGTGTAAGGCTAGCTCTGAGGCTGAGCGCTTCACAGCTAAAGCAACTTGGGAAAACCGCCTGCTACTCTGTCTTGGAGGCCCCTTTGTGCATCTTCTTCCTGCTTTTGCATTTTGCTTTTTCAGCATGGGAGGGGCCTTGGTTTGGCTCTTTCTGCCAGATGAACTGGCAGGTTGTTTTTCAGTGCTAGCAGCTTTTTCTCCCAGGACTTCCCTCTCCCCAGGTGCCAGCCTGCCTCTGCTGCAGGAGGGGCCCTTGGGGTCACAGTCTGGCCTCTTGCTCTCTTGATGCTCAGGTTGATTTCTCTGGCTTTCCTTTCATTGGGTCCCACTCCCCACGGGCTCTGGGGCAGAGGCCAGTGGTCTGGTGAGCCAAAGAGGGGATGATTCAAAAGTTCTAGAGCCTGAGATGCTTCCTGAGGGAGGAGGGTCAGTTGGACCCATGAAGGAGGCCCAGCAGAGGGGAGGCTTTGCAAGGGCTTGTTCTCAGGCTGATCAGTCGTCCTGCCCGCCCTCTCTGCCAGTATATGGAGCATCACATAGGGTACCGTGCCAGGTGCTTCAGGGTGTGTGGATACACGAAAGGGACCACAGTCCTGCTCTGGTCACACCACCATCACCCAGGTGTTGAGCCTCAGGGCTGAGAGCTCCTGGTCAACTGTGAGCTCCTCACTCCCCACTACTTCCCTGTTCCCCTGTGAGCCCCCCTTCCCTGCCTCTCCCTCCACATCTCCAGCCCCCTGCCAGCCCCGCCTCCACCCCAGCGTCTGTCCTTCCTCCCCAGGCCCAGCTCTGGCACCTGGGTTGGAGCCACCCTGAGCCATACTGGGGGCCTGGCCGGGCAGGCTCGGCTCCTTCCCACCCTCACTTCCACGTCAAGCCTTTGATGGCGCTGTCCTCCCAGAGGTGCCTTGCCCCCTTCGCACCCCTCGTTTGTGCAGGTCAGACCCCACCTCCGCCAACAAACCTGCCCCGAGTGCCCCCTCAGCGCAGGCGAGGGCCGCGTGGGAAGGGGCCGTGCTGCAGAGCGAAGGGCTGGAGGCTGGGGCTGAGGCGGGCCAGGCTCAGATGGGTCCTGTGGGGGCAGATTGTGAACCTCCCTGAGCCTGGTTCCTCCTCTACAGAATGAGGGGAATGGTACCGACTGGCTCCCCGCGCTACAGAGTGGATGGAATGGGACGGTGCCCGTGGCTGACGTGTGGCAATGAACAGCGGCTGTTAGCCATTGTCACTTAGCTGTTGTCATGCCCTGGAGTGTCCAGCACGGTGCTTAGCACACAGGATTGGCTGGGTGACGGGAGCACGTCAGGACAACCGTCTGCACAGGACGAGGTGGGGCCCAGCAAGAGCTCAATCCTGCCGGGCCACAGGCTGGTTCAGTGCCCTGGCAGCGGCCAGACCCTCAGGGCCTCTCTCCTCTGCATCTGCCCCTCCGAGGAGCAGAGTGAATGTAGGTAGAGTCCCTGCAGCAGGGCCTGGCTGACAGGTGTGTGATAACAGCGGTTCCGGTTCTGTTTCCTGTTGCAACAGTCTCTGCATGACGAGGAGGGGCTGGGCGGGTGGGCGCCGCAGCAGGAGGTCGTGCCAGCAGGGCTGCGAGGGCTGCCACACCCCACTGACCATGGCAGGCTCTGGCCCACCCGGGCTCCACAGCTCTCCCGCGGCACTCACCACATGCCATTGTCACCGTGTGCTGCCCTGTCTCCCTCACTTGAGCTGAGTCTGAGGAGGGCAGGACTCTGGGCATGGGCAGGGCCTAGCAGAGTGTGGCTGCTCAGACGTCGCTGGATGAAGAGACCCTGCCAGGCTTCTAGAGCACCCACTGTGAGCCGGGCCCAG
Source organism: Eulemur rufifrons (assembly GCF_041146395.1). Classification (NCBI taxonomy): domain Eukaryota; kingdom Metazoa; phylum Chordata; class Mammalia; order Primates; family Lemuridae; genus Eulemur; species Eulemur rufifrons. Next base: position 17,557,248 of record NC_090990.1, on the reverse strand, counting down.
GCTCGACTAGAGCACCCACTGTGAGCCGGGCCCAGGCTCGACTAGAGCACCCACTGTGAGCCGGGCCCAGGCTCGACGCTCCAGCCTGAGCTCACGGGGCACCTGGTGTGACTGAAGGCAAACAAGCAAGTAGAAAGTAGCAGCCTGTGACAAGGGCCAAGCGAGTGGGTCCAAGGGTTCCAGGAACCCAGCCTCGAGGAGAGGGACTCCTGGCAGGGCTTCTCCGAGGAGGTGGGGGTGAGTGAGAGCAGCCTGAGCCCAGTGACAATGACAGCCACCATCTGCCAGGCACTTCCTTTGAGCCTCACAGCAGCCCCGTGAAGTGGGGACGGCCATCATCTTCATCTACAGAAGAGGAAGCTGAGGCCCACAGAGGCCCACTTGCCCAAGGTCGCAAGCTCAGACATGCCCTGCAGTGTGACACCTGAGTGTGAGGGAGGGGCGTGTTGAGGGGGGGCCCCGTGCTGAGGGTCTTGGGAGTCGGGCTGAGGAGCTTGGACTTGACCTCATGCCTCCCTACTCCTCTTTTTAATGCACTCGTGGGCTTGAAAGCTGGACAAGGCCTCAGAGATGATGCCCTGGCGCTGTCCCCTCTCCGGAAAGGGAGCCCAGTGAGCAGCTGCCCCAGAACCAGAACTGAGGGGCAGCCTGTGTGGTCCCTGCAGAGTGAGGCCGAGTCCCTGGGGCCCCGCATGCTGCATGGCTCAGGGCATGACACCCTGAGCCCAGTTTCCTCATTTGCAAAATGGGAATGGCCCTGCCTGTCTCTAGGTGCTTGGGATGGAATCGTCATTTACAGACAGCTTCACCGGCGGGGGCTGGAGGGCAGGACAGGGTTCCTACTATCTACCCACTCCACAGGAAGGAAAGCTGCGGCTCGGGGAAAATGCCTCCCCAGCCGGGTGCTGCCGCTGGCTCAGGGCAGAGCTGGGACTTGCCCTCTGACCTTCCTCACCCTGTGTGGTCCCCACCAGACCTCTCTCCCGCTGCAGGACCTCTGCCAGCGGGGCGGGGGGCTCACTGGTTTCACCAGGCCCTGCCATGTGGTGGCAACACTAGGCTCTTCCTGTCTTCCCTTTACCCAGAGCTGGGGTTCCTTATTCCTGGGTCCCTGGTCTCACCTCTGCCCCATCGCATCCGGGGCCTCCCAGCCCACCCTGCTGTTACTTCTCTAAGTCCAGCCCAGCAGGCCGAGAGCCGCCAGGGCCGGGTTTCTTGGCAAGCTTCCCTCTTCCCTTACATTGCTTCTCAACATCCTCCCCAGGCTTCTGCCTGTCCCTATCCCCTATTGGCCACCCCATGTCCCTCAGCCTGAAAAGTCCTGGCCCCAGGAAGCAGCTTGGATCAGGGCAGGAGCACTGGATTCGGAGTCCACATCTGAACACTCCTCCTGGCTATGCTCTCTCTGGTCTGATCAGGCCACTCATTTGAACTTTCTAGACTCACTTTCCTGTCTGTTAGAAGAGGAGGTGGGCAGGGACTGCAGGAGATGATCTTTTCCACTGTTATTTTTAGGTTTACCAATTTGTTTTTACGGTAGTGAGTTGTTAAAGGAAAATAATGTCTTGATATAGTTCTGTGAGCTTTTCCCGGGGATCTCAGGGACTCAGGGGGAGGTAGGGCGGTCCCCGTGACAGCAGGAGATGTAGGCAAGAGGGGAAGGCCAGCTGGTGCGTCCTGTTTCAGCAGCTGCAAAGGCAACAAGAAACAGCCACCCACATCTGTACCTTCCCAGTACACTGCAGTGCTGTGGGGAAAGGAATTGGGTCCCCAGAGCCCTGACCCACATCCTGCCGCAGCCTGGCTGTCCTGGTGAAAAACAGCCTTTGACAGGCCCCGGAAGTTACCGGTATGTGGTAGGGTTACACCCTAGTGCATGACTGACTTGGGGGCCAGGTCCCCAGCCAGTATCCCACCTACCCTCCGCCCTGTCCGCTCTGGTGTCCGTCATGGCTGTCCCCACTACCCCATCGGCACCCCCCGAAGTTTATGCACAGCTGTACGTGCAACACATTTTTCAGAAGAGGAGGCCAAAGCTTTGTCAGCTTCTCAAAGGGGTCTGTGACCCAGAAATAGTCACACAACCTAAGGGCTGTCCCATGTCTGTTCTGTCCAGCAGCTGTCCCCACACCCTTCCTAATAGCCATCTGTCCCTAAGCCTGACCTCCCTCTCTCTCTGGATGGTGCAGATGGGTGGGAAAAACAGACTCAAGCTTCAGCCCCGGCTCCAATCTCAGTCTCTCCTGTAACTTGCCAAGTGGCTTGGGGTGAGTCATTTTTCATCTCTGTGGGCCTGTTTGCTCATGTGTAAAATGGAGATAAATAACCCCCGCCTCATAGCCTCAGGCTTGGCCTAAGGACCATATGTGCAAGGTAGAGTTGGCAACAATGGCTAACAGAGTGCTTGTTCCCAGTGGCCCTCACGTGGTCATCTTAGAGCCTTCCAGCTATCCTGGGAGGCAGATACGATTGCCATCCCATTTTAGAAGAGAGCGCTGCAGCACGGAACATTAAATGACCTGTCTAAGGTCACACAGGTAGAAGTGGAGGACCTGGGATTTGAACCCCGACAGCCTGTTTTTTTTTTTTTTTTTTGGAGATGATGTCTTACTCTGTCACCCAGGCTGAAGTGCAATGGCACAATCATAGTTCACCGTAGCCCACCTAATTGTTTTTCATTTTTTTGTTTTTTTAGAGATGGGGTCTCACTATGTTGGCCAGGCTGGTCTGGAACTCCTGGCCCCAAGCAATACTCCCTCTTCAGCCTCTCGAGTTGCTGGGATTATAGGCATGAGCCACTGTGCCCGGCCGAACCCAGGCAGCCTGGATCCAGAGCTGGGAGCTCTGCCCTGTGCTTTTCAGCTGCCACCCCATTGCCTGACAGGCAGATCTGGGATCAAATCCTCTTCTGCCGCTTACTGTTGTGCCTCCCTAGACAAGCCATTTAACTTCCTCAGTTTCCTCATCTGGAAAATGGAGACAATTGTAGCCTCCACAGTATAGGTTGGTAAGAGCAGGGAGTGTGGTAATGGATATTAGACCCCTAGTGCAAAGTCAGCACCCAAAGGTAGCTGTTATTGTCTAGTGTTAGCTGTCCTTCCTTTAACCCCGGGAGGTCACTGGAAGAGACACCAAGGCCACTGCCTAGCGTGGGAGGGGCCACAGGAGCCGGGACTGCTAGGGCACACTGCAGCCACCAGAGGCTCATGGATGTCTGTCCTCTTTGCCAGGGGACTCAGTGGCGCCCCCTGAGGTGGACTTCGACAGGCTGCTGGCCAGCCTGAAGGACCTCAGTGAACTGGTGGCAGAGGGTGAAACCCAGGTGATGCCGGTGCCGGGCGGGGCGAGGCTCCGTGCCCTGGAGCCCATCCCACTGAAGCTCTACCGGAATGGCATCATGATGTTCGACGGGCCCTTCCGGCCCTTCTGTGATCCCTCCACTCAGGTAGGAGCCCGGGTGGGGGTGCCCCTGCCTGCCCACCATTAGTTGGGGATGATGGAGCCAGCTCGCCCCGGGCCCGGCCTGCCCGCTATGGGCACTCAGGCCCTCACACGACTTGCAGAACCGCCGCCCCGCCCCTGTCCTGGGCTTGTGACTGTTTCCAGAGTGTGAGGCGTGGGTAAGCCCAGGGCGAGGGCCCGCCGTGCAGACAGGGCACCCCACAGGCCCAGCTGGGCTCCACCCTCCCTCTCCCCCTGCAGCGCTGCCTCCGAGACATACTGGATGGCTTCTTTCCCTCAGAGCTCCAGCGGCTGTACCCCGATGGGGTCCCCTTTAAGGTGATGATCTCCTCAAAGCACCCCTTCCCTGTGTGGGGATTTGGGAGGGAGGGGGGATCCACAGCCTCCTCGGGTGTGGCCCATTCTGAGGGGGGAGCCACTGCCCCACCTCAGGGGACCCCAGTCTAATGCTCTCCAGGAGGAGGGTGAGCCTGAAGCCTGGCTGGGAAGGGAGTTGGGGGGCTGCTGTGGCCACAGTTGTCACCGTGCAGTGGCAAGGGCCTCAGGAGGCACAGTAGGCAGTGCCCTCTGCTGGCACCCTGAAGGCACAGCCTGAGCGGTGCAGGGCCAGCGTCCTGCTCCCGAAGCTATCTTGGGGTAGAAGGCCGTGCCCTGGGCCAGCCACAAATGCAGAACAGGGGAAAACGTCGGGACTTGAGGACACGAGGTGGAGCCAGTCTGCAGGCAGGCGCTGCCATGGGAGCACATGAAGCACTGTGTTCCAGAAGGTGGGCGAGGCCATGTCAGGGAGGGAGCGTGTGCCACCAGGGCTCGGAAAATAGCGTGAGTCACGACGGGGTGTTTGAGGCATCCATGCCAAGAGGGGGCCTCAGAGCTGTGCCCTGATGGAGGAAGTGAGGGGACACGTGCAGTGATGGGGCTGCGCTGCAGCCTAGACAGCAGCAGGGGCTTTGCCCTCTCCTGACCCCTCCACGCTTCCCTCACAGTTGGCTCCCGAGAGGGGGTCTCTGAGGAGGGTGTCAGTACTGTGGCTTCACCTGGCATGGATCAAGGGTGCTTGCACGAGGAGTAAGGCCCAGGGAGGTGATAGCAGCATGAACTGTGGTTCTCCTGAAGCCTCAGTTTCCTCATCTGTAAAATGGGGATTGCATTAGACCATCCCTTAGGCCTGTTCTTGGGTCCTCTGGGCAAGCAGGGCTGGGGTGTGGCCTCCGGCTGAAGAGCTGGGCCTGCCAGTGTCTCCCTTCTTGCCAGGTGAGTGACCTGCGCAATCAGGTCTACCTGGAGGATGGGCTGGACCCGTTCCCAGGCGAGGGCCGCGTGGTGGGCCGGCAAAGGATGCACAAGGCCTTGGACAGGGTGGAGGAGCAGCCAGGTGAGCTTGCCCCGAGGCTGAGCCAGGCGGCTGGGGGGCTATGCCGAACAAGCACCAGGGAGCCTCCACCACCACGCATAGTTCTTCCTGGGCCAAGGTTCCCCATCCCCTCCCTGCAGGCTCCAGGATGACGGCTGAGAAATTTCTGAACAGGCTTCCCAAGTTTGTGATCCGGCAAGGCGAGGTGATTGACATCCGGGGCCCCATCCGGGACACCTTGCAGGTGAGGCCAGCCCTAACTCTCCTAGCCGTCTAGAGGGGACTTTACCACCAACCCTGGCCCAGCCTGCCAGAGCAGCGTGTAATCTAAAGGCTCAGCCTTGGGGCCTCTGATGAGGACCTGGATGGAGAGATGAGTCCCCCAGAGCTGTTCTACTCTCTGGAAACTGAGGAGCTGCTGAGGGCTCTGGGCTGGGCTCCACTGAACAGCTGGGTTGACTGTATGAGGTGTAAAGTCAAAGTCCAGCCCAGGAGATGAGCCCAAGTCCCAGGCCACCCCCTTGAGGTCTAGGCTAAAATCTCCAATTCAGTCCTGGGCCCTCCTTCCTGGTTGTCCTGCGGGCCCTCAGACCCTCCCTGGCCCTCACAACTCATCATCTTCTCTGCTCACCCCCCATCCTGCTCTCTGCCTAGGCCTCCACCTGTGAAAGCTGCCAAACCTTCATCTCTTAGGCCTCCTCTGCCTTCTTCACCCCCACATTGCCAAGTCCAGTCTGGTCTGTCCATCCCCAGAACTCCTCTCCCTTCTCGTAGTCCACTCCCCAGTCTAGGTTCCGGAGTGTCTCTCCCAGAGATGCCACCAGCCTCCACTCCTGCCCCTGCCAGCCGTCCTCCCCAGCCACTTCCCTGTTGAAATCCCCCAGTGGTTCTTGGGATAAGGCCCAGTTCCTTGTCCTGGCACTCAGGGCCGGACCTGCATTGCTGCGCCCTCCCCACTTCTCTAAGCTTTTCTTTCTTCCAGTCCAGCCTGGTCCCCAGCTTCAGCCATGTGAATTGCTGGCAGTTTCCTAAATGTATCACCTCCTCTAGGAAGCTTTCCCTGACCTCAGGATCTTTGTCCATGCTGTCTGGAATATCCCTGGGCCCATTCCATTTCTAAGGACTCCTCTTCCTCACCCTTCAGTCATAGCTCAGTTGCTATTTTCCTAGAGAAGCCTCACCTGGCCACAGGCTGGGACAGGCATCCCGCCTGTCGTGGTCTGCGTGGAGTCTGTCTCCCACTAGACTGAGGGGGGCGCTGCTTGGGGAGAATGATGGGGCTGTCACCCAGAGCCTCCTTCCTCTTCTACTGCCTCTACTGGAGCCTCAGTTTACACAGAAACAACCCCCCACTTGCCTCATTGGTATCATCCACCTCTGATCAAGGACGAGCCCCCTCTAAGGATCGTGGGGGATGACTCAGGGGGGCCCAGGGCACTGTCCACTCTCTACTGATGCCTTCCAGAACTGCTGCCCATTGCCTGCCCGGGTCCAGGAGATCGTGGTGGAGACACCTACCCTGGCGGCTGAGTGGGAAAGGTGAGGGCAGGGCAGAGAGGTGAGGGCCTGGGGACTGGGGGGTTGGGCCATGGGAGCACTGAGGGCCTCTGGGCTGCACAGGAGCCAGGAGTCGCCCAACACACCGGCGCCCCCGCTCTCCATGCTGCGCATCAAGTCTGAGAACGGGGAGCAGGCCTTCCTCCTGATGATGCGGCCCGAGGACACCATTGGGGACGTGCGCGCCCTGCTAGCGCGGGCCAGGTGGGCACAGGGTGGGGCTGGCTGGGGGCTGCAGCGGGGCTCTGGTCCCATGGCTGGGCCTGATCTGCTCCGCCTGGTCCCCAGGGCCATGGATGTCACTGATTTTGAGATCTTAAGCATGTTCCCGCCGAAGGTCTACCGCGATGACACGCTCATGCTGCAGGCCGCAGGCCTCGTGCCCAATGCTGCACTGCTGCTGCGGGCACCCCAGGCCCCGCAGTCTGGCCCCAACTTTGGTCCTGGTTCTGGCCCCAGCCTGGAATAAAGCGCCTGCCTGGACACCCGCTGCTCCTGCTCCTAGAGGCTCTCTTGGCGGGGCCAGCTCTCTGGGCTTGGGAGGAAGGTCCCAGCTGGGCTAGGGAGGGGGCGGTGCCGACCCGCCCCTCGGTAACTGGAGCCCCAGCTGGCAGGCCTGGCCTCGGGTTCTTTGTCCTCTAGGCTCCGCTTTCTCCCCAGAAGGGCTAGGTGGAGCCAGTGAAGGGGGGGGCAGTGGCGGGAAAGAGCCGCAGCCAGGTTTACACTGAGGCAGCAAAGCCTCACTGTGCAAGCATGCGGCCAGCAGACGCCTGTGCACAGACATGCACAGACCCACAGCCCACGGGGACAGTTCCTCAATGCTGTGCACAAAGCCACTGCCACAGCTACATCCATGCCCCCAAACTGGCAGAACTGCAGCTGTGCGCCCACTTGCTCCCACGACACACCCACACTTAGCCAATCTGCTCCAGCACAGGCAGGCAGGCACAAGGACGGCCACACTCACTGGCAGGCATGCAAATGTGTAGTACACACCAAGGCACAAGAGTGATAGGGACAGTGTCACATGCATGTGAACCGGAGAGTGGTCCACCCAGACTGTCTCCAGAAACCACTGGTCCACACAAGTATGTGCATGCCAGACATATATCCAAACACTTGCACTCATACAGAGGTGACAGTCCCATGAGGACAGCTCAACTGACCTGCCCACAGAGCTCAGCAGCACAATCACAACCAGCAACCTTACCCAGAGCAGGGACCCAGGAAGCCCAGGCCACAACCAGACAGACACAGTGCCAATGGAATGGGCATTTAATTGTCTCTAGGGTGCTCCTGGGGGCAGGGATGCGGGGCCTTTGGCAGAGCTCTGGCTAATGGAACCAACAGAGATGCCCATCAGCCAGTGCCAGGCAGGGTGGCAGTCCCAAGGCCTGACTGGGAACAGCCAGCATTTGGGGCTGTTGTTTAAGACAATTTCTGAGACTAGTGGGTAAGGAATGTTGCCTCTGAATGGAGGAGAAGGGGCTACAGTTAGGGACGGGGGAGAAGGGGCCTGGGTTGTGGGGGAGGCACTCCAAGGTCAGAAAGTTAGGAATGACAGGGAGTTGGTCACAAGGTCTTTCATGGCCAAGTGAGGACTGTGGGGAAAATGTGGTGACGGGAGTCCAGCGGGGAAACCGTGGGCCAGCCTGACTCAGGCCAGCTTCAGGAACTCCTGCAGCGTGTTTTGTTCCACAGCCTCCACGAAGAGCTCATAGTCCTGGGGGAGGGGAGGGGAGGGAAGGGGCAGTCAGTGCAGGTGCAGGTGCAGGTGGCCCAAGTGCTTTGTCACAGGTCTGACCCTGGCCAGAGTCCTACAACAACCCCCACCTCCAAGCCCCCAGTCCATACCCCACAGTACTGGTCCCCGTTGACAATCTGGGGTGGGGTGGCCTTGGGGTTGCCTGCCAAGGCTCGCATCTCGTCCCGCAGGGCGTTGTCCTGGGAGATGTCCACCAGTTGGTATTGAATGCGCTTCCCATCCAGGATGCGGGTCACCTCGCTCTGCTGGGACTTGATCTGGGGGCAGAGCGGGGCAGGGGTTAGTGGACCAGCTGGAGGATTTATGGGGGGAACCCTGGGCAGGGTGAAAGAGGCTGTGACCAGGAGCTTTTGTCCCCTTCCTCCTACACACACACACTAGGGGAGGGTTCTGGCCACTAGGAGTTGGAGAGTGAGTCAGGCTTGAGGTGGTGCAGGATGAGGAGAGGGACCACCAGCCACGGGGAGGGGTCAGAACGAAGGGAAGTGGGATCAAGCTCAACGAGGGGAAGGCAGGGCAGGCCTGGGTGGAGGCTGGTAAGCGTCCCCCACCCCCAGACACACAGGGGAGGAGAGAAAGAGCAGCATGAGTTCATGGTCAGGGGCAGCCTGGTAGTGGGGGTGCAGGGAATGGGTGCCCGAGTGATGGGGGATGGGCGCAGGCAGCTCATGCCGCGGCTGCTGAGGACCCAGGATGCCCGGTGAAGGCGCTCAGGATGGGCCGCCGAGCCCCGACCCGGGAAGCCGTGGCCAGCACCTCACGGCCCCCCCCGTCCCGCCCCCGTGCTGGGAGCGGGTCCCGAGCTCCGGGACACGGCCCGCGCTCTCCCCCGGCGCCAGCCTGGGCGCTCACTTACTTCACGGGAGCCGGTGACCGACGTGCTGTAGACGCGCAGGCCGCTCATGCTGCGGGCAGACGGACGTGCCGACGGGCGGAGGGGCGGCGGGAGCGGCAGCTGCACTGCCGGGAGACGACGCCGCCGCCGCGCTCGGGAGCGGTTTCCTTCCTGCTCCGCCCGCGAGTCACTGCAGTCGGGACCAATGGGCGGTGCGGGCAGGCAGGGCGGGGCCTGCGCGACACCGCCCCGCGCGCCAGAGGCCCCCTCCCATCCCCCCTTTGTGGCCCGGCGTACAGGGGACCCGTCCCACGCGGGGCCGCCCCTTGTGCAGCTGCACCGCCCGCCCCTTCGGCTCTTCCTTGTGTGGGGCCCACAGTGTGACTCTGGGGAGGAGCTAGGTGGCAGAAAGGCCCGGGAGGGCAGGGGCGAGGGTCTGGCAAAGGCCTCCTGCCCGGCCTCACCCAGGTTTGGTGCATCAGCTCCCCACCCTTGGGCTTTGGAAGGTTTGGGCTGTTTTCAAACCCAAAGTTCCCCCAAACTAGGAAACCTTGCTCCAAGTGACACCCCCGACCCCATACACACCACTGACCCCGAGGGATAGGAACCACAGCAAAGCAGGAGCAGCCCGTGCTTAAGATTTTCCCTCAAGTTCCTCTCCACTCAGGCAGGTTTAGACAAGGAAGAGCGATGGCAGGAGGCAGAGGCCACACCCTAGACAGATGGCAAGGTGAGAGGCCGATAGCTCTGAAAGTTGTGGAGGGAGAGGCTGGTGTCACGATTCTTGAAAGCCTGGGCTTGAGCTGGCCCTTGATAAAGATCCACCTCTGGTTTTGGGGTGATCCCAGCTCAACCCCAACTCCATGCTGCAAATGGCATTCCAAAAGTGCTATTACTGTCAGCAAGAATTCAGGGCTTCAGAGGGCACAGACTCTGGCAACCAGCCCAACTTTGGAGACTTAGCTGTCTGGGGTTGGACACAATGCTTCTCAGAAGTCCCCCCAGGCCGGGCACAGTGGCTCCCACCTGTAATCCCAGCACCTCAGTGGGAAGAGGCCAGCCTAGGCAACATAGTTAAGACCTCGTTTCTACAAAAAAAAAATTTTAAATTAGCCAGGCATGGTGGTATGTGTCTGTAGTCCTAGCTATTTGCAAGGCTGAGGCTGGAGGATCCCAGGAGCACCCAAATTCAAGGTTACAGTGAGCTACAATCGCACTACCGCACTTCAGCCTTGGCGATAGATACCCTGTCTCAAAAAAAAAAGGCCCCCCAAGTCTAGGGCTCTCTGAGGCAAACAGTGCCCTGCTTTGCTCTGGGGAAGCCACTTCCTCACAGCAACCCAGAGGCAGCTGACTTCCTGAGAGGACTGCTGAAACTCCTTTCAGTGACACATTTGCTCTATGACTCAGGGCAGCTTTGCCCAACAGAAAGTGGTGTGGGAGGAGATCTTATTTGCCCCCACAGAACAACAGAGGAGCAGAAGTGATAGAGATCTGGACATGAGGCTGGACCTGCCAAAGGTCCCCTCCTTGCTCACGCTAGGGAACTTGCTAAATACCCCACTTTTGGCTCCCATAAGCCAAAGTGAGGGGTAGGGGAGGGTGGTGCTGATGGAAGGCCAAGGAAAACTAAGGAGTTTGTCAAGATATTTTATTTTATAATGAAAATAGGCAATACAAACAAGTTGACATAACAAAGATTCATATAAATAACCGTTTATAAACTTTATGAGGAAAAATACCCGTGAGCATGGTGGCTGGGCTCCCAACACAGGGTGGAGACCAGCCGGGCGGCTCTGCTTTTAGGAAGCAGGAGCCCAGAGGCTGAAGGGATGGCCGGGTGGGACTGCTCTGAATGGAAGGGATAAGTCACTCCATAAATAAAACACAAACTTGTAAAAACACTTAAGAAGAAGGAGCCTCATTCAGGCTCAGGCGTGAGGTCCAGGATGCTGCCTGCCAACAGACCAAAGCTCACCAAGAATCTTGCAGTGGCTGGCTCTGGGCTCCTGAACTGCTGAGTGCTCTCCCTCCCACACATGGCCCCTGCTTGGCCTGGCTCCAGATCTAGAGGAGGCTTTAGGCTGGCCCAACAACCAGATACAAACAATTGTGAGATGCTCCCAAAACCAGGAGTCAAGAAAAATCAGAAAGCAGAGGGTCTAAAGGCCCCAGAGAAATAAACAAACAAAAAACAAACCCAGAAAACACTGAAAGCTGTACCTAAAGCTAACTTATACTGGGTACTCTAAACTTTCAAGGAGGCCAGAGCGGGAAAGGGAAAGGACACCCCTCTCCCACACCGCCCCAGCATAAGAGAGGCACAGATCAGAAGGCTGGGCACGGGCTCTAGCCCTGGGTGAGGGGGTAAGCAGCTTGACAGTTACCCTGTGGCCTTCTGGGGGAAAATTCTGCCCAAGCCCAGAACCATAGAGAAAAGTTTGCATTCAAAGCCCAGGAAGGGGGCTACCTGGAAGGCCAGAGAACACCGGAAAATGGGGCTGTGCTAAGCACATGGCCAGGGCCCCAGGGCAGCTGGAGAGTGGGGTCTCCTATAAAATGGCACGATAGGCAGATTAAGGAGCCCTGGTTGTAATCCCTAGACCCCCCAATGCTAGTGGGTATGTTGCTAATGAGCAGATTATCCTGGCTTCTGGGAGAACAAGAGTCCTGAGGCAGAAAAAGTGGGATCAGGCCTGAGAAAACCCAGAAAGCCAGCCAGCTCAGTTCCCAGGAAGGCTGGCACATGGGACCTGAGAATTCTCAAACAGCCATTGTTACTGGTACTCAGCCTTTCCAGGCCCCTCTAATGAGCTCTCTAGTCAGCAGGACCACGGTATGGAGTGGGAATGAACATGGATCCATCCCAGAGGATGGAGTAGAAAGGTGAGCAGCCTATTTGTCTCTGATGTCAGCCTAGAGCTAGGAACAGTTTATGAGGACTTACCAGTTGTACCTGCAAAAGTTAATTAGTAACTCGCCCTCAAGAGTGAATTAAGATAACAGGACAAAACGTAATCCAACAAGGCAAAGCCAGTGTGGGGTAGGGTAGGCACAGTTCCCTAATCAGCCCTTGGACCCCAGATGCAGGCTCTTCCCTCCCCTCCAACTCTTCTCTCTGGGAATAGCAGCAGACAGGAGGCAAGAGATTGTCAGGGCAGGAACCTGCTGGACTAGGCTCTCAGCAACCCAGATCTTGCATAGGGGAATACAGCCTATGTCTCACCCCCAGCATTCTTCACTGTGTGACACAGTTTTCTCCCATGTCCTGGGCGTATCTGTCTGACATGGTGGTCCTTAAGTCCTCGATATCACGACGCAGCTGTTGAACCTCTTCTAATTTCCTCTTGATCACATCTGGCTTCTGCAAATCTAGCTGAGTCCCTGGATATTGTGCCGCTGGGGAGAAGAGCATTTCAAGAGAATGTTAGTCAGTGGGGAGATAATTTCATGCAGACAGGCAGTACTCTGAAGCCCACGGTCTTTGGACAAGACACTTTAAAAAAAGCAGCTGTGGATAGTGGGCTGGTAACTTGCTACTGAAGGCCTACTTTTAGTTTGTCCTCTATGAAGATACCCCACAAGGATGCCTGTTTGCAAAACAGGTTTACTGAACACCTACTTTGTGAAACGCATAAACTTCCACAGGGCAGTGACCAAGCCTATATACCCTGTCCACACTACCGTAAGAATGGGAAAGCTGGATGGGAGTGAGAAGACAATGAAGGCTGACTCCTCTTTCCTGGGTCCCAGACTGGCCTGAGGACTCACAGTGAATACCCAGGAGCAGGGAGAGATTGGGGTCATGGCCCTGGGCCCTCTGGGTCACAACGCTGCAGACAGCCTGCAGATCTTGAAGGCAATTGGCCAACTCCTGGTGCAGCTCAAGTGCCAGCTGGCCCATGTCTGGTGAAGATGGAGACCCTGGTTGGGCCTGGCGCAGGTGTTCCTGGAGCGTCAGATTCTTCTCAATCAGGTCCTGGTTTTGCACTGAAAGCTGAGCAGATAAGATGGGCTAGCACGTCAACTCAGGCCCAGGGAGAGCAAGAGTATCTGTGTATGAGTGTGCATGGTGTGGATGTGTATGTGTGGAGGGGAGGGGATGAGTCACAGGTGGGTTCCCCCTCCCCACGTGACCCCTGCCAACAGGCTTGGCGCTCTCCCCACCACCGATATCAGGCCTGGTTCCTCCTGAGAGTAGGTGGGGCCTACAGGGTTCCAGCACTGGAGAAGCAGCCACTCCCCAACCATGTTCTGAGTCATCAGCCTCCAGGTTTCTGTTCAGGAACCAGAGAAGATGCTCCCTTTCCTAGGAACTCTATCTGAAGCCAGTCCCTCAGCCAACTCTGTTAGCCAGGCTATTAGAGAAGGCTTAATGAGAACTGTGAAATCTGAGGAGACACTGGTTTCAATCTCTCCCTGCCACCCTGACAAAAGTGGCCACCAGCCAGCCTGATCACAGTGTATCAGAGGAATGAAGGGGGCAAGAAGGACAATATGAAAGCTAGTGGCCACTGGCTATGCAATTGAAAAAGCTCGGGGCCTGGAGGATCCAGTGCAGGAATGTGTCCTGCCTTTTCAAACCCTCACCTCAGTGGAGTTAGGCTTCACTATAGAGACCAGCTAGTCATGTATGTCCCTCTCTCTCTCCCTGACAGCTTAATCCACTCTTTTTCCCTCTCTACTTTTATTCTGTTTTAAAGAACTCTGAATAGAGTTCCTCCTCCAGTCCCAGCTCTCCACCCACACTGGGCCATGTGATAATCCTAGGTCTAGGAGACTCCTTCTTAGGCACTTGGCCAGTGAACTTGGTTGCCCCCTGCTGACAGCTCTGTTTACTGCATGAGGACCACCAATCCTCTCTCCCCAGCCCCACAAACCTGTGACTGCAGGCAAAGGGAGAGAGAATGACTTTCCACATCCAAAAAACATTCCTGAGTAATTACGGACCCTCTGAAACAGGCTTAGAGCCTTTAATATAAAGGATGAGGCAATACACCTTCCCATTCTTCTGTCCAAAAAGCTCAGTAGGGGCCTCTCAGCACTGGGGCTCTTATGCGGGTAGGGATGGGGAGGGCATACAAAGAAATCAGGTTTGTGGAGACAGTATCAAGAGGCCTAGCTGATGCTGCTCACCTCCTTCACGGCTGTGCGCAGCTGCTGGAGGGCTGCATCCCTCCGCTGGGCCTCTTCTCTCAGGGCCTGGCTTGTTCCTTCTTCTTGAGCCACTTCTTGCTCTAGGCTCTGAATCCCATGGCAAGGTGTTGAGGGAAAACACATCAGGGGTAACAAGTCTGGTTTAGACCGCATCATGCTGGCCTGGACTATATAATGAAGTCCCTCCTTACCCCTACACTGCTGCTAAGAGATTATTTTAGAACAGCCCTGATCTCTGACTTCCCACTTAAACCCTCCTGCAGCCCCTGACTGTGTACAAATAGACACCAGCTTCTCGGCTGGGCCTTCCACGACATTCTGGCTCCTACTTTTCTAGCCGTTATCTCATTCCACGCTCCATACAGCCTCCACTGTAGCCACGCTCAATGACTGCTTCAATGCCTTTGCTTGCTCCTCTTCTCCTTTGCTCAAGCTGCTTTTTTGCTCTGCCTCCAGGAAATCCCCAAGGCCCATCTTAGCCTTCTTCAATCTACATGTCAGATCCAATTCATCCTAATCCTACCCTGCCACTCATACCTCCCTCATGGCTCATGAGGACATCTGCTTAATATTCTACTTGGCTGTGCACATGATTTCTCCCTCTAAACATAACTTTCTTGAGGACAGGGAATGTGTTATTCAGTTTAATTCAATATTTATTGAGCATTTACTATGACAGGCACTGAGGATACTGAATAGAACACCAAACAGTCGCTGTCTTTGAGGAGTTAACAGTCAAGTGTCCTTGACAACACTGTGTATCAAGTGCTTTTGACAGACATGGAAAGGGGTAGGAGAACACACTCACAGGCACCTAATCTAGAATGTGTCGTGTGTATATGTGTGCGCGTGTGTAGGGGTGGTTAGGGTCAGCGGGAGGGAGGTATTTCTGTTTTTTAGCTTCTGCTTCTCTCATTCTATTAGTTATTAATTTTCTCCCATTTTGAAACTGCCTTGAACTAAAGTGTAAAAAATTTTTTTGTATTTTCCCATTTTGTATTAATAAAAAAATATATAACTGCCCAAACACCTCATGATCATGAAATACCCAGGGTGCTCATGATGAATCCAACTAATTCCAGCAAATTCACCTGATATTTTAATTTGCCTAAGTAGTCTCATCATAGATAAATGTAGTATTTAAAATGTTGGGCTTTTTCAACCTTTGTAGAACCTTAGGGTTCCAGGAAACCTACTTTGAAATCCATTAGAAACTCTATGAAAAACCTGGGATTTTTAAATGGGTATATAAAATGCTTGCCAGGCTTCACTGTCTCCTAGAGGACTTGAAGAGGTGAACTAAAAAGACATAACTCAACCCATGTAATGGCAAAGGCAGGACTGCAGCCTTCAGTTGTTCCTCAGAGCAAGTGCATGTCAGGTGTTTTGGTGTGAAAACTTTTACAAAGAACACCTGGGTGAACTTGCTTTACCCAAGATTTTTTTGAGAACCCAATTAAGGGACACTCCCACTCTGGCCCAAAATAGAAACCATGAGTCATCTTTGATTCTTCCCTATTCTTCAACCCCTACTACATCCTGTCAGTCACTGATTCCTCTCAATTTTACCTCCTAAAGTCACTTAAATCTGTCTTCTCACATTTCCTCCCTGCTAACGCCAGGTTCTCTCATCATCTCTCACTAGAATTTCTGCAACAGTCCTTGGTCTTTCCTCTCTCCAAGCTGCCAATCTTCTTCCACACTCAAGCCTGAGTTGCAAAACCAACCATATCACATCCCAATTAAATGCTGTAACAGATGCCCATCACCTACCTAAAGAATAAAAGCTAACTGACATAGTACAAGGCCCTCCCATAGCCTAGAATGCCCAGGTCTCTATTCACCACCATAAATCAAATACTTCGGCAACATCAAACTGCTTGCAGTTCCATGTTCAAACATGCTGCTTCATGCCTACATGTTCCTAATCATGCTGTTCCTATTTGGAATTCCAACACCATCCTGTCCAGCTCCTCTTCTTTGCCTGGCTAACTTATCCTTCAAAACTCAGGATCTCTCGAAACCTTTCCTTGACCTCCCCTCCTCCCACTGACACTTCTGTGCTCCCCCAGGGTAATGTGGGCATTGCTCTCATAGTACTGTGCAAAACTGGTAACATATTTGTATCCTCCTAAAAAGGCTGAAAAGCATTGATCGGGTCTCATTCTTCTTGTATCCCTAACACCGAGCAAATTGCATGGCAGAGAACAAAATTAAACGTTAGCTAAATTCTAGAGGTTCCATCATTAAGTCCTACCCACCATGTCCCAAGGATTCCTACTGACCTGTACTTGTGAGCGCAACTGATCCATCTTTTGCTGTTGCTTCTCCACAATCTGAAAGGCAAAGTTATCATGGAAGGCTGCAAGCACAGGGTTGATGGTGAGGTCAAAGGGCAAAGAGCTGCACTAGGATCTGTGGTCTGGCTATTAGCCCCACTGGCTATAGCCCATTAATAGTGAGACCAGGGTGAAGACTAGTTAGCTCTATCTACAGAAATATAACCCAGACTTCCAATCTTGGCAAACTACTTTCATACTTCTGTGCTCCAATCACAAAGGTTTGTATAGGAATGTATTGTAGACCCATGATTGCTACTGGGGCAGAGGGGACACCCACCATAATGACTATAGGCCAGTGGAATCCATTTTATATATAGCCAGGGCATATTATAGTTCTTTGGGAAAGGACATGACTAAAAATCCAGTTTATTGAAGACTGTCATTTCCAGGGCCGTAATGGTTGTTGGTATTATAACTCTGGTCACACTGTCTTTCCAAAGAGAGACCGTGAACAGGTCTGACTTCCTTTAAGACTGCAGGTGTTTGTTGAATCATTTCTTTTTTCTTTTTTGGAGACAAGGTCTCACGATTTTTGGCCTCGGCTGGGCTCGAACTTGAGATCCTCCCACATCAGCCTCCCGAGTAGCTGGAACTACAAGCCACGCCCAGCTTCTCTGAATCATTTCTTGTTTTTTTTTTTTTTTTTACTAACCTGTGATCAGTTTCATCATCAGGCCCCTGATTCCTTCTTCTCTGCTGAATTGAGAAACCAGGCTACCTCACTGGTTAGAACTCTACCCAATGTAAGAGGTTCTATATGGACCTGAGCCATGAATGAAGCGTACATTTTAGTGCACCATTTTGGGTCATCTAGTCTGGATGTTTAGAGCCATATGCCCCTCCCCTTACTTTTGCCTATATTTTAGATGAATAAAGTTTGCCTGTTATAAGGATGAATATCTAAATGCAAACTTATTATACACGGACAACTTCTCAGAAAAGAAAGAAAAGCTCTTGGTAGCAAATCCTAGGTAGGCCAAGGCCAGGAATTCATGGTTCCTTCCCACAGTTCCTTCAAATCTTCTCTTTTCTCCAAGCCTACCCCCCAATACAGCCTGGACACCCTCAGTCACCTTTCGGAGGGAATCACATTCCTTCTGCCAGGACTCCATTTCCACTTTTGGACCTTCTCCACTGTTGTTCTCCACAGACTGTTTATCTTGCGGGCTGAAAGACAGCAGCCTCTTTAAGAACTTTGAAGTCAGAAGGATCTGGCTTTGAGGAGTTCTGCTATTTATTTTATGTTTGGGACAAGACACTTAAGCCCTTCCAAGCTGTAGCTGTTGTAATGTAAGGGGTGCCACACAGAAGCCGCTCAGTGTATATTAGTTTTCTTCCCTGGGGCCAGAATCTATACAGTGTGACACCAATTCTCTACCTGCCCAAGGCTCTTGTATTTTGATTTGATATTTAAAAAATAAACATTTATCATATGTATTTAGATTATAAAAGTCACATACATATACATTCTAGAAATTCTGGAAAATACAAGAGCTCCTTTTTTCTTGGTACACATAGTCTGGGGCAAAGCTAACTTTGTCCCCTAACCCCACTTCTGACTCCAACTAATGGTCTCCTTCCATGGGTCTCCACAATCACTTACAGCATGGCCCTCTACTATGATAAACAATAGGAACATTATGGTTAAATATGGGATGAGAAATCCAATCTACCCTATTAGAAATTGGATTTGGTCCAAGAGGCTGTTGAAGAATAGCCATTATTTTCAGAAACTGCTATTAATATGGAAGAGGCTCCCAAGACACTAGGAGAATACATTATAGCATCTTGTTTTGTTCTCAGAACCTGTTATGGCAATAGAGAGCAATCCCTAGGGCTGAGGACAAACAGATGTTCCTGGTAGCCTTTAGCTTATTAGGTTCAAAATACAATAACCCTCAGTCCTCAGCACCAGTATCCACTTTTGAAAATTATATATAGATACCTAACTTCTCAGTTTATAAAGTGCTTTCATTCATTAACACATACATACTCAAGAACTACTATGTGCTAGGCACTGGGCTGGATCCTTCCAAAGGATACGATAAGCCTCCACTGCATCCCAAAGACATATTCCCTGCCTATAAGCAGTTTTCCTATTATTCACAGTCCAAAGAAAAGGAAGCTCAGAGAAGTAAAATGATTTGCTCAAGTCACCCAGTTACACAGATAAGTGAGCTGGGCAGCCAGGACCAGAAACTAGCCCTCCCCTCCACTCCTTTCCTCAATCCCACAGGAGTATTTACCTGTGTTTAGTGGAGGAGAATTCTGCTTCTCTCTGCCTCAGAGTTTCCAGTTGAAACTCCTTCTCTCTGCAGATTGCCTGTGTCTCCTCCAGCAAACTCTCCAGCTCAGTCAATTTCTCCTGCAGCTCTGTGCTCTTCAATTCAGAATCCTTAAGCTGAGAGACAGGATCCCATGCTTCCGTCAATAAGCCAAGGAAGGGTTTGGTTACCTCAAAAAATTTGCAGTCCAGCTGCAAATCTGACAGATGTGAATCTGGACATGACTGCTTTGGGATTCTCCTTCCTTTCAGGAAGCCACAGGGTAACTGCATACAGCAGATGCTGAAGAAGTTCCCCTACTTGGCCCCTCCCTGATTGCCCCAGGTATGCCCAGACATTGCTGCTACCTGTTGGCTCTGCTTCTGATGGTCTTCCAGTGTGGGCAGGTCAGCCAGGTAGCGCTCCAAGGTCTCAATACGCTGCTGCTTCTCTCTGTTCTGTTCTGATTCCTTCTGACATTTCTTTTTCAAATTATTGATATGTTTATCACGACCCTTGACCTAGGAAAAGACATGTTAAGACTCTGTCTCCATTCATTCCTCTAGGACCTTGAACATCAACTTTTGTTGAAGTGACCACTGCTTCTGCCTGTGGAGCTGTGAATGTTGTTCTACTACAATGAGGGCAGGAAGAGGATCAAATTTTGCCATTTGGGATTAGCGCAGAAACTGCAGAGATAACAAACTTCAACTTTCCAGTCAAAGGCAGAGAATAAGGGCTCCTCAGGCAGTTTTAAAATTGATAGTGCTTCTGTTATATAATAAAGAATTTATTTGGACTTTGTCCCAGGTTCCTGGGAGGTAACCTCTAAGCCCTTGTGATTTCCTGAATAACAGGACAAGAGCAGGCCAGAGCCCACCATGAATAAATTTATGCTAATAAGGCCGGGCGTGGTGGCTCACACCTGTAATCCCAGCACTCTGGGAGGCCGAGGTGGGTGGATTGTTTGAGCTCAGGAGTTCGAGACCAGCCTGAGCAAGACTGAGACCCCCGTCTCAACTAAAAAAATAGAAAGAAATTATCTGGACAACTAAAAATATATATAGCAAAAAAACTAGCCGGGTATGGGGGCATATACCTGTAGTCCCAGCTACTCGGGAGGCTGAGGCAGGAGGATCTCTTGAGCCCAGGAGTTTGAGGTTGCTGTGAGCTAGGCTGACGCCACAGCACTCTAACCTGGGCAACAGAGTGAGACTCTGTCTCAAATAAATAAATAAATAAATAAATTTATGCTAATAAGATGACTGAGAATGGGGGCTGTTCTACTATGGCAAGGGGGAACGGAAGGGACCTTGAGTTCAATCATACCTACATAAATGAAACTCTAATAAAAATTCTAGACACCAAAGCTCAGTGGAGGTTCCTGGTTGGTGAACACACAGATGTGGTGTGTTTACATGCCCTGATTCCATACGGAGAGGGCATGGAAGCTCTGCTTTCAGGATCACCTGAGACCTCACCCAATGTCTCTCTTCATTTGGCTGTCCTGAATAGTACCCTTTATAACTGTGGTCCCCAAGCCCTAGGCGTGGACTGGTATTGGTCCATGGCCTGTTAGGAACCAGGCCACACAGCAGGAGGTGATTGGCCAGCAAGCAAGTGAAGCTTCATCTGTATTTACAGGTGCTCCCCATTGCTCCATCATTGCATAAGCTCCGCCTTCTGGCAGATCTCATAGATTCTGAGACTCTCATAGGCATCAGATTCTCATAGGAGCACGAACCCTACTGTAAACTGTGCATGTAAGGGATCTAGGTTGTGTGCTCCCTTGTGAGAATCTAATACCCAATGATCTGAGGTGGAGCTGAGGTGGTGATGCTAGCGCTGGGGAGCGGCTGCAAATACAGATTATCATTAGCAGAGAGGTTTGACTGCACGATAAATGTAATGCACTTGAATCATCCCGAAACCATTCCCTCTTCACCCCCCACCAACTGTGGAAAAATTGTCTTCCATGAAACTGGTCCCTGGTGCCAAAAAGGTTGGAGACTACTGCTTTATAATAAAACTACAATCATAAGTTTAGCGTTTTCCTGAGTTCTGTAACTCATCCTAGGGAATTATTGAACCTGAAGAGGTCATGGAAACCTACAGATTTATAAACAGTTGGTCATAAATGTGTGTAGCCTGGGGACCCCAAGATTTGCAGTTGGCATCTGAAATAAACAGTCTTATCAGGGACTGTGCCCTTAAACCTCTGGAGTCTGATGCTAACTCCAGGTGGTCTGTACCAGAATTGAATTGCAATAGTATATACAAAACTTCTTGAAAGACATATCACCAGTCTGGTCTGTTCTGGTGAGAAAGGTAATACATTCTTCCCTAAACACTATACTGATAAAAAACCGAGCAATCATCTGGTAGGGCTAATAAGACTTGAGAGGAAGAGCTGTGTCCATTTTGCTAATTATCATATCCCTAACACACAGCACAATGCTTGGCATAGAGCAGGTACTCAATGAAGATTTGGTGAATGAAGACTATTTCTTTATTATTATGCTTTTTTTGGCTTATGAACAAGGAAGCTGGAGGAAGCAAGAGAGAACAGAGAGAGTGATGCAGGTCAACTAATGTCAAAGAAGAGGCACAGGCCTAATTTAGTGCAAAGATATGACAATACTAAGAAAGATCCCTGAAAATCAGCCAAAAGCTTTACCCCCAGGTCCAATCTGTACCTGTAAAGCTCTGAACCAGTGATTCTCACATTTTCATATGCATCAAAATCATCTGGGAAGCTTACTAAAAATGCTGATAAACAACTTTGAATTTTAAAAAATGGTAAACTGAACACAGGTATTTATTAATATCTCTTCTCCCTTCTAAAACATCTTTAAAATGACAGGAAGAAAATAAAAGCGCTAATCTAAAAGACAACAGGGGAGGAAACAAAAGGTTTACAAAAGATTTCAACATGTTTTCAAAAGATGGGCCAAAGAGTTGAGTGCAATGGCTCAGGCCTATAATCCTAGCACACTGGGATACAGAGGTGGGAGGACCACTTGGGCCCAGGAGTTTGAGATCAGCCTGGGTAACATAGTGAGACCTCATCTCTACAAAACATAAGAAAAATTAGCTAGGTGTGGTGGCACATGCCTGTAGTCCCAGCTACTCAGGAGGCTGAGGTGGGAGGATCACTTGAGCCCAGTGAGGCTCAAGAGCTGCAGTGAGCTATGATGATGCCACTGCATTGCAGCCTGGGTGAGAGAATGAGATCCTGTCTCTGTCTCAAAACAAAAAACAGGCTGGGCATGGTGGCTCACACCTGTAATCCTAGCACTCTGGGAGGCCGAGGTGGGAGGATCACTTGAAGTCAGGAGTTCGAGACCAGCCTAAGAAAGAACAAGACCCCCTCTTTACTAATAGAAAAATTAGCCAGGCATCGTGGCGCTCAATGTGATTTGAGAGGCTCCTGTAGTCCCAGCTATTGGGGAGGCTGAGGCAGAAGGATCGCTTGAACCCAGGAGTTTGAGGTTGCTGTGAGCTAGACTGATGCCACGGCACTCTAGCTCGGGCAACACAGTGAGACTCTGTCTCAAAAAAACCAAAAAAACAAAAGATGAAAGTAAACATCGGGTGCAGTAGCTCACGCCTGTAATCCTAGCACTCTGGGAGGCCGAGGCGGGAGGATCATTTGAGCCCAGGAGTTTGAGATTGCTGTGAGCTAGGCCGATGCCACAGCACTCTAGCCTGGGCAACAGGGTGAGCCTCTGTCTCAAAAAAATAAATAAATAAAATAAAAATAAACAAACAGAGGGGAATAAGGGGATAAGTGACTTGGAACAGAGGTACAGTGGGAGTTACAGACAACACGGATGACAATGTGCCCCTCACAAGTCCTAAGAGCCTCTAAGCTTGAAGCACCAGGTAGCTACAGAGGGAGGTATCAGCCATAGACCTGACAAATAGGGGAATTCACTGGAAGTCTATATCCAAGTTAGCAGATACCACCCTCACTCTGGGCTTCTCCAACAGGAGATTAGAAGTTTATTCTCTGGAGAAATCAAATGAGATTCTTGACTCAGGGATACCAGTCAGAGCAGAGAGACAGGGTGAAGTACTAGGTTGAAAACAAGTATAAGTAAAAATCTATGTATAGAACTGTGGGACTCTAAGCCCAATCTCCTTCCCAGCACCAGGAATCCAAAGGCCAAAAGCATTCCTGCACCCAGCCTCCGCACCAGGAAGCAGGCTGAAGATTGTTCTTTAGAGGGCGAGAAACAACATCTAGATTTCAAGTTCCCGAGTGAAAAGGGCAGTCTAAGTCTGATCCTATAGTGAAGTCCAACAGGCAACTACCATGAACCCAGGGCTTTCATCTAGCTTTTAAATGCTTCTTTCTTAAATATGAGTGCCCACTCATTCAACGAAAAAGCCCCTAACGTGAAAGACACCAAAACAGAAAAAAAGGATCTGAAAGAAATAAGAAACGCTATAAGCAGATGTAGACATCCAAAAAACCTATAATCAATTTTGTCAAAGATGAGATATTGTATCTATGAAACAAAAACAGATGTCTAAAATTCACCAAAGAAACGCAAGAAAAACATACTATTCAAAAATATAGCCATCCCCCTGTATATACAGGGGATTGGTTCCAGGATCGCCTGCATACATCTATTAATAAATCTGTGCATACTCAAGTCCCACAGGCAGCCCCACGGAACCTGAGTATATGAAAAAGTTGGCCTTCCATATACTTTGGTTTTGCATCCCCTGATGTGTTTGGTTGAAACAAATTCCCGTATAAGTGGACCTACACAGTTCAAACACGTGTTGTTTAAAGGTCAACTGTACAGAGGTATGTATCAGGACAAAGAGAAGAGTTGAAGAGATATCATTGTGGGGTTGGACTAGGGTACAGAACTAGTAAATTTTTATTATAAACCTACTGACATTTCATTATTTAACTTAGATACTATTTTGTATTAAAATTTTCTTTTTTAACAAGCTTTCTAAGTCTTTCCTGTACCAAGCGCACCAACATCCCCTGCGAGCTTGTTAGAAATGCAGGATCTTAGGCTCTTTCCCAGAACTACTGAATCTGGATCTGCATTTTTAACAAGATAGCTAAGTGATTTTTAAACACATTTGTTTTGATACAAGTAGTCCAGAACTAAACTACCAAACTGGTCCCCTAAGAACATATGCTTTAGAGTAAGCTGTGAATTGAGAGGTACCAACAAAACCAAAGGATTTTTTTTTTTTTTTTGAGGCAGAGTCCCGCTCTGTCACCCTGGCTAGAGTGCCGTGGTGTCAGCCTAGCTCACAGCAACCTCAAACTCCTGGGCTCAAGCAATCCTCCTGCCTCAGCCTCCCAAGTAGCTGGGACTACAGGCATGTGCCACCATGCCCAGCTAATTTTTTGTATATATTTTTAGTTGTCCAGCTAATTTCTTTCTATTTTTAGTAGAGACAGGGTCTCACTCTTGCTCAGGCTGGTCTCGAACTCCTGAGCTCAAACGATCCGCCTGCCTTGGCTTCCCAAAGTGCTAGGATTATAGGCATGAGCCACCGCACCCGGCCAAAACCAAAGGATTTTACACTAGCTTCTCTATTGACTAATCTTTTCCTAAGGCAATTCTAAGAGCACCGGCAAAAATAAACTCCCAAACTAGCTGTACACATGGAATTTTTCTCTACTTTTTAGATAGAGTGAAGAAAAAACAGATTGAATAAACACAAGTATTTTAACATCTTATACCAGTGCCATCTTATATGACTCCTCAGGCTAGTTTTCTACCCAGGCCAGCTGGCAGCACATCACAACCTGGGACAGTGAGAGACTATACAGTATTCCCTGATCGTGGTAGTTTTGTGGAGCCAAAGCAGAAAGGAGGGGTTCCATTTCTAACAGAACGGTTCTATATGAGAAATCAGTGGAGGGTCTCACCCAATTGGCTTCACTTGGTCCCAGGAATAGGGGCCAGAAACTGCCCAGGCTTTGGAAGAATGAGCTGACTGCCAGCTCCTTTGTGAATTAGATAGTTATCAGGTCCTCAGCTCACCCTTTCTTCCTGTTTCTTCCCCTCCTCGGAATGCTTCTGCAATGCCACTCTGAGCGACTCTCTGATGAGCTGGACTTCCACTTCTGAAGCAGACAGTTTCTTTTCAAGCTCCATCTTTTCTTTGCTCAAGGCTTCTGTCTTCTGTGCAAACTGTGCACGTAAGAAAGTGTTCTCTCGCTGCAATTCCTGCCAGAGAGATTCTCAATATATAATTGTTCCCTACTCTTACAATCCCATGTACTTTACTTACTACCAGCGCACTTCATGGTCAAATATTACCTTTCTCCTAGAATGTCTTCAAGCAGGGCTTCTCACAGTGTGGTCCTAGGACTAACAGCATCAGCTTTACTTGATGCTGGAATTTGTTAGAATGCAATTTCTTGCGTCTAACACCTCGGCCCACTGAATCGGAAATTCTAGGGATGGGTCCCAATAATCTGTGTTTTAACAAGCTCACCAAGTGATTCTGATGCCTGGTCATATTTGAGAACCACTGTCTTAAAGCAATACCTGAAGAGTTGCAGTATAATGGAAGGGACACACGATAAGACATCAGAAGACCTGGGCTCAAGGCCTGTCTCCCCTCCACTCATTCTCTATATGATCTCATGTAAGTTCTTCCTCCTTGGATTTCAAATTTTTTATTAGTAGAGGACTGAACTAGATTTTATCTAAGGGCCCTTTGCACTCTAATATTCTGATTCTGTGAGATGGAATACTGCCTTAACAGGTCTACTGGGCATCAAAGCCAGTACTATAATCTGTCAAATACCCAACACTCAAAAGTCCAAACTGCAAGCCAGGCACAGTGGCTTAGGCCTGTAATCCTAGCACTTTGAGAAGCCAAGGTGGGAGGATCCTTTGAGGCCAGGAGTTCAAGACCAGCCTAAGCAACATTTCAAGACCCTGTCTCTACCAAAAAAAAAAAAAAAGAAAGAAAGAAAAAGAAAAATTAGCCATGCGTGGTGGTGCATTCGCCTATAGTCCGAGCTACTCAGGGGGCTGAGGCAGGAGGATCGCTTGAGCTCAGGAGTTTGAGGTTGCAGTGAGCTATGAACATGCCACTGCACTCTAGTTGGGCAATGGAGTGAGACCCTGTCTCAAAAAAAAAAAAAAAAAAAACACAACCCCAAAACACTCCCAAAACAAAAAAAAAAGACAACAGCAAGCCCAAATTGTCAACAAAACAGGCTTGTTTTCAAGGTTTCAACCCCCACTGCCATTGATCTCAGTGAGAAAATGTTTATCTTTAGTTATACCTAGACATGGAGGAATAAATATGAGAATGACTCTAAATTCCCCCATTACCTTTGCCTCTCTCTCCATTTGGCCAGGGCTGGCAGATTAAGACTTCTCGGAACATGACCCAACTCTAGGACCTTAATATCTACCTTGTTCTGCCTTCCTTTTCTTCCAAGTATGTCCTGACCACCAAAGCATCTGGACTTTCACCTGGTACTACCCTCAAGTCTTTTCTGTTCCCACAAGGGCATGGCAAAGGTGCTTTATAATTAGGATGCTTACTCTCTGAGGGCAGGGATACCTACATCACTTGATCCCTTTTGTATCTCCTGGATCTAATGGTGCTAAGCATAGGAAGACATTAAATTATAATGACAAACAGAATGCCATGCTGGTTGCCAATACTTACTTGTAGCCTCAGTAAGCAAACATCCCCAAAGGGGGCAGAGCGGCCCAAAAGTGCACTGTGGACTTGTAGTTCACTCTCTCGCACTTTCTGCTCCAGATGAGAGATGTGTTTCCTCTGCCTGCAAAAGCCAGTAGAATCAGGTCTGGGATCCTGACACTAACCCCCTCACAATATGAGTCTCTACTCCCCTTCAACGGATGAGTTCAATACCTACTATGTAAGCAAAGACCTTGGATTTTGGATGTCACTATTTTGCTGAAGGAGGGATAACAAATGAGAAAAATGACTGAGGGGAAATGAGGTTAAGACTGGCTGAAACAAACCGGCTACTGCCTTTAGTCACTCCCTAGAGCCCCTGCATAGATACACAACTGGCTTATCACATTAGACACAAGACCAGGCTGCTTAACAATCTCTAGCATGAGGCAAGATGTGGGCCTAAACAGAGGGGGATGCACTGCCCTTAGGAAGACTTCATGAGGTGCCCTGAATGGGGCCTGGGAGAGTAGACGCTGGGTCTTTGGCACCCTCTGCACACTTACTTGTCAATGAGAAGCTCCTTTTCCTTCAGAAGGTGTTCATTACTGTTCAAGATGCTGATCCATTGTGCTGGTTCTAAGACGGGCAGTGAAGGAGCAAAACCAGCAGGATGGTGGCAGATGGCTCCATTCTGAAGCTGAAAGACAAGCAGGCACAGAGGGGCTTGATCTTGACCCACACATACCTGAAAACAACTGAGCAGTACTCAGCTGGGTCTGTGGTCAAGGCCCAGCCTGGCTCAGCCTGATAAGGCCCAATGTTTATGAAATAATTTTAGCTCTGATGCATGACTGGAAAGAACCTGTCAGGGAGATTTCTGCCAACTGAACACTCCCTGCTCAGAAAGGCTCTAGTTTCTAAGAAAAGGTCAGTTATCTTTTATTATCTGACAACAGAGGCAATTCAGGAGCTAAGATGTCCTCACCAACCAAGGAAGGAGAGTATGTCTGCTCCCTTCCTTCTCAGTCTTCAGCAGCATAAGGACTTTTTAAAAGAAAAATACAAAAGTGGTACAATGGAAAGAAAACAGGGATTCAAAGATGGTTTTTAAACCCTAGCTCTGCCACTTACCAGCTTTATGAACCTAGACAGATTACTTGGTAAGATCCTGGTAAGTTTCTACATTTACCTCATCAGTGTGCTACGAGGATTAAATAAAATTCTGTATGTGAAAGTACTTAACTTATGGACTGTAATATAGTTAGTATGCAATCACCCTTAGTGTTCTACATTTTTGGGTTTTCCCTTGTAACTCTCTATTTTGGCGAACCTATTTAGTATTTAATCAGACCACCAACAGATTTAATGGCCAACAGCTCACACAAGCCTTATACTGCCTACAAACATCTTCCTTCTTTCTTACAAATGCCAATGACTTTTCCTTTAAAGTCAAAACTTACAAGATAAGAACTATAAAGTTCTAGGAACCACAAAGAACCTTCTAAATCCAAGGAAAGAAGGGTCTCTACCTGCATTTGCTCCATCTGTAAGCGGATCAATTCCAGCTGCTGCCGACAAGTGCTGAGTTCACAAGATTGCTCGTGGGGATGCCAAGTATCAGGACTCGGCTGCCATACCTGAGAAGGTAGAGGCTTGGAGAGCCCAGGAGCAGGCTGGAGTCCCAAAGGGAGCATCCCGCTGCTGCTAGGGTGTGGTCCATTCCGCTCAAATACTGCCCCGCTGCCTGGTGCTTTCTTGGCCTCAGGCAACACTTTGTACAACTCCTTGTTCGTGTCAGTTCTTGGGTTGTGTAAGTGGACTCGGTAGTGAGGATCTGAATAAAGTGTCTCCATCATTGCCGACTGATTGAGGGTAGATTCCATGTTAGGAATATCAAACTTCCTCACTTGTTCCTCTCTTTCATGGCCCACTGCTGGAAACCAGGACTGCTCAATTCCATTTTCTCCAGCAGCACCACAGAGATACACGAGATCTCTAGACAGGCCCGGAGAACGTTTCATTGCACCGAGGTCTCCATTTCTTGTCATCCCCACGCTTTCCGCCAACCCTGACAAAGGGAGTTTGGAGGAAGAGGGTCCAGCAGGTATAGAATTTGGCTTGGCAGGAGAGGTCCCTAAAGTAGAAGGCATCACATGGGCTGTTGGAATGGTTACGTGGCTTTTGATGGGCTGGAAGGAAGGACTGCCACTTGAGCTGCAAAAATCTGTGGAGAGAATAGTCTTCCATAAGTCAAAATTAAAGCAGCAAGCTTTCTTCAGTTTGACTGCTATGCCAGACATTCTCTGCCTGTCCTGAGACGAAGCAGAGAGAGCACTATCATCAGAAGTATCAGGCATGGCAACCTAACTGGGAGATGTGTTCCAGGATCGCAAATGCCATGCACATGGTAAACCAACAAAAGGCAACAATGGCTTCACTTTTAACTTACATTCTGTCCTTTGTACTTGAATAAAATATCTTGCCAGTCAACAAACACAGCTGAAAACCGAACTTTTAAAAAGAATCACTTACTTAAGGGAAATAGATTAAATCCATTCCCACTCTTCTGGAAGCTGGGCAACTCTAAGCTATAATCCAATCTAATAGTATCCTTTCCAACGGCTGCTAGAATCCTCTGTGACTTCCAAAGCCCCTAAATCTAAACTATTCAAAGAATAAAGCAAACTAGATAGTCTTGCTCAGTATCCAGGGCAGGGAGTATGGCATCTGAGTCAGGATTCTGTTCTCTCTCTCTTACCCCAGACCTGACTGCCTGGATATGTGAAGTTATTCTTAGTAACTCTCAGGTTTCACTGTAGCACACTGAGCACCCTCAAGTGGCTATACTATTTATTTTGCCTTTCACTTGTCCCCTTGTGTGTACTCAACTGTGATTTTTAATATTTTCTTCGGACTACATTTATGTTTCCTTTGGCCCCTGCCTAGTCTTGGGAGACAACTCTCTGATTAGCCCTACTACAAAAGGTTCGCATGTCTACCTATCTACAACTTTCAAGTGCTACTCTGAGGAGGACAAGGTCACAGAACTAATGTGCCGGGGCAGTGGGCTGCAAGCAAACAATAAGATAGGAATGTAAGGTAACACATTTATGACATTTAGCAAGCAGAAAACTAAATAAGGAGAAAAGGAATGCCAACTTCTTCCCCTTCCAACTATATCTAGTACTCTTTTCTAAACCAAGCACATCTACCATGGAGCAGAGGGACTACCGATTTGTTTCTCTTTTTTCTCCCCACCAACAGACAGAACACTAAGATAATGAGGACAGATACTATAAACTTTCCCAGAATTATATGAGTATAGATCAGCTACCATCTTCTCACTAAGCAGCTCCTTAAAAACATGGGCAGGCCACCTCACACCTGTTAGAATGACAATTATCAAAAAGATGAAAGATAAGTGTTGGCAAGGATGTGGAGAAAAGGAAACTCTAGTACACTGCTAGTGGAAATGTAAATTAATACAGCCACTGTGGAAAGAGTATGGCAGTTCTGCAAAAAACTAAAAATAGAGTTACCATATGATTCAGCGTTTCTACTTCTGGGATCTGAAATCAGTATGTCAAAGAGATACCTGCACTCTCATGTTTATGGATTCATTATTCACAACAGCCAAGTTATGGAATCAACTGATGAACAGATAAGGAAAATGTGGTATATATACACAATGGAATATTATTCAGTCTTAAAAAAAGAGGGAAATTGACATTTGCAACAACATGAATGAACCTGGAGGACATTATGCTAAGTGAAATAAACCAGGCACAAAAAGACAAATATTGCCTGTTTTTACTTATATGTGGAAGCTAAAAAAAATTTAACAGAGAGCAGAATTGTGGTTGCCAGAGATTCGGAAGTGGGAGGAATGGGGAGATGTTGGTCAAAGGGTAAAATGTTTCAGTTAGACAGGAGGAATAAATATTTGGAAAAAAAAAACCCACAACTGAATATGTGCAAGCCTTATCCATATATGTAGAGTATCTAATTTCCTATACGCAGATGATCTTGGGGATATATAAAAGGCACACTAAAAAACAAATCAAAAAAGCTGAATAATTTCTGATAACATGCATCAGCCTCTCAGGACGAAGAAAAAAGGAAATTACTGAAAAAAAGGACATAGTTTTGAAGTCCCGAAACTTAAGTATAGGACTAGTTAACAAGGTTAAGGTAAACTGGTGGACACAGAGACTTCTAAGATTAGTAAGCAATCTACTTGAAATCCTCCATAACAGCACCATAGTATCAGCTCTCACCAAGGGTCCCTGGCTCCCACAGTGTAATTATGGAACAGAAGAATGTGAGATTGTGGCACATGAAGGGTTGCTACTGTGATGAACTTAGCCAACACCTAATTCCATTTTCCACCCACAGAATCACTTTCTCTCAAGACTCACAAAATTCAGTCTTGAGCCCGTAGCCCCTGCTATAGTTTTGAATATGTCTGTCCCCCAAAAATTCATGTGTGGAAACTTAATTACCAATGTAACAGTATTAAAAGGTGAAGCCTCAAGAGGTGATCGGGTCATCAGAGTGGAGGCCTCATGAATGGATTAGCGAGAGTGAGTTCTCACAACAGTGGGTTGTTATAAAAGTGAGCTTGACTCATTCTTATGGTCTTCTGTTACAAGTGCTTTCTTGCCCTTCTACTTTTCCACCATGTTATGATGCAGTATGAAAGTCCTCACCAGAAGCTGCCACCATGCTCTTAACTTTCCAGCTTCCAGAACTGTAAGCCAAATAAACTTTTCTTTAAAAATTACCCAGTCTCAGGTATTCTGTTATAGCAATAGAAGACAAATGAAGACAATCCCCCCCAAATAATGCCAAAACCAAAGCCAAGGAAAAAAGCACAAACTGACCCAAAAGAAGGTGTTTTTTTCTAATTTTCTATAGATAACAGACCATGCACACTAGAAAATTAAGGTGAGGTCTTTGTCAGCATCTCTCACTTGTCTATCAAGTTTATTTATTTATATTAAGGAAACTGCCTGATTCTTAAACTGTGTTATAAAAAGTCAAGTTAAACCTTAAGTTTGCTTTGCTTTTTAGAACACAGTTACTTGGGAGGCGAAGGTGGGAGGATCACTTGAGCCCAGGAGTTTGAGGCTGTAGTGTGCAATGATCATGCCTGTGAATAGCCACTGTGCTTCAGCCCTGGACAACATAGTGAGAGACTTTGTCTCTTTAAAAAAAAATTAGTGCACGTGATGTGTGATTTCTATTTACCTTAGTCTACAGTTCCCAATATCAATGGGGTTTCACCACTCTAAGGATATAGTTCCAAGTCTCTTTTCTCCTCAACCACATTCTCTGTACCCCGCCTCTTCCTCCCCACAAAACAACGTATTCTTTCTAATAATCTTCCTTTCACGATAAGGGCAATTCAGCTATTGCTAAATCTCAATCACTTCTGTCTACAGCCTGTACTGGTTTATAACAATTTCAGTTTTTAGCAAAAAGCTGAAAACATTCTGAGCTCTTTAGTACTGACCTCTACTCTGTCCCTTGAGAATCTTCAAGGTAAAACAACTTAGTGAAGGGTGGAATCAAAAGAAAGTCTATTCAATTAAAGATACAACAATAAACTATATATTTTTTACCAATCATAAGGGTCCTTGTTAACTAGGCTCCAAGCTAGAATCATGAACAAACTGGGCAAGAGTTAAGATAAAGATCATGGTATATAACAAAGATAGCAGAAAAGGGACCTAGGTTCCTTTAAAAAAAAAAAACAAAAAACATTCTAGATCTGTGGGCCATGTATCACCACCTGAGCTCTGCCGCCCCTCCCCCAGACCCTGGAAAAATTATCTTCCATGAAACTAGTCCCTGTTGCCAAAAAGGTCGGGGACCACTATTCTAGACCAACGGCTTTGGCCTCTATCTCAAGGCCTCTACAATTTAAAAATGCACTAGAAAGGAAAAACATATACATTTCCCCAAAGGAATAAAAAACACAGAGTCACACATACAATATACATAACAATGTAAATGAATTAAAGTCAGTCAATTCAGTAGAGGGAAAAATATAGACCACTATTTGACTAAAAAAAACTATTACTTAATCAAAATGAAAAGGTCTCATGACTATACATGTAGACAAAACCTTAAGAGTCAAAATTAAATTGACAGTAACATTTTCTATTATGCAAGTAATGGAAAAGAATACTACACGGTCAGAAGACCAGAATCTGCTAACTAGCTGTGTGATTTTAGGCAAATTACTTAACCCTTTGGGGAATTTTTGTTATCTGCCAGTGAAAAACAACAGAATTAAGGGATTTTTAGAGACCTGTGTACTTCAAAATCTATGACTCAATTCTACTCAGTATTTACTGAGCACACACAGCTGTTAGACTATTAAAACTAATGCTAGGTGTCGAGGAATCAGTACTAGTATATGTGGGTTTTCTTCCTTTTCATTGCCCTTTTATTTTTCCAAATATTTCTATTCTTCTTCTTCTTTTTTTTTTTTTTGGGACAAGTTCTTGCTATGTTGCCCAGGCTGGACTCCTAGGCTCAAGTGATCCTCCTGCCTCAGCTGCCCAGGTAGCTGGGATCATGGGGCACCCACAACCATGCTCAGCTTATTCTTTTTTTAAAAACAACTTTACTGAGATAAAATTTACTACCATACAATTAACCTGCTTGATGTGTACAATTCAATGGTTTTTAGTATATTTACAGAGTTCTGTAACCAACATTATAATCGGTTTTACAACATTTTCATCATTCTAAAAAGAAACCTCTTACCCTTTGGCACTCATGCTCCATTTCCCCCAACTTCTCCAGCCCTAGAAAACCACTAATCTACTTTCTGTCCCTGTAGATTCACCTATTTTGGACATTTCACATAAAGGGAGCATGCAATATGTGGCCTTTTGCATCTGGCTTTTTTTTTACTCAGCATGTGTTTTTAAGGTAACATGTATCAGCTGGGCGCAGCACGTGTGCTTGTAATCCCAGCTACTTGAGAGGCAGAAATAGGAGGACTGCTTGAGTCCAGAGTTCAAGACCAGCCTGGGCTACACAGCAAGACATTGCAAAAAATAAATTAAAAAAAAAAAGAGGCCGGTGTGGTGGCTCACACCTGTAATCTTAGCACTCTGGGAGGCCGAGGCGGGTGGATCGCTCGAGGTCAGGAGTTCGAGACCAGCCTGAGCAAGAGCGAGACCCCGTCTCTACTAAAAAATAGAAAGAAATTATCTGGACAACTAAAAATATATATAGAAAAAAATTAGCCGGGCATAGTGGCGCATGCCTGTAGTCCCAGCTACTTGGGAGGCTGAGGCAGTAGGATCGCTTAAGCCCCGGAGTTTGAGGTTGCTGTGAGCGAGGCTGATGCCACAGCACTGTAGCCTGGGCAACAGAGTGAAACTCTGTCTCAGAATAAATAAATAAATAAATAAAAAGAAAAAAGAAAAAAGCTAGCATGTATCAGTACTTCATTTCTTCATTTCTTTTTATTGCAGAAGAATATTCTATTGTATGTGATTATACTACATTTTATTCATCTTTTCATCAGTTGTGGACTTCTGGGTTGTTACCACTTCTTGGCTATTGTGCATAATGCTGCTATGAACATTTGTGCACAAGGTTTTGTGTTGGTGTATGTTTTCATTTCTCCTGGGTATATACCTAGGAGTAGAACTATTAGGTCATAAGGTAGCTTTATGTTTAACCCTTTGAGGAACTGCCAAACTGTTTTCCAATGCACCTGCAACATTTTACATTCACACCAGCAATGTATAAAGGTTGCAATTTCTCTATGTCCTCATCAATATGTTACTATCTTTTTGATTACAGGCCATCCTAGGGCCTGTGGAGTAAATATGTTTTTAAATAACATCTGATAAACTACTGAAGTGACTAGTTTTGCAACTTTAATAAACTCATTCAATCACTTTTAAATTCACCCTTCTCATCCGTAAGATGGAAATAATAAATATTTTGTAGGGTTCTTAAGGGCTTTAATGAAATAATATAGAAAAAATTTACCTATCACAAAGCATATAAGAAATAGTATTAATTAATTATTATCATTAGGTCCTCTGTCTTCTAGAAACTTACCATCTAAATGGAAAATCAAAATGCCCAAATAAAAGCCTGGCAGTTGTTACTTAATTTAAATGCACAAACAAGTGGCAGAGATAATAAAGATAAAATATTGCAAAAAAGAAGGCTATCATTAATGAGTGGAAGGGATGGGAAAAGTTTTGTGGAACACTTTGCTAGATCTTGAAATCAACACAGCTAGAGGTGGAAGAGGTGGGAATAGCACAAATGGGCCCAGATTAAAGAAGGAAAAAAAGATCCCAGGTATCCAAAACCCAAAAAAACTGGCCTGTACTTTCATAGCATAGTAAGACAAGAGACCTGGTAACAGCAGGAAATATGCTGGAATAAGTGGGGTAGGGACAGAGCACAAACTGAGGCCTCTGCACTTTATCCCTCAAGTTATCGAAATAATTGAAGATTTATAGGAAAGGGAAACTATAAAATCAGGCTCTTAGCGATATTAATCTGGCAGCAGAGGGAAAGACTTGAGGCCAGTTAACCTATTAGAAAATTGTTTCAGATAGGATAAACAGTGGAAATTGAGATGAAGGGACCAGAAGTGAGAAGTATATGGTAACAAGAATCAAAGCAGACTCCTTGACTGAATAGACTGACATTATGAATATTCTGGAAATGACACAATCTGGAAATGAACACACACCTAGAATACAACCTGAAAATGACTACACATATCATTAATCCAAACTTACCCTCTGCAATGTCTGAACATGATGTGCCAATGGCTGTGTCCCCACTGTCAGCTACACTTGAACAGCGGCTGAAGCGGCTCCGAAAGGCCTCCGAGATAACTGGGGTCTGCCATTCAGTCCCCAGAGAACTGCCCTTCTGAATCACACTGGAACCTGAAACAAGTGGCATTTTCCACCTTTACTGTGAATCAGCTGATGTAACCCCATTTTTAAAAAATGAGACCATTTTTTAAAAATCACTTTAACCTATGAGAGAATAGTAGTACCCCACCCCTTTCTCTCTCTTGTACCTATTTTAGCTACTCAGAGCTAGTTAATTTTAAGTGGAAATAGCATGAAAGGTGAGAATATGCAAAGACAGAAATAAGACCTACTATGAATCCAGGGGCCCTGGGACCAAAAACAATCATATTAAATAGTGGCTACAATTTATTGAAGCCACAACACTTTATAGCATAATCTTGCCTACCCTCCTTATTGAAAAGTATTACCATCTTTATTTTAAAGAGGAGAGAGCTGGGATCTGAACCCAGGTCTTTCGGATTCCAACACTCACATTTCCACTTACGGAGTTTCTCAATGGTGCTTTCGGCATTTTGGGCATAACAATTCTTCAATGTGTAATCTATATACTACAGAATGATTTGGCATCCCTAGTTTCCCCCTACTAATGCCAGCAGCAACCCTCAATCAATTCCACCATCATTGTGAAACCAGAAAAATTCCCACATAGTTCCAAATGATCTCTAGGGTACCAGCCAGTCTAGGCCCCTGTTGAAAACCATTGTTTCACTGAACCAGGATACCCTCAACGGGTAAATCTAGATCAAGGAGGGTTTTGAAAGTCAATTTGAAGAGCTTAAGTCTTTATCTTGAGGGCAATGCAAAGAAATGACTAAAATTTCTGAGCAGGTAAGACCAAAAAAAAAAAGACTAATGAAATTTATTTGACTTTAAAGCTTGCTGTTTGAGGGTTAGTAGGAAGGAAGTGTTCAGTAAACACTTATTCACTAATATACTAGCAAAGATGTAAACTCAAATTATTTTTTAAAAAACACTATAATTTTTCTAAGTTGTGTCTGATGATCCATGTAAACCAAGGGGGGAAAAAAGGTAATGGCAGCTACTTATCTTCCACTTAACTTAAAGTGTCAAGTTGAAATCAGAAAATATGGTTCTACAGACTCTTTGATATACTAATGGGAGGCAAATGATATGTGAACACAAATTGCCTTACTCCTTTCTTCCAACTTCAGTGCTTCTCTTGTCTTTTTTTTTTTTTTTTTTTTTGAGACAGAGTCTCACTTTGTTGCCCAGGCTAGAGTGAGTGCCATGGCGTCAGCCTAGCTCACAGCAACCTCAAACTCCTGGGCTCAAGCGATCCTCCTGCCTCAGCCTCCCGAGTAGCTGGGACTACAGGCATGCGCCACCATGCCCGGCTAATTTTTCTATATATATATATATATATATATATATTTTTAGTTGTCCATATAATTTCTTTCTATTTTTGGTAGAGACGGGGTCTCGCACTTGCTCAGGCTGGTCTCGAACTCCTGACCTTGAGCGATCCACCCGCCTCGGCCTCCCAGAGTGCTAGGATTACAGGCATGAGCCACCACGCCCGGCCTTCTCTTGTCTTTTTAACCTACTTTGACAGCTTTTTTGCTACCCTTACTTCTGCTTTCTCTTGAAGGCAACCTAAATTTCCTCAAAGACTCCTTCTATTCTTTGGGTCATAGTGGACTGCCCAATTTAAAAGAATTTTCCCAATCTTTATAGACTCAGTAATCTGCAATAATTGCTAACAGAAGACATAGGCAATAATCAGAGCTTCTGAGTACATGAGATTAGCCAATCTTACTATACCAAGTTGGTGTAATTCTGGCTAGAGGCAAGGAAATTTGACCTCTTGGTGAGTTTACACAGCTTTATCTCTCTGGTCAGTGTAAAATTTGCCAGGCCTTTTGAAATAATTAAGATTGAGGTCTTCTTTTACCATTTTCTAGCCTCCTGGAAACTATTCCGTTACTACTATTCTTCCATTCTTTACCACTACCACTTTTCCATTCACCTGTCCACACTCCAAATAAATTCTAGATATTTGTTAAACTAAAAATGTGTTTTGCTATATTTATAGAGGCTTATACTTATTTCAAAATTCAAGTTTGAAAGCTGATTTTTTCTTGTTATATTGCATGTCCTATCAGTAGCAACCTTATCAAATATTAAGACCATTATTAATCTGAATGAGACAATAATAAAAAGAGAAAAGGTGGGCCAGGCACGGTGGCTCACGCCTATAATCCTAACACTCTGGGAGGCCAAGGAGGGAGGATTGCTCGAGGTCAGGAGTTCGAGACCAGCCGGAGCAAAAGTGAGACTCCGTCTCTACTAAAAACAGAAAGAAATTATATGGACAGCTAAAAATAATATATATAGAAAAAATTAGCCGGGCATGGTGGTGCATGTCTGTAGTACCAGCTACCCGGGAGGCTGAGGCAGGAGGATTGCTTGAGCCCAGGAGTTTGAGGTTGCTGTGAGCTAGGCTGATGCCACAGCACTCTAGCCAGGGCAACAGAGCAAGACTCTGTCTCAAAAAAAAAAAAAAGAAAAAAGGCTATCAGAAAGGCAGTGAGCTTTGTTAGGAATGGCTACATTCCAAAATCTTGCATTACATAAATAATCATCATACAAACTGTACAGTCCGAAAGCAGTATGTGGCCCATAGCAGATGTTCAATAAATATTTGCTGAATGAATCTTGAATTGATTCAATCAATGTTTATAATAGTGCCTGCTGAATGCAACGCAGAGTGCCTGGGAGAACACACCAAATATCTACCAAATGTCTACCATGAGTAAGGCACTGTGGGATTTTTAAGTTAAATAAAACATACACTTAATTGCATAAAATGTGGCCTCTTCTTTATAAATATCTCAGAATTCAAAAATTCATTTTCCTAAAATACTACTTCCTATTTGAAACATATCTACTTAATATGCCTATGCAGTGTGTGTGTGTGCGTATATATGTTTAACATACAGTTGGCCTTCCACATCCATGGGTTCAACACACATGAATCCAACCAATCTTGGATCAAAAATATTAGGGAAAAAAACTGCATCTGTACTGAACATGGACAGACTTGTTTTTCTTGTCATTATTCCCTAAACAACATAGTATAGTATAACAACTATATGTATAACGTTTACAATGCATTAGGTATTATAAGTAATCTAGAGATGTTTTAAAGTATATGGGAAGATATGCATAGGTTATATGCAAACACTGTCCCATTTTATATCAGGGACTTAAGCATTTTCAGATTTTGGTATCTGCAGGAGGTCTTAGAACCAATTCCCCATGGATACTGAGGGACGACTACATATATTTAATATATCTACTTGGTATATCTACTGAGCTTTCAAAAACTTGTTAATCCATTCTAGAGATAAATGCCCAAGTCTCTAGTGACAACCCAACCGAGACTGTTGGCAACCAAAAAGAATTCTAATCTTTGTGGGCCAGCAGATGACTGACCCACACAGAGGACAAAGACAACACAGAGGACAAAGACAACACAGAACACAGTAATTTATGCTGTGTTTTTCTGATTTCAAATGGAACTATGTTCCAAAGTCATTCTGTTCCAATTCTTTATGTGTCTTCCCCTCTCAATCACGTGGTCTTGTGGAAAGCCATGTAGGACCTGAGATAAATACCTGTTCCCTCAGAGAGACCTGTTTTTATATTCAATGTAGCCCCGTGTTATTTTTGTTCTTTTAGTACCAGCATTTCAGTGAATGCTTGTTTGCTCAGTATTTTCCTTAAAGAATATGAAATAACAGAACAAAGGTCAGAATTCAACCCAGAAAACTTTGACTATTCAACTACTCACCTGGTGAAGTGGCATGAGAAATCCTCTCAGCAGGGTATTTCTCCTGCATGGCCATCACGGTTATCTGAGCCAACTGCAGAATGAAAAAATAACCATATGCACTCATAATCCATGTGAAAAAAAAAAAATGAAGGAATAACCAGATGTCTCCAGTATCTTTAATTCCCTGTAACTGAAATTACCAGTCAGATTTCTCCCTGTATCTTTAATTCCAGTCAACTGAAACTGTCAAAACCATATAGAATATTCAAGTATTCCACATGTTTTACTTCTAAGGATATTTTAAAAGGCAGAGCAATTTCCAACATTTCACCCCACTTCTTTCCCTAAACCAACCAGAGAAAATCTAGAATCAAATAGAGATTCTCAATACAGATCCCATAAAGTCCTAGAACCCCTCCGATTGTTACAAAACTAAAAAATATTACTTTTAATTAACAAACTTTGCCATGAATCTTCTTAACTATGGGGACATGATGAGAAGATGGGGTTGAGAAAGAACTAAAGAACCAAAGCCTGGCATGGTGGCACATGTCTGTAGTCCCAGCTACTCAGGAGGCTGAGGTAGGAGGATCGCTTAAGCCTAGGAGTTTGAGACCAGCCTGGGTGATATAATGAGACCTTGTCTCAAAAAAGAAAGAAAGAAAGAAGAAACAACTAAAGAATCAAACCAGCAATGATGTATTATAGCCTCAATTATGATTAACATAAAACAAATTCCTCAATTCTTCCACTAATAAAAGTTAGTCATATGATACACAGAGATGGACAAAACTTGTGGTCATAAGGGGAATCCCAATCCTTAGCTGGGAACAACAGGTTTTCTCCCCATTTCCCCACCCCTTAAAAATTTTATATATACAGTACTCTAGGTGTAGGTGCTGAGAATTCAGCAAAAATTTATGTGAAGTCTAAACAAACACATTTGAATACATTAAACTTTTAGTTAGCAATTTATTAGCTGTGTAACCTCGGGCAAATTTCTTAATATCTCTGTACCTCAGTTTCTTCATATAAAAATGAGGATAAAGACATGACCTAATTCTTTTATGATTAACTTACAACAGTGCCTGATACATACTAAATGCTTAATTAATATTTTTATTATGATTACTTGGCAGTTCATGTCAATATAAGTGGCACAGTACAGTCCCTGGAAGATAAAAATGTATGAATTTAGAAACTTTGAACTTACAGGAGCCCCAAAAGAGTTGGGGACAATTCACAGAACACAATTCTTAGAGGTGAAAAACAACTCTGGAGGGGAAAAAGGGTTCCATGGTACTATTTCTCTAATGCACTTTGGTGGCCTCTACAGTATTCTCTTAGTAACAACAATCCAAACCCTCACTAATTAACTGCTTCTAAAACAGAAATGGTATCATCCTCCAAAATCCCAGTTCTTCACATACTGGGTGAGAGAAGCTTTGTTCAGTAACAAAAGCTTCAATTTATGGCCAGTATCATTCACTGAGTTAATGATGACACAGAGGATTACATTATCTACCTACTAGGGATTTCCTTTCCTGTCAATAACAAATCCTCTTCTTCATCCCTTTCTTTAAAGGATAACAAAATGATAGGCCTGTTCTGAGACTTCTCCAAATTCAGATGAGTTGAAAATAAGGTGATGAAAGGAGAACTCCCAGCTAAATACAGAGTTACTCTATGACTCAGCAATTCCACTCTTATGTATAAATCCAAGAGAAATGAAGGCTGGGCATGGTGGCTCACCCGTGATCCTAGCACTCTGGGAAGCCAAGGTGGGAGGATCGCTTGAGGTCAGGAGTTTGAGACCAATCTGAACAAGAGCAAGACCCCATCTCTACTAAAAAACAGACAAAATTAGTCAGGCATGGTGGCACATGCCTGTAGTCCCAGCTACTCAGGAGGCTGAGGCAGGAGGATTGCTTCAGCCCAGGAATTTTGAGATTGTTGTGAGTTAGGCTACCACCATCACACTCTGGCCCCTGTGACAGAGCAAGACTCTGTCTCAAAAAAAAAAAAAAAAAAGAAAAGAAAAGAAAAGAACATATGTTTACACAAAAACTTGTACACAAATGTTCATACCAGCTTTATTTACAATAGCTAAAATGTGGAAACAACCCAAATGTCCATCAACTGATGACTGGATAAATAAAATGTGGTATATCCATATTCGGCAATAAAAAGAATAAAGTACTGATACATGCTACAACATGGATGAACACTGAAAACATTATGCTAAGTGACGTCAAACACAGAAGGCTTGGCCGGGTGCGGTGGCTCACACCTGTAATCCTAGCACTCTGGGAGGCCGAGGCGGGAGGATCATTTGAGCTCAGGAGTTCCATACCGGCCTGAGCAAAAGCGAGACCCCGTCTCTACTAGAAATAGAAAGAAATTAGCTGAACAACTAAAAATATATAGAAAAAATTAGCTGGGCATGTGGCATATGCCTGTTGTCCCAGCTACTTGGGAGGCTGAGGCAGAACGATTGCTTGAGCCCAGGAGTTTGAGGTTACTGTGAGCTAGGCTGACGCCACGGCACTCTAGCCCGGGCAACAGAGTGAGATTCTGTCTCAAAACAAACAAACAAACAAAAAAAACACACAGAAGGCTTGATCCCATTTATGGGAAACATCATAATAAGCAAATCCATAGAGAGAGCAGGTTAGTGATTCCAAGAGGCTGGAGGAGGGAAGGTAAGAAAATAGGGAGTGACTGCTAATCAGCATGGAGCTTCTTTTTCAGGGTGATCAAAATGTTCTGGGATTAGACAGTGGTGATGGCTCCACAACCTTGTGGATATACTAAAAACCACTGAATTATACACAAATAAAATTATACACAAATAAAATATGCCACACATGGCATATGAATTATATCTCAATTTTTAGAAAAGAACTCCCATAATGCAGAACAAATCATTTTGATTTTTTCCTACTAAGTTCAGAATCAGATGAATTACTGGTAGAAATTTTTAGGACCACTGAAGGAGACAGAAATTTCCTGGGATAAAAGTAAGAGAAATTAATGTACAAGAAGCAACACAAAGAACCAATCATACAGCCAAAAAAGGAAGGAGTAAATGGAGGCAGATGGGGGGGGGGGGGAACACCCAACATGGTTGGTTTCTGTATTCAAAACCCTTTATTTTTTATTTTATTTTATTTTTTTGAGACAGAGTCTCACTCTCTTGCCTGGGCTAGAGTGCCATGGCGTCAGCCTAGCTCACAGCAACCTCAAACTTCTGGGCTCAAGCAATCCTCCTGCCTCAGCCTCCCGGGTAGCTGGGACTACAGGCACACACCATCATGCCCGGCTAAATTTTTCTATTTTTAGTTGTTTGGCTAATTTCTATTTTAGTAGAGATAGGGTCTCGCTCTTGCTCAGGCTGGTCTGGAACTCTTGAGCTCAAGCAATCCTCCCACCTCGGCCTCCCAAAGTGCTAGGGTTACAGGTGTGAGCCACCACACCCGGCCTCAAAACCCTTTAAACTGCAGAAATATTCATTCATTCCTCAATCTAACATGAACTCAAATCTAACATGAACTCAGCACTTACTACCATTAAACATTGTGCTAAACACATTTTAGGCATCATGTCTCATGTTTAGTGCTCACATCAACCTTGAGGTAGTTATTAGTATCCTCATTTTATGGATGAGAAAATAAAAATTTAGAGCAGTGAAGGTCATACAGCTAGGAAGAAGCTTCAAAGCCAGGACTGTGCTTCAATGATATAGGAGTCCAGTCAGCATTCTATGTGACAAAACTCAGAGAGAGAAATCAAGGAAGGCACCACAAGTTGGAGTTTCTGCCTCAGACTGCCAGAGCTGCAAGCCTCAAGGCAGTTAGAAGCAGCTCAAGGAATCAAGGGACCGCGCATATAATTTCTTCACTTTGCCCCTGGTCATCACCTAGGCTCTATTTCCCAAGTTGCTATCCTCCAAGAATTAGATTTTCACTGTTTCATTCCTCCCTTGAAGAATTACAATCTTAGTAAGGAATATCACAGTTGGCAGCTGTTGAGAGAACCACATCAAGACAGGAGAGGATTTGAGGGGATTCACAGACAGCTGACACAGACACATTAGGAATCTCTCACCATCACACTATTTTCACAGCCTTGATCATTCATTAAACCAGACCTTGTGAAAGACAAGAAGTTGCCTTTACAAAGAGCAAGTCCTGAGACATACAAAACCACCAGACCATTATAAAGCACACAAGACCTAAAGGGCAAGTAATGAGGCCTGGTTATCTTAATCACCCTTGTATCACCACTCCTCCCTACCTAGCGCACAGTATTCAATTCATTAACCAAAATTTACTGAGTGCCTACTATTAATATTTGCCTGGATCTGGGCCCTGTGCTGGAAGTATATTGGCGTAAAAGACAAACATGGTTCTGATCCCCCTGGTTTATTGGGGTGAAATGCTGAATACACTCTGTTGGACAAATAAACTTGAACACACTATAACTTTCAGTTCATCCAAAGCACCAGCTCCTTGCTAGAGCAGCGTTCGTCAACCTCGGCACTGCTGACATTTTGGGTGGGATGACTCTTTGTCGTGGGGGGCTGTCCCGTACCCTGCAGATGTGTGGCTGCGTCCTTTGACTCTTCACACTAGAGTTAGTAGCAAGCTCCAGAGTTGTGATTATCAAAGATGTCTCCTGACACCATCAAATGTCCCCTGGGAGGCAAAATCGCCCCGGCTGAGCAGCATTGGTCCGGGATCCTCCCAAGTGCTCTCTGTCCCCCAATCTTAATTCTCTATACACCCTTCAAATCTCAGCTCAAACTTAATTTCCTCAGGGAGGGTTCCCTGATCTCCCCAACTAGATCAGTGCCCTGTTTTGTGCTGTTTGTAAAATTTCTCCACCCTACACTTAACTGAGTGCTAATTACCCGCTTGACATCTACGCTTCTCCCGGGACGGTGTGCTCCGTGAAGGCAAGGAACGTGCTGCCCGCGTTTCCCTGGCCACTGGCACAGGGCCCGGCACACAGGTAAAGCAACTGCTGTGGAGTTAATGACGGAGGAGCATCGAGAGAGCGGAGGAGACCGGGACACGAGAGGGCGTGTAGGGGGAGGCAGTCTTAGGAAGCAGAGGCGCTGAGGGACCCGCGGGTTACGGCTGAGTCGCCAAGCGCATGCGCTTCGCTCTCCTCCTGCCCCTCAACAGAGGTAGGTCGCGAGTGTCCCCCCACCCCCCCGGCTTTGCCCGGGCTACCGAAGAAGGAGGGGCAAGGTGTGTCACTCCCAAAGGGGCCCCGAAGCGAGGAAAACTTACGGGGACCTGAAAGCGGGCGGCGAAATCCCTCACTCGGGGGACACCGACTGCGGCCACCACGTCTGCGGTGGGCGGCGGTTCAGTTCCTCAGCTTGCCTAACGGCCGTTACACACCCGCCAGGCCGCGCGC
Organism: Eulemur rufifrons; assembly: GCF_041146395.1. Classification (NCBI taxonomy): domain Eukaryota; kingdom Metazoa; phylum Chordata; class Mammalia; order Primates; family Lemuridae; genus Eulemur; species Eulemur rufifrons. The sequence goes on along the minus strand of NC_090990.1, from coordinate 17,512,757 downwards.
CTAAGCGCGCGCGCCGTCCTGCCCCGCCCCTGTCTGCCTGCTAACCAATCGGGAGCCGATCCACGCCAGTCTCCCGCCCCTTTCTGCCTGCTTCTGATCAATCGGGAGTCGAGCCGCGCCGGTGTCCCGCCCCTGCACGCTGCCCTCCGGCAGGCCGGACGGATCTCTCTGCGCATGACCCCACCGCCACTTGGCGCCTTTTCCTCTGCCCCTTGCCAGGTCTTGCCTCTAGGCGGAGCCCTGCGCACCTAGGCCTGGAGCTACCGCAGGGCTTGTGAAGATAGGGAAGCTGGCGGCTGGGCCACGCGAGAATCCCACCAAACGAGCCTCACCCTCCTCCCATTCCACCACCCACCTAGCAGTCCTCCTATCTGAAGCGGGAGATCAGGTTGTGCCCAGGAGTTAGGGTGTGGCCTGGGTCACTAACTACTCAGGGTTAGGGGTCAGGGCTTTGTCTGAGTGCGAGTCAGTGGTGAGCCTGTGACCAGGGCTTAGGTAAAGGATCAGTCCTGCCTCCCTACCTAAACTTGGTACCAGGAAAAGGAACGGTAAAGTCCGTTTGCATTAATATGTACTTGAAGAATCAGACTGGAAAATTGTTTCAAAGGAGGAACAAAGCCAAGAGCCAAAGGAATGAATCTTTGATAGTGAAATTCTAGGTTCCTAGAAACCTGACATTGGAGGGAGAGGCATTATAAAGTCGTGTGTGGGGGGGAAAGTGTGATTTCTTAGCTTTGAAGAACCAGCCATAAAGAGAGTTGATTACTGGATCCAATTCACTCGAGAGTAAGGACACTAAGGATGTCCCCCAAAGTTCAATCTGCCCTCTTTTAACCTTTCAAGGCAAGACTACAGAAGGCATAAAATAGTAGATTTATTGGATAATGAACACGGGTATGATATGAAATTAGGATCAGAAGCCTTTGTTAATAAAAATGTTAAGGCTGGGTGTCCCTAGCACTCTGGGAGGCTGAAGTGGGAGGATCGCTTGTGCTCAGGACTTTGAGACCAGCCTGAGCAAGACTGAGACCCCGTCTCTACTAAAAATAGAAAAAATTAGCAGAGTGTGGTGGCATGCACCTGTACGCCCAGCTACTGGGGAAGCTGAGGCAGGAGGATCACTTGAGCACAGGAGTTTGAGGTTGCTGTGAGCTAGGCTGGTGCCATGGCACTCTAGCCCTAGCAACAAAGCAAGACGCTATCTAATAAAAAAAAAAAAAAGGCTGGGTGTCTTGACTGTTCCTTATTGGAGCAGCCTGGTCTCTACTATCTTTGAGAGCATAAAAGAAGAAAAAAGAAAAAAGGGAAGAAAGTAGTTAAAAAAAAAAAAAAAAACAAGGCTGGGTGTCTAAATGAATAAATCTATGGACTGGTAGGTATAAAGTTGAAAGTGTCAGTCAAAAAAAGTTGAGGCCGGGCGCAGTGGCTCACGCCTGTAATCCTAGTACTCTGGGAGGCCGAGGCGGGAGGATCATTTGAGCTGAGGAGTTCCAAACCAGCCTGAGCAAGAGCGAGATCCCGTCTCTATTAAAAATAGAAAGAAATTAACTGGACAACTAAAAATATATAGAAAAAATTAGCCGGGCATGGTGGTGCATGCCTGTAGTCCCAGCTACTCGGGAGACTGAGGCAGGAGGATTGCTTGAGCCTAGGAGTTTGAGGTTGCTGTGAGCTAGGCTAACGCCATGGCACTCTAGCCCGGGCAACAGAGTGAGACTCTGCCTCGGGAAAAAAAAAAAAAAAAAAAAGTTGAAAGTTGAAAGCCACTTGATGGCTTCTGTTTCTTCTGTGAAAGGCATCTGTGAGGAGGGAGGGAACAGGGGCATGCAGAGGACTGAGAAGGATGGGAAAGATTTGAAGAGCTGATACATAGAAGAGCATAGAAGAGAAACCTTGGGCTGGGTGCAGTGGCTCACACCTGTAATCCTAGCACTCTAGGAGGCCAAGGTGGGAGGACCGCTCAAGGTCAGGAGTTTGAGACTAGCCTGAGCAAGAGCGAGACCCCATCTCTACTAAAAATAGAAAGAAATGACCTGGACAGCTAAAAATATATATAGAAAAAAAAATTAGTCAGGCATGGTGGCGCATGCCTGTAGTCCCAGCTACTTGGGAGGCTGAGGCAGGAGGATTGCTTGAGTCCAGGAGTTTGAGGTTGCTGTGAGCTAGGCTGACGCCACAGCATTCTAGCCCAGGCAACAGAGCGAGACTCTGTCTCATAAAATAAATAAAATTTTTTTATAAAAAGAAAAGATCTTGAACTCCTGGGCTCAAAGAAAATAAGAGAAAAAAAGACAAAAAGAAAAAAAAAAGAGAAACTGGCTGGAAACATAAATGTGGAAATTTAAATTTACAGATACCAAACAGTATGTTTGTACAGTTTCCTTCAATGGACATCTATAATTTAAAAGCAACACCATTATCTACTATGAACTTTCAAATGTGAGTGACTCCTCATTTATAAATAAATATATATATATATTTTTTTTTCTTTGAGACAAGGTCATGCTATGTTGTCCTGAGCTCAAGCCGTCCTCCCACTTCAGCCTCCCAAGTAGCTGGGACTATAGGTACATGTCACCATGCCCAGCTCACTTACATTTTAACAGAGACTTTGGCCCTAATTTCACATCATATTAACAACCAATCTTTAGATATGAGATATTCTTAAATCTTCAGTTACTTTATTATTTTTAAAAGACTTGCTGCATCTTCTAATAAAATATGTCAAGGGAACTATCACTTGATGACTGAAAAAGGACTGGATTTGGCCAGATATGACCCATCTCAATTTATTCAAAGAAAATGAAAAAATTAACTGCAACTTAGTTATAATTGTATAATTAGAGCTACAGTTTTCATAGGCATTAAGTATTGTCTAGTGACTAGGGGATGGACATGCTTGAAGCTCTGACTCGGGGAGGGGGGGCGGGCTGGGGGAGGCAAGGGCAATATATGTAACCTAAACTTTTTTACGCCCATAATATGCTGAAATAAAAAAAAAAGAAAAAAAAGTATTGTCTAGTGGATTATTTTATAAATGTCTATGGTTACACAGCATCGAGGCTTCTTTAATGTGGTCAACTAATTTGGTTCAAGTACAATCGCTTCCTTGTTTACTTAATTTTGTTTCACTCTTTTCTTTCTTTTTTTTTTTTTTTGAGACAGAGTCTCTCTCTGTTGCCCAGGCTAGAGTGAGTGCCGTGGCATCAGCCTAGCTCACAGCAACCTCAAACTCCTGAGCTCAAGGGATCCTCCTGTCTCAGCCTCCCGAGTAGCTGGGACTACAGGCATGCACCACCATGCCCGGCTAATTTTTTCTATATATATTTTTAGCTGTCCATATAATTTCTTTCTATTTTTAGTAGAGATGGGGTCTCGCTCTTGCTCAGGCTGGTCTCGAACTCCTGAGCTCAAACGATCCGCCCACCTCGGCCTCCCAGAGTGCTAGGATTACAGGCGTGAGCCACCGCGCCCGGCCACACTCTTTTCTTTTTGAAATATTTGAGCATAGCACAGTCAATAGTTTGCCCTTATCCTTCAGAATGTGTATATATATATATATATATATATATTTCCTCACCTCCCTTCTTCTCTCAGGATAAATTTTATTTTATTTTGTTTTACTTATTTATTTTTTTTTTAGGATATCTTTTATTTTTATTTTTTTTTTATTTATTTATTTTTTTTTGAGACAGAGTCTCTCTCTGTTGCCCAGGCTAGAGTGAGTGCCGTGGCATCAGCCTAGCTCACAGCAACCTCAAACTCCTGAGCTCAAGGGATCCTCCTGTCTCAGCCTCCCGAGTAGCTGGGACTACAGGCATGCACCACCATGCCCGGCTAATTTTTTCTATACATATTTTTAGCTGTCCATATAATTTCTTTCTATTTTTAGTAGAGATGGGGTCTCGCTCTTGCTCAGGCTGGTCTCGAACTCCTGAGCTCAAACGATCCGCCCACCTCGGCCTCCCAGAGTGCTAGGATTACAGGCGTGAGCCACCACGCCCGGCCTAGGATATCTTTTAAATAAGGGCAAGGGTTAATGCCTTTGCTAGCAGTGCTGTTTGTTTTATTTTATTTTTTTTGAGACAGAGTCTCACTTTGTTGCCCAGGCTAGAGTGCCGTGGCGTCAGCCTACCTCACAGCAACCTCAAACTCCTGGGCTCGAGCAATCCTCCTGCCTCAGCCTCCCAAGTAGCTGGGACTACAGGCATGCGCCCCACCATGCCTGGCTAATTTTTTCTATATATTTTTAGTTGTCCAGATAATTTCTTTGTATTTTTTAGTAGTGACGGGGTCTCGCTCTTGCTCAGGCTGGTCTTGAACTCCTGACCTCGAGCGATCCTCCCGCCTTGGCCTCCCAGAGTGCTAGGATTACAGGCGTGAGCCACCTCGCCCGGCCAGCAGTGCTGTTTAAGTAGTCTACTCCAGACCTATAAAGTCGATATGAATTCCCAATGAAATGTAATTAATTAATTGTATGCTGATTTAATAAATGTGTGACTTTGATGCACATGAAAAAATAATATGGGTTGATCATTTGACTAAATTTTTTTCAGGAGCTGTTAAAGCATTAAATGACAACAAAATGTCAGCAAATGAAATATTTTTTTTTTTTTTTTTTTTTTTTTTTTGAGACAGAGTCTTGCTTTGTTGCCTGAGCTAGAGTGAGTGCCGTGGCGTCAGCCTAGCTCACAGCAACCTCAAACTCCTGGGCTTAAGCGATCCTACTGCCTCAGCCTCCCAAGTAGCTGGGACTACAGGCATGCGCCACCATGCCCAGCTAATTTTTTCTATATATATTTTAGTTGGCCAGATAATTTCTTTCTATTTTTAGTAGAGACAGGGTCTCGCTCTTGCTCAGGCTGGTCTTGAACTCCTGACCTCGAGCGATCCACCCGCCTCGGCCTCCCAGAGTGCTAGGATTACAGGCGTGAGCCACCGCGCCCAGCCAGCAAATGAAATATTAAGACTGTTAAGGCCGGGCGCGGTGGCTCACGCCTGTAATCCTAGCACTCTGGGAGGCCGAGGTGGGCGGATCGTTTGAGCTCAGGAGTTCGAGACCAACCTGAGCAAGAGCGAGACCCCACCTCTACTAAAAATAGAAAGAAATTATATGGACAGCTAAAAATATATATAGAAAAAATTAGCCGGGCATGGTGGCGCATGCCTGTAGTCCCAGCTACTCGGGAGGCTGAGACAGGAGGATCGCTTGAGCTCAGGAGTTTGAGGTTGCTGTGAGCTAGGCTGACGCCACGGCACTCACTCTAGCCTGGGCAACAGAGTGAGACTCTGTCTCAAAAAAAAAAAAAAAAAAAAAAAAAAAAGACTGTTAAATTTAACTTTTATTATGTTGCTTGTGGTAACATTTATTCCCAGGAAATTAATTTCTAAAATGATCATGGATATCAATAAAAAATAGTATTTCAAAAACAAAGCAACAAAGAAAAGGAACAGGGCCTTCCTGTGGTTTTGTGGAATTCCACCTCACTGGTAGATGCCACCTCTTCCAATTTATAAATCCTGTCCTGCTTCCTGGACCACACTACCTACTGCCTGCACTGACTGTCCACTGTCCTCTCTGTAAGATTAAAGACTATGTCTTATGTACTGTTGAATCCCCAGGGCCTAACACAGTAACAGGTACATAATAGAGTCCATCCTATTTTTTAATGAGTATATGATAGCACAAACATTGCTGCCTGTATCCATCCTCTACTAGGAAGGGGGAGCTAATCAGCTCAGAAATAATTAAAGGACAGGAGGAAGGTTTTGATGATATTATATGGATATATGTATCCTCATTCTGAAATTGAATAATTCTTGCCCATTTTACAGAAAAAAGAAAGGGGACTTAGGACCTGCTGGCCAAGGCCCAGGAACTTTTCTTGCAATGAGACTCATAGAGTCCCCATGTTGAAGCGGAGATCATCTGGTCAAACTCTTTCATTTTACATGTGGGGAAACTGAGACCCATAGAAAATAAAGTGAATTCTCACATCATCCGCCATCCCAATCCTTCTGGAGCACTGAGGCCTTCTTGTCAGATTACACAGAAAGGAGCCAGACAAAGTAGAATTCCCTGCTATTTATTGGCCATACCGTCTGCACCTCCCCCTAGCACACTGAGCAACCCAGTCCCCCTCTGGAAGAGTTTCAGAGATGAAAAGAGAAGGTGGGATGGGGAAACACAGCCCAGTGCTCAGCAGCCACACTCCTTACCAACAAGAGTTGGGCCACACATCAGTCCCATCTTCACCCCCAATCTCTCTGGTCCCTAAGAAGAGAACAGACTACTTGCCTCTTTCTAAATTATCTTCCACTCCACCCCTGCCTCAGGCAAGTAAACCAGAGGGCCAGAATTAGGGGTGGGGTGGTATCTGGGCAGGCTTTTATCCCAGCATCCAGCCTATCACCATCAGGAGAAAGATGGCCATCCAAGCTCCTGCAGGAAAGAAAGAAAAATGATTATAAAACAAGATTAAGTGGCTTTGAAAGCCTGGGAAACTTTTTAAGCTTAGATATTTCACTCTGGAGGATTATTTCATAATCTATCCATTCATTCTTTCAACAAAGCTTTTTTGGGACTGTGTGCCAGTTAGATTGGGGGTGGGGAGGATGGAGATAACAGTGATCAAAGACAATCTCTAGTTCAGTGTGAACCGCACTCAGCACCCTGTCACTTGTCCTTGTTACCTGCCTGGCCCTGTATCTTGAATTTTCAATTATTTCTGGACAGTCTCAGGTTCTGATAAGGGATAAACCAACAGCCCCACAGTGACAGCGTCCATGTACTGCTGACACTCAAGAAAGAAGCTGAGAGTCAGAAAGTTTAACTGACTTCTCTCGGGTTGCCTAAGTTAAGCAGAAACAGGATGCAAGAGTAGTACCTGTCAGGACCTAGTGTGCACCCCCAGATCCTGGTGCAACCATCAGAGCTTCATCATAGCAATCCCTTTGTACCAACCTGTCAAGCTCCTGCTGCCCGAGGCATTGGACTCTGAAATCACATAAAAAGAAAGCTTGAGCTCAAGGTGCCATCCTGAGAGGACAAGGCCAGTACTCTCCCGCATTTCATCAAGATTAGGCAAAGGGACTGTCCCCGTTTTGAAGCTGGGACTCAGAAGAGTATGAGGATGGATCTTCTGCCTCTAATAAGAGTGGATTTACTGAGAAGATGGGCTTTCTCGAGAGGGTGGGAGCTTTGGAGGACTGTTATGGAACAGAAAGAAGGGAGAGACTGTTCTAGACCAGCAAGGAAGATTTACCAAAAAAGACAGGCAAGAGGGACAGCCAGAGAGAAGAGTCATCTGGTGTGACAGGAAAAGGTGAGAATAGGAGGAGAGAGGCAGAGACAGCTCAGACTCAAAGTTTAATGAATGAGAACAGGACCCAGTGAGGGCAGCAGACCTCTCTAGAGCAGAGGGAGCGCCAAGGAGGATATGGGCTCAGGGAGGAGACTTGCATTTAGGGAGGAATGTGAGGAGGGGGCTCAGTTAAGAGAGGGAGTCTCAGAGCAGGTAAGCGGGAAGCTCTGGAGAGGAGCGAGGGAGGCCCCACAAATGATCCAGTTACCGCTTATTCGGATGGGCCCAAATACCATCCAGCTGCCGCCGCGCTCCAGGCCCTCCGACGCTCGGATTTCCCAGGCTCGCTTCCTCCGAGGAGAGTTCTGACTGCACGTCTGTGGGCGACGTAGGCACACGGATAGCGAGGCGGGGCCAGGTTGGGACTTTGTCCAGCACCTCAGGTAGCCCCGCCTCCTCCCCCGCCCCCAAGTGAGTTCGCCAATCCGCAGACCTAGGTCTTCAAAGTCCCGCCCTGCTAGTCCCACAAGCCCCGCCCCCGGCAGCGTAGGCCAATCCGCTTCCAGGACTTGTGCCTTGCTTGGAGTCCGGCTACCCCGAAGCTGAAGCTGCGTAGCGGGCCAGACAGTGGCTGCTCAGGGGCCCCGGGGCTGCCTGCTTACCGGTTGGCACCGGCGTCCCGCCTGCTTGTCGCACGGGGTTACGCGGCCGTGTAGGTAGATCGTATCGCTGGTCAAGAAGCGGAACAGGTTGAAGGCCAGCGTCACCTCCAGAGAGGCCCCGTTGGCCCGCAGGCCCTGGAGCAGCCGGTTGCTGACTGGGCAGCTGTGGGGAGAGGCAGCGTCCCGGACCAGTTAGGACCCCGACCTGGGGCCGGCGGTGCGGACGGACAAACTCCGATTTCCCCCTTTGTACTTGTCCTGTATAGGTGTAGATGCTGGGTCTCTTGCTGAGAACTTTACATGGATTATTTCATTGCATCACACCAATCCTGTGAGGAAGACAATACTTTTGCGCGCGCGCGCGCGCACACACACACCCACACACCCCCTCTTTTTTTCCTTAAAGATGAGGAAACTGAAGCTCAGAGAGGGTTGCCCAAGGTTCTGCAGGTAGCAGCCTGGCTCCAGTGCCCGCCCATACCCTTAATCACTAGGTTCCATTTCCTCCCGACAAAGGAGGAATTACATGCGAGGACAGGTTTGGCGGTGGTATGTTTCAGGACTTGGACTTTGGAGCATGGGTAGGCCCACGGTGTGTCCTTGGTCAAGTCACCTAAGCTCTTTGAGCCCTCTCTAGTTCTCTCATCTGTGAAGTGGGGAAATGATGGTTTATAGGGTTGTTTTGAGGGACAAATGAGATAATGAACGATTCCCTGTGCTCTGTGAAGACTTATTAATAAAATACAATCTAGAATTCCAGAGACCCAGCTCCTTCCCTAGACTTTTGAGAGTAAGGACCTGGATTTACTATCTCTGTGTTCCCAACACTTAGCAAGGTCCGCCACTTACCAATTGTGTGAACTGAGCCTCAGTTTCTCCATCTATAAAATGGGAATGAAAATATAACTATCTCATAGCCGTGTTGTGAGGTATAAATGAGTTAATATATATGAAGTGATTCGAACTGTGCCTATCATAGAGTAAATACTATGTCAGTAATTAGCCATTATTAGCTATTAAATGCAATGCATGCGTAACATGGCATATAGCGCTCTGAAACGTTAGTTTTGTTTTTGTTGTTTAGTTTTATCATCGTAGACCCTCACTGATTGTTTGAAGAAAGAATAAAAGAAATGAATGTCATTTATTGGCTGTGAGATCTTGGGCAGGCTGTAATCTCCCTGAGCCTTAATTTACTCATCTGCAAAATGGGAATGATAGCCGTATTCAACAGACATTCACCCAGCACTTACTTTCTCTCAGTGTTTGTGCGCTAAGGATACAAAGAAGAGTGACAGGATCTGTATTTAGGGGTGCAAAAGCACCTAGCGCAAGCTGCAGTAGAAGGGGTGGTCTGGCACAGGCAGGAAGTTCTTCGGCCTGACAGATCTTTACCTCTCATTCACAAAGTGGTAGGTGGCCTCCACAGCACCCATCCTGGAGATGTTAGCACTGGCAAAGACCTCATTGGCCACCAGGGCAAATCGGTCTGGATCACTGCTTGTGGCCCTGAGGACCACGTAGAGGGGCTTGCCAACAGGAGCTGTTCTGTTCTCAAGAGGAGCTGAGAGCTGAGGGTCTGTGAAGATTCCCAGGATAATGACGGTGTCCCCGGTGCCCGGAACATGGATGATGATATATCTAAAGAGGGACAGGAGTGAGACCCTCACCACAAAACCCCAGGGGTGGGACAGTCACTCACCTTCTGCCTCACTTAGGTCACTGAGCACTGGTAACCACAGAGAATAAAGGAAGGGGAGGAGAAAACCTGCTACCCTTCCTCCTGGTCCGCCTAAAAAGTGAGGCGCCATCTCATAGATACCCAGACTTAGGACCTTGAAGCCATCCTACTCTACGGTAATTTATACATAAGCAACCCGTAATGCATTCCTTCATAGAAGCACTTTTTTTCTTCCACTAATGTTTTGAGTTTCCATCCAAGAGGTGCCCGTGTTTGGTGGGTGGGCACAGGGGGCCAACACCCTGAGAGTGTTGACTCTTCTGCCTGGGTTAAAGGTAGAGAACTCAGGAGGCTCCCAGGGCCCAGCCAGAGGCAGCGGACAAGGCAGGACTCACGGAAAGGGGACAACAGGGTAGGGCTGGGTCTGGCTGACATCCACCACCAGCGGGTACGTGCAGCTGAAGCTGAACACTGTGGCGTCAGTACTGGTGAAGTCAGGGAGAACGTGCAGAAGAGGCACCTCCAGGGAGTACCGGGCGTGGCTGCTGTTGGTCTAGAAAGGACAGGGAGGCTGCCATTACCCTCAGATCCCCAAGGGAAACACCTTCTCCCATCCTCACTGGCTGCGAGTTGTCTATTTAAATAAAAGTGATGACTAACGTTTACTGAGCATGGGCTGTATGCCAGGCACTGTGGCTTGACTGCAACTCTCTGAGGAGAGTTTTGTTATTAGTCCCATTTTACAGAAGAGCAAACTAAGGCTTAGAAAGTTGACAGTCTTGCCCAAAGCAAGTAACAAAGCCAGAATTCAACATCTGAATTTCCAGAGCCCATGCATGTTCTTAACCTCTGTGCCAGTGGTTCTCAAAGTTCAGTGTGCATTTTAGAATCCCTTGGAAAAAAATAAATAAAAGAATCGCTGGGGAGCTTGTTAAAAATGCCAAATCCTGGTCCCTATCCCAAGATTTTTTTTTTTTTTTTTTTTTCTTTTTCGAGACTGGGTCTCGCTCTTGCTCAGGCTGATCTCAAACTCCTGAACTCAAGCAATCATCCCACCTCGGCCTCCCAGAGTGCTAGGATTACAGGCATAAGCCAGTGCACCCAGCCTCTTAACCCAAGATTTGAATATCTTTTTGGTATTTTGTTTACATAGGTTTTTTTTTTAAGAACCAAAATTATCTGTTGCTATAAAAAAGCAGTTTACATTAAAAGAACATCGCAACAGAGAATTCTAGAGGCATAACCATGGACTTAGTCATTCCATGTTGAAACTGCTGACACTATTCCATAACCTCAGCAAGAGACCGCATGAATCCCTGGGTAGCAGCACTAGAGATAACAGATAACTGGGAGGAACTAAATTATCTCTTTAGGACAAACTCTGATTTCAAACTGAGCTCAGGGAGCCCCAGGGCCTCCTTGGAGGGCTGTGAAGGCCAGCTTATGTGTCAGGAGGAAGCCCACCCAGCAGGCACTCTTCCTCCTCCCCCATTCAGTCAGAGCTGCTCTGCTTTTATGTATAGAAGACCCCCTCCAAAGAAAGGGATGGCATTACAAGTGCAAACCAATCTGTTAATAGCTACACAACTTGAGAAAAATCCCTCAACTTCTGTGAGCCTTAGATTATTTACTCATCTGTAAAATGCGAACCTCACAGCATTATCATGAAGCGGTAATGAGGTAATGTGTATAAAAAGTGTTTGAGGCCGGGCGTGGTGGCTCACGCCTGTAATCCTCGCACTCTGGGAGGCTGAGGCGAGAGGATCACTTGAGCTCAGGAGTTCGAGACCAGCCTGAGCAAAAACGAGACCCCATCTCTACCGAAAAAATAGAAAGAAATTATCTGGACATCTAAAAATATATAGAAAAAATTAGCCGGGCATGGTGGTGCATGCCTGTAGTCCCAGCTACTCGAGAGGCTGAGGCAGGAGGCTTGCTTGAGCCCAGGAGTTTGAGGTTGCTGTGAGCTAGGCTGACGCCATGGCACTCTAGCTTGGGCAACAGAGTGAGACTCTGTCTCAAAAAAAAAAAAAAAAAAAAAGTGTTTGAACCACAGCACATGGTACATGGTAAGAAAATAAATATTGGTTGTGGTTGTGGTTGTTACCATTTAAGGGATTCTGTGGCCGAAGAACAGTTTGGAAACCAATATCCCAATCCATCAAACATGGCACTACCCACAAGGGTGTTCCCAGTCTGAAGGAGGACAACATGGTTTTTTCCCTCAAAAAGACTGGTCTGATGACTGAGGCATGATTCCGTTTCAGAGAATTCCTCAGTCAGATGGAAATAAAGTCATGACCGGTGCCCAATCACTCCTTTCCCAGCTCCTGCCTCCACCCACACAGATCCCCACCATCAGGCTTGCTTACAGAGAGGTGGAGTCCACAGGTACCCTCCTTCTTCTCCAACGTGAAGACCTGGACACGGAGACCCTGGTCTGTTCTGTTGACACCGGAGCATCCTGAGAAGGCACCTTTCGCCAGGATCCAGTGGTGAGTCTCCAGGAAGCAGGGGCTCAAGAGCACCTCAATTTTCTGCGGCAGGCAACGCAGGCTCCTGGACACCCTGAACAATTCTGCAGGAGGACAAGAGCTAGGGCAGGGGCCTTCTGAGGCTCCCAGGATGATGCCATGGGAGGGGGTTCTAGTTCTAAAGTAGGGGGAGGAGACACTGTTGGGATATTAGCCCAACCCACGAAGACTCCTCTACACAAGGACTCTCCATCACCGGGGGCAAGTCCCCACAGCATGTTTGCCCTGTGGGACCCTGATCCCTGGCCTTAGCTGATCCACTCAGAATCTCTTTTCCAGGAATTAGGAACTGGCCCTCAAAGAATGCGGCATAAAACTTGAGAGGTGAGATGGCCATCTTCTGTCATGTGGGCTGAGAGGCAGGTGGGGAGAGTGGGGAGAGAGCAGGTGCAGGTGTGGAATGAGAGAGCGAGACCAGGAGGAGCGGTGGCCCCTGGTTCCTGCTACATTCTCAGTTCAAGTTCCAGTCCCTGGAGAACCTGCTGGAGCCTGCCTTTGGCCTCCCCAAGGCACTGTCTTCCTTTAGCCCGCCCTGTTGGTTTCCACTTGTCAGGCAAGATTATATTTTGAGATATT